>NC_090447.1:1472709033-1474108200 GCF_031143425.1 Pleurodeles waltl | reverse complement strand
GCCAAATTTTGAGGTTTGCAAAGGATTCTGGGTAACAGAACCTGGTCCGAGCCCCGCAAGTCACCCCATCTTGGATTCCCCTAGGTCTCTAGTTTTCAGAAATGCACAGGTTTGGTAGGTTTCCCTATGTGCCGGCTGAGCTAGAGGCCAAAATCTACAGGTAGGCACTTCGCAAAAAACACCTCTGTTTTCTTCCAAAAATTTGGATGTGTCCACGTTGCGCTTTGGGGCGTTTCCTGTCGCGGGCGCTAGGCCTACCCACACAAGTGAGGTATCATTTTTATCGGGAGACTTGGGGGAACGCTGGGTGGAAGGAAATTTGTGGCTCCTCTCAGATTCCAGAACTTTCTGCCACAGAAATGTGAGGAACATGCGTTTTTTTAGCCAAAGTTTGAGGTTTGCAAAGGATTCTGGGTAACAGAACCTGGTCCAAGCCCCGCAAGTCACCCCTCCTTGCATTCCCCTAGGTCTCTAGTTTTCAGAAATGCACAGGTTTGGTAGGTTTCCCTAGGTGCCGGCTGAGCTAGAGGCCAAAATCTACAGGTAGGCACTTCGCAAAAAACACCTCTGTTTTCTTCCAAAAATTTGGATGTGTCCACGTTGCGCTTTGGGGCGTTTCCTGTCGCGGGCGCTAGGCCTACCCACACAAGTGAGGTATCATTTTTATCGGGAGACTTGGGGGAATGCTGGGTGGAAGGAAATTTGTGGCTCCTCTCAGATTCCAGAACTTTCCGCCAAAGAAATGTGAGGAACATGTGTTTTTTTAGCCAAATTTTGAGGTTTGCAAAGGATTCTGGGTAACAGAACCTGGTCCGAGCCCCGCAAGTCACCCCATCTTGGATTCTCCTAGGTCTCTAGTTTTCAGAAATGCACAGGTTTGGTAGGTTTCCCTAGGTGCCGGCTGAGCTGGAGGCCAAAATCTACAGGTAGGCACTTCGCAAAAAACACCTCTGTTTTCTTCCAAAAATTTGGATGTGTCCACGTTGCGCTTTGGGACGTTTCCTGTCGCGGGCGCTAGGCCTACCCACACAAGTGAGGTATCATTTTTATCGGGAGACTTGGGGGAATGCTGGGTGGAAGGAAATTTGTGGCTCCTCTCAGATTCCAGAACTTTCCGCCAAAGAAATGTGAGGAACATGTGTTTTTTTAGCCAAATTTTGAGGTTTGCAAAGGATTCTGGGTAACAGAACCTGGTCCGAGCCCCGCAAGTCACCCCATCTTGGATTCTCCTAGGTCTCTAGTTTTCAGAAATGCACAGGTTTGGTAGGTTTCCCTAGGTGCCGGCTGAGCTGGAGGCCAAAATCTACAGGTAGGCACGTCGCAAAAAACACCTCTGTTTTCTTTCAAAAATTTGGATGTGTCCACGTTGCGCCTTGGGGTGTTTCCTGTCGCGGGCACTAGGCCTACCCACACAAGTGAGGTATCATTTTTATCGGGAGACTTGGGGGAACGCTGGGTGGAAGGAAATTTGTGGCTCCTCTCAGATTCTAGAACTTTCTGCCACAGAAATGTGAGGAACATGTGTTTTTTTAGACAAATTTTGAGGTTTGCAAAGGATTCTGGGTAACAGAACCTGGTCCGAACCCCGCTAGTCACCCCATCTTGGATTCCCATAGGTCTCTAGTTTTCAGAAATGCACAGGTTTGGTAGGTTTCCCTAGTGCCGGCTGAGCTAGAGGCCAAAATCTACAGGTAGGCACTTCGCAAAAAACACCTCTGTTTTCTTCCAAAAATTTGGATGTGTCCACGTTGCGCTTTGGGGCGTTTCCTGTCGCGGGCGCTAGGCCTACCGACACAAGTGAAGTATCATTTTTATCGGGAGACTTGAGGGAACGCTGGCTGGAAGGAAATATGTGGCTCCTCTCAGATTCCAGAACTTTCTGCTACAGAAATGTGAGCAACATGTGTTTTTTTAGCCAAATTTTGAGGTTTGCAAAGGATTCTGGGTAACAGAACCTGGTCCGAGCCCCGCAAGTCACCCCATCTTGGATTCCCCTAGGTCTCTAGGTTTCAGAAATGCACAGGTTTGGTAGGTTTCCCTGGGTGCCGGCTGAGCTAGAGGCCAAAATCTACAGGTAGGCACTTCGCAAAAAGCACCTCTGTTTTCTTCCAAAAATTTGGATGTGTCCACGTTGCGCTTTGGGGCGTTTCCTGTCGCGGGCGCTAGGCCTACCCACACAAGTGAGGTATCATTTTTATCGGGAGACTTGGGGGAACGCTGGGTGGAAGGAACATTGTGGCTCCTCTCAGATTCCATAACTTTCTGCCACAGAAATGTGAGGAACATGTGTTTTTTTAGCCAAAGTTTGAGGTTTGCAAAGGATTCTGAGTAACAGAACCTGGTCCGAGCCCCGCAAGTCACCCCTCCTTGCATTCCCCTAGGTCTCTAGTTTTCAGAAATGCACAGGCTTGGTAGGTTTCCCTGGGTGCTGGCTGAGCTAGAGGCCAAAATCTAAAGGTACGCACTTCGCAAAAAACACCTCCTGTTTTCTTTCAAAAATTTGGATATGTCCACGTTGCGCTTTGGGGCGTTTCCTGTCGCGGGCGCTAGGCCTACCCACACAAGTGAGGTATCATTTTTATCGGGAGACTTGGGGGAACGCTGGGTGGAAGGAAATTTGTGGCTCCTCTCAGATTCCAGAACTTTCTGCCACAGAAATGTGAGGAACATGTGTTTTTTTAGCCAAATTTTGAGGTTTGCAAAGGATTCAGGGTAACAGAACCTGGTCCGAGCCCTGCAAGTCACCCCATCTTGGATTCCCCTAGGTCTCTAGTTTTCAGAAATGCACAGGTTTGGTAGGTTTCCCTAGGTGCCGGCTGAGCTAGAGGCCAAAATCTACAGGTAGGCACTTCGCAAAAAACACCTCTGTTTTCTTCCAAAAATGTGGATGTGTCCACGTTGCGCTTTGGGGCGTTTCCTGTCGCGGGCGCTAGGCCTACCCACACAAGTGAGGTATCATTTTTATCGGGAGACTTGGGGGAACGCTGGGTGGAAGGAAATTTGTGGCTCCTCTCAGATTCCAGAACTTTCTGCCACAGAAATGTGAGGAACATGTCTTTTTTTAGCCAAATTTTGAGGTTTGCAAAGGATTCTGGGTAACAGAACCTGGTCCAATACCCACAAGTCACCACTCCTTGGATTCCCCTATGTCTCTAGTTTTCAGAAATGCACAGGTTTGGTAGGTTTCCCTAGGTGCCGGCTGAGCTAGAGGCCAAAATCTACAGGTAGGCACTTCGCAAAAAACACCTCTGTTTTCTTTCAAAAATTTGGATGTGTCCACGTTGCGCTTTGGGGCGTTTCCTGTTGCGGGCGCTAGGCCTACCCACACAATTGAGGTATCATTTTTATCGGGAGACTTGGGGGAACAGAGATTAGCAAAACAAGTGTTATTGCCCTTTGTCTTTCTCTACATTTTTTCCTTCCAAATATAGGAGAGTGTGTAAAAAAGAGATCTATTTGGTTGAGAAATGCCCTGTAATTCACATGCTAGTATGGTCACCCCGGAATTCAGAGATGTGCAAATAACCACTGCAAAGGTTTTCTTGATAGCAATTTTTTACTCTTTATATTTCAGCAAATGAATTGCTGTATACCCGGTATAGAATGAAAACGCACTGCAGGGTGCAGCTCATTTATTGGCTCTGGGATCCTTGGGTTCTTGATGAAACTACAAGCCCTATATATCCCCGCAACCAGAGGAGTCCAGCAGACGTAATGGTATATTGCTTTCGATAATCTGACATTGCAGGGAAAAGTTACAGAGTAAAACGGAGAGAAACATTTATGTTTTTTTCACCTCAATTTCAATATTTTTCTTTTTCAGTTGTTATTTTCTGTAGGAAACCCTTGTAGGATCTACACAAATGACCTCTTGCTGAATTCAGAATTTTGTCTACTTTGCAGAAATGTTTAGGTTTCTGGGATCCAGCATTGGTTCCATGCCCATTTCTGTCACTGACTGGAAGGAGGCTGAAAGCACAAAAAATTGCAAAAATGGGGTATGTCCCAGTAAAATGCCAAAATTGTGTTGAAAAATTGGGTTTTCTGATTCAAGTCTGCCTGTTCCTGAAAGGTGGGAAGGTGCTGAGTTTAGCACCGCAAACCCTTTGTTGATGCCATTTTCAGGGGAAAAACCACAAGCCTTCTTCTGCAGCCACTTTTTCAATTTTTTTTAAAAAAAACGAAATTTTCCCTGTATTTTGGCCAATTTCTTGGCCTCCTTCAGGGGAACCCACAAAGTCTGGGTACCTCTAGAATCCCTAGGACGTTGGAAAAAAAGGACGCAAATTTGGCTTGGTTAGCTTAAGTGGACAAAAAGTTATGAGGGCCTAAGCGCAAACTGCCCCAAATAGGCAAAAAAAGCCCTAGAACAGGAGGGGGAAAAGGCCTGGCAGCGAAGGGGTTAAGGACTACCTGGTACATAAAGCATGTGAATTTCAAGAACATTGTAATCATATTGAACATCTACTTGCACTTATGCACACGCAATGTGCCTGTGCACGATACGTATTATGCAAATAGTGCAACCTTTAGTTGCACTTTGACATCTCACCACTTCCCCTTAAAGTGTCCAGAGGTTTGTGTGAAGTTGACCATATATGTAGACTTTGGGCTACAGACTTAATTTGAGTCCACTAAATTTTATAAAAACAATGTTTATGGGCTTTTGATACAGGGCAGCGCAGCATGTCACTATATCTATAGCATATGGCTCACTTCTGTCCCTTTCCCCCCTGTGTTGGAGCACAAAGGGCTGTGTAGCAGCATGCAGTCACCCTTGAACCATGGTGCAAGGATGCCTGTGTTGCATGCAGAATATTTTTTGTGCAGGAAGGAGCCTCTTCCTGCCCAAAAACAATCCTGGGAGGCTTTTTTCTCTTTCTGTGTGCTGCATTTTGCAGCACACATAGAAAGTAGGAAAAAGCGAGGAGAAATAAAAATATTTTTCCTCGTTACACCTTCCCTGAGGAGACGTTATAAGCCTTTGTAGGTCTAGGGATGTGTCAAAATTCCTCAGTGCAATGCAGAGTAAGGCAACACAGTGAATTGCGTGGCCTTGCCTTACTCCATATCTATGAGGCCATTCAAAGTCATGCAAAGTGTGCCATTACGTCACAAAAAGTGATGCAATTGCAGCACAAGGGGCTCATAAATATGCCCCTGTGTCTTTAATATCTCAACCCTTCCCCCTGTGTTAAATATAATGAGTGTTAAGTTATTTGGTCTTTCTACAGTGCAGTCTTAAATAAGTTCTTATAATTGTAACACATGCAGTACAGTGATGTAATTGATGATGTCAGTTACATTATGTCTAGTCATGATGGGCCGCATGTATTATCGCTGGATTTTGCGACTCCCTAATTGTGACTTTTTGCGACTCGGAATTAGGAAGTCGGAAACTACGATGAACAACAGTGTCTGAGACAGTGTTCGTGAATCCCAATGGGTCTCAAATGGACCTGCCTCATTAATATTCCAGAGGAAGGTCGCAATTTGCCACCTATTGAGAGTAGCCTGGTATCACAAGGATGGTGGCCTGCTGGAGTCAGTAGACCACCATGATTGTGATTGCTTTTTAAATAAAGCATTTTTTAATGCAGCCAGTTAACCTCTTTTCTTTCCTTCTTTCCTTCATTATTTCCTTTTGGTTTCCTTCATCTTTTCTTTTTCACTCTTCTTTCTTTCCTTCTTTCCTTCTTTCTTTTTTCCATCTTTCTGTCTTGCCTCCTTTCTTCAATTTTTACTTCTTTCCTTTCCATTTACCTTCCTTACTTTTTGTCTACCATTCTTCCTTCCTTTTTTGTCATTATTTCTTCCTTTTTGTTTGCCATGCTTTTTTGTCTGCTTTCCTTTATTTCCTTTCTTCCTTGTTTACTTCAGATTTTTCTTGCCTTCCTTTGAAAAGGTGAGGCCAGCGACCAATGCCAGAGGTCAGGCCAATGCCAGATTAATGGCTTGTTTTAGGTCTGTATTAGCAAAATGCTTTTCATTTTTACAAAAAGTGCATATAACATATTTATGAATAATGATTTTCAGCCAGACTTCATCCATTAGTCTTTGATTGTGGCAGTCACATTTGAACTCCACCCACTCCAACATTCATCAAGGGGCATTGTTAGACCACTTCAGCCATTGACTGATCTCACTATGAGTTAATGCATGCTGTCCTTTCATAAGGAGCACTTACACACACAAAGTAGTTTCCTTCAGTGCTGGGTGTACCATGGTTATGTGAAAAACATATTTGGCTTTACCCATTTTTTTTTACATTTAATGAGGGCTTGGCAGCTTCCCAAACAGTAACGCTTTGCAAAAACCATAGCAAAATAGAATTGCCAAACGCCTCGCAACCATCGTCAATACTATTAACTTTTTCCAATGCTTTAGACCAGATCTACAAGAAAGCAGCGCATTGGTCCCAATGCACCCCTTTTCTAGTGTTGCTCCTGCCTCACCTAATGACTCCATGGTTGTGCCATATTTACAATATGGTATACCATGGCTCTCATTTCTACAATAGTGTAATAATTGATGACTCTATTGTGGTGCTTTGCTGGATTAGCACTTATGGCGCTAGTGCAGTAAAGCACCAGGGAGGCCCATAGGTTACTTTGTGCCCGTCACTTTAACGCCTGCCCTAATCAGGCATTAAAAATGACAGAACAAAATGGTGCAGTGAAATCTTGTAGATTTCACTGCACTATTTTTTGCGGTCTTCCTGTGTAGGAATTACCCTCTTGCATACATTATACCTGGAGCAGGTATAATGTGGCTCAAGGTCTTACAAAGTAGCTTAATACTAGCATTGCGCCACTTTGTAAATATGGCACGAGGAAATGGCCTCCATAATGCCACATTAGCATAGAAGAAAATAACACTAGTGTGGTGCAAGGAGGCGTAATGGTCTTGTAATTCTGGCCCTCAATGTCTGGAAATTCCATTGCAAACTATGTCCGTGTGTTGGAGCTCACTAGTTTTTGGTTTGTGAAAATGTAGTCAAACTGTTTGTAAAATATGTCAGTTAATTTGTCCAGGTCTAAATGAGTTGGTTTAGAAGTGTTTTTTGCAAAGTGCTATACTTATTAACTAGATGTCACATACCGCTGGTCTTCTCCTTAGCCCAGTAGAGACATTTATGCCTGACTATCGAGCTGTCATGCAGAAGGGGCTGTAGTGTCCTACGGGCCATGCAATGAAGGCGCTCAACCCCTGTGGTCACCATTCTGGTGACCCTGTCAATAAAGGCACCTAGGTGTTCGAATATGAGGCCAGTTATGCACCACCACTTCTAGTGTCTCAGTCAGTTATTTCAGCAACATATGGGCCTAGGGCCCACAGCATCACAGGGGGCATGGGGGGCTGGGATATTGACTGTAAACTGATGGGAAATAGTCTTCTGCCCACTTGGACATTGCTCAGGCATCATGACCAAAGAAGAAGTTTAAGTAATGAGTATTGTCACTGTGTATGGGAATGGTGTGCTAGGAGAATTGGGTGCTTTATTTAAATAGCACCATGTTCTATTTAAAGATTCCTTCTTGGTTAGTTGGAGTCAGGTAGCCAGTTCACATAGGATAGAGGTTGTAGAGTTATTTAAAAGGTTACATGATAAGTTACAAGTTACTTAATAAGCAAACTCCACCAGGAGCAGCATCCCCTCTACTCTTCCCACTCTCTCCAGCTCTCACATTCCTCTAGTCACTCACCAACATTCTATGACATCACACACTGACTGAGCAGAGCAGAGCAGAGAACAATGGAAGTGTGCACAGAATGCATTTACAAGCATAGTAGATTAAAACACATATCTTTCCTTTAGAAAATAATAAAAAGCTAACAGGAAACATAAGATGAAAAATAATAAAATACAAACAGAAAACAAAAGAGGCTAAAGCTTGTATAAGTCCTATGAATTATTCAACCCGATAATATTATTCACACAGTGGCCACATCCAAATCCATTCATACAAAATCAAAAGCACATCCATGTACAGACCCATTGGACGCATTACATACCCTCTATTACTCAACCAGGCAAAAACAATCAAATGAAACACAAAACCACAAAATAGGTATCTTAAATCTCTCACTTAACAGAACAGGGCAAATTGTGCATAACACAATGAGTGTCTTTCAACTGTCACTTTAGCAGTAGGCAAAGGTGTCTTGCAACCCTCATTCTAGGAATATGCAATGGGTATCTTTTGGAAATGGCCCTCTCTACTTGGTCACCCCCAAACCTTTTGCTTTTATCGTTCTACTTTTTGTTGGATTTTTGCTTGTTGGCCTCAGGACTCTGCACACTTTAGCACTGCTAACCAGTGCTAAAGAGCATGTGGTCACTCCCTTAACCAGGGTTCGATTGGCATATATCCGTTTGCTATATTTGATTTACATGTAAGTCTCTTGCAGAATGGTATAACATATACCCAGGGCCTATAAATGAAATGCTACCTCTGAGCCTGCAGCCCTTGTTCTGCCACCCACTTAAGTCAATCCTTAGAACTTGTTCCAGGTCTGCTATTGCAGCCTGAAGGCAGTTGCCCACTGCCATGTTGACCTGGCATTTAAAACCCCTTGCTAAGCCTTAAACTCCCCTTGATTACATGTTACCCCTAAAGCATGCCCTAAGGAAATCAAAGGGCAGGGTGCTGTGTAATCAAAAGGTAGGATACATATGTCTTAGTTTTACATGTCCTAGTAGTGAAAAGCTACCAAATTAATTTTCTCACTACTGAGAGACCTCCTGCTCCCATGAGGTAACATAGGGGATACCTTATTAACATTTTAAAGTTGTAATCCCTAAACCAGAGGTGTAAAATATATATTATTTTGTAGCTATGAACCATGAATATTTATAAAGTCTCTCTGATGGTAAAGTCGTATTTGTCATCACAATTTTAAAAATGCCACTTTTAAAAAGTTGGCATTTTTCTGCTGTTACCCCGCTGTACCTGTGATGTGCCTTAGTCAAAAAAGGACAGATGATGGATGGAATGTGGAACAAATCAAACATTCACTCCAGTCACAGATCTAGGTTTAATTCATCAGTTTTTTTGGCTTTCCATGCCATTCCAGTTTAGACCCAGCCATATGCAAATCAGTCTTGACACTGCTCCCCATGGGAACAGTCCAGCCTGAACTTTCAGGCCAGGTCCTCCCAGGACCAGAAACAAGCATCCTGCAACTGGTTTCTGGGTGTCACCCCTCACCAACCAGGCAAGCGTGAATCTGGTGGCATAGCAATCACTGGACCCGCATCTAAGCATCCCCTCCCTCTGAGGGCAACAAATGCAACAAGCATTTGCAATACAATTGGTCTCGCGTTTGCACGAGTTAGAGCTATTAGCGTTGTAAACTCCTATCCAGACTTTTCTTGCCACATAAAATGAAAATGAAAAGTAATACAATTTCACACAAGGGAGCCAATTTAAAGGGCCATGCCATGAGTGTGAAGGTGACTAATCAGAACAAAAAGACCGGTCCAGTTTCCCCATTGTATAGTAATAAAAAACAAAACGAGCATGATCACGCTGTGTAAAACCTTGAATTCGGGAAGGAACACTAACATATACAAAAGAATTAAACTCGTAGTCATGAAAAGTGCTCGATTAGTGCCCAGCAAGATTGTGCTGCCTACGAAATAAAGAGAAAAAGTAGTCCAGAAACCATACGCAAAACATGGAGCCTCGTATGCTTTCAGTAGTTGGCTGGTGCTCTCTAGGAAGGCTAAAACCAGAAAAGATATGACGTATGCATGCTTTTCATTAATGAAATCAAGCAAATTTTAAAAGGCAAGCCCACAAACCAACAAAAGTGATGAGCATGACATGGGCATGGTTAAAAGCCCACGGCGAGATTACAACAGGGACACAGTGCTTGCACGCTCGAACCTAAAAAGGAATGGATGATGGACAGAAAGAGGAAAAAATCCAACATTCACCCCCAGTTACAGGTCTGGATTTAATCCTTCAGTTTTTTTTCTTGCAATGCCATTCCATCTATATGCAAATCCGTCTTGACCTTGCTCCCCATGGAAGTTGGTAAGGAGGAGTCAGGTAGCCAGTTCACCTTGGACAGAGGTTGTATATTTATTTAAAAGATTACAGAATAAATTACAAGTTAGTTAATAAGGAGGAGCAGCATCCTCTCTGCTAAGCCCCCTTTGATAAGTTCACAAAATACCCACTGTTCTGGGTTGTGTGTGGGTTGAAAGTGGCCTGTTGCTAAGTTCACAATTTGCCCAGTCATTTGGGATGAGTGTGGGTTGAAAGAGACCAGATGCTAAAATCACAAGATGCCCTGATGTTTTGGGATGAGTGTGGGTTGAAAGAGACCTGTTGCTAAATTCATGAGGTTCTCTGTTCCCACAAATTGGATGAGGGTTGAAACACACCTTTGCCTCCTGCCATAGTGAGGGTTGCAAGTCACCCATTGTGTTATGCCTAATTTTTCCTCTTCTGGGTTGAGTGAGAATTTAAAGACACCCATTTTGTGGCTTGTGTTTCATTTGATTGTTTCTGCGTAGTTGAGTTATAGGTGGTGTGTTTTTTGGGTCCAAGGGAGACCTGTATATGGATGTGTTTTTGCATTTCTATGGATTGGGTCGGTTGTGATCATTGTGTGAATAATAATATAGGTTTAAATAATTTACAGGACTTATGAAAGCTGGAGTCTCTTACATGTTATTTTTGCATTTTATTACTTTCTATCTTATGTTTCTTGTTTGCATTTTATTATTTCCTATAGAAAGGGGAGGTGTTATAATCTGCTATATTTGTAATGCATTCTGTGCATACCTCCATTGTTCTCTGCCCTACGTAGCCAGTGTGGGATGTCATGGAACCTTAGTGAGTTATTCGGAGGAGTGTGACAGAGAGAGTGGGCTGAGCAGAGAGGATGCTGCTCCTGGTGGGGTTTCCTTATTAAGTAACTTGTAACTTATCATGTAACCCTTTAAATAACTCTACAACCTCTATCCTATGTGAACTGGCTACCTGACTCCAACTAACCAAGAAGGAATCTTTAAATACAACATGGTGCTATTTAAATAAAGCACCCAATTCTCCTAGCACACCATTCCCATACACAGTGACTTTTAAATAAATCTACAACCTCTATACTATGTGAATTGGTTAATTCACTCCTACTTAGTAAGAAGGAATCTTTGAATACAACACACTAGTTCCCACAGAGCTACTGTTTGGTAAATAGAAAGTCACTAATCCTCACTTTTTAGAGCTTGTATTCATGAAAGCTGGGATAGGCTTGCAGGTATGTGAACTTTGGACATGCTTGTTGCGCCGATATCTGTAGAGTTGGTACACTGATACACCCGCCATCTGACATATTGGATAATTGCACTTTGTAGGAAAGTACCATCTTCCTTGGCATGTTACCCCCAATTTCTGCCTGTTTGTCAGTGTGTTTTGCCTGTCTCACTGTGATCCTGCTAGCCAGGACCCCAGTGCTCATAGCCCTATGTGTTTTGTCAGTATGCTTAACTGTGCCACTGAAGTTCTACTAAACAGAACTCCAGTGTTTATGCACGCTGAGGTTTCCACTGCAGCCCCAGCTGCTGCCACCTCACAGACAGGTTTCTGCCCTCCTGGGGATTGAGCAGCTCAATCCCAGGAAGGCAGAACAATGCATTTTCTTTAGGAGAGGGGTGTTACTTCCTCTCCCATTGGAAATAGGTGTTACAGGCATGGGAGGGGTAGCCTCCCAGAGCCTCTGGAAATGCTTTGAAGGGCGTAAACGGTGCACTCCTTGCATAATCCAGTCTACACCGGTCCAGGGACCCCCAGTCAGTCCCTGCTGTGGTGCTAAACTGGACAAAGTAAAGTGGAGTGACCACTCCCCTGTCCACCATCACCAAAGGGGTAGTGCCCAGAGCTCCTCCAGAGTGTCCCTGGCATTAGCCATCTTGTCTTGCAAGGTGTGGGGACCCTCTGGAGACCTCTGAGTGGCCAGTGCCAGCAGGTGACATCCGAGACCCCACCTGATAGGTGCATACCTGGGCAGGTAACCAATTCCGCTCTCAGGGCTATTTAGGGTCTTTCCTCTGGGTGTTTCCTCAGATTCAGTTTGCAAAATTCCTCCAGAACTCCTCTGCATCCTCTGCTTCAGCTTCTGACCATCGGATCAACTGCAGACTGCTCCAGGAACCGCTGTAACTGCAACAAAGTATCCAGGACAACTCCTGTGATCAGCAACCTCAGCTCCAGACAGCGTTTGCAACAGTTTTCAAGGTGTGCACGCTCTGAGGACTGCCTGTCTTCACCCTTCACCAGAAGAACTGAATAAATCTCCTGTGGGGTGCCTCTGGGACTCCTATCCTGATGACGATCCTGCTCCAAAGTGACCCAGACTGTCCCAAGGTCCAGCTGTCCAAATTTGATGGAGGTAAGAGCTTGCCTCCCCGTGCTGCGACAGTACCCCTGTGCACTGCATCTTCTACAGCTCCTTGGGCTTCTGTGCACTCCTTCCAAGAATCATTTGTGCACACTGCAGCCCAGGTCCCCAGCACTCCATCCTGCAACGCTCAGCTCCCTGAGTTGTTCTCCGGCGGCGTGGGACCTTCCAGTGTAGTTCTGCGACAACCGCACTTTGCATCTTCTTTGTCCCCGTGTTCTGGGTCTCCCGTGGGTACTGCCTGTTCTTCTGAGGGCTCTCTAAAGTGTTGAAGGGCCACCTTGTTTCCTTAGTCCGAGATAAGACCCCCAGGTCCCTCCTGGGTCCAGGCAGCTCCTTTTTGACGCAAACCGCGTACTTGCTTGAACAAAGGCTTGTTGGCGGAATCCAATGATGCAAACAGCCTGCATCCAACAACTCGACGTGGGACATCTCCTGCACCAGGCAGGAATCCACAGCCATCTTCTTTGGTGCTCTTTTGTACTTTTCTTCTGACCGGAGAATCCACTTTTGCACCTTCTGCTAGGTTGGCAGGGGCTCCTGTTCTTCCTAGACTCTTCTTCGACTTCTGGACTTGGTCTCCTCTCTCCACAGGTCTTCAAGTCCAGGAATCCATCATTTGTTACTTGCAGTCTTGCTTTGTTCTTGCAAAATCCTTCATCACAACTTGTAGTGTGTCCTGAGGAAACTTGCTGTTCTTTACTCCTGCTTTCCTGGGCTCTGGGGTGGGCTACTTTACTTACCTTTGGTGTTTTCCTACACTCCCAGCGCCTCTCTATGCATTACACTTGGCTAAGGGGGAATTTGATATTCGCCCTTAGGCCCTTTGCAGTCTATTGTATTTTCTACTGTTTGCACTAATCTATGACTGTTTACTTACCTGATTTTGGTTATTAGTGTATATATTGTGTATAATACCTACCTCCAGAAGGAGTATTGCCTCTAAGATATTTTTGGCCTTGTGTCACTAAATTAAAGTACCTTTATTTTTGGTAACACTTATTATTGTCTTTTATTGTGTATAAGTACTGTGTAACTACAGTGGTATTGCAGGAGCTTTGCATGTCTCCTAGTTCAGCCTAAGCTTCTCTGCTACAGCTACCTCTAGACAGCCTAAGCTGCTAGTACGCTGCCTGTATTTCACTAATAAGGGATAACTGGACCCGGTATAAGATGGAAGTACTTTAGGTACCCTTTACAAACCAGGCCAGCCTCCTACACACTTACCTTGAAATAATAGAAAATAAATGAAAATTGCTAATGTGCAAGCTTTCCATTAGGAACACCATACTAAAATCTACTATTTGTATTGAAAAACTGAGTTTTATATGTAATAATTCCTATTTTGTATTTTTATGCATTGCTTGCTAGTAGAGATTTTGACTATTCATACACCTGAGAATAACAGTTATTTTCACTTCAACGTAATAATATGACATAATTTAGCATACAAAAATCTACGACAAAAATATAATTGGAAATACATATATAATTAAACTTTACTTAATAGACTGGAAATTTGAGATTGAGGATCATAAAAACTTAAAACATATTTCCCTTAGAACTTGTCATTCCATTCATCCATCACTCTCCCTTTACATTCCCCACACAAAGACAGTTTCATCTCCTCTATTGATTGCTTTCGTAACTCATTCATCCACATAATTATGTATTCATATCCATTCAATTATTTATGTACTTATCTGTTGATAGTGTTCTGTAGGGAGTAGAGTAAGCATCACAGCATTGTAGAATAATTTTAAATAAAGTAACGCTCAGGAAAGGAAATGGAGCAGAAATAAAGAACATCAAATGAACTCATAAAATTTCAGGCTTAAATAAAGCACCTTTTTTTTATATAAAAGACAATCATAAAAACAGTCTTGGGACATGTCATCCAGATGCTTTAGAGAAAAACAGGTGTGCCTTGAGATTCAGTCTGAACAGTAGCAGATTGCTTTTTATCCTTAGGTGACCCAACCATGTATTCTATCATTTTTGTGTGAGAATCTTAAAAAGTAAAAAGCATGAGCACATGGTGTAGGTATTTGTGATTACTCCTGCCCTCCGTCACCTGGAAGACATTACCATTGGGGTCACTCTGTCTAAATTAGGGTTGTGTCGTGGGGGGGGGGGGCAGAAGGGGTTGAATGCATTTGAATGCAGTACCACCAGACTCTAGTCTCGCTGTGAAGTTACTAAAGAAATGAGCCCAGTTTAGGGCACTTAGGGCTCCCTAACCAAATCCTGCTGATTCCACAGCATATCTAGACTTATTTAGAGTTAGCCAAATGTGCTATGAAGCAAGGGGCATATTTATGAGAGGATAGCGCTGCCAGAGCTTCACTTTTTGTGATGCTGCAATGGTGCAAGCCTCTCAACCACATTTATAAGCCCACGCAAAGTCACTTAGCATGAGATTGAATGGACTCATAGATCCAGAGTAAAGCATGGCAAAGGGTCTTGCTGCACTGCCCAACGCCAAAGTGATAGGGCAAGAATGCACTATATGTATGCATTACATTGAATTCCTGTCCTTTCTCCCTGCACTTGTGCCATTTCGACAGCCTATTGCCAACTCAGGCACCCTTGCATCATGGTGCAAGGGTGCCTGTGTTGCATGCATGATTGTTTCCTCATCCTGCACAAAAATAATCCCCTGAGGCATTTTTCTTTTTCTTTGTGTGTTTCAGAATGAAGATATTTCTCCTCATTGGGCCCCCTGGGAAGGTGTAAGATGTTGGCACATTCCTAGGTTTACAAGATCTTGTAAATCTGTGGATGTACCAAAATCCATGGGAGTTGCGTGTGATGCCCATGTGATGCCCACCGAGGGCAGAGTAGCACAACGCAGTGACTTGCACTGCTTTGCACTACTGCAGATTTATAAGGGCCACTCAAAGCCATGCAAGGTGGCTTTGCGTGGCCTAATAAATCTGTCTGAGGTCCATGCGTCATACATGTACCACTTTGCATGGTGCAAATTTGATGCAAGTCTCTCGTAAACATGTTCCTCAATGTCCAGATTTATTAGCACTTTGCACACATTAAAAGACACCAAAAGTTGAACAACAAACAGGTGCAAAGTGATTATTTGTTATTTAGTTTTCAGTGCAAAATTTTATCAGTGCTGAAAAGCTGCATAAAAGTCGCCCAAGCACTTTGCATCAAGGGCATTCCATGGGTGGGCTTTTCCACACAACCACCCATAGGGTTTGATGCATTGCTTTATCTGCCATCAGTTTTACATACATGAGGCCAAAGCCTTATGTGATATTACCAGCAAAAATTACTGCCCACTAAAATCTGGTCAGTTGTTTCTGCAACTGGGAAAAGTGGGTGCAAGTGCACTTTGTCAGTCGTGATTAGCTGATTCTGCATCGCTTGACTTGCATTCGGATACTTATCATAATTTACTCTTACTATTTTGAGTTTCTTGCACATCATTCTGGTGGAGGGGAACACTTAAGCCCTAATTGCAAGTTAGGCAGAAATATAGCTGGAAATTCCCTGGATCACTGATATAATATCTATCCATAAACTATTGAAATACACAAATATTGGAAATTAAATATTGATAACATAAATATTGACTCTGTATGCCTAACTATAAGCATCACAAATATTTAGAACACAAATATTGTTATACAAAATATCATTTTTTACATATATTGATAACAAAGATATTAGAAACAGAAATATTGTCACCAATAAATAAATATATAATATATCAAAAATATTGATTCAAACTATTTTGACTATAATATAAAGTCACCAAAACTAAACATTCATTAATAAAAACATAAAAAACAGTTTTAACATGAAACAATGACTTGAAATTAACCCAAAACGTCTTATGCATATATTTAATTAATTAAAAATATATTACATCAACCAAATAATAAACATTTACCCGACAAAAAAGTAAAAACCTAAAATACATTCAAATAAAACCAGCAAAACATGAACATTAAATATAAATGATTAAACACAAACCTAAATGATAATTAATATATTTACGCAAATACATTTATATCTAAAAAAAACAAGATTTTTATTACATCAAAAGTAAATTCTAAATTTGCTTTTACCAAAGAAGATCTCAAATTATAACACAAATTCATAACACGCAAAACCAGCCAATAAAATAAAAGTATAAAGATCTTTAACAAATAAAATCCAATAAACAATTAAACTAATAATATAAAAGGCACACTAACTTAAACAATTAAAAACTCAAAAAACAATTAACTGTGCAAAGTGAGTAAAGTCCACTAAATGCTTCCAGTGAACAATAAAAAAATACATAAATTCATCCACATAATAAAGTAGGTAATACTTAAATTTACTTAGAAATGTAATTGGTATTAAACTACTCAAAAGAAAAAAAAAAACTTGTACACCAACAAACTGACAGAAAATATCAACTATAGCACATCAGCAAAAAAATTGAATAAGGTAAGTATAATTAAATTATAAATTATGAACTCACTAAAAAAGCAAGCAAGCTAAAATTAACCTGGCATTATAAACCTCGACCAACTGGCAACCAAATACCATTTATGATTAAAGTTACTTTGTTTCTCTTTCAGCAGAATATAAAACACCTGCTCCACATTAAAACAAAGTCAATGGAATAGCTACAAAACTTACAAATAAGTAAACAAAATACAAGTATTAGTTACATTTTTTAACATACTGATAACAAACGTGCAGAACTTATAATATATATTTATTCTAGTTAAACTACTTACTTATACAAGGACACTTCTCAGAAAGGAAAGCAGTTATTAAACCACATGGGCTACACCTACAGCCAAGAAAGTGCATTAACAGAAACTAAAAACTGGCACTATACTAAATATTATTCAAGCAACTACAAACAATGGTGTTGTAATTCATGTAAAAGAGCACAACCACTCCCCAAATGTGACAGAAATAGAATTTAGAGAAATCTAGCAAGATTTAACAGAGGCAAGCACTAGCTCCCATGAACCCATGAGCAAAATCCTGAAAGGCATACTACCCAAAGTCCCAAAGGCAGGCCAACTACCACCTATCCCCACTTTAAAATGTCTAGTTACACAAACTAAAAAGGCCACCAACAATACCCTACTTGCCCCTAGAAGAGACCAAGACATACACATACCTGACCATTTAACAATTACACATTATGAGGAACCTTTCCTTTTAGATGACAATCTAAATAATGGGAAATTAATCCTAATATTCCCTTCGGCAAACAACTTAATGAAACGTAGCTAATGTCAAGCCTAGATGATGGATGAGACCTTCACAATGTGACCTTAACCATTAACTCAGATATACACCATGGAAGGTGACTATCAACACATCAATATCCCTTTCATATGTGTTTTAATAACAAACAAACAAAGCAGCACATTTTATAAACTTTTAACTCATTTGCTGCTAGGCCTTTCCACCCACCCCCAAGTGCTGAGCCTTTTTTTGGCTATTTGGGCTAGATCCCGCTTAGGGCTCCCTAACTTTTTTTCCAGAGAGGGTGTTAACACCAAATTTGCATTTTTTGCGGGAAAAGAGGACAGAAATGCAGAAGGAGAGGACTGAAATATCTTGTAGATATGGCACATTTCTACCCTTTCTCTGTGGTGCAGGGTAGTGCGGCAAGGTCACTTGCTTTGCTGCCCTCTGCCATGGGGCTTGTAAATAGGCCCACTAATTTTATACCACAGTTTTGCCATTTTTCTAAGAGGAAGCCAACTTTTCCTATTTTTTGTGCTCTCAACCTACTTCTAGTTTACGGTGGAAACCAGTTCGAAACTCATGGGTGATTCAGAAAAGCTATTCATTCCAGAAAACAAGACAACATTCTGAATTCAGCAATGTCTAACTCCCCAAGGTTTTCCCAAGAAAAATAACTGTTGAAATAAAGAAATATTGAAAATGAATAGGAAAGAAAGGGCATTTGTAACTTCATTTTTATATGTAACTTTTTGTCAGGATGGCAGATTGACAAAAGGAATAAACCTTTAAATTTGCAAGACCCCTCCAGTTGCAGGGACATATAGGATTTGTAGGTTGTCCAAGAACCCAAGGCTCCCAGAGCAAAAAACTGAGCTGCACTGTACTATGGGTTTTCATAAAGTACAGATTATAGACCAATTCTTATAGTGAAAAATGGCTATCAAGAAAACGCATCTATTTCTGATTTTAGGAAGTGAATTTGTGGGTACCTGTGCTCACAAACGATTTGGAGTCTATTTTTCAAAATGTAATCTTTCTTATACACTAGTTTACATTTGAAAGGCACAAATGCAGCAACATACAATTGGTAACATTGAATGTTCTACTATTCTATGCTTCCACCAGTCTTTTGTTAAAAATAATACCTCACTTGTGTGGGTAGATCTAGTGCTTGCAACAGAAAACGGCCCAAAACGCAACATGGATGTAGCACATTTTTGCACCAAACCTGACCCTCTTTTTCCAATGAGGATAGCTCTAGATTTTTGACCCAAGCTCAGCTAGCACAAAGGGAAACCTAGCCAAACTGTAAATTTTTGTGAACTAGACACCTATGGGTATCCAGGGTGGGCTGACTAGTATGGCTCTGACCACTTTTTGTTACCAAAAATCCCTTGAAAACCTCAAACTTTGACTAAAGAAAAACACATTTCCCTCACATGTCTGTCATGAAAAGTTCCAGAATCCCTGGGGAGACACAAACTTCCTTTTACTCGGCATTTCCCCAGGTCTCTTGATAAAAATGGTATCTTACTTGTGTGGTTAGCCCTAGGGTGTGTGACAGGAAATGGGCCAAAACGCAACATGGACGCAGCATATATTTCTACCCAAAACTGACCCTCTTTTTCCAATGTGGGTTGCTCTAGGTTTTGGACCACAGCTCAGCTGGCACCTAGGGATACCAAGCCAACCTTTACGTTTGTGAAAACTAGACACTTAGGGGTATTCAAAGTGGGCTGAGTTGCATGGCTCTCGCCACGTTTAGTTACCCAGATTTTTTTTGCAAATCTCAAACTTTGACTAAAAAATACATTTTCTTCTCATTTCTGTGATAAAAATGTCTAGAATCTGTGGGGAGCCACCAACTTCCATCCACCCGACATTCCCTCAAAGTCTCCGTATAAAAATGATACCTCACTTGTGTGGGTACACCTAGTGCCCATGACAGGAAAAAACACAAAACACAACATGGACGCCACAGATATTTCTACTCAGAATTGCCCCTCTTTTTTCATTGTGGGTAGCTCTAGATGTTAGACCCTAGCTCAGCTGGCACCTAGAGAAACTTAGCCAACTAGACATCTAGAGGTATCCTGGGTGGGCTGACATTCATGGCTTTTATCAAGTTTAGTTACCCTGAATCCCTTGTAAACCTCAAACTGACTAAAAAAACACATTTTCCTCATATTTCTGTGATGGAAAGTTTTAGAATTCATGGGAAGCCACAAACGTTCTTCCACACGGCATTTTCCCAAGTCTTCTGATAAAAATGGTACCTCACTTGTGAAGGTAGGCCTAGTTTCACAACAGGAAAAGGCCCAAAAAGCAACATGGACGCAACACATTTTTCCACCAGAAACTAAGCCTCTTTTTCCCACTGTGGGTAGCTCTAGATTTTGGACCCTAGCTCACCTGGCACCTAGAGAAAGTTAGCCAGCCTGTGCATTTTGAAAACTAGATACCAAAGAGTATCCAGGTTGGACTGGCTCTTGTCATGTTTAGTTACCTAGAATCCCTTGCAAACCTCAAGCTTTGACCCAAAAAACTAATTTTTCTTACATTTCTGTAATTGAAAGTTCTAGAATCCGCAGGGAGCCACAAACTTCCTTCCACCCAGCACTCCCCCCAAGAGTCCTGATAAAAATAGCACCTCACTTGTGTGGCTGGGCCTAGTGCCTGTGCCAGAACAAACACAACCAAGGTCAAGGGAGGGGGTCCCTATGCAAGGACTCCCATTGATGCCATGCAGATGGGGCAGCATTTTTATTAAGACAATTGGGCAAACGCTGGGTGGTAGGAATTTTGTGGTTTCCATCTGATTGTCGAAGAATATGGCACAGAAATGCCAGGACAAATTTTTGTCACATTTTGAGGTTTGCGGGGCATTGTGGGTAAGAACATGTGTTGGGATCCATGAGAGACACACCACCCTGTACTTCCCTGGGTGTCTAATTTAAGAAAATGTCTAGAGTTGGTAGATTTTCCCAACAATGTACGGCCTGGCAGAGAAAGACAGAAAAGACAAATATTACTACACAACCATCTATTCTTCAAGTACACACACATACTGGTTGGATTTGGCATGAGGGTGATTAAAAATGTAAAATGTTATGAACAAGAGATTTAATAAAAATGAAATGCACTGCTAATAATTGAAAGGGTAAAAAACTGAACCAATGACTTCCAGCTCTTGAGCTGTAAAGCTGCATCAAAACACCAACCACTTTACAGGCCATTCACAACCCTTTCATACGTGACACACCAAAATCATTCACACTTCAGCTGTAGGCCTAGCACATTTAAACACTCCCATCTTTCCATGAAAGGGCTCCTCACTTTCATACACCTACATACCTGACGCTGCAATCACACCAACTGGCGGCTGACTGAGTTTGTGGTCTGGCATTTGGCTGGCAGTCTGTGTAGTGACAAGCAGCAAGCCATTACTCATACACCGCCAGCCAAATGCCAGCTCACACACACCACCAGCCAAGCACTGGCTCACACACACTATCAGCCAAGGACCAGCTCATACACACTCTCAGCAAACATCAGTTCACCACACACCACCAGCTAGGCTCTTTTTTAACGCATTTCTCCAGCCAAGCGTCAGTCCACGCATACCACCAGTCAAGCACCAGTCTACGTTCACTGCTATCACAGTTATTTAACAAAAAAGAAAACACAAACCAATTGGAAGAAAATACTGTAGCTACAATCAAAACATCTCTAATTAAATTCATCACACTAATGCCAACCGTGATAGTAAACAAAAAATATAAAAGAATACAGACCAGTCAGTTCAATTTTATGCTCATGGTTTCTCCCAAATACACACAGCCCAAGTTTGGAAGGACACGTGGGGCAGTCCAAATGACTCTTCTTCTGCATGCCTCTTCAGAAAGAGACTCTACATCTCTTACAGGGATTGTTCTTTTTAAGCGTGGGAGGAATATAATCAGCAAAAGTGGCAATCTTTCTATTTAGCCACATCCTCCACCACTCCAAATCTAGGAACACTTGCCTGTTCCACCAAAACAATCAATCAAACAGACATTTATCACCCCGGGGTCTCATGGCACTAGATGGGCGACGCGGGTCAGTCGAAGAGCCAGGTCTTGACATCCTTCCTTAAATGAGCCAGCAAGGGGGACTGCCTGAAGTGGAGCAGGATCATGTTCCAGGTCTGCACGGTGAGGTAGGAGAATGATCTTCCTCCATCTGTGTTCTTCCGGATCCTGGGGATGGTAGCGAGGGGCAGCATTTCATTATCCCTTTATTTTTCCACCTTTGTAGGGCAGGGCAGATCCAGCCTCCTCCACATCAAGTGGAAGAGGAATGGTATGTGTGTTTCTAAGTGTGCATGTCAGTTTGGCCCGCCATCTGAGGCCGGCCAAACTGACATGTCCACTTAAAAACTCTCTACCCTGCAGTAAAATACAGCCGGGTGGAGACTAAGCACAGTGCCCCACTTCCTCCCAGAGGGGCATTTCTGCCCGCTCAGGCCAATCGCAGCACTTCTTTCATGTTGTGCAACAGCATGAAAGAAGCATTGTGATTGGTTGGGGAGAGAAGACGAGGTGGCTGGAGCAGAGCTGCGCATCACGGAGGGGCAGGTAAGTTTTTTATTTTTTATTTAACTGCCCATGGCACACCTTGCTTTGCATGATACTACCACCCCCAACCCTTCTTGGTAGCAGCAGTGACTGCAGTTGAGCAGAGCGGAGTTGCCTGGCGGGTTTGTAGAAGGAGAGGCGGTAGTTAAGTTAGGCAGGTCCGCAGTTGTAAATGGCCTTGTATGCATGTGTCAGGAGTTTGAATGTGATGGTTTGTTGACAGGTAACCAGTGTAGGTCTCTCAGGTCGGTGGAGATGTGGCTGTGGCAGGGGATATGCAGGATCAGTCTGGTCGTGGTGTTCTGTATTCTCTGGAGTCTTGTTTGGAGTAACTTGTTGATTCTGGCATAGAGTGCGTTGCCGTAGTTGAGTTTACTGCTGATGAGTGCCTGGGTGAGTGTTCTTCTCACGTCAATGGGGATCCACGTGAAGATCTCCTGGAGCAGAAGGAGATTATGGAAGCATGAGTATGAAACAGCATTGACATGATGGGCCATAGACAGTGAGGAGTCGAGAATGATGCTGAGTTTGCATAAGCGGTCCGTAAGAGATAGGGCAGTTCCCAGGAGTCCTTTTAGGTGGCAGGGGTGGGGCCCAGGATGAGGATCGGCATCTTGTTCGAGTTGAACTTGAGGCAGCTGCCTTCATTCCGTTATGAAAGTTTCTTTTGGCTGCTGACGGTTCGTTGGTGAGGGAGAGAATAAGCTGTGTATCATCAACGTATGAGGTGATGTTGAGCCCGTTGTGTCTGATGATCTTGGCGAGCAGGGTCAAGTAGACGTTGAAGAGGGTGGTGCTCATGGAAGAGCCCTAGGAAACTTTGCAGCTGGTTTCCGTCCGCTTCGGGTGAATGGTGGGAGTCTGACTCTCTAGGTTTGGCCGGTGAGGAAGGAGTGGATCTACTCCAGGGCTTTGCCATGGATGTTTGTGTCATGTTGTCTGGTGCACAAGGTGGTGTGGCAGACAGTGTCGGAAGGCAGCGGAGAGGTTGAGGAGGATGAGAGCAGCTGTTTTACCGTGGTCCAGTAGGGCGTGGATGTCATCTGTGGCTGCTAGGAGTGCAGTTTTGGTGCTGTGGTTGCTCCTGAATCTGGAACGTGAGGGGTCGAGGAGGTGGTTGATCGCTGGAAAAGGGAGCAATGAGACTGGTCTGTAGTTTTTCAGCTCCATTGGGTTAGTCAAGGGTTTCTTCAGTAGGGGTTTATCTCCGTGTGTTTCCAGACATCCAGGACGGTGGCGGTCTCGATGGAGCGGCTAATGGTAATGCATCGTTAGGGTACAATGGTTGCACCGGCTTGATTGAAAATGTGATGGGGGCATGGGTCTGTGGGTTCCCTCAGAGTGGATGGTATTCATGACCCTCTGGGAGCCTTCTGAGGTGAGGAGGGTCCACTGGTTCATGATCAGTTTGAGTTTGTTGTGGTGCGGGTGGGGGGGTGGATTTTTGCTTACAAATCTTTAGTAGAGGTCCTGGATTTTTCAGTGGAAGAAGGTGGAGAGTTTGCCGCAGAGGACTTGGGAGGATGGAATGTCTGTGGTGTCTGTGCCGAGTTTTGTGAATTCCTTGACTATGGTGAAATGTTCCATGCTGTTGTGTGCGTTGGCGTTGCTGCGTTTCTGAATGGCTGATTGTCTGACTGATCTGATGAGCCGGTGGTGTGATGTGACAGCATCTTTGAAGGCTTTGTGGTATGTCATACTCTTACTGCTTCTCTACTTTCTCTCGAATCGTCTGCATGCGCTCCTGGATTCTTGGAGGTTGGGGGAGAACCAGCTGGGTCGCCTGTGGTATTGATTGCTGGCAGGTTTCCTTAGGGGGGGATAGGATGTTGGCCCAGTTTGCTATTCATTGGTGGAGGTTATGGGCCAAAGCGTAGTCGTCTGTGGTGTCTGGTGGTGGGACGTAACGGAGAGCGGCGGTGAGCTGGGCTTTGGTGATTTTAGGCCAGTTCCTGTGAAGAGGTGGTGGGCGTAGTGCAGTTGGACTGCCTTGGTGAAGGAGAAGTGGATGCAGTGTTGGTCGGTCCAGTGAAATTCGGAGGTATGTGAGGAGATATGGTTTCAGGCAGAGAAGACAGGGTTGAGGGTGTGTTCTTCTGAGTGCATGGGGAGGTAGAGCAGTTGCTTCAGCCCGAGGGTGGTGAGGTTCTCCTTAAGGGTTGAGGTGTTCGGGTCACTGTGGTGGTCGAGTTGAAAGTTGAAGGCGCCGAGGACGTAGTGGGTCAAGGTGAGGGCATGGGAGGGCTTCGCTGAAGGGTGGGTGGGATCCAGGGAGTCTGTAGATGAGGGTGCCACAGAGGGTAGTGTTTGGATTTATCTGGAATTGAAAGTGCAGGTGTTTGGTGATGGGGTCTGGGTATCAATCGGTTTGTGAGGCGGAGTGAGTTTTTGTGCATGATTGTGACACATCTTCCTGGTCGATTGGCATGTTTTTTATGTATAATCTTGTAGCCGTCTGGGATGGCAATGGCGTTGTCTGGTGCTCAGTAGGTGGTAATTCAGGTCTCCTTGAAAAAGGCAACATTGGAAGGCGATGGCGTCGAGTAAGTCCCAAACTTCTATTGCTTGCTTGATGAGGGAGCGAGTGTTGAGTAGTATACATCTGAGTTATCCGGGGAGTCTAGCAGAGGTAGGGGTTGGGCTGAGAGGATAGGAAAAGGTACAGTTGCGGCAGAAGAAAGGGCCATGAGTGTCCTTCGGTGAGGCGTGGTGGCAGGCAATGGAGCCACCAGTATTGAGGGCATGCAAGGTGCTGGCATTGTATCGATAGATGGTGCAGGAACCAGGGTCCGTGGTGCTGGGCGTAGTCCTGGAAAAGACTTGTGCAGATAGGCTTGGCTTTGGCACCCCTTCGATGTGCCAGTAGCGTGGCTGCATAGCACCCACCATTTAGACGGAGAGGGAGGTGGGAAGGATCACTCAGCTGGGAGGTGCAAGGGCAGGAAACACAGTGCTGGGGGGGCTTGGTGGGAAACACAGTGCTGGGGGGGCTTGGCCACAGGGGGAGTAGCAGCAGGGCCAGCGCAGGATCACCGAAGGAGGAAAGTCACAGCAAAGTGTGGCAAAATGAGGCAAAAAGAGAAAAAAGTAGCAGAAGGAATAAAATAAAGGAAAAATAGCAAAAAGGCAGAGGGCAGCAGAGAGAGAAACAGAAGGTCACCACTGGCCACTAGGGATGAGGCACAGGTGGGTGCCCGCGAGTGGAGGAGGGCCTCAAACACTCAGAGCCAGACAGGCTCAGAGGACAAACGGCAGCAGCAGCAACAGGTGGTGCTGCATAGGTGGAGGGAGGAAATGCTGACCAGAGGTCATTGAATTCTCCCCTTCACCTCACAACAGCCACCATTAATAAGGGGAGGGAAGTGGGAGGAGTTGCTCAGCTGGATGGCAGAAGGTGGGAAACACAGTACTTTGGATAGAGATGGGGCCGCGAGGGAGCAGCACCAAGGGAAGCTCGGGGATCGCAGAAGGAGGAAAAATGAGGCAAAGAGATGCAAAACTAGGGAAAAAGAGTCAAAAGAGGCAAAAGGAATAAAATAAAAGGAAAAAAGCCAAAAGAGCAAAAAGGCAGACGGCAGCAGAGAGAGAGCAAGACAGATGGCCGCCACTGGCCATCAGAGATAAGGTGCAGGCAGATGCCTGTGGGTGGAGGAGGGCTTCGAACACTCGGCTACCTTGAGGGAGGAGGTCAGAGCCTGAACATATTTCTGTAGGCCAGCCAAAGCAGTGTGAGGGGAATATTTATAAACTCCTAGCGCCACCTTGCGCCAAATTAGTATCATTTTCTTAATGCTAATGTGGCCAACGAGGCCAAAATCCTAGCGCCATATTTACAAGGTGCAACAATGCATACATTGCAGCACTTTGTTACCCTTTGCGCTGCATTATGCCTGGAGGTCAATTCTGAAGACGATGATGTTGATCTGGTCTCCTCTATGGTACTCTCCTCAGCTTCTGGGTCACTGGGTCCCTCCGTGTCCGATATCTTGTGATGGGAGGTGCCGTGGCCAGTTGCTTCACCACTGATGTTGGCTCTGTCTCCTCCATTTGCCTGTGATAATGCTGAAATGACAAAGACAAATAGGGTCAGTCAATGTGCCAGAACACACTTGAACAACAGCTTTGATTACAAAACATGACCATAATGTACAGTAGCCCCCAGTCACAAGGTCCTCTAAAGTGCCTCCAAAATTAACAACACCACATGCATGCAAGCTACATGAACTGTAAACGTGCATACAGAAAAATCTGAATCACAGACAATTTCAATTGCATGAGTGAAGTTGTCTAATAATAACCATGGATCAAGTAGGAGACCTTGTCACCTTAAATGGTTTTGCTCTTGCAGCACACCTCTCTAACCTGTCGGCATCAAATATAATGGCAATGCCAAGGACATTCTCACAGATTCCACACAAAATCCTGCAATCAGCAAATTTTCAGATACACAGTAACACATCAGGATGAAATGATAAGCAAATAACCCAGCCATGTTGCAGTAAAGAGTACAGTAGCCCAAAGAAGGTGGCATGTAAACATCCATGTCACACTGTAAAAAGTCACCAATAGTAACTTCACAATATGTACATTGTCCAGATACTGTAAGGGACGTTGTACTAATGTTGCTTTGCTAAATAACACATCTTGCACAGAAAGGTATACTGGAGACAACCTGGTCAAAATGTCTGAGAGATTTATTAACAAATATCCACAGCACAATGAATCAGCCAGGCCTAGGGAATTTACCTGTTTCGATTGATACTGCTGTAGTACAACCTTCTAATATTGCATTACTAAAAGGCAATCGTCCTTTGAATGTGGCTCGGAAATCTACAAAATCTGAAGATGCCATTTAACATGTTTCTCAATGGGAAGGCACATCTCTGTACCTCTATGTCATACAAACAGATTCCATTGGATTACTCAGTGTACACATTCACTTATGATTCCAATATTTCTGTATGCCACTACCTGAGGCATGTCAACAGTCAGGTAAAGAACATTCAGCAATTAACATGTGCAAAGCACTTAGCAAAATGATTCAACATCAATGGCATGGAAATCTACCTGTGATGTCCTTCATTGCCTCTGCATTTGTTCATGATACATGGAGTAAAGGTTTGGGGTATGTGTGACCTAATAAACAATGTTGACACACTTTTTATGGGGTAACACCTGAACTGTATAGACATCATATGAAACTATGTAACAAGAGCTTTTAGCATGCACACATATATGATGGAATCAGACATAATCCCATGAAGACCAGTGGATCATGTATGAAACAGTAGAGACAATGTTACTACAAAATTGCAAGGTATACATGTATACATGTGTTTCATCATGTGGTCAGAAATACTGATGCCAACAGTGATGTTACACAAATCATTTAACTTTACATTCCCTACCTACCAGGGGAAAATATTGTTCAGGGACTGCACACAAATTACAATGTCTGCTATGTCACATGTATGATGGCCACCACAACATGAGAGACAGTAGTGAGGCTCCAGCACTCTTGACACACTGAGGACAAGTGGCCTGTTGGGTATATATGCCAATATACTTCTTTGACCAGATACATGGCTGAGTAATGTGATCTATTACCTCATGTTGTTTGATGTTGGGGCTGACACACTGAAGACAAGTGTACGGTTTGGTATAAATGACACCCACAACATGAAGCAACATGAGATGAATTACCACCTCACTGTCATGCTCAAGAGAGTATATTGTTAGTGGACTGTGTTCTGTTGTTTACCTGGTCAATAGGACAAGAGGCAGGGCACATCACCATGCACCAACAACCATATCTACACAAACAATAACTCATCTTGTCTTTTGCACATTGGCCATCTCCAATATTCGTGGGGAGATGGCTGCCTGAACACATCAACCTGGTAATGTGACAGGTATGAATCTGCCCAGGACTCATCCCCTTGTAGCTGTTGTGTTCCACTCAAATGCTCATCAAGCTGGGGGTAGGCTACCAGTATGCAGGCCATCAGGGGGGTCAGTGTTCGGCATTGCCCTGCCCACATCGGGAGGACAGCCCCAACTAGACCTCCGAGATCTTCAGAGACCAGCCTCTCAGGTCCTCCCACCTTTTTTGACAGTGGACACTCCGCTGGTGAGAGAACCCCAGGGTCAGCACCTTCCAGGGAATGCTTTTAAAATCCCTTGCTTCTGATGGGCATTGACGTGTGTGGATGCAATTGACAAAAGAAGAGATCGCAATTGCACTTTTTTAGGGAAACTGGTTGTGTAACACATTTTTGAAACACCTAGCAAATACATTTTGTAATTCTAAACACACTACATGTGTAAATAACACATTGCGGCAAGTACAGGGACATAAATGGACACTTTTGGAGCCATCTTCTGACTATCCATAAACCTAGTCAGGACCTACACTGACTAAGCAAGCCCACTGACATATTGTTGCCCAGGGCCAAACAGCCTACACTGTGATGTGAGCCACTAGGAAACACAAAACACAATTGTGACGATTGGAAGGGTAAGAGTAGAGGGCTCCACAATTCACAACCTGTACATCCTATGTATTGGACACAGATTGTGACAACAAGCAACCAAATGACTCACTGGGACTGAGAGGCACATTTTAGCCTGTGAGGATGGAAAGGATGGTTTAAAAAATAACTAAAGGTAAGTACAGCAGTTCCTACAAAAACCAAAAGCATTGTGTGCAGGTCAGAACCCCATACAGGGGAAGCCCCTTTCAGGAGCAAGAGCCCTCACACACCCCAAGGGGTGTCATGCTTCATCATCAGGCAGCTCCACAATGGGCCGGCACTGCAATGCCCAATGGGCCCCACTGGGGGGCTCTCTGCTGGAGATCTTTTCTGGTTGCTGATGTGAAAGGTCAGGTTCAGTAGAGGTGTGTTGTTGTGAGAGTGAGTAGACTGGTGCAAGAAAGGTAAATTAAAAATGACTAGGGGCAATCCAAAATCAGTTTATTGTGTAGGAGCACCTGTCATGATTAAAAGCAACAGAGCGAGTCAGTAATGGGCGCAATGATACTTCTGACTCAGGTACATGAATGGAATAAGCTTGACATGTTTCTTGCCTATTTAATTTTAATGTCCCACATGGATCATGGAAATTTTTCAGGACCAGAAACCTATCCTATTCTCAGGGGGGTTGTGTTTAATGATTATCCCTATGTAATCCACCCCTTGCAAAATAAGTGTGTTGTGTCCACCTGTTCTGTAAGTAGCTGATCAACGTGATCATTTAAAAAGTTCAATCGAGTGTCAGAGGGAACACCCTTTGTGTATCTTGCTTGTGTCCCGTAGAGCATCTTGCCAGAGACCTACTCTGTCCTCTGCCCTCACAGGATTGGTTTTGAAAATAGACAAATATGTATGCAAGATATTTACCTGTTCCTATGTTGAGCCATAGAGCTAACCATACAGGGGAAGGAACTCTTCAACAAGTTTTTCCAGCTCCTCTAGAGAAAAGGCAGGGGGCCTTCCAACTGGCTGGCCTGCATGATTGCCCCAAGAGGTGGCACAAAGCGGTTTAAGTGGTTGACATGTTGATGGCAGCAGTGTCAGGAGGCAAGTGAGTTATTTTGCAAAGCACAATGTACATGTACACTGTCATCACCTTCGACGGGCACAGCCATTGGGTCACGAATGTCACAGTCAACAACGTTAGCCTATGGCTGTGTCTGCTGCGGTTTGAAATGCCCACTGCTGTAGGAAAGTACCCTCTTTTTGGCATGTTACCCACAATTTTTGCCTGATGTCAGTGTGTTTTGTCACTACATACAGGTAACCCAATATTTCAACCCAAATTGGCATACTGGTCACCCCTTATAAGTCCCTAGTATATGGTACTTAGGTACCCACAGCATTAGGGTTCCAGGGGATCCTTATGGGCTGCAGCATTACTTTTACCATCCATAGGGAGCCCATGCAAAGGCTTCTGCAGGACTGCCATTGCAGCCTGCGTGAAATGATGCATGCACGATTTCACTGCCATTTACACTGCACCTGGTCACTGATAAGTCAACTATATGTCAGGCCTGCCAATCCTAAAGGCTCGGTGCAAAGTACTAGTGTGTGAGGGCACCCCTGCACTAGCAGAGGTGCCCCCACTTCATCCTGGACCTTTTTCCAAGACTTTGTGAGTGTGGGGACACCATTTTACGCATGCACTGGGCATAGGTAAATACCTATGTCCAGCTTCACAATGGTAAATCTGAAAATGGCCATGTAAGGTGCCTAACATCGTGGAATTGTACCCCCATGTTGATTCTAGCATTGGTTGTACAATTCCATGCACTATGGCGGCTCCACTGTGGGCCCCCAGTACTGCCATACCAGCCTTCTGAGGTTTCCCAGGCAGCCCCAGCTGCTGCCACATCACAGACAGGATTCTGCCCTCCTGTCCAGCAGTTCGAGCCCAGGAAGGCAGAACAAAGCATTTCCTTTGAGAGAGGGGTGTTACACCCTCTCCCTTTGGAAATAGGTGTTGCAGGCATGGGAGGGGTAGCCTCCCAGAGCCTCTGGAAATGCTTTGAAGAGCACAGATGGTACCCTCCTTGCATATTCCAATCTACGCCATCTCAGGGACCCCCAGTCCCTGCTCTGGCACAAAACTGGACAAAGGAAAGGGGAGTGACCACTCCCCTGTCCATTACCACCCCAGGGGTGGTGCCCAGAGCTCCTCCTGAGTGTCCCTGGGTTTTGCCATCTTGGATTACAAGGTGGTGGGGCACTCTGGGAGCATCTGAGTGGCTAGTGCCATCAGGTGAAGTCAGAGCCCTCCCCTGATAGGTGCTTACCTGTGTAGCTGACCAGTCCCCCTTTCGGGGCTATTTAGGGTCTCTGCTCTGGGTGTTTCCTCAGATTCAGATTGCAAGATTCAAGCAGGAATCCTCTGCATCCTTTACTTCACCTTCTACTGACAAAACTGCATCTAGACTCTCCACAAACTCTACAAACTGCAACAAAGAAGCCAAGACGACTTCTGCAACATTGTATCTTCAGCTCCTGCCAGCAACTGCAACTGTTTCCAGGTTGTGCATCCTGAGAGGGCAGCCAGTTTTCAGCCTGTACCAGAAGAATGAAGGAATTTCCCTTCAAGTGAAGTCACTTCCCTGCTTCAGCAGGTACCCCTCTGCAGTGACGACCAGTGGTGTGGATCCAGCAACACAGGTGGTGGACTAAATTGGTCCCGACGGTCCTAAGGTCCAGCTGTTCAACTTTGGTGGAGGTAAGAGCTTGCCTCCCCATGCGACAGTACTCCCATGCACCTCGTATTTTGCAGTTGTCAAGGCTTGTGTACAACCTTCCACAAAGTTCTTCATGCACCGCACAGCTCCGGCACCCAGCACTCCTTCCTGCGATGCACAGCTTCCTGAGTGGTTCTCCAGCAGCGTGGGATCCCTTTGTGTAGTGTTGCTTGAGCCTCCAAATGCACCTTCTTTGTTCCTGTGCTGTGGAACTCCAGTGCATGCTGCCTGGATTTCTGAGTTGCTGAGAGCCCCTCTGTCTCCCCCTCCTGGGAAGAGGCTACCAGGTCTCTCCTGGTCCCGGGCAGCACCATTTTCGTCTAACCGCAAGTTTTGTGTGTGCCAAGGCTTGTTGGCAGAATCCAGCAACGCAAACCAGACTGCAATCATCCATCTCACGTGGGACATTATCTGGACCAACCAGGAACCTGCATCTGTCTTCTTTGGTGCTGTACTGACTGTTCTTCTTCACCTGGGGTTCTTCTTTTCCACCTTCATTCATGTTAGCAGGGGCTCCTGTTCTCCATCTGGACTCTTCAGTGCTTCTTCCATAGGTCTTCTGGTCCAGGAATCCATTGTTGGTGTTTTGTAGTCTCTTCTGGTTCTTGCATAATCTTCTATCATGTGTTCTTGTGTGTTCTAGGAAACTTACTGTGATTTATTTCTGATTTCCTTGGCTCTGGGGTGGATTCTATTACTTACCTTTGTTGTTTTCTTACACTGCCCGTGCCCCTCTACACACTATACTTGCCTGAGGTGGGAAACCAACTTTCGCAATCTACTATTTTAGTATATGGTTTGTGTTCCCCCTAGGACCATTGCTAACTATTGTGATTTTCACTATTTGCCAACTGTTTTTTAACAGTTTTTACAGCTATTACTGCATTCTAGCATATATACTGTGTATATTACTTACCTTCTAAGGGGGTATAGGCTCTAAGGTATTTTTAGCATTTGTGTCACCAAAATAGTGTACCTTTATTTTTGTAACACTGAGTATTTTCTTTCATGTGTGTAAGTACTGTGTGACTACAGTGGTATTGCATGAGCTTTGCATGTCTCCTAGATAAGCCTTAGCTGCTCAGCTACAGCTACCCCTAGACAGCCTGGCTTCTAGACACTGCCTACATTTCACTAATAAGGGATAACTGGACCTGGTATAAGGTGTTCGTACCCTTGGTACCCACTGCAAAACAGGCCAGCCTCCAACAATTGCGTGGGCAACTTCTGCCAGCGGCGGGAGGTCCCTAAAGTCCATCGAACAAGGTCAGGCATTTGCCATTTTGGAAGTTGAAACTACAGTTCTTTTGAATGTGTCACAACATCTATTAATGTGTAGTAACATCTCAACAGATGTAAAGCTCCCTTAATATGTAGATTCACATACACAGTCCTCAGTGTAGTGAGTTGCTGGTCACAGATGCCATTGAACCACAGTACACTGTACCCCATTGGTGACTTTTTTTTGGCAGTCAGAACATACTTCACAATATCAATGGGGCACAAGAGGAGCAAATAGGTCTGTTATGTGCACATATATGTAGTAGACACATGTCTGGACAACCATGGGGATCATAGCTGAACCTTGAGTAGCCAACAGTTTTGATGTGTAATGGGGGTGATGTTTTTCCAGTCAGTAATTTTTTGGTTCATTACTTTGGTCTTAATCATAAGATATGTTGGTCTGGACAGACTGACTAATGCACCAACTCATTTCATTCCACAAATAGGTACCCTGAGAGAGGGAGGCTACGACGACCTCCAGTCTACTGTCCATTCCAGACCTCCAGACCATGGAAGAGTGTGAAATAACAAAGCAATTCCATATGAATTGGCAAACAATACAATATCTATGTTGTCAGTTGGAGCCAGATCTCATGCCTCAAAACAATAATTCAACATTTATACCACCAATTGTGAGACTGATGGCAGTAATACACTTCCTGGCCACAGGATCATTTCATTATACAGTGGCTGTATCTGGTGGTATGTCGTAACCTATGTTCAGTGGTTGTTTAAGGGTTATGCTATCAGCAATGATGAAACACATGGACAGCTATATCAGGTTCCCCAGACGTGAGGATTTAGCCAATGTGATGGTCAACTTCTATGGATTTGGTCACCTCCCACATGTTGTGGGGGCCATTGATGGCACCCTTATTGAATTTGTGCCACAGTATGCCAGTGAACAAGTCTATTGCAACAGAAAAAACTTCCATTCAATCAATGTGCAAGTTGTCTGCTTGTCAAATCTGTATATTCGAACATCTGAGCCTGGTTCCCAGGTTCAGACCATGATTCTTTTGTAATGCGGAACAGCACCATACCCCAGCTGATGTCACAACTGCAACCGGAGAGGGCATGGCTTGTTGGTATGTTACATCTGTCATGATCTTCTGTAGCAATGTCAAGTGCTGGAATCAGGAAGTGTATGAACATTTTTGGCACTTATGTCTCATTATATAACAGGAGACTCAGAATATCCAAACCATCCGTGGTTGATAACATCGCTGAGGAATCCAACTACGCCCGGGGAAGCCCACTTCAATGAGCTCCATAGAAGCACAAAGCGGCCAATTGAGCAGGCTTCTGGGCTCCTGAAGGCCAGATTTTGCTGTCTGGACAAGACTGGAGGAGCCATTCCTCTACTCACCCGGGAAGGTGTGTCTCATGACTGTGGCGTGCAGCATGCTCCATAACCCTTACATCCCAGAGATGGGGGAACCTGCGGTGTCCCGGGTGCGAATCTCGAAATGCCAAATGTAGATCATATTAGTGAAGAGGGAGGAGCTGACTTGCGACAAGATCTCATCAACAGCTTCTTCTCATGAGATTAATTATGTCATGAGAGGTCACGACTTTGACCGTCTAATGAACCCTTGTTGCTTTGTTGTGAGCTGAAGCTCTGGCAAATACTGGCAAAGTGTTTCTGATGAGTAAGCTTTTGACACAATAACATTTAGGAAATGTTGCATTGTTTGTGTGAGATTTATAAAATGGACTGCGTTCTTACGTTTGCTAAGTGAAGTGTGTCAAATGTATGGTTTTGTAACTGAACTGCTTGTTTTTGTGTATGTTCAGGTACCTTCACCGTGACATCTTCATTGGGACATTTCTGAGTTGTGACATTGGCAGGTATATGATGCTGTTTGTACATATGAAGTGGACATGGATTATTCCTGGGAATGTAGGTCAGAGACTTTGGGTGTACAAGAACGGTGCCAAGACAGCTTGCAAGGTGATAGGAGGGAGGTTTGAATACTCCATTTAACTTGTTCCTTGTCGTGTAGTGGCCCTGATTCACCATGTGTTTCATCATGTGGTCAGAAAATATGTAGTCCTAAGCCTAGTTCATGTTAGGTTCCCTTCCCATTGGCTAAACACTCTTTTTTCTGAGAACTGTATGTAGCTGTTTATGTGTTTCATCATTGTAGGCCAAAGTACCTGTGGCACATCACTAACATTCATTTGTGTCATACCATCAGATGCAGAAGCACTGGATTATAATGACCCTGTGATAAACAATTGTTGTACTGCCATCTGTCTGACTCTTGCATTATATGCTATTGGATTCCTTTTCTTAGGTAGACGATGTGGCTCCAGCTGTTGACATCAACTAATTTCATATTTGCCTGTTCTAGTGACAATGCCTGATATATCCCTTCCTTCCATGGTCTGGAGGTCTGAGCCTGTAAATCTGAACATTTAACCTGTATGGTGATTCAATCATGTGTGATTTGCTAAGTCTCAGACACATGGGCTGAACAATGTAATACTGTTTTTCTCATTGGCAACAAGGCACTTGTATGTATGTGTTTGTGTTGAATGGTTGTGATCCTGAGCTGGACACTGTGTACATGCAACATATCCCTGCTTCCACAAGTAGCTTGTTTTTTAATTGTGTGGTTCACATGTTCTTACATGTCTACATTGCTAAATGTGAAATTTAAGACAGCATACAATGAGTCGGTGACTTTTGAATTTATTGCAGTGATAAGGGTGAAAATAAAATTGTAGGAAAAAGTTACATAAATGAAAAGTGAAGGGGTCATGGTCATGGTGATTGAAATCATAGAAGTAGATGCCACTCCATCTGATGTCCTAAGTCAATAGTGCTCCTCCCATCACAAATGGATTGGGATTCATGGTCAGTCCACAGGCTGAATGTGTGACACTCAAAGAAAGACATCAAGGATGAGGTTTCTTGCTGGAAGTGGTGGGTGTATTGCCATCCGCACCTCCTGGATTCTTACATTATCATCCCCGCTTGTGAGGGTTGGGGGGTTCAGCTGCTGCAGAGGCAGGGGTGTCTAAGGGTGGTTGGTCCTCTGGCAGCACCTCCCTTCCTGTGTCAGCCAGATATATACTTGGGCTTTATGTAGTTGGCCCACAGGAAGGGGTAGATGTTTGGGGGAAAAGCCCTGCTTGGAGTTGTATAGATGTCCCTCAGCACACCTGTTGGGTGCCCATGTTGGACTTATGGGCCTCCATGTGTTGTTTCATGTCCCTCTGCAGCTCCTTGATTTCCCGGAGTTTGGTTAGCACCTGGCCCATCAAGTCTTGGGACTCATGATAGGCCCCCAAGACTTGGCTGATGGTATCCTGGTCATGAATTGCCCAAGTGGCCTCACTCTGACGGCTCACAGCATCCAACCCATTTACCCTACACCCACAAGTCTGTGCCATTGGCACAGGATGCACTCTTTAACTGGGTCCTGGAACCTCAGTGTCAGGATTTTGGTTTGCACCTCAGGATCCAGAACTGGGGGGCACAAGATGGTAGCAACTGTGCTAGGTACACAGGTTGGGAGGCACGTTGTTGTCTGTGATGTTGAGACAACTTTGGTGGGAGGTGTTGTTGTGGACACAGTGAGACTCACTGTTGTCCACTGACCAGGCTACCCAGATGGGCCAGGACCATAATTCACATCCACATGTCCAGTACGATGTCGTCATCACTGAGGGCTTCATCCAGAAGTGGGTTGGCAGTCTGGTTGGTGGAGGGTGGGTGTCCAGGTGCTGTGCCAGCTTGAGAAATATAATACAATGTTTTTGGTTGATGTGTGGAATCTACATCCAAAGATTTTGTGTGACTGTGAGTAGAGACCTAGGACATTCTTAAGTGGTATGTTTGCTAATGGTGCTATGACACCATAGTCTTGAAGTTGTTGACATGTGAATCTTGCAGAAACTATTCGACTCAAGCAGCTAATTAGATATTGTTAGACTTTTCATCCTTGGCGTGGTCTCCCTTAACTTTTTGCCTCTGTTTCCCAGGTTGTTGATGTGTGCTGGACTCTGATTTTGCTGTTTTTGTTACTCTGGGCACTTTACCACTGCTAACCAGTGATAAAGTGCAAGTGCTCCTTTACAAAATGTGTATGTAATTGTTTATCCATGATTGGCATATTTGATTTATTAGTAAGTCCCTAATACACTGCACTAGAGGTGCCCAGGGCCTGTAAATCAAATGCTACTAGTGGGACTGCAGCACTGGTTTTACCACCCACATAAGTAGCTCTGAAATCATGTCTCAGACCTGCCACTGCAGTGTGTGTGTGTGTGCGGTGTGTGTACCCACTTGCCAGGCCTAAATCTTCCCTTTTCTTACATGTAAGACACCCCTAAGGTAGGCCCTATGTAGCCCCAAGGGAAGGGTGCAGTGTATGGTTAAGGTAGGACATATAGGGGGTCATTCTGACCCTGGCGGTCATTGACCGCCGGGGCCAACGACCGCGGAAGCACCGCCAACAGGCTGGCGGTGCTTCCTGGCCAATTCTGACGGCGGCGGTAAAGCCGTGGTCAGAAAAGGGAAACCAGCGGTTTCCCGCCGGTTTTCCCCTGGCCAAAGGAATCCTCCATGGCGCTCTGGAAGCAGCGCCGCCATGGGGATTCCGACCCCCTTCCCGCCAGCCTGTTCCTGGCGGTTTAAACCGCCAGGAACAGGCTGGCGGGATAGGGTGTCGTGGGGCCCCTGGGGGCCCCTGCACTGCCCATGCCACTGGCATGGGCAGTGTAGGGGCCCCCTAACAGGGCCCCAGCAAGATTTTCAGTGTCTGCTTGGCAGACACTGAAAATCGCGACGGGTGCCACTGCACCGGTCGCACCCCAGCAACTCCGCCGGCTCCATTCGGAGCTGGCTTCATCGTTGCTGGGTCTTTCCCGCTGGGCCGGCGGGCGGCCTTTTGGCGGTCGCCCGCCGGCCCAGCGGGAAAGTCAGAATGACCGCCGCGGTGCGGTCTTCTGGCGGTCTCCGCCCGGCGGGCGATGCCCGCCGCCCGCCGGGATCGGAATGACCCCCATAGTAATGTGTTTTTTATGTCATGACAGTGAAATATTTCCAAATTCGTTTTTCACTGTTGCAAGGCCTGTCCCTCTCATAGGTTAACATGGGGGCTACCTTTAAATATGATTAAAGTGTAGATTCCCTTTGGGAGCGGATGGACATATGGAATTTGGGGTCTGTGAGCTCACAATTTAAAAATACATATTTTAGTAAAGTTGATATTAAGATTGTGTGTTTGAAAATGCCACTTTTAGAAAGTGAGCATTTTCTTGCCTATACCATTTCTGTGACTCTGCCTGTTTGTGGATTCCCTGTCTGGGTCAGTTTGACAGTTGGGCTGGTTGCACCTCACACTAGACAGTGACACAAAGGGAGCTGGGGTGTAGTCTGCATTTCCTGATGAATCTGTGCTAGGAGGGAGGGGAAGAGTGGTTACTTACACCTGAAAGGGCTGTGCCTGCCCTCACACAATGTAGTCTCCACCCCCCCTGGTGAGTGTCTGGGGCCTGGCCTGGGCAAAGCAGGATTTCACATTCAAGAGATACTTTACTTTGAAGTAGGCCTACTTCAAAGGAGAAAATGGGTATGAGAAGGGCACCCAAAACCACAGACTTTAGGACATTTCTGGAAACAAGAGGAACCTCTGCCTGGAGAAGAGCTGAAGAGCTGAGGAAGAAGAGCTACCCTGCCTGTGACTGTGCTTTGTGGAGCTATCCTGCAGTTGCTGCTTCTGCCAAAGTAAGAGGGCAAATTCTGGACTTTGGGGGTCATTCTGACCTCGGCGGTAAAAGCTGCTTACCGCCGGTCAGAAGGCCGCCACAATACCGCCGTGGCCGCGGTCAGCCGCCACGGACATTCTGACCCACAACTGCAAAACCTCCAAAAATCCGCCCTCCACTGCAGTCCGCCACATCAGCGGCCAGCGGTAAACTGGAGAAGACCAAACCTCCACCGCCACGCCAACAGAAATACGCCCATCCCATTATGACCCGCAAATCCACGCGGCGGTCATTCAACCGCGGTATTCCATTGGCGGTACACACCGCCGCGGTCAAAATACACACACCTTTACAAACCCCTACCACATTGGACAATTTGAAAGGCACACACCTGAAACACATACACACACCACTCCCACACATCCAATACCATATAAAACACACACCCACATCACCCACAAACCCCTACCAACAAAAACCAGAGACGAAGGAGAGAGAGACACATCAGAGAATAGATAGCCAGACACACAGAGGCACACCACAACATCACACACACCACATAGAAGCACAAAGCACCACACACCAACACACACATCATCACATACACCACCCCACACCTCATACACACCACCCCATGGCACCACAAAGGCACCCACGCTTTTCGGACCAAGAACTCCGGGTCATGGTGGAGGAAATCATAAGAGTGGAACCCCAGCTCTTCGGCTCACAGGTTCAGCACACCACCATAGCAAGGAAGGCGGAGCTCTGGCAGCGGATCGTGGACAGGGTCAACGCGGTGGGACAGCATCCCAGAAATAGGGACGACATCCGCAAACGATGGAACGACCTACGGGGGAAGGTGCGATCGATGGTCTCGCGACACAACATCGCAGTGCAGAAGACTGGCGGGGGACCCCCGCCCACTCCACCCGAATTCACAGCATGGGAGCAAGAGGTACTAAACATCCTGCATCCTGATGGCCTCGCTGGAGTACACGGAGGAATGGACTCTGGTAAGTACAAGGCCAACCACTTCACCCCCCCCCCAGCATGCTAACCCCCACCCTCACCCCCAACCCCCCAGCACACATCCTCCCTGAGAATGTCTCTCCAGCACAACCCACCCAACACCAACCCCTGCATGCCATCCCCAAACTATGGACACCCATCACCTAAGCATGACCACTGCACATACCCATCCCCCCCCCACAAAAAAACCCTCACAACACCTCCCCCAAGGGAATGCCAGCACTGGGGGACAAGGGCACCCATAAAACGCAAGCTAATGCACACACAGAAACAATAACCATACCCTCTTACCCCATGCAGGACCCGAACGACAACACACCGGTCAGGAGGGACCAGAAATGTCCATCCCACCCCCGGAACAGGCCCCTAGTGATGACAGCAGCTCTGTCGACCTGGACCCTGATGACCAGCCCGGACCATCGGGGACCTCTGGGCAGTCAGTTCCCCTCACCCAGACACAGGCCACTGCAGACCCAACCCCCTCTGGGAACAACAGCACAGCTCCCACCCAGCGGGCCCATGCCTCTGTCTCTAGGACAGGTCAAGCAGCGGTGTGTCTACCACTACAGGGCCCCCAGGGTAACCCACCAACCCAACAACAACAGGGACCTGGGGGCAGTGGGAGTGGGCACACCGTCCAGGGGACAGAGGCCCAGGGAAACAGGGCAACTCAGAGGGCTGCTGTGCGACAGGGGGGGGAGGAGAGGCCCAGGGAACCCACTCTCCAAGAGGCCCTCACCACCATCATGGCAGCCTACCACCACTCACAAGAGACGATGGCGACGGTACTGGCCAGGTTCCAGGAGATTCAGGCACAGCAGGAGCAACGCTACATGGGGTTCAGCGACCAACTCACCAACATCTCTACCGCTATGGGGAGCATAGTCCAGGCCCTGAACCGTATAGAGGACACGTTTCGGGACCATGTGGCATCACACAGGGCCCCTGTCACTAGCCAGGAACAGGAACAGCCTACAACCTCCGCCGGCGCTAGTGGACAGGAGGCCCCACCACAACGACAGCCCACCAGAACCCCACCTCCTGCTGAACAACAACCACCCCGCAAAAGGAGCCTGAGATAAAAAAAAACGACAGAGTAGGATGTCAAGACCCCCGCCAGCATCACATACCCCCTGAAGTCCTCCCACTGTTCAACATTGCCACCCTGTCAAACCTTGAACTGCCCCTGCTCCATCCTGCCACAGGCATATGGACAATGCACCTGTGAGACTGAGAACTGGACTCTGCCATGGACATTACTCCACCCCCACCCATCACTGTTTCACTATCATGTACCAATATCTATGCACTAATAATACATCACACATTGCACTGAAATCAATCAGGACTCAGCCTGTCTTATTTACAAATGTATGACACATTACATATCAATTACATATTTTTAACATTGTGAATTACACATACCGAGGTAACTTAGCATTAGTCCATGGGCCAACCAAGCCGAGGTCACGCAGTGGCTCATACAGCACAGAAAAGGGAAGGGAAAATCAAACATCATGTTTATAGTTCTGGGGGGAAATCGACAAAGTTGAGAAGCAGGAGACTTTCAGGAAATGTAAAATGGCATGGGTGATTATTACCTGTGTGCTACTGAAAATACTGTTCTATTACTCTGTCCCTGTTGTCTGTGTCGTCCTCTGAGTCTTCCTCCTCTTCACTCTCCGCAGGCTCCACAGCTGCTTCAACACCACCATCTGCACCATCCTCCTGCAGGAAAGGAACCTGACGTCGCAATGCCAGATTGTGAAGCATACAGCAGGCCACGATGATATGGCACACCTTCTTTGGTGAGTACATCAGGGATCCCCCTGTCATATGCAGCACCTAAACCTGGCCTTCAGGAGGCCAAAGGTCCTTTCGATGATCCTCCTAGTTCGCCCATGGGCCTCATTGTACCGTTCCTCTGCCCTGGTCCGGGGATTCCTCACTGGGGTCAGTAGCCAAGGCAGGTTGGGGTAACCAGAGTCACCAATTAGCCACACACGTTGTCTCTGTAGCTGCTCCATCACATAGGGGATGCTGCTATTTCGCATAACATACGCGTCATGCACTGACCCTGGGAACTTGGCATTTACATGGGAGATGTACTGGTCAGCCAAACAGACCACCTGGACATTCATCGAATGATAACTTTTTCTGTTTCTGTACACTTGCTCATCGTCTTTTGGGGGTACCAAAGCCACATGGGTCCCTCAATGGCACCAATGATGTTGGGGATATGTCCAAGGGCATAGAAATCACCCTTCACTGTAGGCAAGTCATCCTCCTCTGGGAAAATGATGTAGCTCTGCATGAGTTTCATCAGGGCAGACAACACTCTGCTCAATATCTTTGAAAACATAGGCTGAGACATTCCAGATTACATGGCCACTGTTGTCTGGAATGACCCACTTGCCAAAAAATGGAGGACTGACAAAACCTGCACCAGAGGGGGAATCCCTGTGGGTTGGCGGATGGGGGACATCAGGGCTGGCTCCAGCTGGGCACACAGTTCATGGATAGTGGCACGGTCAAGTCTGTATCGAAGTATTATATGGCGTTCTTCCATTGTCGACAGGTCCACCAGCGGTCGGTACATGCGAGGATTCGTCCTTCTCCTCGCAAGTCCCAGCGGACGGTGCCTAGGAAGGACAACATGGAGCACAGAGTCAGGCAAACCACAGGTACGTACAGACAGCTTGCACAGTTAAAGAATGGCAATGGGTTGAAAGGCGTGTATGTGTGGCAATGCAAGGCCTAGGCCTGTGTCGCAGTCAAAATTAAGCCATGTAGGCCCTTGAAATGGCGGCTGCCTGACCTGTGAAGTGGGACAATGGGATGTGAGGTCAATGCGCTGGCGGGGCACACTGTGGCGGTAGGCGGTCGAAGACCGCGGCGCAAAGCTGCATTGGTTAACATTGAACCCTATGGGTTTCAGGAGCCAATGACGATGTGCGCCGGCGGTCGCGGTACGCACCACCGCGGTACGCACCGCCGTGGGCGTGACCGCCATTTCCTAGCTGATTGATCACTCGAGACCTGATCATCCACAGGAGAGGACCTATACTGCAAGTGCTGCTGTGACCTCGGTCTGGAAGTGACAATGGCTGCTGCGACTGGGGAAAGGGCCCCTGCCTTCACGTCTGAAGAGTTGGAGAAGCTCGTGGATGGGGTCCTCCCCCAGTATGCGCTACTCTACGGTCCTCCAGACCAACAAGTGAGTACACCGGGTGCACATGGAATGGGCTATGCCTGTGTGGATTGGGGTGGATGTAAGTTGGTGGGGTGGGGGGCGAATGAGGAGTGCAACGCACGACAGATGAGAGCATGTGCCATATGGCAAAGTTGGTGGGGGGGGGGCAATCACATCTAACATGCAGGTCATTGATGATTTCCTCCTTTCCACCCTGTACATGTCAAATAGGTCAGCGCCCATCAGAAGATCGAGATTTGGCGTGCCAACGCCAAGGAAGTCCGGAACTTGGGGGTCCACAACAGACGGGGCACCCACTGCCGCAAGAGGTGGGAGGACATCCGCCGCGGAACAAGGAAGACCGCCGAAACACTGCTGGGGATGGCCTCCCAACCTAGGAGGGGTGCCAGTCGCACCATGACCCCCCTGATGTCCCGGATCCTGGCGGTGGCCTACCCTGAATTGGATGGGCGCTTTAAGACATCACAGCAGACACAAGGGGGTGAGTATCAGCACATTCTCCTATCTTTCTGCGCAGTGGAGGCGTCTGGGTGGGGGAGGAGGGCTGTGGGTGACATTAGGCCAGGGCGCTTTCTGTAGTGTAGTCCTCTCCCTTAGGCATGGCCCTGTGCCCCCGGCCCCCACCTCTGTAGGGTGACAAGTACAGCCATTGATGGTCCAGCATCACCCATGTGCGCGTTTGACGTCTCTTGGCCTGTTGTCCTAGTCAGTAGTACTGAGTAGTGTACCCCGAATGCGCGGCTTAGTGCATGAGGCTCCTGTGTCTGTCCTCTCCGCCAACGGTGTTGACATTGCATGCACTCAACCTGGTCTTCTTTTTTCTCCCCCCACCCTTTCTCTTCATCTTCTTGTGCATGTGTGCATTAGCATCATCAGGCGGAGGAGATTTGGCATTGGAGCACGAGGGAGCTGCAGGACACAAGGCCCCGGTGGGCCCAGGAACAGACACCGAGGGCACCAGTGATCCAGAGGGCGAGGGGAGCACCACAACGGGGACCGGTGGTGACACCAGCGACTCAGACACGTCCTCGGATGGGAGCTCCCTAGCGGTGGCGGCAACATCCGGGCCCCCCGCCTCTACAGGTACAGCCGCCACCCAGCGCACCAGCACCGCCCTCCCAGCAGCCCCTCAGCCTACGCTCCGTGCCTGCTCGCCCAGGAAGGCGCGCGTCTCCTTCGCCCCAGGCACCTCAGCCCCTGCCCCTGTTGCCCCTGCTGCCCTCAGTGCGGAGCTCATTGACCTGGTGAGGACGCTCATTGTTGGGCAGACAACCCTTTTGAATGCCATCCAGGGTGTGCAAAGGGAGGTGCAACAGAGCAATGCATACCTGGAGGGCATTCATTCGGGTCAGGCTGCCCATCAACGAGCGTTCACTGCTCTGGCCTCAGCACTGACGGCAGCCATTGTCCCTGTTTCCAGCCTCCCTCTTCTTACTGCCTCCAACCTGTCTCTGTCTCCTGTTCCTCAGCCTATCCCATCCACACCATCAGACCAGCCTGCACACACCTCAACACCCAAGAGCAGCTCATCCAGACACAAGCACCACAGATCCCACAAACACTCACCGAAGCAACACACAGATGCAGACATTCCAGCAGTCACAACCACCTCTGTGTCCCCCTCCTCCTCGTCTCCCTCCTCCCTCCCTGTGACGTCTACACTCACACCTGCATGCACCCCAACATCAGCCAGTGCTTCCATCACCACCTCACCCTCCAGTACAGTCCACACTCGTGCAGTCATCACCCCCACTGCCATTTACACGTCCCCTGTGTCCTCTCCCACTGTGTCTGTCACCCCCTCTTCCAAGCCACACAAACGCAGGCAGACACCCACCCAACAGCCATCCACCTCACGTCAGCCTACAGCACCAGCACCTTCACCCAATGACAGCACACCTGACTCTCCTACAACCACATCCTCTCCCTCCACTCCCATCACCACTTCTCCTACCCTTTACCTTGGACCTAAAAAGCTTTTCCTGGCTAATCTTAACCTCTTTCCCTCCGATGAGCTCCCCCCTCCATCTGCAAAGAGTCCCAAGAGCACCGCAGCCACCACCAGCCCAGCTTCGAGTGTCACTGTTGTGCATGGGTTCTGGAGTCCACCCTTTGCCAGCAGTGACACATCGATCAGCAGCAAGGACACGTCCAGCCCCCCCCCCCCGGCAAGAGGACCCGCAAAAACAAGGGCCGCCGTGCGAGGACTGACAGGGCTGCCCCCAAGGAGCAATGTGCGGCCACTTCACCAGCCACACCATCTAGGGGAGGCAAGGGCCCGAGAGCCCCATCAAAGGAGCGGAAGGGCAGCAGGAGCGCGGAGAAGGTGGACCCCACATGTCACATCCCAGCTGGGAAGGAGGACACTAAAGAGGCCTGGAGTCCGTCCCCGAAGGGTCCAGAAACGTCACGGTCCGAGGGTGACTGAGCAGGGAGTGCAGCACAGGTCTGGCTCCCTTGACCTGCTGGATGAGCACCGCTGAAGAGGGCCCGCGGTGCAGAAGAGCACCGCTGAAGAGGGCCCGCCGTGCAGAAGAGCACCGCTGAACAGGGCCCGCGGTGCAGAAGAGCACCGCTGAAGAGGGCCCGCCGTGCAGAAGAGCACCGCTGAAGAGGGCCTGCCGTGCAGAAGAGCACCGCTGAAGAGGGCCCAGCCGTGCAGAAGAGCACCGCTGATCAGGGCCCGCCGTGCAGAAGAGCACCGCTGAAGAGGGCTCCGCTGTGAAGATAGGCACCGCTGAAGAGGGCCCCGCCATCTCAAGCACCGCTCCGCTGGGCCCTTCATCTCAAGCACCACTCCGCTGGGCCCTTCTTCTCAAGCACCGCTCCGCTGGGCCCTTCTTCTCAAGCACCGCTCCGCTGGGCACCGCCATCTCAAGCACCGCTCCGCTGGGCCCTTCATCTCAAGCACCGCTCCGCTGGGCCCTTCTTCTCAAGCACCGCTCCGCTGGGCCCTTCTTCTCAAGCACCGCTCCGCTGGGCCCTTCTTCTCAAGCACCGCTCCGCTGGGCACCGCCATCTCAAGCACCGCTCCGCTGGGCCCTTCTTCTCAAGCACCGCTCCGCTGGGCCCTTCTTCTCAAGCACCGCTCCGCTGGGCCCTTCTTCTCAAGCACCGCTCCGCTGGGCACCGCCATCTCAAGCACCGCTCCGCTGGGCCCTTCATCTCAAGCACCGCTCCGCTGGGCCCTTCTTCTCAAGCACCGCTCCGCTGGGCCCTTCTTCTCAAGCACCGCTCCGCTGGGCCCTTCTTCTCAAGCACCGCTCCGCTGGGCACCGCCATCTCAAGCACCGCTCCGCTGGGCCCTTCTTCTCAAGCACCGCTCCGCTGGGCCCTTCATCTCAAGCACTGCTCCGCTGGGCACCGCCATCTCAAGCACCGCTCCGCTGGGCCCTTCTTCTCAAGCACCGCTCCGCTGGGCCCTTCTTCTGAAGCACCGCTCCGCTGGGCCCTTCTTCTCAAGCACCGCTCCGCTGGGCCCTTCATCTCAAGCACCGCTCCGCTGGGCACCGCCGTCTCAGGCACCGCTCCGCTGGGCCCTTCTTCTCAAGCACCGCTCCGCTGGGCCCTTCATCTCAAGCACCGCTCCGCTGGGCCCTTCTTCTCAAGCACCGCTCCGCTGGGCCCTTCATCTCAAGCACCGCTCCGCTGGGCACCGCCGTCTCAAGCACCGCTCCGCTGGGCCCTTCATCTCAAGCACCGCTCCGCTGGGCACCGCCGTCTCAAGCACCGCTCCGCTGGGCCCTTCATCTCAAGCACCGCTCCGCTGGGCACCGCCGTCTCAAGCACCGCTCCGCTGGGCCCTTCTTCTCAAGCACCGCTCCGCTGGGCACCGCCGTCTCAAGCACTGTTTATGGTTCACTGTGCCCACCATGCCTCCTCCTTGACCAGTGGAGACTGTCATCCACCTGATGGACTGTGACTTTGCACTCCCCAGGATGGTACAGTGGGCAGCCCACCCACTGTAGAGACATTGAGAGACTGTGGCTTTGCACTCCCCAGGATGGTACAGTGGGCAGCCCACCCACTGTAGAGACATTGAGAGACTGTGGCTTGGCACTCCCCAGGATGGTACAGTGGGCAGCCCACCCACTGTAGAGACATTGAGAGACTGTGGCTTTGCACTCCCCAGGATGGTACAGTGGGCAGCCCACCCACTGTAGAGACATTGAGAGACTGTGGCTTGGCACTCCCCAGGATGGTACAGTGGGCAGCCCACCCACTGTAGAGACATTGAGAGACTGTGGCTTGGCACTCCCCAGGATGGTACAGTGGGCAGCCCACCCACTGTAGAGACATTGAGAGACTGTGGCTTGGCACTCCACAGGATGGTACAGTGGGCAGCCCACCCACTGTAGAGACATTGAGAGACTGTGGCTTTGCACTCCCCAGGATGGTACAGTGGGCAGCCCACCCACTGTAGAGACATTGAGAGACTGTGGCTTTGCACTCCCCAGGATGGTACAGTGGGCATGGTGGCTCCTCGTGGATCTGGCGTCGTGGACTCATGTGGCTGTGGTGCCCCCCCCTTCCCTTCCCCCTGAGGTGCCTGTAGTTTTTACATCTGATGCCCCTGCAGTGTTCTCTCCAAAGGACTCAGGTCTCCTGTGTGGGCTTTCCCTTGTTTCTCAAAACTTTGGCCCACGGACATGATGAATTCGTAGGATGTGCAGGACTTGTTACTTCAGTTATACACTGATGTGTATATCATTTGTTTTCTTGTAAATATCTTTCATGGTTGTACGATAATTTTCAGGAGCTTTTTGGTACATAAATATTTATTCCAAATTTGATTATGTCATAGCATTTTTCAGGGGTGTTTGGGTGGTGTCACTGTGACTTGTTGCTCTGCATTGGTGTGTACATAGTTGGGGGGGGTCGCATATGTGTGTGGCCGTAACCTTTTGTCCTCCCCCTCCCGTGTGTCGTAGGTGCAGTACTCACCGTTGTCGTCTGCGCCGGACTTCGTACTCGTGGTAGATGAGAAGGTAGACGAGAGCAGGTAGGATGTTTAATTCGGGTTCCATGCTGTCCTCCTTCCTCCTGGAGTGCGTAGTGGTGTGCGTTTTCCCGTTCGTAGTCTGTTTCTGCCGTGTTTTTATCGGAGGTGCTCCCGCCCCGGAAAAGGTGGCGGATTGGTGAGTTGTGATAGTGTGGGCGGTACATTGTCTGCCGCCTGGCTGTTGGCGGTGACCGCCGCGCTGTTTGTTTGTACCGCCGTGGCGGTCGGAGTGTTAAAGTGGCTGTCTGTGTTGGCGGTTCCCACCAGGGTCAGAATTCCATTTTTTGGACCGCCAGCCTGTTGGCGGGTTGGCCCCCGCTTTAACACCGACCGCCAGGGTTAGAATCACCCCCTTTGTGTGCCTTCCATCTTGAGAAGAACTCTCCAATGGCTTGATTTAGAGCTTGCCTCCTGTTGTTTGCAGTCTCAGGGACAGCAAAGACTTCTCTCTGCCAGAACCTGGAGTCTCTGGAGAGACTCATACTCTGCCCTGTGGTGCCCATCCAGCTCTTGGGACACTGAAAGGAGAAGCTGGCAGCCTAAGAGGAGGAAATCCACGCGCAGAGCGCTGTGCGGGTAAAAGATCGACGTGACTCCGATCTGCGGCTGAAGAAACAACACGCCGTCGGCTCCGCAGCTGAAAATTGACGCTCACCGGAAACGCGACCTAAGAATCGATGCATGGAGCAGGAGAAACGATGTGCAGCATCGCTGACAGAGGCTGAGGGATCGCAACCCGTGCTGTGTGGTTTTCGGATCATTGTGCAGCTGGATTTCAGATGCAAGCACCGCTGGGCGTGTAAAAACAATGCAAGGCCTGCCCGGACCCGAGAGTGCTGACTTGATCAATGCATCGCTCTCCGCGCCCAACCCGACGAAAGGAGAAACAACATAAGGTCCCACTTGTGAGTGGAATTGACGCATCACAAGCCCTTTTTGACGCATACTCACCCGTGCAGGGTTACTTTTGAAGCACCCAAGGTACATTTTTACGCTAACAGTGTTAGTGTCAACATCAGGGCAGTGCGCGCTCTACGGGCGACAAGAATGCAAAAACCCAGCACTTTCAAAATAACGTAATTTATGCATTGTGCTGATATGCTGTTATTTAACCTTTTGCATTGCAGAGTTTAATCCTGAAGACTTATTTTCAAGTTGCCAATAAATACTGTTCATTTGCAATGTATTGCTGCAGGCTATCAGAGTGTGTCAGGGTGTGGTCCCTTTCCAGGGGCTTCTCGAAACTTTCCCTGCAGCATGCCTGGGTGTGGTTTATGGGCTGGGCCAAGACTCTATATAAGGGAGCCAGCCCAGCTCCACATGCTCACTATTCAGAGGTCCCAGTGCAGAGCAGCAACAACTTCCTGAGCTCCTGTTCCGGAGGCCTACTTTGATCTTCCAGGACTTGCCCTTTTCACTTTGTTGGTGATTCTTGATCAGGACGGTAAGACGGAGGTCGGGCTGGTCCCCCGATCCCATTCTCGAAGGCTTTCGAGTTCTTGGGCCTAATTTGCATGATGAAACATTTTGGTTCTTGTGCGTGTGAATGTGCGCTTAGTGTTTTAATGGCATTTACATGCTGAACGCTCGATTCGGCAAGACGCACGATTCATTGCTCGTGTACAACTCTTGATATTCATTGTGCTCTACCATTTTAGGGCATTTAGGGGCATATTTATACTCCGTTTGCGCCGAATTTTCGTCGTTTTTTTCGACGCAAATTCGACGCAAAACGAACTCCATATTTATACTTTGGCGTTAGACGCGTCTAGCGCCAAAGTTCATGGAGTTGGGGTCATTTTTTGGCGTGAACACCTTCCTTGCGTTAATGATATGCAAGGTAGGCGTTCCCGTCTTAAAAAATGACTGCGATGCATATGCATCGTATTTATACTCCCGGGCAAAAATGACGCCCGGGAGTGGGCGGGACTAAAAAACCCGCATTTGCACCGGATTTTAGCGCCTGGGTCAGGGCAGGCGTTAAGGGACCTGCGGGCTCAGAATGAGCCCAGAGGTGCCCTCCCAAGCCCCCAGGGACACCCCCTGCCACCCTTGCCCACCCCAGGAGGACACCCAAGGATGGAGGGACCCATCCCAGGGAAGAAAAGGTAAGTTGTGGTAAGTATTTTGTTAAATTTTTTTTTGTGGCATAGGGGGGCCTGATTTGTGCCCCCCTACATGCCACTATGCCCAATGACCATGCCCAGGGGACAGAAGTCCCCTGGGCATGGCCATTGGGCAAGGGGGCATGACTCCTGTCTTTGCTAAGACAGGAGTCATGTTAATGGCGTCTGGGCGCCAAAAAAAAATGGCGCAAATCGGGTTAAGACAATTTTTTTGCCTCAGCCTGACTTGCCCCATTTTTGGATGCCCAAACGCCATTTTTCCCTACGCCGGCGCTGCCTGGTGTACGTGGTTTTTTTTCACGCACACCAGGCAGCGCCGGTCGGCTAACGCCGGCTAACGCCATTCAATAAATACGGCGCCCGCATGGTGCTTAAGAATGGCGTTAGCCGGCGCTAATTTGTTTGCCGCAAAACTGCGTTAGCGCAGTTTTGCGTCAAGAAGTATAAATATGGCCCTTAGAGGGTAGCATTCGGATCGACAAGACGCACAATTCATTTCTTGTACTTAATTCATGTTATTCATTGTGCGCTACCATTTCAAGACATTCACATTGTGGCATTCGAATCGGCAAGACGCGCAATTCATTTCTTGTGCTTAATTCATGCTATTCATTGTGCGCTACCATTTCCTGGCATTCACATTGTGGCATTTGAATCGGCAAGATAGGCGATCCATTTCTTGTGCTTAATTCATGTTATTCATTGAGCGCTACCATTTCATGGCATTCACATGGTGGCATTCAAATCAGCAAGACGCTCAATTCATTTCTTGTGCTTAAATCATGTTATTCATTGTGCGCTACCATTTCATGGCATTCTCATGGTGGCATTCGAATCGGCAAAACACGCAATTAATTTCTTATGTGTAATCCATGTTATTCATTGTATGCTATCATTTCATGTTATCCATATGGTGGCGGTCGAATCGGCAAAAAGTGCGATTCATTTCTTGTGCTGAATTCATGGTCTTCATTGTACGCTACCATTTCATGGCATTCACATGGTGGCCTTCGAATCGGCAAGGCGCACGATTCATTTCTTGTGCTTAATTCATGATATCCATTGTGTGTTACCATTATCTGGCATTTACGTGGTGACACTCGAATCGGCAAGACGCGCAATTCATTTCTTGTGCTTAATTCATGTTATTCGTTGTGTGTAACCATTTCATGGCATTCACACAACTCTTGTGGAAATCCGCAATGTGTGTAATTCATGTTCCTGCATTCTAAGAAACTAAAGTGCTAGAATTCTAGATGTTATATTGTGTGTTCATAATAAGTCCCTTAAGTACATTTCCTATGGTGTTATAGAATTCATTCCGATTATTTTCTTGTCCTCATGCAAAAACACTATGCTTGAATTTGAAAACGTAATTCTAGAAGGTTCTGATGTTTTCTAATCCATGTGTAACATTTCATTTGAGAGGTTCACTCAACAGTTGTATTAATCCTTCTTGATTCCTTCACAGGTATCCAGACATCTTGAGGCCTAGCTATTTCGTCCATGCCTAAGTTTTCCATGTTTTTAGTATGACAATGCTTTGAATCATAGTTTAGTAATGATTAATGTGATATAATCTTGATATTGTGTGTTTTAACCTTTTTACTTCCTACAGGTCTCCTTCCCAGCTGTCCCCTACCTAATATCCTTTTCCCCACTTGGACTCTCTTAGACTCTGTGCCATTCTAATCAGAGTATTGGAGCTGTCTTGTGGTGGACGTGTTGGGAACGTGCACAGACCCCGAAGATCTGGTGACTCTGACAGAATAGTGAGCCCACAAATTAACAATGCTCCTGGTTTGCATATGTTCTCAGCATGGCCACATTGGACGAGCTGGTCAAGGCTATTATGCAGCTCCAAGCAGAGGTTGTATCATCAAAAGATTTGGCAACTAGCTTAGCTGAGAGAGTGAGTCAGTTACAGGATAAGGTGGAGAAGAAGGAACAAAATCCCACAGGTGTGCCTTGGCCAGGTCCATCTTCTCAGACTTCTGAAGGTAATCCAACAAACATTTCCCTCAATGTTCCTTCAGCCATTCCTTTAGCTCCTCCAGAACGTTTCTCAGGTGATCCCTTGAAAGCGCAATCATTCCTGGTTCAAGTGGAATTACACTTCACCTGCCGACCACATACTTTCCCTGATGCCCAGTCTAAAGTGGCTTTCTTGTTATCATACCTGACTGGGGATGCAGCTACCTGGGCTATCCCTCTTGTGTGTAAAGACAGTCCCCTGCTTTACAACCGGATAATTTTGTTCGTGAGTTTGAACAAGTATTTGATCGTAGAACTGTAACATTGTCGGCAGATCATGAATTATTAGACTTACGACAAGGTAACCAAGACTATGGGGGTCATTACAACCCTGGCGGACGGTGTTCAAGCAGCGGTAAGACCGCAAACAGGCCGGCGGAAAAAAAAGGGAATTATGACCGTGGCGGAAACCGCCAACAAAGACAGCCACTTTAACACTCCGACCGCCACGGCGGTACAGATAAGCAGCGCGGCGGTCACCGCCAACAGACAGGCGGGAGACAAAGTACCGCCCACAGTATCACAACCTACCAATCCGCCACTTTTTCCGGGGCGGATTCACCGTGGATAAAAACACGGCGGAAACAGCTTTTTCAATGGGAAAACGCTCACCTCTACACACTCCACGAGGAACGAGGGCACCATGGAGCCGGAACTCCAAATACTCCCTGCGATAGTCTTCCTGCTTCTGTACGATCATCATCAACACCGGCGGCGAACACAACGGTGAGTACTGCACCTACGACATGGGGGAGGCAAAAGTCAGGGACACACACACGCAACACCCCCACCCCCACCCCACCCACTACAACACACACACCAATGCATATCCAAACATAACAGTAACAACCCCAAAACCCCCCGGAAGAATGCAAAAACAAAAGGAAATGAGTGCAACCATTGTAATGTATCAAAATACAGTAACCAAATATATACAGATATATATACACATTCAACAAAAGAAACATCACGATTAGTAATGCAGGTATGCACCATTCAATGTCCGTGGACCACTGGGCCCAAAATGCATGGGCGAGGCCCACACACGATACCCTGAGCAAAACAGAGAGAACTCTGCCGGGGCATCAGATCGAAATACAACAGGCACCTCAGGGGGAAGCAAAGGGGGGCACCTCAGCCGGATGACAGCACCACGCCAGATCCACGATGGGGCTCCATGCTCATTGATGTATCCTGGGGAATGCAAAGCCACAGTCTCTCAAGTCTCTACAGTAGGTGAGTTGCCCACTGTACCATCCTGGGGAGTGCACAGCCGCAGTCTCTCAAGTCTCTACAGTGGGTGGGTTCCCCACTGCCATATCCTAGGGAGTGCAAAGCCACAGTCTCTTAAGTCTCTACAGTGGGTGGGTTGCCCACTGTTCAATCCTAGGGAGTGCAAAGCCACAGTCTCTCAAGTCTCTACAGTGGGTGGGTTCCCCACTGCCATATCCTGGGGAGTGCAAAGCCACAGTCTCTCAAGTGGATGCTGTTCTCCACTGGTTCTGGAGGGGGACTGGTTCCCAGAGTGCTTCATCCTGTTAAGGATTGAGGTAGTGGATGCTGTTCTCCACTGGTTCTGGAGGGGGACTGGTGCCCAGAGTGCTTCATCCTGTTAAGGATTGAGGTAGTGGATGCTGTTCTCCACTGGTTCTGGAGGGGAACTGGTGCCCAGAGTGCATCACTCTCCCCGTCACGGTCCCAGTTCCATCACTGCCCCTGCCGCACATGGGCTAGCGGTGCTTGAGTTGGCGGTGCTTGCCCTGTTCAGCGGTGCTTGACTTTTTCTGTATCTGACCTGTGCAGCTGTGTTTGCCATGGCGGTCTTTGCCCTGTTCAGCGGTGCTTGCCATGGCGGTCTTTGCCCTGTTCAGCGGTGCTTGCCTTGTTCAGCGGTGCTTGCCATGGCGCTCTTTGCCCTGTTCAGCGGTGCTAGCCCTGTGCAGCGGTGCTTGCCATGGCGGTCTTTGCCCTGTTCAGCGGTGCTTGCCCTGTTCAGCGGTGCTTGCCATGGCTGTTTTTGCCCTGTTCAGCGGTGCTTGCCCTGTTCAGCAGTGCTTGCCATGGCGGTCTTTGCCCTGTTCAGCGGTGCTTGCCATGGCGGTCTTTTCCCTGTTCAGCGGTGCTTGACTTTGCTGTCTCTGACCTGTGCAGCGGGGTTTGCCATGGCGGTCCCTCATTACCCAGTGGGCTGTGGCTGCCGGGGCCCTCCTGGGCACTGACTCTGGCAGTGGTCTCCTGACCAGTGACAATAGGACTGCCCTCCTGGGCACTGACTCTGGCGGTGGTCTCTTGACCAGTGACGATGTGACTGCCCTCCTGGGCACCGACTCTGGCAGTGTTCTCCTGACCAGTGACGATGGGACTGCCCTCCTGGGCACCGACTCTGGCGGTGGTCTCCTGACCAGTGACGATCGGGCTGGCGGTGGCCTCCTGGGCAGCGGGGATGATGGCGGCCTTCTCCGCCGTGCTGCTCTTCCCAGACTTTGGCGCTTTCTTCTGCCCCTTCCCCACCTTGGGAGGAGTCACAGCTGACTCAACACTCCCCCCGGGACCCTTGTGAGCGACTTTGCCGGATGGATTCTTCCCCCTATACCTTCGGGCACTGTCCAACTTCTGGTGCTTCACATGGGGGGGACTGGCTGTGCTTTGGCTCTGTGTCACACTGGCTGCCCTGGTGCCCGGTACACTCCACATACCTCTAACAGGCACCACTGGTACCGGAGACTTTTTGGCTGAGGTGCTAGTACGGGACCTATGAATTGGAGGGGGGTGGTGGGAAAGAGGTCAACGTTGCTCAGGAAAAGTTTCTGACGAACACTGGGACGGGTAGCTGGAGGGGGTCTGGGAGTGGAGGAAGAGGAGGTGGTTTTAGGAGGTGTAACTTTTGATGATTTGGGTGCAGGTGCATGTTCTGGAGGTGGATGGATGTTGGGTGTGTGTGTGCCCTCGTTTGTGTACTTTGGGAGGGGTGGTCACAGACACACTGGGAGAGGACACAGGGGACGTGTAAATGGAAGTGGGGGTGACAAGTGCAGGTGAGCGGGGTATGGTGGTGGGTGTGCTGGTGCGGGTCCTAGTGGCTGTAGTGGTAGTGCATGCAGGTGAGAGTGTAGACGACACTGGGAGGGAGGAGGGAGACGACGAGGAGGGGGACACAGTGGAGGCAGTGGATGTTGCTGTGTCTGTATGTGGGTGATGCTTGTGTGAGTGCCTGTGGGAAGTGTGGTGCCTATGTTTGCCTGAGCTTCCCTTGTGTGTTGACGTGTGTGCAGGCTGGTCTGATGGTGTGCTGGGGATAGGCAGAGGTACAGGGGATTGGGTCTTGGTGGAGGAAGTTGGAGGGGGGAGGCTAGACACAGGGACAATGGCTGCCATCAGTGCTGAGGCCAGAGATTGCAGGGTTCGATGATGGGCAGCCTGACCAGAATGAATGCCCTCCAGGAATGCATTATTGTGTTGCAACTCCCTTTCTACACCCTGGATGGCATTCACAATGGTAGACTGCCCAACAGTGAGTGACCTGAGGAGGTCAATGGCCTCCCCACTGAGGGCATCAGAGGTGGCAGGGGCTGAGGTGCCTGGGGCGAAGGTGATGCCCACCCTCCTGGGTGAACGGGCATGGGGCGAAGGCTGAGGGGTTGCTGGGAGGGCGGTGCTGGTAGGGGGGGTGGCACGGATTTTGCCACCACCACAAGGGAGCTCCCATCAGAGGACGAGTCTGTGTCGCTGGTTGCTGATCCGGTGACCGCCGTGAAGTTCCCCTTGACCTCCGTCCCACTGGTGCATTCAGAGTCCGTGGTGTGGCCCTCCATGGCCATGTGGGATGCAGCTCCCTCATGCTCCGGTGCCACTGTACCTCCACCTGATGATGGTGATGCACAAAAGAACAGGGAGACCACAAAAAGGGGGGGGACGACTGAAGAAAGACAGGTTGAGTGCATGGCTTACAGCTACCGTTGGCGGACAATACAGACACAACAGCCCCCTGCACTACGCTGCGCTGTTGGCCTATACTGATGCAGTTCCTGGGATATGGCCTACATGGCTATGGTGAACATCAGCACACATAGATGACACAGGGGCATGTATACCTGTACTTGGCACTCTACAGAGGTGGGGTGGAGTGCCACATGGCCTGCATTACGGAGGGGCCTAGCCTACGAACTCGCCCTGGCCTAGGGAAACCCACAGCCCTCCTCCCCCACCCAGACACCTTCACTGCGCACAAATTCTGCAGAATGATGTTGTAGTCACCTCCTTGTGTCTTCTGTGATGCCCTCAAGCACCCATCCAACTCAGGGTAGGACACCGCCAGGATCCGGAACATCAGGGGGTCATGGTGCGACGGGCACCCCTCCCACGTTGGGAGGCCATCCCCAGCTGAGCCTCCGCAGTCTTCTTGCTCCAGCGGCGAATGTCCTCCCATCTTTTCCAGCAGTGGGTGCTCGGTCTCTGGTGGACCCCCAGGGTCCGGATATCCTTGGCGATGGCACGCCAAATAGCCTTCTTCTGGTGGGCGCTGACCTACATGACATGTACAGGGGGATAAGAGAAGTCATTACCAACTGCACCGTCGAAGTGAGTGGCCCACATCCCTGCCCTTGCCATGTGGCACATGCATTCACAGTCCTTCATGCTCGCAGAACTCTGCCCCTTCCTTCTTACAACCAACCCTCTCCACCCAGGCATAGCCCATACAACTTGCACCCTATGTACTCACCTGTTGGTCTGGAGGACCGTAGAGTAGCGTGTACTGGGGGAGGTCCCTGTACACGAGCTTCTCCAACTCCTGTGCAGTGAAGGCAGGGGCCCTTTCCCCAGACGCACAAGCCATTGTCTCTTCCAGACCAAGGTCACAGCAGCACTTGCAGTAGAGGTCCTCTCCTGTCGAAGATCAGGTATCGAGTGATTAAACAGATAGAAAATGGCGGTCATGTCCGCGGCGGTGACCTCCGCGGCGGTGCATATCATCACCGCTGGCGCACTTCGTCATTGGCTCCTGGGACCCATAGGGTCCAATGTTAACCAATGCAGCATTGCGCCGCGGTCTTCGACCGCCTACCGCAACGGTGTACAATGCCAGCGCAGTTACCTCACATCCCATTGTACCCGTTTACAGCTCAGGCTGCTGCCATTTCAGGGGCCCACATGGCTTCATTTTCAACTGCGTCACACATACCTAGGCCTGGACTCAACACACTTACAGACAACTTTTTGGATTATGTTTCGTGTTCTGTGTAGCTGTGGGTACATACCTCTGAGTAGCTTGACTCTGTGGTCGCTGTTGTCCTTCCTAGGCACCGTCAGCTGGGACATGTGAGGAGATGGCGGAATCCTCCGGTGTATCGCCCGCTGGTGGACCTGTTGACAATGGAGGAGCGACATTTAATTGTCGCGTGGGCTCTCATTATTCTAAATGAGACTACTGGATTTCTAGGTAGCAGGATCTATAACGGTGTGGGGGACTGAGTCTGACCCACATGTAAAGAACTCTGCCACCCTAAATCCGGTTTCTGCTCCGGCTAACTAGCAGTGCCTCATTCTCCCATGTGGAAGAAATGATTTGGCAGCCGAGCGCATGACATCTTTGGAACTTCTCAGGGAAGTCGTGGTTACTCAGATCCAAACCAACTCTCTTATTTCCAATATGATCTCATATACAAATGACAAAGACAGTATAAGTTTTATATAATGTTTTTAATAAAACGACTGTATTTTAGATATTAAGGCGTGAGCCGCAATAACCAGAACGATACAACACAGTAGGATTGAAATAGTCACCAAGAGAGTAAAACATAAGAACAAAGCTATCATATTGTCTAACAGTTTCTACTCTCCCTCTGCTTGTTCTATTTAGAGCACAGCATGTTAAGCTTCTAGCTTGCCTATTAGAATCACTGTGGAGACATCAGCCCTCATACCTGAGCAAAGACCTGTGATCTTGGTTCAGCATCTGCAACGAGGCAGTCAGCGTCTAGTTGTGGTTCCCTGGTCGGAATCTCCCTCTTGCATGTATTGGGACAAGGAAGTGATTTTATAACTAACATGTCATCGTGATCACAAAATGTCCCTACGCAGGAATGTCAAGTCTAAACTCTTACCATGTCTATCGGCAATGTACCAGACTGTATCCTTGACTGAAGCATAGAGTAAATATGTTATGGAGAACTCCAGTGCTGAAGTAGGCAAAACAGTGTGATATGAATAAAAAAACAACACCGTAGAACTGGCTATTTGAAAAATAACAGTACGAAGCCTAATAAAAAGCATGTAGAGCAAAGTGCACAGAGGCTCGAAGCTGTCAGCAAATGAATAAAATATATTCAGGGCAGAGTGCACAAAGGCCTAAAGCCTGAAGCTAAAGCGCAATGAATACGTAAAACTAACCACACTACACCCTCCCCTTGTCGGTAGCAAGTGGTTCCAATAATATAAAAGGATGCCCCAAATATAACCAATACCTAAAACAATTATTTCGACAAGGTGAGAAGACAACAAAGTCATAAATTTAGGTAACATGTGATCATAAAGCCAAATCAAAATAGTGTCAATTTCGTAAAAATCCAATCGTCAGATAGAAGCAATAGAACGCAGGAGTTCCTCCACTTCGATATATGTCAACATCGGAAGATCCACGCCACAAAGTACCATGGAGCAGGTGTGATCCAAAGCCCCAAAACCATTCAGGGCGGCACCCCATTCAGGGCCTATGAAAGAGACAATACCATCTTCCTCCAGGAAGGGAATCTCATAAACTGCCTCACGAAGCAAGCGCATCCGTAGTGCACAAGTCTGGGAATGAGCCCTAATCGGGAACATCAACAGATCAGTATCGACCATTGGAGGGTGCTGCAATGAGAGACAGAGAGCCAGTGCATGTTCAAACGAGCACCAAAGGCATCGAAACACGGGTTGCACACAATCCAAAACCGGTCTGAATGACAGGGACCAGTCGCACTCCAAATGTCCCAGGAGTGTCGCTCCAAAATGCTGCATCATGCGTTCACAACACAGCTGCGCTGACGGGAGAAGCAATACAGGATCTCGTCGTGACGGGACAGCCATTGCGAAAAAATAGCAACAACAGCAAGACTCCAGCCAATAAAGCCAAAGTAATCGGGAAACCCCCAAAAATGCTTCCGAAAATAGAATGTATAGCCGAAGGTATCAAACCGAATATGGAAGAGAAGGTATGAGCAAAACCAACACCAACGACTTTGAAAAAATGTGCAATACCAGCAGTGCTGGATGCATTAAATATACTTCCCACAAGTACACCGAAGTGATTCGGAAAGTTAGTATTTAAAAGGGACTGTATCTCCGCCGATGACCTTGCCACTTGAAGTGCGTAGGTCTCGCTAGCAGATGTAAGGGCCACATGTTTTTGAAACAATAAAGCTTTTAGCCGACTCAACTTGTCGAAATCAACCTTGGAAGTAGCAATATGAGGCCAGATGTCCGCTACCTCCCTAAATTGAGTGGGGGGAAACAACACATTCCCGCAGCACGTAACGGCCTTGTTGACAACGACGATGTAAACTATTCCGGCACGCATGCCACAGCAGCGTTCGCTGTTAAGAACAATGTAACTGCCGTTAGAAAGCACCTGGAAAGTGTTTTTAATAACCGGGACTGGAACTCCCTTCAGATAACAAGCTAAGTTAGCAATCGAAGCGTTACATGTCCCGTGCAAGGACAGCTGTTTACAAACCATTGAATGGCTGACAGAAGATTCGCATTCGCTGCCGCTAAGAAAAACCTCCTTCAAACCATTAACACATCTGTACTCAAAGGGAAGGTCCCACACCTCGTGTATGTAACTGTCTCCCAATAGTTCATTTCTACTCACCGGAATGTGCTTCAAACACGAAGTAAATTGCGAAGTGGAGATAGGCAAATTAATAACCCCATAAAGCAATCACTCAGCTGACGGAATCTTAGCCACCGTGAAAGGCAGTTTCTCTAATTTCTCAATATTCAACATAACATATGTCGCTTCCTTTTTAGCCATCAGTTGTTGCTGACGAGTCAAATTAAAAGAGATAAAGATCTCTCGGGCACGAACGTGCTGCCATGGAACGGGACCCGCCTTCAAGGTCTGAAGAGTCCAACCCAGCTGCATGATGGACCGCGTCTGACTCTGCCCATGATATAAAGAAGACATGTCCGATTTAATAATGTCAATGGCAGAGGAAACAATGCTGTCAATCGTGTAAACACGGTCAGAAAGGGTATGCATGCCATTATCAACAACAGACAAAGGCGGTCATTCTGACCCTGGCGGTCAGTGTTAAAGCGGCGGCCAACCCGCCAACAGGCTGGCGGTCCAAAAAATGGAATTCTGACCCTGGCGGGAACCGCCAACACAGGCCGCCGCTTTAACACTCCGACCGCCACGGTGGCACAATGTACCGCCCACACTATCACAACTCACCAATCCGCCACCTTTTCCGGGGCGGGAGCCCCGCCGATAAAAACACGGCGGAAACAGACTACGAACGGGAAAACGCTCACCTATACACACTCCACGAGGACGGAGAACAGCATGGAACCCGAATTAAACATCCTACCAGCTATTGTCTACCTGCTCATCTACCACAAGTACGAACGCCGGCACAGACGACAACGGTGAGTACTGCACCTACGACACAGGGGAGGGGGGAGGAGGAAAGCTTACGGGCACACACATATGCGACCCCCCCCCCAACTATCTACACACCAATGCAGAGCACCAAGTCACAGTGACACCACCCAAACCCCCCGGAATAATCCAAAGACATAATTAAAGTGAGAATCAAAATTTATGTATAAAAGAGGGTCATTGAAGTCATGGTAAAATAGCAATATGAATTCAAAATAATCAAGTAAGAACCTTGCGAAACCGATAAACATAGGCAATAAGTCCTGCACAGTCACTTAAATTTCCACTGTCCGTGGGCCAAAGTGTATCAACACATGGGCAAAGCCCACACAGGAGACCTGAGTCCGTTGGAGAGAACACTGCTGGGGCATCAGATGACAAAACTACAGGCACCTCAGGGGGAACGGAAGGGGGGGCACCTCAGCCACATGAGTCCACGACGCCAGATCCACGAAGGGTCCACCATGCCCACTGTGCCATCCTGGAGAGTGCAAAGCCACAGTCTCACAAGTCTCTACAGTGGGTGGTCTGCCCACTGTGCCATCCTGGGTAGTGCAAAGCCAAAGTCTCACAAGTCTCTACAGTGGGTGGTAGGCCCACTGTGCCATCCTGGGGAGTGCAGAGACACAGGCCATCAGGTGGATTACAGACTCCACAGGTAATGGAGGAGGCAGGGTGCCCCGAGTGCAGCGTGAACACTAGCTCGACACAGAACCAGCACTGTCAATGGGCCTGCGGTGCATGACAGGAAGGGCCCAGCGGAGCGGTGCTTGAGACGGCGGGGCCCAGCGGAGCAGTGCTTGAGACGGCGAGGCCCAGCGGAGCGGTGCTTGAGACGGCGGGGCCCAGCGGAGCGGTGCTTGAGACGGCGGGGCCCAGCGGAGCGGTGCTTGAGACGGCGGGGCCCAGCGGAGCGGTGCTTGAGACGGCGGGGCCCAGCGGAGCGGTGCTTGACAGGAAGGGCCCAGCGGAGCGGTGCTTGAGACGGCGGGGCCCAGCGGAGCAGTGCTTGAGACGGCGAGGCCCAGCGGAGCGGTGCTTGAGACGGCGAGGCCCAGCGGAGCGGTGCTTGACAGGAAGGGCCCAGCGGAGCGGTGCTTGAGACGGCGAGGCCCAGCGGAGCGGTGCTTGACAGGAAGGGCCCAGCGGAGCGGTGCTTGAGACGGCGAGGCCCAGCGGAGCGGTGCTTGACAGGAAGGGCCCAGCGGAGCGGTGCTTGAGACGGCGGGGCCCAGCGGAGCGGTGCTTGACAGGAAGGGCCCAGCGGAGCGGTGCTTGACAGGAAGGGCACAGCGGAGCGGTGCTTGAGACGGCGGGGCCCAGCGGAGCGGTGCCTTTCTGCATGGCGGGGCCCTCTTCAGCGGTGCCTTTCTGCACGGCGGGGCCCTCTTCAGCGGTGCCTTTCTGCCCGGCGGGGCCCTCTTCAGCGGTGCCTTTCTGCACGGCAGGGCCTTCTTCAGCGGTGCCTTTCTGCACGGCGGGGCCCTCTTCAGCGGTGCCTTTCTGCCCGCCAGGGCCCTCTTCAGCGGTGCCTTTCTGCACGGCGGGGCCCTCTTCAGCGGTGCCTTTCTGCACGGCGGGGCCCTCTTCAGTGGTGCCTTTCTGCCCGGCGGGGCCCTCTTCAGCGGTGCCTTTCTGCTCGACGGGGCCCTCTTCAGCGGTGCCTTTCTGCCCGGCGGGGCCCTCTTCAGCGGTCCTTGTCCAGTCAATCAAGGGAGCCAGACCTGGCCAGGACTCCCTGCTTAGTCGCCCTCCGACCGTGCAGTTGCTGGACCCTTCTGTGATGGAGTCCTGGGCCCGTGGGTGTCCTCCCTCACACCCGGGATGGGGCTTGTGGGTCCCTCCTGGTCCGCGCCCCTGCTGGCTGACTTCTCTGCCCTGCTGCTCTTGCCCTCCTTCGATGAGGCTCTCTGGCCCTTGCCTCCCCTGGATGTTGTGGCAGGTGACGGCCCAGGACTTTGCTCCTTGGGGGCAGCCGTGTCAGTCTTCTCGCGGCGGGCCTTGATTTTACGGGTCCTCTTTCCAGGGGGGGTGCTGGCTGTCCCCTTGCTGCTGGCCGATGTATCAGTGCTGGGAAAGGGTGGACTCCAAAACCCGTGCACAATGGTGACACTTGAAGCAGGGCTGGTGGTGGCTGAGGTGCTCTTGGGACTCTTAGCAGATGGATGGGGTGGGTCAGGTGGGGCAAAGAGGTTAAGTTTGGGGAGGTAAAGTTTTTTAGGACCAATGTAAAGGGTAGGTGTAGTGGGTATGGGAGTGGAGGCAGAGGATGTGGTTGTAGGAGAGTCAGGTGTGCTGTCTTTGGGTGCAGGTGCTTGTGACGGAGGCTGTCGTGAGGTGGATGGCTGTTGGGTGGGTGGCTGCCTGCGTTTGTGTGTCTTGGAAGAGGGGGTGACAGACACAGTGGGAGAGGACACAGGGGAGGTGTAAATGGCAGTGGGGGTGGTGACTGCACGTGTGCGGACTGTACTGGAGGGTGTGCTGGTGATGGAAGTATTGGCTGATGGTGGTGTGCATGCAGGTGTGAGTGGAGACGTCACAGGGAGGGAGGAGGGAGACGAGGAGGAGGGGGACACAGGGGTGGTAGTGACTGTTGGCATGTCTGCATCTGGGTGTTGCTTGGGTGAATGCTTGTGTGATCTGTGGTGCTTATGTCTGGATGAGCTGCCCTTGGGTGTTGAGGTGTGTGCAGGCTGGTCTGATGGTGTGGATGGGATAGGCTGAGGAACAGGAGACAGAGACAGGGTGGAGGCAGTTAGAAGAGGGAGGCTGGAAACAGGGACAATGGCTGCCGTCAGTGCTGAGGCCAGAGCATTGAACGATCGTTGATGGGCAGCCTGACCCGAATGAATGCCCTCCAGGTATGCATTGCTCCGATGCACCTCCCTCTCTACCCCCTGGATGACATTCAAAAGGGTAGACTGCCCAACAATGATGGTCTGTAGGAGGTCAATGACCTCCTCACTGAGGGCAGCAGGGCTAACATGGGCAGGGCCTGAGGTGCCTGGGGCGAAGGAGATGCCCGCCTTCTTGGGCGAGCGGGCACGGAGCGAAGGCTGAGGGGCTGCTGGGAGGGCGAAGCTGGTGCGCTGGGTGGCGACTGTACCTGTAGAGGCGGGGGGCCCGGATGTTGCCGCCACCGCTAGGGAGCTCCCTTCCGAGGACGTGTCGGTGTCGCTGGTGTCACCACGGGTCCCCGTTGTGGTGCTCCCCTCGCCCTCCGTATCACTGGTGACCTCGGTGTCTGTACCATGGCCCACCGGGGCCTTGTGAGTTGCAGCTCCCTCGTGCTCCGATGCCAATTCTCCTCCGCCTGATGATGCTAATGCACACATGCACAAGAAGATAAAGAAAATGGGTGGGGGGAGAAATAAAAACAGGTTGAGTGCATGCATTGCCAACACCGTTGGCGGAGAGGACAGACACAGGAGCCTCATGCACTACGCCGCGCAATCGGGGTACACTACTCAGTACTTGTGACTAGGCCAACAGGTCTATGGACAACAAATGCGCACATGGGTGATGCTGGACCATGGATTGCTGTACTTGGTACCCTACAGAGGTGGGGGGCGGGGGCACAGGGCCATGCCTAAAGGAGGGGACTACACTACAGAAAGCGCCCTGGCCTAATGTCACCCACAACCCTCCTCCCCCACCCAGACGCCTCCACTGCGTGTAAAGATAGCAGAATGTGCTGGTACTCACCCCCTTGTGTCTGCTGTGATGTCCTCACGCGCCCATCCAAATCGGGGCAGGCCACCGCCAGGATCCGGGACATCAGGGGGGTCAAGGTATGACTGGCACCCCTCCTACGTTGGGAGGCCATCCCCAGCAGTGACTCGGCGGTCTTCCTGGTCCCGCGGCGGATGTCCTCCCACCTCTTTCGGCAGTGAGTGCCCCGTCTGTTGTGGACCCCCAGGTCCCGGACTTACTTGGCGATGGCACGCCAAATGTCGACTTTCTGATGGGCGCTGACCTATTTGACATGTACAGGGTGGGAAAGGAAATTTCAACATTTTCTGCATGTTAGATGTGATTGCCCCCCCCTCCCCAACCCTGCCAGGTGGCACATGCTCTCATCTGTCGTGCCTTGCACTCCTCATTCGCTCCCCACCCCACCATCTTACATCCACCATACACAACCCAGGCATAGGCCATTCAACGTGCACCCAGTGTACTTACCTGTTGGTCTGGAGGACCGTAGAGTAGCGCATACTGGGGCAGGACCCCATCCACAAGTTTCTTCAACTCTTCTGAAGTGAAGGCAGGGGCCCTTTCCCCAGTCGCAGCAGCCATTGTCTCTTCCAGACCGAGGTCACAGCAGCACTTGCAGTATAGGTCCTCTCCTGTGGATGATCAGGTCTCGAGTGATTAATCAGATAGAAAATGGCGGTCACGCCCGCGGTGGTGCGTACCGCGGTGGTGCGTACCGCGACCGCCGGCGCACATCGTCATTGGCTCCTGAGACCCATAGGGTTCAATGTTAACCAATGCTGCTTTGCGCCGCGGTCTTCGACCGCCTACCGCCACGGTGTGCCACGCCAGCGCAGTGACCTCACATCCCACTGTCACACTTCACAGGTCAGGCAGCCGCCATTTCAAGGGCCCACATGGCATGATTTCTACTGCGTCACACAGGCCTAGCCCTTGCATTGCCACTCATACAAGCCTTTCAATGCATAGCGATTCGTGTACTGTGCAAGCTGTGTGAACGAACCTGTGGGTTGCTGACTCTGTGCTCCATGTTGTCCTTCCTAGGCACCGTCCGCTGGGACTTGCGAGGAGAAGGATGAATCCTCCCGTGTACCGACCGCTGGTGGACTTGTTGACAATGGAAGAATGACATATTATACTTCGATACCGACTTGACCGAGCCACTATACATGAACTGTGTGCCCAGCTGGAGCCAGACCTGATGTCCCCCATCCGCCAACCCACAGGGATTTCCCCTCTGGTGCAGGTTCTGTCAGTACTCCATTTTTTGGCAAGTGGGTCTTTTCAGACAACAGTGGCCATGTCATCAGGGATGTCTCAGCCTATGTTTTCTAAGGTTTTGTCCAGAGTGTTGTCTGCCCTGATGAAATACTTGCGGAGCTACATTATTTTCCCTGACGTGGGCGAATTGGCTACAGTGAAGGGTGATTTCTATGCCCTTGGACATATCCCCAACATCATTGGTGCCATTGATGGGACCCATGTGGCTTTAGTACCCCCAAAAGACAATGAGCAGGTGTACAGAAATAGGAAAAATTACCATTCGATGAATGTCCAGGTGGTCTGTTTGGCTGACCAGTACATCTCCCATCTAAATGCCAAGTTCCCGGGGTCAGTGCATGATGCGTATGTCATGCGAAATAGCAGCATCCCTTATGTGATGGAACAGCTACAGAGACACCGTGTGTGGCTAATAGGTGACTCTGGTTACCCCAACCTGCCTTGGCTATTGACCCCAGTGAGGAATCCCCGGACCAGGGCAGAGGAACGGTACAATGAGGCACATGGGCTAACTAGGAGGATTATAGAACGGACCTTTGGGGTCCTGAAGGCTAGGTTTAGGTGCCTCCATATGACTGGTGGATCCCTAATGTACTCACCAAAGAAGGTGTGCCAGATCATCGTGGCCTGCTGTATGCTTCACAACCTGGCTTTGCGACGCCAGGTGCCTTTCCTGCAGGAGGATGGTCCAGATGGTGGTGTTGTAGCAGCTGTGGAGCCTGTGGAGAGTGAAGAGGAGGAAGACGACGGGGACGACACGGACAACAGGGACACAGTTATACAACAGTATTTTCAGTAGCACACAGGTAAGAATCACCCACGCCATTTTACATTTACTTCTGGCCTCCTGCATCTCTACTTTCTGTGTTTCCCCCCAGTTCCTTTTCACTGATGTTTGACTTTCCCTTCCCTTTTCAGAGCTGTATGACCCACAGCGTGACTTCTGCTTTGTTTGCCCATGGACTAATGCTTATTGACACTGGTATGTTGTCATCACAATGTAAATGAACATTATTGCACCATTATGTGTAATACATTTGTAAAGAATACAAGCAGACTCCTGACATTTGAAGTGCAATTGGTGATTTATTTAAAGTGCTGCGTATAGGTCCATGATAGTAAAACGGTGATGGGTGGGGGTGGAGTAATGTCCATGGCAGAGTCCAGTTCTCAGTAGCACAGGTGCATTGCCCATATGCCTGTGGAAGGATGGAGCAGGGGCAGTTCAAGGTTGGACAGGGTGACAATGTGGGACAGTGGGATGACATCAGGGGGTATCGTTTGCTGGCGGGGGTCTTGGCATCCTACTCTGTCTTCTTGTGTGATCTCAGGTTCCCCTTGCGGGGTGGTTGATCTTCAGCAGGAGGTGGGGTTCTGGTGGCCTGTCGTGGTGTGGGGGCCTCCTGTCCACTAGCGCCGGCGGAGGTGGTAGGCTGTTCGTCGTCCGGGCTGGTGACAGGGGCCCTTTGGGGTGCCACATGGTCCCGCAATGTGGTGACTATCTGGTTGAGGGCCAGGACGATGGTCCCCATTGCGGTACCGATGTTCCTGAGTTCGTCTCTGGACCCCATGTACCGTTCCTCCTGCTGTGCCTGGATCTCCTGGATCCTGGCCAGTACCGTCGCCATCGTCTCCTGGGAGTGGTGGTATGCTCCCATGATGGTGGTGAGGTCCTCTTGGAGAGTGGGTTCCCTGGGCCGGTCATCCCCCTCTCGCACAGCAGCCCTCCCAGTTGCCCTGTTTCCCCGGGCCTCTGTCCCCTGGACGGTGTGCCCACTACCACTGCCCCCAGGTCCCTGTTGTTGTTGGGGTGGTGGGTCAGCCTGGGTGCCCTGTAGTGGCGGACACACCGCTGATTGACGCGTCCTGGAGACAGAGGCATGGGCCTGCTGGGTGGGAGCTGTGCTGGTATTCCCAGAGGGGGTTGGGTCTGCTGTGGCCAGTGTCTGTGTGTGGGGAATCGACTGTCCAGAGGTCCCCGATGGTCTGGGCTGGTCATCAGGTTCTAGGTCGACAGAGCTGCTGTCATCACTGGGTGCCTGTTCTGGGGGCGGGATGGACAAATCTGGACCCTCCTGGCCGGTGTGTTGGCGTTCGGGCCCTGCAGGGGTAAAAGAGTATGGTTATTGCTTCTGTGTGTGCCATGGCGTGCGATTTGTGGGTGCCCTTGTCCCCCAGTGCTGGCATTTCCTTGTGGGAGGAGTTGTGAGGGTGGTTTGTGAGGGGGGATGGGTATGTGCAGTGGTCATGCTTAGGTGATGGGTGTCCATGGTTTGTGGTGGCATTCAGGGATTGGGGTTGTGTTGGGTGGGTTGTGCTGGTGAGACATTGGCAGGGAGGATGTGTGCTGGGGGGTTGGGGGTGAGGGCGGGGGTGTGGGTTGGCATGCTGGTGTTTGGGGGGGGTAAGGTAGTTGAGATTAGACTTACCAGAGTCCATTCCTCCGCCTACTCCAGCGAGGCCCTCAGGATGCAGGATGTTCAAGACCTCTTGCTCCCATGCTGTGAATTCGGGTGAGTGGGTGGGGGTCCGCCGCCAGTCTTCTGCACAGCGATGTTGTGTCTTGACACCATCGACCGCACCTTCCCCCGTAGGTCGTTCCAGCGCTTTCGGATGTCTTCCCGGTTTCTGGGATGCTGTCCCACAGCGTTGACCCTGTCGACGATCCTTTGCCATAGCTCCGCCTTCCTAGCTATTGTGGTGTGCTGCACCTGTGTGCCGAATAGCTGGGGCTCTACCCTTATTATTTCCTCCACCATGACCCTGAGTTCTTGGTCTGAGAACCTGGGGTGTCTTTGGGGTGCCATGGGGTGGTGTGGGGTGGTGTTTGTGGTGATGAGTGTGGTGTGTGTGGTGGTGTGTGGTGTTTTGTGCGTGGATGTAATGTGGGTGATGATGTTGTGTTCCTGTGTGTGTTGGCTTTTTCGATAGCTGTGCTCTCTCTCTCTCTCGCCTTCTCTCCGAAATTCTAGTAGTGGGGGTTTGTGGGTGATGTGGGTGTGTGTTTTATAGTTGATTGGATGTGTGGGTGTGGTGTGTGTATGTGTATCAGGTGTGTGTATTTCGAATTGTCCAATGTGGCTGTGTTTTGTAAAGGTGTGTGTATTTTGACCGCGGCGGGGTGTACCGCCAATGGAATACCGCGGTTGAAAGACCGCCGCGTGGATTCGTGGTCGTAATGGCATGGGCGTGTTTGTGTTGGCGTGACGGTGGAGGTTTGGCCATCTCCAGTTTATCGCTGATGAGGCGGCCTTCCGTGGATGTCGGGTTTTTGGCGGTTTGGCAGTTGTGGGTCAGAATGACCGTGGCAGTTTACCGCGGCCGCGGCGGTAGAATGGCGGACTTCTGACCGGCGGTAAGAGCCTTTTACCGCCGAGGTCAGAATGACCCCCAAAGTCTGCATCAGGTTTTCCTGATCAATCTGCCTCAACCGGGCTGCAGCCTCTTGTTGTGAAAGCTTCCAAATCTCATTATAAACTTCGTATGAGAACCGGTTCTTCCGTGGAACTTTGGGACCCGATAAAAAATCTTGTAAATCAGTATCATTAGACAGTAACGTGAGATGTGACTTAACTGCATCCAGCGTGGATGACTTCAACCATTGTTGACAAAGCTTCCCCACACTGTATGTAGTTATAATATCAGCATGTTCTGGTGATACGTAACGAGGGTCTGCCCTACTAGTCCTGAATCCCCCGAAGAGGTGACAAAACGTCGATGAGACACATTAGTGTCTACAGGCCATAATAACCACCCGCCTGGATGTAACGATGAAGTGTTAAGTGTATCATTCTGGACCCAATGTGTAAAGTCACTAAAAGTAGCATTCACATAGTGCTGCCAATTTGTCAATTTAGAAGGGACAGGTATACTAGGCAAAGTCAACTCCCTAATTGTCGCTAAGCCCAAACAGCTAGTCTGTTGTACTGTGTCATTGAGGAAAATCATTTGGACCGGGATAATACATGCTCTAAATAACGTGTCCCTGCCTCGCATATGCCAATTTTTCGAACCCCAAACACTTTTCAAGTCAACAGTTTTAAACCAGTATTCATATCCCTCGACCGAAAGTTTAGATACAAACAAATTGGAATACAGTAATTTAGTATTGGTCAATAACATTTGCTTATTAGAATACGGTGCAACTTTAAAATAGTAGGACTTAGCATTACGTTGATCATGCCCAGAAAAATATGCAAATTTATCATAATACGTTTTCGAACTTCCTTGTGGAGGAGTCGAGCAATGATCCCATTGCACATAATTAAACATGGGCTTAGGGCTACTATCTTTATGAATAAAGTGGTGTCCATAATAGTTGTAACAAAACATGTCACCATGATTATCTCTAAACTGGTAAGCATCATCATCGTCATAGACAGTATAATATTGCAAATCCGTTAGCATAGAATCTACTGTCTTCACATCCCAATCATCAGAAACAATGCCAGGTATAACAATATCATTCATTGATAATTTGAGGACATACGGTATTTGAATCAATTCAGTGGGACCATATATATCAAACATTACTTTATCCCACACAATTCCATCCGGAACTGGTATCGCAGAAATGGTAACAGTGGACAAATCTCTTCGAACCATATGAGACGAAAAATGCGGTTTTAACACAGTCTCCACGTGCTCAATGTCAGATCGATCAGGAAGAAAATGACCATGTATTATCAGAAAAAAAGTAACTACAAATCCCAACCATAATAAAATAGTCATCACGGCCAAAAACAGCCAAAAATAGTTCCAAGGAAAAACAAAATATGTTCGTTTAAGCCATCCCAGCAGCCGTCGTGGACCGTGGACAGAAGACATCGAGGACGAGGAGCCGGACACACCATTATCAGCGTCGTTGAAGCAGCCAGAAGCAGTTCTAGCAAAAGGTGCAACTGTGAACGAAGAAGCAGATGGAGGCTCTCGCCGTGGCACGCTATAAACCACATGTTCAGAAACATCAGTAGAACGTACAGCAATTTGATCAAAAGATTCCATATTAATCGTCGTCGGTGGAACAATCGCAAGATCATCATCCACCCTCCCCAAGCTCGGAGAGGAAACAGTGTCGGTGTAAATCACCTGCAGCGGGACTTCCTCCCCAGTAGTGAGAGGGATTCCGGAACTACTGGGTGTCCCTCTTGGTCTGCTGTGCAGAATCGGCCACATGTTGTAACTTGACATTATCAATGGAAACAAAGCGATTTCCTTTGGCCCCTCGCAGCGGCGGTAAAATCACAGTTCTCGTGCCGCTCACCCCCAACACAGGGACAGGTTCTCGATAAGAAGGACCAAATTCTTTTTTAACTGCGACCTTTTCATGCACTAGATCCCCAATCCTGGGTATCCAACCAGTAGGTGTTACTGGCTCATCCTTAATTCCTGAGGAGGCAGCACTGGCAGAAGAGTTATCTTCACGGAATTGTTGTAAATCCTGCAAAACAGTGACACGATCATTTATGTCAAAGGGCGTATCTGCCGCCTCCACACCAGGACCATCTAGATCAGGAACATACATTTGTGTTCCAAACAGGCACTCATATGAAGTACGACCCCCCAGTGACCTTCTAGGCAAGTTATTAAGTGCTCTCTGTACTCCATATAGGTGGGCTAGCCAACCACGACCCGTACCTATAACTCTGGCCGTTAAGGACTGCTTTAAATCACGATTTAAACGCTCCACGACAGAATTTCCCTCGGGATGAAATGGAGACGAGAATTGGAGTTGGACCCCCAACGAAGCCATGGTGTCCATGAATGCCTTAGAGGCAAAAGCAGGGCCCTGGTCCGAATGAAAAGCCGCAACTGCAAATATATCGACAAAGATGCGCAAATCTTTAATAACAGTTTGAGCGTCAGCTGAGCGTTGTGGCCAGACCCACACAAATCTGGAGCACAAATCTACAGCAACCAATATATATTTGTATGCACTATCTGGTGTCAGCGGACCACAATGATCCAAGTACACACACTGTAATGGTTTATTTGAAATCAGAAGGGGCGTCTGCTGCGGGCGTCTAGCCGACGATGCTTTAATTTGTTGACAAACGTCACAACAAAGGACATATTGCTTCGTCTCTTTATAGAGACCAGGCCACCAGTAACGAGCCTGTAAAAGTGAAATTGTGGCAGCCACCCCAGCATGTGCAGAAGCCACCCCCTCATGTGCTGCAGAAATCAATCGAGGTCTCTCAATTTTATTGGGAATTTCACGTACACCAATGCCTGGAATTGTAACAGTAGCATTCAGCGCACCATTCAAGCAGTAACTATATTTTGAAGGAAATCCTTTAGGAAAGGGCGTGCCATCAACCGTAGCCTTTATGGCAGCCGAAATCTCTGTGTCTGGTTTGGAACTCGAACGAGTCACTGTGGCCACAGTGGCGACAGCCACTGCCGATTTCGCGGCTTCATCAGCCAAAGTATTCCCAGCAACGTGTAGTCCAACGCGCTGGTGTTCAAGTGTATGTACAACATGGACATTAGGAAGCGTTTCCTTCAGATCCGCAACCTTACCCCGCAACATTTTATGTTTAATGGTGTTGCCTTTAGAATCTCTGAACCCATTCATCTTCCAATAGTGTAAATATTCGTTGAAAGACTGCACACAGTAGTAGGAGTCACAGACCAGCAAGGTCAAAAGTGCCGGATCCGCGTGCTCCAACGCTAACAATAGAGCTTTGAGCTCAGCCAGCTGTGCCGTACAATCTCCCAAGGTTTTAGTATAAGTATGTCGGGGGCAGAACACTTCCCCCTCCATAGTGCCGCTCACCACCGCACATGCAGCAGAATACTGTTGTTTAGTCCCAACCGCTGGTTGCGCAGAGCCATCGGTATACATGACCACTTGATATTGGTCAATTGGCAACGTACCAGCAGGAACTGGGTATTCCATTTCATATTGAAGAAATTCCTGAGTCTGCAGTTTAGGGTCAAATACATAATCTACATCAGTGGCTGTCAAAGACGTAGCCCATTGTATCCATCGCGGGTGTAAAGCTTTCGAATTTGGAACACTCGCTTTTGTAACTGCCTCTAAGGCCGGAATCGGGGAAACGACAACGATGCGTTGACCCTGGGCCAGCGGTCTTTCTTTAATAACAGCCATCTGCACTGCAGTGAGAATTTTCTATAAGATAGAGGTATTTCTAAATAAGCGTAAGCCCTGTATTGTCCAGGGACATTCGCAACAGTGTATTCGTGAAAAGTATTTGTTCCCCCATCCACTGCTGTAAATCCGACTCAAGAATAAAAAAGTTCCGTTCTATAGGCTGCATGGGCGTCCACCACAAAAGTGACTGGACCCCCCTGGACTGTCAGTCCATGTGTCAACAGATGTCCCGTCACGCATATTAATAGCTATATTCACTACATTAATTCGCCATTTTTATAAAAAATAGCTTCAGGTCAGAGAAGGCACACCAATATCGGGGTTTTTCCTTTCAAAGTTCAAGCTTGAACAACCAACCACTAAGCAACAGGAAGCACCTATGCCGTGGCGGCGGAAACCCTCAGCCCCACGGACGTCTCCGTATACGGAACCGAGGAGTCAAAATATATATGAGACCAAGAGAGTCAGTCGAACCTAATCATTAGAGCCAGACCAAACGTTGGCGGCGCCATGTCGCGTGGGCTCTCATTATTCTAAATGAGACTACTGGATTTCTAGGTAGCAGGATCTATAACGGTGTGGGGGACTGAGTCTGACCCACATGTAAAGAACTCTGTCACCCTAAATCCGGTTTCTGCTCCGGCTAACTAGCAGTGCCTCATTTCTCCCATGTGGAAGAAATGATTTGGCAGCCGAGCGCATGACATCTTTGGAACTTCTCAGGGAAGTCGTGGTTACTCAGATCCAAACCAACTCTCTTATTTCCAATATGATCTCATATACAAATGACAAAGACAGTATAAGTTTTATATAATGTTTTTAATAAAACAACTGTATTTTAGATATTAAGGCGTGAGCCGCAATAACCAGAACGATACAACACAGTAGGATTGAAATAGTCACCAAGAGAGTAAAACATAAGAACAAAGCTATCATATTGTCTAACAGTTTCTACTCTCCCTCTGCTTGTTCTATTTAGAGCACATCATGTTAAGCTTCTAGCTTGCCTATTAGAATCACTGTGGAGACATCAGCCCTCATACCTGAGCAAAGACCTGTGATCTTGGTTCAGCATCTGCAACGAGGCAGTCAGCGTCTAGTTGTGGTTCCCTGGTCGGAATCTCCCTCTTGCGTGTATTGGGACAAGGAAGTGATTTTATAACTAACATGTCATTGTGATCACAAAATGTCCCTACGCAGGAATGCCAAGTCTAAACTCTTACCACGTCTATCGGCAATGTACCAGACTGTATCCTTGACTGAAGCACAGAGTAAATATGTTATGGACAACTCCAGTGCTGAAGTAGGCAAAACAGTGTGATATGAATAAAAAAACAACACCGTAGAACTGGCTATTTGAAAAATAACAGTACGAAGCCTAATAAAAAGCATGTAGAGCAAAGTGCACAGAGGCTCGAAGCTGTCAGCAAATGAATAAAATATATTCAGGGCAGAGTGCACAAAGGCCTAATGCCTGAAGCTAAAGCGCAATGAATACATAAAACTAACCACACTACATAATCATCACCTACAGGTTTGACCGTGCCACAATCCAGGAACTGTGTACCCAGTTGGAGCCTGACCTGATGTCAGCAATCCGCCATCCCACAGGAATCCCCCCTCAAGTGCAGGTGCTGTCAGTTCTCCTTTTCCTTGCAAGTGGGTCATTTCAAACAACAGTGGCCATGGCATCAGGGATGTCCCAGCCTATGTTTTCCAACGTGTTGTCCAGAGTGTTGTCTGCCCTGCTGAAACACATGAGGAGCTACATCTTTTTCCCTCAGGTGGAGGATTTGGCTACTGTTAAAGGTGACTTCTATGCCCTTGGACATATCCCCAACATCATAGGTGCCATTGATGGGACCCATGTAGCTCTGGTCCCCCCCACAGGAGTGAACAGGTGTACAGGAACCGGAAGAGTTATCATTCGATGAATGTACAGATGGTATGTTTGGCAGACCAGTACATGTTCCAGGTAAATGCTATGTTCCCTGGCTCTGTGCATGACGCCTACATCCTGCGGAATAGCAGCATCCCTTATGTGATGGGTCAACTCCAGAGGCACCGGGTGTGGCTATTAGGGGACTCTGGTTACCCCAACCTGTCATGGCTACTGACCCCAGTGAGGAATCCCAGGACCAAGGCAGAGGAACGATACAATGAGGCCCATGGGCGGACTAGGAGGGTGATCAAACGCACCTTCAGCCTCCTGAAGGCCAGGTTCAGGTGCCTCCATATGACAGGTGGTTCCCTATTCTACTCACCAAGGAAGGTGTGCCAGATCATCATCGCCTGCTGTATGCTTCACAATCTTGCTTTGCAACGCCAGGTGCCTTTTCTGCAGGAGGATGGTCCAGATGACGGTGTTGTGGCAGCTGTGGAGCCTGTGGTCAGTGATGAGGAGGAAGCAGAGGAAGAAGACATTGACAACAGGGACTCAGTCATCCAGCAATATTTCCGGTGACACACAGGTGAGAACACATTCCTGCCTACTACAAATACTTTCACACTTCTACCTTTATCCTGTCTGTCTGTTTCAAGCAGTATTTGGTAACTGAGTTGTACATATCCATTACGGTTTCACAGGTGTGGTTACCAACGTGTGTCATCTGCTTGCATCCTTCATGGACTTGTGATGTGTGACATAGGTATGTTGACATTACATTTGAAAACACTTTTTGTCACTGTCATTGCTAATACACATTTTCAAAATCACAGACTGACTCCAGATTGTTTTGTGCTTCAAGGGTGTTTATTGAAGTGCTAATTATTGGAGGTGGTGGTAAAATGGTGATGGGTAATGGTGGAGGAATGTCCATGGCAGAGTCCAGTCTATTAGTCTCACAGGTGCACTGCCCATATGGGCATAGGAAGTGGAGATGGGGCAGCTCCAATATGGACAGGGTTACAAAGTGGGACAGTGGGATGACAATCAGGGTGGTCAAATTTCTTGGAGGGGGTCTTGCCATCGTGCTCTGTCCTGTTCCTGGATCTCAGGGACCGCTTGCAGGGTGGTTCTCTGTCTGCAGGGGGTGGGGTGCTGGTGTGGTGGTCCTGTGGCGGGGCGTCCTGTCCACTAGCGCCGGTGGAGGTGGTGGGCAGTTCGTCATCCATGCTAGTGTCAGGGGCCCCTTGGAGTGCCACGGTGTCCCTCATGGTGTTCTGTATGTCCTTTAGCACCCCTACGATGGTGCCCAGGGCAGAGCTGATGGTTCTGAGTTCCTCCCTGAACCCCAAATACTGTTCTTCCTGCATGCGCTGGGTCTCCTGAAACTTGGCCAGGACCGTAGCCATCGTCTTCTGGGAGTGATGGTATGCTCCCATGATGGAGGAGAGGGCCTTGTGGAGAGTGGGTTCCCTTGGCCTGTCCGCCCCCTGTCGCACAGCAGCCCTTTCAGTTCCCCTGTGTTCCTGGGCCTCCGTCCCCTGGACCGTGTGCCCACTACCACTGACCCCAGGTCCCTGTTGTTGTTGGGGTGGTGGGTTATCCTGGGTTCCCTGTAGTGGTGGACACACAGCTGATTGACGTGTCCTGGGGATGGAGGTATGGGCCCGCTGGGTGGGTGCTGTGCTGGTGTTTCCAGAGGGTGGAAGGTCAGTGTTGGGATGTGCCTGTGCAAGGGGAACCGACTGTCCCGAGGCCCACGATGGTCCGGGCTGGTCATCTGGATCCAGTTGGCCAGAGCTGCTGTCATCACTGTGGGCCTCTTCTGTGGGTGGGGTAGAGATGTCTGGACCCTCCTGTCTGGTGACGTTGGGTAGTGGTCCTACAGGGGTATAAAAGCATGATTATTGCATCTGTGTGTGTCATGGTGTGCAATGGGTGGGTGACCGTGTACCCCAGTGCTAGCATTCCAGTGTGGGGGCTTGTGTGATGATGGTTGGGGGGGTGTTATGGGTATGTGCTGTGGTCATGCTTTAGTGATAGGTGACCATGCTTTGTTGTGTCATGCAGGGCTTGGTGTTGGGATGGGTGGTTTGTGTTATTAGTACATTAGTGAGGAGTTGGAGTGATAGGGGAGGGCGTGAGGGTGGGGGGGTGTGATAGCATGCAGGTAGGGTGAGGGGATGTGATAGTTAAGATTTGACTTACCAGTGTCGATTCCTCCACCGACTCCTCCGAGGCCCTCAGGATGCATGATGGTCAAGACCTGCTCCTCCCATGTTGTTAGTTGTGGGGGAGGAGGTGGGGGTCCGCTGCCAGTCTGCTGTACCGCGATGTTGTGCCTGGAGACAATGGAACGCACCTTCCCCCGTAGGTCGTTCCACCTCTTCCTGATGTCCTCCCGATTTCTTGGGTGCTGTCCCACTGCGTTGACCCTGTCGACTATTCTTCACCATAGCTCCATCTTCCTAGCTATGGACGTGTGCTGTACCTATGAGCCAAATAGCTGTGGCTCTACCCGTACGATTTCCTCCACCATGACCCTGAGCTCCTCCTCGGAGAACCTGGGGTGTCTTTGCCGTGCCATGGGATGTTGTAGGTGATGTGTGGGGTGGTGTATGTGGTGATGATTGCGGCGATGTGTAGTGGTGTGTGGTGTTTTGTGCGTGGAAGTTGTGTGGGTGATGGTGTCGTGTGCCTCTGTGTGGTGAGGTTGTCTATGCTGTGCTCTCTCTCTGGCCTTCGTCAATACTTTTTGGTCGTAGGGGTTTGTGGGTGATGTTGGTGTGTGTTTTATACCGTGTTGGGTGTGTGGGAGTGGTGTTTGTATGTGTATCAGGTGTTTGTATTTGGAATTGTCCAATGTGGCAGTGTTTTAGAGATGTGGGTGTATTTTGAGCGTGGCGGTGTGTACCGCCAATGGAATACCGCTGTTGAAAGACCGCCGCGTGGATTCGTGGGTCGTGATAGCATGGGCGCGTTTCTGTTGGCGTGACGGTGGAGGTTTTGTTTTTGCCATTTTATCACTGACCTTTGGTGTGGCGGACTTGTGTGGGTGTCTGAATTTCGGTGGATTCCGAGATGTGGGTCATAATAGCTGTGGCGGATTTCCGCGGCGGTGTATTGGCAGTCTTCTGCACGGCGGTAAGCGGCTTTTTGCCGCCAATGTTGTAATGACCCCCTTAGTGTCATATTTAGCCAACTTTAATCGGCTGGTAACCGAGACATCCTGGCCTGAGGAAAAGCAAGCAGCCTTGTTCTACAAGGGACTCAGAGAGGAGTTAAAGGATATTCTAGCTCAAATAGATCCGCAGCCTACAGACTGACAAGACCTGATAAACCTCGTGTTGAGATCGGAGCATCGTTTAGCAGAACGAAAAGGAACATGCAAAAAGACTGAAACATTTTCCTGGCGTGTTCACGAAAATAGAGAATCAAGAACTCAGAAAGAAAGAATGCCAGAACCTATGGAAATTGGAACAATCAGGAGACCTTTGACCAAAGACGAAAAGGACGTACGTAGAATGGATGGACAATGTCTTTATTGTGGGCGCAAGGTTCATTTCGCCAAAAAATGTCCAATCAAACCAAAGAACAAACGAGGTCCTGTCCAGAAAATTGCAGCCAATGCTCAAGTCGAGTCGGAAAACTAAAACACCCAAGATGTAAAGAAGGGTTGCTCTTGGGTGTTACCGTGGACCCTTCACAATCTAGACATCTCAAGCTGGGCATAAAAGTTCAAGTAAAGAAAAAAACCTATTTCAAGAAGGACCTAGTAGATTCTGGGGCTACCGGGAACTTTGTTGACACCCAATTGCTTTGTGCATGGGGGATCCCATGTACTGAAAAGAAGACTCCAGAAATAATCCAGGCAGTAGATGGAAAACTCTTGACTGGAGTTCAGGTAACTCTTCAGACTGTTCCCTTGTCGGTGATCTCTGAGAGTAAGAACCAAAGAAATAAACATAAAGAGAAACTTGTCCTTGACGTGATCCATGCTCCCCAGTATGGAATTATCCTTGGCTTACCCTGGTAACTCATCACAATCCTGAGATTAATTGGGCAGAATGAAAGGTCGTGTTCTCATCAGCACTATGTAAAGAACAATGCCTCCAAAATTCTCAAGTGCCAAAAGTCTGCAACTCCTTCATAGCCACTGCTGCGGAGAAAGAAGTTAAATTGCCCAAACAGTATTCATCCTATGAAATGTTTTTGATGAGAAAGAAGCAGAAACCTTGCCTCCTCATAGACTTTATGACTGTCAAATTGATCTAGTCCCAGGTGCAACACTCCCCAACTGTTGTGTATACGCCCGGTCAGAACATGAAAATCAACATTTACGAAAGTATCTAGATCAATTCTTGGAGAATGGTTTGATCCGCCCTTCTAAGTCTCCTGCAGCCTCTCCTTTGTTTTTTGTTCCGAAGGCGAATGGAGATCTTCAAACTTATATCGACTATAGGGGTTTGAACAAGGTCACCATCAAGAATAAATATCCCTTGCCCCTGATTCCGGTCTTACTGGAACAAGTAAAGAAAGCTAAAATCTACACGAAGATCTATATACTTGGCGCTTATGATTTGGTCAGAATGAGAGAGGTTGACAAATGGATAACAGCGTCCAAGACAAGATATGGCCTCTTTGAATACACCGTCATGCCTTTTGGTCTGTGTAATGCTCCAGCAGCATTTCAATTTTTCTTGAATGACGTTCTTAGAGAGTACCTCGACATATTTGCCATAGTATACATCAATGACATTTTGATCTACTCTGACAATGAAAATGAACATGTGCAACATGTCAAGAAAATTCTTGCAGCCCTTCGCAAGCACCATTTATATTGCAAACTAACCAAGTGTGAGTTTCAAGTTACCACAGTTGCGTTTTTAGGGGTTATCCTTACCCCTCAAGGTATGGTGATGGCAGAGAAGAAAGTACAAGCCGTATCTGATTGGCCCACCCCAAAAACTGTTTGTGATGTAAAATGTTTCCTGGGGTTTGCAAATTTTTACCGGAGGTTCATAAATCATTTTTCCCAGACAGTGGCCCCAATCACTAAACTATTAAGAAAGAAAGAAAAATATGTATGGTCCACAGAAGCTGATCAAGCCTTTTCCACTTTGAAGGAACCTTTTTCCACAGCCCCAGTCTTGACTCACCCTGATGCGGATTGCCCCTTCATAGTGGAAGCTGATGCTTCAGATGTGGCAATAGGTGCAGTCTTGTCACAACGAAGTAAAGACACTGTCCAACTACATCCTGTAGCTTACATGTCTCGGAAACTGAACGAAGCCGAACAGAACTATGTCATTGCTGAAAAAGAGCTTCTGGCGATTCGTGGTGCCTTTAAAGAATGGAGACATCATTTGTTGGGTGCCAAATATACTGTCACAGTGTATACTGATCATCAAAATCTCCAGTTCATGAGTTCCCCCAAACTTTTGACTCCCCTGCAATTACCCTGGATGCTGTTTTTTGCTGAATTTGATTTTGTGGTAACTTTCCGTCCTGGTAAAGACAATCGCAAAGCTGACGTCTTGTCCCGCCAAGAGTCTACCATGTTGCCTGCAGTTCAAACCTCCAGAGATATCATTGCTCTGAAGTCCTATGCATCATAAAAACTGCAGATTTCTTTGAAGACATCCATAATTCATTCACCATTGATAAATGGCAGACATGGGCCCAAGCAGATCCCAAAAGGTCAATCAAGCAAGGACTACCTTTCCATGACATTCTTTTGTTCGTGCCCGCTACCAAACTTTGCAAGATAGTATCTCATTGGTTGCATGTTATACCTACGGCAGGTCATCCAGGCACTCCAAAAACTCTTGAATCAATCCAACGCTACTTTTTGTGACCTACCTTGACAAAAGATGTAAAAGCAATGGTAAACAACTGCAAAATCTGTGCTCGTATAAAAACAAGTCATTCAAAACTGAAAGGGTTGTTGCATCCACTCCCAACTCCAAGTCGTCCTTGGGAGCACATTTCTTTAGACTTTATTACAGGACTACCAGTGGTTCAACAACATTCAGTAATCCTTGTGGTAGTAGACAGTCTCACAAAATATGGACATTTCATTGCCTGTAAGAAATTGCCCACCTCCAGTGAACTGGCAACTATTTTACTGAATAGAGTGGTCCGTTATCATGGGCTGCCGAAAATGATCGTCTCCGATCAAGGGTCGCAATTTGCCTCCAATTCCTGGAAGACATGGTGCAAAACACTTCAAGTCACATCCACACTATCTACTAGCCACCCTCCTCAAACAGATGGTCAAACTGAGAGACTAAATCAGACTTTGAAGCAATACCTGCGTGCTTACGCTGAAAAAGCACTTCATTCTTGGACATCAATGCTCTGGTTAGCGGCGTTAGCCTACAATAACTCATTCCACACTTCCACTGGCCTTACACCCTTTTTTGGCTTGTTGGGCTATCATCCTGACACCTTGCCCATCACGATCCTCAAGAAAGTTCTCTTACACCAGCTGTGTCAGAAACCATCCAACATCTTCATCAAACCCAGAAATTGATTCAACAACATTTAGAAAAGGCCAAACAAAAACACAAAAAGCACTATGACAAGAAACATTGTGAGGGACTGCAGTATCAACCAGGTGATAAAGTGTGGCTTTCTACAAGACATATAGACTTCAAGAAGAAGCACATGTTTAATCCCAAATTCATAGGTCCCTACACTGTCCTTCAGCAAATCAATCCTGTGACATATAAACTGCAATTGCCAAGATCATTACGGATTCATCCAGTGTTCCACACTTCCCTTTTAAAAAAGGCAGTCCAGAAGGCCCGCCTTCATCCAGCTCCAGTTCTAGTACAGGGGGAACTAGAATACGAAGTCCAGAAGGTGTTGGATTCCAAACTGAAAGGGCGTAACCTATGGTACTTGATCTCCTGGAAAAGTTATGGCCCTGAGAGTAACTCATAGGTTTCCGCATCTGATGATCATGCTTCAGTACTTGTGAGGTGCTTTCATCCTCTCAATCCAGACAAACCAGGCCTTAGAGCGCGTCTGGGAGAGGGGAGTATTGTCAACATCAGGGCAGTGCGCACTCTACGGGCGACTAGAATGCAAAAACCCAGCACTTTCAAGATAACGTAATTTATGCATTGTGCTGATATGCTGTTGTTTAACCTTTTGCATTGCAGAGTTTAATCCTGAAGACATATTTTCAAGGTGCTTATAAATACTGTTCATTTGCAATGTATTGGTGCAGGCTTTCAGAGTGTGTCAGGGTGTGGTCCCTTTCCAGGGCCTTCTAGAAGCTTTCCCTGCAGCATGCCTGGGTGTGGTTTATGGGCTGGGCTAAGACTCTATATAAGGGAGCCAGCCCAGCTCCACATGCTCACTATTCAGAGGTCCCGGTGTAGAGCAGCAGCAACGTCCGGAGCTCCTGTTCCGGAGGCCTATCTTGATGTTCCAGGCCTTGCCCTTTTCACTTTGTTGGTGATTCTTGATCAGGGCAGTAAGACGGAGGTCGGGCTGGGCCCCCGATCCCGTTCTCGAATGGTTTCGAGTTCTTGGGCCTAATTTGCATGATGAAACATTTTGGTTCTTGTGCGTGTGAATGTGCGCTTGGTGGTTTAATGGCATTTACAATCTGAATGCTCGAATCGGCAAGACGCGCGATTCATTGCTCATGTACAACTCTTGATATTCATTGTGCGCTACCATTTCATGACATTCACATGGTGGCATTCGAATCGGCAAGACGCACAATTCATTTCTTGTGCTTAATTCATGTTATTCAGGGTGCACCACCATTTCCTGGCATTCACATGGTGGCATTCGAATCGGCAAGACGCGTGATTCATTTCTTGTGCTTAATTCATGTTATTCATGGTGCGCTACCATTTTCTGCCATTCACATGGTGGCATTCGAATCGGCAAGACGCGTGGTTCATTTCTTGTGCTTAATTCATGTTATTCATTGCGCGCTACCATTTCCTGCCATTCACGTGGTGGCATTCGAATCGGCAAGACGCGCAATTAATTTCTTGTGCTTAATTCATGTTATTCATTGAGCGCTACCATTTCATGGCATTCACATGGTGGCATTCGAATCGGCAAGACGTGTGATTCATTTCTTGTGCTTAATTCATGTTATTCATTTTGCGCTACCATTTCATGGCATTCACATGGTGGCATTCGAATCGGCAAGATGCGCGATTCATTTCTTGTGCGTAATCCATGTTATTAATTGTACACTATCATTTCATGGTATCCATTTGGTGGGATTCGAATCGGCAAGACGCGTGATTCATTTCTTGTGCTGAATTCATGTTCTTCATTGTACGCTACCATCTCATGGCATTCACATGGTGGCCTTCGAATCGGCAAGACGCGCGATTCATTTCTTTTGCTTAATTCATGATATTCATTGTGTTATCATTACCTGGCATTTATGTGGTGACATTCGAATCGGCAAGACGCGCGATTCATTTCTTGTGCTTAATTCATTTTATTTGTTGTGTGTAACCATTTCATGGCATTCACAAAACTCTTGTGGAAATCCGCAATGTGCTTAATTCATGTTCCTGCATTCTAAGAAACTTAAGGGCTAAAATTCTAGATGTTATATTGTGTGTGCATAATAAGTCCCTTAAGTATATTTCCTATGGTGTTATAGAATTCATTCAGATTATTTTCTTGTCCTCATGCAAAAACACTATGCTTGAATTTGAAAACGTAATTCTAGAAGGTTCTGATGTTTTCTAATCCATGTGTAACATTTCATTTGAAAGGTTCATTGAACAGTTGTATTAATCCTTCTTGATTCCTTCATAGGTATCCAGACATCTTGAGGCCTAGCTTTTTCGTCCATGCCTAAGCTATCCATATTTCTAGTATGACAATGCTTAGAATCATAGTCTAGTAATGATTAATGTGATATAATCTTGATATTGTGTCTTTTAACCTTTTTACTTCCTACGGGTCTCCTTCCCAGCTGTCCCCTACCTAATCCCCTTTTCCCCACTTGGACTCTCTTAGACTCTGTGACATTCTAATCAGAGTATTGGAGCTGTCTTGTGGTGGACGTGTTGGGAATGTGCGCAGACCCCGAGGATCTGGTGACTCTGACAGTTAGTGTGTGTTTTAAACTACATAAAGACTCTTTTTGCTTTTTAATGGATAACTTGACTTGTGTATTGTCGATTTTAGTAGTTTTGGTCTTGTTTTGTTTAAATAAATATTACCCATTGTTCTAAACTGGTGTTGTGTCATTTTGTATTGTTTTCATTAAGTTACTGTGTCTGTTGGTACAAATACTTTACACCTAGCACTCTGAAGTTAAGCTTACTGCTCTGCCAAGCTATCAAGGGGGTAAGCAGGGGTTAGCTGAGGGTGATTTTCTTTTAACCTGACTAGAGTGAGTGTCCTTGTTTGAACGGGGGTAACCTGACTGTCAACCAAAGACCCTATTTCTAACACTGGTGATCAGCGGTTGGGATTTGGACTTGTATTTGTACTTTCACATACAGTAATTAAGTGTACACTACTGTTTTAAGTGCAGACTACTACGTGACCACATACTACTTGTTTGGTGATCTTTGATTTTCCTCTTTTGCTTGGATTTTTCCCTACATTCATTTTTGTGGTAATCTTTGATTGACTTCTGAACTTCATTTGGGAACTTTACTGCTCTTTGGAACTTTGCACTTTAGTTGACTTTTCATCATGTCCCAATCTGGAGATGCATCAGTTGGAGCTACTTTTGACCTTGAGAAATTGGATAGCTATACCAAGGCTCAGCTAAAACAGTTCTGTAATAGTTTTGACTGTCCCATTAAGAGTTCATCCAAGAAGGAGAAGCTGCAAAAGTTGCTTAGGGCCTGGGTGACAGCCAAGAGTACTGAAGGGCACACAGAGGATGAGGGAGATGAGGAGGAGGAGGAAGAGTGTTCCATACACAATGGTATTGCGGGTCGGCCTATTATGTCCAGGGATAGGTTCTCCAGGGCAGGTAGCAGTATCTCATCTAAGGGTCTGACCCCTGAAGAATTTCAGGACAGACAGGCAGAGAGAGAGCACAAGAGGGAGTTGGAGAAAACCAGGATGGCCCTAGAAGAGAAAAAGATTTTGTTGGCTCATGAGCGTAGCTTGAGAGAGCTGGATCAGAGGAGCCAGTCTAGTAGGGATCGTGGCAGCCACATCACAGTCAGCCTGAAAGGAGGGTGTACATTCCTAAAGATCTTGTGAAGGATTACAAGAGGGAGGATGACATATACTTGTGGTTCAAGGGGTATGAGTCTGCTCTTCATATGAATCTGGTCCCTGAAGCTCATTGGGGGCGGGTCTTTGGAAGCACTTTGAGGTAGAGGGGAGGTATACACTGACAGCCTTAGGGGATGCTCAGAATCTCACATATTCTAGCCTGAAGGATGCCTTGCTTACAAAGTGTGGTCTTACCCCTGAGCAGTACAAGGATACGTTTAGGTCCAACAAGAAGGAATCCCGAACATGGTTGGAATGTGTTTATTCTTATTGCAGGTCACTGGATGGTTGAGTGAAGGGCAGTAAGGTATTTACGTATGAGGGGCTTTACAATCTGATTGCTTGGGAGCACTTATACAGTTTCTGTTTTCCAGAGGTGTGCCAGCACCTAATTGACAGCAAGCTGACTGACCCCAGGAAGCTTGCACAGGAAGCATACCTCTGGGAGAGCACCAGGGTCCAGAAGAGGTATGGGGGAGACCACGCCAAGGGTGGGCAGGGTCCCTCTCAGAAGAAAGGGGGGATAAGGGTAAATAGGGGAAGTTCTCGAAAGTGTCAAGGTAAAAGAGAATCATCCTCAGCTAACCCATGCTTACCCCCTTGGTAGCTTGGCAGAGCAGTTGACTTAACTTCAGAGTGCTAGGTGTAAAGTATTTGTACCAACACACACAGTAACTTAATTAAAATACTACAAAATGACACAACACCAGTTTAGAAAAATAGGAAATATTTATCTAAACAAACCAAGTCCAATACGACAAAAATCCGACATACACAAGTCAAGTTATGAATTTTTAAAGATTAAACTCAAAAATAGCACTTAGAAACACAAAATTCTTAAATGAGGTGTTAACACGGTGTTTTAACGGACTCGTTCCCAACAACCTGACACCAACGGCGCCGGACACAGAGTGGCGTAGACCCCCAGGTACAGTACCTTGGTGAAGAAATGAAAACGAGCCGATGCGCGAAGTCGGGGATTGCGGCGTCTGTGCAAAACTTTGAATCTGCATACTTCAAGCGGCGTTGGTCATGACGTGGTGCGGCGACTTCCACGGATTCGCGGACTTTGGCGGGGCTGCAGTGATGTCAGACATGCAAAGGTTGTCCCGTTCCAGCGAAGATCACAGAGTCGGGTGCAGGCGGCGTCACCGGACTCAGCAGCGGTGTCGGTCCGAAGTCGTCCGAAGTTGATTTCCTTGAATTTCAAACCAGCTTTCCTTTCAAGGGCCCAGGGACTGGATAGGGCACCACTTGTCAGAACAGGAGTCTCTCCAGAGACTCCAGATGCTGGCAGAGAGAAGTATTTGCTGTCCTTGAGACTTCAAACAACAGGAGGCCAGCTCTAAATCAAGCACTTGGAGATTTCTTCACAAGATGGAAGGCACACAAAGTCCAGTCTTTGCCCTCTTATTCTGGCAGAAGCAGCAACTGCAGGATAGCTCCACAAAGCACTGTCACAGGCAGGGCAGCTCTTCTTCCTCAGCTCTTCAGCTCTTCTCCAGGCTGAGGTTCCTCTTGTTTCCAGAAGTGTTTCTAAAGTCTGTGGTTTTGGGTGCCCTTCTTATACCCATGTTCTCATTTGAAGTAGGCCTACTTCAAAGTAAAGTCTCTTTTAAATATAAGAAATCCTGCCTTGCCCAGGCCAGGCCCCAGACACTCACCAGGGGGTCGGAGACTGCATTGTGTGAGGACAGGCACAGCCCTTTTAGGTGTAAGTGGCCACTTCTCCCCTCCCTCCTAGCACAGTTGCCTCATCAGGATATGCAGGCTACACCCCAGCCCCCTTTGTGTCACTGTCTAGAGTGAGATGCAACCAGCCCAACTGTCAAACTGACCCAGACAGGGAATACACAAACAGGCAGAGTCACAGAAATGGTATAAGCAAGAACATGCTTACTTTCTAAAAGTGGCATTTTCAAACACACAATCTTAAAATCAACTTTACCAAAAGATGTATTTTTAAATTGTGAGCCTACAGACCCCAAACTCCACATGTCCATCAACTCTGAAAGGGAATCTACACTTTAATCAGATTTAAAGGTAGCCCCAATGTTAACCTATGAGAGGGACAGGCCTTGCAACAGTGAAAAATGTATTTAGCAATATTTCACTGTCAGGACATATAAAACAGTTTACTATATGTCCTACCTTAACCATACACTGCACCCTGGCCTTCGGGCTACCTAGGGCCTCCCTTAGGGGTGACTTACATGTAAGAAAAGGAAAGGTTTAGGCCTGGCAAGTGGGTATACTTGCCAAGTCGAGTTTACAGTTAAAACTGCACACACAGACACTGCAGTGGCAGGTCTGAGACATGATTACAGAGCTACTTATGTGGGTAGCACAACCAGTGCTGCAGGCCAACTAGTAGCATTTGATTTACAGGCCCTGGCACCTCTAGTGCACTTTACTAGGGACTTACTAGTAAATCAAATATGCCAATCATGGAAAAACCAATTACATACACATTTTGTAAAGGAGCAGTTGTACTTTAGCACTGGTTAGCAGTGGTAAAGTGCCCAGAGTAACAAAAACAGCAACATCAGAGTCCAGCACACATCAACAATCTGGGGAACAGAGGCAACCAGTTAAGGGAGACCACGCCAAGGATGAAAGGTCTAACACAGAGTAAGGATTTCCAACCCCCCCAGTGAAAAGAAGCCATGGTTCTCCAAAGGGAATCCAGTGGCAGGTGGTCCCCCACGTAAGTGCTATGCATGTGACCAGGTGGGTCATGTGAGGGGGGACGCCAAAAGCCCCAAGAGTACACCGGCACCCTCTAGTGCGCCATCCCAAGGTTTAGCCAGTGTAGCGCTTGGGGAGGAGTTGGTTTCAGGTGTGTGGGAACCAGCTGAGATGACCCGTGTCTCACTAGGGGACAGTGAGATGGTCCAGAGAACACTAAGACGTACAGGCAGTGGGTGACCATTAATGGACAGAGGGTGGAGGCTCTGAGAGACACAAGAGCCAGCGTGACTACAGTGAGGAGTCAGCTGGTGTCTGAAGAACAGATTTATCCCCAGCAACTTTACCAAGTAGTTACAGTGTACAACTCAGAGCGCCTGAGTCGTACGGCGCAGGTTCCCTTTGAATAGGGGGGGGTCTCAGGTTTCTTGAAGGTAGATGTGAGTCCAACCATGCCTGTAAATTGTTTGCTAGACAATAACCTGGAGGATTCCCCTTGGAAGGAGGTGGAACACAGGTCTCACTTGGAGATATTGGGTCTGCCTGGGTGGGTACGCGTATCCACCTGGTCAATGGCAGCCTGTCAGGATAATCAAGAGCCCCTGGAGCCTGAAACAGTAGCCCAGGGTACCGCCAAGAGGAGGAAGGGCAGGGGGCATGGGAAACTGGCCCCAGAAGTTTGCATGGTCCGGGAGGAGTCAGAGGGGGTGATTCTAATCCTGGCGGGCGGCGGAGGCCGCCCGCCAGAATTCCGCCCCCATAATACCGCTCCGCGGTCAGAGACCGCGGAGGGTATTATGAGTTTTTCCCTGGGCTGGCGGGCGGTCTCCAAAAGACCGCCCACCAGCCCAGGGAAAAACTCCCTTCCCACGAGGATGCCGGCTCGTAATCGAGCCGGCGGAGTGGGAAGGTGCGACGGGTGCAGTAGCACCCGTCGCGTATTTCAGTGTCTGCAAGGCAGACACTGAAATACCTTGCGGGGCCCTCTTACGGGGGCCCCTGCCGTGCCCATGCCATTGGCATGGGCACGGCAGGGGCCCCCAGGGGCCCCGCGACCCCCCCTACCGCCATCCTGTTCATGGCGGCTTTCCCGCCATGAACAGGATGGCGGTAGGGGGGGTCAGAATCCCCCATGGCGGCGCAGCAAGTTGCGCCGCCATGGGGGATTCTGAGGGCAGCGGTAAACCGGCGGGAGACCGCCGGTTTACCCTTTCTGACCGCGGCCAAAGCGCCGCGGTCAGAATGCCCTGCGGGGCACCGCCGGCCTGTCGGCGGTGCTCCCGCCGACCCTCGCCCCGGCGGTCGAAGACCGCCGGGGTTAGAATCAGGGCCAGAGTCTGAGGGTGATGCCCAGGCGCCTTCAGGGGAACAGATGGCTGAACTGGGGGAGGTCCCTGAGCTGTTGCAGTGGCAGCAGGAAAGGGGGCCCACCAGGGAAGCATTCTGTGCAGCACTGAAGACATGCCCTACTCTGGAGGGTTTGCAGCAGCAGGCTGCACACCAGGCGGCTGGCAAGGAGCCAGGATCACACCTGATTTATTGGGAGGATAACCTCCTATGAAGTGAGCATAAGGTTTCTGAGCCTGGGTCAGCCCGTATGCTGGTGGTACCCCAGTGCTTCAGGGCCTTCCTACTGGGGTTGGCTCATGATGTGCCTTTAGCTGGACATTTGGGGCAAGACAAGGCCTTTGAGAGGCTTGTCACCCACTTTTACCAGCCCCTAATGCGCAGGCACTCAGATGAACACTGCAGGTCTTGTCAGACTTATCAGTCAAGTGGCAAGAGTGGGGGGAAATGTAAGGCTCCCCTCCAACCTTTGCCTGTTGTCAGTACTCCCTTTGAGAGGGTAGGCATTGACTTTGTGGGCCTCTGGATCCCAAGACAGCCATGGGCAACAGGTTTATCCTGGTCTTAGTGGACCATGCCACCCGGTACTCAGAAGCCATTCCTTTGAGATCAATCACTTCCCCTGTGGTGGGTCATGCATTGATGGGGTTTTTTACCCTCATGGGGTTCCCCAAGGAAGTGGCATCTGATAGGGGTACCAACTTCATATCCACGTATATGAAGTCTCTGTGGAAGGAGTGTGGGGTAACCTACAAGTTCTCGTTCTTTCACCGCAAGATCGCCGACATACACAACAGCTTCGGCTCACAGACCACGCACCCAACCACCAAACCGACGCCCCCCAACACCACCCTCTGCGCCTGGACCCCGGTCAGCACCGAAGACACCATCCAGATGATGAACACCATCCATTCCGGTTCTCCAACCGACCCATGCACCCACCACTTCTTCAACAAAGCCGACTCAGTCATCGCACCCCATCTCCGGGACATCATCAACTGCTCCTTCAACACCGCCACCTTCCCGGAGAGCTGGAAACATGCCGAACTCAGCGCCCTCCTGAAGAAACCATTAGCAGACCCCACCGACCTCAAGAACTACCGCCCCATCTCGCTCCTCCCGTTTCCTGCCAAAGTCATCGAGAAGACTATCAACAGACAGCTAGCCGCCTTCCTCGAGACTAATGGATCCCTCGACCACTCGCAGTCCGGCTTCCGAGCCAACCACAGCACCGAGACCGCCCTCATCGCAGCCACCGACGACATCCGAGCCCTGCTCGACAACGGGGAGACAGAGGCCCTCATCCTCCTGGACCTCTCCGCAGCGTTCGACACTGTCTGCCACCGCACCCTAGTACAGCGCCTCAGCAACATCGGAATCCAAGAGAAGGCACTAGAGTGGATCATCTCGTTCCTCGCCGGAAGAACCCAGAGAGTCCGCCTCCCCCCGTTCAGATCCGAGGCCACCGAAGTCAGCTGCGGCGTACCACAAGGATCATCACTCAGCCCCACCCTCTTCAACGTCTACATGAGCCCCCTCGCAGCCATCGCACGCCAACACAACCTCAACATCATCTCCTACGCCGACAACACCCAGCTGATCCTCTCCCTCACCAACGACCCAGCCACCGCCAGAACCAACCTGCACGAAGGGATGAAAGACGTAGCCGAGTGGATGATGAACAGCCGCCTGAAACTGAACTCAGACAAGACGGAAGTCCTCATCCTTGGATCATCACCCTCTGCCTGGGACGACTCCTGGTGGCCCCCTGCCCTGGGCAGCGCACCCAAACCAACGGACCACGCACGCAACCTGGGCTTCATCCTGGACTCCTCCCTCTCGATGACCAGACAAGTCAACGCCGTCTCATCATCATGCTTCAACATCCTACGCATGCTCCGAAAGATCTTCGAAACCAGGAAGACGGTCACCCAGGCACTCGTCACCAGCCGACTGGACTACGGTAACACCCTCTACACCGGAACCACGGCCAAACTACAGAAAAGACTCCAATGCATCCAGAACGCCTCCGCACGCCTCATCCTTGACATCCCCCGTCACAGCCACATCTCCGGACACCTGAGAGACTTGCACTGGCTCCCCGTCAGCAAGAGAATCACATTCCGTCTCCTCACCCACGCACACAAGGCCCTCCACGACCTGGGCCCCAGGTACCTCAACAACCGCCTGACCTTCTACACTCCCACCCGCCAGCTACGATCGACCAGCCACGCCCTCGCCGCCGTGCCACGCATTAGAAAAGCCACCATGGGAGGAAGATCCTTTTCCTACCTGGCAGCCAAGACTTGGAACTCCCTCCCCATCCACCTCCGCCTGACCAAAGACCACCTCTCCTTCAGGAAGCAACTCAAGACCTTGCTGTTCGAGCAGTAGCGGTCCCCCCTCCCCCAGCGCCTTGAGACCCTCCGGGTGAGTAGCACGCTATACAAATTTCTTGATTGATTGATTGACCCCCCTTTACCATCCCCAAAGTAATGGTCTGGTTGAGAGATTCAACCGCACCTTAAAAGGCATGATCATGGGCCTGTCAGAGCCCTTGAGGCGGAAGTGGGACGTCCTCTTGCCAGGCCTTCTGTTCGCCTACCGGGAGGTGCCTCAAAAGTGACTTGGGTTTAGTCCCTTTGAGCTGATTTATGGCAACCCTGTGAGAGGACCTTTGAGTCTGGTTAAGGAAGCTTTGGAGAAAGCTCCTAGTAAATCCCCCCAGGATGTATTCAGTTACATGCTGGCTCTGAGATACCAGACTGCCCGCTTCAGGAGACTCGCTCAGGAGAACCTCGAAGCAATCCAGGAGGACATAAAACGCTGGTATGACCAGAATGGCCCCTCTGGTTGAGTTTCAACCTGGACAAAAAGTGTGGGTGATGGCACCAGTGGAGCCTAGGGCACTCCAGGATAAGTGGACTGGGCCATTTGAGGTGGTGGAGCGCAAGAGTGAAGTCACCTACCTGGTGGACTTGCAGACTCTAAGGAACCCTTTAAGGGTCCTGCATATCAACCGCCCGAAACCTCAATTTGAGCGGACTGAACTGTCCGTGCTCCTTGCGACAGATGATGGGGTAGAGGAGGAGAGTGAGCCTCTTTCTGACCTCCTGTCTGCAGGAGAAAAAGATGGGTCAGTGGGGGGAGTGATCCTCTCCCCCTCCCTGACTGAGGAGCAGCAAGGTGACCGTCGCCACGTGTTGGGACAGTTAACCTCACTTTGTTCCCTGATCCCAGGAGTCACACACTTGTGCACACATGATGTGGACACTGGGGACAGTACACCCATTAAACGGAAGGTTTACAGGGTGACAGACATGGTCACGATATACATTAAGGATGAGGTATTCAAAATGCTTGCCCTAGGGGTTATTGAGCACTCCAGCAGTCCTTGGGCCAGCCCAGTGGTATTGGTCCCAAAGGCTGCTGCCCCTGTTGCCTCTCCAGAACTCAGGTTCTGTGTGGACTACCGGGGACTCAATGAGGGTCAGCATGACTGATGCACAACCCATCCCCCAAGCTGATGAGCTCATTGACCGTTTGGGAGCTGCCAAGTACCTCAGTACGTTTGATTTAGCATCTGGGTACTAGCAGATTGCCTTATCTGAGGGGGCCAAGGAGAGGTTAGCATTCTCTACCCAAGATGGACACTTTCAATTTAAAGTGATGCCATTTGGGATGAAGAATGCCCCTGCCACCTTTCAGAAGTTGGTCAACCAGGTGTTGGCAGGACTGGATGAGTTTAGTGCCACCTACCTGGATGACATTGCTGTGTTTAGTTCCACATGGGAGGAACACCTGCAACACCTCTGGAGAGTATTAGAGGCCCTGCATGAGGCAAGCCTCACTATTAAGGTGAGCAAGTGCCAAAGAGGGCAGGGTTCTGTGGTGTACTTAGGACACCAGGTGGGGAGTGGCCAGGTGGCACCCCTACAGCCTAAGATTGACAAAATTCTTGCTTGGGAGACTCCCAAGACCCAGACTGAAGTGAGAGCCTTTTTAGGTCTCACATGATACTACAGGAGGTTTGTTAAGGGATATGGTACCATTGTTACCCCTTAACTGAGTTGACTTCGAAGAAGCAACCCAGGAAAGTGATCTGGACAGAGGCTTGCCAGAACGCTTTTGATGCCCTGAAGGCTGCCATGTGCACAGCACCTGTGCTGAAGGCACCTGATTACTCCAAGGACTTTGTTGTGAAAACAGACGCCTCAGAGCATGGTATTGGAGCAGTACTCCCATACCTTAATGCAGAGGGCCTAGATCAACCCGTAGCCTTCATTAGCAGGAGGTAACTTCCCAGGGAACGTAGGTGGAGTGCCATAGAATGTGAATTGTTTGCTGTGGTCTGGGTGCTGAAGAAGCTAGGAGCCTACTTGTTTGGGACTCACTTCTGAGTTCAGACTGACCACAGGCCCCTCAGATGGTTAATGCAGATAAGGGGTGAGAGTCCAAAACTGTTGAGGTGGTTTATTTCCCTACAGGGGATGAACTTCACGGTGGAACACCGTCCTGGTACAGAGCACGCCAATGCTGATGGTCTGTCCAGGTTCTTCTGCCTTAGTGATGAGAACTCCCATGAGATTGGGTACTTGCTCCCCACTTTCAGCTGGGGGGCTCATTTGTTAGACTTTTCATCCTTGGCGTGGTCTCCCTTAACTTTTTGCCTCTGTTTCCCAGGTTGTTGATGTGTGTTGGACTCTGATTTTGCTGTTTCTGTTACTCCTGGCACTTTACCACTGCTAATCAGTGCTAAAATGCAAGTGCTCCTTTACAAAATGTGTATGTAATTGGTTTATCAATGATTGGCATATTTGATTTATTAGTAAGTCCCTGGTACAGTTCACTAGAGGTGCCCAGGACCTGTAAATCAAATGCTACAAGTTGGCCTGCAGCACTGGTTGTGCCACCAACATAAGTAGCTCTGTAATCTTGTCTCAGACCTGCCACTGCAGTGTCTGTGTGTGCAGTTTGTACTGAAAATTTGACTTGGCAAGTGTACCCACTTGCCAGGCCTAAACCTTCCCTTTTCTTACATGCAAGACACCCCTAAAGTAGGCCCTATGTAGCCTTAAGGGCAGGGTGCAGTATATGGTTAAGGAGGACATATAGGGGGTGATTCTAACCCTGGCGGTCGGTGATAAAGCGGCGGCCAATCCGCCAACAGGCCGGCGGTCCAAAAAATGCAATTCTGACCCTGGCGGGAACCGCCAACACAGGCCGCCGCTTTAACACTCCGACCGCCACGGCGGAACAAACAAACAGCGCGGCGGTCACCGCCAACAGACAGGCGGCAGACAATGTACCGCCCACCCTATCATGACCCACCAATCCGCCACCTTTTCCGGGGCGGGAGCCCCGCCGATAAAAACACGGCGGAAACAGACATTTTCAATGGAAAACGCTCACCTCGAGACACTCCACGCGGAAGGAGGACAGCATGGAACCCGAATTGAACATCATACCTGCTCTCGTCTACCTGCTCATCTACCACGAGTACGAACTCCGGCGCAGACGTCAACGGTGAGTACTGCACCTACGACACACGGGAGGGGGGAGGACGAAAGGTAACGGGCATACACATATGCGACACACCCACCCCCCCAATATGTACACACCAATGCAGAGCAACAAGTCACAGTGACACCACCCAAACACCCGTAAAAAATACAATGACACAACCAAATTTGGAATAAATATTTATGTACAAAAAAAGCACCTGGAAATAATTGAGCAACCGTGATAAATATTTACAAAAACCAAAAATATATACACTTCAGTGTATCACTGAAGTAACAAGTCCTGCACATCCTACGAATCTAACATGTCCGTGGGCCAATGTTCTGCGAAACAAGGGCAAAGCCCACACACAAGACCTGAGTCCTTTGGAGAGAACACTGCAGGGGCATCTGATGTTAAAACTACAGGCACCTCAGGGGGAAGGGAAGGGGGGGCCACCACAGCCACATGAGTCCACGACGCCAGATCCACGAGGAGCCACCATGCCCACTGCACCATCCTGGGGAGTGCAAAGCCACAGTCTCCCAATGTCTCTACAGTGGGTGGGCTGCCCACTGTACCATCCTGGGGAGTGCAAAGCCACAGTCTCTCAATGTCTCTACAGTGGGTGGGCTGCCCACTGTACCATCCTGGGGAGTGCAAAGCCACAGTCCATCCGGTGGATGACAGTCTCCACTGGTCAAGGAGGAGGCATGGTGGGCACAGTGAACCATAAACAGTGCCTGAGACGGCGGGACCCAGCGCAGCGGTGCATGACATGGCGATGTCCAGCGGAGCGGTGCTTGAGATGAAGGGCCCAGCGGAGCGGTGCTTGCAGGAAGGGCCCAGCGGAGCGGTGCTTGAGAGGAAGGGCCCAGCGGAGCGGTGCTTGCAGGAAGGGCCCAGCGGAGCGGTGCTTGAGAGGAAGGGCCCAGCGGAGCGGTGCTTGAGATGAAGGGCCCAGCGGAGCGGTGCTTGAGATGAAGGGCCCAGCGGAGCGGTGCTTGAGATGAAGGGCCCAGCGGAGCGGTGCTTGAGAGGAAGGGCCCAGCGGAGCGGTGCTTAAGAGGAAGGGCCCAGCGGAGCGGTGCTTGAGATGAAGGGCCCAGCGGAGCGGTGCTTGAGATGAAGGGCCCAGCGGAGCGGTGCTTGAGACGGCGGGGCCCTGTTCAGCGGTGCTCTTCTGCACGGCGGGGCCCTGTTCAGCGGTACCTGTCTTCACGGCGGGGCCCTGTTCAGCGGTGCTCTTCTGCACGGCGGGGCACTGTTCAGTGGTGCTCTTCTGCACGGCGGGGCCCTGTTCAGCGGTACCTGTCTTCACGGCGGGGCCCTGTTCAGCGGTGCTCCTCTGCACGGCGGAGCCCTGTTCAGCGGTACCTGTCTTCACGGCGGGGCCCTGTTCAGCGGTGCTCTTCTGCACGGCGGGGCCCTGTTCAGCGGTGCTCTTCTGCACGGCGGGGCCCTGTTCAGCGGTACCTGTCTTCACGGCGGGGCCCTGTTCAGCGGTGCTCTTCTGCACGGCGGAGCCCTGTTCAGCGGTACCTGTCTTCACGGCGGGGCCCTGTTCAGCGGTGCTCTTCTGCACGGCGGGGCCCTGTTCAGCGGTACCTGTCTTCACGGCGGGGCCCTGTTCAGCGGTGCTCTTCTGCACGGCGGGGCCCTGTTCAGCGGTGCTCTTCTGCACGGCGGGGCCCTGTTCAGCGGTACCTGTCTTCACGGCGGGCCCTGTTCAGCGGTGCTCTTCTGCACGGCGAGGCCCTGTTCAGCGGTACCTGTCTTCACGGCGGGGCCCTGTTCAGCGGTGCTCTTCTGCACGGCGGGGCCCTGTTCAGCGGTACCTGTCTTCACGGCGGGGCCCTGTTCAGCGGTGCTCTTCTGCATGGCGGGGCCCTGTTCAGCGGTGCTCTTCTGCACGGCGGGGCCCTGTTCAGCGGTACCTGTCTTCACGGCGGGGCCCTGTTCAGCGGTGCTCCTCTGCACGGCGGGGCCCTGTTCAGCAGTACCTGTCTTCACGGCGGGGCCCTGTTCAGCGGTGCTCTTCTGCACGGCGGGGCCCTGTTCAGCGGTGCTCTTCTGCACGGCGGGGCCCTGTTCAGCAGTACCTGTCTTCACGGCGGGGCCCTGTTCAGCGGTGCTCTTCTGCACGGCGGGGCCCTGTTCAGCGGTACCTGTCTTCACGGCGGGGCCCTGTTCAGCGGTGCTCTTCTGCACGGCGGGGCCCTGTTCAGCGGTACCTGTCTTCACGGCGGGGCCCTGTTCAGCGGTGCTCTTCTGCACGGCGGGGCCCTGTTCAGCGGTGCTCTTGCAGTATGTCAAGGGAGTCAGACCTGGCCTGGACACCCTGCTCACTCGCCCTCCGACCGTGCAGTGTCAGGCCACTTCGGGGACGGAGTCCTGGGTCCTTTGGTGTCGTGTCTTGCAGCCGGGATGGGGCTTGTGGGGCCCTCCTGCTCCGCGCTCCTGGTGGTTGTCCTCTCCGCCCTGCTGTCCTTACGCTCCTTAGATGGGGCTCTCGGGCCCTTGCCTCCCCTGGCTGCTGTGGCCGGTGAAGTGGCCGGAGTCACCTCCTTGGGGGCAGCCGTCTCTGTCCGCTCACGGCAGCCCTTCAATTTCCGGGTCCTCTTGCCTGGGGGGGGGGCTGGCTGTCCCCTTGCTGCTCACCGAAGTGTTACTGCCGCCAAAGGGTGGACTCCACATGCCATGCACCACTTGCACTTTAGAAGTTGGGCTGGTGGTGGCTGAGGTGCCCTTGGGACTTTTCCCAGTTGGAGGGGGTGGGTCGGGGGAGGGAAAGAGGTCAAAATTGGAGAGGTAATATTTCTTGGGACCAAGGTAAGGGGTAGGAGTAGTGGTGAGAGAAGTGGAGGAAGAGGATGTGGTTGTATGAGAGTCAGGTGTGCTGTCCTTGGGTGCAGGTGACTGGGACGTAGGCTGTCGTGAGGTGGTTGGCTGTTGTTTGGGTGTCTGCCTGCGTTTATGTGTCTTGGAAGAGGGGGTGACAGACACAGTGGGAGAGGACACAGGGGACGTGTGAATGGCAGTGGGGGTGGTGACTGCAGGTGTGCGGACTGTAGTGGAGGGTGTGCTGGTGATGGAAGAACCAGCTGATGTTGTTGTGCATGCAGGTGTGAGTGTAGACGTCACAGGGAGGGAGGAGGGAGACGAGGAGGACGGGGACACAGAGGTGGTAGTGACTGTTGGTATGTCTGCATCTGGGTGTTGCTTGGGTGAATGCTTGTGTTTTCCGTGGTGCTTATGTTTGGATGAGCTGGCCTTGGGTGTTGAGGTGTGTGCAGGCTGGTCTGATGGTGTGGATGGGATAGGTTGAGGTACAGGAGACAGAGAAAAGGTGGAGGCAGATAGAAGAGGGAGACTGGAGACAGGGACAATGGCTGCCGTCAGTGCTGAGGCCAGAGCAGTGAACGCTCGTTGATGGGCAGCCTGACCCGAATGAATGCCCTCCAGGTAGGCATTGCTCCGATGCACCTCCCTTTCCACCCCCTGGATGGCATTCAGAAGGGTAGTCTGCCCAACAATGACCGTCCTCACCAGGTCAATGAGCTCCGCACTGAGGGCAGCAGGGGTAACAGAGGCAGGGGCTGAGGTGCCTGGGGCGAAGGAGACGCGCGCCTTCCTGGCCGAGCGGCCACGGAGCGAAGACTGAGGGTCTGCTGGGAGGGCGGTGCTGGTGCGCTGGGTGGCGGCTGTACCTGTTGTTGCGGGGGGCACAGATGTTGCCGCCACCGCTAGGGAGCTCCCAAACGAGGACGTGTCCGTGTCGCTGGTGTCTCCACCGGCCCCCGTTGTGGTGCTCCCCTCGCCCTCCGGATCACTGGTGCCCTCGGTGTCTGTGTCAGTGCCCACCGGGGCCTGGTGACCTGCAGCTCCCTCCTGCTCCGACGCCAAATCTCCTCCGCCTGATGATGCTAAAACACAAGAAGACAAAGATTTAGGGTGGGGGGAGAAATTAAACAAAGTTGAGTGCATGCCTTATCATTACCCTTTGCGGAGAGGACAGACACAGGTGCCTCGTGCACTAAGTCGCGAACTTGGGGTACACTACTCAGTACTTCTGACTAGGCAAACAGGTCTAGGGACAACAGACGCGCACATGTGTGATGCTGGAGCATGGGTAGCTGCACTTGGCACCCTACAGAGGTGGGGGGCGGGGGCACAGGGCCATGCCTAAGGGAGAGGACTACACTACAGAGAGCGCCCTGGCCTAATGTCACCCACAGCCCTCCTCCCCCATCCAGACACCTCCAATGCGCGTACAGATAGGAGAATGTGCAGATACTCACCCCCTTGTGTCCGCTGTGCTGTCCTCAAGCGCCCATCCAAATTAGGGTAGGCCACCGCCAGGATCCGGGACATCAGGGGGGTCATGGTGCGACTGGCACCCCTCCTAGGTCGGGAGGCCATCCCCAGCAGTGTTTCTGCGGTCTTCCTCGTTCCGCGGCGGATGTCCTCCCACCTCTTGCGGCAGTGGGTGCCCCGTCTGTTGTAGACCCCCAAGTTCCGGACTTCCTTGGCAATGGCACGCCAAATATCGATTTTCTGATGGGCGCTCACCTGTTTGACATGTACAGGGTGGGAAAGAGAAAACGTCACATATCTGCATGTTTGGAGTAGATGCCCCCCCTCCCCAACCTTGCAATGGTTCCCATTCTCTCATCTGTCGTGCGTTGCACTCCTCATTCCCTCCACACCCCACCAACTTACATCCCCCCACTCCACACAGGCATAACCCATTCAATGTGCACTCAGTGTACTCACCTGTTGGTCTGGAGGACCGTAGAGTAGCGCATACTGGGGGAGGACCCCGTCCACGAGCTTCTCCAACTCTTCTGAACTGAAGGCGGGGGCCCTTTCACCAGTAGCAGCAGCCATTGTCACTTCCAGACCGAGTTCACAGCAGCACTTGCAGTATAGGTCCTCTCCTGTGGATGATCAGGTTTCGAGTGATTGAGCAGATAGAAAATGGCGGTCACGCCCGCGGCGGTGCGTACCGCGGCGGTGTGTACCGCGACCACCGGCGCACATCGTCATTGGCTCCTGAAACCCATAGGCTTCAATGTTAACCAATGTGTCTTCGCACAGCGGTCTTCGACCGCCTACCGCCACGGTGTGCCCCGCCAGCGCAGTGACCTCACATCCCATTGTCCCACTTCACAGGTCAGGCATCGGCCATTTCAAGGGCCCACATGGCTTAATTTCTAATGCGTCACACAGGCCTAGGCCTTGCAATGGCACACATACAAACATATCAAACCATACATTTACCTGTACTGTGCAAGCTGTGTTGTACGTACCTGTGAGTGGATTGACTCTGTACTCCATATTCTCCTTCCTAGGCACCGTCCTCTGGGACTAGCGATGAGAAGGAGGAATCCTCGCGTGTACCGGCCGCTGGTGGACCTGTCGACAATGGAAGAACGCCATATAATACTACGATACCGACTTGACCGAGCCACCATCCATGAACTGTGTGCCCAGCTGGAGCCAGCCCTGATGTCCCCATCCGCCAACCCACAGGAATTCCCCCTCTAGTGCAGGTTCTGTCTGTCCTCCATTTCTTTGCAACTGGCTCATTCCAGACAACAGTGGCCATGTCATCTGGGATGTCTCAGCCTATGTTTTCCAAGATCTTATCCAGAGTGTTGTCTGCCCTGAGAAACTCATGCGGAGCTACATCATTTTCCCAGAGGAGGGTGATTTGCCTACAGTGAAAGCTGATTTCTATGCCCTTGGACACATCCCCAACATCATTGGTGCAATTGATGGGACCCATGTGGCTTTAGTCCCCCCAAATGACGATGAACAGGTGTACAGGAACAGGAAGAATTACCATTCTATGAATATCCAGGTGGTCTGTTTGGCTGACCAGTACATCTCCCATGTAAATGCCAAGTTCCCTGGGTCAGTGCATGACGTGTATGTTATGCGAAATAGCAGCATTCCCTATGTGATGGAACAGCTACAGAGACAGCGTGTGTGGCTAATAGGTGACTCTGGTTACCCCAACCTGCCGTGGCTACTGACCCCAGTGAGGAATCCCAGGACCAGGGCAGAGGAACGGTACAATGAGGCCCATGGGCGTACTAGGAGGGTGAAGTAAGTAAAGTAAAGTAAAGTAAGAGATAGCATAACTATCACAAGGGGAGACAGCTGATAGGGCAGGAGCCCTTTAAACTTTTCTTCGCGCTCCCGCTGCGCGGGGAACGCTATCACAAGGGGAGACAGCTGATAGGGCAGGAGCCCTTTAAACTTTTCTTCGCGCTCCCGCTGCGCGGGGAACGCCATCACAAGGGGAGACAGCTGATAGGGCAGGAGCCCTTTAAACTTTTCTTCGTGCTCCCGCTGCGCGGGGAACGCCATCACAAGGGGAGACAGCTGATAGGGCAGGAGCCCTTTAAACTTTTCTTCGCGCTCCCGCTGCGCGGGGAACGCCATCACAAGGGGAGACAGCTGATAGGGCAGGAGCCCTTTAAACTTTTCTTCGCGCTCCCGCTGCGCGGGGAACGCCATCACAAGGGGAGACAGCTGATAGGGCAGGAGCCCTTTAAACTTTTCTTCGCGCTCCCGCTGCGCGGGGAACGCCATCACAAGGGGAGACAGCTGATAGGGCAGGAGCCCTTTAAACTTTTCATCGTGCTCCCGCTGCGCGGGACGCGCGCGGGCGGCGCCCGGGCGAAGCCCGGGCCAAGGGCGGGCCCGTCTTGCGCCCGTCATCGCCAGGAGGATACTGGGCTGGGCCACCCCCCTAAAATTATGTTCTTTTTATATTTAGTTCTGGTATAGAGGCCTCTGTTGCTAGTGGTGTAATTTTCTATTACCTCTTATTTTATAGGGGCTTCCTTTCCTTACAACATCATTTGTACTTGATAGTAGGCTTTTGGGGCTGGGCTATTTTCTTCTTATAATTGTGGTTGAAATTATCTACTTTACTAGGCCACCGGTCAGTCGACATGGGGAAGAGGAAGGCCGATGAGGTAGCAGTATCCCAATCTAGGGTTAAAAAACCCAAGAAACGTTCTGCCGGGAAAATGGAGGGATCTTCAACCACTAAACTACAGCAATTCAAAGCAATTGATTCACTGTTTGAAGAGGTTGAGGCTATATTGAGGAGTCCTTCCATTGTTGGTCCTTCTAGACCAGATACCACTCTTTCCAAAAAGATCCCAGATCTCTTCAAGAAAAAAACCCAGTCACTTAGAATAGAGGTTAAAGCTGATTTACACCCTTTTCCTCAATCCCAGGGTGTAACCACTTTACCTCCGGAAACCTCATCACCCTTGGTGGGGATAAATGGTCATCTAGCCGAAGAAGATGCACCCCATGTGAGGTGCGCGTCCCCTCCCCCTATTACTATTCCTTGTTCAAATAGGTTCTCGGTTTTGGCTTCAAATCCTGTAAGTCCTGGTTACTAACAGACCTTATGCGAAGAAGGTTCTGTTAAAAACTCTCTGGATGCAAAGATGGGCAACAATGAAGTTTCCCAGTTGGATATTATTTCTCTGAAATTAGATGATGTTAAAAGTCTATTGGTAACTTTGATGAACAAAATTGCTGGACTTCAGGGTCAAAAGTCTGGTTGTAACTGTAGTGTGCCTTATAAGTCTGTCCCCTCATCTGATCTTCTGATGGATTCCACAAAACCCAGTCCCCTCAGTATAGGTGACAAAATGACATCTTCCTCTACACATAACACCGTTAGGTGTATTAATGATAATTCCCCAACATGTGGCAGGAATGGTAGGTTTGTTTCTCAATCCATGTCTTCCGCATATGAGCGAAAGTCTCAATCAGGTGTTAATAAGGGTGGATTAATTTTTGGACGGGGAGATATAGATATTTCACGTCCAAAAACTTCTCAGTTAAATCCAGGAGGAACATCCTCGGTAGTAAGCTGCTGTGTTAGTCCCCGTCCAGCCACTAATCCTGATCATATGACATTATTGCAGACGCACGTCCCTAATCAAAGGTCCAGAAGGAGGAGGGAAGTCATGACTATCTATTTAACTAGGGTACCAAAGCTACCTCAGGGTAACAGAGAGTCGAGTGATTCACTAATTAACAAGGTGATTCACTGGATTCGTTCACAGAGGAATTGCCGCTCTGTTATCCGGTCTGATATATGTGAGGCCCACAGACATAACCAGTTAGGGTCAGAATTTGATTACATCTCGATTCTCTTCAATGATTATAGTCTAGCTAAAGATCTCCTGGCCTTTGATGCACGGACACGCACACTATGTATTGGTAGGGTATCGAATCTTAGACTTAGCAGTCAGCCGCCTGGGGCCCCGCTATCCAGAGAATGTTGTATATCCGGAACTATAGCAGCTGGGGCTATTCCCTCCCCAGTTAATTCTGTTACTTCTAAATATGAGAACCCTTCCCCCTCACTCTCTGAATTGGACTGACTGTCTGCCCCCTGTACAGTGCTTCCAAAAACAGTAAATGATGTGTGTCAATTTATAGGGATTTCGACTCCTGCCCTACCTATGAGAACAAAGTCAATATCTCCACCTCCTAAAATTAACATCATGTCCTGGAATGTAGCTGGAATCAAGCAACAGCTGGATGACCCGGAATGGGTAAGCCTTGTAAACAAACAAGATATCTGTCTCTTCCAGGAGACATGGACTAAAGAACAGTTATCCTTACAAGGCTTTACAACCTATTTCTCTGCTGCCCAACCTGCCTCTGGTGGATTTGGAAGACAGATAGGAGGTTTAATGATTTTACTGAACAATAAGTTGGAATGTGATCACTCTGTGATAAAGTTTAACTCCTTTGATCTGCTGGGTGTGCAACTTACATTCCGTCCTGGCTTCAAAATTATAGTTCTGAATATTTATGCTAGATCTGTTCCCCGTGGGTCTGATTCAATTGTTCTTTCCCAGTTGACGGACTACATAGACGTTTTGGACCCTTCAGTTTTTCTGATTATAGCAGGTGATTTTAATTGTTCTTTTGTGTTGGACAACTCCATTAGCAATCTGACTACTGAGGAGAAAACATTGGGTATTCCCCAATCTAAAGAAATGGTACTTTCGCCTGTTTCCTGTGTTGCATTCCAGATGTCTTCCCTTTGCCTGAACTATGGCCTGAGAGAATGCAATGGCCGCACTAAATCTGACTCAGAGCGAGCCATTACTTTCAAGCGAGGTCTTTCCTTTAGTACTATTGATTACATTCTTTTGGACATTAGGCTATGGTCAAGTTCACTTGATATGGAAATTTTACCTCGCTTGGATAGTGATCATAATCCTTTGTGTCTTGTATTGACTAATCATGCATTTTTTAGAGTCCAGCACTTAAGGATTACTAATGTTCCATTCCCTCATTTGAACCATAGACGCTCTAGGGTCTGCTGGCCAAAGGTTGAATGTAACCCGTACTTAATTGGGGAAATTTATTCATCTTTTTTAAAACTCTTTGTAGATTATGAAGATCAAGAATCCTCGGATATTCCTATTATGGCGATCCACACTAAGATGGTCGATTCCCTTCAGGGTATCTTCTATAAGGAAACTTCCTTTAAATTGAGACCCGCTGACACCCTTCGCAGGGACTGGTATAATCAGGATTGTGCGCAAGCAAGATCCACCTTAAAAGAGGCTGTTAAAAATTCTACGCATGCGGCTATTAAAGAGGCTCGTTGTAGGTATGCTAATGCCCTGAAGCGAGCCAAAAGAGACTGGGAGAATGAGACATGGCAGAAACTGCTTGCAGCAGTCCAAAGTAAAGATGATAGCTCTTTTTGGCGGTTGTTGACCTCCAGTTCGAAAAGGGGTAAGGACGATATTGGGTTGCATATACAGCCCGAAAGATGGGTGTCCTACTTTTCTGAAATCTATGCTTTGCCTGTACAGCAAGCTCTGGAGGACCCTGCACATGTCGAGTGTTGGGCTGCTAATAAGATCTCAACTGAGAGAATTGTTTTTACCTTAGCTGAAACCACAGCTGCTATTGATTCTCTGAGGCCAGCAAAAGCCCCTGGCCCGGATAAGATTCCAGGGGATTTGTTCAAATCAGAACCTAAGATATGGGCATGGTATATCAATTTGTTGTCTAATGCCATAGCAGCTGGCAGCCCTATTCCAGAGTCTTGGCATGGTGCTGAAATAATACCGATCTATAAAAAGGGTGATACAGGGTTGCCTGTAAATTATCGACCAATTAGCCTTATAGATATCCTTCAGAAGACGTTTGTCAAACAAGTCTTAGTGAGGCTTACTGACTGGATTCAAGACCAGCAAATTTTATCTCCTTTACAGGCTGGGTTTCGGCCCAAAACTAATACTATGGACCAAGTTTTCAGGCTGTCATTACTGTTCTGGAAGTATGTCACCTTATCTAAGCAAAAACTCTATGTGGCTTTCGTAGACTTAAGATCTGCATTTGATCTTGTCCCAAGAGAGAAACTGTGGGAAGTATTGTACAAAATTGGTATCCCAGGGAATGTAGTGCATTTAATCCAAAGATTACATGAAAAAACATTTGCACAAGTAAGATGGGGCAATCAGGGGGAACTCACAGACAAAATAGACATCAAGAGAGGAGTGTGCCAGGGTTGCGTTCTTGCCCCAACGCTATTTACACTGTTCATCAATGAGGTGGTGCAAGTCGTGTCCAATTGTCTGTGTGTTTTAAACAACATAAAGACTCTTTTTGCTTTTCAATCAATAACTTGACTTGGATAGTGTGGATGTTTGTCATTTTAGTCTTGTTTTGTTTAGATAAATATTTTCTATTTTTCTAAACCTGTGTTGCATCATTTTGTGGTGTTTTCATTAACTTACTATGTGTGTTGGTACACATACTTTACACCTAGCACTCTGAAGTTAAGCCTACTCCTCTGCCAAGCTACCAAGAGGGTAAGCATGGGTTAGCTGAGAATGATCCTCTTTTACCCGGACTTGAGTGAGGGTCCTTGCTTGAACAGAGGGTAACCTGACTGTCAACCAAAGACCCCATTTCTAACAGATGTGGTGATCAGTTGCACGTTAGCTGAGGGAATGAACATGACATCTTAGAAACAGTTAAGCCAACAAAATGGAGAGGAGACGTGTATTTGGCCATTCCAAGGCCTATTTGTGTGAGATACAGGCAAACACAGAACTTTTGTTTTTATGGAGCTGTAGCCATCATATGAGTAGTGCTGAGTCAATGTGTTACTTTCCACCAACAATCTGATGGAGCTGACTAATGTCTTAGGAATACTTGATGTACACACTTGGTAAGGTGCTATTCCTGTCCTCAGTAGTTTCATTTTGGGGTACCAAGACACGAGCAAGCTAGGTAGACAGACACATCTCTGAGTTGAGCATGATATGTAGGTTGCTAACTCCCAGGGGAGGCTACATCATTTGAGAGATGGCACGTAAGTGTATTTGGACAAGTGCAAGAAGGCCTGGTGGTTAGAGGTACAAAAACAGGACCTCCTGGTAGTTGTAGTCATGTCCCTTGGTACCTCCACACACTACACAAATGCTAAACTCACAGGGGAAGGTACATCATTTGGGAGATGGCACACAGATGTATTTCTACAAGTACAATAAGGCCTGGTGGTTAGCAGGACAGAAACAGGGCTTCCTGTTAATTGTAGCCATATCGCTTGCTGCCTCCCCACAATACACAAATGCTAAACTCCCAGGGGAGGGTACATCATTTGAGAGATGGCAAACAGGTGTATTTGGACAAGTGCAGGAAGGCCTGGTGGTTAGAGGTACAGAAACATGGCCTCCTGGTAGTTGCAGTCACGTCCCTTGCTGCGTCCTCACACTACACAAATGCTAAACTCACTAGGGAGGGTACGTCATTTGAGAGATGGCACACAGGTGTATGTCTACAAGTTCATGAAGGCCTGGTGGTTAGCAAGACAGAAACAGGGCCCGGGTAATTTTAGCCATATCGCTTGCTGACTCCCCACACTACACAAATGCTAAACTTCCAGAGGAGGGTATATCATTTGCAAGATGGCACAAAGGGGTATTTGGACAAGTGCAGGAAAGCCTGGTAGATAGTTGTAGTCAAGTCACTTGCTGCTTTTCCACACAACACAAATGCTAAACTCATAGGGGATGGTACATCATTTGAAAATTGGCACACAGGTGTATGTGGACAAATGCAGGAAGGCCTATTGGTTAAAGGTACTGAAACAGGGTCTCCTCATAGTTGTAGTCATGTCACTCTTTGTACTTCCTAACATTTGACAAGTGTTTAGTCTTATTTATCTGTTGCCACACTGCAGTTGGGTTGGTCCATACATTTACATGTTGACACATACCATGGGTCCTGGGATTATCCTTTGATGTTGAAACACCTACAGACCCCATTCCAAAATATGGCATGTAAAGGGGATTGATACATGTGATGTTATGTACAACAATGTACATTGACGAGGTTACATCTCTGCAAATCTGGGTATTGCATGTTGGGAAAGTAGATGAGCAACACAGCGGCGCAAGGTGTTATGTGAGCATGCAGGGCACTAAAGATTTGTGACAGTTTTTGTGTTGTAACTTACCAGACTCCACTCCTCCAGGTATTACTGTCAGGCCCTTAGGATGCAGGATGGCCAAGACCTTCTCCTTCCAGGAAAGGTATTGTAATGGCCCACTGGGAGGACCGCCACCATCTTATTGGACTCCATATGTTGCCTGGAGGCTGAGGGATGCACCCTCCTTAGTGCGCAGAATGGTGCCTACATCATTGATTCCGTTGACTATCGTTTGCCACATTTCCATTTTCCTACTGAGAGGAAATGATTGTGGCTCGACTTTTATGACTTCATCCACCATGACTCTCAACTCTTCTTCAGAAAAACAGGGATTTTTGGAACATTACATCAGTGAAATTAAAGTGGGTGACAGGGACATACTTAAACAAAACGTGATATAGGGAGTAAATGGACAAAAGTGTGTGAAAGGGGTTGAATGGGATGGTGAAAAAGGGTGCCTTATCTGTCAATGTTGTGAAAAACGGTGGGTTCTGGTTTATTTCTTTCAGTGGAGATGCAAAGGATCACGGTTGGGAAGTGGTGTGTTTTATAGTGTGTTTTGCATGTGTGTCACCTTGGTCAATATATGTCAGCTGTCGTGTTTTTTATTCCGTCCAATGGGAATTTTTTCTTTTGCTTTGCTGAATGAGTACTGCAGCAGATGACCAGCTGACCACTGCAAGGAAACCACCACATTGACTTTGTTTCATAATGGGCTTGACGGCTCCATGCGGCAATGACGGCGATGGAGTGCGCACTGCAAAGATTGCAAAGCGCCGCACAGCTGGCAGGCAGACATTTGTTTTGACAGTCAGAGGTTCCGCTTACATACATCATACTATGGCAGTCTGCAGACTGCTGGCACAGCTGTCTTTTTGAGACCACGGCCTTGGTGGTCTGGCAGTCTGACCATAAAACACGTAATCAGGCCCTTAATTAAATTTTTTTTTAGAAACTATGAAAAAAATATTTTTAATGAGTATAAATAAAATATCAAAAAAGCACAATTTATACACACAATAACTGCCCATTTACACAAAATAAAATATTTAGTACAATAATAGAAAAGTTTTATTTATTTGAAAATGTATTTGAAAATGTATAATTCTTTGATAAATCATGAAAAATGAGAATAACAAATTAAACATTTGAAAAACATATTAAATATTACTTTTCTTAATATATTAAGAAAAATTACAAATAGAACACTTTTAATATAGAGCATTAAATAACATATAAATCTAATATCAAATACTTAAAACCAGTCACCACACTGTTCCTCTAAAAACTCAGCATCCCACTGATAAAAACAGGATCAATGACTTTCTGTAAAATAAAAAAACAAAGCATATAAAATCAAATTTTAACAATATATAATGAATACACATTTTTATTAACAAAACAAATTTAAATAAAACTATTAGGTTTTGCATACAAATGTAATTAAATGTATAATTTCAAATAAAGTAATGGTCGATATTAAAATAATGCATTCATTATTTTTTTATATTTCCTTTTATTTAGCATAAACACAAAATAAACATACAATAATAAAACATATAAATTACATTAAACAATTATTAACTACATTTAAATTTTTTTAGAAATACAATATTCTAAAACATAAATATTTAACTGAAATAAAATAGATTTTTAACAATTAAACATTACTAAAAGCTACAAATGCAATGTTTAACTTTTCATTTATATTTACATTTTTAAATATCAAAATGTGAAACTTAATGAACGAAAATGTAGCATCAAAATTCATTATACAAATGTTTACATAAATATATTTTAAAATCCTTCCACTCTCTACCCCTATAAATCCATGCCACTACTAACATTTTATAAAGCATACATTGTTTCTTAAAAAAGATTTAAAATAAATACACTTTGAAATGTAAACACACTAAACATTTGAATTCATTTTTAAAATAACTAAATACATTCAAACCATTTCAAAATTAAAAACATAAAATGAATTTCACAAATACTACAAACTACTTAATAAAAATATTGTAAATACCATTATAGACAACATTTTAGTAAATGATATATTATAAAACAGTAGTAAAAATATGACTAAAACCATATACTTACCTTCAATATTTATGTCCATCGTTAGTTTGAACATCACAATATTCCTACAATGATATTTGTGTATCACGATATTTTTGTTTCGATATCATGTCTAAACACCAGCAATGCCAATAGATTTTAGGGCTGAGGCCAATCGGCTTTACAAATGCTTGCTGGATGATGTAATGCATTTTTACCACATTTAAGTTTGTAATGTGTCTAATGTGTGGTAATCTATTGCTGGGCAGTGCAGGCAGGCTGGCCGTGTGTGTTTTTCAGAGCAGTAGCTCAATTTTGGATTTATGTTTTATTTCAGAACAGGAGAAGATTAGGGTGGCAAACAGTCCCACATTTTTCAGTTTTGTCATGCAATCATCGCTCCTGTTCCATTGCTACAGAGAAGCAGTGTGATGCTATTATCTTGTATTTTGGTTGTGGTTCATTTGGTTCCCTGGCACTTTTAACAACTGTAAAGCAACTGTCGCTTTCTCAGACCTTTAAAAGCTTGTACCTTTTTGAGCCAGCTATGAGGGAGAAGCTGCAGCACAGGAGTGAGTGCAGAAGAGGTCATATGCAATGCAGTTCCAGGGGTACACTCATCTATTGAGATGTAAATCCCACCACCTGCTAATAAACAACCCAGAATGTATGAATCAAACCATGCTGGAGAACTTTCCTCGTAGTTTTATCCATAAAGCACCTTTTACAGTGTTGACATATTGTCCAACGAGTGGACAGTGGCACTGGGTGGAAGTATGATTTGCCTAGGAAAAAACAATTTGTCAAAGTAGTAAACCTAAGACAATTGCAAAATGCTACTTCTGGCAAATGTTATACATTTACCACCTTATTGCATTTTGGTGAATCTACCTTGATTCTCTGGAAATTTCCACTCGCTCTGTTAAAACCAGTCCAATTTTTAAACACAAAATTATTAGTGACTTTTACATTGATAAGTACTTCCAGCCTAACCAATATAAGAGTAGATGAATAAGGCCAAAATAGGATTGACTCAGATGCACAATTTGGCCAAATGGGAAGCTGAAACTATAAACTGTGTCTGAAAGGCCATATTTCCAACTAGTCCTATTCTAGACCTTTGCTAGGTGGGCAGCGGTTCTGATGGAAAGGTCCAGCAGCTGCCCTTCCCAGGGAAATGTCACTGTGTTGTAGGCCCCACCCAGGTGTGTAGAACAGTGTTTTAGTGTTTTTAGATGAAGTGCTAAAACTGCGATTAGATATCAAGTATCCTACTTCCATGGGTAAAACATATCACTGAACTGGGTCCTGCAGCAGTAGATAGTTACTGAGCAATATCCTAGTAGATTCTGAAGTTTGCCATTCATATTAAAAAAATTAGGGCCAAGATTTACTAAGATTTTGCATCAGGGTTGTGTTGCTTTATTTGCACTTTCTGATGCCAAATCAATTTTCCGGATTTACAAAGCCAGACAAAGGGGCTCATAAAGAGTTTGGCAGACAGAAACACCCGACCGCCAAACTCCCGACAGGGTGGTTGCCTTCATGCGGTCAACCTCCCCTCTGGCCACATTACGACTTTTACACTTGGCTGACCGGTGGACAGTCAGCCCTGAGGGAAAGGGGTGGCAGCATTGTCACCGGCTTATAATAGAGCCAGCGGCAATGCTGCCTCACGCAGGGGGCACCAGCGCCCTCGAAATGAGCACTGTTTGCAGAAAGTGCACATTTCGAGGGTGCTGGGCAGGGGCCTCTTTGTGACCCCCTGCACTTGATTCCACCAGCCTTTTCATGGCCGTTGAAATGCCAGGAAAATCATGACGAACAACAAGGTTGTAATCAGCAGGGCAGCGCTGAGTTCAGCAGCACCCTGGGTGATTGCAACCTGCACAGATGTCAGCCTGGCAGGATCTGAGATCTTAGCGGGGATGGCGGGAGGTTGGTGTATTTGCCCGCCAACCACATAATGTGGCAGTGGTCGGTCAGGCACAGTAACGCTGGCAGTCTTAGGACCGCCAGGCTTGTAATCTGACCCAAAGTCTGATTTAAAAGAAAAAATAACATAAGACAGCTCATAGTTCTGACTTGTGTCATCTTGCATCAGTTAGGCCTTACATCATTGGAGAATGGGCATTGATCTATATCCAGCCATTGATTTTGAAGAAAACTTTTATTTGGAAAGACTTGTTATCATGAGTTTGTGCCAAAATTGTGCACCTAAGTGAGTCTAGCATTTCGAGGATAAATATCTTAATTTCTCCTCTTTTTCCACTTTGCATTTTTGCAGCACTTTGTGGCACACATGCAAATAGGAAACAGTCTCAAAGTAAAACTATGCTGACCACAACTCAGGCATCCTTGCAACATGGTACAAGAGGAGCTAAGCAGGTACCAAGACTATTTCATTATACTTGGATGTCATAGTTTCTCATTTTTCAGACTTTCATAGTGAGCAGTCAAGGCTTACCCAAAGAGGTCTTGGTGCGTCCGTCCTTAATAAGTAAACTTACAAGGGGACGTGAATAGGCCGATTAACCTTTTGACTGCGCATAAGATGTTCCCATCATATATCCAGTACATGCAGATCAATAATCAATAACCATCAATAACATTAATAATCATTTGAAGTCAGTAATCGTCACACACCATGACCTTGCTGTCATGAATAAAGTTAGAATATTTATTTCCATATCTTAACAATGCTAATGTCACATAAGATAATCTCAGAATAAAATGATAAACACACAGAAACAACACTAGCTGACCAAAGCGGCGAAAGAAACGCAATCTAATCAAAGCTTGAGCTTGAGCTACTACACATTCTAAAGTTACAGTGCAAATTAATAGCAAGAATAACTGTGCAAATGATATTACATACATTTAGATTCAGCAAGTAAAAGACATAGGCCCTCATTACAACATTGGTGGTAAAAGCCGCTGACTGCCGTGCAGAAGACCGCCAACACACCACAGCGGCCGTGAAATTCCGCCACAGCAATTACGACCCACTGCTCGGAATCTACCAAAATTGAGACACCCACAGAAGTCCGCCACACCAAAGGTCAGTGATAAACTGGCAAAAACAAAACCTCCACAGTCACGCCAACAGAAATATGCCCACACTATCACCACCCACGAATCCACGCGGCGGTCTTTCAACTGCAGTATTCCATTGGCGGTACACACTGCCGCGCTCAAAATACACACACATGGACAAAACACTGCACCCATTGGACAATTCGAAATACACACACCTGATACAGATACACACACCACTCCCACACACCCATTACAATATAAAACTTACACCCACATCACCCACAAACCCCTACAAACCAAAATACCGAAAGAAGGCCAGAGAGAGACACTACAAACTTCTACCAAGCATCCACAGGCACACAATACCATCACCCACATAACTTCCACACACCTCACACAACACACCACTAAATATCACCCCACTTATCACAACACACACCACCCCACACATCATCCACACCACCCCATGGCACGGCAAAGACACCCCAGGTTCTCTGAGGAGGAGCTCAGGGTCATGGTGAAGGAAATCGTCCGGGTAGAGCCACAGCTATTCAGAGAACAGGTGCAGCACACCTCCATAGCTAGGAAGATGGAGCTATGGTGAAGAATAGTGGACAGGGTCAACGCAGTGGGACAGCTCCCAAGAAATAGGGATGACATCAGAAGAGGTGGAACGACCTACGGGGGGAGGTGCGTTCCATGGTCTCAAGACACAACCCTGCGGTTCAGCGGACTGGCGGCGGACCACCACCTCCTCCCCCACAACTAACAACATGGTAGGAGCAAGTCTTGGCGATCCTGCATCCTGAGGGCCTCGCTGGAGTAGATGGAGGAATGGACTCTGGTAAGTCAAATCTTAACTATTACATCCCCCACCCTACTTGCATGCTATCACATACCCCCACCCTCGCCCGCACCCCCATCACTCCGACTCCTCACAAATGTCCCAATATCACAAACCACACATCCCAACACCAAACCTTGCATGCAACAACAAAGCATGGACACCTATCACCAATGCATGGCAATTGCATATACCCATACACCCCCCTAAACCGCCATCACACAAGGTCCCACACAGGAATGCAAGCACTGGGGTACACGGTCACCCACCCATTGCACACCATGGCACACACAGATGCAATAAACATCCTTTTATAACCCTGCAGGACCCCTACCCAACGTCACTGGACAGGAGGGTCCACACATGTCCACACCACCAACAGAAGAGGCCCACAGTGATGACAGCAGCTCTGTCCAACTGGATCTAGATGACCAGCCCGGCCCATCTGGGACCTCGGGGCAGTCGGTTCCCCTCACACTGGCACAGGCCACCACAGAGCTTCCCCCCTCTGGAAACACCAGCACAGCAGCCACCCAGCGGGCCCATACCTCTGTCCCCAGGACACGTCAATCAACAGTGTGTCCACCACTACAGGGAACCCAGGCTAACCCACCACCCCAACAACAACAGGGACCTGGGGTCAGTGGCTTTGGGCACACGGTCCAGGGGACAGAGGCAGAGGCCCAGGAACACAAGAACTGGGAGGGCTGCTGTGCGGCAGGGGGAGGACAGGCCCGGGGAACCCACTCTCCACGAAGCCCTCTCCAATATCATGGGAGCCTACCACCACTCCCAGGAGACGATGGCAACCGTACTGGCCAAGTTTCTGGAGACCCAGCGGCTGCAGGAGGAACATTATTTGGGATTCAGGGAGGAACTCAGATCCATCAATTCCACCCTGGGCACCATCGTAGGGGTGCTAAAGGAAGTCCTCAACACCAGGAGGGACACTGTGGCACAACAAGGGGCCCCTGACACTAGCCTGGACAATGAACTGCCCACCACCTCTGCCGGTGCTAGTGGACAGGAGGCACCACCACAGGACCACCACACCAGCACCCCACCCCCTGCAGAGGGAGAACCACCCCGCAAGCGGTCCTTGAGATCCAGGACAAAGACAGAGAACGATGCCAAGACCCCCACCAAGAAATGAGACTGCCCTGATTGTCATCCTTCTATCCCACTTTGTCACCATGTCCATCCTAAAACTGCCCCAGCTCCACTTCCTATGCCCATCTGGGCAATGCACCCGTGAGACTAATATACCGGACTCTGCCATGGACATTCCTCCACCATCACCCCTCACCATTTTACAGCACCCTCCAATATTGAGCACTTAAATAAACACCCTTAACGCACAAAACAATCTGGAGTCTGTCTGTGATTTCGAATTAGTGTATTAGCAATTACAGTGTCAAATGCTCTTTCAATTGTAATGTCAACATACCTATGTCACACAGCTCTAGTCCATGAGGAAACAAAGCAGATGTCACACAGTGGGACCCACATCTGTGAAATCGTAAGGGAAAGTGACAACTCAGTGACCATACACTCAGTGAAAATGACAGTCAGTAGAGTGGTAGTAGTGTTAAAGTACATGTAGTAGGCAGATTTGTAATCTTACCTGTATCTCACTGGAAGTATTGCAGGATCACAGACTTCCTGTTGTCGATGTCCTCTTCTTCTGCTTCCTCGTCTTCACTGTCCACAGGCTCCACAGCTGCCACAACACCTCCATCTGGACCATCCTCCTGCAGAAAGTTGTGAAGCATACAGCAGGCCACGATGATCTGGCACACCTTCTTTGGTGAGTAGAATAGGGATCCACCTGTCGTATGGAGGCACCTGAACCTGGCCTTAAGGAGGCCGAAGGTCTGCTCTATAATCCTCTGAGCTCGCCCATGGGCCTCATTGTAGCGTTCCTCTGCCCTTGTCCTGGGATTCCTCACTGGGGTCAGTAGCCATGACAGGTTGGGGTAACCAGAGTCACCTGGAAATGGCGAGGGACAACTGTTAGACACACACTAACCTGTAGGGATATCCCCAGACCCAGACAACTATTTCCACTGACTTGCTTCCAGGTGCTCACCTAATAGCCACACACAGTGCCTCTGGAGTTGCCCCATCACATAAGGGATGCTGCTATTCCGCAGGATATAAGCGTCATGCACTGAGCCACTGAGCCAGGGAAATTGGCATTCACATGGGAGATGTACTGGTCGGCCAAACACACCATCTGAACATTCATCGAATGATAACTCTTCCGGTTTCTGTACACCTGTTCACTCCTCCGGGGGGGGCGGTACGAAAGCCACATGTGTCCCATCAATGGCACCTATGATGTTGGGGATATGTCCCAGGGCATAGAAATCACCTTTCACTGTAGACAACACTGTGGACAACACGTTAGAAAACATAGGCTGGGACATCCCTGATGCTATGGCCACTGTTGTTTGAAATTACCCACTTGCAAGGAAATGGAGTACTGAGCACCTGCACTAGAGGGGGGATTCCTGTGGGATGGCGGATAGCTGACATCAGGTCTGGCTCCAACTGGGCACACATTTCCAGGATTGTGGCACGATCAAGCCTGTAGGTGATGATCACATATTTTTCCACCATTGTCGACAGGTCCACCAGCGGTCTGTAGACCGGAGGATGCCGCCATCTCCTCACATGTCCCATCGGACGGTGCCTATGAAGGACAACAGCGAGCACAGAGTCAAACAACTCAGAGGTACGTACACACAGCTTACACAGAACACGATTCATAATCCGAAATTTGCATGTATGAGTGTTGAGGCAAGGCCTAGGTATGTGTGACACAGTAAAAAAAAATTAAGCCATGTGGGCCCCTAAAATGGCGGCTGCCTGACCTGTAAAGTGGGACAATGGGATGTGAGGTAACTGCGCTGGCATTGTACACTGTTGCGGTAGGCGGTCGAAAACCGCAGCGCAATTCTGTATTGGTTAACATTGGGGCCTATGTGTCCCAGGAGCCAATGACGATGTACGCCTGCTGTGACGGTACGCACCGCCGCGGACGTGACTGCCATTTTCTATCTGTTCAATCACTTGATACCTGATCTTCGACAGGAGAGGACCTACACTGCAAGTGCTGCTGTGACCGCAGTCTGGAAGAGACAATGGCTCAGGCGTCTGGGGAAAGGGCCCCTGCCTTCACATCGGAGGAGTTGGAGAAACTTGTGGATGGGGTCCTCCCCCAGTACACGCTACTCTACGGTCTTCCAGACAAACAGGTAAGTACACTGGGAGCATGCTGTATGGGTTATGCCTGTGTGAAGTGGGGTGGATGAAAGATGCGGGGGGAGATTGAGGTGTACATGAAACGACGGTGAGTGCATATGCCACATGGCAAGGGTAGGGATGGGGGCCAATGACTGTGATGGTGCAGTTGGTAATAATTGTTCTTTTTCCCCAGTACAATTCCTGTAGGTCAGCGCCCACCAGAAGAAGGATGTTTGGCGTGCCATCGCCAAGGACATCCGGACCCTGGGGGTCTATCACCGATGGAGCACCCACTGCGATGGGAGGACATTCGCCACTGGAGCAAGAAGACGGCAGAGGCCCAGTTGGGGATGGCCTCCCAACGTGGGAGGGGTGCCCGTCGCACCATGACCCCCCAAATGTTCAGGATCCTGGTGGTGGCGTATCCGGAGTTAGATGGGCGCTTGGGGGCATCACAGCAGCCACATGGGGGTGTGTACACTCCCATTCAGCTGATTCAGCGCGCTGTGGAGGTGTCTGGGTGGGGGAGGTGGGCTGTGGGTTTCCCTAGGCCAGGGCGAGTGTGCTAGTTAGGTCCCCTTCTTCTGGGAGACCCTGTGGCACCCCACCCCACCTGGTTACAGTGCCAACTACACCTAGTCAGGCTCCTGTGACATCCATGTGTGCAGATGTCGGCCATAGCCTTGTAGGCCATGTCCCAGGGATTGAACAGTGGAGCCCAAGTGCGCAGCGTAGTGCAGGGGGCTTCTGTGTCTGTCGTGTCTGCCAACCTTGGCGTTAATGCATGCACTCAACATGTCTTTATTCTGGCGTCCCCCCCCCTTTTTGTGGTCTTCCTGCTCTTGTGTGCATTAGCATCATCAGGCTCAGTGGCACCGGAGCAGGAGGGAGCTGCATCCCACATGGCCCTAGATAGCGAGACTACGGACTCGGAATTCACCAGTGGGACAGAGGGCGAGGAGAGCTCCACGGCGGGGACAGAAGCTGAGACCAGTGATACGGACTCGTCCTCTGATGGGAGCTCCCTTGGGGTGGCGGCCACATCTGGTCTCCTGCATCAACATGTACAGCCGCCACCCCCCTACCAGCACCGCCCTCCGAGCAGCCCCTCAGCCTTTGCCCCATGCCCGCTCACCCAGAAGGGTCGGCATCACCTTCGCCCCATGCACCTCAGGTCCTGCCCCAGTCACCCCTTCTGCCCTCAGTGAGGAGGCCATTGACCTCCTCAGGTCCCTCACTGTTGGGCAGGCTACCATTTTGAATGCCATCCAGGGTGAAGAGAGGCAGTTGCAACAAACAAATGTATTCCTGGAAAGCATTCATTCTGGTCAGGTAGCCCTTCAGTGAGCTTTTCAGACTCTGGCCTCTGCACTGATGGCAGCTATTGTCCCTGTCTCTAGCCTCCCCCCTCCAACTACCTCCACCCAGACCCACACCCCTGTACCTCAGCCTAACCCAAGCACACCATCAGACCAGCATGCACACACGTCAACACACAAGGGAAGCTCTGGCAAACATAAGCACCACACATCCCACATGCACTCACGCAAGCATCACACACATGCAGACACACCAACATCCACTGCCTCCACTGTGTCCCCCTCCTCCTTGTCTTCCTCCTCCCTCCCAGTCTCGTCTCCACTCACACATGCATGCACTACATCTACAGCCACTACTTCCATCACGAACACACACACCACCACACCCCGCTCACGTGCAGTCACCACCCCCACTACCATTCACACGTCCCCTGTGTCCTCTCCCACTGTGTCTGTGACACCCCCTTCCAAGATACACAAACGCAGGCACACACCCACCCAACAGCCATCCACCTCACGACAGCCTCCAGCGCATGCACCTTCACCCAAAGTCACCAAACGAACACCTCCTACAACCACAACCTCTTCCTCCACTCCCAAACCCCCTCCAGCTACCCCTCCCAGTGTTCCCAAGAAACTTTTCCTGTCCACCCTTGACCTCTTTCCCTCACCTCCCCCACCCCGTCAGTCTCCCAGGGCCTGAATCTCCAGGTCCCAACCTAGCACCTCAGCCACAACATCTCCGGGACCAGTGGTGCCAGTAATCACCGGATTCCGGAGTGCACCAGGCAGCAGGGCAGCCAGTGTGGCAAGGAGCCACAGCACGGACATTCCCCCACCTGTCAAGCATCAAAAGTTGGCCAGTGCCCGGCAGGAGCGGGGGAAGACTCCAGCCACCAAAGCCGCTCCCAGGGGTCCCGGTGGGAGTGTGGAGTCAGCTGCAACACCTTCCAAGGTGGGGAAGGGGCACAAGAAATTCATCAAGTCTGGGAAGAGCAGCACGGCGGAGAAGACCACCATCAGCCCCGCTGCCAAGTAGGCAACTGCCATCATCCCCGCTGCCCATGAGGCCACCGCCGTCATCCCCGCTGCCCAGGAGGCCACCGCCATCATCCCCGCTGCCCAGGAGGCCACCGCCATCATCCCCGCTGGGCCAAACAGGACCGCCAGCACCAGCCCCGTTGGACCAGAAAGGACCGCCAGCACCAGCCCCGCTGGGCCAGAAATGACCGCCAGCACCAGCCCCGCTGGGCCAGAAAGGACCACCAGCCTCGCTGGGCCAGAAAAGACTGCCAGCACCAGCCCCGCTGGCCCAGACAGGACCGCCATCAGCTCCGCTCGGCCAGAAAGGACTGCCAGCAGCTGAGTTGCTGCCAAGGACCCCACCGCAACAAGCACCGCTGAACAGGACACCACCACCACAATCACCGCTGAACAGGACACCGCCGCCTCAAGCACCGCTGAACAGGACACCGCCACCACAAGCACCGCTGCCAAGGACCCCGCCGCCACAAGCACCTCTGCCAAGGACACCGCCGCCACAAGCACCGCTGGCCCATGAGCGCCAAGGGCACTGACGCTACTGTGTCCGCCACGAGCAGGATGAAGCACTCTGGGCACAAAGCCCCCTCCAGAACCAGTGGAGAAAGGCATCCACTACCTCTGTCCATGGCAGGATGAAGCACTATGGGCACAAAGCACCCTCCAGAACCAGTGAGAGACTGTGGCGGCTTTGCACTCCCCAGGATTAAACAGTGGGCAAGGGGCCCCCTCGTGGATTTGGCGTCGTGCACTCAACCAGCTGAGGTGCCCCCCCTTTCCCTTCCCCCTGAGGTGCCTGTTTTATTGCTATCTGATGCACCTGCAGTGTTCTCTCCGTCATGTTCGGGTATTGAGTGTGGGCCTCGCCCATGCCGTGTGGGCCCAGTGTTCCACGGACTTCAATGGAGCAATACCTGGACTACTATTCTTGGTGTATATATTTGTTAATAGTGTATATATATTTTTGCATACTGGATTTTAATATATTACAATGGTTACACTCATTTCCTTTTGTCTTTGCATTCTTCCGGGTGGTTTGGGGGGTCTAACTGTTATGTATCAACATGTATTAGTGTGTGTGTTGTAGTGGGTGAGGGTGGGGGTGGGGGTGTTGAGTGTTGCGTGTGTGTGTCCCTGTTTTTTACCTCGTCTGTGTCGTAGGTGCAGTACTCACGGTGGTCTTCGCCGCCGGCATTCGTGCTCCAGGTAGAGGAGCAAGAAGAAAAGGGCAGGGAAAATGTGCAGCTCTGGTTCCGTGGCGTCCTGGTTCCTCGTGGGGTGTTTAGAGGTGAGCGTTTTCCCTTCTAAGTCCTGTTTCTGACGTGTTTTTGTTCGCAGTGAATCTGCCCCCAAAAAGGTGGCGAATTGGTAGGTTGTGATACTGTGGGCGGTACATTGTCCTCCACCTGTCTGTTGGCGGTGACCGCCATGCTGTTTGTTTGTACCGCTGTGGCGGTCGGAGTGTTAAAGTGGCTGTCTTTGTTGGCAGTTTCCGCCACTGTCGTAATTCCAATTTTTCTACCGCCGGCCTGTTGGCGGTCTTACTGCCACTTTAACGCCGTCCGCAGGGTTGTATTGACCCCCCATAAACTCTTATCACATATATTGGACTTCGTCAGTGAGTTCCCTAACTAACATCAGATTAGAATTAGCATGTTTGGGCTTCGTGCAAAACAATTTAGTCACCACAAATTTGGAAAAAACATCTAACTATGGCTCTATCAAAATAGAGTGGTTGGTACCTAGAAACAAAAGCAAATAAACATAGCAAACAACATCTTAGTCAACACACCTATCCATAGTTTGAATCAGCAAGCTGTGACAGTCTTCGTCATCAGGACATCAATCTGGTCTGCAAGGCATTAGGATTCAGCATCAAAGTTCAGAAAAGGCAAAGTTTGTAAGCATTAAAGTTCAGCAAGTCTCCTCTCAAGATGCTCAAGGAGTAATGGCGGTATCTTCCCTCTGTGCAGTCTGGCTAAGTTAGGTTTCCTAAAACTATTTCCCAAGTCCTTATTGGTCAAGGGTTCACATGTTCACACTTTGTCCAATAAAGCTAAAACTTCAAATCTACACATTTTACTAGTACACGGTTCACATGTCGATGATTGGCTCCTTTCGTACTGTTCTTATCATCCGGCTCATCCGAAAACAATATTATTGCAGCTTACACTCCAGTCAGTGCCTTCATAGTACTCTCCTGGGAAAGTCAGTCTTACACACATTACATTAACAATGTTGCATTAGCAAGAAGAGCATCTTCTAGCAAGCAGTTCTCATGAGAAAGTGTTTTAGCTACAAGCACATCAGGTCAGCACAGTGCAAAATCACAATTTAATTCTCTAAGCAGACATTTTAATAAACGCCTAAGAAATACAGCTTGACATGAGGTCGTGCAACTAGGCCAGGACCTCCACTAATTTAAGGTTTCAATTAACAAAGCTAATACAAAATATACACCCCTTAATATGATATATTACTACATTAATCAAACAGAAGCTCAACATTTCATATTAATCAGCCATTAATAAGTACACTTCATGTATACTGGCGGCCACTCACATGCTCACACCTTCAAATGTGTGCATTATTTTTCTCTAAGTTAATACATTTTCTATGCAAAATCCAACACTCAAAATACTTGCATATTCATTAATAATTTCATTAGAATCTCAGTGTTAGCAGAGGCATTATAAGGATTAGAACTCAAAAACAGCATGAACAGTAATTACAATGTGTTGGAATGAGTTTTATTTGTAAGGACAGGTAGGTACCTACGTTTAGTAAGAACACCACAATCACAAATAAGGTCCAGTCAAAGCCTCAATAAATCAATCCTTGCTCAACCTTTGATAGACTGGCTGATGAGAAGTCAGGCTTAACTTAGAGGACAGGCGTGTAAGGCATTTCACATCCCCAAAACAGTAAACAAGTAAGACGCAACACACAATAAAAATCAATTATCTATTTAAAACTATAGGACATATTTTTATCTTTAAAATTACACTCAAATGACACAAATCCAAAGTACAGCCCTGGAGATCTGCAATTTTAAAGATTAAGGGGTTCATTACGACCCCGGCGGTCGGTGCTATAGTGGGGGTATTACCGCCAACAGGCTGGCGGTACCTACCTCCTCTATTATGACATTGGCAGTTTGGCCAAAGCCAAACCATTAAGGGGGTTATTATGACCCTGGTGGAAGGCAGAGAACCGGCGGTAAGACCGCCAACAGGCTGGCGGTCTTACATTGTGGAATTATGACCATGGCGGTAACTGCCTTGGTCATCCGCCGGTTCTCCGTTCCGCCCGCCAGGGCGGACACAACCGCTGAGCTGGAGACCTGGGTCTCCAGCCCGGCGGCCGTCACTATACTGGCGGCGGTATTTGGACCCGTGTTACCGCCGTGGATTTCCAGTGGTTTGAACCGCCAAAAAATCCATGGCGGTAAGCACTATCAGTGCCAGGGAATTCCTTCCCTGGCACTGATAGGGGTCTAAACCACCCTGTACCCCCACCACGACTCCCTCCCCTACACCCCCCACCACCCCTGCCACCCCCAAAGGTCGCAGGGCCCCCTTCCCCACCCCGACCCCCAACATCACAACACCCATACCCACACGAGACGCACGCAGGCACCACCTACACACTTACACGCACACATGCCGACATACATGCCTACATCCACACACACAGTCAGACACGCACACCCACATTCAAACTTACACACACACATCCATACAGACATACCCACAGACATACACACACTCATTCCCATACACACAACACCCCCGCAAGCATACACGCACTCACACACCCCCTCTGCATACACACACGCACACCCCCATGCACCCACACAACACACAACAACCCCCCGCCCCCTCCCCTCACGGACGATCAACTTACCTGGCCCGACGATCCTCCGGGAGGGGACGGGAGCCATGTGGGCAGCTCCGCCGACACCACACCGCCAACAGAACACCGCCACAGCGAATCACAGGACGTGATTTGCTGGGCGTGTTCTGTTGGTGTGGCGGTGGAGGTGGAGCAACCTCCACTTCCCCGCCTCCCGCCATTATGGCTGTTGGCGGCTCTCCATCCGTAAAAGGATGGAGAGCTGCCAACGGTCATAATAGGCCGAGCGGCAAACCGCCACCACTGGCGGTCTTCCGCACAGCGGTCCCTCAGCGGACTGCAAAAAGGACCGCAGAGGTCAAAATGACCCCCTAAGTCAGCACACCGAACGCCACAGCGGTAACGACCGCAGGGCTAGAGTCTTCAATCTCCAGCCAGGCGGGCGTCACTAGGCCGCCCATAGCATTTTGACCCCACCCACCACCATGTTTTCCGTGGTTTCTGTAACACCACGGAAACCATGGCGGTATGCACTATCAGTGTCAGGGGATTCCTTTCCTGGCACTGATAGGGATCTCCCCATCCCCCTCCCCCTCAACCACATATACACACATACACATACATACATACCCATGCAAACACGCATACACACATCTACCCACGCATGCATACATTCAAACATACATTCACAGCAACACTCACAAACATACATCCAGGCACACACGCACTCACACGACACAACATGCACGTACACACACACACACTCATGCACACATGCATTACACAGGCATGCACACATTCAAACACAGTCCCACACACCCCCACACACGCACACAACACCCCTCAACCCAACCTGTCAGAGAACCCAACTTACTTGCTTGCAGGGGGTCCTCCAGCTGGAGATGGGACGGGGCGCTGCTCCCAGCAGCAGTGTCTGCCAGCAAAACACCGCCAACTGTATCATGGAACATGATATGGTAGGCGGTGTTTTGCTGGTGTGGAATTGCAATTGCACCTAATTGTGGAACATGATATGGTAGGCAGTGTTTTGCTGGTGTGGAATTGCAATTGCACCTAATTACATATACCTTTTAAACAGAGCACTGGGCCTGAGCCTGGTTAGCTGAGCCCAGGCACTGCACAATCAGAGTAAAAAAACACCAGTATCAGTCACAAATGGGGGCAAAAAGTGAGGGGACGTTGGCAAAAAGACCAGTTTTCTCACACACTCAAAACATTCTATCTCTGCCCAAGTTATAGCTTCTAAAATAGTGCAATTTATAGAAGGGGGATTAGAATTAAACCTAAAAAATAAGGTATGTGACTTATAGTTAATCCATTTCCTGATAAATGTCCTATGATGTCTCCACATCCGCAAATTGTTGCCACACGTGCACTATGTCTCCACAGGCACAGAGTGTCCTGCAAAGTGAAAAGCTCTGCTAGAAAGTAGTACACCTATTTTATTTATTTTTCAAAATCAGAGCTTTCACAATAAATAAAAAAAACTCCTACAGCAAGAACAGTCATTTATCTTGTAGAGCATTTTCAGCTATTCCACTATACAGCCACTTCTGCATAATAAAAGAGTTTTTGCACATGCAACAAATTAAGCATAATTACTCTCAGATGTGATTACTATGAACATCTCATTAACACAACAATTCAAATAGAAAAATCAGTAACATTAAAATGTGCTTTTTGTTTTGACCATTTTAGTAATTATCGTATACGGGGAAATAGCTGCAGTAATTTTGCCACATTTGATAATTCTCTTTTTCACATTGTTCAATCAATTTGCAAACTCGTTTTCACCACAAAGGCAGCAAAAGCAACCATTAAAGTCCATGTCAAGTGGGGTGAATAAATTGAAATTTACTCCTTTGGCAATCAGAATATGAAAGTCAAATTAGTTCTTAATGAAACCCTAAATTACAGTCTGCGCGTGGGTTTAAAATATGCCGTCAGAACGATTTACTGCACCAATAATCAATTTTCATTCATCAATTTACAATGAATACATGATCTTCCCACACTCCCTTAAATTAAATTAGAAGGCCGGACTTAGAATCCAGCTATAATGAACTATAATGAGCTATAATGAATCTAGCTAATCCTTCTTCAGTTTTAATTTATTTTAACCCCTTAATCTGAGAAGGAATATAGGTGATATACAAAGGGCCTATTGAACAATTCAGACATGTCTTCTACACTAAAAGGCCCATTAGTGGTGAATAAAGTCTAGAATTTCTGAGGTTTTGGAATATTCTAAATCAGAAAATGTAGAAATTGCAAGACCTCCTTTGTTGTTCACCTTTCTAGATGGGGATAATACTACGCACATTTGGATTACAGTGGATCCAATATCTCTTAATGTGTTTGACCCACTAATCAAACAAACCCAACTGTATGCATTATACATATGTCTACAATTTGATCAATGGCAATTATATAGTGAAAAAAATGAGAGGAGATGATACCAAACTATCCCCACATGTTGATCATAATTTCACTTGGATATTATGAGGAAGAAGGCCTAGCTACTGAGAAACAAAGGTATCTAAGGCCCAATTCTAAAAGCCAGGTGCACACCTAAATTTAACTTAGTTGTACAATGTAAATCCAAACTTGGGATTCATAAAATGTGCATTTAAGGATGACATATGTGTAAATGTAACTACATCTGATGCCAGAATGGAATTGAAAAGATAGGTTTACAAATGCCCACAAGCTTAACAGATGGGGAACATCCCTACAATTGGTGACAAAGAATTAAGAAGGGGTTTCACCCTAAGGAAGGATATCTTTGCTAAAGTGAAAAAGTGTTTTAAAGAGCAATTGCTGTCAGCACGTTTGTTTGTACAATGTGTGCTCATGCAAATGTGTTCAAATGTGAAAAGCTTGTAGTTCTTAAAGAAATTCCAAAACTCATTAGAAATTGTGAATGTCACAGCTTTGAAGAATTGGGGCTTGATTTCTCTGTGAATGTGGGGAATGACATGGTATTTTAATATTGCTTGGGAAATATCCTTGTACAAAAATGTGATTCATATTGTTTCTTTACTTATGTGAATTTACGGGACTCACCTTAAATAGTTTGCTACTTTAACTTGCTAGTGTGGGAGTACTGCCCCAGTATTATTTGCTCTTACTAGAGGAAGGGGCTGGTGCTACTTGCTACAAAATGCTTCTCTTTCACTGCAACGTGGGATGCACCTTACAGACTTTCAATCAATCAATCAGATTTCTTTTATAAAAAGGGAGCAGGAACATCTACCGTTCAGTCAAACAGCCATGTCTTGAGGTCCTTCCTGAATTGAGGTAGAGATGGTGATTCCCTGAGATGCAGGGGCAGAGTGTTCCAGGTCTTCGCAGCGAGGTAAGGGAAAAATCTTCCTCCAGCCAAGGTCTTGCTGGTGCGTGGGATGGTTGCCAGTTGGGCAGAGCAGAGATGTCTGGTGGATGCGTAGAAGGAAAGGCGGTGGTTGAGGTACGCAGATCCTGCATTGTAGAGAGCTTTGTAGACATGCGTGAGGAGTTTTAAAGTGATTCTCTTGTTTATTGAAGCCATTGGAGATACTTCAGGTACCGGTGATGTCGTTGCATCAGGGGATGTTTGGTATGAGTCTGGCGGAGGCATTCTGGATGTTCTGCAGTTTCGTTTGGATATTTTGTGTGGTGTGTGTATTTTGAGTGCGGCAGTATGTATGGCCAATGGTTTACCGCCACTGAATGTCTGCCATGGTGATTCGTGGGACATAATGTGATGGGCATAGTTCTGTTGGCATAACCCTGTGGGTTTTGTGTGGTGTGTGTATTTTGAGTGCGGCAGTATGTATGGCCAATGGTTTACCGCCACTGAATGTCTGCCATGGTAATTCGTGGGACATAATGTGATGGTCATAGTTCTGTTGGCATAACCCTGTGGGTTTTGATACTGCCAGTTTATCACTGACCTTTGGTGTGGCGAACTTGTGTCTGTGGCTTTATAGTGACGGATTGGTGTATGTGTGTCATAATATGGTGAACGGATATCTGCTTTGGCGGCGGTATGTTGGCGGCAATCAGCATGGCAGTAAGTGGGATTTACCGCCAATATCATAATGAGGGCCAATGTGTTAGTACTCGTTTTTTATAGCCTTATGCTGTAACATTTGGCCATCAACCTGACCTATATTAAAATTGGCTCTTTTGTAAAATGTGAGTACTTGTGGGGTGCATCTAATGCAGCCCTTCTCTACCAGCATCATCTGTTTTAGGCTGGCTACCTTGTGGTCTTACCCTCATAGACTTTAGAAATACCTTGTCATGTTTTTAGTGGCTACCCCATGTTCCTTCAAGGTTATGTGCTCCAGTTTATATTTGCCCTCTGGCCAACTAGGAAAAAGTCCTCTGTCCCATCCCACGTAAACTTCTGTCTGACACACTCTTCTGGTCCAATTGCTTCCCAAATATCAGTGCCTCTCTAAGCTTGCCCACCACAGAATGGTTTGCAGAACTACTTGCAGTACAAAGGCCCATCTACAGCAAGCTCTTGCACCTATTTCTATACTTAAGCAAAACTCGAATTGCAAAATCCAAACATGAAAGGGGCTTTTGGGAAACAACAAAAAGATCTGCAGCTTCAACACACCAGACATGCATTTATCAATGAGGTTAACAACAACATTGTCTTCTGCAAAACATAGGGCCTGATTCATACTTTTTTTAGCACCGTATTTGCGTCATTTTTTTAATGCAAAGCAGCGCAAACTTATCAAATTTAATCATAAGGCTAGGTGGGGGGACAGAGCCTTTACGGTGGAGGCAGCGAGACAGTGGAACTCCCTGCCCTCATTAATCAGACAGACGGAGATACACACGACTTTCAGAAAGAAACTAAAAACGTGGCTCTTCTTTCAGTAGGTAGGGCTCTCTTGGCTTCATATTCAGGATTGGTCCTGGTTTCTCTCTATCTCACTAAGGTTGGCGCTTCGATGCTCTATTGCCGGAATGCGCTTTACAAAAACTACACAATACAATACAATATTTTGTAAGTTAATGCTGCTTTTGCGTACAAAAATGATGGAAATGCAGTGCTAAAAAGTATAAATCAGGCCCAAAATTACTTCTTATTGTGTATCGCCATCTTATGAACACAGTCCGCCATGTCTTAGCTATATTGATTCTTCATTTGACGTGTTATTGGTAGTCATCCCAAATGGGCTCATTTTATGAACCTTAGAAGGATGACAGGTTAAGTCAGCCATGCCAGCGTTTGAACCCTTGATGCACACATATTTTGATATTGGATAGGTCATCATCCACTAAGTTCCCTTACATGAATTTGCATCTGTAATTCATAATCTCCGAAGTGGTCGCTCAAACAAGTCACCAGATTTTGGTTCAAACTTGAGACCTTCAAAACATATAGTTGCCATCCACAGGACCAAAACTGCTAAGTTATCCTATTAGTATCCAAGGCACTGACCTGGTTACCACACTAGGATTTAAGCCTGTGACCTACGGGTCACACACATTTCTGAAGTGGGCAGTTGACTCACTGAGCCCTGTCACAGCAAGCCAGAGCATTAGAAAATAAGACACAGCCAAACTCAAACCCGTGGGATGCTTTTTAACCCATCAGTAATGTACATCTGCTGTACTCCCGTCGTGCAGTGCCTGGCAGGAACGTGTTGGAGCACTGCACTGGAAATGTCTCACGCTAATCAGTTATCACAGAGGATAAACACATAAACACAAGACACTGTTATAAAGAAGAATCATTGCGCTTGCTCTAGTCTGCAGTTAGGCTTACTGGGAGATGGTGTGAGCATGCCCTGCCCCATTGCAATGTTTCCTTCATGTGAAATAGAAAGAAATTAAAGGGCAGATTTAAGAAGAGTGGCACTGCACCTAGAGCAGCGCCACTTTTCTTGCGCCTCATAGAGTCCCCCTACCACCACCATGTGTGCGCCGCATATTAAATACGACACACCGTGGCGCAGGGGAGGGAGCAATAGCGTCAACATTTTTGACCCTATTGATGTACTGTTCAGGGTTAGCACCAAATTTTGTCACTAACTCTAAACAGTACATAGGGGCTCATTGTAACCAATGGTGTCCCCCCAGGGGTTAAAAATGCCCCAAAAATGGCACAAAGAAATCTTTTAGATTTCTTTACGCCATTTTTTCAGCCTCCTCTACTGTTGGAATGCCCCCATTGCATACATTATGCCTGGCGCAGGCATAACCTGGTTCAAGGGGATGTAAATCTGGCGCAGCTATTACAGGCTTGTTGGGTTACATTAGCGTAATATAAATTGATGCTAATTAGCCACAAGGAGTTGATAGGCCCTCTTAAATCTGTGACTAAGAGGGCTCAGCTGAATCCCTGTAGGATACATGAAACCTGAGAAAGAAACCAAGGTGAATTAATGGATAAATCAGTACAGATATTGCCAGTTGGCATCAGAAGCCAACACTCCGCCGCCGAGGGCACTCCCTCGCACCAACTACTGCCTATCCTGGCTCAAACAGGACAGGAAAGAGTAAAGTGGATAAGCAAGAAAGATGACAAAGCTCTTCCATTTCTTACTCGGTTGATGCTTGGGAAAAGCATCTGCCTGAAGACTGGAAGAAAGAAAGAAGATTACGTAAAAAGTAAAGGTCTGTGCATCATAATGACTAGCCCATGTGCATTTGAACCTCATGGGGTTAAGTACTGGGAAACTCTGCTACATGTTGGGAGGTGAAGTTTTTGCTGAACTCTGAGTCGCAGAACTCCAAGAACTCCGCCCAAGGAGCAGAGTTTACCACCCAGGCCTACTCAACAGATATACACACAAACCTTAGTGGATTACACAGCACAACTTGCAAAACTTAAAGTTTTGATTTTGGCACTGGAACATACAGATTTTGAGCTTCCAACACTTATCCTGTGCAATTAGTATTATAATGCCCGGTCCTTTAACAAATACACTGCTGGCGCCTTAATGGGTTCAGAGATTCAAAAGGACACACCATAAAACTGAAATTCTTGTGCGGTTGTAATGCTATGTGTATTTGACCACCAACTCCATCTTGACCACTGACTCCATTTTATGCTTAGCATGGGGGATGTGAAAGGTAGACTTGATAAGAGAGTCTCAACCTCAGAATGGTTTCATCAAGGAAAAGTACAGCTCCTCTGTCTCTGGAATGCTCATTGGAGCAGGGCCCATTCCGTTGCGTGTTTTTGGCACTGACAGAGTAGAGCCAGCGCTTGAATTTCACAACCGAAGGGAGGGAGAGATTGCAAGACTCTTTCTCTTGAGGTTAAGGTATATAATGCGGGGAAACTTGGCACTGTGGTAGAAGGAGCTTGTCTGAACGTGGACTCACGGTTCAGGGTCCTATGTTGTGAAGACCTCCTGCCTCAGCCATCCAGGGTTCCTCAACTTGATGCTGGCAAGGATGAACCTTTCAACCTCAATGGTAATGTATTTTATTTTTTAATAATTATCTAGCGTGTCTATGCGTACGTATATCTAATATTTATATATATATATATATATATATATATATATATATATATATATATATAAAATAATCTTCAACAGATGGAACGATAACCATCTGACGGCTGCACCAATCCCGTTAATTAAATCCCAACCACTCGAACAAAGTTGTATTCAACAATGTCGGATTGAATTCATCAAATTTATTTCTTGTAAAGGTTTCACAGAGTCCTGAAGTGAGATGTCAACGCGTTTCGGCAAAACGCCTTCTACTGGACAAATCTGGCCTACAAGCCGACACCGTATATATACAAGTTAAAACCCATCATTTGTTTTCATAGCATTCTAGTGTAAACTACTGCAGCGGCCATCTTAACACATGCAAAAGCCTAAAGTTCTAGCTCTACAATCTTTTCATGAATTGCTTTCAATGGTATAAATATAGATACATCATATATATCACATATATTACCTGAGTATATAATGCATATAATTAGTTGAATCCAGAGAAAATCATTGATTAAATATTGTGAGTATAAAATTATATGTTGATACATAATTTAAACCAGTATCATTAATTTTTCTGATCAACATCCATCGTTCTAATTAATCAAATATTTATAAGATATTTTTTCCAATCTGTTTTTTAAAAAAAAAATATGAACATTTCAAATATTAAAATTATTATAAATGTTGCAAAATACTGTAAAATGTTATAAATAGTTAGTTATAAGAGGTTAGTCAATACATATAAACCAATCAGCACAATAACTAATATCCTACAATTAAATGCAAAAATAACATCCAATATGGTTATAATTTACAATAAATAGAATCTTATTCATTATTAAATTCAAAATTTGAAATCAATTATATAATGTCAACTATACCTCATATGCGTAACTTTATACAATAGGAAACTTGACCCCAATTGGAATTTGAGCTTTTGTGTAGTTTACCACTTCACTATCAACATATGCTTTATCCCCTATGTATACTCAGTAAGTTCATTGGACCAAAAATATATACCTTATTGTATCACGATATGTTACATAGATATCCAGAAGGCAATACATGTATTTTATAGATTAAATCATCACTATTTAAATCTATATTGTGAGTTTCCTGATTAATGCATGTGTTGAAATAGAATAGGAAAGAGGCCACTGACTAAAGTGCAATGTGCTAATAAGACAAAAATATTTCTATATTAGATAAGGTGTCTATAAATAGTGCAAAATGGTGATGAATAATTTGTAATAAAAAATGTGTATATGTGTTATCACTCTTCTATAGATAATGAATTCTAAGGAGGGAAAAATTCCAAAAAGATATAAGGAATAAATAATTTTTTATATATATATATATATATATATATATATATATATATATATATATATATATATATATATATATGTATTCACTGCATAAATTCCTTGTTGATTTATTGCATATTTTCTGTCTGTCATTGTTTAACTGGTGTGAGTATTCTGGCATCCTCATGTGTTTTATAGCATTCAAGTTAAATGTTCATATTTTCCTGTGCTTTTATTTGATATCTGAGAAGTGCCTAAATAAATTAATTACAGAGAATAAAAGTGCTGCATTCTTTGGCATTGTTTCTCTTAGTTCAAGGTAGAGCAACACAGGGGTACGGTGGCAGGTCTTAAAGACAAACTGCCACGGGCTCATGTAGTATATACATTGGACCATCAACTTTTGGAATACACGTTGTAGGAAACTATTTGGCTGATTAAGCAGTAAAATCAGTAGTTGCTACGGCTTCTGTTGCTGCAATAACTCGTTCACATACTAGGGTGGATGATGACATCTTGCCATCATCTAGGGTGGATGATGACATCAGCCGAGGCGTTTGTGAATGCCTCGGCTGATTGCAAGCCTTTATCAAAAGAATTCCATACTAAATATTCTACTGCTTAAGTGTCCAAAGTATTCCTTTTGTTACAATACCAATGACGGGTGATCGTGTGATCCCCAACCTAGAGCAGCAGAGCAGAGCTGATTAAAGCAGCTCATGAGGGTGTTGCTTCTGCCCATGCTGGTGTGGTGGTTACTATCTCCTTACTACAGTATGAACATGTTATTGCTGTCCTTGTCTATACAAACAAACCAAACAATATGTCCTTAGCTGTGACATTTGCCAAGAAATTCAAGGCTCCACCATAAAACACCCACCTGCAGACACCGCTCTTAATTTCCAATAAGCCTTTGCAGTGTGTGTACCTGGACCATTTCGAACTCTCAGATGGTGCATATAAATGCATTCTACTTGCGGTAGACTCATGCTTCAGATTCTTATCGGTGTGACCACAATGATCAGCTGACGCTCAAAGTGTCATTAGAGATTTGCAAGTCTTTATCTGTACATATGCAGTTGCAGCATTCCATTCTGACCAGGGCCCTTTCTTTGCCTCCAGGTTATACTGGGACACCATGCATGCCTTTCGTCTATGGATTGGTTTTGTTATGTCTTCTTTCTGTTGCTACATGGTCACTATCTTCCTGAATTCTCTGCTGTTGAACTGATTGATGAGGTTTTAAACCCTTATTTGTCCTCACACAAAGTGAAAATAGACTTGTTCCTTGTGAACATTTCTCTTATTCCAGTTATTGATGGGATTGTTTGGGAAAAAGTACCCTTTGATATTTTTGCTCCAATCGAAATGATTTAATTTCCATATGACATTTCTATGAATGACATTATCACACCTGCGGTTGTTTCTGATGATTGGGATGTAAATTTTATGGGAAAACCGCAAATTGTTGGGAAATGTTTTGTTACCATCATTAGGGACACCATTATTTATACCAAGTCTGTACTCTAACAGTATTTTTTAATTACACACAATGGGAAAATTGCCCACCTTCACCAGTGGGAAGTTCCAAAACATATGTATAGAAATTCATCTATTTTGTCTGAGCATGATGCTAAAAACACAGAGGGCCTGATTCTCCGCCGCCCGCCAAAGTCCCGCCGACAAATGACCGCACCGCGGTCAAAAGACCGCGGCGGCCATTCTTACATTTCCGCTGGGCCGGCGGAAATGCCCCTGCAACGAGGATGCCGGCTCCGAATGGAGCCGGCGGAGTTGCAGGGGTGCGACGGGTGCAGTGGCACCCGTCGCGTATTTCAGTGTCTGCATTGCAGACACTGAAATACTTTGTAGGGCCCTCTTACGGGGGCCCCTGCAGTGCCCATGCCATTGGCATGGGCACTGCAGGGGCCCCCAGGGGCCTCGCGGCACCCCCTACCGCCATCCTGTTCCTGGCAGGAGACCCGCCAGGAACAGGATGGCGGTAGGGGGTGTCAGAATCCCCATGGCGGCGGAGCGCGCTCCGCCGCCATGGAGGATTCTCCCGAGCAGCGGAAAGTCGCGGGAGACCGCCGACTTTCCGTTTCTGACCGCGGCTGAACCGCCGCGGTCAGAATGCTCGACGGAGCACCGCCAGCCTGTTGGCGGTGCTCCCAGGGTCGGTGACCCGGGCGGTCACCGACCGCCAGGGTCAGAATGACCCCCAGAGTCCTAATATGTCAGATCACCACATATGAAAGTAAGAGAAATACTGCTAACCAACACTAAATTAATTTATTCAGATCCCTTTATTTTCCAGTTGGCCACAGAAAGTTCTGAATTTTGGAAAAGGTTGATTAACTTAAAATGTGTTAAGGGAAAAATCGATTGGCAGATACAAGGCATGGAGGCTCTATTTAGAGCATGTTTAATAGTGTTATAAGTGATTTTTCCAAACTACGCTGTCCAGCAAACTACTTGCCTTGGATTAGCAACAGTAAAATAATTTAATACGCCCAGTATTCCCTATATTGCAACATTTGACAACTGACAGAATATTGTGAATGTCACAGAACAACAGCTCCTTGGTTGGGTTCAGAACGGTAACTTTAATCCATCACTTTCAGGTCCCCATGGGTGAAAATTGTGGCCAGTGGATACTAATGGTTGTCATGCATGTTTTTTAAACTCTATAAGGGTTTTTTAGAGGAAGCAGATCGAACCCTCATTGCATTATCACACAACAATCTGGTTTTGTCCCCACATATATAGGCCCAGATGTAAAAAATTCTAAATTGGTATTTCCTAAATAGCGACTCCTTAGAAATCACTGTTTAGGAAATGCAAAATGAAATGTACAAAAATAGTGATTTCGTACATAGTTGAAATCTCCATAAGGAAATCACTGTGTTAGAAGTGCTAAACCATTCCTGCCAATGGGCCTAATGGCTCATGGGTAGGTATGGTTTTGCATTTTCAAATTTGTGATTTTTTTAATAGGAAATTGCAAATGAGGAAATGCAATACCGAGAGTGCCTATGGCCTTAAGGTCCCCTTTTGATGCATCCCAAAAACAGGTGGTGCACATGTAACATGCACATATGCCCTAAAGGCATGTCTGCGCTACATGTAACTTAAAAAAATGCATTTTTGGGCAATTTTTTTAAATTGCATATGGTTACCATCAACTTTGAGTCAATGGTAATTATATTTCCTAAATGTCCATTTTGCATTTAATAAATTCTTTGTACATGTGTTTTCAAAATCTCAAATAGAAAATTTCTATTTGTGATTTCCTATTTGGAGACTAGAAAATAGGGATTTTACTGGATATAAATTGCATTTTGCGATTTCCTAAAGGCCTTTGAACATATGAAAAGGCCATTTAGCATTTCTTAATGGACCAAAATTGCAATTCGGTCCATTAAGAAATTCTAAGTGCTTTCGTAAAAATGGCCTGTTAAAAATGGGGTCTTTGGTTGACAGTCAGGTTACCTCCTGTTCAAGCAAGGACCCTCACTCTAGACAGGGTAAAAGAGAATCACCCTCAGCTAACCCCTGCTTACTCCCTTGGTAGCTCGGCAGAGCAGTAGGCTTAACTTCAGAGTGCTAGGTGTAAAGTATTTGTACGAACACACACAGTAACTTAATGAAAACACTACAAAATGACACAACACCAATTTAGAACAATAGGTAATACTTATCTAAACAAAACAAGACCAAAACAACAAAAATCCGACATACACAAGTCAAATTATGAATTTTTAAAGATTAAACTCAAAAATAGCGCTTAGGAACACAAAATGCTTCAATGAGGTGTTAACACAGCATCGTGACAGAGTCGTTCCCCACAAGCTGACACCAGCGGCGCCGGACACGGAGTCGTGTAGACCCCCAAATACAGTACCTGTGGTGAAGGATGAAAACAAGTTGATGCGCGAAGTCGGGGATCGTGGCGTCTGTGCGAAACGTTGAATCTGCGCACTTTGAGCGGTGTCGGTCACGACGTGGTGCAGCGACTTCCATGGAGTCGCGGACTTCAGCGGGGCTGCAGCGGTGTCGGGCCTGCAAAGGTCGTCGCGTTCCAGCGAAGATCACGGAGTCGGTTGCAGGTGGCGTCACTGGATTCAACAGCGGCGTTAGTCCGAAGTCATCTGAAGTCGATTTCCTCGGATTTCCACCAGCTTTCCTTTCAAGTGCCCAGGGACTGGATAGGGCACCCCTTGTCAGAGCAGGAGTCTCTCCAGAGACTCCAGGTGCTGGCAGAGAGAAGTCTGTGCTGTCCCTGAGACTTCAAACTACAGGAGGCAAGCTCTAAATCAAGCCCTTGGAGATTTCTTCACAAGATGGAAGGCACACAAAGTCCAGTCTTTGCCCTTTTACTCTGGCAGAAGCAGCAACTGCAGGATAGCTCCACAAAGCACAGGCAGGGCAGCTCTTCGTCCTCAGCTCTTCAGCTCTTCTCCAGGCAGAGGTTCCTCTTGTTTCCAGAAGTGTTCTAAAGTCTGTGGTTTTGGGTGCCCTTCTTATACCCAATTTCTGCTTTGAAGTAGGCCTACTTCAAAGTAAAGTCTCTTTTGAATGTGAAATCCTGCCTTGCCCAGGCCAGGCCACAGACACTCACCAGGGGTTGGAGACTGCATTGTGTGAGGGCAGGCACAGCCCGTCAGGTGTGAGTGACCACTCCTCCCTTCCCTCCTAGCACAGATGGCTCATCAGGATATGCAGGCTACACCCCAGCTCCCTTTGTGTCACTGTCTAGTGTGAGGTGCAACCAGCTCAACTGTCAAACTGACCCAGACAGGGAATCCACAAACAGGCAGAGTTACAGAAATGGTAGAAGCAAGAAAATGCCCACTTTCTAAAAGAGGCATTTTCAAACACACAATCTTAAAATCAACTTTACTGAAATATGTATTTTTAAATTGTGAGGTCAGGGAACCCGAACTCCACATGTCCATCCGCTCCCAAAGGGAATCTACACTTTAATCAGACTTAAAGGTAGCCCCCATGTTAACCTATGAGAGGGACAGGCCTTGCAACAGTGAAAAAACTAATTTAGCAATATTTCACTGTCAGGACATATAAACCACATTACTATATGTCCTACCTTACCCATACACTGCACCATGCCTTTGGGGCTACCTAGGGCCTACCTTAGGGGTGTCTGACATGTAAGAAAAGGGAAGGTTTAGGCCTTGCAAGTGGGTACACCTGTCAAGTCGAATTTACAGTTAAAACTGCACACACAGACTTAATTACAGAGTTAGTTATGTGGGTGGCACAACCAGTGCTGCAGGCCCACTAGTAGCATTTGATTTATAGGCCCTGGGCACCTCTAGTACACTGTACTAGGGACTTACTAATAAATCAAATATGCCAATCATGGATAAGCCAATTACATACACATTTTGTAAAGGAACGCTTGCACTTTATCACTGGTTAGCAGTGGTAAAGTGCCCTGAATAACAAAAACAGTAAAATCAGAGTCCAGCACACATCAACAACCTGGGGAACAGAAGCAAAAAGTTAAGGGAGCCACGCCAAGGATGAAAAGTCTAACACGGCCCATAGTGTGGGGTTATCATGTCAACAATGGTTATAATCCTCCACGTTAACATCTGTAATAGAACTCCTTTCTCTCCTTTCTAATGATATTAACTTACAAGATTTCTTGTTAGGTCCCAGAAAACCAGTCTCTAAACAATTCTTATTTGCAATATTGTAGTATTGCCGCGACCTCGTGACTCCTGTTTAACGTCTCGAGCTCGTGATAGAGAGGAGCTCGAGACACTCGGAGTCAAGAGGACGGTTGAGCTGGTAGCTGCGACATCGCAGCGGTCTATATGTTGATTAAAAGATCTTTACCTTACCTACACTTGTAGTCATGATTACTACAAGTATTTCTGGCTTATGTTCCAGGTAACAAGAATGTTAGAGCGTATTTTCTATCCAGATTTCCTCTGGTTGAGGATGTGAGTGTTGGTGAGGATGAAGATGAAGATGATGTAGATAATTGTTTTACAGCAGCTGTTGATCTGGAAGATATGTGCGCAATAAGTGAATGTGAGTGGAAAAGGGAATTGGCAAAAGACTTGGTGTTGGCTCAAATTGTGAAATTTATAAAAGAAGGGTGGCCCAGAGAAAGAAATGTACCTATTCAATTTCAAACTTTTGTCAAGGTGTCAGGTGAAATGTCAGTTGAGGATGGCGTTCTGATGAGGGGTGAGAGATTTGTTCCCCCGGAGAGCCTGAGGAAAAGGATAGTTGCTGCTGCGCATGAGGGACACTTGGGCAGGACACTTACCAAGTGCAGATTACGTGAAACGTTTTGGTGGCCTGGAATGGACCATTGTGTTGATGTCTGTGTGGATGAATGTGTGATTTGCAACAGTTGTGAAAAGGGGCTCAAGGTGAGGACTCCACCGTTACAACCTATTGAACTACCCGCTAGGCCGTGGGAAAAGCTGGGAATTGATCTTATTGGTCCTTTCTATGCTTTGCCAAGTCCATGTAGATTTGCTGTAGTCTTAATTGACTACTATTCTAAGTGGCCTGAAATCAAGTTTATAGGTGAACCCTCATCAAAAAATGTAATTGAATTCTTGAGAGATGTATTTCTACGGGAGGGGTTCCCTTCGGCCATTGATTCTGACAATGGTGTGCAATTTGTTAGTCAGGAATTTAAAGAATTTTTACTAGAAGGTGATGTTAAACACATAAGGAGTTCACTATATCATCCTCAAACCAATGGCCTTGTAGAGCGCATGAATCGAGTGTTGGGGAATTGTGTACAATGGGCTATTGCTAACAAGTCAAATGTTCAAATTTCTGTACGTACTATGCTTTGGTTTTATCGCACAACCCCCCATTCTTCTACAGGTGTTTCTCCATTTGAACTGTTGCATGGAAGGAAGCCATCTTCAAGGATCTGTCCCGGTTGGATGTCTAAGTGGGTGAAACAAAGTGATTTGAGTGTAATTGATGATACTGTCAGAAATAATGTCCGGAGGGCACAATTAAAGCAGAAGGAATACTTTGATTTATCAAAGAGGGTCTACTCTCATGAATTTGAAGTAGGGGACAAGATTAGAATCAAACTTCCTGTTCACAGGAAGAAAGGAGAAAAGAGATTTTCAGAACCCTTGATAATTGACAAAGTATGTGGTAATGCTGTTAGGGTTAATTTGCGGAATTGGTGGAATGTTGACAGGGTAGTTAAAGTCAAGGAAATTCCTAATAAAATGTGGAAGTCTGATCATTCTATGGAATGTCTGAACAAACCATCTCACAGTGAACCAGTTACTGATGAAACGAATCCAACGGATGTTGATAAAGTCGTTTTTGAACATTATGTACGCAGGAGTGGCAGACAAAGAGTGAAACCTTTGAGATACCGTTAATTCCGTGACATGTATTTGAGTTATGATTTTGGTTTCATCTTTCTTCATAATTTGTATTTTTAAATTTTTTTTTATTTCTTTTGTTGTTATTGTTTTTCTGTAGACTGTTATCTTATTGAGTAATGGTTAAATTGTTATTTACTCGTTTGTAAGGGAAGAGGATAATGTAGTATTGCCGCGTCCTCGTGACTCCTGTTCTACGTCTCGAGCTCGTGATAGAGAGGAGCTCGAGACACTCGGAGTCAAGAGGACGGTTGAGCCGGTAGCTGCGACATCGCAGCGGTCTATATGTTGATTAAAAGATCTTTACCTTACCTACACTTGTAGTCATGATTACTACAAATACATAATGAAATGTGGGAGTTTTTGTAAATGGAAGCTGCTCCACATTTAAGGCAGATAGATAAAGAAAAATTAGAGAAAGTTTTGGCCGTTGTTGATAATGGTATGAACTCATCGTCCACTCATATTTACACACTAAACAACATTGTGTCCTCTGCTATTGATATTATTCAAAACAGTATGTCATTACACCATGGACAGAGCCAGCTTTGGTCCATTATGCAGTTGGGGTGTATGTTAGAAGTTCTGAAAAGTGGCTGCGTGCCCTGGAAGCATGTTAACTCTAAGGAGTTCTTTGCCGCATTTAGCCTCACACATAAACAAATGATAATGGCTGGAAAAGAGGCTAGGTACATCATGCTCAATTTTGAGAAGTTAGAAAAGTTACCTTTTACTGTGCTGAAACACCATTATCAGTGTGGTTAATACATGAAGTGATCTCACTGCCAAAATTGACATTTCAATTCACTTCATCGTTTGAAACTGTTTCCTATTTGCAGGTATGAGCAGTTAGGGGACAGCTACATTCATAAGGTTTGGGAGCTGCCCTTTGATTTCAAATCCTTGAATGGCAGATAAAAATGTGAAAATTCTGTAAGCCATTCTATGATTTGTAAACAGGTGACATTTCACTGTTCATGTAACATGTCTGTTGAGAATTTAGCTTGCTACTTGAAGAGTATTCCTGCTCCTTTGATTTGCCCAGTGTTTCCTTTCCATTGGAATGGGAGTTACTTGATGCTGACTGATCAATATTGTTGTAGGGGGACAGCAGGTATCGCTTATATGATTTGGCTTTCTCAACTGTTGTGGAAATTCCCTTCTACGCATGAGATAAAAGTAACGCATTTGTGGCCTCACACTGCTACCTATAATGCCAATGCCAATTTCAACAAGCTGGGCAGACTAAAAGCACTTTTGTTTAAAAAACTCGTGGAACTTACATCTGCCAATGAGACATATGACTCTTAGTGGCAGGGATACAGTCCCTTTTAAATACAAAGATTCCAATACTCTTCGGGGAATTGGTCAGTTGCATTTTTACTGCATTGAACACCGCATGGATTGTACACTTTTTTAAGGCCGTAGATTCTGGATTTGTCAACACTTTTGAGACAGTGCTTTGAATTGTACCTTCAGCCATACTCTCACTTTTTACACATGTTTTGGAGGTTTCCCACTTGTTTTGGCATTAACTGTTTGTATCTTGCTATTGCTGTTTTTAATTTGCAATGACTGCCCCCTCTCAACAAAGAGGAGTAATGGAGCTCCCAAAAGTCCAACTGTGTTGTGAATGCATGATGCAGTACTTTGGAGTTGTACTGTTGGAAGAACTATTGCCATTTTGACCAGTACTCTGCAGTGTGCATCCCTTCTGTTGCTTATGGTGCTCTTTCGAACATGCACTGGATGTATGCCTTGGGCGGCAACACGTACTTTCTGTGGACAAAAATCTTATCATGTTCTCGATGAGGGTTCACTGTTGGAGCTGTTCAATGAGATTGAGATTGCTAATTGATGTCTCCTATGAGTCTGACTCCAGGGATCGAGTCTCTTTGGCTCCCAGTGCCTCGACATCTGCCACACAACACTAACCTCTCAGCTACGATCATGGATGAGTCTATGGATCATGTGTTTTCCTTTTTAACTTCCAGTAAAGATCTGGTGGTTTTATCGTCTGCTGAAGTACGATCTGTCCTGAATTCCATCTCTACCACTATATTTGATGATCTCATATGGGATTACAATGGTTTTTCATTGGCATGTTTTTACAAATTGATTTGTTTAATTTGGCCTAATGTTTTGGCCAGATCTGCTTGTCTACTTGAACATTTTATCTCTTTTATGTATGTATTGTATATTACACTTGCCTTTCAGTAGTTGTTTTATATTTTCATAATTGTAGGTCCTGAACTCTACACTCTTATACCGACAAGGGGAGGGTGTTGTGGGTTCTTTTTAGTGCCTGAGTTCAGCAGCCTTATTTTAGCATTAGGCCTGTAGCCTGTGCCTTTTACAAGCAGACATGGTTTTATTAATTTTCATATTTGTTAGCACAGCCAGCTTCCAACATTGTTTTTATATTTTAATCAGCTGTTTCTTTTCTGAGAGACATAGTTGTCTCTGCCATACATTTTATTAGCACTTACCACACATTTCACATTGTGCACTGTTCAAAGCTGTCATGTTCGATACATGATATTCTAACTTGTATTGCAGCTCTCGGAGCTCAGAAACCAGTCTTTAATTATAACGTCAGGCTTTTTCTTAGAACATTGCAAGATTTGTTCTAGAAAAACCACATAGGCCTGGGGGGGGCAGAGCACATCCCAGTCATGGTCGCCCTGCAACATACACAATTCCATTGAGAGCTTCACTGATCCTGGAACTGACTCTTCAGCTATCTGTGGGGATTGCTACCCAGACAACAGGCAGACCCTTGCCAGCCTTTCAGGAATGGGGTCGGGCCGTTCTCTTAGATTGAATAGGCAGAAGGATTATTACCACTATGCTCTCAGATTTTGGAGCTATGGTGAAGGTAGGAATCTTTTGAGCTTTAGGCTCATACAAAATGGTGGGATGGTTTAACTTTTTCACACTGATAGTAACTATGATCACTGTATTTTGTTTCATCTGCCTAATTATTGCAACTCATGCTTCTTACCATAGGATGCAATTGCTTCACTAAATGCATTGAAATCCATTTTGCATCTTTATTCTGCCTTTGCAAGTGTGAGTCTTTGAGTAACTGAGTAAAAGGGGTCTCTTCTGTTTATCACAACTTTCCTGAGGAGTCAGAGTGTCAGTTTTTAGGTTGCCACAAATCACCTTCTCCTTCTTAAAGTAGGGTGATGCACTGCAAGCTAGTCCAGAGTTTTGCCGACAGTTCCCAGACGGTGTGGGACTGACTGAGTCACCCACTTATGGTGGTGCTCCTGCCCTACAAAACATGCAGTCTTATTATTATAATAGGACCACACAACAGCATTCTGGCCATACCTTCTTTTCATGTCTGCTTGGCTAGCTTCCAGATTTTCCTGTGCTAGCTCCCAAAAGCACTTTGACTGGATATGGAGTACCAGCATAAAGCTGACCACATCCTGGCGGGCCTTCCTGGCAGCCTGCTCCCAGCCCTACTTCACCAGACTGTGAGGTCCTTTCTCAGAGTGCCCGTACAGAAGTTCAAAGGGGCTGAAGCCAAACCCCTTGTTCGGTACCTCCCTGTAGGAAAATAAAAGGCATTGCAGGAGGATGTTCCACTTCTGCCTCATGGGATCTGACAAATCCATTAACATGCCTTTTAGTATCCTATTAAACCTTTCAACACGCCCATTGGCTTGAGGATGGTAAGGAGTGGTGAACTTGTAGGTTACTGTTGGACTTGTCGTATTTGTAGGGTTTCCCCAATTTTTTGTTTTTCTCCTCCTATTTTTCTGACCTTCTTGTTTGTCGACTTTAGGACTCTGGGTAGTTTACCCCTGCTAGCCAGTGCTAAAGTGCATGTGCTCTATCCTCTAACCAAGGTATAATTGGTTTATACCTCTTTGGCATATTCATTTTACTACAAGTCCCTTGTAAAGTGGTATACCATATACGCGGAGCCTGTAAATTAAATGCTACTAGTAGACCTGGAGCACTGATTGTGCCACCCACAGAAGTAGCTTTTAAACCTTTCTTAGGCCTGCCACTGCAGTGCCTCTGTGTGCAGTTCAATGCCATTTTTGAACAGACATTTAGAATTACTTGCCAAGCCTTAACTTTCCCTTATATTACACATAGAACACCCCTATGGTAGGTCATAGGTAGCCCTGTGGCATCATGGTGATGTGTAAGTAAAATGTAGGACATGCACTTTTATGTTTTGCATGCCTAGTAGTGAGAAATAGCCTTTTTCATTTTTCACTATTGTGAGGCCTGCTCCTCTCATAGGATAACATTAGGAATTCCCTTATATTCTTCTTCAGAAAGAAGTAACTTTTTCATATTTGGAATGGTAATGATTCGACCTACTTACTGGTGTAGTTGGATTTTCCATTACTATTTTAGAAATGCCACTTTTAGAAACTGGGCATTTCTCTGAGCCATTGGCGATTTTCACATAATTACATTTGCTGCATGTGCCACACAATCCATCATCTGCTGCATACTCTGCAGATTTTAACAACAAAAAATATCTTTCTAGCTCAAATGGTTCAAAAGTTACTAAAAGTGCAGGAACTGGACTGGTGACCTTTTTGTTGCTTATTGATACGTTTGGATTTAAAATTGTAGCAGTGAGCTGCAACCAATGTCCATACAGAGTTATGAAGTTTAAAAATGTTGAAATAATGAAGTAATATTATCACAGAGTATGCCACATTATGCCACATAATTTGCCTTTTCCAGCCGCATAATTTATTAAAAGCTGCCACATATTTTGACTCTCTCAAGACGCCTAATTCCAGTGGCCCTGCTCATAACTCTGTGTGCTTTGCAGCATGTCTCCAATCAATGTTTGGCCTGGGTGACAGCTACACTTTGTACATAATTTCCAGAGAGCCACAACACTGGAAGGGCTGGGTGTGACAGGTGATACATCTGGATTCTCCTTCCTACTGATATTCTTCCTGGGCTGGGAGAGGTGGTTCACACATACATGTCAATAGGTTGTGGCCTGCCCTCACACAAACGGCTGATGTACCCCCACTGATCTTCTAGAGCTAGGTCTGAGCTGAAAGGAATTGCTGTGTACTTCTAAGGGTTCCTTTGAAGTCACTCCATCATTAAAGACATTTGTGAGGATAAGTACGGGCTCTGACCCCATGTTGGTAGACACTTTGTGGAACTTGTAACCAGATGCTGCTGGTTCTACATGCTACACACTGTCAGAGGACTGCTGTGCTGCCAGGAGGAACTGTCTTTGGGGCTACTTGCTTTGTTGTGCTGACTTGCTGCCTGCTTGGCTGCTGAAGGGACTGCCACTCTGCAACTGTACTTTAGTGCTGGCCTTTCTGCTACTCCCCCAAGTGTTCCCCAAGGGCTTTTTGGCTTGCCCGCCATTCTCTGCAATCTCAGGTCCATAAAAGATTGACCCTGAGTACCTCTGCCAAGGCACTCTACTTCCTGTAAGTCCAAAAGCAGTGTGCTCTGCAAAAGGAGTTGTGACTGATTTCTCTTCTGTGCCCTAAATCAGCGCTTGAGGAGTGATTCACTTTCCGGGGATCTGCTTGTACCTGCCATGCTTGCAGCCATGGGCAAGCACCTCCAGTTTTGATTGTTCACTGCCACCATGCCCAGGCTCTCCATCTAGCGTTGGTGGCTGGTAAACCAGACACACAGCCTCAGAATGAATTCCTGGCAGAGTGCACAGACAGTGCCCGGGTGTAGGGGTTCTCCAGAAGAAGTTACCACTAGCATGTATCGAGCAGAGGTTTTACTGTTTGAGGACAAGCGAGAGCCCCTTCTGTCTCGGGAGAAGCACGGACCTCCAGTGGTCCCCTCGGTTCTCCAGCGCTGCTCTCTCCAGCAGGAGAGAGATGCTGCAACCAAAGGGAGGGGTGAGAGGGGAGTGGAGGAATTCTGTTGAGGTTGTACAGTAGAAAGGGCCTGTCTACCAGAAGAAGATGCACCAGCGATTCTGTGGAGCCAATGCTGCATTGCCTGCCCCGCTAGGCAGCACCCTGTGAAATGGCTCCTGGTGCATGATGCCTGCTCCTTGGTAGTTGCTGAATCCCCCCAGATACTGTGCACCTCCTGTGTTTTCTGCAGCTGCCCCACTCACTTGTGGGCAGATGCCCAGGGCAATTCTGGGCACAGGGGAACAAGTGGGGTCTCCCCACTACTATCTATAGTGTACCTCTCACTCCCCATTGAGCGACACCTTGGAACCACTTGGACTGTTGTAGGGTTCCAGGGTGAAACAATTGCCGCATTCAGGAGCCAACCCTAATATGGGTAGTATGTGCACAGGTACTCATATGACATTACTGTAATGCCTAAGTACCATATTAAGTTTAGTAGGAGCACAGGTTTTTGATTGTCACCTTGTTAACTGCACGGTAATCTACACAGACACGCAAATCACCATCCTTCTTAGGTATGAAAAACAAAGGCGAAGGTATTGGTGTTGTAGAGTGGTGGATGAAACCTTTGTCCATAACCCATCAAGGTAAGTGAAAAGGTATTGAGTTTCTGGCTCAGACAGAGCGTATACTCTGTCACATGGTTGCATAGCTCCAGAGATCAAGTCAAGACAACAATCGTTAGATCGCTGTGATGGTAATTGGGAGGCCTGTTGTTCACTGAAGATGTCATAAAAGTCCCGGTAAGGACCAGGTAAGGCCTGTGAGTCAGGGACAGAAGCAGCAAGAGTGGCTGCACAGTGCAAGATGTTACCAGTTGAGGTGGTTCCTGATAACAGGAATGCCAGCAGTGCCCAAAGTGACCATCCTAGCCACCCAATACATTTTTGAGTTGTGTACCTGGAGCCATGAGATACCTAAAATGGCACCAAAAACTGGAGTATCAATGAGATCAAATTGTATCTCCTCAAAATGTTTATTGACACAGATCAGGGTTAAAGGACTTGTCTGATGGTCGATAAGTCCGGATGATAATTCCGAACCATCAACAGCTCTTTTCTGGAGTGTCTTTCTTAATCATAGTGATCTCCAAGGTCTTAGCAAGACCGATATCCAAAACATTCCCAGTGGCTCCTGAGTCAAGTAATATCGGAAGGGCCTTTCATACTTGGGCAGACAAAATAAGGTGACTATCAGGTTAAGGTGATGAGGTACCTCAGTCATGGTATTAGCTAGGAAATGTGAGACCTTAATCATAGGGTTGCTCAATAAGACGGTCCCAGGTTTAACTAAGCCTGGTAGTTTTCCGTCTGCTCAGAAGGTCCTGATTCTGACATAGTTACTGCGCCTACTGCTTTCTTAGAAGTCGTGGATTTATTTGTACATTCTCGAGCAAAATGCTGAGGTTTTCTGCAATACAGACAAAGATTCACCTTCCTTCTATGCTCCTTCTCTTCCTTCGACAAGGGTCCTCTAACTCCTCCAAGTTTCATAGGTTCTGAGGAGTCGTGATTAGAAGTGCTTGGTTCTTTCCTTTCAGGCTTAACCATCACTATTCAAGTGATTTCTCACCTCTTCTTTCTTTCAAACGGTTATCTAAACAAACCACCAGATCAATACATTGTGAGCACTCACTGGGTGGGTTGGTTATCTGGGCTAGAGCACCCTTAAGTTCATCACGAAGGCCTCAATAGAAAATATAGGTGCATTTTTCTTCAGGCCACTCAGTCTCAGCAATCAGGCAATTAAAAGAAGAGATATAAGTTAACAAATCTTTATTTCCCTGACGTAGACTCAGGAGCTCATTGTTGCTGGCTTGACCAAACAAATGTTTAGCAAAAAGCCTACGCATAGATTCCTTAAAGCGAGCAAAGTCATAGAGCAATGGGTTGTTCCGTTCCACTAGCAGAATAGACCAGGTTGTGGCGTTTCCTCCTAGATAAGAGATTATAAATGCCATCTTGGCAGCATCATTTGGGAAGGCCATTGGACAACAGAGTAATTGTAAGTGACATTTTTAGAAAGGTAGCATCTTTCTAGCATTGTTACCCCCCACTTTTGGCCTTTTTGTGAGCATATGTCAGGGTGTTTTTACTGTCTCACTGGGATCTTGCTAGCCAGGACCCCAGTGCTCATAGTGAAAACCCTATTCGTCAGTGTGTTTCATATGTCTCACTGGGACCCTGCTAGCCAGGACCCCAGTGCTCATAGTTGTGGCCTGAATGTGTCCCCTGTGTGGTCCCTAACTGTGTCACTGAGGCTCTGCTAATCAGAACCTCAGTGCTTATGCTCTCTCTGCCTTTAAAATTATCACTGCAGGCCAGTGACCATTTTTACCAATTCTAATTGGTGCACTGGAACACCCTTATAATTCCCTAGTATATGGTACCTAGGTACGCAGGGTATTGGGTTCCAGGAGATCCCTATGGGCTGCAGCTTTTACTTGGCCACCCATAGGGAGCTCAGACCAATATTACACAGGACTGCCACTGCAGCCTGAGTGAAATAATGTCCACGTTATTTCACAGCCATTTTACACTGCACTTAAGTAACTTATGAGTCACCTATATGTCTAACCCTCATTTGGTGAAGGTTAGGTGCAAAGTTACTAACTTTGAGTGCACCCTGGCACTAGCCAAGGTGCCCCCACATAGTTCAGGGCAATTTTCCCGGACTTTGTGAGTGCGGGGACACCATTACACGCGTGCACTACATATAGGTCAATACCTATATGTAGCTTCACAGTGGTAACTCCGATTATGGAATTGTCTCTTCATGCCAAATCTGGTATTGGGGTGCCATTCCCATGCATCCCCGGGGCTCCAGCATGGACCCCTGGTACTGCCAAACCCAGGAAGGCAGAACAAAGGATTTCCTCTGAGAGAGGGTGTTACACCCTTTCCCTCTGGAAATAGGTGTTAAGGGCTGGGGAGGACCAGCCTCTGGAATTGCTCTGAAGGGCACAGATGGTGCCCTCCTTGCATAAGCCAGTCTACACCGGTTCAGGGATCCCCCAGCCCCTGCTCTGGTGCAAAACTAGACAAAGGAAAGGGGAGTGACGACTCCCTTGTCCATCACCACCCCAGGGGTTGTGCCCAGAGCTCCTCAAGTGTGTCCCAGACCTCTGCCATCTTGAATGCAGAGGTGTGAGGGCACAATGGAGGCCTCTGAGTGGCCAGTGTCAGCAGGTGACGTCAGAGACCCCCCCTGATAGGTGCTTACCTGACTAGGTGGCCAATTCTCCTCTGAGGGCTATTTAGGGTCTCTCCTGTGGGCTTCTCTTCAGATAACGAATGCAAGAGCTCACCAGAGTTCCTCTGCATCTCCCTCTTTGACTTCTGCCAAGGATCGACCACTGACTGCTCCAGGACGCCTGCAAAACTGCAACAAAGTAGCAAGAAGACTACTAGCGACATTGTAGCGCGTAATCCTGCCGGCTTTCTTGACTGTTTCCTGGTGGTGCATGCCCTGGGGGCTGTCTGCCTTCATCCTGCACTGGAAGCCAAGAAGAAATCTCCCGTGGGTCCACGGAATCTTCCCCCTGCTGACGCAGGCACCAAAGGTCTGCTTCACCGGTCCTCTTTGTCCCCTCTCATTTTGACGAGCATGGTCCCTGGAACACAGGAGCTAGTTCCAAGTGACCCTGACAGTCCAGTGGTCCATCTGTCCAAATTTGATGGAGGTAAGTCCTTGCCTCCTCAAGCCAGACAGTAATCCTGTGTACTGCGTGAACTGCAGCCGCTAGGGCTTTCTTGCACTTTTGCAAGGAATCCTTCATGCACAGCACAGCCCAGGTCCCCAGCACTCCATCTGGCATTGCTCAACTCACTGAGTTGACCACCGGCTTTGTGGGACCCTCCTTTGGAGTGTTGAGACAACCGCCATGCTCAGTTTTCTTAAAATTGTATTCAAGTTCTTCTGTGGGTGATGCCTGCTTCTGCATGGGCTCTCTACATTACTGAGCACCCCTTCTGTCTCCTCTTCCAAAGGGCGACCTCCTGGTCCTTCCTGGGCCCAGGCAGCACCCATTTTCTTCAACTGCAACCTTTGCAGCTAGCAAGGCTTGTTTGTGGTCTTTCTGTGTGGAAACAACTCTGCATCCTCCAGCACATTGTGGGACATCTTCTTTGCAAAGGAGAAGTTCTTGGCATCTTCTGTTGTTGCAGAATCTTCAGCTTCTTTCACCCAGTTGCAGCCATTTTGCACCTTCAGCCGGGGTTTAGTGGGCTCCTGCCCCCCCTGGACACTTTCATGACTCTTGGACTTGGTCCCCTTCCTTTACAGGTCCTCAGTTCCAGGAATCCGTCTTCAGTGCTTTGCAGTCAGTTGTGGTCTTTGCAGAATTTCCTATCACGACCTTAGTGTGTTTCTGGGGAAGTAAGATAACTTTACTCCTACTTTTCAGGGTCTTGGGGTGGGGTATCTTGGATACCCTTAGTGTTTTCTTACACTCCCAGCGACCCTCTACACACTACATGAGGCCTTGGGTCCCTAAGTGGTTCGTATTCCACTTTCTTAGTATATGGTTTGTATTGCCCCTAGGCCTATTGCATCCTAATGTATTCTACAGTGTTAGCACTACTTTTCTAACTGTTTACTTACCTGATTTTGGTTTGTGTGTATATTTTGTGTATTTTACTTACCTCCTAAGGGAGTATATCCTCTGAGATATTTTTGGCACATTGTCACTAAAATAAAGTACCTTTATTTTTAGTAACCCTGAGTATTGTGATTCTTATGACACAGTGCTATGTGATATAAGTGGTATAGTAGGAGCTTTTCATGTCTCCTAGTTCAGCCTAAGCTGCTCTGCTATAGCTACCTCTATCAGCCTAAGCTGCTAGAACACTACTAATCTACTAATAAGAGATAACTGGACCTGGCACAAGGTGTAAGTACCATCAGGTACCCACTAAAAGCCAGGCCAGCCTCCTACAACATTGGTTTAGAAAGGTTTGGTATTTGGCACTGCATAGAGGTGAGCTGAGGGAACTGGGGTAGGTGTGGTGACAGTGACCTGCCCGGGTTGTGTAGGGGAAGATAAACTTGGGTTAGTACTATGGCCAAAGGCAGTATATTGAAAACGAGGTGGATGTACAATGTGGGTTCTTGGCTTGTATCTAGTGTCTTCCCATGAAAAATCCTGGAGCTTTTGCGTATGTAACTTATAACAGAATTCAGTATTTTCAAGTCAAAGGGCTGACACTTCCTGCTGTAAGCCCTGGAGGGTCCTTGTGATATCTGCCAAAGAAGGAGAGTCCTCGTCAGGTGGCAACGCATGCTCAAAGGCTTTGCAAGACTCATTCAGGGATTCCATCGAACAGGCAGCCCTGAATGTTGTGGCTTGGCGTTTATGTTGGGGCACAGCCACTCACCTGAAAACAAGGCTGTCTACAGGGGCTATGACTGTTCTCTCGATCTCCTGAGGCACCTCTCAGGGCGGCTGACTGCACCAGGAGCCCCGACAGGTGCACCAAAAGGAAAGCGTATTTGGAAAAAGAGAGAAAGAAACACTGCACTCCTTTTCACCAGGTCTAGCCGGGTGTGGTTCTTCGGGTTATGGAGGACTGTCAGTGGAGCCGCCGGAAGTTTTCTGTGATGAATTACGGTATTGGTGAAGCTATGTGCCATTTAGAGGCTGTTTCACAACATTCAATATAGCATGGGTCTCATTGAACAGCATTCAAAAAGGCATGCACTGATCTCATTAAATTCGTCTAATTTAGTTATCACTTCACATTCACCTGGTAGTATCAGCAACTTGGCCCTCTCTCTCTTATCACAGGTTAATGTATACAAAAGGTGACGAAATCTGATGATCACATGGCAGATCATCTTCCTTTATGCAAATGGTGTCTTCATTTATTTAACAAATTAAGGGGCAGATTTAACAGCCCCTAGCGCCACTGGCGCATCACTTTTCAGGACGGTCTGGTGGCACTAACCACTCATCCATATTTACAAAGAGGTGCAATGAACTTTTTGTGGTGTTATGTCTCCTTGCAAACATGGGCCCCTCAGATGCAGTTTTCTGCATCAGAGGGTCATGCAATGGGTGTTGCGGTGGGCGTGCTACCACAACACTCATTTCTTTTGACGTTGCCACAGATTTACGAGTTGTCGTAAACCTGAGGCAGGGCCAAAAACGAACGCCACCCCAGGGATGGCGTTAGCATGGCAAAATGAGGAGTAATGCTTTTATTCCTCCTCGTTTTTTGCTTTTTCTACATGTGCTGCATTCTATAGCACACATAAAAGAAGCAAAATGCCATGGATGATTGTTTATGTGAATGAAGATGGCCCTTCCTACACATAAACAATCATTCTGAAATGACGCTTTGGTACTTCTGTGTGCTGCATTTTGCAGCACCCTTTGAAGTGCCAAATCGCCATAATATGTTGTTTAGGTGCAGGAAGAGACACCTTCCTGCACTTAAAGAATCTGGCCCTCATAATGAACATAGCGGTCCGTTCCGCACCGCCGGCGGTGGCGGTAGAAACCACCAACAGAGGAGTGTTCCAGACCCCGAAATCATGAACCAAACGAAACTCACGCATCCCGCGCACCACCCATCGCCAGGAAAGGAGTCCCGCTGACGACAGCAGAGACCGCCCACAGGCCGTCGGAAAGGCCCAACCTGCCCATCAAATAATGAACCACTATTCCGCCTCCAGGTCGGGGGTGGGAACCACTGCCACATAAAGCCAGGCGGAAAAGAAACAAATAGAAGGAAACACTCACCGGAGCTCAACAAAACGTGCAGCGACAGCCATGGACAGAGAGCTGCAGATCATGCCAGCCTTGCTCCTTTCCATATATCTACACGACCGAGACCGCCGACGAAGACGACAACGGTAAGTACCGCAACCTACGACACAAGGGAGGAAAGGGCAAAGTTACATACCCACCCACACCAACCACCCCGCAAAGCCCCCCCAACCCTTCCCAGCAGCAATAGTCAGACACCCCACACCAAGAGGGACGTACCCGACTGAAGACCACTGCAACTTGGAAATAGGACATACAATAGCACCACAGCCATAAATTATTTAAACAAACACCAGGGTGGAACTGTGTGCAGCCCAAACACAGGCCACACAGAAACTTTATTCAGTAGCTCACTGAGCTAAATGATGATAACAGGGCCAATGGCCAGTCCATAAAAGTCAATTTTTCTTGGCCACAACTGGCCACGCCTGAGTCCCACAAGTGCTGGGTACTACATTCAACAGGGCACCATCGGGGGATCCAGGCACCTCACGGAATGGGGGCTGGGGGTGGGGATTTACGATGGGGGTGGGACTTTGACTTGCGTGAGGAGGTTGGAGGGGGGATGGGCTTCTACTTAGAAGGGGGTGGGGGCTGTTTAGCTCGGACTGGGCAGGATGCCTTAGGCTCTGAGCGGGGCTTCTTTTTAAGTGGAGAAGGGGCACGGGAATGGGAAGGCTGGACCGGGGTGGGCTGCGATTTGGAAGGAGCGGAAAGGGCAAGGAGGTGGGCAAATTTCGGGACAAGACGGGGTGGGCCACTAGGTTCGAACAGGTCTACACGGGAGAGGAAACGTTTCTTGGGAGCAATTGGGGTGGGTGTGGATGAGGGCGTTGGAATGGAGGCAGAGGGAGTTGATGTATGGGGTGTAGGTGTGTGTGTAGTGGGTGCGGGTGACTGCTCAGTATGCTGTGGTGTGGTGGATGTCTGATGGGTGTCTTGGTGCGTTTGAGTGTTTTGGGAGGTGGGGGGTGGACACAGTGGGAGAAGACAGACAGCTAGTGTGGATGTATGTTGGATGAGTGTCTGCAAGTCGGGTGAGTGTGCTGCATGTGTCAACAACAGTGGAGGTGGTGAGTGCAGGTGTGGTGTATCGGGTGCATGTATGGCTGTCTGCTATTGTGGTGAGTGCAGGAAGAGGAGCAGTAACAGTGAGTGAAGGTGCAGTGCATGAGGGTGTGCATGTAGAGGGGACAGACAGGGATGCAGAAGAGGCGGGCACACTGGGGGAAGTGGACGTTGTTGTGTGTGCAGGTGTCTGTTGGCTGTGTGAACGCTTGTGGTGGGAGGTGTGGTGCTTGTGTTTGGAAGTGTGTTTTTTGTGCGTTGATGTGCTTGACTGAATGTCTGAATGAGTGCCTTGGACGGGTGAAGGGAGTGGGGTGCTGGAAGGGGTAGAGGAGGTTGGAGGGGGGACGGAATGGCCAGGGAAACTTGCTGCCGTCCAAGAGGAGGCCAGAGCCTGAAAAGATCTCTGTAGGGCAGACACGGCACAGTGAATGCCATCCAGATAGGCATTAGTCTGCTGCACCTCTGATGCTAGCCCCTGGATGGCATTGATGATGGTTGTCTGCCCTACAGAGATGGTTCTCAGGAGGTCAATAGCCTCCTCTGTGAGGGCAGCAGGGCTGACTGGGGTAGGGGAGGAGGTGCCTGGGGCGAAGGCGACACCCACTTTTCTGGGTGGGTGGGCACGGCCAACTCAGTGGGGAGCAGAAGGGAGGGCACTGATGGTATGGGTGGTGGCGGAAGATCTCACTGTCGTGATTTGTCCACTAGTGTCCGCCACCGCCGGAGGACCCCCATCGGAGGAGGTTTCAGAATCACTACCACCTGTGGTAGTAGCCTCCCCGTGGAAGTCTCCTTGCCCTCCCACCCACTGGTCCCCTGGGCGTCCGTTGTCTCTGCCTCCGAGGATCCGTGGGCTGCTGTCTCCCCACTAGCCGGTGCCTCAGCTCCCTCGCCTGAAGTTGATGCTGTACCAGACACACAAAAGAGAATAGGGATGGGGAGACAAAACAGGAGAGACAGTTATAAGTAGCTGAATGCTGATACACAATGGCCAGACATACACCTACCCAGCAGACACACCCAACAGGCAGCACTGTGCACTAGGCCCTTGACCATGGCCCTGACTACTGAGCAGTATAGTGACCTACACCCATATCCTGTCATTGCATTGAAGCTGAGGTAGGTGAAACCTGACAGGGACACCCCTACACCCTTTGGGGAGCAGACAGTAGCTGGACACCAGTCAAAACCCCTGCTCTAAGCACCATGAGCCCTATCGCACTCACACTCATCCTTCCAGGCTGAAGTATGGGCTGTGAGTACTCACCCCCTTGTGACTGCTGTGCAGCCTTCAAGCACCCATCCAGGTCTGGGTACTCGACCGCCAGGATCCTTCGCATGAGGGGGGTCAGTGCCCGACGGGCACCCCTACCACGTTGGGAGGACTTCCCCAGCTGGGCCCTACTGATCTTCTGCGCCCAGTGCCGCAGGTCCTCCCACCTCTTACGACAGTGGTGCTCCACCGGTTGTAAACCCCCAGGGTCCATACCTCCTTGGCGATGGCATGCCAATGTACCATCTTCTGGTGGGCGCTGACCTAGTGGGGAGACACAGAGAGGAAGCACAGAGGTCAGGCACCTGCACGATGGCAATAGCTGGCTGATTGTTAGACATAGGACAGACAGTACTCCCAGACATGCAGGACAGTGGCACGCAGCATTCCATGCACCAAGCCCCATCCTGGCTCACAGGAGCGCACATCAGAGCAATCCACTCCATCCATTACACACACAGTGCCCCCCAAACCCGGACTCACCTGTACCTCTGGCCGGGCGTAGAATCTGCCGTACAGGGGCAGGACCCCTTCCACCAATTTTTCCAGTTCTTCCTAGGTGAAGGCTGGGGCCCTTTCCCCTGCACCACGTGGAACATCCATAGCCAGAGGCAGGTCACAGCAGTACACAGAGTGGAGTACTTGTCCGCACAGGATAAGGGAGTCAAGTGATCACACGATGACGAACGCTCATACGTTCCGCGGCGGAATGCACCGTCACCGCCGGCAGCGATCATGATAAGCCAGGATTCCCCATTGGCATCCATGTTATCCAATGAGGGTGCGAACAGCGGTCAACACCGCCGTACGCTGTGACATCAACTGCTAGCGGTCTTAGGTCAGTTCCACAACGAAGGGGCAGAACGATAGTGGGCAGACATTTTTCCATCACCTACGCATCTTGAAATTCAATTTAGTCACAATGCTGAGCCTACTAGTTATATGAAGCACCTATGTCTCTATCCATAGATTATATAATCACACATGATATACTCCGTTCCCTCTTAGTGATTTCAATGTACATCTGTCAGTTTGTAGTTATTGTACAGACACTACTATGAAGAATGCAGTGAATGGGTTTAGCAAATATGCTAGTGTATGTGTGCACATGACTCCTTGTTCTTAACCCTCACAGGTACCGACCCTTGTGGCGAGGAAGGGCACCATCTGTGTACACATCACTTGTGGATATGGGGACCATGGTGGAGCGTTAGATCATTATCACTTACAGACTCACACGTGCAACTTTTCAGGACATATGTGCATTACTGGATCCTGCACTGACTCCCGGAAATCGTAATCAGCATGCCATTCCAACTGAGTTGCATGTGCTCTCCGCACTCCATTTCCTGGCCACAGGCTCATTTCAAGTGACAGTGGGCATGGGTGCTGGTTTCTCACAGGTAATGTTCAGCCAAGTACTTACAAGATTTCTTAATGCATTTGTACATCTGCAATCCTATGTGCGATTCCCCCAAAGTGCTGAGCTCCCTGTCATTAAGTCAGACTTCTATGCCTTTGCAAACATTCCCCATGTTATTGGTGCCATTGATGGAACCCACATACCCATCATCCCCCCAAGTGTGAGTGAACAGGTGTACAGAAACAGGAAGAATTTTTACTCCATGAACATCCAATTGGTATGTACAGCAGACCAGTGCATATCCCATTGGTATGTGCAGCAGACCAGTACATATCCCATGTGAATGCCATGTTTCCGGGTTCAGTCCATGATTCATTTATTTTGAGGAACAGTAGTGTGCCACAGAAGATGGATCATAGGTAAGTGTCCCTGTCACTAACTGACACATTGGAGAAAAACAGCCTGTCAGACTAAGGACATTCCACTGATGACTCTGTATTGACCATTTCTCTAGGTGATTCTGGCTATCCAAACTTGTGTTGGCTCCTGACACCAGTGAGCAATCCCAGGACGGATGCAGAGAGGAAATACAATGAGGCCCATGGACGTACTAGGAGGGTGATAGAGCATACTATAGGTCTCCTAGAGGCTAGATTCCGGTGCCTACATATCTCTGGGGGTTCCCTGGCCTATGGGCCTGATAAGGTGTGTGTCGTGGCGTGGGGTGCTGCATGCTGCACAACGTAGCAGTGAGACATTCAATCCCCCTTTTGGAGGTGGAGGGTGCTATGGGTCCTGATCTGTTACCTCAGAGAGGTGAGGAGAGTGATGGTGAGGATGAGGAAGGGGAAGATGTCAATTCCAGGAACCAACTTATACAACTCTACTTCCAATAACTGTCTGGGACTTCAGCCTGTATATGTGGTTAGGGACTGATACTGTAAGTGTGCCATGTCAGCTAGGGGAAATTGGTCATGATATGCGAGTCATGGACCTCTTCGGCATGGTACAGACAGACAATATAAGCATTCCCTTCTTGACTATTTTGAAACACACTGTACCACCAGCATGACAATAAAGTTTATCCCTGCCTGTTGCATCTTTACTCCACTTTGTTCAACATTGAAGACAGGGGGCAGTGTTACAGGTGAGATATGTTGTTTATTGGTGGAATACCGTGAAATGTGCAATGTACAGTGATGGAAGTCGTTATGGTTGGTTGTCCTCAAAACCAACTTGGTGGCAGGCCTGTTTGATATCATAGGTGGATCCTATTTGTAGTTTAGTACATTATTTAGCCCTCAGCTAAGTGCAGTTTGTGAATGGGTGGGATGGTTGCTTGGCAGTAGTAGCAGTGTCAATTGTTGGAAGGGGGCTTGTTCTTAGCTGGGTTTCCAGTGCCATATCTTGGCATGGGACTACTGTTGCTGTGTTCAACATGTTTGTGCCCTGGGTCCACTGGTGTGGGCACGCCTCCCCTGGCCTGCTGGTCTTGACTGGGTGTTAGGGGTGACAGTGTTTTCCTGGGTGGGGCTGCTGCATGGTGAGCATCCAGGGCTGTGTGAGGGGCCTGCCTGTTCCTCAGTGTCCAGGGATCCTTCACCAGTGTCCTGTGATGTGCCTCTGTCTCCCTGGAATGCTGTGGCACTCCTTGTCCCCTCCATTAGGGTTGCATGGGTGGTGGTGCCTGTTGGGGGACATAGAAATGTTTCTTACATATGCAGGAGGGTTTGAGGTGGGCTGTACTGTGCAGTTTAGTGCTGGTGTGTCTTTCAGTGGCCTTCAGGAGTGCTTTTGTGAGGTGGACACTGCAGTTAGTGGCAGTGGTGGGGTTACATTGTGGTGGGGGTTATTATTCTATTGTGGGTACGTGCGGGGGTGGGTGGCTGTGCATAGCGGGAGTGATGTGGGCCTGGTAGTGAGTTGTGAGTGATGCAGGGTGGTGGATGTGGTGCGTAATGGCTGGGAGGGGTGTGGGTCTAGGTGGGTGTGCGTGGGGTGGAGTGGTGCATGCATTACAGGTATGGTGTATATGGGGTAAATGTAGATGACTTACCCGAGTCCATTCCTCCAGTGAGTCCCTCTGGGTGCAGGATGGCGAGTACCTTCTCCTCCCAGTCGGTGTACTCGGGTGGTGTTGGTGGCGGTCCTCCCCCAGTCTTCTGCACTGCGATGTGGTGCCTGGATGCCATGGCCTGGACCTTCCCCTGCAGGTCATTCCCTCTCTTGTGGATGTCATCCCTGGTGCGTGGATGGTGTCCCACTGCATTCACCCTGTTGACAATGGTCTGCCACAGCTCCATTTTGCGGGCGATGGGTGTGTGCTGCACCTCGGAACCGAATATTTGTGGCTCCACTTTTAGGATCTCGTCCACAATGGTTGTTAGCTCCCTTTCGGTGAAGCGTGGATTTTTGGGGGGGACATGGTGGATGGCGTCGGGACTGGGGGCAGTGTTTGGGTGCTCCTGTGTGAGTCGCTATGTGTGTCCTGTTTGCTGGCGTTCTCTGTCTGGCTCTGGTGCTCTCCGTCTTCTGGTCCTGGTTTCCTTGCAAGGGATTGTGGGGTGTGTCTGGGGGTGTTTAATGGTGTTCTGGATGTGTGTCAGGTGTGTGGGTGTTAAGCCTAGCCAATGTGTGCAGTGGTTGCTGTTGGGCCCACTTGCCGCCAGTGGCGGTCGCAGCCGCCAATGGTCGTCCGACCTCCACTGTCCGCTGAGGTGATTTGTGCATCATTATTTGGAGGGTGGGATATGGGTGTGCTTGGCGGTGGCGTGGTGGGGTGGGTCGTGATTCCCGCCAACAGGGTCCTGGCGGGGAGTGGTGGTGTGGGAATGTTTGGCAGGGTTGGGTTTTTTGTTCATTATATGGCGGGTTTCCATTTGCCACCGCCCGGCGGGATTCTGTTCACCGCTGCCACGGCGGTCAGCGGTCTTTCCCGCCATGTTCAAAATGACCGCCTCTATCTCCTCAATGCAGACACCCTTGCACTATGGTGCAAGGAGGCCTTCGCTGACGCAGGCAGCTTATTTTAGTGCCGGTGCAGGGGGAAAACACAGGGCTGCGCTATTCCTGTAAATATGAACTCAAAAGACCACAGCACTCCACAACGTACAAATTCAATATGTACAAGTGAAAGCTATCATGTAGCAGTTATGTTAATAAATCAATCGGTATTCATCTTGGTGTTCCAGGAAGTCGTTTATTCGGATTAGTATTCTTAAATCCGAAAGGTACAGTCAAACAGGCACAGTCAACACGTGTTTCGTCACATCCATGACTTCATCAAGGCTGTAGAAGATATACAGTGCCAAGTTTTAAATATGTACATAGATTTTGGAACGACAAGCAAAAAAATGTGAGGGAACAAAACAGAAAAATGTATGTATAGACACGGCAAACTGAACTTGTAATAAAAACTTGAAGTAACCCAGTATATTAAGTAGTGGTGAAGTATCCTTCGATGGTGAAGAAGAGTGGTGCCCAAATCGCAGATGAAGTGATGTGAGTACACGGTAACTAAAATTATTACCTGATGTAAAGGTGAACAAGACGTATTTTTATTTTTATTAATAGTCACTAAAGTCGGTGGCTAAGCAAAGTGTATTGAAGTATTTTTGAACGAAGTGATTGGGTGAAATTGAGATGTAGAAAGGCATACCTAAAAAAGCAGTAAAAGGTAGGTATTTCACAAATGGTAAGTATGGATGTCATCTTGATGAGAAAGCGAGAGGAGAGGTGGAGCATGGTAGGAAAGAAAAGAGATAAAGAAGATAAGTAACTGTTAAGGAAAGCAGTAAAGCGCTGTAGAGGTATTTAGCTAAAGTAAGGGTAGGGCTACCTGTGTTAGGGAAATAGAGTGCGATGTTGTTTGTTCATCCGAGTAGATGTACCACGTCATATTTCTGAGGTGATAGTGTCCAAGGGTATAAGGTAAGTTGTCCTAGGCACACCGGAGGTATGGGGACCTTAGTAAGTCCTAAAGATAAGTAAGTGTCAGTATGATGGTAATGTAAGTCATGAGGGTGTAATCTATGCACTTAGGTAAATGAAAGGTAGAACAATTTTTTTTTTTTAGTAAAAAATTAAATAAACAAGGAAAAGCATGAGATGTAGGCAAAATATAATCAGGTCTGCAAAAACTGGCATGGAGGTGGCTAGAGAGTGTGTGATGTGAACCCGGTAGTTAACGCTAAGCTAGGGTCATATCACTAAATAAAAATAGAAGATTTAAAAAGGTAATTAGTCAGATGGCCACAAATTAAAAGTAGTAGTACAAGTAAATCCTGTAAATATGGTGCATCCCTGTATTTCAAAAGTGTGGCAGAACAGTGCTGCTATTTTTGGTGCAGCACCATGCTGCACGTTACTTTGCTTAGATGAGAGCTACTAAGTAAGGGCCTTGCTGAAGGTGGTGGGTGTTCTGCACGAGTTTGGCAGTTACTATGGACTGCAAGTAAATTGGAGCGATCCACACGTCTGGAGTCGAGATTTGATTTCTTCAATTACTTGGGAGTAATAGTGTACTACATAGATGACGACCTTATTGGGGGTGATCTGGACAGAGTGATGGCAGTGATGCACCAACCCGTAGAGCTTTGGTCGTCAATGTTGTTATCACCAAAGCACTGGATAGGGATACCCAAGATGTTGGTATTGCCAAGGCTCCTGTACCTCTTCTCTGCACTGCTGGTGTGCCTTTCAGGGAGGTTCTTCAGGGACATAAATAGGCACCTTTACAATCTTGTCAGGGTTACCAGTATGGAGAGGATGAAACTGCACAAACTACAGAGTAAAACAAATGCTTGAGGTCTTGGGGCTGCCAATTTTGAGCTGCCTCATGCTGCGGTCCAGCTGCAATGTATGTGCAATGATCAAGCTCAGAGTGAGAAGATGTTAGACCTGGCGGCTCTTGGGGTGGTTTCCCTCTACTTTTTGCATCTGACCTCTTGTTTTTGGATCCTCTGCTGTAATGCGTTTTGGCAGGTTTTGATACTCTGGCCACTTTACAACTGCTAACCAGTGCTAAAGTACAAGTGCACTTTGTCTTAATGATTTAAGTAATTGGTTTGCCCTTGATTAGCATGTTTGATTTACTGGTCAGTCCCTGGTAAAGGGCATTAGAGGTGTCCAGGGCCTGTAAATCTAATGCTGCTAGTGGGCCTACACTACTGATTGTGCCACCCACATTAGTAGCCCTGCAAGCATGTCTCAGACCTGCCACTGCAGTATCTGTGTGTGCAGTTTTGCTCTGACTGTTTGACCCAGCAAGTACCAACCTGCCAGGCCCAAACCTTCCCTTTTACTATATGTAAGTCACCCCTAGGGTAGACCCAAGGCAGCCCCATGGGCAAGTTAGGGCATGTACTGATGTGTTTTACATGTGCTGATAGTGAAATACAGTCAAATTCGTTTTTCACTATTGTATGGCCGATCTGTCCCATAGGTTAACATGGGGAGTACCTTGAAACATGTTTTAAGTGCAGTTTCCCATTGGGAGCAGATTAAGATTAGGAGATTGGAGTCTCTGAACTCACAATTTACAAATATATCTTTTGGAAAATTAGTTTTTTAGATTGCCTGTGGGCATTTTCTTGCTTAACCACTCTGTGCCTCTGCTTGGCTGCTGAATTCACATCTGGGTCAGACTGACAGTTGGGCTGTTATAATTCACTCTAGACAGTAACACAAAGAGAGCTGAGATGTGCCCTGCATTTCCTGACAAGTCTTCCTGGGCTAGGGTGGGAGGGATGAGCTGTCACCTGTACTTGAAAGGGCTGTGCCCGTCCTCTCACAATACAGTTTCCAACCCCTTAGTGTGTGTCTGGGGCAGGGTAAGGAAGCGGCAGGGTCTTGTGCACTACAAAGACTTTCCTTTGAGGTTTGTCTACTTCAAAGGCAGAAATGAGCAAAAGTAGTTGTAGGAACCACACAGTAATCCTGGTTGGCTTTCTTCATCTTTATTCCAACGTTGATAGTACAACAATGTACATAACCCCCAGCAACATATCAAGCCTCCATCTCTGCTCAGCTCCTCACTCCTTCTCCACTCTCCACTTCTGGAATCCCAGGATCCTAAGATTCCACTCTCTCAACATTCCCTCACTATGAGGCATGATCCTACAGTAGTGGACCCAAACCCCCAGACTTTTAGATTACTTCTGGTTCAAGAGGAACCTCTGTCAAGAAGAAGAGCTTGATATTTGAGGAGGAATTGCCAATCTGCCGGTTACTTTGTTGTGCTGGCCTGCTGCTGCTGCTTCGGGCCGAGGAGGGAAAGGCCTGGACTTTGCTTTCTGAAATCCTGTTTGTGATGTTTCTTCACTGGATTGGATTGAGCTCTCAGTTACATCAAAGACTTTGGCCCTCATTACAACCCTGGCGGTAAATCCCACTTTCCGCCGTGCAGAAGACCGCCAACATACCGTTGCAGCAGCGGAATTCCGCTACAGGTATTACGACCCACAGCTCAGAATCCGCCACAATACAGACACCCACACAAGTCCGCCACATCAAAGGTCAGTGATAAACTGGCGATACCAAAACCTCCACCGTCACGCCAACAGGAATACGCCCACACTATCATGACCCAAGAATCAAAGCGGCGGTCTTTCAACCGCGGTATTCCATTGGTGGTACACACCGCCGCGCTCAAAATACACACACATTTACAAAACACAACCACATTGGACAATTCGAAATACACACACCTGATACACATATACACACCACTCCCACACACCCAATCCAATATAAAGCACACACCCACATCACCCACAAACCCTTACAATTTATTTTGAAAGAAGGCCAGAGAGAGAGACTACCTAAAACAACACCAGCATCCTCAGACACACAACACCATTACTTACACAACAACCACGCATCTCAAACAACACACACCAACACATCCCCGCACACATCACGACGGACACCACCTCACCCACACCACATCATGGCACCTCAAAGACACCCCAGGCTCTCCGAGGAGGAGCTCAGGGTCATGTTGGAGGAAATCGTCCGGGTAGAGCCACAGCTATTCGGATCACAGGTGCAGCAGACATCCATTGCAAGGAAGATGGAGCTATGGCGCAGAATTGTCAACAGGGTTAACGCAGTGGGACAGCATCCAAGAACAAGGGATGACATTGTCGTAGTTTGGACTCTTGCTCTGAGCAAGACTGCTGGTTTAAGGATGACAATACTTTTGTTTGTAGGCGACTGCATCTTTCCTACAACAAGTCGCAACTGTTATCCCAACCTTTACCGGCTCACTAGCAGCACCTCACCAGAAACACTATGGTAAAAGGTGATTTATGGCAGCCGTTTACGCATGGACTCAAAAATAGGATATCTCAGGGAATGTCGTGGTTAAACGGAAATTACCCTTTTCTCACAGATATATTATGTCTCATAAAAACACAGGCAATGACACAGATGCAGTAAAGTTATAATAGCTTTTTATTTAACATAACTGCAATTTGCGATAAGTTGCATGGACTGCAATGATTAGGATAATGAATATAGCAAGTAACAGTATTGTGAAGAAGAGAGTCATTGTTATGAAGACCCCCACCATTTTGCAATACAATACATGAAAGAGATATATAAGATGGAATATGACCTATTACCCTAATGCGAATCGGCCTAACCTCCTACCTAAAGGAGAGCTGGGTTTGCTAAACCTAATCTGCCAAAGCCGTGTCCATGAAAGGAACTCCCAACCCTCGTTACCTTGGAATGAGGTCTCTATCTCAGACTCCGCAGGAACACGAAGACTGGGTCAGAGTCAAGATGACTGCAGCATCGGTATCAGCGATGGTGGCGATGCCCTCTGGTTGGAATCCCTCTGATTATCTGTCTAAAGTGTGATGTATTTATACAGATCTACAAGGTCCCCTGACGTAGGTGTATTCCTAAACAATAGATAACAGGCATGCTTGGGACGGCAATTAATAACAACAATCCCTCGAAAGTATAGAGAGGGAAAATCCCTAAGTGTGAACACCTACTGTTTGTTTGTCTTTGGTGCTTGATCTTGATGGCTTGGAGGGGTGACACTGATAATGTAACTCATAACAAGTGGCCTAACTATAAACAAGGCAGCCATCGTAGAAGAAATACATAATTAAATGGGCTAAGACAGAGCAAGCTAGTAGGTTAAAAGTCACTAGGTGACGGCGGCACGAGTCTACAAGCCAGAGGCTAAGCTAACTCCTGCTATCCCATTCAAATGAACTAGGATTCACTACACCCTCCCCATTGCAGTAACAGGTATGATGAAGGTACAGGAACCCAAATGCTAAAAGTTGCTTCTGAACTAAAAGCGAAAGGCAAAAACAAGCTAAAAAAGCATTCGCATGTGTTAAACATATGTTAAAACAAATCCGTTTAAAATACATACAGAGATGTTAATGTCAACTATGACAAGTACAGTGTGCAACAGCAAATGTCAATTTAAATGCATAATTTGGAATCGGGAATGGCAAGTCAATTCATCAAATTATTTGTTATACCCATGATCTTGAAGAATGTCATCGAAGTCACCAGTCAATGATCTAAAAAATGAGTCAACATCGTCCGAAGTTAAGTCGAGTGCTGGGTGGACAAACGGATCCACAGAGCAGAAGTGAGCCGTATTTCCTGGTGTATCGTTACTCGTTGCAGTGTCCTCATCCATGGTAGATCTCACAACGGAAGGCTCATAGGTGGCCTCGCGGAGCAACCTCAGTCTCAAGGGGCATGACCGTGTATGAACCCTCATTGGGGACATCAGCAGTTCGTGGTCCACAGGAGATGTCGGTGCAACAGCAAGACAGACCATAGGCAGATATTCAAAGAGACACCATATACAGCAGAAGACTGGTTGTACACACCAGAGAAGTGGCCGAAATGACAACGACCAGTCAAGCTCCAGTTCCACCAACAAAGGTGCACCGAAGATCCGAACCATGCGCTCACGGCACAGTGGAGTTGGCGGGAGCGGCTCCATTGTTCTGTGTTGCTGGAAAGAAACAACCACTGCAAATCAGAAAAAACAGCAGTAGTAGTCTGCCAATTAAAGCCAAAATAATTGGAAAGCCACCAAACACACTCGAGAAGAGAGAATGGATGGCTGATGGGATGACTCCGAAGACAGTCTGGAAGAAGGACACGAAACCAGACCCGACAGCCTTAAAGAAATGAACAATCCCAGTGGTGCACGAAGCATTGAATATTCGGGATACCAGCTCTCCAAAGTGTTTGGGGAAATTGGTATTTAAAAGGGATTGTATCTCGGCTGATGCCTCGCAATCTGGAGAGCATACGCCTCTTTTGCAGATGTCAAGGCGACCTGTTTCTGAAACAATAGCGCCTTTAGTCTACTCAGCTTGTCATAGTTCACATTAATAGTATGTATGTGGGGCCACATGTCAGATACTTTTATCTCTTGTGTGGGGGGAAACAAAACATGTCCACAACATGTAACGACTTTCGTGACCGAGATTGCGTAGGCAATTCCAGGTCGCATGCCGCAACAGCTTTGATCGTTCAGTACCACATAACTTCCATTGGAAAGTACATGAAACACTGGACGAATCAAGGGGACGGGAGCACCCTTCATAAAACAGGCCATGACCCCCGCATTGCAAAGACCGTGAAGAGACACCTGTTTGCATATCATAGAGTGACGAACAGCAGTCTCACATTCGCTTCCACTAAGAAAGACCTCTCTTTCACCGTTCCGACATCTATAGTCAAAGGGCAACTCCCACTCTTCCTTAATAAAGCTATCTCCTAGTTGCTCATATCGTCCCACTGCAAGATGTTTCAGGCAGCTCGAGATACGAAAGGTCGAGATCGGTAAATTAATAATGCCATGTAAGAGCCAGATAGTTGAAGGAATCTCTGCTTCCGTGAAGGGCAACTTATCTAATTTCTGGCTTGAAACAGGGTGAAACTAGCCTCCCTTTTAGCCATTGTCTCTTGTTCCCTGGAAAAATTAAAAGCAGTGAAGAATTCACTCCCATTAATATACCTGCATGGAATGCGGCCACTTTTCAGTGTCTGTAGTGTCCAACCCAGCTGCATGATAGAACGTAGCTGTGTTTGCCCATGATATAACCGGGACAAGTCTGTCTGAGTGATATCAATAGCAGAGGACACTATGGCGGTGATTCTAACCGCGGCGGTTACCGCCAAATGACCGCACCGCGGTCACAAGACCGCGGCGGCCATTCTGGCTTTCCCGCTGTGCTGGCGGGCGACCGCCAAAAGGCCGCCCGCCAGCACAGCGGGAAAGACCCAGCAACAATGAAGCCGGCTCCGAATGGAGCCGGCGGAGTTGCTGGAGTGCGACGGGTGCAGTAGCACCCGTCGCGAATTTCAGTGTCTGCTAGGCAGACACTGAAATTCTTTTTGGGGCCCTCTTACGGGGGCCCCTGCAGTGCGGTAGGGGGTGTCAGAATCCCCATGGCGGCTGAGCGCGCTCCGCCGCCATGGAGGATTCTCAAGGGCAGCGGAAAGTCGGCGGTACACCGCCGACTTTCCGTTTCTGGCCGCGGCTGAACCGCCGCAGTCAGAATGCCCAGCGGTGCACCGCCAGCCTGTTGGCGGTGCTACCGCGGTCATTCGCCCTGGTGGTTTTTACCGCCAGGGTTAGAATGACCACCTTTATTTGATAGTGAATAAATCCTGTTGGACAGCGTGTTCATTGCCATTGTCGACAACAGGGCAGCAGCCTCAATCTGGGAAAGTTTCCAAATTTCATTGTACATAGCATATAAAAACCGTTTTGAGCGCTGTTTTCTAGGACCTAGCAGAAAATCCTGCAAGTCTATACTGTCACAAAGAGTGTTCAGGTGTTTCTTAACCGCTGTTAACATGTTTGTTTGCACCCATTGCTGGCACAGCTTACCCACACTGTGGGGGTCATTCCGACCCTGGCGGTAAAATCTGCCAGGGCCGGGGACCGCGGATGCACTGCCAACAGGCTGGCGGTGCATCCCTGGGCATTCTGACCGCGGCGGTACAGCCGCGGTCAGAAACGGGAAACCGGCGGTGTACCACCGGTTTCCCGCTGCCCTGGGGAATCCTCCACGGTGGCACAGCTTGCTGCGCCGCCATGGGGATTCCGACCCCCTTACCGCCATCCTGTTCCTGGCGGTTTTGGCCGCCAGGAACAGGATGGCGGTAAGGGGTGTCGTGGGGCCCCTGGGGGCCTCTGCAGTGCCCATGCCAATGGCATGGGCACTGAAGAGGCCCCCATAACAGGGCCCCACCAAGATTTTCAGTGTCTGCCATGCAGACACTGAAAATCGCGACGGGTGCAACTGCACCCGTCGCATCCATTCCACTCCGCCGGCTCCATTCGGAGCCGGCATCCTCGTGGAAGGGGGTTTCCCGCTGGGCGGGCGGGCGGCCTTCTGGCGGTCGCCGTCCCGCCCAGCGGGAAACTCAGAATAACCGCGGCGGTCTTCTGAACGCGCAGCGGTATTCTGGCGGCTCCCGCCGGCCCTGCGGTTACCGCGGCCGGCGGGAGTCAGAATGACCCCCTGTATGTTGTAACTATACCTGTATGTTGACCTGATATAAAGCGAGGGTCAGGCCTGTTAATTGAAAAAAACCCTGAAGAGTTCAAGAAACGCCTTTGACACTCATTAGTGTCGGTGGGCCATACCAACCACCCGCCGGGACTGGAAAGTGAAGAATTATAGGTACCAGCCTTAACCATTGCATCTAGCCTGTCCTCTGTGATATTGAGGAAGTATTGCCAATCTTAAAATTTTGTTGGAGTAGGCATACTGGGCGTGTTCAGATCTTTAATTTTTGCTAACCCCAGACAGGATGTCTGCTCAATTGTGTCATTTAAGAAAATCATTTGCACAGGAATCAGGCATGCTCGAAACAAAGCCTCCCTACCCTGTATCTGCCAATCTTGTGTTCCCCATACACTTTTCAAGTCAATAGTGCTCTTCCAATATTCGTAACCCTCAATCGAGAGCCGGGAAACAAAGGGATCTCAATAAATCAGTTTTGTATCTGTTAGCAAAATTTTCCTAATTTGTGCAGGAGGTATTTTAAAATAATATGATTCAGCTTTTTTTGTATCATGCCCAGAAAAGTATGTAAATTTATCGCTATAATACTTTGGACTCCCCACCTGTGGTGTCGAACAGTGTTCCCATTGTGTGTAGTTCAAGGGAGGCCTATATCTAGTGGCACGGTGTAGGTAGTGATGTCCCCAATTGTTATAGCAGAACATTTCCCAATAATTCATTGTATAATCATATACATCATCACTTCACTTTCAAAAGTGGAATAGTCCTTCATTTCAGTTAGCATGGAATCAACTGTTTGGACATCCCAATCATCAGAGACAACATTAGGTGTAATAACATCAGACATTGAAATCTTGAACACATATGGTATTTGAATAATCTCTGTAGGCCCGTATATATCGAATGGAACTTTGTCCCACACAATCCCATCAGTAATTGGTATTGCTGTAATATTTACAGGGGACAAGTCTCTTCGGACCTTATGTGAAGAATGATGTGGTGTTAAAATTTCATCAACAGGCTCCACTGTTGAGCGATCAGTAATATAGTGACCATTTATGAGCAAAAAGAAAACGGTCACAAAACCAATCCAGAAAAATAATGCAATAAATGTCAAACAGAACCATTGATAGCTCCATGGGTAGATCAAATAAGTCTTTTTAAGCCATCAATGCAGCTTACTACTTTTTGAAATATTGTCAATCACTGTAGACGATGAATCCGAAGAAAAATCATTAATGTCAATGAAATAGCCAGAGGTAGTCTCTGCAAACACAGGAGCCGCTGTATCCTGATCCACCGCTCGTGGAGGCTCTTGATAGACAACGTCATTAGTCGTGGAAGTGTTCGTGTAAAATACAGCCAAATCTTGAAGCGGGTGGTCACTGAAGATGTGACTGGAACCAACAACAGTTCATTTTCCGCCCTCCCCATGGTCGAGGAAGTGTCTGGAACCACAGTTGACATAGTTGCATAATCATTAGTAGTGATGTTCATCCTACTATGTAGATGGATGTCCTGTTGGCTAGTGAGAGGGGATCGGGAACCACCCAAGGGAGCTCCTGGTCCACTGTGAAGGATCGGCCACATGGTATAATTTTATGTCATCAATGGAGATGAATCTGTTCGACTTAGAACCAGACAGTGGTGGTAAGATGACAGTCCTGGTGCCTTTTATTCCCAAGACTGGTACAGGTGCTCTGTATGATGGACCAAACTCCTTTTTCACAGCGATCTTCTCACGAACCAGATCCCCAACGTTAGGAATCCAGCCAGTCGAAGTTTTCTCCAATTCCCTTATTCCTAAGGTGGCAGCACTTGCAAATGATTTATCATCACAAAATTGTTGTAGCTCCTGTAAAACAGAGAGACGTTCTTTTATGTCAAATGGTGTTTCTGCTGCCACCATACCAGGGGCATAATGATCTGGGACATACATAGGTATCCCAAAGAGAACCTCATATGGAGAGCGTCCCCCCAAGGACCGTCTTGGCAGATTATTCAGTGCTCTCTGGACCCCATATAGGTGGTGTAACCAACTGCGGCCTGAACCTAATACTCGAGCTGTTAAGGACTGCTTTAGATCACGATTCCGCCCCTCCACGACCGAATTTCCCACGGGATGGTATGGTGAGGAGTAATGGAGTTCAACACCCATCGCCCCCATGGTGTCCCTGAATGCTTTAGAGGCAAATGCAGTGCCCTGGTCCAAATGGAATGCTGCAACCGCATATGTACCGATAAAGATCAGCAAATCTTTTATAACAGTCCGAGCGTCAGCCGACCGGTGTGGCCATACCAACAGGAATCTAGAACAGGAATCCACAGCCACTAAAATATATTTGTATGCACCATCAGGCTGTAAAGGACCACAATGGTCTAGGTACACACACAGAAGTGGCTTGTCTGACACTAAGAGGGATGTCTGCAGAGGGCGTTTGATATTCGAGCCCTTAATCTGCTGACAAATGTCACAGCAAAGGACATACTGCTTAGTTCGTCTGCATAGACCAGGCCACCAGTATAGTTGCTGTAGAATTGTTATTGTGGCCTGTATACCAGCATGTGCAGATGCAACACCCTCATGTGCGGCTGTAATCAGCTCTAATCGCTGGTCTTCATTGGGGTCACTCGATCTCCAACCCCAGGAATCGTTGTGTAAGCAACATTCTGTGCACTGACATGGTAAGCATAGTTTGTAGGGTATCCTTTCGGAAGGGGCTTGCCCGCAGCCGAAGCTTTAATGGCAATCAGTAGTTCATTATCCAATCTCGTCCGAGAACGAGTCACTGCAGCCACTGAAGCCGTAGCTACTGATGCTTTGGCCGCTTCATCAGCCAATGTATTACCGGCAACGTGTATTCCTACACGTTGGTGTCCTAATGTATGAACTACAAGGACACCTGGTAGCTTATCCTTAAGATCAGCCACCCTTCCCCACAATATTTTGTGTTTAATGGTGTTCCCTTTAGAATCCCTAAACCCGTTCAGCTTCCAATGATTGAGATATTCATTGTATGACTGGACGCAGTAATATGAATCACAGACTATCAAAGTCTGGCTTCCTGTCTCAGTATGTTCGAGCGCTAGAATAAGAGCTTTAAGCTCAGCCAACTGGGCTGTGCAGTCCCCTAAGGTCTGCATGTAGGTATTGTGAGGGTGGAAAACTCCATCTTCCATCACTCCGCACACGGCTGCGCAAGCTGCCGAATATTGATGTTTAGTACCCACAGCCGGTTGTGCTGATCCGTCAGTATAAATTATAGTATTATAACTGTCTAGTGGTAAAATATTTAGAGGAGCGGGGTACTCTTGTTCATACTGGAGAAATTCTTGTGTTTGAAGTCTTGGATCGAATACATAATCGACATCAGTTGCGGTCAGAGACGTTGCCCATTGAATCCAGCGTGGATGTAATACCTTAGCGTTCGGAACGCTCGCTTTAGTGACAGCCTCTAAGGCCGGCAACGGAGAGACAACAATAATGCGTTTCCCCTGGGCAAGTGGCCTCTCTTTTATGACGCCCATCTGAACTGCTGTCAGAATCTTTTCTGTCGGTGCAAAACGTTGTTCAGCATTCGAATATAAATGTGATTTATATGCTATTGGCACCGTGTCATCCTCATTAAAGGTGACATAAGTAAATCCAAGGGCACCAGCAATTATTCTGATGACCAAGTTTGTTTTATTGTCACGTGTGTGTAAGTGTTTGGCTTCTAGCATGTCCTGTTGCATGTCCCTAAGGATGTGTGTGTGTTCAATCGTCCATCATCTGCTAGGAAAATTGGGCTGAACTAAGTCATAAAGTGGCTTGATGCGTTCTGCATAATCTGGAATGTATGTTCTGCCAAAATTGAAGAAACCCAGTAATGACTGTAATTTCTTAAGTGTGTTTGGAGGCTGTAGTTGAGCACACTTTTCTAGAAAGTGCGGGCCAGACTCTTCCCCTCGTTCGATAGCTCATATCCCAGGAACAATACACTAAGAAAGGCTATCTTGCTTTCCTTAAAATTAAATTTTTAACCGAGGTTTGCAAATCCCAAAATGATCCGATCGACCCTCGCAAGATGAATGTCGAGGGCATCGTCCGTGAGATAGATATCATCCACATAGGACAACGCATCGGAATCAATCTAGTGCAAAATTGATGTTACACAGGCTGAAAACAGGCCTGGGCTATTTTTATAGCCTTGAGGTAAACGACAAAAGCGTTTCTGAGAGCCAAACGAAAATGCACTTAGGTCCCTACTTTCATGTGCTAAATTCTGGCAGAAAAATCCATTAGATATATCCAATGTAGTTTTATATTGTTTACGCACTATATTGTTTATCAGTGCCCTGCTGTGTGAGTTCTGTATAGCATATGTGCGTGTATGACTATTTAAGTGTCTATAATCTACTACTATTCTATATGAATGATCATGCTTTGCAACGGGGAATAATGGATTATTCATCGCAGACGTATAGGGCTCAATTACTCCCTGGTACTCAAGTTGTGATAGTATCTCCTTCACCGGAGCTTTCGCTTCATGTTTAACAGGGTATTGTGGCTGCGGTTGGGGTGTAGACCTAACGGGAATAATATGACAAGGAGACTCCTTGTCCCAACCTACATGATTACGGTATGGTGCCTGCGCTAAAGCCCATTCAGCAGCATAGGCTTCTTTTGCTGCTTCCGAAACAAGATCGAAGAAAGAAGGCAAAATTACATCTTCCCCATGCGGGAGCATGCGGACGTGTTCAGGTGGCCACTCTCTCTCGGCCAATAGGATATCACTAGTAAGTTCCTTCCAAAATATTTCACTAATAGTGCGCTGCACGTCTCCCTCTATCTGAATTGTTAAATCATTAATCCTATCGGGGGAAAGAACGCGACCATCCGCTGTTTCAACCGCGATGTAATCGCTAGTTGCTGTTGCATGCAGATGATCTTTCAGACTCCGGCGACATATCGTGACCTCTGCCACGCTGTCCAACAGAGTCACTGTCCACCTCTTGTTCCTCAACAGTGTTCTCAATACTACTGGCATTTTTAACTGTCAGTGCTGCCACCTTCTTCTTTTTAAACTGTGGCTTTTGCTGAGGAGTCTTTTCTTCTTTTTAATGGTAGACTGTGGCGAGTCTTGCTTTTCTTTCATGTATTCCGTACGTCGATCTTGACGGCACCCTCTCTCGCTACGTCTATCCGGTGCGTCCTGAAAGGAACGAGAGGGACATGAATCAGTATATCTGTCTGGAGTTCTAATGTGCTCCCTATTTCTGAGATTATACCTCCTTTCAGAGTTCTCCAGGTGTGGAGAATCAGCTCTCTTATTTCTCCTTTCTTTGAAATCTTTTTGTTTGTCCCAGCGCTTTTTAGAGCCCTCTTGTCCCGTCTTCATACCCTCCTTATGGGCGGTATTTTGTAACTCCAACTTTTTAGGTTTGGCTCCCAAACTATCCTGTCCTATATTAGTATAGGTATCGAAAATTATTTTCGGCAGCTGTCTCTCCTGTTCCTGATTTGGAGTTTCCCGGAGACGCTGGTGAATTGCCAGTGCTACCGCTTCCCCTTTAATATTACTCAGTATTATTGAGGAGACAGCGTCAAAGTTACGCATTAATTTCATCCCCAGATCCAGGGCTGGTGCAGCCCCATGCTCATTTTGTATTTGTTTTAACACTTCTGGTAAATTGGCAAGTGTCGGGGTACCATGTGTGGTAGTATATATGGAAGCGAAGACTGTACCCAATGTGGCACAGTCATCCACCGAGGGAACCATCCCAAATAGCAAGCACATAGTGAGCAGTGTATGTTTTTCCTGTGGTCCCGCATGGGGAAACACAGCTTCCAGCTGATTAGTTTTCTGGGCTATCCAGAACGGCATTTGTTCCCGTTCCGTGGGCACTTTACCCATAATAGTATGCACTGTTTGTGGATTAATCCCAGTAGCCAATTGATAACCACCAGCTACTGGTGGTGTATGACGCACTGGTGTTGTGTTCAACATTCGCATTACGAACTGAACCAAGCGTCTATCTAATGCCACTAATTAATTATATAAAACTCGTAAATCTGCTATCGGCATATTCTGTATGCCTGGATGAGGTGTGTATGTGGCGAACATAGGCCAGGTAGGTCCCTCATTACTTAAGGGACCTAACCTCACTCTTTGGAGTACATGTGGTAGGGCACCTTCAAACCAGTTCTGATGCTCTTGGTATGTGAGCGATATTTCATGATACTGGTATGCTTCGTACCGTACAGGTACGTTCGCAACTTCATATGTGTGAAATGTGTGCGTTCTTTGGTCAACCTCAGGAAAGGTGACCCAACAGTAAAATGTTTCTGTTTGGTATGCTTCAGTTGCTTCTATTATCAGAGTAACATCCCCGCCCTCGTCTGTAAGGCCATGCGCTAATAAATGTTGTGTTAGTGCATGTCTAGCATTTGCAGGAATGTCTATGGTATTAGCCATAGTTGTTTAGAGAAACGGAACACCATATGGGGGAAGTACTTTCCTTTTTATGAGTTCGAGCTCGAACAACCTACAGCTTAATTAGGTGTTACCTGTTCAGCTGAGGAGGATTCTCCCAAAGACCACGGACGTCTCCGTATAATGGTACTTAGGGTACCTGTTGTCTGTGAGACAGTGATAGTCAGGGTATCCGTAAATTAGTGCCTAAACACCATCGTTGGTGGCGCCATGTCGTAGCTTGGACTCTTGCTCTGAGCAAGACTGCTGGTTTAAGGATGACAGTACTTTTGTTTGTAGGCGACTGCGTCTTTCCTACAACAAGTCGCAAGTGTTATCCCAACCTTTACCAGCTCACTAGCAGCACCTCAACAGAAACACTATAGTAAAAGGTGATTTATGGCAGCCGTTTACGCATGGACTCAAAAATAAGATATCTCAGGGAATGTCGTGGTTAAACGGAAATTACCCTTTTCTCACAGATATATTATGTCTCATACAAACACAGGCAATGACACAGATGCAGTAAAGTTATAATAGCTTTTTATTTAACATAACTGCAATTTGCGATAAGTTGCATGGACGGCAATGATTAGGATAATGAATATAGCAAGTAACAGTATTGTGAAGAAGAGAGTCATTGTTATGAAGACCCCCACCATTTTGCAATACATGAAAGAGATATATAAGATGGAACATGTCCTATTACCCAAATGCGAATCGGCCTAACCTCCTACCTAAAGGAGAGCTGAGTTTGCTAAACCTAATCTGCCAAAGCTGTGTCTATGAGAGGAGCCCCCAACTCTCGTTACCTTGGAATGAGGTCTCTATCTCAGACTCCGCAGGGACACGAAGACTGGGTCAGCGTCAAGACAACTGCAGCATCGGTATCAGCGATGGTGGCGATGCCCTCTGGTCGGAATCCCTCTGATTATCTGTCTAAAGTGTGATGTATTTATACAGATCTACAAGGTCCCCTGACGTAGGTGTATTCCTAAACAAAAGATAACAGGCATGCTTGGGACAGCAATTAATATCAACAATCCCTCAAAAGTATAGAGAGGGAAAATCCCTAAGTGTGAACACCTACTGTTTGTTTGTCTTTGGTGCTTGATCTTGACGCCTTGGCGCGGTGACACTGATAATGTAACTCATAACAAGTGGCCTAACTATAAACAAGGCAGCCATCTTAGAAGAAATAAATAATTAAATGGGCTAAAACAGAGCAAGCTAAGTAGGTTAAAAGTCACTAGGTGACGGGGGCACGAGTCTACAAGCCAGAGGCTTAGCTAACTCCTGCTATCCCATTAAAACGAACTAGGATTCACTACAACAACAGGAAGAGGTGGAACGACCTACGGGGAAAGGTACGTTCTGTGGTATCCAGACACCAGATTGCTGTACAGAGGACTGGCGGTGGACCCCCACCTCCTCCCCCACAACTAACAACATAGGAGGAGCAAGTCTTGGCAATTATGCATCCTGAGGGCCTCACAGAAGTAGCAGGAGGACTGGACTCTGGTAAGTCAAATCTTTACTACCTAATTCCTGACACCCCACCTGCATGCCATCACATCCCACCACCCTTACCCTCACACCCATCACCCCAACAACCCGCACATACCCCACTAACACAACCCACACATCCCAAAATCAAGCCCTGTATGTAACACCAATGCATGGACACCCATCACCAAAGCATGTCCAGTACAGAGGCTCACTCATGCCCCAAAATTACCAATCACACAAGGGCCAAGCCAATAATGCAAGCACAGGAGTAGAGGGTCGCTCACCCATTGCACAATATGGCACACACACATACAATAACTATGTATTAACAACCCAAGATGACCCATACCCAACGTCACCGGACAGGAGGTGCCAGACATATCCAGTCCCCCCACAGAAGAGACCCACAGTGATGACAGCAGCTCTGCACGCCTGGATCTAGATGACCAGCCCGGCCCATCAGGGACCTCGGGTCAGATGATTCCCCTGACACAGTCACAAACCACCACAAACACCACCACAGCACCCACCCAGCGGGCCCATCCCTCTGTCCCCAGGACACATCAATCAGCAGTGTGTCCACCACTACAGGGAACCCAGGCAACCCCACTAACACAGGACGATCAGGGACCTGGGGGCAGTGGCAGTGGGCACACGGGTCAGGGACAGAGGCACAGGATAACAGGGAAGCTGGGAGGATTGCTGTGCGACAGGGGGAGGACAGGCCCAGGGAACTCACTCTCCACAAGGCATTCTCCAACATCATGGGAGCTTACCACCATTCCCAGGAGACCATGGGCACGGTTCTGGCCAAGTTTCAGGAGACCCAGCGGCTGCAGGAGGAACACTACCTCGGGATCAGGGAGGACTTGAAGTCCATCAAAAACACCCTAGTCACCATTGCAGGGATGCTGGCAGACCTTCTCAACACACGGAAGGACACAGTGGCACACCAACTTGCCCCTGACACTAGCCTGGGCGATGAACAGCCCTCCACCTCCGCCGGCACTAGTGGACAGGAGGCCCTGCCACAGGAACAACAGGACCCCACCCCCTGCAGATGGAGAACCACCCCTCAAACGGTCCCTGAGATCCAGGAACAAGACAGAGAACATTGCCAAGACCCCCACCAGGAAATAAGAACCCCCTGAATGTCACCATTCTGTCCCACTATTTCACCCTGTCCATCCTTAAACTGCCATTGCTCCACTTCCTATGCACTTCCTATGCACCTTTGGACAATGCACCTGTGAAACAAATAGACTGGACTCTGCCGTGGATATACCTCCACCAACACCCCAGCCCATTTTACTACCCCCTCCACGGATTTGCACAGGAATAAACACACTTCAATCACTAAATAATCTGGAGTCAGTCTGTGCTTTCACAAATGTGTAATTGCAATATCTATGGCATATAGCAATGGCAATGTACTTGTTCACATACCAATGTAACACAGCTGTAGGCCAGGAGTAAACATAGCAGAGGGCACAAAGTGGGACCCAGATCTGTGAAATGGAAAGCCAAATTGTCAAGTCAAGGTCCATACACTGAGTGAAAAATACAGACTTATGCTAGCTCCAACAATATGAGATGTGGGAAGCAGTTACATCTTCTTACCTGTGTCTCACTTGAAATATTGCATGATGACGTTGTTTTCGGTTGTCGATATCCTCTTCTTCTGCCTCCTCTTCTTCACTGTCCACAGGCTCCACAGCTGCCACAAGACCACCATCTGGCCCATCCTCCTTGGCGTTGCAAAGCCAGGTTGTGCAGCATACAACAGGCCACGATGATCTCGCACACCTTCTTCAGTGAGTAGTATGGGGAACCACCTGTCATATGGAGGCACCGGAATCTGGCCTTCAGGAGGCCAAAGGTGCGTTCGATTATCCTCCTAGTTCGCCCACGTACCTCATTGTAGCATTCCTCTGCCCTTATTCTGGGATACCTCACTGGGGTCAGCAGCCATGACAGGTTGGGGTAACCAGAGTCACCTGCAAATGTCGAGGGACAACTCTTAGACACACACTAACCCTTAGGGACAACCCCATACCCTGACACCAATGTCAACTGTATTGGGACCTTGGCCTCACCTATTAGCCACACATGGTGCCTCAGGATTTGCCCCATCACATAAGGGATGCTGCTATTTCTCAAAATGTAAGCATCATGCACTGATCCAGGATACTTGGCATTGACATGGGAGATGTACTGGTCTGCCAAACACACCATATGCGCAGTCACCGAATGGTAGCTCTTCCGGTTTCTGTACACCTGTTCATTCCTGCGGGGGTGGGGTACAAATGCCACATGTGTTCCATCAATGGCACCAATGATGTTGGGGATATGTCCCAGGGCATAGAATGCACCTTTCACTGTGGGTAAATCCTCCACTTGAGAGAAAACGACGTAGCTGGGCATGTGTTTCAGCAGGGCAGACAACACGTTAGAGAACATTAGCTGGGACATCCCTGATGCCACGTCCACTGTTGTTTGAAAGGACCCACTGGCCAGGAAATGGAGTACAGACAGGTCCTGCACTAGAGTGGGTATCCCTGTGGGATGGCGGATGTCTGACATCAGGTCTGTCTCCAACTGGGCACACAGTTCCAGGACTGTTGCACAATCAAGTCTGTATGTGATTATGAGTTTCTCTCTTCCATTGTCGACAGGTCCACCAGGGGTCTGTACACCGGAGGATGCCGCCATCTCATCACCTGCCCCAGCGGACGTGCCCTATGGAGGAGAACAGCGAGCAGAGAGTCATCCAACACTGAGGTATCACAATGTGTTATTTGCAGAAACGTTATTAATCTGCAATGTGCCGGTATCTGTCTGTATTCCCGGCTGAGATAAGTGTGACGCAGTTTTTATCCATCCCATGTGGCCCACTGAAATGGCGGCTGCCTGACCTGTAAGGTGGGACAAGGGGATATGAGGTAACTTCGCTGGCGTTGTACACCGTCTCAGTGGGTGGTCGAAGATCGCGGCGCAATTCTGCATTGGTTAACATTGGGCCCTATGGGTCCCAGGAGCCAATGACGATGTATGCCGGAGGTGACGGTCCGCACCGCCCCACGGACGTGACCGCCATTTTCTGTCTGTTCACTCACTTGACACCTGACCATCAACAGGAGAGGACCTACACTACAAGTGCTGCTGTGACCTGTGTCTGGAAGCGACAATCGCTACAGTGTCTGGGGAAAGGGCCCCTGCCTTCACTTCGGAGGAGTTGGAGAAACTAGTGGATGAGGTCCTCCCCCAGTGCACGCAACTGTACGGTCCTCCAGACAAACAGGTGAGTACACTGTGAGCATGCTGCATGGGCAATGCCTTTTTTGAGTGGTGTGGATGGAAGATAAATGGGGGGGTGCTGAGGCCTGCATGTGCGGATGGTGAGTGTATGTGCGTCAGGACATGGGTGGGAACTGGTGGGCAATGACTATGACGGTCTGGAAGGGTGAGAAATTTCCTTTCCCCATACCAATTCCTCTAGGGCAGCACCCACCAGAAGAAGGGTATTTGGCGTGCCATCGCCAAGGACGTCTGGACCCTCGGGTCTACCACAGACGGAGCACCCACTGCCGTAAAAGAGGGGAGGAGGCCCAGCTGGGTATGGCCTCCCAACGTGGAAGGGATACCCGTTGCACCATGACCCCCCTGATGTCCCGGATCCTGGTGGTGGTGTATCCGGAGTTGGATGGGCGCTTGAGGGCATCACAGCAGCCACAAGGGGGTGAGTACAGTCTCATTCAGCTGACTCTGCGTGCATAACGAGGTGTCTGGGTAGGGGAGGTGGGCAGTGGGTTCCCCTAGGCTAGGGCGAACTTGGTAGGCAAGGTCCATTGTGAGGCAGGCTATGTGGCACACCAACCCCACTAGTGGTAATAGCCATCTACACCTAGTCAGGCTCCTGTGACTTCCAAGTGTGCAGCAATTGGGCTTAGGCCTCGTATTCCATGGTCAGGTGAAATTTCTAGGAACTGTTAGTGCATGGCGTAGTGCAGAGGGCTGCTCCATGTGTGTTGTGTCCACCAACGGCAGTGATGTTGCATGACCTGAACATGTTTTTCTTCTGTCTCCCCCCCCCTTTCTGTGGTCTCCCTGTTCTTGTGTGCAATAGCATCAATTGGCACCGGAGCAGGAGGGAGCTGCAACCCACTTGGCCCTGGAGGGTGAAGCAACAGAGTCTGAAGCCACCAGTGGGAAGGAGGGCGAGGGGAGCTTCACGACGGGGACAGGAGCATACACCAGTGACAGCGACTCCTCCTCTGATGGGAGCTCCCTTGCGGTGGCGGGCACCTCTGCCCCACCGCATCAACAGGTACAGCTGCCACCCCTCCTACCAGCACCGCCCTCCCAGCAGCCCCTCAGCATGTGTCCCGTGCCCGCTCACCCAGGAGGGTGGGCATCTCCTTCGCCCCATGCACCTCAGGCCCTGCCCCAGTCACCCCTACTGCCCTCAGTGAGGAGGCTATTGACCTCCTGAGATCCCTCACTGTTGGGCAATCTACAATTGTGAATGCCATCCAGGATGTTGAGCGGCATTTGCAACAAACAAATGCATACCTGGAGGGCATTCATTCTGGGCAGGTGGCCCAACAGAGAGCATTTCAGGCTCTGGACTCAGCACTGATGGCAGCCATTGTCCCTGTGTCCAGCCTCCCCCCTCCAACTTCCTCCACCCAGACCCAATCCCCTGTACCTCAGCCTATCCCAAGCATACCATCAGACCAGCATGCACACACATCAACACACAAGGGTGGCTCAGGCAAACATAAGCACCACACATCCCACAGGCACTCACACAAGCACCATCCCCATGCCGACACAGCAACATCCACCGCCTCCACTGTGTCCCCTTCCTCCACGTCCTTCTCCTCCCTCCCTGTCTCGTCTCCACTCACACCTACATGCACCACATCCTCAGCCACTGCCTCCATCACCAGCACGCCCATCATCATACACCGCTCACGTACACTCACCACCCCCACTACCATTCACACATCCCCTGTGTCCTCTCCCAGTGTGTCTGTGAGCCCTCCTCCCAAAGTACCCAAACGCAGGCACACACCCACCCAACAGCCATCCACCTCACAACAGCCTCTGGCCCATGCACCTTCACCCAAATTCAGCAGACGTACACCTCCTACAACCACTACCTCTCCCTCCACTCCCAAACTCCCTCCATCTTCCCGTCCCAGTGTGTCTAAAAAAGTTTTCCTGGCAAACTTTGACCTCTTCCCTTCCCCCCCCCCCCACCATCCTTCCCCTAGGGCCAGGCTTTCCAGGTCCCAGCCCAGCACCTCAGCCACCAATTCCCCAGGCACAGTGGTGCCAGCAACTGTGGAGTCATTGAGTGTGCCACCCATCAGGGCTGCCAGTGTGCCACATAGTGAGGGCAAGGACATTCTGCCACCTGCCAAGGTGAAAAAGGTGCCCACATCCCAGAGGGAGAAGCCGAAACTATCAGCCACCAAGGGCTCAGCAAAAATAAAAGGGATAGTGGCAAGACAACTGCGGCACCATCAATGGTGGGGAAGGGCCAAAAGCAGAAGAGCAGGTCAGGAAAGGGCATGGTGGCACCAACTGAGGGACCAGTGTCACAACTTCTGTCCACTACCACACCAACCTGAGTGTGAGGCAGTGTGCTCCCTTTTTTCTTTTTGTCCAATGACGGCTCCCTTGAGCTAACGAGCTGACGAGCTCTGGAGAGGCACCTGTGCGCCAGCGAGTGGTACATAAACCTGAGAAGACTTTGGCGGCATTTCAAGCAACCCCACAGACTTGGCTGCTCTCTGCTGATGACGGGCTAAACCTAGAAACACGTGTCCAGAGATACACAGCACTTGCTGCACCTACTTAGGTGAAAGACTTTTGATTACTTTTTCAGCACAAAAAGAAGTGACTGCATTTACCATGATGCATTGGGGCTACCTTTTTGCTTGAGTGTGAGGCAGTGTGCTCCCTTTTTTCTTTTTGTCCAATGACTGCTCCCTTGAGCTAACGAGCTGACGAGCTCTGGAGAGGCACCTGTGCGCCAGCGAGTGGTACATATACCTGAGAAGACTTTTGGCGGCATTTCAAGCAACCCCACAGACTTGGCTGCTCTCTGCTGATGACGGGCTAAACCTAGAAACACGTGTCCAGAGATACACAGCACTTGCTGCACCTACTTAGGTGAAAGACTTTTGATTACTTTTTCAGCACAAAACGAAGTGACTGCATTTACCATGATGCATTGGGGCTAACTTTTTGCTTGAGTGTGAGGCAGTGTGCTCCCTTTTTTCTTTTTGTCGAATGACTGCTCCCTTGAGCTAACGAGCTGACGAGCTCTGGAGAGGCACCTGTGCGCCAGCGAGTGGTACATAAACCTGAGAAGACTTTTGGCAGCATTTCAAGCAACCCCACAGACTTGGCTGCTCTCTGCTGATGACGGGCTAAACCTAGAAACACGTGTCCAGAGATACACAGCACTTGCTGCACCTACTTAGGTGAAAGACTTTTGATTACTTTTTCAGCACAAAACGAAGTGACTGCATTTACCATGATGCATTGGGGCTAACTTTTTGCTTGAGTGTGAGGCAGTGTGCTCCCTTTTTTCTTTTTGTCCAATGACTTCTCCCTTGAGCTAACGAGCTGACGAGCTCCGGAGAGGCACCTGTGCGCCAGCGAGTGGTACATAAACCTGAGAAGACTTTTGGCGGCATTTCAAGCAACCCCACAGACTTGGCTGCTCTCTGCTGATGACAGGCTAAACCTAGAAACACGTGTCCAGAGATACACAGCACTTGCTGCACCTACTTAGGTGAAAGACTTTTGATTACTTTTTCAGCACAAAACGAAGTGACTGCATTTACCATGATGCATTGGGGCTAACTTTTTGCTTGAGTGTGAGGCAGTGTGCTCCCTTTTTTCTTTTTGTCCAATGACTGCTCCCTTGAGCTAACAAGCTGACGAGCTCTGGAGAGGCACCTGTGCGCCAGCGAGTGGTACATAAACCTGAGAAGACTTTTGGGGGCATTTCAAGCAACCCCACAGACTTGGCTGCTCTCTGCTGATGACGGGCTAAACCTAGAAACACGTGTCCAGAGATACACAGCACTTGCTGCGCCTACTTAGTTGAAAGACTTTTGATTACTTTTTCAGCACAAAACGAAGTGACTGCATTTACCATGATGCATTGGGGCTAACTTTTTGCTTGAGTGTGAGGCAGTGTGCTCCCTTTTTTCTTTTTGTCCAATGACTGCTCCCTTGAGCTAACGAGCTGACGAGCTCTGGAGAGGCACCTGTGCGCCAGCGAGTGGTACATAAACCTGAGAAGACTTTTGGGGGCATTTCAAGCAACCCCATAGACTTGGCTGCTCTCTGCTGATGACGGGCTAAACCTAGAAACACGTGTCCAGAGATACACAGCACTTGCTGCACCTACTTAGGTGAAAGACTTTTGATTACTTTTTCAGCACAAAACGAAGTGACTGCATTTACCATGATGCATTGGGGCTAACTTTTTGCTTGAGTGTGAGGCAGTGTGCTCCCTTTTTTCTTTTTGTCCAATGACTGCTCCCTTGAGCTAACGAGCTGACGAGCTCTGGAGAGGCACCTGTGCACCAGCGAGTGGTACATAAACCTGAGAAGACTTTTGGCGGCATTTCAAGCAACCCCACAGACTTGGCTGCTCTCTGCTGATGACGGGCTAAACCTAGAAACACGTGTCCAGAGATACACAGCACTTGCTACACCTACTTAGGTGAAAGACTTTTGATTACTTTTTCAGCACAAAACGAAGTGACTGCATTTACCATGATGCATTGGGGCTAACTTTTTGCTTGAGTGTGAGGCAGTGTGCTCCCTTTTTTCTTTTTACCACACCAACCTGTACAGCGGCGAACACCGCTAGTTGCCCCGCAACCGCCACCTACACCGCCACCTGTACATCTACAGCCTCAGCGACAGTCCCCAGCCTCTTCCCCAGTGGGCAGCCGTCCGGGGCTGCAGGAGACATCCTGCTGTGTCCCTCAGCAGGTGCTGACCCATGCACCACCGCCAGCACCGCCGCCACAGACACCACCGCAAGCACCGCCACCGGCCCCGCGACGTACTTGGACAGTGGCACCACTGCTGACATGTCTACCATCCCCAGTGGTCAGTCATCCGAGGCTGGAGGAGAGTTCCTGGACCCTGGGCAGCTTCCATGAGGGATGACTTCCATCACTGTTTGCACCTGCAGGTGGAAGGCGAAGCCGCAGCAGTGTTGGGTATATCTCTGCCTCCACTGCATATCATGCTACCTGTACCTCGCCAATGTCGTGGCACACACACCCAGGTGAGGGAATTGTACCGGCCACACTGCACGTGAAGCACTCTGGGCACAAGGCCGCCTCCAGGACCAATGGAGAGATACATCCACTACCTCAGTCCTTGGCAGGATGAAGCACTCTGGGCAAAAATCCCCCTCCAGAACCTGTGGAGAATCACATCCACTACCTCAGTCCTTGGCAGGATGAAGCACTCTGGGCACAAAGCCCCCTCCAGAACCAGTGGAGAGATACATCCACTACCTCAGTCCTTGGCAGGGTGAAGCACTCTGGGCACAAAGCCCCCTCCAGAACCAGTGGAGAATCACATCCACTTACCTCAGTCCTTGGCAGGATGAAGCACTCTGGGCACGAAGCCCCCTCCAGAACCAGTGGAGAAAGGTATCCACTTGAGGGACTGTGGCTTTGCACTCCCCAGGATAGAGCAGTGGGCAAACCACCCACTGGAAAGACTTGAGGGACTGTGGCTTTGCACTCCCCAGGATAGAGCAGTGGACAAACCACCCACTGAAAAGACTGAGTGACTGTGGCTTTGCACTCCCCAGGATAGAGCAGTGGGCAAACCACCCACTGGAAATACTTGAGAGACTGTGGCTTTGCACTCCCCAGGACAGAGCAGTGGGCAAACCACCCACTGGAAAGACTTGAGTGACTTTGGCTTTGCACTCCCCAGGAAACAGCAATGGGCGTGGATCCCCCTCGTGCAGCAGTGGTGTCGTGCATTCATCTGGCTGAGGTGCCCCCCTCCCCCTCCCCTGAGGTGCCTGTATATTTTCAAACTGATGCCCCAGCAGTGTTCTCTCTGTTTCGAGTCAGGTATCTAGTGTGGGCTTCGCCCATGCATTTTGGGCCCAGTGGTCCATGGACAATGATTGGTACACTATCCGAACTTGTGTAGTTGGTGTACATATTTGTAAATACTGAATTTTGATTTTTGACTATCAGATTTTTCATGATTACACTGGTTACAATCATTTCCTTTTGTCCTTGCGTTCTTCAAGGGGGTAGAGGGGTGAATATGTAATGTTGCTGCATGTATTTGTGTGTATGTTGCTGTGGGTGAGAGTGGGGGTGGGGGTGTTGCATGTTGCATGTGTGTGTGTCACTCTCTTTCCCCACCTCCCCTGTGTTGTAGGTGCAGTACTCACCGTGGTCGTCGCCGCCGCCATTCGTACTCCTGGTAGATGAGAATATACACCAGCATGGGCAGTAGGTGTAGTTCGGGCTCCATGGCGTCCTAGTTCCTCGTTGGGTGTCGAGTGTTTTCCCTTCTGTGTACTGTTTCTGCTGTGCTTTTGATCACATTGGTTCTGCTCCAGAATAGGTGGTGGATAGGTGTCTTGTAATACTATGGGCGGTACTTTGTCTTCCGCCTGTCTATTGGCGGTGACCGCCGCACTGTTTGTTTCTACCGCCGTGGCGGTCGGAGTGTTAAAGTGGTTGTCTATTTTGGCGGTTTCCGCCATGGTCATGATTCCATTTTTTTCCGCCGTTCTGTTGGCGGTATTACCGCCGCTTTAACACCGACCGCCAGGGTTGTAATGAGGGCCTTTATCTGCCAGTGCCTGGGATCTTCTGCTGAGAGTCCTGACTTGCTAAGTAGTGCCAAATCCAGTCACTCAGCTCTTAGAAGTGGAGGATGGTATTCCTGTGGGGGAAAATCCATGCACCGCTGTGTGCTCATCAGAAAAAATTGACACAGCCTCTGCCCCATGGCTGAAAATTTGACACAGCACCTGCCTCAAAGCTGAAGAATTGACACAGTGCCTGTTCTCAAAGCGGACCCTTCGCAGAGGGTGTCAGAGTTTTCCACACATCGAAACCGACGTGTCATAAACTTCAACATCACCGCATGGACCTCAGGTTGCTTGTCTGGAAAAAGGTGTATCCCTTCCCTGCGAGGAAAGAATTGATGCATTGCTTGCCGGGTGGAGAAAGGATTGATGCACAGCCTCACTTGCGAGCAAGGAATTAACGCATTGCTTGCTTTTCCAACACATGCTCGCCCTTGCGGCTTTATTTTTAACACATACCAGGCACTTTGTGCTAAAACAACACTTTCATTGATTTGTATGGATTAAGACTCTTGTTACTTTAAAAATTCATACACTTGATTGTGTATGTTGGAAGTTTGTCGTTTTGGTCTTGTTTGATTTAGATAAATATTGGTTATTTTTCTAAATTGGTATGGAGTCCCTTTGTGGTTTTTTCACTGTGTTACTGTGTATGTTTGTACGAATTCTTTGCACATTACCTCTGAGATAAGCCTGACTGCTTGTCCAAAGCTACCAAGGAAGTGAGCAGGGGTTATCTGAGCTTTGAAACTGCCTTACCCTGACTGGATTGAGGGTCCCTACTTGGACAGTGTGCAAACTGACTGCCATCTAGAGACTCCATTTCTAACAGAAGAGGTGTTTCACCTTGAAACAGGTGATGAGATTCTACGTAAACCCATAACCCCAATGAGGGGAAATCTGAAACTACCTAAGTTGGAAGAAGTGGCTAGATACTGTTGGCAGTGCTACATTCACCAAAGGATCACACATATCCCTATGCTCCAGGAATCCCTCTTTGGTCTATAAAGAGGCTTTGGGCCTTAACTGTGATGTATGTTAAGAGACTCTGGGAAGAAGCCAAAATAGCAATGTTAATGGATCTTATCACGCATATTTAAGGAGATAGATGATGTGCGTTAGGTCCGGGAAATTTCCTTATTTCCAATTCACTAGTACATGTGGTCAGCAAATATGGGAACGAAAATAACTGACTGCTTCAAACACATTACAGCTCTTGCTTACACATGGATGAGGGAAGAGGGATGGGCACTCCCTATATTATTTCCTCTTGTTGCAGGGTGCGGACCCACAGTTATCAGCAAGGAACAAGGTCAAAGTATATAGACAGGGACTGGCCTTTGGTCTTCTACTCAGTACAGAAGGTATCCCAAAACCCCAAACTTAAATATACGCACTTAAACTTTGTTCACTAGATGTTCATTAGTTCTAAATACACAGGGCCTCATTGCGAGGCCCTAGCAGCACACTGTGTCACCAGAGCATCATTTTCATGACGGCCCGGCAGCGCAATGTGCCAGCCCATATACACAAGGCCAAGCAAAGCTACCTTGTGTGGCTTTTAATGGCATTGTAAATATGGACCCCTTTCACACAGCATTATTCGTGAAAGGGGTACATATTTTCAAGTTCCATGGGTTTCGCATGGGGTGTTCCCGACCAACATCCATGGAATTTACAAGTCTGAGAATAAGTCAGATTCCTATGCCACCTCAGGGGTGACATACGGGAGATACCTTAATTTCTCCTAATTTCTTACTTTCTCCCTGTGTGCTGCATTCTGCAGCACACATAGAAAAAGGAAAACACCTGTCATGATTGTTTTTGTGCAGGAAGGTGTCCCTTCCTGCAGAAAAACAATCATCCCTACAATGCCGTTGCCCTTGTACCCCAGTGCAAGGGTGCCCGCATTGGCGCATGGCAGCAATTTGTGAGCATGTGCAGGGGGAGCAGACAGAAATGTGCCATATCTTGTAGATACAGTGCATTTCTGCCCATTCCCCAGTGGCACAGGGTGATACAGCAAGGCACTTACTGTGCCTCCCTGTGCCACAGGCCTAGTAAATGAGGCCCATAGTATGTATGTTTGGAGGGCTAGTGTTGATTGTTCACTCTAGCATCATGTAACATCAAATAACAGAGAGACACCTCATCTCGGAGCCAATAGCATGTTTGCTGAGTTTAATGAAGAAAAAGAGGCATATTTAAAAGCCCCTACCACCACCTTTGCCATCCATAGTGTCATTTTCTGGCACTAAGGCAGCACTAAAGTGGCTTTTTCCGCACGCCATATTTACAAAATGAAGCAATGCATGCATTGCGCTTCTTTGTAAATACTTGCGCTACATTATGCCTGCGTCAGGGGGGGCGTTCTGGCGTGAGGAGGCCTGAAAAAATGGCACTATGAAATTTAATAGATTTCACTGTGCCATTTTTGGCGTCAATTTTAATGCCTGCTCAGACCAGGTGTTAAAATCACACTCACTTAGAAACCTATGGGCCTCCTTGCACTTTGCTACACTAGCATTACAATGTTTGACACCAGTGTGGCGAAGCGCTACAATAGCATACAAAAATGTTGTTGCTAGTGTGTGAACGACCGCCGAATATATAGCACAACCATGGTGTCGTTAGGTGCCAGTAGGGGAGTAGGTTGTAGGTAGTTAAATATCGGCCAAAATGTGTTAACAGATATGTAGATTTAGAGGTGAATGGCACATTGTGATGGTTTGGCAATGTCCTAAGGCTCCGAGGTTGGATGTATGCATGTGGGGTTTGAAGAAAAGATCCACTGCGGAAGTAGCAGCTCTGAAGGTGCTGATCATAAGGGAAGGTGGAGTGGAGATGAGCATGACTTGGGAGATACTATTGTCGACAGTGGAAATGGTTGTGGAAGGTCCTGGTTCTGCCACCATCTCTAATATGGACCATATAGCCGAGCTGCCATACACAATTGTTGAAACGGGACGAATATGCCAAAACAATATGGGCTCCTGATATTCAGATGAACTCAGAGGAGATTTATTTGGCTAAATAACGAGAGACAACATAGATTTTGGACTGATTAATATGTAAATTAGGGCCTGATCTCTGAAACGTTAGCACCATGTTTACGTCATTTTTTGATTTCTCTGCATCGTCCCTGGAGCTATGAACCTGCCCAGCCCGACGTGGATTGGATACAGGCTGTAAGGCACAGAAGGATTTAAGTGCAGAGATATGCTCACTTTCTAAAAGTAGCATTTCTAAAATAGTAATATGAAATTCAACCCCACCAGTCAGCAGGATTTTATATTACCATTCTGGCCAAACTAAATATGACCTGTTTACCCCTTTCTAATCAGAATCTACAACTCAAACAGGTTATGAGGATAGCCCTAATGTTAGCCTATGAAAGGAGCAGATCTCACAGCAATGGAAAACAAATTTAGGAGTTTTCCACTATCAGGAAACTGCCCACCTCATCCTTGTGTAAGCTAGATAAAATGTGCATTCTCCTAGGTTCAGCACCCAGAGACAGCATTTTAGACAATAGCCTACATCTCTCAACATTATCAAAAGCTGAACTTAGGTCCATAACTGCAAGCTGAACACAAGCTATAAACACCCTTCCTTGATTTGAACATAATTACTGATCAGGAAGTGAACATTGATACACTCGTCTATGGTTCCCAGCCCTCTCCTCATCCTATATTGAACTGATGTTATGATAGTCTCCTCCATCCCCCAAGCCTCCAGCTGATTCTGCAGGATCCTTCCCATCACCTTGGCCCTTGGGGTCAATGAGCTATATTTGGCAATAACGAGAAGGATCCACTATATCCCCTTTTTAAAAAATATAGGCTATGATAGCCTTTGACCAGGATTTAGGTGGGCCACAGGGGATGGCACTGTTTCGGACATTAGCTAAAAATGATGCCTACAGGTCCAAACCGTTTAAAAAAAACTCAATTTTGGCCCCATCTGGCCCGGGGACTTTGTTACTGGGCACTGTCTCACACTGCCATGGTGACCTTGACTATTGAAAACCTCAGTTGTTCGCCACCCCCAGAGATGGTAGTGACATCCGGTATACAGTTGCCCATGCTAGCAAGGAGTTTGGATTCAAACGCCTTCGCCAAAGTGGGCCACCGATGTGGAAAATTGAAAGGAGATATCAGTGATGATATTATGTCCATTGGTGAAATAATACAAATTCACCACTTTCCAAAACAGGGTGACATCATTAAATGCATTTGCCCTCTCAAGTTCTTCCCATGCTTCCCTTCTGATGTTTTCTTTCCTTACCCTAATCTTTCCATTAAGTGGTGTCTGCAGCATTGTATCTTCTCAAAATCCCTGGGTGTCTTCTTCAGTGCAATTTTTAAAAGACTATGGCCATCATTACAACATTGGCGGTTAAGTGAACACCATGCCAGTAATGGCAGTAGTACCGTCGCCAGGCTGGCGGTAATGACTGCCAAATTATGACCATGGCGGTGATCCCTCCCATAGACAGCCAATGTACCACCCTAACCACCAGTACGGTAGGGCCACTGACCACGGTGGTAGCCACCTACAGGCTGGTGGAAGACAAGGATACGCCCACCATAGGGGTGGACATAGCAGACCATCAGGATTTCCAATACGTTAGCATCGCCACCAAAACCTGACAGAAACACATCATACAAAAGGAGATACTCATCTCCAGGGACACAGGGGAGTCCAAGGCCGCCATGGAACCCGAACTGGAAGTCTTCCTTCTGCTGTACCAGGCGATGGCTGTCCAAGAGCATCTACGCCGACTAAGAAAATGATGGTGAGTACTGCTGCCTAGCATACAAGGGAGAGAGGGGAGTGGGGGTGAGTGACACACACACATGCACAACACACACTAAACACACATGCCACACACCCAGAACAATCTGTAGAGTAAATCAACAGCAACATAACCCAGGAGCAAAGAAAGCCAGGACACATACCTGTTGTCCAACCACTGTATGTAGGTGGGAACAGCGACCTCAATTGTAAAATGAGATAAATATATATATATATATATATATATATATATATATATATATATATATATATATATATATATATGTGTGTGTGTACAAAAAGGGCCATTGGCCAATCCAAAGTAATTAATGGCCACAGGGCAATGTCCAAGGCCCACCTTGACTCCTGACAGCCTAGGCACTCCACTGGACAGGGACATCATGGGGTGGGGACTGAAGTGGTCGGGGGTTCTTGGGAGGAGGGTCCTTGGGCTTGGATTTGGGAGGGGCGGGTCCTTGCCCTTCTCGGTAGGGGGCAAAGGAGTGGCCTTGGGTTGGAGGGCCAGAGTGCCACTCTTGTTCCCCTTAGTGGCATGGGAACTCTTAGGAGGAGGAACAGGAGTCGAATGGGAGCTGGAGGTACTTGGCTGGGGGGGACTTTCCTCTTACGGGCAGGACGGGGGTAGGGAAGAGGTCAAGGGGGGAAAGAAAAAGCTTTTTAGTACCAGTGGGGTGGGCTGTGGGAGGAAGAATGGGAGTGGAGGTAGAGGAAGTGGTTATAGAAGGAGTAGGTGTGCTGCACTTGGGTGCAGGTGCATGGACAGTGTGAGTGTGAGGCAGATGGCTGAGTAGGAGCGTTTATGTGTATTTGGAGGGGGAAGACAGGGGTGGGGAAGACAAACAGGATGTGTGGTTGTATGTTGTGGTGGTATCTGCAAGTGAGGTGGGTGTGCTGCATGAGGTGGTGATGACTGCGCATGTGGTGTTTGGTGTGCATGTCTGAGTGTCTGCTGTTGTGGTGACTGTGGGCAAGGCTGTACTGGTGGCAGGATCTGGGACTGATGGTGCAGTGCATGTAGGTGTGAGTGCTGGTGTGACTGAGAGGGAGGAGGTGGAGGGGGAGAGAGTGGCTGCAGTGGCTGTTGTTGTGTGTGCTCCAGGGTATTGGCTATGTGTTTGCATGTGGTGTGATCTGTGGTCCTTGTGCTTGTCTTTGCGAGTCCTGTCTGGTGTTTTGAATGCATGCTCATCTGATTGTGTGCTTGGGATAGGTGGGGAGAGAGGTGACTGGGACTGGGAAGAGGTAGTTGGAGTGGGGGAGGAAGAAACAGGGACACTGGCTGCTGTCATAGAGGAGGCCAGAGCCTGAAATGATCTCTGCAGGGCCGCCAAGCTACTGTGAATGCCCACCAGGAAGGCATTGCATTGTTGCATCTAGGATGCCAGTCCCTGGATGGCATTCACTATGGTTGACTGCCCTACAGAGATGGATCTCAGGAGGTCAATAGCCTCTTCACTGAGGGCAGCAGGGCTGACTGGGGCAGTGCCTGAGGTGCCTGGGGCGAAGGAGACGTCCACCCTCCTGGGTGAGCGGGCACCAGCAACTGGGTGTGGAGCTACTGGGAGGGAGGTGCTTGTACGGGAGTGGCGGAAGATGAAGTACCTGGGGTGGCCCCAGAGGGGTCCACCACCACTAGGGAGCTTCCATCGGAGGAGGAATCAGAGTCTGCAGTCGTTGCTACAGTCTCCCCTGTGGTGCTCCCCTTGCCCTCCAGCCCACTGGTCCCCTCGGCATCGGTGGACTCTTCCTCCTGGGTCCGGTGGGCTGCAGCTCCCTCACTCGCCAGTGCCACTGCTCATTGTGAGAAGATACTAATGCAAACATGGACAGGATGACAAAAGGAGAGAGGGTGGGGAGAAAGAAAAGAAAAGAAAAGGAGCACAGGGTCAATCACAGCACCAACAGCACAGATGGCTTACACATCACAATCACTCCCTGGGACTTACATTTCTCAGTATGGACCACAGTGAAAAAACATTGCCTAGGTACTACAGCAGGAAGGAACCCAAACACTACCATCTGGACACCTACTGGGACCAACTAAGCCCTGTCTGCCATGGTATGCTAGCTACCTAGCAATACCAAAAATGCATACCACCCTACATAGCTAAGCAGAACCACGCATGAATGGCTAAACTGGCATATTGGGGCATCCACTGACTAGTACCTTGCACCCAAACCCCATGGCAGGCAACATATACAAACTACTACACAGTTTGTACTCCATGTGGCTGCTGTGTCGCCCTCAAGCTCCCATCCAACTCAGGATTGGCCAAGGCCAGAATGTAGGCCATTGGGGGGTCAGGCTCCAACGGGCACCCCTCCCTTGTTGAGAGGCCGTCCCCAGCTGGGCGTCTGGGGTCTACCGGGCCCAGCATCTCAGCTCCTTTCACCGTTCCCTGCAGTGGGTGCTCCACCGGCTATGGACCTCCAGGATCCATATGTCCTTGGCGATGGCACGCCATAACCCCTTCTTCTGATGGGCGCTGACCTACAGAGGAAACACAGAGAGAAGGACACCATGAACCACACAAATGGCTTGCATACTGCATTTGCCCCATATCAAGCACACACATGACCCGTACCTCTGCATTCACATTGCCTGCAGCCATCCCCTGCCAAATGACACACTGCTAGCACACACATCCATCTACATGCAGCCATGTCGCCTACAACGTACCCATGATGTACTCACCTGTTGGTCCAGAGGCCCATACAACTGCCCATGCAGGGGTAGAAACCCCATCCACGAGCTTCTCCAACTCCTCTGATGTGAAGGCTGGGGCCCCTTCCCCTGTAGCACGGGCCTTGGCAGGGTCTAGACACAGGTCATAGCAGCAGATGAAGTGGAAATGTCATTGAGTGGAAAGTCAGGAATCAAGTTAAGTGGTAGAAAGAAAATGGCGGTCATGTCTTCAGCAGTGAACACCATCACCATCGGCGTTGATCATCACTGGTTCCTGTGCTCCATAGAGCCTCATCTTAGCCAATGAGGAATAGCACGGCAGTGCAGACCGCCTTCCTTCATGACTCCTAACGTTTGCAGAGTGAGGTTACTTACACCTGTCCCTGTATACAGGAAAGGCGGTTGCCATTTCCTACTGCTAGTACTCATGTTTTGAATTTATATGTGCGTCATTGGAAACAACTGTACACACCTAGACAATTCTAGCATCCTACATACATACATGCTCTGTATACTATGATGTTGTGTGTCGGTAGGTCCTGTTGTCACACCCGTTTTTCTTTTGGCTCACTTAGATACCAAGCACTCTAGAGGAATAGGAGGCGGAGGCAAGCACCTGTGTTGAGACCCTTTGTGGACTTGGCTACACTGGAAGACCGGCACATCATACTCACCTATCATCTAGACAGGGCCACAATCAGTGTGGCTTATAGGTGAGCTTGATTCCCCACCCAATGTATGTCAGTGTATACCTACTGGAGTCATACCCCATGCCATTGTGCATGGCTAATGTGTGTCCCTCACTTCTTCCAGGTGCCTCCCGCTACCCAAACCTGTCCTGGCTCTTGACCCCCTATTAGGAATCTGAGAACAGGGGCTGAAAATCGGTACAATGGTGCACCTGGGCATACCAAGAGGATTGTGGAACACACTTTTGGTCTCCTGAAAGCCAGGTTCAGGTGCCTAGATTTAACAGGTGGATCCCCATGCTACTCTCCTGAGAAGGTCTGCCAGATTGTGGTGGTTTGCTGCATGCTGCACAATTTGGCCCTCAGATGCCATGTGCCCTATCTGCAGGAGGAGTGGGTGACAATGCACCTGTGGCAGCAGTGGACACTGAGGATAGCGAGGAGGAGGAAGAGGAGGTGGATGTGGACAACAGGACACATATCATTTAGCAGTACTTCCAATGACACTCAGGCCAGACTGTCGATCTATAAAGTGATGTGTGGCTGTAGTGTTGTGCCAGTCACTACCTTTGCATCACAATTGACTGCCAACTACGCGTTTCCTTATTGCAGATGTTGGTGTGGTTACAACAGTGTACTGTTGTGATGACTACAGACTGCTGAGACATATTTTTTGGATGAATTCACATATTACAGGACATTTGAACAGGATAATGCAGTTCAATACAGTTCAACACATTATACATTTCGTTCTGATAAAGCACTATTACTTAAGTTGTGTTTAAGGGTGTTTATTTGAATAACAAAAAAAAATGGAAAGTGCAATAGAGTAGGGTGATGGTTGGGAAAAGTCCAGTGTAGTGGCCCAGTCTGTTTGTAGCACAGGTCCAGTGTTCATGGGGCCATAAGAAAAAGAGCACTGGCAGTCTAAAGTGAACAATTTGACTCAGTGGAACACAAGTGGGACATTCTGGAGGGGCTCATTTCCTGGCTGTGGTCTTGGCAACTGTCTCTGGTGTCTGTCTGGGTTGCAGGAAACGTTTGCGGGGTGGTTCACCTTCTGTTGGGGATGGGTGCTGGTGGCCTGTAACTCCTGTGGCAGGGCCTCCTGCCCACTAGCTACAGCAAATGTGGAGAGCTAGTCAGTATACTGGCTAGTGGAAGGGGCCCGCTGGTGTGTTGTGTACTCATGCATGATGTTCGCCATGTCACTCAACACCCCTGCAATGGAGCCATGGTGGTATTAAAGACCTGCAAATGTTTCATGACCTTCTGGTAATGTTACCCCTGCAGCCACTGGTTCTCCTGCATGATGTTGATCACCTCGGTCTGGCCTTCCCCGGTGCACAGCTGTCTTCCGACTGTCCCTGGCCCCCTGTGCATGTGTCCCCTGAGCGGTGTGCCCATTTACAGCAGGACCTTTATCGTCTTGCCTATGTGGTGTCGACTCGGGTCTCTGTACAGGTAGGCACACTACTGATGGACGTGTCCTAGGGACAGAGGTTCGGGGGCATTGGCTGGCTGCTGTGGTGTTTCAGTCTGGGGTTGCTGTGGTGGACTGGCTGTGGGATGTGGTAGCCGACTGACTAGTGGTCCCACATAGGCCCGGGAGATCATCGAGATCAAGACCTCCAGAGTTGCTGTCATCACTGAGAGCATTTTCTGGTGGGGACTAGATCACCGTGCCACCTCCTCACTGCTGACATTGGCTGGGATATTGGTGTTGTCCTCCCACCTTTGGTAGTGTATGGTGATGCATAGTGGGATTGGTAGTTTGGCATGCTGTCCATGTATTGCTGGTGGGTATGCATGCAGAGCTGGGAGGGATGTGCTTGTAGTGGGTATGGCATGCAGGGATAGACATTTAGGTGTAGTAATTGGGGTGGTGCACTGTGTGGGATGGAGTGTGGTGAAGGGAGTCAGGGTGACATGGCATGCAGGGATGGGTGGTGGTAAGTTAGTAAAGGTGACTCACCAGTGTCCAGTCCTCTGGCTACTCCTTCAGGCCTTCAGGCCTTCAGGATGCAATATTGCCTAAACTTGCTCAACTCATGCCAGTCCTCCTGATAGCGAGCTAGTGCCTTGCTGCAATGGAACACACCTTCCCCCGTAGGTCATTCCACCTCAAATATCGTTCTTTGTGCGTGAGTTTTGTCCCACGGCGTTCACCCTGTCCACGATCCTCTGCCATTGCTCCATCTTCCTGGCAATGGAGATCTGCTGAACCTGTGCTCCAATCAGCTGTGGCTTTTCTCTGGCTATTTCCTCCACCATCACCCTCAACTCCTCATCAGTCAAACGGGTTTGCCTTTGTGGGTACATGTGTGTTGTGTGTGTTGTGCAGAGGGTGTTGAGTGATGTGGTGGGGTGTGTGGTGTGTGGTGCATGACGGATGAATGGGTAGTTGTGGTGTGTGTGTGCAGTTATCTCTGGGAATGGCCTGGCAAGGGTAGCGGTATTCTTGTGTTTGCAAGGATTGTCGGTGATTTGGGGAAGTGTTTTATAGTGCTATTGGTGGGTGTGTTGGGTGGGTGTATTTGTGTCAGTGTGTTTTTTTTGGGACTGACCAATCTTGGCTTGTTTTGGTTTTGGGTGGCTGTTGGAAATGGCCTTTCTGCAGGGTCACCATCAAACATTTTGCCTTCCTCCTCCTCTTTTTCTGACCTCATGTTTGCTGGCTTTAGGACTCTGAGCACTTTGCCACTGCTAATCAGTGCTAAAGTGCATATGCTCTCTCCTTAAAACATGATGGCATTGGCTCATACCCAATTGGCTTATTTAATTTACTTGTAATCCCCCAGTAAAGTGCACTACATGTGCACAGGGCATATAAATGAAATACTACTAGTGGGCCTGCAGCACTGGTTGTGCCACCCACATAAGTAGCCCTTAACCATGTCTCAGGCCTGCCATTGTAAGGCTTGTGTGTGCAGTTTCACTGCCACTTCGACTTGGCATTTAAATGTAATTGCCAAGCCTTAAACTCCCCTTTTTCTACATATGCCACCCTAAGGTAGGCCCTTGGTAGCCCATAGGGCAGGGTGCTATGTAGGTAAAAGGCAGGACATGAACATAAGTGTTCTATTTGTCCTGGTAGTGGAAAACTCCTAAATTTGTTTTACACTGCAGTGAAGCCTTCTCCTTTCATAGGATAGCATTAGAGCTGCCCTCATATACTGCTTGAGTGCTAGATTCTGATCTGAAAGGAGTAACCAGGTCATATTTAGTATGGCCAGAATGGTAATAGAGAATCCTGCCTATTGGTGGAGTTGGATTTAATATTGCTATTCTAGAAATGCCACATTTAGAAAGTGAACATTTCTCTGTACTCAAATCCTTCTGTGTCTTATAGCCTGTCTCCATTCCACGTCTGGCTGGGATAGTTGACAGCTCCCTTGTGCATTTCACTCAGACAACCCCAAACACAGGATGCTCAGTCACACCTGCACATATCTGAATAGGGAATGGTCTTCCTGGGCTGGAAGGTTGGAGGGCCTGACGTTTACATGTCAAAGGACAGTGGCCTTCCTTCACACATTGGACTGCCAACCCCCTACTGGGACCCTGGCAGACAGGATGGAACTGAAAGGGGACCTTGTGCACTTCTAAGCCACTCTTTGAAGTCTCCCCCACTTCAAAGGCACATATGGGTATTCAAACAGGGCCTCTGACCCTACCAACTCAGACACTTCTTGACAAGAAACTCTGCAGCAGAACCTGCAACCTGCCGAGAGGGACTGCCTGATTGCCCAAAGGACTCACTTCCTGCGAGAAGAATCATCGCAGTGCCTGTAGTGCAACAAAACTTTCCCCGCATTGCCCACCTGATCGACACTGCTCCTGTGACTTCGTGCTGCATGCACAGGATTTCAACGCATTGTCCCTGGGCGTCAAAAGACCCCGCATCGCAAAGAGAATTCACGCATGCGTGCCAGAATTCGACGCAAAGCCCTTACCGCGTGCAAAAGAATTGACGAATCATCTGTGTGCACCCAGAAATCAAAACGACTACGTGTTTCCACGCATCGCCTCCTCTGCGGTCCTAATTTTGATAATTATTGACCTTAAATTATTCAGAAAAAAATCTCATATTTTTCTAAAACTGTGTGGTGTATTTTTGTGGTATTTTCACAGTATTATTGCATAGTTTATTGCACAAATACTTTACACATTGCCTTCTCAGTTAAGCCTGACTGCTCAGTGCCAAGCTACCAGAGGGTGGGCAAAGGATAATTTGGATTGTGTGTAATTTACCCTGACTCAGATTGTGATCCCTATTTGGACAAGAGTATATATAAAAATGTGCCAGTGCCCAAAGCCCTTCTCTTAAACATGCAGCTGCTGCAATTAAATGTGCGGGCACGGAATATTGAGGCAGCATAATCCTGAAGCCATCTCAGGCCTCTTTAATCCACTTACAGCCACTCCCTGGCCCTTCAGCTCACTCTTGCAGCTTTCTGCTTTCTACCATTGTGACGTAATTTTGTTTTTCTCTTCCTCCGTCTGTCATTTGCTCGCAGTAAATGCTTGAGGCAGAAAAATGAGTGCCGGCCCTCAAAAATAAGTGCCGGTACCCCACACCGGAAACAACAAGGACAAATTAAGCACTGGAGGTAATACTTATCAAGTATAAAATCTGGTTCTTTCGGCAGTGATTATTTTTCAAGTTCTGCCTTTCACTCATGGTGAATGATGGTAGATGCACTTTAGTTTACTGCTGACAGTGTGGTGTCTCTTTCAGCCTGATTTGGATATGATAACATTAAAGTATACGTTATTTGCAGCCCATAAGTGTATGTAGCTTCAGTGGAACTCTCTGTAGTTATAGTGCAACCTGAACCACATGACTGGGACATCAGTTTTACCGTAAGTTTATGCTGCATTTTGTATAGTTATTTTTTTCTGTTTACTACCATTTTATTTCGCTATATATGGTTTTTATGCGGCACTATTCTTAGAGCAATGAGTCCTTGTAAACATCAGACCCTGAATAGAGGCACAGTATTTTATAGTGCATATGTTTGGGCCACGCTATACGTATAGATAGTGGAATGCACCGGTTTTATTGCACATATGCACTTTACTCCATCCCTACCTCCATACCTGGCAGTGGTATGTCCCCTACATGCATGATTTAAATATGTACTGAGACAGTTTACAGAATTGGCAAATAGTTCTTTTAAATGCCGATGTGTTTATCTGTCATGATATAATTGATTTTAATTTTATCTTGGGTACAGTGTATTGTTTGTCTGCTTTAAGGTTTCACAACGAATGAAGATTTTATACTGCTACTGTTACTACTGAGTTGGTATCCTTATCTTTATTGTGAAAGCAGGGCAAGTATTGCAAATGTAATAGAGGAATAGACGATTGGAGGCCTCAGCTGAAACGTGAACATTCAAAGACAAAAATAGAGCATGTATCAAGAGTCAAAAAGACAAAGGGGGTCATTCTGACTTTGGCGGGCGGCGGAGGCCGCCCGCCAAAGTCCCGCCGGAAGAATACTGCCGCGCGGTCAAAAGACCGCCGCGGGTATTCTGGGTTTCCCGCTGGGCTGGTGGGCGACCGCCAGAAGGCCGCCCGCCAGCCCAGCAGGAAACACCCTTCCATGAGAATGCCGGCTCCGAATGGAGCCGGCGGAGTGGAAGGGGTGCGACGGGTGCAGTTGCACCCGTCGCGATTTTCAGTGTCTGCATGGCAGACACTGAAAATCTTGGTGGGGCCCTGTTACGGGGGCCCCACGACACCCCATACCGCCATCCTGTGCCTGGCAGTCAAAACCGCCAGGAACAGGATGGCGGTATGGGGGTCGGAATCCCCATGGCGGCGCAGCAAGCTGCGCCGCCATGGAGGATTCCTCAGGGCAGCGGAAAACCGGCGGTACACCGCCGGTTTTCCGTTTCTGACCGCGGCTGTACCGCCGCGGTCAGAATGCCCAAGGGAGCACCGCCAGCCTGTTGGCGGTGCTCCCGCGGTCGTTGGTCCTGGCGGATTTTACCGCCAGGGTCAGAATGACCCCCAAAGTGACATGTGAGAGTCTAGAATATTGCTTTGTCTTTTAAAAGCAAAACTACATTTAGAATGTTCCAATTAAAATTTCGATTTTCGTCTAACTGTGAATTAAATAGAATATTTCATAATTTTGTTTATTTGATGCATTCTCTTTTCTGAATGTTTGTGTGGTGGTTCGAGGTTCAAAGAGTCAAAATTGATTAGGCGGTGGCCTGGTTTGTAGTGGGTACCTTGGGTACTTAAACCTTACACCAGGTCCAGATATCCCTTGTTAGTGAATGTAGTAGTGTTTTACTAGCTTAGGCTGATACAGGTAGCTATAGCAGAGCAGCTTGGGCTGAACTAGGAGACATGCAAAGCTCATGCAATACCACTTTTAGTTACACAGTACTTATACACAAGGAAAGACAATACTCAGTGTTACCAAATGTAAAGGTATTTATTTGGGTGACACAGTACCAAAAATATCTTAGAGGCAATACTCCTTCTGGAGGTAAGTATTATACACAATATATACACCAGACACCAAACTTAGACAAGTAAATAGTCATAGGCCAATGCAAACAGTAGGAAATCATATAGAATGCAAAGGGAGAAAATAGGTTTAGGGGCAACACAAAACATCTACTAAAAAAAGTGGAATGTGAATCACAAATTCCCCCCCCTAGACAAGTGTGTGCAGAATCACTGGGAGAGTAAGAATACAGTAAAGACAAGTAAATTATCCTACCCAAGAGCCCAGAAAAGCAGAAGTAAAGTACTGCAAGTTTCCTTAGGACGCACTACACCTCGTTTTTGGGATTTTGCAGCAGCCAACCAAGTCTGCAAAGAACAACTGCTGGATTATTGGACCTGAAGACCTGCAAAGGAAGGGGACCAAGTCCAGAAGTCAAAAGAAGTTCCAGGAAGGACAGGAGCCACTGCCAACCCAGAAGAGGGTGCAAAAGAAGAGTCCCTGGTTAGTTGAAGACTGCAAAAGATGTCCCACGGCGTGAAGATTATTGCAGATGAGATTTCGTGTTGGAAGGTGCCAACAAGCTTTGGCTATAGCAAAAGTGAGTTTTTCATCAAAATGCTGCTAGATGGACGCAGGAGGGACCTGGGGGCCTCAACTCTGTGTGAGGAGGAAGAGGGGGCTCTCAGCACTTTAGAGAGCCCTCAGGATGCCAGCCAGCACCCCCAAAAGTAGCAGGATCCTGGTTCAAAGGAGGTGCAAAATGCAGTTGATGCAGCACAACAAAAGAAGGTCCCACGCCCCCGGAGAACAACTCAGCGAGTTGAGTGTCACAGAGTGGAGGGGTGGGGACCTGGGCCAGGTGGTGCACAAAGGAATTTTGCACAGAGTGCACAGAGGCCTCAGGAGGCAAAGAAGACACAAAACACAGGGCACCGTCTTTCCTAGAGAAGGCAAGGTCTTACCTCCTCCAAATTGCATCAGCAGGACCTCAGGACAGTCTATGATGATGATATCCACCCTCTGTGTCCTTAGGAACACACTTGTTGCAGAGAGAGGAGTCCCAGGGTACCGGTCATCCCCCTGGAAGGTGCCTGCTTGGAGCAGGGGAGTGACTCTGTCACTCCACTGAGAGTCCCCAGAGCATGCACACCGTGGAAACTGTTGTAGTTGCTGACTTGGAGCTGAGGTTGCTGAAGAAAAGTGTCTCTTGTAGACACTTTGTTGCAGTTACAGCGTTTCTTGGAGCAGGCTGAGGTTCCAAGTACACAGCTTTATTTCGATCAATTGACCATAAAAGCACATAAAACCAACTAACAAAAATGCAAGAATAAATATTCATTTTGATAAGATACAGCAACTACAAGTTAATAAATTATTTGAAGACATTAAAAAAACACTAGAACAGTAAACAGCTCAAATTACACATAAAAACTCTAAGAAGAGATAATAACCTCAAGTTGTTTTTTGAAAGTGGCAACGCATGCGCCATGCTGTTACTAAATACTTGCTCACAGGGAGAATTACATCAGCTGAATTATGGCTTTTTAACACCCGTGGAGCCAAGGAACAGATCTTAAATCCCATATCCCTACAGGTGTTGCAAATCCATTTTGATCGCGGGTTCGCATAAGCTGGACAAAAGAACATAAAGTGTTCAATGGTTTCGGGGGTGCTGCCACAAGCGGGGCATATATCAGGGAGACCAATCGGCCCCCACCTGTGAATCAATGACATCAGGGGCAGGGATCCAAAGCGAAACCTTGCATATAGACTTTTGCCGTGCAGATCCAATATAATGTCCAAATAGGCATCAAACTTTGGAGTCCATTTAAGATCAATGAAAAGGTTAGTTAAACGGCCATGAGATTTACAGGTTATGTTATTATCCCTGACATAAGACCAATAAGTTAACTTTAAAACATTTTTGTCCCGTCTCTCTAATTTGTGGGGATTTTCCCAATAGTCACCCAAGCCCAGCAAACGGAACCAGTGGGACACATGACAAATCCAAGGGACAGTATTGGCATTTTGACATTTTAATAGGTCTAGTAATGAGATCTTATATATATATAGTTCAGGGGTAGTCCACAACCTGATCCAGTACAGGAGAGGTCTTAAAGTAGCCAAGTCTGCTACTCGACTTAGCCCAAGGTCCCAAAATATTGGGAGCAGGGGTGTGGAGCGTGGACTCGCTATCAAGGCCCTCGCAAAGTTGTTTTCTCCCACTGAGATCTTGTTACAGTTGGAGAAACCCCATACCTCCGCCCCATACAGAGCTGCACCTTGTGCCTTGGCTATGTAAATCTTCAATGCTGGAGAAACAGCTTTTGCAAAGGAGCCCTGGTAGAAGCGCAATATGGACGAAGCTCTATGTTGTAACAACCCTGCACTTTTTGTGATCTGCTCTTCCCATGATAGTTTACTAGTTCACCTGACTCCCAAATAATCTATATAGTTAACTTCCTTCAGAAGAACTCCATCGATGTGAATGGAGCATCTTTTGCTAGGCCCTTTGGGTAACACCATTAGTTTTGTTTTGTCAATATTAACCTCCAACCCGTGATCGCGACAAAATGAGTAAAATCGATCAATAAGGATTTGTAACCCCATCAGTGTCTTGGAAATGAGGAGCGAATCATCTGCGAAAAGCAGGATAGGAATTTTGTGTGTATTCAAGGAGGGTGCGTCATTCTTACATATGGACACAGGCTTCACTACTTCATTAATAAATGAAGTAAATATTAGAGGGGCTAGCACACAACCTTGCCGAACTCCCTTTCTTACTGGGATCTGTTCTGTCAATTCGCCTTGTTCGCCCCACCTCACTTGGGCATAAGTGTTTTCATGCAAGCGTTTTAGCAGGAGTAGTAGGTCCTCTGGAACTCCCAGTCTGCCCAGCACTTCCCATAATTTAGCTCTTGAACCCAGGTCAAAAGCAGATCGCAGGTCTATGAATACAACATATAGACATTGCTTGGCAATAAGGACATATTTCCAGTACAGAATAGCCAATCGAAAGACCTGATCTACCATGCTAGTTTTGGCACAGAACCCGGCCTGTAGATGAGAAAGAATTTGACGCTCCTCAACCCAGCTAGTTAGCTTCTGTAGAATTTGTTTAGCAAAAATCTTTTGCACGTTATCTATAAGGCTAATTGGCCTCTAGTTAGCTGGGAGGTTAGCGTTCCCTTTTTTGTAGATGGGTACAATTTCAGCCCCCTTCCATGTGTCTGGGATTTGTCCCCCTGCAGCAATGCTTTTTGAAATGGCATTAATGTACCAGGACCAGATATTTGGTTCAGATTTATACAGGTCTCCAGGGAGTTTATCTGGTCCGGGTGCTTTGCCAAGTTTCAGACTATTTATAGCCTCAAGAGTTTCTTCTACTTTAAAAGTGAGATGCCCCTTGGGGATACACTGGGCCCCCACGTGAACTAACGTGCTGGGGATCAAATCCAGTAGCATAGGTGAGGAGTTGACTACATTGCTGTCCGTTAAGCCCTTTGGTAGGGCATAAAGAGTGGAAAAATGTTCTACCCAGCTTTCTGGTTGTATGTGGTTGCTGGGACAACTCCTACCTCCATTTTCTCTTCTGGACAGGAGTTCCCAAAAGCGCTTATTGTCCTTCTCTCTGGAAGCATTTAATTATTCCTGCCACAGGGAGTCCTTCCACTGCTTTTTTGCATTGGACACGGTTCCTTTATATAGAGTCCTAGCTTGCTTGATCTCCCCCTGGGAACCAGACGTTAATACTGCTTTAAGCCCAGACTTAGCCTTTGCACAGCTCTCATCAAACCATCCCTTGCGTGCCCCTTTTCCTTCACATGGCTTTGACCACCTTGCTTGATAAAAAAACCCCGTAGCTGAATAGCCATATTATCATGGATTTTTAGAATCGGAATGTTCCCTACAGTCTGTTCTTCGTACTCGGCCAAGTTATTTAAAAAGATTTGGTATATTGCTCTGATGTGATATGGATTAGACATCACTTTTGGCCAAGTAACCTTAGTAAATTTATTATTCCAACATAATGGCGGGATTGTTGTAGCATGATTATTGTGTGCTCTCCTGAACATTTCTCCAGAAAGGGTTAAAAGCAGGGGAAAGTGGTCACTATCACTTCTCACTATTACTTCCATGTCTTCCAGGTGGGGCCATAACCTAACATCAATTAAGAAATAATCTATAGTACTTATGGAATTACCCCTTTTGAACGTAGGTGCAATGTTCATATCAGACGGCGTCCTGCCATTACAGGCCCTAAGGCCATGTTTTAGACATAATAAGGCTAATTGTGTGGCCACCCGAGATTTTTTGCAGGGCCGAGTGATAGAAAGCTGCGGGATCCCCCACAGCTCATCCTCTTTGTGAGTTAGGTCATTAATAAGGGTAGAGGGTTCAAAGGTACAATTAAAATCTTCGGCTACAATTAAAATAGTCGAGGGGTGAAGGCTTTCCATGAATTCGGACAAGATAGCCAAGGTAAGAGACTTGGAACATGAGACCGATCGTATATAAACATTAACAATAACAATTGATAAAACTTTTTTAAATGTAACACAAATGGCTTCTATATCTACAGAATCAATTACCAAAAGCTTGTAATCACACTGCAGATTCTTGTTAACAAGTAATAACAGCCAACCTTTCGCCCGGCCCAACCCCTTCTCTGAGGGTATAGCAGGAACACTAAATGAAAGAAATCCATCTATAATAGTAGCATCCTCTGCCCAAGTTTCTTGAAAGAGGCAGACATCTATATCTTTAATAAAAAAGGCTCATTCACTATCATCTAGTTTCTTTGCCAACCCAGCAAGGTTCCAGGAGATGAGTTCTAATGTACATTTGCCTTTGTTGGTCACCACAGTTGCACAACCTACGTCCCCTGGGCCCAGGTCATAGGTATAAATATCAGATGTTAGTACTCTATTATTCCCCTCTGAATGTAGGACCTTGGAGCTGGCCATCACATGAGCCATTGGTTCAGGAGTCAGTCATACAGAAGCAGGCAGCGGCCCAAAATCGGTAGTTGCCTTATATACAGCACCTCCACGGGAGCTAATTAAGCCATCTGGTCCATCCAGTCTGTCGTCTGGTCCATGGTTGTGTGGATTTATCATAAGTCTTATCCCCCCCATGGTTGCTACTCTGTTCAAGTGGGTGCGAGAGTCAAAATCCATTAGTTGAGTCACTATAGTCTCATCTTGAAAATGAATTGTAATTGTGATAAAGTTGGTCCCTAAGATGCTGTTCCTCTTGGCCGATGTTATATCCGAGCGAATGACAGAGAGGCAACTTCGTCGGGAGCGTATCCAATGTATGACTTTATTAATCAAGGAGGCTTGGTTCTCAACTGACCCTGGCAATAGTTTTGGAACATTAGTGAGATACAGTTTATTTGTTCCATAATTTGTGCACAAGTCTTGTTCTTTATTAACCGTGTTCTCAGTATTGTTGCTGGGGGAATTGCTATTGTAATGAGTTTTGTATGGCCTATTAGAAGATTGTGTGGAATTGTCCCCTTTACCAATTTCAGGGGGGTCGGATCCATTGATCCTACCTCTGACTCTACCACTGGTAGAATTAATCGCCCAGTTCGCTAAACAATCCCAGTTTCTGGGCAAATTTTCAGCCCTCCCTTTGGGCCTCAGGTTATCTTTGGTAGGGATTAACTTCCCTCCCTTGTGGAATTGTCCCCCCTCTGACGGGGAGACAAGAATTAACCTTTGGCTCACCCCCCTTGTTTGGGGCAGAGGAGGGGAATACTTCTTTCCCTCTGACCTCTCCACAAACCCTACAAGTCCCTTCACATGCACAGTTATTTCCATGCTGATGCACAAGATTACTCTTCAAAAGATCTATTAATACCAGAACCAGGCCCTTACCTTCATCAACTCTCTGGAGAACTTTAACCAGATTGCCTCTACAAGCTGCTGATTCGTTACCTTCCGAATCGCGCTGAGAGATCAATGGAATAGCACTGGAATTGCATATTCCAACTACAGGCGTGATCCCGCTCGCAGGCACAGGCGGGTCCTCTATTGCCAGTAGTGGTTCAAAGCGATTAGTGCACAATAAACTTGGAACCACTTTAATCACCGGGCTCAACGGGAGAAAATACGGAGTATTTGGTACATATGGGGAACCCCCCTGGGGTATTAGAGGACTCTCTATACTAAAGGTGGGTTTTGGAGTGGGGTCTCTGCAAATATGCGGAGCCCCACCCCCCTCAACCCCTGTTGTTGCGTCTAAAGGAGTCTTTTTTCCCTTCTTTGTAAATATCTCTGAGATTTTCCTATCCTTGGGGCAGGCTTTCCTTGGGTTGTTTATCCCCGCGGTGTGAGTACCTAACATAGACTCGACTTCTTTGATTAAGAGGTCAATTTCATCAAGTGGATTTGGCTTATTAGATGTGCCCGAATTCAGAGATCGATTTGAGCGATTTTTCGCTATTTTGGTTCCCTTAGCTTGCGCCAATAAATCTGTAGCCTTCCTTTTCCCCATAGTGAAAAAAAACACCCGTAGAATCAATAGATACAAATGCAAGAGGAAAAGAAAAGGAAGATAACTCTCTTACTTGTATATTTGATGTCCTGTTACTAGAGCAACTGGCCCTGCCTGCCAAGCCTCTTTTGGAAAATAACAGCGTCTCACTCTCTGACTAGGTACTTGTTTGAGTAGGGCCCTCCGGATTGAGGCCACCACTAACAGAGAGGAGCTTGTAAGGGCCTCTTGGTAATGCAGCTACAGTGATGAACGGAGCAGCTCAGATAGACTGTACAGTTTCTCTTAGATGACTGCTAGGCTCATTACTGCACATGAAAGAGGGGGGGCCCAGCCCAGCCTCCTCCGGTTTCCGACGGCGAGCGAGCGAGGCGGGAGCGCTGGAAAGAATTTAAAGGGCTCCTGCCCTTTGCTTGTGCTGGCGCTGACTGGCTGCTTCGGCCCCCGGGCTGTTAGAGAGCGTTCCGCGAGGCGGGAGCGCTGGAAAAGATTTAAAGGGCTCCTGCCCTTTGCTTGTGCTGGCGCTGGCTGGCTGCTCCGGCCCCCGGGCTGATAGAGCGCATCCCGCGAGGGGGGAGCGCTGGAAAGAATTTAAAGGGCTCCTGCCCTTTGCTTGTGCTGGCGCTGACTGGCTGCTCCGGCCCCCGGGCTGTTAGAGCGCATCCCGCGAGGCGGGAGTGCTGGAAAGAATTTAAAGGGCTCCTGCCCTTTGCTTGTGCTGGCGCTGGCTGGCTGCTCCGGCCCCCGGGCTGTTAGAGCGCGTCCCGCGAGGCGGGAGCGCTGGAAAGAATTTAAAGGGCTCCTGCCCCTTGCTTGTGCTGGCGCTGGCTGGCTGCTCCGGCCCCCGGGCTGTTAGAGCGCGTCCCGCGAGGCGGGAGCGCTGGAAAGAATTTAAAGGGCTCCTGCCCTTTGCTTGTGCTGGCGCTGACTGGCTGCTCCGGCCCCCGGGCTTTTAGAGCACGTCCCGCGAGTCGGGAGCACTGGAAAGTTATAAGTTACTTAGGTGCAGTGAAAATGGCTGTGAAATAGCGTGTGCAGTATTTCACGCAGGCTGCAATGGCAGTCCAGTGTAAGGGTTTGTCTGAACTCCCTATGGGTGGCAAAAGAAATGCTGCAGCCCATATGGATCTCCTGGAACCCCAATGCCCTGGGTACCTAGGTACCCTATACTAGGGACTTATAAGGGGGGGTCCAGTATGCCAATTGAAATTGGTAAATGAAGTCACTGGCATACAGTGACAAATTTAAAGGCAGAGAAAGCATAAGCACTGAGGTTCTGATTAGCAGAGCCTCAGTGACAGTGTTAGGCACTACACAGGCATACACATTAAGCCACAAACTATGAGCACTGGGGTCCTGGCTAGCAGGATCCCAGTGAGACAGGCAAAACACACTGACATATAGGTTTTTATCTATGAGCACTGGGGTCCTGGCTAGCAGGATCCCAGTGACACAGTAAAAACTCACTGAAATACACTCACAAACAGGCCAAAAGAGGGGGTAACCATGCTAGAAAGAGGCTACTTTCTCGCAGGCGAGGTTCCCCAGCTTCCAGAAGTGATTCTGTGAAGCTCCACAGATATCAAAAATGTTAAGAACCTATGGATCTCTCTCCTGCAAAGTTCAAAAACAGGGGCTATAATATATAAGTGGTTACTACTTAGTTCCTAGCAAAAAAAAAAAATATTAGAAGAAACTAATCAAACTAGTCCAGTTTGGAAATTAGAAACGTGTAATGTATAGAATATGAAATGTGGGACCTGGCTGGATGGGCCGGCTAATAAAATTGAAGGTCTTATGTCTAGTGCTGGGAAAGGTTCTTGGCTAAAGACTAGAAATTAATGTCTTGACATTGTTTGACTTCCAATGGCCCCTCTTGGACTCTTTGTCGTATTCCTAAAAGGAGAACACCGACGGAAGATCGTAGCTTCCTCTATTCACTGAGCTATACAAGCAAACTATTCGCATTGGCCATTTTTTGTTGGCTATCTGATTGGACGAATGAAGGTGATATTTTGCCATATCTAAAGGTTCAGTTAGGTTCAGTGCATCTACAATTGCAAAGGCTTTCAGAAACTTTGTGAATATGTTTTACATTTTTTCAATTTTCAAGAACTTTACAAAGTTTCGCACAAACAAAATTATGCAAAAAGCGTCTTCTAGTGAGGTTCATTCTCTCCTTATCAGACATGTTAAACAGAAAGACTTCTGGAAATAATCACCTTTAGTTGTAGTTTTGTAAAGTGGACTCGGTTGAACGGGCCTTGGCCATTGCTGATTTTTTTATGAGGACCCAACTACATTTTTGGGAACTGCAAACTTATGTGGTGATTGGTGGTGCTTTGTGTTGATGGGAAGGGGACACTTTTAAGGAGCACATTGAATTTTTGTGACATTTGCGAAATTCTACCAAACAGAACAACGTTGCGAAAAAGTGTCAAATTCATTCTAAATGCAAAATTCCTTAGTGAGGAGATTCTCCATTCACTGTAATGTTTCACCCACTGCTAGTAGCAGCAGGGATAACACATCTGCAAACACATCCTTTCATGCTGCAGTAGAGGAAGTATTACTAAGCACATATCTATGATGCTATTTCCCAGGGGTGTCTCCTCTTTAATAGCAGAGGAGAGTCGCTCCCCTGCTCCGACAGGCAGTGACAAATAAAAGGATAATAAAATAATGTTATTATTATTTTATTTGTCACTGCCTGACAGTATGTCTAGGGCGGGTGGGCCTGAGACACAGGGAGAAGGAGTGGTGGGCACTGTAAATTGCACATGCCGGTTTGGCCGGCTGTCTACGCTGGCCAAACTGACATGCGTACTTACAGTTCTCCAACCCAGCTATGTTACACAGCCAGGTTGGAGAAATGGCACAGGCTCCCTGTGCCTGAGCAAAAGTCAAACCAGCATGCTCAGGCCAATCCCAGTGCTGCTCTCATGCTTGCTTTAGCATGACAGCAGAGTCGAGATTAGGGGTCTGTGCCCCAGTGACTGCCGGGAGGACAAGGAGCTATGGAAGCGGCTGGGAGAAGCAGGCAGTTAAGTTTTTTGTAAAAAGAAATTTTGTAAACCCCCGACAGTAACGCCCCCTCAGCCCCACCACCCTTGATTGGATGCAGCCACCACTGCTATTTACTCCCTCTCTTTCATAAACCGTTTCCAAATGATGTGCAGTTGTCTGTCCCAGGTGTTGACCTGTCTGTATTCTTGAAATTACACACTAAGAACAATAACCGACTATGGCCCTGATTTATAAAACAATTTGCGCTGCATTAACGTCATTTTTTGACACAAAGGCGGCGCAAACTTACAAAATGCAATTGTATTTTGTAAGTTTGCACCGCTTTTGTGTCAAAATATGACGGTAATGCAGCGCAACAAAATGTATAAATCAGGGCCTATATTCGTAAAATATGTGAAAAATGTTTGATATGGGAAATGTTGGTGTTCCTCTTTTCACAGATTACATATAGCTGTCCATGAGGAAAGAACAAGATGCTGAAATCATTGACATGCAATATAAATATAGAATTAGCTAATGTTTAATATAACATTAGCAACAAAGATCAGGGTGCAAAATATTGCTGTAAGTAAAATGTATTAAATGCACTGAAGAAGTATATTTCTTTTGGCGATGGAAGTAGCGGAGACTTCCCTCAGCTTCAAGGGACCTTCCTTCCAGCATACTTGCATTATTGGCTTGAACTAAGGGATACCCCCTCCCCACTTCTTGCATAACTGTCAGAGGCATGAGGTATTTGCCATGCCTGATAAATGCCCCCTGTTCCCAGTATTTAGGCCCATATTTATACTTTTTGACGCTAAACTGCGCTAACGCAGTTTAGCGTCAAAAAGTTTTGCGCCGGCTAACGCCATTCTGAAGCGCCATGCGGGCGCCGTATTTATTGAATGGCGTTAGCCGACGCAAGCAGACCGGCGCTGCCTGGTGTGCGCGAGAAAAACCACGTACACCAGGCAGCGCCGGCGTAGGGGGAAAATGGCGCATGGGCGTCTTAAAATGGGGCAAGTCAGGTTACGTCGAAAAAATCGTCGTAACCCGACTTGCGCCATTTATTTTCGACGCCCATCCCCCATCAACATGACTCCTATCATTGTAAAGATAGGAGTCATGCCCCCTTGCCCAATGGCCATGCCCAGGGGACTTCTGTCCCCTGGGCATGGTCATTGGGCATAGTGGCATGTAGGGGGGCACAAATCAGGCCCCCCTATGCCAAAAAAAATTATTTAAAAAAAATAAAAAAATACTTACCTGAATGTCCCTGGGGTGGGTCCCTCCAGCCTTGGGTGTCCTCCTGGGGTGGGCAAGGGTGGCAGGGGGGGTCCCTGGGGGCAGGGGAGGGCACTCTGGGCTCATTTTGAGCCCACTTGTCCCTTAACGCCATGCCTGACCCAGGCGTTAAAAAGCGGCGCAAATGCGCCGTTTTTAGCCACGCCCACTCCCGGGCGTCTCTTTTGCCCGGGAGTATAAATACCACGTAAAGGCCTGGGAGTCATTTTTTAGACGGGAACGCCTCCCTTGCATATCATTAACGCAAGGAAGGGGTTCACGCTAAAAAATGACGCACATTCCGGGAACTTTGGCGCTATTCGCCTCTAACGCCATAGTATAAATATGGCGTTAGTTGGCGTTAGTTTAGCGTCGAATTTGCGTCGAAAAAAACGACGCAAATTCGGCGCAAACGGAGTATAAATACGGCCCTTAATGTGCAAAGGAGGCATAAAATGCGACATTGGTATTTAACACATCGAATTCCGGATGTTTTGCCTCTTTAGTGGCCCTTCTCCTCCTCTATATCTAATCAGGTTTAGCCTGATAGGATCTAGCAGAGGAAAACTGCAAAGGTGTGATAATTATCATGCAAATGTTTGCACAGGGATCGAAATGTATCCGTGCACTTTTAATGAGGGCCAGGGATCTATCCATGGAGGCCGCACCCCAATCCACTCTATGGTAGACATTGATCACCCAGTCACAGTGGAATATTCTGATATTCTGAAGCCCTAGCTTAGAGGTAGCTGTTTTTAATGCAGAACATAAGCTAGTTAAAACTCTTTTGAACTGTTTTGAACTTTACAATTAGTCATTTCTGAATCCCCTATAAACAGTAAGGATAATTTGGTGTATGTAGCCAAAAAAAGAGAACATCTTTAATTGTCTGAAGTTGTTTGCTATTTGTAATTCAAAAGTGACGAATAATCTCCTTTCAATAACAAACTTTCACTAAAAATAATTGACCTGGAGTTGGCGAAGAAGTAAAGTTTTCCAAACAATTTGCAGTTTTAATTCACAACAACAATATATACCTGTTCATCTCTCGACACTCCCTAGCTAGAGTTCAGCATAGAGTTAAAGGGGGTCATTCAGACCTTGGCAGACGGCGGAGGCCGTCCGCCAAGGTACCGCCGACAAATGACCGCACCGCGGTCAAAAGACCGCGGCGGCCATTCAAACATTTCCGCTGGGCCGGCGGGCGCTCTCCAAAAGAGCGCCCGCCGGCCCAGCGGAAATGCCCCTGCAACGTGGACGCCGGCTCAGAATTGAGCCGGCGTAGTTGCAGGGGTGCGACGGGTGCAGTTGCACCCATCGCGTATTTCAGTGTCTGCAAAGCAGACACTGAAATACTTTGTGGGGCCCTCTTACCGGGGCCCCGCGGCACCCCCTACCGCCATCCTGTTCATGGCAGGTTTCCCGCCATGAACAGGATGGCGGTAGGGGGTGTCTGAATCCCCATGGCGGCGGAGCGCGCTCCGCCGCCATGGAGGATTCAATGGGGCAGCGGTAAACCGGCGGGAGACCGCCGGTTTACCCTTTCTGACCGCGGCTGAACCACCGCGGTCAGAATGCCCTTGGGAGCACCGCCAGCCTGTTGGCGGTGCTCCCGTGGTCGGTGAGGTCAGAATGACCCCCAAAGTGTGTTTTCATCAACGACCTACCCTTAAAGCATTTTTCTAGTAGTGCTATACTGTAGTGCCCAAAAGCTTATATGCACGTCCCACAATTGGCCTTGATGGGACCATCATGTGGAAAAACATAAAAATGTGTCCTTGTATTCAACCTTACTTTACCAACTAATAGTAGCAATAAGAGTTCTGAAAAGTCATTTTGTTTGGTGATGCCCAGATAACACCTATTATGACATATTTCACTAGAAGTCCCCTTTGAGGTAGCTACTGCTTGTAATTGATGAGAAATGTACCACAGCAGAGCATTATCTCCTTTACTTACAGAAGCAAGAATAACATAGACATTACAATATGAAGTGTATTCTTTGGGATGCTTAGTTCTGTTACCTTAATTTGTAGAAACATCGACTCAGACAGATCCTGCTCACAGGTAAGATCACCACGAAAGAGAGAGAAGAACTTCACAAAATACAGAAATGAGAACTACCCTCTAATACTGCTCAGCAGACGTCATAGTTTTTAACAGGAAATCGTAAAAGCCATCCAGATCAAAGTATATTTCAGTTACAATATATATTTGTTAACCATGAAAAGCAAGACTTAACCGAAAAGACAAACATCAACACATAATTTTCCCTCCACTTATAACTTACTTTTGCAGACTGAAGTATAGGTGGTCAGAATCGCTGAGTACAGCACTTGCATCTAAGCAAGTCCAAAGCTCTTGGGCCCATATTTATACTTTTTGACGCAAAACTGCGCTAACGCAGTTTTGAGTCAAAAAAATTAGCGCAGGCTAATGCCATTCTGAAGCGCCATGCGGGCGCCGTATTTAATCAATGACGTTAGCTGGCGTTAGCCGCCGGCGCTGCCTGGTGTGCGTGGAAAAAAACGACGTACACCAGGCAGCGCCGGCGTAGGGGAAAATGGAGTTTGGGCGTGAAAAAATGGGGCAAGTCAGGCTGAGGCAAATTTTTCGCCTCAACCCGATTTGCGTCATTTTTTTTCACTCCCAACCCCCATTGAAATGACTCCTGTCTTAGCAAAGACAGGAGTCATGCCCCCTGGCCCAATGGTTAAAAAATGACGCTAACGAGGGTAGACGTCATTTTTTTTGACCCGCCCACTCCCTGGCGTGAGTTTTGCCCGGGAGTATAAATACGACGCACATGCCTCGGAGTCAATTTTTTAGACGTGAACGCCTACCTTGCATCTCAATAACGCAAAGTAGGTGTCCACGCTAAAAAATGACGCAAACTCCATGGACTTTGGCGCTAGACGCGTCTAACGCCAAAGTATAAATATGGAGTTAGTTTTGCGTCGGAATTGCGTTAAAAAAAACGACGCAATTCCGGCGCAAACGGAGTATAAATATGCCCCTTGGTACTTTTGGTCAATCATATTTACCAACTCATACTTCCTACCACATAATGGAACTGAAGCACAGGGAGTCAAAGTTGATGTGGACCATTCAATTTTGGTGAAGTGGGGGAGCTTGGATAAAGCACTTGCATAAGTAATAGGAAGACCAGAAGAAATCTGTTCCTTAGAGGTTTAATAATAACTAAGAAAGTCAGAGGTTGCAAAATGTGCTGGCCTGAAGCCACATTGTTTTCAAACTTGACAAGCTACCAATGTGTTAAAAGATACTGCCCTCCGCAGAAGGAAGAAAAAAACATTCAGAGGCAGCAAGTGGACTACTACGCCTAGGCAGCTGCCCTTCCACGTCCGCCAACCCAATGTCGACCTTCCCCATGTGAAGAGACCAGGGTCCAGATGTATCAAAGCTTTTTGCATTCGCAAATGGTGTGAATGCCTGTTTGCAAATGCAAAAAGCCCTTTCAGAATGTATCAAAGACATTCTGAATGTAATTTTAAGGAATCCCAAAAATAGTGATTCCTTAAAATTGCGACCCTGTATAGAGAGTCGCAAATTGCAACTCTCTAAATAAGAAATCGCAAATGAGGAATTCTTATTTGCGATTTCTAAAGCACATGTATGAACCAATTCCTTAATGCGAATTGGGCATTAAGGAATCGCTATTACCACCCAGTTGAACTTGGTGGTAACCATGTGCAAATTTTAAAAATGCATTTAAAATGCATATTTAAATTTACATGTAAAACACATATGCCCGTTTGGCATGTGTGCACCTGACATGTTGTTAAAAAATGTTTTGGGGTGCAGCAGAGGGGGCCATAGGCCCCCAGCACCCTGGACTTTACATTTCCCAACATTGCGAATTCCAGTTTGGAATTCGCAATTTGGGACATGCAAAATATTCGCAAATATGGGCCGACAGGCCCACAGATGCGAATGGGGGCCAGTATCGCAATTTGCGATTTGGTAATAGCATTTGTGATTTTTAAGAAATCGCTATTACCAAATCGCAAATTTCATACATTGCATTTTTGCGAATCAGAAATAGCGATTTCTTAAAAATCGCTATTTCTGATTCTCAAAGGCTTTTTTCATACATCTGGCCCCAGGTACTATCTGCCCAGACATCATCTCCTGGTATCCCTGAGTCTCACACCCTTCCTACCTGTAGTCATTTTGACAATCCCAGTAATGCAGCCCTCACAGCTCAAGCCCCCAACCTCTGCTCTATCTTTATCTCCTGATGTGCCTGACCTGGGCGTTTCCAGTTGCAGAATGCCCCATCCATTACAGGTTGGCGATTCAGCATCTGAAAATCATACCTAGTGTGCAGGGCCGGGCAGGACAAACCGCCATGGAGGGTTAAGGTTCAAAAGGCACACCCTGCTGACGTGTTGCAGGATAGAGGCTGATACATCTAAATCTGAGGGTTGATCCTGTAAGACTAAACACACTTTAGGAGTAACCCCTTGTTGCACTTTGTGATCTTCATCACATTCATAATTGCTGCAAAGTAACTAAGGGAATTGCAAGAAGCAGGAACTATACACATTAGAGATGTTTTGTAGCGCTATTTAAATGATGTTGCTGTCGCTGCAGTAAAGGTCTCTAAGAGTGAGGTCATGGCAAGACAGAGGCAGGAGCAACTATCAGAACTAGCGGACATGTATGTACTGAGGCCCTGAATTATACATTTTTTTTGCGCCGCATTACCGTCATATTTTGACACAAAAGCAGCAAACTTACAAAATAAAATTGCATTTTGTAAGTTTGCGACGCCTTTGCGTAAAAAAATTGCAGTAATGCAGCGCAAAAAAAGTATAAAACAGGGCCTAAGTGTGAACTGTTGTAGTAGGTTAAATGTGTCCTGTTTAGCACCAAATATTTTTTGTAGTTTGCTGATCAATAAACAACAAGTTGGGTTCTAATTTAGAAGAGGAATGATAGTAAATGGATATCTACATGTCATGGTTGTTTTTAGTCTGAGGGCTTTCTGAAGCCCTGGGACGCCTGGTTATGCAATGGGGCAAATAAAGGCCATACAGGTAAAGAGGAGCAAAGTTCTATTCATAAGCAGGTTTTAAAAGGTCTGTCTGGAAGCCATGTTTTAAAAACCAAGGAAGACTGAAAATGCACCCTTTAATCCATTTAAGGCTCAGATGAATAGTTTGGGGAAATCTAGGAACACATTTTTGTCCAATGATACGAGGTGGTAACAGGCTGAAATTCCTCTGTTATGAAATGGATGCTTAGTTAGTGATTTGTTGTTGAAAAAGCTGATGGTACTTGGTTTGTACTGCGTCACAATTTGCAATGGTGACAAAAGGACTACATGAGTTATTGAGCTACCAGAACTAGAGGAAGGCTCAGGTGAGGGGAGCAAAGTAATTCGGCTGTATAATAATTACATAAATTGTAAAGTCCCTTTTCTGATTAACAACTAATAACAATTGTGACATTATGCTTCATACTATACTTACAGTACTTGTAGGCAATCAAATTTCCTGCAAGGCCTCACTGTTGATATTAGTTATGGCTGAGTTCACATCAAGGCAAAATAATTTAGCATCTAAAAGTAGAACAACAGTTGTTAGAAATGGGGTCTTAGGTTGGCAGTCAGGTCACCCCCTGTTCAAGCAAGGACATTCACTCTAGTCAGGGTAAAAGAGAATCACCCTCAGCTAACCCCTGCTTACTATCTTGGTAGCTTGGCACGAGCAGTAGGCTTAACTTCAAAATGGTAGGTGTAAAGTATTTGTACCAACACACACAGTAACCTAATAAAAACACTACAAAATGATACAACACAGGTTTAGAAAAATAGAAAATATTTACCTAAACAAAACAAGACCAAAACGACAAAAATCCACAATACACAAGTCAAGTTTTCAATTAAAAACCAAAAAGAGTCTTCATGTAATTTTAAACATACACTAACTGTAAGCATGAAAATGTACCTTGGGTGCGTCAAAAATAACACCGCATGGGAGAGTGTGTGTCAAAAAGGGCTTGCAATGCGTCAAATTCACTCACTCACGAGACCTTGGGTCGTTTCTCCTTTAGTTGGGTAGGCGTGTGTCGTTTCTTCTCTCTGCAGGACAGCGATGCGTCGATCAGGTCAGCACTCTCAGGTCCGGGCAGGCCTTGTGTAATTTTTACACGCCTAGCGGTGTTTGCATCTGAAATTCATCCCCACGATGGTCCGAAAACCATGCAGCATGGGTTGCGATCTCACCAGCCTGCGTCAGCGATGCTGTACATCATTTCTACAGCCACAGGCATCGATCGTCCGTTCGCATTGCAGGTGAGGGGCGATTTTCAGCTGCCAAGCCGGCGGCGTGTCCATTTTTCAGCCGCAGATCGGAGTCGCATCGATCTTTTCACAGCACTTCGGTCTGTGTGTGGATTCCTAACTCTTGGGCTGTCAGCTTCTCCTTTCAGGGTCCTAGGAACTAGAAGGGCACCATTTGGCAGAGTAGGAGTCTCTCCAGAGACTCCAGGTGGTGGCAGAGAGAAGTCTTTGCTGTCCCTGAGACTTCAAACAACAGGAGGCAAGCTCTAAATCAAGCCCTAGGAGAGTTCTTCACAAGAAGGAAGGCAACACAAAGTCCAGTCTTTGTCCTCTAGCACAGGCAGAAGCAGTAACTGCAGGAGGGCTCCACAAAGCACAGTCACAGGGAGGGCAGCTCTTCTTCCTCAGCTCTTCAGCTCTTCTCCAGGCAGAGGTTCCTCTTGGTTTCCAGAAGTGATCTAAAGTCTGTGGTTTTGGGTGCCCTTATTATACCCATTTTGCACTTTGAAGTAAGCCTACTTCACAGAAAAGTCTCTCTTGTTTGTGAAAGCTTGCCTTGCCCAGGCCAGGCCCCAGACACACACCAGGGGGTTGGAGACTGTATTGTGTGAGGGAAGGCACAGCCCTTTCAGGTGTGAGTGACCACTCCTCCCCTCCCTCCTAGCACAGATGGCTCATCAGGAAATCAGACTACACTCCAGCTCCCTTTGTGTCACTGTCTAGTGAGAGGTGCAACCAGCCCAACTATCAAGCTGACCCAGACAGGGAATCCACAAACAGGCAGAATCACAAAAATGGTTTAAGCAAGAAAATGCTCACTTTCTAAAAGTGACATTTTCAAACACACAATCTTAAAATCAAATTACTTAAAGATGTATTTTTAAATTGTGAGCTCAGAGACACCAAACTCCAAATGTATATCTGCTCCCAAAGGGAATCTACACTTTGTTCATATTTTAAGGTAGCCACCATGTTAACCTATGAGAGGGACAGGCCTTGCAAAAGTGAAAAGTGAATTTAGCAATAGTTCATTGTCAGGACATATAAAACACATTACTATGGCCCTTATTAGAACCCTGGCGGTTGGTGTTAAAGCGGCGGTAATACCGCCAACAGGCCGGCGGTAACAAAAATGGGATCACCACCACGGCAGAAACCGCCAACACAGACAGCCACTTTAACACACCGACCGCCTCGGCAGTAGCAACAAACACCGCAGCGGTAACCGCCAACAGACAGGGGGAAGACAATGTACCGCTCAACTCATTACAACCCGCCAATCCGCCAGCTTTTCCAGGGCAGTACCAACGCCATCAAAAGCACGGCAGAAACAGTGTTTGGAAGGAACCACTCACCTCTCGACACTCAACGAAGAACCAGGACGCCATGGGGTGTGGCAGTTCACATTCCCTCACCTGGGTGTCTGAGGCAGGAGATTTGCATGGACGAGGTAGCATGATACTCCATGGAGGCAGGGCCAGACTCCATCCTGCGGCAACCAAGGCTGCAAACTGGTGGTAGTGCCAGTGCTGGTGGGGGTGCTTCTAGTGGTGGTGGCAGGCTCGAGGCCGTCTCCTGCAGCCTCAGACGGATGCACACTGGAGCTGCTGCTGCTGGTAGTGGTCTTACTGTCAGCGGTGCAAGTGGAGGTGCTTGCGGCCGGGATGCTGGCCGTGCTGGCCATGGTGCAGGTGCTGCCAGTGGTGGAGGGAGGCACAAGGACATCTCCTGCAGCCTCGGACAGCTGCCCACTGAGGATGCTGCTGCTGACAGTAGTGGTGGCAGCGGCAGGGCAGGTGGCGGTGCAGGTGGCGGTGCTTGCGGCGGTGCTAGCCATGGTACAGGTGGCGGGGCTGTCGGTTCTGATGGTGGGCACCAGGCCCTCACCTGGAGCCTCCGAGGCCTGAATTGCCTTGCCTTGGCTTTTCTGCCCCTTCCTCACCTTGGCAGATGCTGCTGGGACCCTGGCTCTGGCAGCTGGAGTTTTGGAGGGGGCCTTGCTGGGTGGGTTGTGCTCCTTGACCTTGCTGCATGCTGTCCCTTCCACCACCTTGGCAGGTGGCGGAATGGTTTTGTCCTTTGCAGGGGTCGGTGGCACACTGCCTGGCCTGACAGGTGCCCCCTTTGATCCTCTGGGAGTTACAGGTACCACAGCGGATGCCGACTAGGTGGCTGAGGTGCTGGCCTAGGATCTGGACACCCTGGCCCGAGGGGAAAGGCGGGGGAGGGGTAGGGAACAGGTCTATGTTTGCCAGGAAACGTTTTCTAGACACACTGGGATGGGACGATGGAGAGGGTTTGGGAGTGGAGGTAGAGGGAGTGGTTGTAGGAGGTGTCTGTCTGCTGAGTTTGGGTGAAGGTGCATGGGCTGGATGCTGTTGTGAGGTGGATGGCTGTTGGGTGGGTGGGTGCTTGCATTTGTTTACTTTGGGAGGAGGGGTCACAGACACACTGGGAGAGGGCACAGGGGACGTGTGCATGGTTGTGGGGGTGGTGACTGCTCGTGTGAGGCGTGTTATGATGGCCGTGCTGGTGATAGAGGTAGTGGATGAAGATATAGTGCATGCAGGTGTGAGTGTAGAGGCTACTGGGAGGGAGGTGGCCGATGAGGAGGAGTGGGCCACAGTGGAGGCAGTGGATGCTCGTGTGTTTGCATGTGTATGTGCTTGTTTGAGTGCCTGAGAGATGAAGTGTGGTTCTTATGTTTGCCTGAGCCACTTTTGTGTGGTGATTTGGGTGAATGCTGGTCTGAAGGTGTGCTTGGGATAGGCTGGGGTTGAGGGGATTGGGTCAGGGTAGAGGAAGTTAGAGGGGGGAGGCTAGACACAGGGACAATGGTTGCCATCAGTGGTGAGGCCAAAGCCTGAAATGCTTTATGTTGGCCCGCCACAACAGAGTGAATGCCCTTCAGGTATGCATTTGTTTGTTGCAAATGCCCTGCTACACCCTGGATGGCATTCAGTATGGTTGACTGCCAAACAGAGAGGGATCTCAGGAGGTCAATAGCCTCCTCAATGAGGGCAATAGGGCTGACTGGGGCAGGGCCTGATGTGCCAGGTGGAAGGAGATGCCCACTCTCCTGGGTGAACGGGCATGGAAAACACGCTGAGTGGCTGCTGGGAGGGCGGTGCTGGTGGGGGGGTGGCGGCTGTACCTGTTGTTGGGGTGGGCACAGAGGTGTCCACCACCGCCAGGGACCTTCCATCAGAGGAGGAGTCACTGTCTGTGGTCTCCGCTCCAGCCCCGTCATGCTTCTCCCCTCGCCCTCCGTCCCACTGGTGCCCTCACCCTCGGTGGATTCGGCCTCCAGGCCCATGTGGGATGCACCTGCCTCTGTCGCCGGTGCCTCTGCTCCTCCGCCAGGTGATGCTAATGCACACAAGGACAGGGTGACAAAACAAAAAGTGGGGGAGAGACTGAAGATACACTTGGGAAATGCCATCAACACCACTACTGTTGGCGGACACAACACACAGGGAACATCCCTATGCACTAGGCAAGCCCAACCATTTACTAAGACAGTCACCAGCCCATGGGATACAATGCCTAATGCCAGCATCTGCACACCAGAAACCCACAGGACCCTGCGCAGTAGTAGATGGCCACTTACACTATTGGTGTAGGAGTGCTCCAGAGCCTGCCCGAAAGGGACCGACCCTGCCATGTTCGCCCTGGCCTAGGGGCACCCACAGCCCACACCCCCCACCAGGTACCTCCTCATGCGCGCAAAGTCAGCTTTCAGAATCTGTTCTCACCCCCTTGTGGCTGCTGTGATGCCCTCAAGAGCCCATCCAACTCCAGATAGGCCACCACCAGGATGCGGACACCAGGGGGGTCATGGTGCAACGGGCACCCATTCTTCGTTGGGAGGCCAGCCCCAGCTGGGCCTCCGCCGTCTTCATTGACCAGTGGCACAGGTCCACCCATCTCTTGCGGCCGTGGTTGCTCCACCTGTCAAAGATCCCCGGGGTCCGCACCTCCTTTGGGATGGCACGCCAAATACCCTTTTTCTGGTGGGCACTGATCTGGAGGGAAAAGACAGCAGAAAAAGGAATTATTCACGCATCCGGACCATCAGACTCAATGCCCACCAGTTCCAACCCATCCCCAGACGCACATACAGTGACCACCTTACATGCTGCACTCTGGCCAGGACGCCTCAGCACCCCCCAACATGTGGTTTACATCCACAGCACTCCATACATTCATGCCCCACGCATCATGCTCACAGTGTACTCACCTGTTTGTCTGGACGACCGTAGAGTAATGTATACTGGGATAGGACCCCATCCACCAGTTTCTCCAACTCCTCTGCAGTGAAGGCAAGGGCCCGTTTCCCAGACACATGAGCCATTGTTGCTTCCAGACACAGGTCGCAGCAGAACTTCCAGCATAGGTCCTCTCCTGTTGAAGGTCAGGTAGCAAGTGAGTGAACAGATAGAAAATGGCAATCACGTCTGCGGCGGTGCGTACCGTCACCGCCGGCGTACATCGCCATTGGCTCCTGGAACCCATAGGCCCCAAAGATAACCAATGCGAATGTTGAGATGCGGTCATCGACCGCCTACCGCAACGGCGCACAACGCCAGCGCAATTACCTCATTTTCACTTGTCCCTCCTTACAGGTCAGGCAGCCGCCATTTCCGGGGGGCACAGGGCATGGCACCTAACTGCGTCACAGCAGACATTGGCACATCAACTGACTCTCGAGCTCACATACTGTTTCTTTAAAGTAAAAAAATCAACATTAGTGCAATAGATGTGGGAATATGACCCTCTGCTCACCGTTCTCTTCCATAGGCTTCAACCGCTGATGATGAATATGGGATGGTGGCATCCTCCGGTGTACAGACCCCTGGTGGACCTTGTGACTATGGAGGACAGACACATTATCATAACATACAGACTTGATCGGGCCACAATCCAAGAACTGTGTGCTAAATTGGAGCCAGACCTGATGACAGCTATCTGCCAGCCCACAGGCATCCCCCCTCTCATGCAGGTCCTGTCAGTGCTAAATTTCCTGGCAAGTGATTCCTTCCAAACAACAGTGGCCATGGCATCAGGGATTTCTCAGCCAATGTTCTCTAACATGTTGACCAGAGTGTTGTCTGCCTTGCTGAAACACATGCGCAGCTACATCGTGTTTCTCCAGGTGGAGGATTTGGCCACAGTGAAGGCTGACGTTTATGCCCTGGGACATATCCCCAACATCATTGGTGCCATAGATGGTACACATATGGCATTTGTCCCCCCCGGAGAAATGAACAAGTATACTGGAATAGAAAAAGCTATCACTCGATGAATATGCAGATGGTGTGTTTGGCATACCAGTACATCTCCGATGTGAATGCCAAATATCCTGGCTCTGTGAGGAATAGCAGCATCCTATATGTGATGGGTCAACTCTAGAGGCAGCGGGTGTGGCTAATAGGTGAGCCAAAGGTCCCCACTCAGTATATGTTGGTGTCTGGGTATGGGATTGTCCCTAAGGGTTAGTGTGTGTCTAACAGTTGTCCCTCGATATTTGTAGGTGACTCTGGTTACCCCAACCTCTCATGGCTACTGACCCCAGTGATGAATGCCAGGACAAGGGCAGAGGAACGTTGCAATGAGGCACATAGGTGTACAAGGAGTATCATTGAAAGGACCTTCGGTCTCCTGAAGGGCAGGTTCCGGTGCTTCCGTTTGACAGGTGGATCCCTGTACTACTCACCCAAGAAGGTGTGCCAGATCATCGTTGCATGTTGCACAATCTGGCCTTGAGACGCCAGGTGCCTTTTCTGCAGGAGGATGTCCCTGGAGATGGTCTTGAGGCAGCGTTGGAGCCTGTGGACAGTGAGGAAGAGGAGGCAGAGGAAGAAGATGTGGACAACAGATCAAATATAATATAGCAGTACTTTCAGTGACACACAGATAAGACACTGTAACTCCACTTTACATTTCAGTTATCTGTTGGACATTGTACAAGGCAGCCTCTTTCCCTATGTCTATGGCCACTGACTGTTCCCTTTGGAATATCTATTTTCAGATCTCTGTGCCCCAACTTGGCTCCTGCTTTGTGTACTACTGCCTATCAAAGGTCAGCCTAAAGTGTATTTCACTGTACATTTGCGTTGCAATGCTTTGATAATGTTGTACTAATACATTTGTGAATCATTAGACTGACTCCAGATTGGTATTTCTTCCAAGGGTGTTTATTTAGGTGCTAATAAGTATAGGGGTATGTCCAAGAGGCTGGGGTGATGGTGGAGGAAAGTCCAGGCTCCAGTCTCTTGGATTTGCATTGTCCAAGGGGGCATGGGAAGGGGAGCAATGGCAGTTCAAGGTGGACAGGGTAACATAGTAGGACAGAAAGGTGACAATCAGGAGAGTCCTATTTCCTGGAGGGGGTCTTGGCAATGTTCTCTGGCTTCTGCCTGAATCGCAGGGAGCGTTTGGGTGGTGGCTCTCTTTCTGCAGGGGGTGGGGTGCTGGTGGCCTGTTGTTCCAGAGGTGGGTAGTCCTGTCCACTAGCACCTGCGGAGGTGAAAGGCTGTTCCTCAGTTTGGCTAGTGTCAGGCACCCGTTGATGTGCCACTGCCTCCCTCATGGTCTTGCCCATGTCAGCCAGCACCCCTGCAATGGTGACCAGAATGGTATATATTTTTGTTAGGTCATCCCTGATCCCCAGGTGCTGTCCCTCCTGCAGCAGCTGGGTCTCCTGCAACTTGGCCAGTATCTGGCCCATGGTCTCCTGGGAATGGTGGTATGCTCCCAGGATGTTGGAGAGTGCCTCATGGAGAGTGGGTTCCTTGGGTCTGTCCTCCCCCTGTTGCACAGCTGTCCTCCCAGCTTCCCTGTTGTCCTGTGCCCCTAAATAATTCTAAATAATTGGCATATACTCAATAGTGATCAAGATCTACCACCTCTTGAACGCTCTTTACTTGCTTTTAGGACCAATCACAATATCTGTAATAAACTTGTTAGATCTAATACATCTAGAGATCGAGACTTCTGTTAAAAATCGATAAGGGAACAACAACCGATCAAAAGTAACCACAAATGTGGTACATGTAAGGCCTGTCCTGGAGTGATTACAGGTGACACTTTGCAGTGGAATTGGAAGGAATTTAGATTTACTGATATGACAAATTGTAGAACAGCCAACTGTGTTTTATCTGATCTGCTGTCCCTGTGGTTTGGGATATGTTGGTGAGACAGGACGAGAGGTAAGAGTGAGGATTTTGGAACATATGTCCAATATACGTAATAAGAGAGAGGGAGCTCCCTTGGTTCAAAATTGGATTACTTCGGGACATAAAATAGAGGATATGTCCTGGACAATTCTAGAAAAGATAAGGAAAACCGGAGGAATTGAAGAGAGTGAAGTTAGGAAAAAGCGAGAAGTATATTGGATTTTTACCCTGGATACCTGTAAAAATGGGCTCAAATAATATATTCTATGGGAAAATATAATTGGTTAAATCTACCAATATCAAGGGCGTTCCTCATGTCATCTCTACTTATGACGGCCACATATAGTGCTAGGAGTGCCCTTAGAACTCGTGTGAGTTTTTAAGAAAACAATTCTATACCAACAATAACTAACTTGTTGACCTTTCATATATCAGTGTTTGTCTGTTTTTGGCCCTATAGATAGATATCTCTATTTTAGGTTTTTCATTATTAATCGTTCTGCTATATTGGTGAACTTGACAATAGGATTTTTATGTCAGTTCAGCCTGTTTACTCTCTGAGCGTATCTCTATTTTCTGAGGTTCTCATCTATTTCTGTTGCCCTCAGTTCTCCAACGACATTGCTTTGTACATTTTTCATAGGTCACATTTTTGTATATTCTTTTAAAATGAATGACTCGCTACTGGCGCGCTCACTAGGAAGGAATGTGAACACACATCTTGTCTCCAGGTAAGCTGCTCGGAGGAGACCGTCCATCTGTCGGCATGATATAGAATTAAGCGAATAGCGGTAACAATCATTTGTTGCCTAAAGTAAGTCAGGGAATTATCTACTGTTTTTCCTTAGACTAACAGAGCGAGCGGGCCGGCTTTAGTGATGACCATAAACTACAAAACTATCGGTTTCAAGAATTTTCTCCCGGCAATAAACCACTAATTAGTGGAGGTAAAATGAATCTAATGGGACTTTGGTCACCGAAGTTAGGTTTATAATATCTATGGTATCTATTCCTGTAGTTACAGTCTGGTCCTGCCTTATAGTTAATTTAATACTACAAATAACTAACGATTGACATTGTACATGAAAAGTGGTTCTTCTCATTTTTCCCTTGAAAGATCATTGACTTCTTATGGAAAAAATGTAGCTAGAGATCCCTACCGGTAAATACATGTTTAAAATAACATGAAGGGACTAGCTGGACACAGAGTCCATAGTTTTATTTTGGTGAAACAAAACTGTAGTGATACATGGTTCACATAGACCTGTAGATACCACGGGTGACTTTTAAGATCAAAGTGTATGCTGTGGTGTATAGAATTAAGTATGAGGTAGTATCTATTTTTTATATATCTTGGGGCATGCTTCACCAATGGGCCCTACCAACACATGTATTTGCATGTTTCACTCTACTAATCTCAGCCTATATTGGTGTTAGTTTCTTATTCCGTATATGTGGTTTGTGTCACAACATGTCTTGAAATATGCACTCCGCAATTTCAAGGTTGCCCTTTATAATTTTTTTGTACCAGATACCTTCTTCTGATGTGGCATGTATGTAGAAATTGGCATTCCATTTAATTCATATGTCCTGTCTATGGCATTTGCATCTGCATCTGAATACATGGTTCGGAACGGCCCTGATAACGGTTGCCTCCCAATGTGAAGAGTACCGAAACGCCCAAAGGCCTTGGGTTCCTACTATGTCTTTGGAGTATCATACTAGAATACTGTGATATCAGATATTAGGCCTCACAGCTCTATGTATGTGTTCATATACATTAATAATATTTTATATTATTGGTATACTATATATATATATATATATATATATATATATATATATATATATATATATATATACACATGTATATATATATATATATATATATATATATATATATATATATATATATATATATATATAACATTTTGATTGTATTTTTGTATATTGTTGTATTTATTATCGTTGTGTGCCTGTTGTATGACTGAAGTCATGTATTGTCTTTTCTTAAAAAGTTATTTGATATCATATAATACAATATTGGTGAAATAATGCTATGACTCTATGAAATGAGATCTGTTGAAGTGAAGGCTATACTATTGAGGTAGCCCTGGATTGGACATACAGCCATTAAATAACTGTTGACATACATTATTAGTTGAATTTATCTATATTTATATTTTTTGCTGTATATGTATTTGTATATTGATATCATAGAGTAGCTATTAGTCTTTTTTATAGCTTTAGTCCTGTGCCTCTGTCCCCTGAACCGTGTGCCCACTGCCACTGACCCTAGGTCGTCCTGGGTTTGTGGGGTTGCCTGGGGTCCCTGTAGTGGTGGACACACTGCTGATTGACGTGTCCTGGGGACAGTGCCATGGGCCCGCTGGGTGGGTGCTGTGCTGGTGTTTCCTGAGGGGGGAGGCTCTGTGGTGAGTTGGGGCTGTGGCAGGGGAACCAACCGTCCGGAGATTCCGGATGGGCCAGGTTGGTCATCCTGATCCAGGTGTGCAGAGCTGTTGTCGTCACTGTGGGCTTCTTCAGGTGGGGGCCTGGATGTGTCTGGCACCTCCTCTTCAGTGGCGTGGAGTATGGGTCCTGTGGGAATGCAAATGCATTGTTAATGTGTCTGCTTGTGCCATCTGGTGCATGGGTGTGTTTCCCTGTGTGATTGTGATTCCCCTGTCAGCTTAGCCTTGTGTGAGTGGTGATTTTGTGGGCTGGGTGAGTCTCTCTACTGGGCATGCTGGGGCGATGGGTGTCCATGAAGGTCTGTGATGGGTGTCCATGCATTGTTGTTGCATGTAGGGCTTTGTATTGGGATGGGTGGGTTGTGATGGTGGCGTGTATGTGAGGTGGTGGAGTGATGGGAGTAAGGGTGAGGGTGGGGTATGTGATGGCATGCGTGTAGGAATGGTGAAAGTAGTAAAGATTTGACTTACCAGAGTCCAGACCTCATACTACTTGTGCGAGGCCCTCAGGATGCATTATTGCCATGACTTGCTCCTCCCCTGTTGTTAGTTATGGGGGAGGAGGTGAGGGTCCACTGCAAGTCCTCTGTTGGGCTACCTGGTGTCTTGCAACCACAGAATGCACCTTCCCCCGTAGGTTGGACATCTGCTGCACCTGTGATCCAAATAGCTGTGGCTCTACCTGGATGATTAACTCCATGACCCTTAGCTCCTCCTCTGAAAACCTGGGGTGTCTTTGGGGTGCCATGGATGTGGTGTGAGTGGTATGTGTGAGGGTGTGTGGGGTGCTGTGTTGGGGTGTTTGCTGTGAGGTGTGTGGATGGTGCATGGGTGATGGTGTTCTGTTGCTCAGATTGAGTGGGTGCTCCTGGCTTGACTCTCTCTCAGTTAGCAATCTTTTTTTTCATTGAAAGGGTTGTGGGTAATGTGGGTGTATATTTTATAGTGGTCTGAGTGTGTGGTGTGTGTATGTTTGTCAGGTGTGTGTATATTTTGAATTGTCCAATGTGGTAAAGTTTTGTTAGTGTGTGTATTTTGAGTGCGGCAGTGTGAAATATGCCGATCAAGGACCTGGGGTCAGTGGCAGTGGGCACACGGTTCAGGGGACAGAGACACAGGACAACAGGGAAGCTGGGAGGACTTCTATGTGACAGGGGGAGGACAGACCCAGGGACCCCACTCTCCACGAGGCACTTGCAGGGATCCTGGGAGCATACCAATATTCCCAGGAGACCTTGGGCCAGATACTGTACAAGTTGCAGGAGACCCAGAAGATTCAGGAGGGACTGTACCTGGGGATCAGGGAGGACCTCAAACACATCCACCCCATCCTGGTCACCATTGCAGGGGTGCTGGCTGACCTGGCTAACACCATGCAGGAGGCAGTGGCACCCCAACGGGCCTCTGACACTAGCCAAACCGATGAACAGCCCTCCCCTCCGCCGGCGCTAGTGGACAGGAGGCCCTGCCACTGGACCAACAGGCCACCAGCACCCCACCCCCTGCAGAAGGAGAACCACCACGCAAACGGTCCCTTCCATCCAGGCAGAAGCCAGAGAACATTGCCAAGACCCCGCCAGGAAATAAGACTCTCCTGATTGTCACCCTTCTGTCCCACTCTGTCACCCTGTCCACCTTGAAGTGCTATTGCTCCCCTTCGTATGCCCCATTGGACAAAGCATCTGTAATATCAATAGACTGGACTCTACCCTGGACATTTCTCCACCATCAACCCAGCCCATTGCAATACCCCCTCCACTTATTAGCACCTAAATAAACACCCTTTGAACAAATTCAAGTATCGAGTCTGTGGATTATATGACAAATGTATTAGTTTCACAAACTGTAAACATTGCATTTCTAATCAACTGTAATATTTACATTGGTATAACCTGTGGTGGGCAGCAGTAAGCACACCAGGAGCCAGAGTGGGGCACAGAGATCTGAAAATGGAGATGCCAAAGGGTACAGTAAGTGGCCATAGAAATAGGGAAATCAGTCTGCCATGTACAATGTCCAACACAAAACTGCAATGGAATGTGAAGTTACAGTGTCTTCCCTGTGTGTCACTGGAAGTACTGTTCTATGAGTGATCGTCTGTTGTCCAAATCTTCTTCCTCTGCCTCCTCTTCCTCACTGTCCACAGGCTCCACCACTGCCACAAGACCATCTCCAGGCTCATCTTCCTGCAGAAAAGGCACCTGGCGTCTCAAGGCCAGGTTGTGCGACATGCAACATGCAACGATGATCTGGCACACGTTCTTGGGTGAGTAGTACAGGGATCCACCTGTCAGATGGAGGCACCGGAACCTGGCCTTCAGGAGGCCAAAGGTTCTTTTAATTACTCTCCATATTCGCCTCTGTGCCTCATTGTAACGTTCCTCTGCCCTTGTCCTGGGATTCCTCACTGGGGTCAGTAGCCATGAGAGGTTGGGGTAACCAGAGTCACCTGCAAATATTCCAGGGATACCCGTTAGGCATACACTCCCCCTTAGGGACAACCCCTAACCCATATACCTACATCAACTGAGTGGGGACCATGGGCTCGCCTATTAGCCACACGCTGTGCCTCTGGAGTTGAGACATCACATATGGAATGCTGCTATTCCTCAAGATGAAGGCATCATGCGCAGAGCCAGGATACTTGGCATTCACATGGGATATGTACTGGTCCGCCAAACACACCATCTGCACATTCAGATAGTGATAGCTTTTCCTATTCCTCAACACTTGTTCATTCCTTCGGGGGGAGACAAATGCTACATGTGTACCATCAATGGCACCAATGATGTTGGGGATATGTCGCAGGGGATACAAGTCAGCTTTCACTGTTGCTAAATAATCACCTGTGGGAATACGATGTAGCTGCGCATGTGTTTCAGCAGGGCAGACAACACTCTGGTCAACACGTTGGAGAACACAGGCTGTGACATCCCGGATGTCATGGCCACTGTCGCTTGAACTATAGGGGGGATACCTGTGGGCTGGCGGATAGCTGAAATCGGGTCTGGCTCCAATTGGGCACACAGTTCTTGGATTGTGGCCCTATCAAGTCTGTAGGTTAGGATAAAGTGTCTGTCCTCCATTGCCGCCAGGTCCACCAGGGGTCTGTACACTGGAGTATGTCTCCATCTTATATTCATCCTCAGCGGTTGAAGTCTAAGGAGGAAAACAGTGAGCAGAGGGTCATATTCACACATCTATTGAAATAATGATGCATCTTTTCCTTTACAGAACCAGTATGTGAATCCGAGAGTCAGTTGATGTGCCAATGTCTGGTGTGACGCAGTTAGGTGTCATGGCCTGTGGCCCCCTGAAATGGCAGCTGCCTGACCTGTGAGAAGAGACAAGTGGAAATTAGGTAATTCCGCCGGCGTTGTGCACCGTAGCGGTCAGCGGTCGACAACCGCCACACAACTTCGCATTGGTTAACATTAGGCCCAATGGGTTCCAGGAGCCAATGGCGATGTACGCCATTGGTGACGGTACGCACCGCCGCTGACTTGACTGCCATTTTCTATCTATTCACTCACTTGCTACCTGACCTTCAACAGGAGAGGACCTACACTGCAAGTGCTGCTGTGACCTGTGTCTGGAAGCGACAATGGCTCATGTGTCTGGGGAAAGGGCCCCTGCCTTCCCTTCTGAGGAGTTGGAGAGACTGGTGGATGGGGTCCTACCCCAGTACACTTTACTCTCTGGTCCTCCCACAAACAGGTGAGTACACTGTGAGCATGATGCGTGGGCCATGAATGTATGGAGTGCGGTGTGTGTAAGCCACAAGTGGGGGGGGTGAAGTGTCCTGGGCAGAGTGCTGCATGTATGGTGCTCAATGTATGTGTGTATGGGGATGGGAGGGATATGGTGGGCCATGAGCATGACAGTCCGGATGGTATGACTAATCCCTTTTCTGCTGTATTTTTTATGCAGGTCAGCACCCATCACAAAAAGGGTATTTGGTGTGCCATTGCCAAGAAGGTGTGGACCCTAGGGGTCTTTGACAGGCGGAGCACCCACTGCCACAAACGGTGGTGGGACCTGAGCCGCTGGGCAAGGAAGACGGCGGAGGCCCAGCTGGGGCTGGCCTCCCATTGAGGAAGGGGTGCCCATCGTACCCTGACCCCCCCTGACGTTCGTCATCCTGGCGGTGGCCTATCCGGAGTTGGATGGGCGCATGAGGGCATTACAGCAGCCACAAGGGGGTGAGTACAGATTCAGAATCATGACTTTGCACGCGTTAAGGTTTTAACTGGGTGGGGATGTGGACTGTGGTTGCCCCTAGGTCATGGGGAACATGGCAGGGTAGGTCCCTTGTTGGGCAGGCTCTGAAGCACTCCAACCCCAATGGTGTTAGTGGGCATATACTAATGGTCAGGGCCCTGTTTGTTTCAGCTGATGGCATTATGCTATGTACCCCATGGGCTGGTGACTATCTTTGTAACAGGTAGTGCATGGCCTAGTGCATAGGGCTTCTCCATGTGTGTTGTGTACGCCAACTGTAGTGTTGTTGCTGGCATTAACCAAGTGTATCCTCTGTCTCTCCCCTCCTTTTTGTTTTGTCACCCTGTCCTTGTGTGCATTAGTATTATCGGGTGGAGGGGCAGAGGCACCGGCGATGGAGGGAGCTGCATCCCACATGGGCCTGGAGGCTGAATCCACCAACGGTGAGGGCACCAGTGGGACGTAGGGGAAGGGGAGCACCACGACAGAGACAGGAGGGAACACTACAGAAAACGACTCCTCTTCCGATGGAAGCTCCCTGGTGGTGGCAGACACCTCTGTGCCCACCCCAACAACAGGTACAGCCGCCACCCCCCTACCAGCACTGCCTTCCCAGCAGCCCCTCAGCGTGATTCCCGTGTCCGCTCACCCAGGAGGGTGGGCATCTCCTTCGCCCCAGGCACCTCAGGCCCTGCCCCAGTCAGCCCTGCTGCCCTCAGTGAGGAGGCTATAGACCTCCTGAGATCCCTCACTGTTGGACAGTCAACCATTCTGAATGTCATCCAGGGTGTCTAGAGGCATTTGCAGCAACCAAATGCATACCTGGAGGGCATTCACTATGGTGTGGCGGCCCAACATAGAGCATTTCAGGCTCTGGCCTCCGCACTGATGGCAGCCATTGTCCCTGTGTCCAGCCTCCCCCTTCCAACTTCCACTACCCAGCCACAATCCCCTCTACCTCACCCTATCCTAAGCAAACCTTCAGATGAGCATGCACATACACCAACACACAAGTGGCTCAAGAAAACATAAGCACCACACATCATCACACAGGCACTCACACAAGCACCATACCCATGCACACATACCAACATCATCCTTGTCCCTGTCTCCAGCCTCCCCCCTCCAACTTTCTCTACTCAGTCCCAATCCCCTCAACCCCAGACTATCCCAAGCACACCTTCAGACCAGCATTCACCCAAATCAACACTCAGAAGTGACTCAGGCAGATGCAAGCACCACAGTTCATCTCACAGGCACTCACACAAGCACCATCCCCATTTAGACACACTAACATCCACTGCTTCCACTGTGTCCCCCCTCCTCCTCCTCGTCCACCTCCCTCCCAGTAGTGTCTCCACTCATACCTGCATGCACTACATCCTCATCCACTACCTCCATCACCAGCATGCCCATCACTACACACCCCTCACTGGCAGTCACCAGCCCCACATCCATGCACAAGTCCCCGGTGTCCTCTCCCACTGTGTCTGTGACCCCTCCTCCCAAAGTACACAAACGCAAGCACACACCCACCCAACAGCCATCCACCTCACAACAGCATTGAGCTCATGCACCTGCACCCAAACACAGCAGACTTACACCTCCTACAAGCATTCCATCTTCCTCCAGTCCCAAACCTTCACCCTCTTCCCGCCCCAATGTCCCTAAGAAGCTTTTCCTAGCCAACATTGACCTCTTCCATTCCCCTCCCCCCGTCCTTCACCTCGGGCCAATATGGCCAGAACCCAGCCCAGCACCTCAGCCACCAAGTCCACATCCGCTGTGGTTTCTGCAGCTGTCAGAGGCTCTAAGGGGGCACCTGTCAGCCCAGCCATTGTGCCACCAACCCCTGCCAAGGCCAAGAAGATTTTGCCACATGGCAAGGTCAAGAAGAGAACAGCATCCAGCATGGAGAAGGAGCCACAACCACCCAGTAAGGCCACCATCTGCCAAGGGCAGGAAGGAGCACAAAACACCAGCCAAGGCACTTTAGCCGTCCGAGCCTGCAGCCAGCCAGCACAACTGCCTGCACCGCCACCTGCACCGCAGCCAGCACCATCACCTGCACTGCCGCAAGCACTGCAGCAGACACCGCCACCTGCACCACCACCTGCACCCCAGCAAGCACCACTATTGTCTGTCAGCAGCAGCAGCCCCAGTGGGCAGCCTTCTGAGGCCGCAGCATAAGGGCTGGAGCCTCCCCCGACCACTGGCAGCACCGGCACCTGTACCGCAGGCAGCACTGCCACCTGCACTGCCGCAAGCCCCACCGCAAGCACCGCCACCTGCACCACTGACAGTAGCACCACTGCCAGCAGCAGCAGCCCCAGTGGGGAGCTGTCCGAGGCTGCAGAAGAAGGGCTGGAGCCTCCCCCCACCACTTGCAGCACCAGCACCTGCACCGCAGCCAGCACTACCACCTGCACTGCCGCAAGCCCCACCACAAGCACCGCCACCTGCACCGCTGACAGTAGCTCCACTGCCAGGAGTAGCAGCCCGAGTGGGCAGCCACCTGAGGCTGCAGGAGAAGGGCTGGAGCCTCCCCCCACCACTGGCTGCACCCCCAGCAGCTCTGGCACTACCACCACTGTTCAGCCGTAGCCGCCGGCGGATGGACTGTAGCCCTGCCTCCATGGACTATCATACATCCTGGCCACTGCAAATCTCGTGGCTCTGACACCCAGGTGAGGGACTGTGACCTGGCACACCCCAAGTGATGCATCACTGGGCACAAGGCCCCTTCCAGAACCAGTGGAAGAAGGCATCCACTCACCCTATCCCTGGCAGGATGAAGCACACTGGGCACAAAGCCCCCTCCAGAACCAGTGGATTAAGGCATCCACTCACCCTATGCTTGGTAGGATGAAGCACACTGGGCACAAAGCCCCCTCCAGAACCAGTGGGAGAGACTGTGGCCTTGGACTCCCCAGGACCAAGCAGTGGGCAGACCACCCACTTGAGAGACTGTGGCTTTGCACTCACCAGGACCAAGCAGTGGGCATGGAGTCCCCTCCAGGAGCAGTGGCATAGTACCATCTTCCGGCTGAGGTGGCCCCCCTTCCCTGTCCTCCTGAGGTGCATGTGTGTTTTCGACCTGATGCCCCGGCTGTGTTCTCTCCATTTTGAGGCAGGAGTCAAGTGTGACCTTGGCCTATGTGCTATGGCCCAGTGGGCCACAGACTAATTTTGTGTGGACATTGTCCCTCATTTTGTATATGTTGTATATATTGTGCATACGGTTTATTTGTTTTTGAACTTATTTCTCTAAATTTCTAATATTACTCTAGTTTGACTCCATTCCTTTTGTCCTTGTGTTATTCCAGAGGGTTACGGGGTGTATATGTAATGTTGTTGCATGTGTTTGTGTGTATGGTGTTGGGGGTGAGGGTGGGGGTGTTGCATGTTGCGTGTGTGTGGCACTCTCTTTTTCTTCCACCCCTTCCCTATGTGCTAGGTGCAGTACTGACCGTGGTCGTTGTCGCCGCTGCTGGTACTCAGGGTATATGAGCAGATACACCAGCATAGGGAGGACCTGTAGCTTGGGCTCCATAGCTTCCTGTTTCTTCCTTGAGTGTCGAGAGGTGAGTAGTTTCCCTTCAAAGTACTGTTTTCGCTGTGCTTTTGATGGCGATGGTACCGCCCCGGAAAAGCTGGCGGATGGGTGGGTTGTAATGGGGTGGGCGGTACATTGTCTTCAGCTTTGGCTGTTGGCGGTTACCGCCGCGGTGTTTGTTGCTACCGCCGTGGCGGTTGGAGTATTAAAGTGGCTGTATCTGTTGGCGGTTTCCGCCATGGTCATGATTCCATTTTTGTTACCGCCGGCATGTTGGCGGTATTACCACCGCTTCAACACCGACCGCCAGGGTTATAATGAGGGCCTAAGTCTTTTAGAAAATAAACTCTATCAGTTCAAATAGAAGAATTGTCTGCTTCTTAACTGAGTATTGTTTCCTTTGCAAACTTTTCTTTTCCTTTGCTCAAGAATGTTGCTATATACATACATATATATATATATCTTCAAACAAAGAATGGTCTAAAATTTGCTGGGTGGTGCACTCCACTGCCGGTGCTCGTGACGGAGAGGACCAGTCTCGAAAAATATAATTCACCAAAAGTAATCACTGCACTCCATGAGGTCCAATTAGTGCCTATTTATTGATGCCAAATTAACAACCACCAACACGTTTCAACTCCCCAAGGAGTCTTGTTCACAGTGAATGAGTCCCTTTTCCCTTTTGCTATTTATACCCCATAGTGCCTCATTATTTACAATGCATTCTGGATAATGTAGTTTTTTAAAATTAAAAAGCATTTGTGTGATTTTCCCATTCTTAAATACAAATACCAAAAACAATACAAACAACAAAAGATAATTACTTAAGATAGTGCAGAAAAAAGTCCTATTGTGAGCAGATAGAGATTGGAGTTTGGGATCTCTGAGATCAATTTAAAAATACATCTTTTGGTGAAGTTGATTTTTACATTGGAAGTTTGAAAATGCTAATCTTGCTTATCCATTCTGTGCCTCTGCCTGTCTGCTGGAGTACACATCTGAGTCAGGATGACAGTTGGGCTGTTTGTGAATCCTTTCTAGACAGTAACGCAAAGGGGGCTGGTGGTGTGCACTGCATATCCTGATGGGTCTTCCTGGGCTAGAGTGGTTGGAGGAGCCGATATTTGCACCTGAATAAGGATGTGCCTGTCCTTACACAATGCAGTCTCCACCCCCATAGAATGTGTCTGGGACCAGGACAGGAATGCAGGGTCTTGTGCACTACAAAGACTTTGCTTTGAAGTTTGCCTATTTCAAAGGCAGAAACGAGTATAAGTATTGGATCCAAAACCCCAGAATTTTAGAACACTTCTGGATCAAGAGGAGACTCTGCCAAGGAGAAGAGCTGAAGAGCTTTGAGGGGGAGTATTGCCCCTTTGCTGTGTGTGCTTTGCTGGGTTGGCCTGCATTTGCTGCTTCTGCTTTGGAGAGGACAAAGACTGGACTTTGTTGTGTATCCTGCTTGTGAAGTTTCTCCAAGGGATTGGACTGAGCTTGCCTCCTGTTAAGAAGTCTCAGGGACATCCAAGACTTCATCTGCCAGCTCCTGGGTTCTTTTGCTGAGGACCCTGACTTGTAAAGAGGTGCCCACTCCATTTTCTGGGCCCATGGAAGTGAAATCTGGCATAAAACAATAAGAGGTAGGCACATCAACTCCAGAACCAACATTGCTGCCAAACTCTGCGCCGCTGCCTGAAGCTGTTGTCCCCGCTGAAGCGCAACAACCACGAATGATACCGCTGGCCCGATGCTCCAAAGTCTCCTCATCACATCTTGACCCACCAGGCTCATCGACCCCACCAGATCATAAGAAACTGACACCCGGCCACCGATGCTGCATCACCTCTCCTGCAACCGTAAGGAACCAACACCTCCCCTCCCCTGCCTCACAGTAAGGAACCAATGCCTCCCTTCCCCGGTAGCAGTAAGGAACCAACACCATACCAGCTCTTGTAACGCCTTACCTCCCCGACTCCATGCAACGTCTTTGTTTCCTCGTTTCTAAGGGGTTGCACCTGGGGTCAATGTGACTCTGTGAGAGGCTGCATTACCTTACAAGAGAAGTCAGACTGTTGGGAACAACTCTGTCTATGATGTTGTGATAGCTCCAGTTGGAGCTATTGTGTTTCTAAGTGCATTATTGGGATTTAATCTTTACAAATTCATATCTTTGCTTGTGTATGTTGGATTTTGTTTTACTTATAATAAATATTGGCCATTTTTCTAATCTGGTGTGGTGTCCATTTGTAGTGTTTTCACTGTGTCACAGTGTGTGGGTACAAATACTTAACACATTACCTCTGTGATAAGCCTGACTGCTCATGCCAAGCTACCAAGGTGGTGAGCAGGGGTTATCTTAGTGAGGTGACCCCCTTAGCCTGACTAGAATAAGAGTGTCTATTTGGACAGGGTGCAAACTGACTGTCAACTAGAGACCCCAATTCTAACAGTGTGCTATACAGCAGGAAGGATTTCACAGACAGATCACAGAACCTCTTTGTCCTTTGTTGGTCATTATTGGAAATACCCTTGTCTACGGGGTCACCCCCAAACATTTTGCCTTCCTCCTCCTATATTTTGCTGGATGTTTGCTTTGTCCGCCTTAGGAGTCTGTGCACTTTACCACTGCTAAACAGTGCTAAAGTGCTGGTGCTCACTACCTTTGTTGTAAATCCCTTGTAGAGTGGTATACCATATACCCAGGGCCTGTAAATGAAATGCTACCAGTGGGCCTGCAGCACTCATTGTGCCATGACTTATGTAGCACTTTAAAACATGTCCCAGGCCTGCCATTGCAGCCTGAATGGAGTGTCCCCCTGTCATTGCGACTTGACATTTAAAACCCATAGCCAAGCCTTGAGCTCCCCTTTCATTACATATAATTCAGCCCTAACATAGTCCCAAGGTAGCCCATCGACAGGATGCTGTGTAATTAAAAAGGCAGGACATGTACTTTTAAGTTTTACATGTCCTAGTTGTGAAAAACTCCCAAATTCATATTTCACTAATGTGAGGCTTACCCCTCTCATAGGAAAACATTAGGACTCCTTATTACATTTAATATGCTGTAATTTCTAAATGAGGGGAAGTAGATATAGCATGTGTGGTACCTATGAACTTGCAATGATAAACCCTATTTAATGGCAAAGTCGAATTTATCGGTACAAGTTTGAAAATGCCAATTTTAGAAAGTAGTCATTTTCCTGCCCTTAGCCCTCTGTGTCTGCAGCCTGCATTAGGTCACATGTCAGGATGTACCTGACAGTTGAGACTATGTGAATTCACCCCTAACAGTCACACAATAGATGGATTAGCAGAGCCTGTATGGCTGTTCCACTAGGATCCAAGGCAAGGCAGGTAACGCTTGGAAATTCAAGAACCTTTCTGGAACCTTCTCCCACCTTCTTAGAGTAGGGCACCAGGGTATAAAAATAGGGCTTTCAGACCCACTCTTCAGTTCACTACTGGACTGTGGAAGGAATCTCAGAGGACTACCTGCTTTTGTGACCTGCTGTGCACTCTGCCAGACTGTTGGTGTACTTTGAATGACTGTTTTGAAGCCTGGAACCTGCCTTGAACCCTCAGAGGCCAACCCTGTTATTGAGCTCTGCTTCTACACCTGCACCCTGGATTACCAGAAGTGACTCCAAGGGCTAATTTGCTGGTCTCCTGTTCAAAGCCACAGGGGCATAACAGGCTTCCACCATCTTTGAACCCACACCTAGACCTAGCCTGAGTAAGTCCTGAACCTCCAAGAAGTCTCCATACAATCCTGGACCCTTCATTGTGGTGCTAAAAGTGACCACAGAGGCGCTTTTATCTTTTAGGTGATATTTTGAACCTTAAGCTTTAAAGAAATCATAACTCTGGTTCCACTGATTTGAATTTTGTCATTGTGGTGCCACTCACTTTAGTAAAATGTACTTTATTTCTTTAAATTGGTTTGGGATTTTTCTTGTGTTTTATTTTAACTGTATTACTGTTTGTGTGCTGCATAAATCTGTTACACATTGCCTCTAAGTTAAGCCTGACTCCTTTTTGTGCCAAGCTCCCCAGGGTAAGCACACTTAATTTAGTGACATTTTTGTGTCTCACCTTGCATGGGATTGTGGCTGTTGCTTGACCAGGGCTCATTCCCCAGTCAACCAACAACCCAATTTCTCACATTTTGCATGAGGCACTTTTTCTGATCCCCAGAGTAGCCTTTCAGATCCAGAGATTCATGCTGAAGCAGAAGTCATGTTCTCATCTGGCATCTTTATATGCAGACATTGTTCTTCTCAGTCTCAAACAGCCCTTTTCTTTACAGTGATGCTGATGTTTTCTGAGGTTTTTATAAGGTAAATCTAATCATGATTATAACATTTCCAGAAGTGAATTACATTAGGAGTGTTGCATATCCCTGACTTTCATTAACTAGCACTGAAATCCAATTAATTAATTTCAAAGCTGGCTTATGGCAAACATAAGTTCACAATATTTATTTTCTAGATCATCAAAATGTGTTAACAGAGATAGGTCTAAGTTTCCCTCTCCAAAGTTCTCCCGAAGCCATCATCCTCCAGATCAAAGAACAATCACACCCTTATAGGAATATCTGCTATCCTCATATGGCAGAAGAGACTTGGGCCCATATTTATACTCTGTTCGCGCTGTATTAGCCTAATGTTTTATGCTAATTCAGCACAAACTTAATTCCCTATTTATACTTTGGCGCTTGACATCTCTAGCACCAAAGTTATGGAGTTAACGTCATTTTCTGTACATGAAAACCTACCTTGCGTCAATGAGTTGCAAGGTAGGCGTTCCCGTCCAAAAAATGACGGTATGGCCCTTGAGCCATATTTATCCACCCATGCTAAAATCTAGCACGGGTGATGGGGGCCTTAAATAATGGCGCTAAGCATGCTTACTGCCATTATTTAACGCCTGGGTCAGGGCAGGCATTAGGGGATCTGTGGGCCTTTTTCCATGGTCAGAGACCATGAAAAGAGCCCACAGGTACCCTTCCCTGGCCCCAGGGACCCCTCAACCACCCCCACCTACACCAGGAAGACACCTAAGGATGGGGGGACCCCATCCCAGGTAGGTAGAGGTGAGTATTTATTTTTTGGGAAGGGCCCTGGGGGGGCCTAACTTGGCCCCCCTACATGGCCATTGGGCTGGGGGGCATGATTCCTGTCTTAACAGAGACAGATGTCATGTCCATCGGGTTTTAATGTAAAAAATGACGCTAGGATGGGCAGAGGCATTTTTTTGCCTCTGCCCATACTATTGTCATCCTCTGATGCTAAACCCCTTCTTCCCCCTACGTCTCCCCCACCTGGCTAGTGTCCTTTTCTTTGAAACCAGCCGGGCCTTACCACAGGCTAGCTCCATACCCTAAATATGACGCCCGGCCGGCGTCTTGGTATGGCGCTAGCCGGCGGTAAACTTTGAATCTATGGGGTACCTTCCATTCAAAGAAGTTAAACACCAGAAATTATTCTGGATGCATTGCTAACAACACAGAAGAGTACATTCAAGGTGGATGAATGATTTTAGACAGACCTTCAATCATTGTCTGGAAGAATACTCCGAACAGAATGGAGCTTTTGTGTCATTACATTGGAGTATATTTTAGGAATGGGCTACTTGTAAAAGAAACAAATGAAGTGGTGAGCCACAAGACCTCAGCTACAGGCAGGGGATTTAAATAAATTGGACAAACCATTTTTGGAAAGAAAAGAAATGTGACCATCTCAAGAAAGTCAACACTGCAGCCCATGAAATAGAAATCTATTTTGACTGATGATTTTTTTATTTTCCTTGTTATTTATTTTCAGTCTGGCTGCTGCCTCCCTAATAATAGCTCATGCACCACATTTAACTGTCAGTGTGTGCACTGATTTAAAGTTTACATTTTGGTATTAGTCAGTTTGGCTAACATTCAGAAAGCACAAAGGCAGCTGACATCTAGTATTAAATTGCAAGCTCCAATTGGAACACTCTGTCCTGCATATAGTATAGCACAGTATAGGTTTTGCTCTGCACGCAAGTGGAAAAAACCTTGGTTGTAGGCCTACAGTCCACCATTTGTCCAAACTGCAGCTGATGCCGATTCAAATTTCACAGTTTAGGGAAATGGACCTCCTGTTAGAGGCAGTGTGAAAAGCTACCCAAGATTTCCAGGACAACAGGTGAACAGATGGATGTCTTCATAGTACTAATTACAAGGTGAGTTGGCAATGCCAGGATTCAAACTAGAGATCTCCAGATCACTACAAAACGTGTGTAACTCTGTGAGAAATTCTGCTGGATAATCCACCCAAGAAGCTCAAGTTGTTTACAACAATCTGGCCTCTTTTTTTCTATGAGAAGATCAAAGCCATTCATGCTGTATTGTCCAGCTTCTGGTTTCATCCGCAATAAATAAGGAAACGCAGAAGGTTTATTCCCTGTTTACTTCCCTAACGTTAGGCTCCCCTGATAATGCATCCCCATTTAGAACTCTAAAATTGTTAAGTCAGCTTTTACTTTGATCTATAACATCTGTTTTCATCTGTCACTCTCACTAATAATGGAAGAAAGGGATCGTCAAACCATTTTCGAAGAGGTCAAAGTTGGGCAAGATTACAACTATGACATTACCACCTGTTGCATCGTGCTGTTGAATTTGTGTCATCCTGTTACTTTTAAATAATGATCTGGAGGGAAAACCTTTATTTTATTCTCTGCCACATGAAATCTTGTGTTAATGCTGGCATCATCTCTAGATTGAACTATGTAAATGCTTGCTGCAGCTATTTACAAGGTTCAGGCATTCAAATATGGCAGCATGACATGGCACAAAATACCTTTTCTTTTGTGGCTACTTCTGTTTGGAATGCATCCCATCTTCGCTTGCACCAAATAGAGGCTCATTTTGTGTTTTGGAAGGCTCCTAAAATGTATGTTTTTCTGTCCGGGCTTGATAGTGCAGCTCTCACCAGGCAATTATGTGAGCATCCTTAGAGAGGGGCTTTGGCTCCGCCATATGCTGGGTGACCTGGAGTATATGTTTTGATTGGGTAAAGGTTGTTTGCTTTCACAAAAAGGTGTCATAGTTTGCCTCTTGCTCTAGGCAAGACTGCTGGTTTAAGGATGACAGTACTTATGTTTGTAGGCGACAATTCCTGTCCTACAACAAGTCCAAACTGTCTTCCCGACCCTCCGGGATCACAAGCAGCACCACACCAAAAACCCAATCAGTAAAAGGTGATTTGTGGCTGCCTTTACGCATGGACTCAAGAGTGTGACATCTCAGGGAGTGTCATGGTTAAATGGAGATTATCCATTCCTAACATTAACAACATGTCTCAATCAAACACAGGCAATGAAAGAGATGCAGTAAAGTTATTAATCGGTTTTAGTAACAAAACTGCAATCTACGATAAGTTGTATGGGCTGCAATGATAAGGATAATGAACAACGCAAGAAACAGAATTGTGAAGACAAGAGTCATTAATACAAAGACCCCCCCATCTTGCAATGACATGTAATAACATGAGATGTATAATATGTCCTAATACCCTACTATGATGAATCTAATCTCTAACCTAAAAGGGAGCTAGGTGTGTTCAACTTAATCTGCCAATGCCATGTCCATGAGAAGAGCCCCCAACCCTCCTTACCTTAGAATGAGGTCTCTTACTCAGACTCCATAGGGACACGAAGACTGGGTCAGCGTCAAGGCGATGTGCAGTATCAATAGCAGCGATGGCATCTGGTTGGAATCCCTCTGACTGTCTGTCTAAGTGAGGTGCATTTATACAGATCTGCTCAGACCCCTGACGTGGGCCTGTTCCCCAACAATAGATAACAAGATATGCTTGGGACGGCAATTTCTGTAAACAATTCCCTCAAAGGCGTGAAGAGGGAAAGTACCTAATGAATACCTACAGTTTGTTTATCTTTGTCACTTGATATTGAGGCCTTAGCGCGGTGGCACTGATAACGTGAAACTAAAACATTGGCCTAACTAGAAACAATGCAGCCATCTTGGAAGCATAGAATTAAATAATTGTGCTAAAACAGAGCAAGCTAAGTAGGGTAAAAGTCACTAGGTGACGGGGGCACAGCTCCGCAAGCCAGAAGGCTAAGCTAACTCCTGTCTCCCCTTAGAACAAGACTGGATTCACCACACCCTCCCCATTGCCATAACAAGTATGACCCCATAGGATGACGCTATTGAAGGCAAATTAATCCAAGCTAAAATGCTGTGGACTAAAAAAGCTAAAATCATAAAAACTAGCTAAAATTGTATTTTTAAAAACACTGTTAAAAAAGCAGGTAAATAACATTCAAATAGATATAGGCCCTCATTATGACATTGGCAGTAAATCCCGCTTACCGCCGTGCTGACGGCCGCCAACTTGCCGCTGTGCTGGTGAATATCCGTTCACCATATTATGACACACATACACCAATCCGACAGAATAGAACCACATACACAAATCCGCCAGACCAAAGGTCAGTGATAAATTTGCGGTCCCAAAACCCACATAGTTACGCCAACAAAAGAACACCCATCACATTATGACCCATGAATCACCACGGTGGACACTCAACGGTGGTAAAACATTGACGGTACATATCGCAGCGCTCAAAATGAACACCTACATCCAAAACAACACTACATTGGCCAATTCAAACAACACACACCTGACACCCATACACACACCACACCAACACACCCACACCACTATAAAACACACATCTGCATTACCCACAACCCCTTACGTACAATTGCCACCAGGAGACTCAGAAGGAGAGCACAGAGACAACTAGACTAACACACCACATACACCCATACACCCCTCACGCACTCCACATCACACACCGCACCACATCACCCAACACACCCTCACCAACACACAACACCCATGGCAGACAAAGTCACCCCCGTTTCGCTGAGGAGGAGTTAAAGGTAATGGTGGAGGAAATCTTCATGGTAGAGCCACAGCTCTTTGGAGCACAGGTGCAGCAAATATCTATAGCAAGGAAGATGGAGATATGGCGGAGAATCGTGGACAAGGTCTACGCCGTGGGACAGCATCCAATAAAAAGGCCCGACATCAGGAAGAGGTGGAACAACCTATGGGGGAAGGTACGTTCCATAGCAGCAAGACACCAGCTCCCCATACAGAGGGCTGGTGGTGGACCCCAACCTCCTCCCCCACAACTCACAGCATGGGAGGACCAGGTACTAGCAATACTACATCCTGAGGGACTCACTGGAGTTGGTGGAGTACTGGACACTGGTAAGTCAACAGTTATCAACCCTCATACCTGCATGCCATCACACACCCTCAGCCTCACTTCCATCACTCTACCACATCCCACACATTCCACCAACACATCTCACGAATCCCAATGCCAGGCCCTACATGCCGTGCCAATGCATGTACACCCTCCCAGCCCTGCATGGACACTCATCACTAAAGCATGCACAGCATAGGGAAACTAACATAACCACAATACACCAACATACTCAAGCAAAAGCTGGCAGGGCAACACCAACCAAATGGGGGAAGCTACAGAAGTACAAATGTCAGACACTTGAAGCATTATACATCATTTATATCCCCACAGGTACCCCAGACAATGTCACTGGAGAAGAGGTGCCACCACTATCCAGTCCCCCAACAGAAGAGGCCCACAGTGATGACAGTAACTCTGGTCTTCTGGATTTGGATGACATACCTGGCCCATCAGGAACCATTGGACAGCCGGTCGCCCAAGCCCACTCACAGATCACCACAGAGCCTACCACATCAGCAACCAACACCACAGAACCTACCCAGCGTACTCACACATATGTCCCCAGGACACGTCAACCAGCAGTGTGCCCACCTGTACAGGGCCCCCAGGCCACACCTCGCACACAAGACAATCAGGGACCTGGGGTCAGTGGGCACACCGTTCAGGGGACAGAGGCACAGACCAACAGGGACACTGGGAGGACTGCTGTGCGCCTGGGGAGAAGAGGAGCAGGGAACAAACTCTCTAGGAGGCACTCTCTGTGATCTTGGGAGCCTACCAACATTCCCAGGACACGATGGGCCAGATCCCAGACAATGTGCAGGAGAACAGGTGGCAGCAGGATGGACAGTATCAGGGGATCAGGGAGGACTTCCAGGCCATTAACAACACCCTGATCTCCATAGCAGGGGTGCTGGCAGACATGGTCAACATCATGAGGGAGGCAACAGCACACCAGCGGGCCCCTATTACTAGCCAATCATCTGAACAGCCCTCCACTTCCGTTGCCTCTAGTGGCAAGGATACCCCGCCACAGGACTCACAGGCCACCAGCACCTGTCCCCCTGCAGAAGGCGAACCACCCCACAAACATTCCCTGCGACCCAGACAGAAGGCAGAGGCACTTGCCAAGACCACCGCCAGAAAATGAGACTCTCCTGATTGTCCCCCTTGTATCCCATTCTGTTACCTTGTCCACCTGGAACCATTGCTCCCCCTCCTATCTCCCCATGGACACTGCACCTGTGCTACAAACAGACTCAAAAAATACCCTGGACTTTTCTCCATCATCACCCCATTCCATTGCACTTTCTCCCCTTTCACCTCTATATTTTAGCACAACAATAAACACCCTTGGATAAAACAGAACTATTAGTACTTTATGTATTGCAAATTTGTATTCATTGAGACAGCTACAACCATTGCAAATGAACTGTACACAGAATGAGAATAGAATGAATGATCTGTTGCTGGCTGTTGTGATCACATCAGGACAATGTTGTTATATCACCACCATCTGTAAAATGAATATCCATAGGTGTCACAGTGCCCTTCCTCAGGATCTGCACGCTGCTGAACAAAAGGCCCACCTCACGGTGTCACCAACTCAGAAAGCTATTATAGCACAGAGTTATGATGAAGCCAGACGGGGGAAGGGAATTAGGGTAGGGAACTGCAGGGAGAGAGATCTGTAAAGAAGAGGTTAGAACAAATATGCATATACTCATTCATAACAGTATAACTCACCAATAGACTCTTGAATAAAGGCGTCTCCGTAATATCAGATTGAGAGCCCTCTTGTGAATTGGGCGTAGCCCCTTCTTTGAATCATGGCACAAGAACAAACTGCCACCTCTGAACCTAGAGCCTTGGACCATGGACATACTCTGAATATCAATCATGTAACCACTATACATTCATAAACATAAACGTTTGATCTCAGCCTAGAAATTCTCAAAGACTTAAATATGTATCTCACATATTCTCAAAGATTTAAATATTTATCTCACATATTCTCAAAGACTTAAATATGTATCTCACATATTATGCTTCCCAAAAAACAAGGAAACTATAATTTGCTTATCACCGAAATTTTTTCACATTGACTACCTAGGCCTGAAAGTTTTGAACTTGAAGCGCTTTCTTTGTTGGGCCGAAGCACCTTGCTTGTTATACATGAAGCGCTTTGTTCAATATGCCAGAGAGCGCTTTTGCTTGCTTTGTCTGAAGCGCTACGCTCGTTATGTTAAGGGGTGCTTTACTCATGTGGCCTTAAGAGCTTTGATTACACGCCAAGGGCGCTTCACTCATGTGGACTGAAGCGCTTTGATTGCCGTGCCCAGGGCGCTTTACTCTTGTGGACTGAATCGCTTTGATTGTCGTGCCAAGGGCGCTTTACTCATGTGGACTGAAGCGCTTTGATTGCCGTGCCCAGGAGGCTTTAGTCATGGGGACTGAAGCGCTTTGATTGCCGTGCCAATGACGCTTTACAAGTGTGGCCTGAAGTGCTTTGCCCATTGTGCTAGGGGGCGCTTTACTCATGTGATCCGAAGCGCTTTGATCTTCGCACTAAGGCCGCTCTAATCTTTGAACTGAAAACGCTTTGCTCGTTGTGCTAAGGGGCGCTTTACTTTTGGAAGTAACAACCCCCTTCAAGATTGGGCTCATCAAGACCTTACCACCACGAGTACGACCTACTCATATCTGAATTCACCACGGAAACAAGAATACTCCGATTTACTGTCAATCTGCCATGCAGGAAATCTGCTCTTCTTCAGAGGAACCCCCACGAGGTTTGACCGCATCGAAGTCTTCAAAATAGTGAGCAATGTGCTTGGGTATGGCTGGGCTTTATAGGCCTTCCACACCCCAAGATGGCCGCTGCCCTAGAAACCTGGGAATTGTAGTCCATTCCTAAAATAGCACTGATGAGTATATCTTGTCCACCAATGTCCTGACCCTGCAGGTACATGAGCTTTGCCACAGGGCAGGCGACGCTGATGACCACTTTTAGAACACAAGGGAATGACAAGTGGTGAGCATGAAGAGCCGCAAATACGTGCATTGGAGTTTCGGGCGGGACCTGGACCGTGCACAGCTTTAATCCTGACAATAGGTAACAGTAAGTAGGGGAAAGAAGTGGTTAATGCCGGCATGCTAATACCATACAGGATACAACAATAATCATAAAAATGTGAAGTTGCACTGTCTCACCTGTGTGTCATTGCAAGTACTGACGTTTCACCAATGTTCTGTTGTCCACAATGTCATCCTCTGCCTCCTCATCCTTACTGTCCTCAGGGTCCACTGCTGCCACAGGGGCATCTCCAGTCTCTTTCTCCTGCAGAAAAGGTACATGGCGTCTGAGGGCCAGGTTGTGCAACATGCAGCATGCCACTACTATCTGGCAGACCTTCTTGGGTGAGTAGCACAAGGATCCACCTGTCAGATGGAGGCACCTGAACCTGGCCTTCAGGAGGCCAAAGGTCCTCTCAATGATCCTTCTGATTTGCCCATGTGCCTCATTATTACGTTTTTCTGCCCTTGTCCCGGCATTCCTCATAGGGGTCAGCAGCCACGATAGGTTTGAGTAACCAGAGTCACCTGCAAATATTGAGGGACAACATTTAGCCACACCCTATCCCATATGGCCAACAGCATTGGCATACACCAACATATACTGGGTGGGAACCAAGGCTCACCTATTAGCCACACCCTGTGCCTCTGTAATTGGGCCATCACATTTGGGATGCTGCTATTCCTTAGGACAAAGGCATCATGATGTGACCCAGGATACTTAGTATTGAAGTGGGAGATATACTGATCAGCCAGGCACACCATCTGCACACTCATGGAGTGGAAACTCTTACGATTCCTGAACACCTGTTCGTTTTGCCAAGGGGGGACAAATGCAATATGTGTTCCGTCAATCACCCCAATTATATTGGGGCTATGTCCCATTGCATAAAACCCCACCTTCACAGTGGCCAAATCCTCCACCTGGGGGAAAGCAATGTAGCTGCACATATATTTTATCAGGGCAGACAAGACTTTTGCCAGCACAATTGAGAACATTGGCCGTGACATTCCTTCTGCCAGGCCCACTTTCACTTGGAAAGAACCAGTTGCCAGGAAATGGAGCACTTATAGAACTTGCACAAGAGGGGGGTCCCAGTTGAATGACTGATAGATGAGACCAGGTCAGGTTCCAAATGGGCACACAGCTCTGCGATTGTGGCCCTGACCAGTCTATAGGTGAGGATAATGTGCCTGTCCTCCAGTGAAGCCAAGTCAACCAGAGATCTGTACAAGCGGGTAGGTCTCCATCTCCTATTCATCTGCAGCAGTAGGTATCTAAGGGACACAGGAGTGAGTAGGCTGTCACATTTTGAACAACTATACCACAACAGCAGTCCACATCATGCTAACATGTTTGGGGACAGTGTAATATAAAGGTATGTGCCTATATATCCTGTGATGCATGAATAATTGATAGGCCTGTTCACCCCCCATGAAATGGCGACCACCTGTCCTGTGTGGAGGGACAGGTGGAAGTGAGGTAATTCCGCCGACGTTGTGTGCCGTGGTGGTAGGCGGTCATGAACCGTCGTGCAATTCCTCATTGATTTATATTGGGCCCTATGGGGTACAGTGGCCAATTGGGATCTACGCCGATGGTGACGGTATGCACCGTGGCGGACATGACCACCATTTTCTATCTCAATCCTCACTTGTTTCCTCACCTTCCATAGGAGAGGACCTACACTGCATGTGCTGCTGTGACTTGTGTCTGGAACCTACCATGGCCCGTGTGGTCAGGGAAAGGGCCCCAGCCTTCACTCCTGAGGAGTTGGAGCAACTGGTGGATGGGGTCCTACTCCAGTACGGACTGCTGTATGGGCCTCCAGACCAACAGGTGAGTACACTGTGGGCATGATGAACGTGGCATGAATGCATGGAGTTGTGTGTGAAGGCATCGTGTAAGGGGGGTGGGTGGATGTCCTCTTGGCGGTGTACACGTTGTGTGCTGGGTCATGTGTATGCCAATGGTGATGGGATCGGGTATTGGGGGCCATTTGTGTGACAGGCTGGACTGTTTGTCTAATGTTGTTCTCCTGTCTGTATTGCCTCTGCAGGTCAGCGCCCATCAAAAGAAGGGGAAATGGCGTACTATTTCCAAGGAGGTGCGGACCCTCTGGGTCTAAGGCAGACAGAGCACAACTGTCAGAAACGGTGGGAGGACCTGAGACGCTGGGAACGGAAGACCACGGAGGCCCAGCTGAGGATGGCCTTCCAACAAGAAAATGGTGCCCGTAAGACTCTAACCCCCCTGATCGACCAAATACTGGCGGTGGCCTACCCTGAGCTGGATGGGCGCTTGAGGGCATCACAACAGCTGGTGGGGTGGCATCCGGATGGTGGTTGTGTGTCCTTGGGTGCCCCCAGGCCAGGCCAGACATAACAGCATAGGTCCTCTTGTGGCTAAGGGTTTGAATGTGAAATACTGCTTACCTAGCTTGTTAATATTAACTTCTGGGCAGGGCTGCGTGGGTCCCAGGTGTGCTGCAGTTGGCAGTGTGTGCCCCACTTTATCACCCACTGACAGGGTCATAATGAGGGCCATAATATCAATCATGACAAGCACAGCAGGACACAGTAAGGGCAATAAATGCAGACTTTGAATTTGATAGGATAAGACAATCATCAAATCCATTTAACAGTAGTCATGATCTTGAAGAGCATCTTCGAAGCCATTTAATGGAAAGGACCTCAGGAAAGATGCCACATTGTCAGATGTTAGATCGATGAGAGGATGGGCAGATTGATCCACGGAGCAGTAGTGCATACCAGTCTCTTGTACAGGTCCACCTTCAGGAGTGGTACTCTCCAAAGTACCAAAAAGAGCCAGATCCTTCACCAAGGGCGGCTCATATGTGGCCTCATGAATCAGCCTTATTCTCAAGGGGCACAAACGTGAATGAACCCTCATCGGGGACATCAGCAATGCTTGGTCCACAGGAGGCACTGGCGGAACAACAAGACACACTGTAGGCAAATGTTCAAAGAGGCACCACACGCAGTACACGTACCATAGGACTGGTTGGAATGACAATGACCAATCACACTCCAACTCTTCCGGCAACGGAACATTAAAGACCTGAACCATTCGTTCACGGCACAGTTGAGCTGGTGACAGTGGCTCCATTGCTTCGCATCACTGGAAAAACACAACCTTTCTGGATACCAGCTTTTCCAAGCACTTGGGGAAGTTGGTATACAATAGGAATTGTATCTTGGCTGATGATCTTGCAATCTGGAGAGCATAAGTCTCTCTAGCCGATGTCAACGCAACTTGTTTTTGGAACAGTAGCGCCTTTAGTCTGCTCAGCTTGTCATAATTTACATTAGCAGTATCAATGTGAGGCCACATTTCTGATACTTTTATTTCTCGTGTGGGGTGGGAATAAAACTTGTCCACAACATATAATGACCTTACAGACTGAAATTGCGTAGGCACATCCTGGTCGCATACCGCAACAGCTTTGGTCACTCAGCACCTCATAACTTCCATTCAAAAGTACAAGAAATGCTGGTTGAATCAAAGGGATGGGAATACCCTTCAGAAAACAGGCCAAGTTTGCAAGCCTGCATTGCAAAGGCTGTGAAGGGACACCTGCTTGCAGATCATTGAATGACTAAGAGTAGTCTCACATGTCTCACATTCGCTTCCGCTGGGAAAGACCTCTGTTTCACTGTTCAAACATTTGTATTCAAAGGGCAACTCCCACTCTTCTTTAATACAGCTATCGCCTAGCCACTCATACCTGCCCACAGCAACATGTTTCAGGCATTTTGAAAAACGAAAAGTGGAAATGGGAAGATTTATAATGCCATATAGGAGCCATACCGTTGATGGACTCTCTGCAACTACAAAAGGCAACTTTTCCAACTTTTCTATGTGAGGCATGATGAAACTTGCTTCCCTTTTAACCATTGTCCGTTGTTCCTTCGAAAAATTAAAATCAGCATTCAAGTCACTACCGTTAATGTACTTCCATTGAACACGGCCATTCATCAAAGTCTCTATTGTCCAACCTAACTGCATGATGAAACGCACCTGACTTTGCCCATGATATAAAAGTGATATGTCTGTCTGAACAATACCAAACACAGACGACACTATGGCCCTCATTATGACTTCGTAGACCGCTGAAGTCCCACCGGCCACAAGACCGCCAGTGATGGCGGTGATCAGACCGCCTTATTATGACTGCTTGTGGCTCTCTGCCCAATTTATGGCATCCATACTGGCGTTTGGCGGTGCAGTGGAGGTTGCTTTGCTGGCACTGGCATGTCAACACAACACTGCCACGTCTATTATGACTTAGTAATAGGCGTGGCGGGGTTGTATTGGCGGGGCGCTGGTGGCGGAGCAAGCCCCATGGACCCCGTTCCATCCCGGACGACCACCGTGACCACCAGGTAAGGTGATCAACCGACAGGGGAGGGGGAGGGGGAGAGGGAGGGAAGGGGTGTTGAGTGTTGTGTGCATGAATGGGGGTGTGTGTTTGTGTGAATGGAGGGGGTGGGGGGTTTCTTATGTGTGTGTATGCAAGTGTATGTGTGCGTGTGTGAATACATGAATGCGGGGGTGGGGGTGTCATGTGCGTGTGTGCATGTGTGTGTGAATGAGTGCGCGTGTATGTATGTATGTGTGATGTGTGCCTCCGTGGATGTACTGAGAAGGGGGGGTTTGGAATGGGGATCAGGGGTGTCACTGCTTAAGGGTGTGGGGGGCTTTTGATGGGGTTCCGGGGTGAGGGGAGGGTCCTACATGGAGGGGGGTTGGAGAGTCATGCAGTGGCAACAGGAATGAGAATTCCTGTCGCCAGTATTGTTACTGCAAGGGATTCTGTGGCGGGGCTGTTGCCATGGAATCCTTGGCCGTAAGGATGCTCAAAATACCACAGGCGGTGTTAGGTGGACTGCCGGGTTGAAGGTGGACAACCTTCGGCCAGGCGGTCCTACCCCACTGGTGGTACAGGTGGTGAACTGGCTGCAATACAGCCAGTTCACTTCCATTGTCAGAATTTGGCGGTCCTGCGCTGCCACCGCTGGCGTGGCAGAGCAGGACCGCCAGGGTCATAATGACACCCTATGTTTGTTAGGGGATAAATCCTGTTGGACAGAGTGTTCATGCTGTTATCGACAACAGCTAAAGCCTTTTCTAAATTTTCCTTGTCTATCTGCCTTAAACCCACAGCAGATTTAGGGGGTCATTACAACCCTGGCGGACGGTGTTAAAGCTGCGGAAATACCGCAAACAGGCCGGCGGACAAAAAAAGGGAATTATGACCCTGGCGGAAACCGCCAACAAAGACAGCCACTTTAACACTCCGACCGCCACAGCGGTGCAGACAAGCAGCGCGGCAGTTACCGCCAACAGACAGGCGGGAGACAATGTACCGCCCACACTATTACAACCCGCCAATCCACCACCTTTTCCGGGGCGGATTCACTGTGGATAAAAACACGGCGGAAACAGCTTTTGCTATGGGAAAACACTCACCTAAACACATCCCACGAGGAACGACGACTCCATGGACCCGGAATTACAAATACTCCCTGCCCTTGTCTTTCTGCTCCTCTACGAACAACAGCTACGTAGGCGCAGAAGACAACGGTGAGTACTGCACCTACGACAAGGGGAGGGGGGGAGGCAAAAGTTAAGGGGACACCCACCAAACACCCCCACCCCCACCCTCGCATATAACATAGACACCAATGCATTCACAAAAATCACAAGAACAACCCACAATCCCCCCAGAAGAATGAAAACACAATGCGAAATTCGGTCAAACATTATAATGTGCCAATATACATGTCATACAAAAATATACTGATATATATTAGAAAATCACTCATAATTATATACAATACGAGAAGTAGGGCAGATATGTACACAACAATGTCCGTGCACCAACAGTCCAAAAATCAGATAGAAATACTACAGGCACCTCAGGGGGAAGGGAAGGGGGGGCACCTCAGCCAGATGAATGCGAAGCCAGATCCACGACGGGGCACCATGCCCATTGATGTATCCTGGGGAGTGCAAAGCCACAGTCTCTCAAGTCTATACAGTGGGTGGTTTGCCCACTGTGCCATCCTGGGGAGTGCAAAGCCACAGTCTCTCAAGTCTATACAGTGGGTGGCTTGCCCACTGTGCCATCCTGGGGAGTGCAAAGCCACAGTCTCTCAAGTCCATACAGTGGGTGGCTTGCCCACTGTGCCATCCTGGGGAGTGCAAAGCCACAGTCTCTCAAGTCGATACAGTAGGTGGCTTGCCCACTGTGTCATCCTGGGGAGTGCAAAGCTACAGTCTCTCAAGTAGATGCAGTTCTCTACTGGTACTGGCTGGGACTGGTGCCCATACTGGATGAGTCTCCATGTGAAAGTTCCTGTCCTGTCACTGTCCCAGCTGCACATGGGATAAGGATGCCTGATGTGGCGGTCCATTCATTCATACACGGTGCCTGCCCTGTTCAGCGTTGCTTTGCCATGGCGGTTCTGGACTGTGCAGCGGTGCTTTGCCATGGCGGTCTTTGCCCTGTTCAGTGGTGCTTTGCCATGGTGGTCTTTGCCCTGTTCAGCGGTCTTCACCATGGCGGTCTTTGCCCTGTTCAGTGGTACTTTGCCATGGCGGTCTTTGCCTTGTTCAGAGGTCTTAACCATGGCGGTCTTTGCCCTGTTCAGCAGTGCTTTGCCATGGCGGTCTTTGCCCTGTTCAGCGGTGCTTTGCCATGGCGGTCTTTGCCCTGTTCAGTGGTGCTTTGCCATGGCGGTCTTTGCCCTGTTCAGCGGTGCTTTGCCATGGCGGTCTTTGCCCTGTTCAGCGGTGCTTTGCCATGGCGGTCTTTGCCCTGTTCAGCGGTCTTCACCATGGCGGTCTATGCCCTGTTCAGCGGTGCTTTGCCATGGCGGTCTTTGCCCTGTTCAGCGGTCTTCACCATGGCGGTCTTTGCCCTTTCAGCGGTGATTTGCCAAAGCGGTCTTTGCCCTGTTCAGCGGTGCTTTGCCATGGCGGTTCTGGTACGGACATTGGTGTGTGGCATGACTTTCCCTACACTGGGCATTGGTGTGTGGCATGACGTTCCATCATTGCCCAGCGGGGCTGTGGCAGCCGGGGCCCTCCTGGGCTGGGACTCCGGCGGTGGACTCAGGACCAGTGACGATACTTGGGCCCTCCTGGGCTGTGACTCTGGCGGTTGTCTCTGGACCAGTGACGATACTTGGGCCCTCCTGGGCTGTGACTCTGGCGGTGGTCTCTGGACCAGTGACGATACTTGGGCCCTCCTGGGCTGTGACTCTGGCGGTGGTCTCTGGACCAGTGACGATACTTGGGCCCTCCTGGGCTGTGACTCCCGCGGTGGACTCAGGACCAGTGGCGATACTTGGGCCCTCCTGGGCTGTGACTCCGGCGGTGGTCTCTGGACCAGCGACGATACTTGGGCCCTCTTGGGCTGTGACTCCGGCGGTGGTCTCTGGACCAGTGACGATACTTGGGCTCTCCTGGGCTGTGACTCCGGCGGTGGTCTCTGGACCAGTGACGATACTTGGGCCCTCCTGGGCTGTGACTCTGGCGGTGGACTCTGGACCAGTGACAACGGTGCTGGCGGTTGTGTCTGGACCGCCGGAAATGATGGCGCACTTCTCCGCCGTGACACTCACAACAGGCTGGCAAGACTTCCTCGGTACCTTCCCACCTTTGGTGGAGTCACAGCTGACTCTCCAATCCCCTTCGAACCCAGGTCAGTTGTTGTCCCACCATAAGTCTTAACACGGTCCCGTCGTCCACTCTCCAATTTTAGAGCCTTTACAGGGGGTGGGCTGCCAGTGCCTTGGCTCCGGGTCCTACTGCCTGCCCTAGTGGCCGGTGCACTCCACAATCCCTGAACACGCACCACTGGTATTGGAGGCTTTTTGGCTGAGGCGCTATGACGGGACTGATGAATTGGAGGGGGGTGGGGGCAAAAAGGTCAATTTTACACAGGGACAGTTTCTGACGAACACTGGGATGGGTAGCTGGAGGGGGTCTGGGAGTGGAGGAAGAGGAGGTGGTTGTAGGAGGTGTTACTTTAGCAGTTTTGGGTGCAGGTGCAGGTACAGGAGGCTGTCATGGGGTGGATGGATGTTGGGTGAGTGATTGCCGGTGTTTGTGTACTTTGGGAGGGGCGTCACAGACACACTGGGAGAGGACACAGGGGACGTGTAAATGGCAGTGGAGGTGGTGAGTGCAGGTGAGTGGCTTGTGGTGCTGGGTGTCCTGGTGCGATTCCTGGTGGCTAAAGATGTGGTGCATGCAGGTGTGTGTGTAGACGAGACTGGGAGGGAGGAGGGAGAAGAGGAGGAGGGGGACACAGTGGAGACAGTGGATGTTGCTGTGTCTGTATGGGTGTGATGCTTGTGTGAGTGCCTGTGGGATGTGTGGTGCCTATGTTTGCTTGAGCTACTTTTGGGTGTTGACTTGTGTGCTTGCTGGTCTGTAGGTGTGCTTGGGGTGGGTTGGGGTACAGGGGATTGGGTCTGGGTGGAGGAAGTTGGAGGGGGAGGCTCGACACAGGGACAATGGCTGCCATCAGTGCTGAGGCCAGAGATTGCAGGGTTTGCTGAAGGACAGCCTGACCAGAATGAATGCCCTCCAGGAATACATTACTGTGTTGTAACTCTCGTTCTACACCCTGGATGGCATTCACAATGGTAGACTGCCCAACAGTGAGTGACCTGAGGAGGTCAATGGCCTCCTCACTGAGGGCAGCAGGGGAGACTGGGGCAGGGCCTGAGGTGCCTGGGGCGAAGGTGATGCCCACCCTCCTGGGTGAGCGGGCACAGGGCGAACGCTGAGGGGCTGCTGGGAGGACGGTGCTGGTAGGGGAGGTGGCGGCTGTACCTGTAGAAGTGGTGCGCACAGATGGTGCTGCCACCACATGGGAGCTCCCATCGGCAGACGAGGCCGTGTCGCTGGTTGGTGATCCGGTGGCCGACGTGAAGCTCCCCTCGCCCTCCGTCCCACTGGTGCATTCAGAGTCCGTGGTGTGGCCCTCCATGGCCATGTGGGATGCAGCTCCCTCGTGCTCCGGTGCCACTGTACCTCCGCCTGTTGATGCTGATGTACAAAAGGACAGGGAGAGCAGGAAAAGGAGGGGAGACAGAAGAACGAGAGTTTTAGTGCATGGTATTCCGCTACCGTTGGCGGACAAGACAGACGCAGCAGCCCCCTGCATTACGCCGTGCTCCTGCACTCTGCACACGCAATTTCTGGGTTTTGGCCTACATGGCAATGGTGGACATCTGCGCACATGGATGCCACGGGCAAATATACCTCGACTTGGCACTCTGCTGAGGTGGGGTTGAGTGCCACATGACCTACATTAAGGAGGGGCCTTGCCTACCTATCTCGCCCTGGCCTAGGGACACCCACAGCCCACCTCCCCCACCCAGACACCTCCATTGCACGCAAAGTCCGCAGAATGAGGTTGTATTCACCCCCTTGTGTCTGCTGTGATGTCCTCAAGCGCCCATCCAACTCCGGGTAGGCCACCGCCAGGATCCGGAACATCAGGGGGGTCATGGTGCGACGGGCACCCCTCCCACGTTGGGAGGCCATCCCCAGCTGAGCCTCCGCCGTCTTCTTGCTGCAGCGGCGAATGTCCTCCCATCTCTTCCGGCAGTGGGTGCCCCGTCTGTGGTGGGCCCCCAGGGTCCGGACGTCCTTGGCGATGGCACGCCAGATGTCCCTCTTCTGGTGGGCGCTGACCTACATGACATGCACAAGGGAAGAGGAACAGTCATTACCAACTGCACCGTCGTTGTGAGTGGCCCCCTCCCTACTCTGGCCATATGGCCCATTCATTCCCATGCATTGATGTTCAATCAACTCTGCCCACTTCCCTCTTCCACCCAGCCCTCTCCACCCAGGCCTAGCCCATACAACGTGCTCCCTGTGTTCTAACCTGTTGGTCTGGAGGACCGTAGAGTAGCGTGTACTGGGGGAGGATCCCATCCACAAGTTTCTCCAACTCCTGTGCAGTGAAGGCAGGGGCCCTTTCCCCAGACGCAGCAGCCATTGTCGCTTCCAGACCGAGGTCCCAGCAGCACTAGCAGTGTAGGTCCTCTGTTGTTGAAGGTCAGGTATCTAGTGATTGAACAGATAGAAAATGGCAGTGACGTCCGCGGCGGTGACGTCCGCAGCGGTGCGCATCATCACCACCGGCGCACCTGTTCATTGGCTCCTGGGACCCATAGGGTCCACTGTTAACCAATGCAGCATTGCGCCGCGGTCTACGACCGCCTACCGCGACGGTGTGCAACGCCAGCGCAGTTACCCCACAATCCCATTGTCCCAGTTTAGAGGTCAGGCAGCTGCCATTTTAGGGGCCCACATGGCTTCATTTACTACTGCGTCACACATAGCTAGGCCTACACTCAACACACATATAGGAAGGGTTTTGTGAGTGGTGTAGTCTTGTGTGTAACTGTGGGTACATACCTGGAGGAATAGTGACTGGTTCTTCGCTGTTGTCCTTTGTAGGCACCTTCAGCTGGGACATATGAGAAGATGACGGAATCCTCTGGTGTACCGACCGCTGGTGGACGTGTTGACAATTGAAGAAAGACATATCATCGTCACCTACCGGTTTGACCGTGCCACTATCCAGGAACTAGGGGCCAGATGTAGCAAAAATAAAAATTGCGACTCGCATTTTGCGAGTTGATGCGACTCGCAAAATGCGAGTCGCAAATTGGAATGCCAGAAAAAAAAGCGATCCGATTTTGCGACTCGAAGCCGGACTCGCAACGCTGTGTGCGAGTCCGCAGTTTGCGAGGTCGCTGTTTGCGAGTGTGCAAAAACGAACTTGCAATTAGCGAGTGGGTGTCGCAAATTGCGAATACCTTCAAAATTGCTTGCAGATGCAGCAGAACACTCCAGAAAGCATACCAGAACACTCTGGAAACACTTCCTGGCACATGATGATGGCATCACAGCCAGGAAGTTAACAAATACACCTGGGAGGAGGGCTCAACAGTGAGCAGTGTCTCTGCCACTCACAGTAGGGTGCTGAGGAGTGGTAGGCACAGCACCATGGACGCAGCAGGGACCAGCCAGGCTGGCAGGACATCATAGATAACAGCCAGGACAGATGAATGTGGCACATGGCGTTAATGTGCCACATGACTGGTTGGCATTTTCCTGCCCATGGACAATTTCAACTTGTATATAGTTTCTTCATGACATTAATAAAACTGTTATTTTTGTTCCACTTAACAAATGGTTAATAGGTGAGTATGGTGGGAGTTGACACGTACCGTCTAAAATATTGCGTTGCAATGTGGTCCCGTCTCAGTCTGCCTTGATTAGCTAGACTCCTATCCCCATGATGGCGATGTGGTTGTTCTTGCTCTTCATCATCAGGATCTGGGTCTGCAGGGGTGAGAGGTAGCCCACGTCGGGTGGCTATGTTGTGGAGGATGGCGCATGCGACTACAATTTTGAAAGCAGTAATGGGGGTGTATTGGAGGGCGCCTCCACTGCGGTGGAGGCATCTGAATCTTGCCTTCAGCAGTCCGAAGGTGCGCTCGATCAGGTTCCTGGTCCTCTTATGCGCACTGTTGTATTGCCTCTCTGATTCAGTTCTGGGTGTTAAAAACGGAGTCATGATCCAAGGCCTGAGAGCATATGCACTGTCACCTGTTGGGCACAAAAGTACACGGTTAGGAAGCCAAGATTGTCGTGCACAGTGACCTGTGTGTATGTCTGCAAGTGTCTGTGGCTCTACCTAGGAGGTAACCGTCTCCAAATTCCCCACGTTCCAGGCGTTGATGTATCCCACTATGCCTAAAAATGTATGAGTCATGGGTACTGCCAGGAAACTTAGCTACGATGTCCGTGATGACATAATGGGCATCACAAACAACCTGTATGTTGAGTGAGTGGGTACACTTCCTGTTGCGGAAAATGTGTTCCAGATTGGCAGGGGGGCATATTTGAATGTGTGTCCCATCTACACACCCTATGACATGAGGAAAGTGGACAATGCGGTAAAAGTCCAGCTTGGTGCTGTTAATTTCTGCCTCATTCCTTGGTAAGTATATGAAGTGAGACATGTGCGTGACTAAGGCATCTAGGAATGCCCTGAGGAACCTTGACACTGCACTTTGGGATACCCCACCTGCCACGGCAATGACCCCCTGATAGCTCCCTGAGGCCAAGAAGTGCAGTGCGCATAGTACTTGCACATGCGTAGGGATGGCGCAGCCACGCAGAGTTCTAGCTGTGGTTTCAGTAAATCTATTAATATTAGAATGGCTGCGCTGCTAAGGCGGTATTTGTCATAGATCTCCTCTTCAGTTTGCTGAAAAAGAGTCTGCCTGGTTCTATATATCTTCTCCTGTCTGTGGCCCCTCCTCCTCCTCTGCTGGGCTGCGTAGACTCTCCTCCTCACTGCTATCAGGTATATCTCCGCCATCTTGAGTAACCCAAATGCCTTCTGGGTCCCCTTTTATACTTTGGTAATGGTTACCACCTGCTCTGAGTTAGTGGTAAATGGGACATGCAAACTGGGCTTTTTGCGACTAGTCGCAATTTGCGAGTTGCAATTGCATAAGGTTTGCGAATCGGGTCGCAAAATGGGGTTGCAACGGATGCGACTCGCAAACGGGTCCCATCGCTTTTTGCGAGTCGGAAATGGGCTTTTTGCATCCCATTTCCGATTTTGCACTGTCGCAAATTGCGAATCGGCCCGTTTGCGAGTCGCAAACGTTTGCTACATCTGGCCCTATGTACCCAGTTGGAGCCAGACCTGATGTCACTGATCCGCCATCCGACTGGAATCCCCCCTGACGTGCAGGTGCTGTCAGTGCTCTATTTCCTTGCTAGTGGGTCTTTTCAGACAACAGTGGCCATTTCATCAGGGATGTCCCAGCCTATGTTTTCCAACGTGCTGTCCAGAGTGTTGTCTGCCCTGCTGAAACACGTAAGGAGATACATCATTTTCCCTCAGGTGGAGGATTTGCCTACAGTGAAGGGTGACTTCTATGCCCTTGGACATATCCCCAACGTCATAGGTGCCATTGATGGGACCCATGTAGCTCTGGTCCCCCCCCACAGGAGTGAACAGGTGTACAGGAACAGGAAGAGTTATCATTCCATGAATGTCCAGATGGTCTGTTTGGCAGACCAGTACATCTCGCAGGTAAATGCTATGTTTCCTGGCTCAGTGCATGACGCCTACATCCTGCGGAATAGTAGCATCCCTGATATGATGGGTCCACTCCAGAGGCACCGGATATGGCTATTGGGGGACTCTGGTTACCCCAACCTTTCGTGGCTATTGACCCCAGTGAGGAATCCCAGGACCAGGGCAGAGGAACGGTACAATGATGCCCATGGGCGGACTAGGAGGGTGATAGAACGCACCTGCGGACTCTTGAAGACCAGGTTCAGGTGCCTCCATATGACAGGTGGATCCCTATTCTACTCACCGAAGAAGGTGTGCGAGATCATCATCGCCTGCTCCATGCTCCATAATTTGGCTTTGCGACGCCAGGTGCCTTTTCTGCAGGAGGATGATCCAGATGACGGTGTTGTAGCAGCTGTGGAGTCTGTGGAGCCTGTGGACAGTGATGAGGATGAAACTGAGGAAGAAGAAAACGACAACAGGGAGTCAGTCATACAGCAATATTTCCAGTGACACACAGGTGAGAACATTTTCAGATTTTACATTACATTCACTGTCACACGTCTACCTCTATCCTGTTTGTCTATTTCAATCACAATTTGTTAACTGAGTTGTACCCTTCCATTACGGTTTCACAGGTGTGGTAACCTACGTGTCAACTGCTTGCATCCTTCAAGGGCTTGTGATGTGTGACATAGGTATGTTAGCCTTACAATGGTACAGCCATTATGACACTGTCATTGATAATACAAAGTACAAAATCATAGACTGACTCCAGATTGTTTTGTGTTTCAAGGGTGTTTATTTAAATGCTCAAAAAATGAAGTGGGGTTGTAAATTGGTGATGGGTGATGGTGGAGGAATGTCCATGGCAGAGTCCAGTCTATTAGTCTCACAGGTGCACTGCCCATCTGGGCATAGGAAGTGGAGCTGGGGCAGTTCGAATATGGACAGGGTAACAAAGTGGGACAGTGGGAGGACAATCAGGGTGGTCTCATTTCCTGGCGGGGGTCTTGCCATCTTGCTCTGTCCTGTTCCTGGATCTCATGGACTGCTTGTGTGGTGGTTGTCCGTCTGCAGGGGGTGGGGTGCTGGTGTGGTGGTCCTGTGGCGGGGCGTCCTGTCCACCAGCGCCGGCGGAGGTGGTGGGTATTTCATCGTCCTGGCTAGTGTCAGGGGCCCCTTGGAGTGCCACGGTGTCCCTCAAGGTCTTCTGTATGTCCTTCAGCACCCCTACAATGGTGCCCAGGGTGGAGCTGATGGTTCTGAGCTCCTCCCTGAACCCCAAATACTGCTCCTCCTGCAGCCGCAGGGTCTCCTGCAACTTGTCCAGGACCGTCGCCATCGTCTCCTGGGAGTGGTGGTACGCTCCCATGATGGAGGAGAGGGCCTCGTGGAGAGTTGGTTCCCTTGGCCTGTCCTCCCTCTGTCGCACAGTAGCCCTCCCAGTTCCCCTATGTTCCTGTGCCTCCGTCCCCTGGACTGTGTGCCCACTACCACTGCCCCCAGGTCCCTGTTGTTGTTGGGAGGGTGGGTTACCCTGGGTAGGGAGGTTTGGGCCCACTGGGTGGGTGCTGTGCTGGTGTTACCAGAGGGTGGAAGGTCGGTGTTGGGCTGTGCCTGTGCAAGGGGAACCGACTGTCCTGAGGCCCACGATGGTCCGGGCTGGTCATCAAGATCCAGTAGGGCAGAGCTGCTCTTGTCACTGTGGGCCTCTTCTGGGCGTGGAGTGGTGTTGTCTGGACCCTCTGGTGTGGTGACGGTCCTTCGGGTTCCTGCAGGGGCATAAGAGTATGGTTATTGCATGTGTGTGTGTAATGGTGTGCAATGGGTGCGTGGTGTGCGTGAACCCCAGTGCAAGCATTCCTGTGTGGGGGCTTGTGTGATGATGATTGGGGGGGTGTTCTGGGTATGTGCAGCGAGCATGTTTTGGTGAGGGGTGACCATGCTTAGTTGTGTCATGCAGGGCTTGGTGTTGGGATGGGTGGTTTCTGTTATGGGTACATTAGTGATGAGTTGGAGTGATAGTGGAGGGAGTGGGGGTGTGTGATAGCATGCAGGTAGGGTGGGGGATCTGATAGTTGAGATTTGACTTACCAGTGTCCCATCCTCCACCGACTCCTCCGAGGCCCTCAGGATGCAGGATGGTCAAGACTTGCTCCTCCCAAGTTGTTAGTTGTGGGGGAGGAGGTGGGGGTCTGCCGCCAGTCCGCTGTACCGCGATGTTGTGTCTGGAGACCGTGGAACGCATCTTCCCCCGTAGGTCGTTCCACCTCTTCCTGATGTCCTCCCGATTTCTTGGGTGCTGTCCCACAGCGTTGACCCTGTCAACTATTCTGTGCCATAACTCCATCTTCCTGGCTATTGATGTGTGCTGTACCTGTGAGCCAAATAGCTGTGGCTCTACCTGTACGATTTCCTCCACCATGACCCTGAGCTCCTCCTCGGAGAAGCGGGGTGTCTTTGGCGTGCCATGGGGTGGTGTGTGTGATGTGTGGGGTGGTGTATGTGTTGATGAGTGTGGTGAGTGTAGTGGTGTGTGGTGTTTTGTGCGTGGAAGTTGTGTGGGTGATGGTGTTGTGTGCCTCTGTGTGATGGGGTTGTCAATTGCTGTGCTGTCTCTTTGGCCTTCTTTCAGAATTTGTGGTCGTAGGGGTTTGTGGGTGATGTGGGTGTGTGTTTTATATAGTATTGGGTGTGTGGGAGTGTTGTTTGTATGTGTATCAGGTGTGTATATTTCAAATTGTCCAATGTGGCGGTGTTTTGGAGATGTGTGTGTATTTTGAGCGCGGCGGTGTGTACCGCCAATGGTATACCGCGGTTGAAAGACCACCGCGTGGATTCGTGGGTCGTAATAGCATGGGCGTGTTTCTGTTGGCGTGGAGGTGGAGGATTTGTTTCCGCATGTTTATCGCTGACCTTTGGTGTGGCGGTGTTGTGAGGGTGTCTGAATTTCGGCAGATTCCAAGATGTGTGTCATAATAGCTGTGGCGGTCTACCGCGGCCGCGGCGGTGTATTGGCGGTCTTCTGCACGGCGGCAAGCGACTTTTACCGCCAATGTTGTAATGACCCCCTAAATCTGGGAAAGCTTCCAGATCTCATTACATAGGGCATTGATGAATCTTTTAGACCATGGCTCTCTAGGACCTAACAAGAAGTCCTGCAGGTCTATATCTTCAGAAAGAGTGTTAGGATGTTCCTTAATTGTGGCTAGCGTGTTAGTCTGTACCCACGGTTGCACCATTTACCCACACTGTATGTTGTAACTATACCCTTGTGTTGACCCGAGACAAAGTGAGGGTCTGGCCGGCTGATCTAGAAACCCCCTGAAGAATTCACAAAATGTGCCTGACACCCATTTGTGTCTATTGGCCAAATCAACCACCCCCCAGGACTGGAAAAGTGAAGAGTTATGGGTACCAGCCTGAACCTTTGCATCTAGTTCTTCCTCAGTGACATTCACGAAGGACCGCTGTTAGACTTGGGGTCCTTGGCGTGGTCTCACCTAACTCTTTGCCTCTGTTTCCAAGGTTCTTGCTGTGTGCTGGACTCTGTTTTTGTTACCCTGGGCACTTTACTACTGCTATCCAGTGCTAAAGTGCAAGTGCTCCTATATAAAATGTATATGTAAATGGTTCATCCATGATTGGTATCTATTTTTTACTGGTAAGTCCCTTGTACAGTGTACTAGAGGTACCCAGGGCCTGTAAATCAAATGCTACTAGTGGGCCTGCAGCACTGGTTGTGCCACCCACATTAGTAGCTCTGTAAACATGGCTCAGACCTGCCACTGCAATGTCTGTGTGTGCAGTTTTAAACTGCCAATTCGACTTGGCAAGTGTACCCACTTGCCAGGGCTAAACCTTCCCTTTTCTTACATGTAAGACACCCTCCCTTTTCTTACATGTAAACACTCCTAAGGTAGGCCCTAGGTAGTCCCATGGGCAGGCTACAGTGTATGTTTGAGGTAGGACATAGACTAATGTGTTTATATGTCCTAACACTGAAATACTGCTAAATTAGTTTTTTGCTGTTGCAAGGCCTATCCCTCTCTTAGGTTAACATGGGGGATGCCTTTAAATATGATTAAAGTGTAGATTCCCTTTGGGAGCGGATAGACATGTGGAGTGTGGGGTCTCTGATCTCACAATTTAAAAGTATATCTTTTAGTAAAGTTGATTTTAAGATTGTGTGTTTGAAAATGCCACATTTAGAAAGTGAGCATTTTCTTGCTTAAACCATTCTGTGACTCTGCCTGTTTGTGGATTCCCTGTCTGGGTCAGTTTGACAGTTTGGCTGTTTGCATCTCTCTCTAGACAGTGACACAAAGGGGGCTGGGGTGCAGCCTGCATATCCTGATGAGCCATATGTGCTAGGAGGGAGGGGAGGAGTGGTCACTCACACCTGAAAGGGCTGTGCCTGCCCTCACACAATGTAGTCTACAACCCCCTGATGTGTGTCTGGGGCCTGGCCTGGGCAAAGCAGGATTTCACAGACTAAATAGACTTTTCTTTGAAGTAAGTGTACTTCAAAGGGCAAAATGGGTATAAGAAGGGCACCCACAACCACAGACTTTAGATCACTTCTGGAAATTAAGAGGAACCTCTGCCTGGAGAAGAGCTAAAGAGCTGAGGAAGAAGAGTTGCCCTGCCTGTGACTGCTTTGTGGAGCTATCCTGCAGTTGTTGCTCCTGCCTGGTGAAAGGGGAAAAAGACTGGACTTTATTCTGCATTCCTGCTTGTGAAGAAATCTCCAAGGGCTTGTCCTGAGCTTGCCTCCTGTTGTTGAAGTCTCAGGGCCATCAAAGACTTCCCCTGCCAGCACCTGAACTCTCTGTTGAGACTCTTGCCCTGCCAAGTGGTTCCCTAGCCAGTTCCTGGGGCCTTGACAGGTAAAGCTGGCAGACCAAGCCTGAAAATCCAGACACAGACCGTCATGCAGGGAAATTTCCAACACAACCTCCGAGTGCGGCCGAAGGAACGACGTGCTGCCGGCTCTGTGCCTGAAATCGACGCGGTACACAGTGTCACAAAATACACACACACTTACAAAACTACACCACATTGGACAATTCAAATTATACACACCTGACACACATACACACACCACACCCACACACTCACACCACTATAAAAAACACACCCACACTACCCACAACCCCTTACAACAAAAAAAGAGACCACGCACGGAGAGAGAAGCAAAGAGCACACACTCAATCAGAGGCACAGAACACCATCACACATACACCATCCACGCACATCACAGTGTACACCACAACACATCACCCCACACATCACCACACATATCACTCACACTACATCCATGGCACCCCAAAGACACCCCATGTTGTCTGAAGAGGAGCTAAGAGTCAAGGTGGAGGAAATCATCCGGGTAGAGCCACAGCTATTCAGATCACAGGTGCAGCAGACCTCCATTGCAAGAAAGATGGAGCTATGGCAGAGAATTGTGGACAGGGTCAACGCCGTGGGACAGCATCCAAGAACCAGGGATGACATCAGGAAGAGGTGGAACGACCTACGGGGGAAGGTGCGTTCTGTGGTTTCAAGACACCAGATTGTTGTACAGAGGACTGGCGGTAGACCCCCACCTCCTCCCCCACAACTAACAACATGGGAGGAGCAAGTCTTGGCAATCATGCATCCTGAGGGCCTTGCAGGAGTAGCGGGAGGAATGGATTCTGGTAAGTCAAGCCTTAACTACTGAATCCCCCCCACCCTACCTGCATGCCATCACAAACTCCTACCCTTACCCCCACCCCCAACACTCCAACACCTCACATATACCCTACTATCACAACCCACCCATCCCAATACCAAGCCCTGCATACAACACCAATGCATGGACACCCATCGCAGCCCTGCATGGACACCCATCACCACAGCATGCCCAGTAGAGAGACTCACCCAGCCCACACAATCAGCAATCATGCAAGGCCAAGGCGACAGGGAAAGCACAATAATACAGGGAAACACACCCATTGCACAAGATGCCACACACAAATAAAATAACAATACATTTGCATCCCAACAGGACCCCTACCCAATGTCACCGGAGAGGAGGTGCCAGCCACATCCAGCCCCCCTCCAGAAGAGGCCCACAGTGATGACAACAGCACTGCACGCCTGGATCATGATGACCAACGTGGCCCATCCGGGACCTCTGGACAGTCGGTTCCCCTGCCACAGTCCCAACCCACCACAGATCCTCCCCCCTCAGGAAACACCAGCACAGAACCTACCCAGTGGGCCCATGCCACTGTCCCCAGGACATGTCAATCAGCAGTGTGTCCACCACTACAGGGACTCCAGGCAACCCCACAAACCCAGAATGATCAGGGACCTGGGGTCAGTGGCAGTGGGCACACGGTTCAGGGGATAGAGGCACAGGACAACAGGGAAGCTGGGAGTACTGCTGTGCGACAGGGGGAGGACAGACCCAGGGAACCGACCCTTAATGAGGCACTCTCAAACATCAAGGGAGCATACCACCATTCCCAGGAGACCATGGGCATGGTACTGGTCAAGTTACAGGAGACCCAGCGGCTGCAGGAGGGACAATACCTGGGGATCAGGGTGGACCTCACAAAAATCTACACCATCCTGGTCACCATAGCAGGGGTGCTGGCTGACATGGGCAAGACCATGAGGGGGGCAGTGGCACAATAAAGGGCCCCTGACACTATCCAAACCAAGGAACAGCCTTCCACCTCCGCCGGCGCTAGTGGACAGGAGGCCAGCCACAGGACCAACAGGCCACCAGCACCTCACCCCCTGCAGAAGGAGAACCACCCTGCAAACTGCCCCTGCGATCCAGGCAGAAGACAGAGAACATTGCCAAGACCTCCGCCAGGAAATAAGACTCTCCTGATTGTCACCCTTCTGTCCCACTATGTCACTCTGTCCACCTTCAACTGCCATTACTCCTATTCCTATGTCCCAGTGAACAATGCACCTGTGATACCAAGAGACTGGACTCTACCATGGACCTTCCTCCACCATCACCCAGCCCCTTGCCCGTAAAACCATACTATTTAGCACAAAAAATAAACACCATTTAAATATAAACCATACTGGAGTCAGTGTAATGATTGGAGAGATGTATTCTTACAACATTCTCAAAGCATTGGAACGTCTATGTTTATTGATTTATACCAATGTATGACAGTTGGTGAGCAGCAGTACACATAGCAGGAGCCAGAATGGGGTACACAGATCTGAAAAAAGGGAATCCAAAGGGAACAGTCAGTGGCCATAGACACAGGGTAAGAGCCTGCCATGTACAATGTCCAAAAGTATACTTAAATGTGAAGTTGAGTTACAGTCTCCTACCAGTGTGTCACTGGAAGTACTGCATATCTTCTTCATCTGCCTCCTCTTCCTCACTGTCCACAGTTACCACCGCTGCCACAAGACCATCCCCAGGCTCATCCCCCAGCAGAAAAGGCACCTGACGTCTCAAGGCCAGGTTGTGCAACAAACAGCATGCCACGATGATCTGGCACACCTTCTTGGGTGAGTAGTACACAAATCCACCAGTCAGATGGAGGCATTGAAACCTGGCCTTCAGGAGGCCAAAGGTCCTCTCAATTATCCTCCTTGTATGCCCATGTGCCTCATTGTAACCTTCCTCCGCCCTTGTCCTGGGATTCCGCACTGGGGTCAGTAGCCATGAGAGGTTGGGGTAACCAGAGTCACCTGCAAATATCGAGGGACAACTGTTAGACACACACTAACCCTTAGGGACAACCCCATACCCAGACACCTACTTATACTGTGTGGGGATCTTGGGATCACCTATCAGCCACAACCGGTGCCTCTGGAGTTGGCCCATTACATAAGGGATACTGCTATTCCTCAGGATATAGGCGTCATGCACTGAGCCAGGATATTTGGCATTGACATGGGATATGTACTGGTCCGCCAAACACACCATTTGTACATTCATCAAATGATAGCTTTTTCTATTCCTGTACACCTGTTCATTTCTGCGTGGGGGAACAAATGCCACATGTGTAGCATCAATGGCACAAATTATGTTGGGGATATGTCCCAGGGCATAGAAGTGAGCTTTCACTGTGGCCAAATCCTCTACCTGGGGGAAGACGATGTAGCTGCGCATGTGTTTGAGCAGGGCAGACAACACTCTGGTCAGCACGTTGGAGAACATTGGCTGAGACATCCCTGATGCCATGGCCACTGTTGTTTGAAAGGATCCACTTGCCAGGAAATGGAGCTCTGACATGACCTGCAGTAGAGGGGGTATTCCGGTGGGCTGGCGGATAGCTGACATCAGTTCTGCCTCCAATTGGGCACACAGTTCTTGGATTGTGGCACAATCAAGTCTGTATGTGTTGATAATGTGTCTGTCCTCCATTGTCGACAGGTCCACCAGGGGTCTGTACATCCGAGGATGCCGCCATCTCATCATCTGCCTCAGCGGTTGTAGCCTATGGATGAGAACAGTGAGCAGAAGGTCATATTTCAACTTAGATAGCACAACTGTGTTTGAATTACTGTCACAGAAGGAGTGTTTGAAATCGAGAGTAAGTATATGTGCCAATATGTGCTGTGACGCAGTTAGATGCCATGTGCCCACCTGAAATGGCGGCTGCCTGATCTGTGAGGAGGGACAATGAGAAATGAGGTAACTGCGCTGGTGTTGTGCTGTGTCGCAGTAGGCCGTCGATGACCGCTGCGCAACTCCGCATTGGTAATCATTGGGCCCTATGGGTCCCAGGAGCCAATGGCGATATACGTCGGCGGTGCTGGTACGCACTGCCGCAGACGTCATCGCCATTTTCTACCTATTCACTCACTTGCTAACTGCCCATTAACAGGAGAGGACCCACACTGCAAGTGCTGCTGTGACCTGAGTCTGGAAGCGACAATGGCTAGAATGCCTGGGGATAAGGCCCCTGCCTTCACTGCGGAGGAGTTGGAGAAACTGGTGGATGGGGTCCTCCCCCAGTACACGTTACTCTACGGTCCTCCAGACAAACAGGTGAGTACACTGTGAACATGATGTGTGGGCAATGCCTGTTTGGAGTGGTGTGGATCTAAGCCACATGTTGGGGGGTGCTAAGGCATCCTGGCCTGAATGCTGCATGAGGGGTGGTCACTGTATGTGCATCAGGGCATGGGTGGGAACTGGTGGGCAATGAGTATGACGGTTCGGATGGGTGAGTAATTACAATTTCTGCTGTCTATTCCCCTTGTGTCAGCGCCCACCAGAAGATTGGTATTGGGCGTGCCATCACCAAGGAGATGCGGACCCTGAGGGTCTATCACAGACGGAACACCCACTGCCGCAAGAGATGGGAGGACCTGCGTCACTGGACCAAAAAGACGGCGGAGACCCACTAGGGCTGGCCTCCCAACGTGGAAGGGGTGCCCGTCGCACCATGACCCCCTTGATATTCTGCCTCCTGGTGGTGGCCTATCCAGAGTTGGATGGGCTCTTGAGGACATCACAGCAGCCACAAGGGGGTGAGTACAGTTTCAGAAAGATGACTTTGCACGCTTTAGGAACTAGCTGGGTGGGAGATGTGGGATGTGGGTACCCCTAGGCCAGGATGATCATGGCAGGGTAGGTCCCTTGTTTGCAGGATCTGAAGCACCCCTACCCCTATGGTACAAGTGGCCAACTTCTACTGGGCACGGCCCTGTTGGTGTTATGTGTGCAAATGCTGGCATTAGGCATTGTACCCCATTGGCTGGTGACTATCGTAGTGAGTGGTTGGGCATGGCCTAGTGCATAGGGCAGCTCAGTGTGTGTTGTGTATGCCAATGATAGTGGTGTTGCTGGCACTGACCATGTGTATCCTCTGTCTATCCCCCCTTCTTGTTTTGTCACCCTGTCCTTGTATGCATTAGCATCATCTGGCGGAGGAGCAGAGGCACCGGCGACGGAGGGAGCTGCATTCCACATAGCCCATGAGAGCGAATCCACTGAGAGTAAAGGCACCAGTGGGATGGAGGGCAAGGGACGCTCCACGACAGGGACAGGAGGGGATACCAGTGACAGCGACTCATTCTTCGATGGAAGCTCCCTGGCGGTGGCGGACACCTCTGTGCCCACCCCAACAACAGGTACAGCCACCACCCCGCCTACCAGCACCACCCTCCAAGCAGTCCCTCAGCGTGTTTCCTGTGCCCACTCACCCAGGAGGGTGGGAATCTCCTTCGCCCCAGGCACCTCAGGCCCTGCCCCAGTCAGCCCTGCTGCCCTCAGTGAGGAGGCTATTGACCTCCTGAGATCCCTCACTGTTGGGCAGTCAACCATTCTGAATGCCATCAAGGGTGTCGAGAGGCATTTGAAGCAAACAAGTGCATACCTGGAGGGCATTCATTCTGGCGTGGTGGCCCAACAGAGAGCATTTCAGGCTCTGGCCTCAGCACTGATGGCAGACTTGTCCCTGTGTTCAGCCTCCCCATTCCAACTTCCACTACCCAGCCCCAATCCCCTCTACCTCACCCTATCCTAAGCACACCTTCAGATGAGCATGCACACACACCAACACACAAAAGTGGCTCAAGAAAACATAAGCACCACACATCATCACACAGGCACCCACACAAGCACCATACCCATGCACACATACCAAGATCCACTTCCTCCACTGTGTCCCCCTCCTCCTCTTCGTCCACCTCCCTCCCAGTAGAGTCTTCACACACACCTGCATGCACTACATCATCAGCCACTGCCTCCATCACCAGCACGCCCATCACAACACACCCCTCACGAGCAATCACCACCCCCACAACCATGCACACGTCCCCTGTGTCTTCTCCCAGTGTCTGTGAGCCCTCCTCCCAAAGTACACAAATGCAGGCACACACCTACTCAACAACCATCCACCTCACAACAGCCTCCAGCCCATGCACCTTCACCCAAACTCAGCAGACGTGCACCTCCAACAACCACTACCTCTTCCTCCACTCCCACACCCCCTCCATCTTCCCGTCCCAGTGTGTCTAAAAACCTTTTCCTGGCTAACATTGACCTCTTCCCTATGCCTCCCCCCCCGTCCTTTCCCTAGGGCCAGGATGTCTCGATCCCAGCTCGGCGTCCGCTGTGGTCCCTGCAATTCCGAGAGGATCAAAGGGGGCACCCGTCAGGGCTGGCAGTGTGCCATATACAGATCCTAAAGACCACACAATTCCGCCTCCTGCCAAAGTTAAGAAGGGGCCGTCATGCAGCACGGACAGGACTCAAAATCTCCCGGCAAGGCCTCATCCAAGACAAAAGGGGACAGTGCCAAGATCCCAGCAGCGTCTAGCAAGGTGGGGAAGGGACACAAGGGCAAGGGCAAGTGACTTCAGGGCTCAGAGCCTCCAGATGAGGGACTGGTGTCCTGACAGGCCAGCAGCCTGTACCATTGTGAGCACTGCCGCAACAACCGCCACCTGCACCTCCACATGCCCGGCCCTCTGCACCGCCCCCTGCACCGCCGCTTCCACAACGACAGTCACCAGCATCATCCCCAGTGGGCAGCCGCCCGAGACTGCTGGAGACTGCCTGGTGTCTCCCTCCACTACTGCAAGCACCTGCACCACGGCCAGCACCGGCAGCATCTCCACCGCAGTCACCGCCACCTGCACCACCATATGCACCGCCACATGCCCAGCCGGTGCCACTACATCGGACATCAGCAGCATCCCCAGTGGGCAGCCGAACGAGGCTGCAGGAGATTTCCTAGACCCTGCACCCACCACTTGAGGCACCAGCACTCAGCAGTTTGAAGCCTAAGTCGCCGCAGGATGGAGTGTGGCTCTGCCTCCATGGAGTATCATGCTACCTGTCCCCTGCATATCTTGTGCCTCACACACCCAGGTGAGCGAATGTGAACTACCACACCCCAGGTGCAGCATCACTGGGCACAAAGCCCACTCCAGAACCAATTGGAGAAATGCATCCACTCACCCAGTCCTTGGCAGGAAGAAGCAGACTGGTGTAGGAGGCTGGCCTGGCTTGTAGTGGGTACCAGAGGTACTTACACCTTGTGCCAGGTCCAGTTATCCCTTATTAGTGTAGAAGAGGTGTTTCTAGCAGCTTAGTCTGATAGAAGGTAGCTATGGCAAAGCAGCTTAGGCTGAACTAGGAGACATGTAAAGCTCCTACTATACCACTGGTGTCATATGCACAATATCATAAGAAAACACAATACACAGAAGTACTAAAAATAAAGGTACTTTATTTTGATGACAATATGCCAAAAGTATCTCAGTGAGTACCCTCAGTATGAGGATAAGATAGATACACAAGATATATGTACACAAACCAAAATTATGCAGGTAATAGCAAAAGGAAGTAATGCAAGCAGTGTAAAGTTACAATAGATTGAAATAGGAGCACATAGGTATAGGGGCAACACAAACCATATACTCCAAAAGTGGAATGCGAACCACGAATGGACCCCAAACCTATGTGAGATTGTAGAGGGTCGCTGGGACTGTAAGAAAACAGTGAGGGTTAGAAAAATAGCCCACCCCAAGACCCTGAAAGTTAGGTGTCAAGTGCACCTACTACCCCCAGAGAGCACAGAAGTCGTGATAGGGGGATTCTGCAGGAAGAACAAACACCAGCAATGCAACCATAGTGGATTTGCGGACCAGAGTACCTGTAAGACAAGGGGACCAAGTCCAATAGTCGCAACAGTGTCGAGAGTGGGCAGGAGCCCAGGAAATGCCAGCTGAGGGTGCAAGGAAGCTGCCACCTGTTGGAAGAAGCTTAGAGTTCTGCAAGAAAAAAGAGAGCTAGAAACTTCTCCTTTGGAGGATGGATGTCCCACATCGCGATGAAGCTTGCAGAGGTGTTCCCATGCAGAAAGACTGCAAACAAGCCTTGCTAGCTGCAAGGGTTGTGGTAGAGGTATTTGGGTGCTGCTGTAATCCAAGGGGGACCAGGATGTCGCCACTTGGAGGAAGAGACAGAGGGGGCGCACAGCAACTCAGGGAGTCCTCACAGAAGCAGACAGCACCCGCAGAAGTACCTGAACAGGCACTTAGAGGAAAAGTGAACCGGAGTCCACCCAAAGTCACAAAAGGGAGTCCCACGATGCCGGAGGACCACTCAGAAGGTTGTGCACTGCAGGTTAGAGTGTCGGGGACCCAGGCTTGGCTGTGCACAAAGGAAATCCTGGAAGAGTGCACAGGAGCCAGAGCAGCTGCAAATCATGCAGTACCCAGCAATGCAGTCTAGTGTGGGGAGGCAAGGACTTACCTCCACCAAACTTGGACTGAAGAGTCACTGGACTGTGGGAGTCACTTGAACAGAGTTGCTGAGTTCCAGGGACCACGCTCGTCATGCTGAGAGGGGACCCAGAGGACCGGTGATGCAGTCTTTTGTTGCCTGCGGTTGCAGGGGGAAGATTCCGTCGACCCACGGGAGATTTCTTCAGAGCTCCTGGTGCAGAGAGGAGGCAGGCTACCCCTAGAGCATGCACCACCTGGAAACAGTCCAGAAAGCCGGCAGAATGAAGCGATACAAGGTTGCTAGTAGTCATCTTGCTACTTTGTTGCGGTTTTGCAGGCGTCCTGAGCAGTCAGCGGTCGATCCTTTGGTAGAAAGTGAAGAGGGAGATGCAGAGGAACTCTGATGACCTCTTGCATTCGTTATCTGGTGAGATCCCCAAAGCAGAGACCCTAAATAGCCAGAAAAGGAGGTTTGGCTACCTTGGAAGGAGCATTGGCTACCAAGAGAGGTAAGAGCCTATCAGAAGGAGCCTCTGACGTCACCTGCTGGTACTGGCCACTCAGAGCAGTCCAGTGGGCCACAGACACCTCTGTTTCCAAGATGGCAGAGGTCTGGGACACACTGGAGGAGCTCTGGGCACCTCCCCTTTCCTTTGTCCAGTTTCACGCCAGAGCAGGGCTGGGGGATCCCTGAACGGGTGTAGACTCGCTTATGCAGAGATGGGCACCATCTGTGCCCATCAAAGCATTTCCAGAGGCTGAGGGAGGCTACTCCTCCCCATCCTGCACACCTATTTCTAAAGGGAGAGGGTGTTACACCCTCTGTCAGAGGACGTTCTTTGTTCTGCCTTCCTGGGCCAGGGCTGCCTGGACCCCAGGAGGGCAGAAACCTGTCTGAGGGGTTGGCAGCACCAGCAGCTGCAGTGGAGACCCCGGAAAGGCAGTTTGGCAGTACCCAGGTTCTGTGCTAGAGTCCCGGGGGATCATGGAATTGTCAATGGTGACAATTCCATGATCTTAGACATGTTACATGGCCATGTTCGGAGTTACCAATGTGACGCTGTACATAGGTAGTGACCTATGTACAGTGCACATGTGTAATGGTGGCCCCGCACTCACAAAGTCCGGGGAATTTGCCCTGAACGATGTGGGGGCACCTTGGCTAGTGCCAGGGTGCCCACACACTAAGTAACTTTGCACCCAACCTTCACCAGGTGAAGGTTAGACATAAAGGTGACTTATAAGTAACTTAAGTGCAGTGGTAAATGGCTGTGAAATAACGTGGATGTTATTTCACTCAGGCTGCACTGGCAGGCCTGTGTAAGAATTGTCAGAGCTCCCTATGGGTGGCAAACGAAATGCTGCAGCCCATAGGGATCTCCTGGAACCCCAATATCCTGGGTACCTCAGTACCATATACTAGGGAATAATATGGGTGTACCAGTATGCCAATGTGAATTGGTAAATTTAGTCACTAGCCAGTTAGTGACAAATTTGGAAAGCAGAGAGAGCATAACCACTGAGGTTCTGGTTAGCAGAGCCTCAGTGAGACAGTTAGGCATCACACAGGGAACACATACAGGGAACACATACTTATGAGCACTGGGGCCCTGCCTGGCAGGGTCCCAGTTACACATAGACCAAAAAAACATATATACAGTGAAATATGGGGGTAACATGCCAGGCAAGACGGTACTTTCCTACAACTGGGCACAAAGCCCACTTCAGAACCAGTGGAGAAATGCATCCACTCACCCAATCCTTGGCAGGATGAAGCAGACTGCACACAAAGCCCCCTCCGGAACCAGTGGAACATGTCACCCACTGTGGCTTTGCACTCTCCAGGACCAAACAGTGGGCAAACCACCCACTTGAGAGACTGTGGCTTTGCACTCAACAGGACATCGCTGTGGGTATGTAGCCCCCCTCCAGGAGCAGTGGCGTAGTACCATCTTCCGGCTGAGGTGCCCCCCCTTCCCCCTAAGGTGCCCGTGTGTTTTCGTCCTGATGCCCCTGCAGTGTTCTCTCCGTTTTGAGGCAGGAGTCAGGTGTGGGCTTCGCCCATAATTTTTTTGCCACTGGGCCATGGACATTTGCAAAGGACAGTGCACGGCCTTCTGTACATATTGTAAATATTTGTATATACTGTTTTTTCACATTGTTCACTTTCTCTGCCTATTTCTAATATATGAAAGATTTGACTCCATTTCTTTTGTCCTTGCATTCTTCCAGGGAGTTATGGGGGATAACTGTACTGTTGTTGCATGTTTTTGGATGTATGGTGTTGTGGGTGAGGGTGGGGGGTGGGGATGTTGTGTGTTGCGTGTGTTTCACTCTCTTTTTCCTCCCCCCCTCCCCTGTTTGCTAGGTGCAGTACTCACCTTCGTCATGGCCGCCGCCTTCTTTCAAATTCCTGGTGTATTAGTAGATACACCAGCATGGGGAGGACCTGCAGTTCGGGCTCCATGGCGCCCTGGTTCTTCGTTGTGTGTCAAAAGGTGAGTGGATCCCCTTCAGTGTACTGTTTCCGCTGCGCTTTTGATGTCGTTGGTGCAGCCCCGAAAAAGCTGGCAGATTGGTGCCTTGTAATACGGTGGGCGGTACTTTGTCTTCCGCCTGTCTGTTGGCAGTGACCGCCGCGGTGTTTGCTGCTACCGCACTGGCGGATAGAGTGTTAAAGTGGCTGTCTATGATGGCAGTTTCCGCCGTGGTCATGATCCCATTTTTTGGTCTGCCAGCCTGTTTGCGGTCTTAACGCCGCTTTATCTCCAACCGCCACGGTTGTAATGAGGGCCTAAGACTCTTTTTGCTTTTTAATTAATAACTTGACTTGTGTATGTTGGATTTCTGTTGGTTTGGTCTTGTATTTTCTATTTTTCTAAACCTGTGTTGTGTTATTTTGTAGTGTTTTCATTAGGTTACTGTGTGTGTTGGTACAAATACTTTACACCTGGCACTCTGAAGTTAAGCCTGCCTGCTTGTGCCAAGCTACCAAGAGGGTGAGCGGGGGTTAGCTGAGGGTGATTCACTTTTACCCTGACTAGAGTGAGGGTCCTTGCTTGGACAGGGGGTAACCTGACTGCCAACCAAAGACACCATTTCTAACAACCGACAATTATTAAACTTTGGTGGTGTGGGGATACTGAGCGTGTTCATTTCTTTTTTTTTCGCTAACCCCAGACACAATGTCTGTTGAATGGTATCATTTAAAAAGATCATTTGCACAGGAATCAGGCACACTCTAAATAAAGCTTCCCTACCCTGTATTTGCCAATCTTGTGTTTCCCATACACTCTTTAAATCAACAGTGTTCCTCCAGTATTCGTAACCTTCAACTGCAAGACGGGAAACAAAGGAATCTGAATAAACCATTTTTGTGTCCGTGAGCAAAATTGTCCTAATTTTTGAAGGAGGTAATTTGAAATAATATGACTCTGGATGTTTTGATTCATGCCCAGAAAATTAAGTAAATTTATCTGAATAACGTTTTGGGCTCCCCATAGGTGGTGTTTAACAGTGATCCCACTGTGTGTAGTTAAGTGCTGGTCTATCTCTAGTAGCACGGTGCAAGTAGCAATGTCCCCGGTTGTTGAACATTTCCCCATAATTCCTTGTACTTATGTATACATCATCACTTTCAAATACTGAATAGTCCTTCAATTCAGTTAACATAGAATCAACTGTTTGGACATCCCAATCTTCAGATACAACACCAGGTGTAATTACATCAGTCATAGAAATTTTGAAGACATATGGAATGTGAATGACCTCAGTAGGACGTATATGTCTAATGGAACGTTGTCCCACATAATTCCATCAGGAATAGGTACAGCTGAAATGTTCACAAGGGACAAGTCTCCTCAGACCTTATGTGAGGAATGATATGGAGTTAGGACTTCATCCACAGGCCCAACAGATGAGCGTTCAGGAAGGTAATGACCATTTACAAGCAAAAAGAAAACAGTCACGAAACTAATACATAGAAATAATGCAAAAACTTTCAAGCAGAAACATAAATAGTTCCATGGGTGAATTAAATAGTTATTTCTAAGCCATAAATAGAGCTTGTGTGTCTTTGAAACATTTTCAATCACAGGAGTGGATGAGTCTGAAGAAAAGTCATCAATGTCGATGAAGTAACCAGAAGCAATCTCTGCAAATGCTGGAGCAGGTGCATTACCGGTGGATGGATCCACTTCACGTATAGGCTCATGGTAGACAGTGTTGTCAGTTTGTGTTGTGTTTGTGTAGAAAACAGCCAAATCTTGGACAGGTGTTGTCATTGAAGTGGTAACTGGAATCAGTAAGAGCTCATTTCCCACCCTCCCCATGGTCAAGAAGGTATTTGTAGCATCTTTGGACATTGTTGTGTAGTCACGAGTAGTGTTGGTATTCTGCGGTGAAGAGGTCTGTCCTGTTGGGTAGTGAGAGGGGACCGGGAACTACCCAAGGGACCGCTCGGTCTACTGTGCAGGATCGGCCACATGGTGAAGTTTGACATCCTCAATGGAAATTAATCTGTTTGCTGTGGAACCAGGCAGTGATGGTAAAATGACAGTTCTGGTACCTTGTACTCCCAGGACTGGGACCATTGCTCTGCAGGATGGACCAAATTCCTTCTTCACATGGATCTCCTTAGGAACCAGATCCCCGACTTTAGGAATCCAGCCAGGTGAAGTTGGTAAATTCCTTATTCCTTAGGTGGCAGCACTGGTGGATGATTTATCATCACAAAATTGTTGAAGCTCCTGTAAAACAGTGACACGTTCATTTATGTCAAAAAGTGTGTTTGCTGCCACAAACAAGGACCTTCAAGATCTGAGACATACATAGGTATGCAAAGGGAACCTCATAGGTAGTGCCTCCCCCCAAGGACCGTCTTAGCAGACTATTCAGTGCTTTCTGGACCCCATATAGGTGATGAAGCCAGCTGTGGCCAGAACCTAATACCCTAGCTGTTAAGGACTGCTTTAGATCACGATTTCTCCTCTCCACAATCAAATTTCCCTCGGGGTGGTGTGGTGAGGAGTAATGGAGTTCAACACCCATTGTCCCCATGGTGTCCCTGAATGCCTTACAGGCAAAGGCAGGGCCTGGTCTGAATGGAATACTGCAACCACATATGTACCGATAAAGATCAGCAAGTCTTTTATAACAGTTCGAGCACAAGCCGACCACTGAAGCCACTCCCACAGGAATCTAGAACAAGAATCTACAGCAACTAAGATGTACTTGTATGCACCCTCATGTTGAAGTGGACCGCAATGGTCCAGGTACACACATTGTAGTTGCTTACTGGACACAAAGAGGGATGTCTGTGGTAGGCATTTGATGCTGGAACCCTTAATTTGCAGGAAAATGTCACAACAAAGCACATACTGTTTTGTCTGTTTGTATAGACCTGGCCACCAGAACCGTTTCTGTAAGAGTGTTATTGTGGCTGAAATACCAGCATCAGCCGATGCTTTAATGCGATCTAATCTCTGGTACTGGTTGGGGATCGCTCGATCTCCAACCCCAGGAATTGTTGCATAAGCAAGAGGCTGTGCACGAATGTGGTAAGAATATTTTATAGGGTATACCTGTGGAAGAGGCTTGCCTTCAGCCGACGCTTTCACGGCAGTCAGTATTTCATTATCTAATCTCATCTGAGAACGAGTCACTGCAGCCACAGAAGCTGTAGCTACCGCAGATTTGGCCGCTTCATCAGCCAAAGTGTTGCAGATAACGTGTACTCCTACACTTTGGTGGCCCAATGTATGTACTACATGGACACAAGGGAGCTTATCTTTAAGATCTGCCACCCTCCCTCACAGAGTTCTGTGTTTTATGGTGTTCCCTTTTGAGTCTCTTAACCCATTCAATCGTCAATGATTAAGATAATCATTGTAGGACTGGACGCAGTAGTATGAGTCACAGACAATCAAAGTCAGTAGTCCTGGCTCTGTGTGTTTTAGCTCTAAAATAAGAGCTTTAAGTTCAGCTAGCCGAGCTGTGCAGTCTCCTAAGGTCTGGTTGTAGGTATTATGAGGGTGGAAGACTCTATCCTTCATCACTCCGCTCACAGATGCACAAGCAGCGGAATTTTGATGCTTGGTACCTGTAGCTGGTTAGGCTAACCATCCGTGTAGATGACAGTATGGTATCTGTCAAGTGGCAAAATATCTAGAGGAGCTAGGTACTCCTGTTCGTATTGGAGAAATTCTTGTGTCTGAAGTTTAGGTTCAAGGATGTAATCTACATCAGTGGCAGTCAGGGACGTTGCCCATTGAATCCAGCGTGGATGTAATGCTTTAGAGTTAAGAATGCTTGCTTTGGAGACGGCCTCTAAGGCTGGCACCGGGGTAACAACAATAATGTGTTTCCCTTGGGCAAGTGGTCTCTACTTGATGACAGCCATTTGAACTGCAGTTAGAATTTTTTCTGTAGGTTTAAAACGTTGTTCTGCATTTGAGTATAAATGTGATTTATATGCTATGGGCACTGTGTCGCCCTCATTAAAGGTGACATAAGTGAACCCGATGGCACCAGCAACTATTCTGATGACTACATTTGTTTTGTTATCGCGGGTGTGCAAGTGTTTTGCTTCTAGCATGACCTGCTGCAATTCCTTAAGGATGTGTGTGTATTCAATAGTCCAGTGTCTGCTAGAAAAATCAGGGCGTATTAAGTCATAGAGTGACTTGATATGTTGTACATAGTCAGGAATGTATGTTCTGCCAAAATTAAAGAGTTCAAGTAAATACAACCATTTCTTGATCGTATTTGGTGGTTGGAGTTGAGCACACTTTTCTAGAAAGTGCGGGCCAGGCTCTTGCCCTCGTTTGAAAGCTCCTATCCTAGGAACAATAGGCTGAGAAAGGCTGTTTTAGTTTACCTAAAATTAAATTTGTAGCCAAGGGCTGTGAATCCTAAAATGATCCGATTGACCCTGGCAAGATGAATGTTGAGGTCATCATCTGTGAGATAGATGTCATCCACGTAAGACAACGCCTCAGGATCAATATCCTGCAATATTGATGTTACACGGGCTGAGAACAGCCCTGGGTTGTTCTTGTAGCTTTGGGGCAAACGACAGAAGCGTTTTGTGAGCCAAATTATGATGCACTCAGGTCCCGACTTCCGTGTGCTAAGTTCTGGCAGAAAAAAACATTGGAAATATCCAAGGTAGTTTTGTATTTTTTTGCGCACTATATTATCAATTAGTGCTGTGCTATGTGAATTTTGTATAGCGTATGTGCATGTATGAATGTTTAAGCGTCTGTAATCTAAGACTATTCTGTAGGAATGGTCCAGTTTTGCTACGGGGAATAACAGGTTATTCATTGCAGAGACACAGGGCTCAATTCCTCCCTGGTAGTCCTTTTGCTTTGTGTTTAGCATGATATTGTGGCTGAGGCTGGGGGTGTAGACCAGATGGGTATTACATGACAAGAAGAATCTCTGTCCCAACCTACATGATTGTGATACAATGCAGGTGCCTGCGCTAAAGCCCAGTTGACAGCATAGGCTGTTTTTACCGCTTCTGGAACAAGATCATAGAAAGAAGGCAAAATTACATCTTCCCCACGTGGGAGCTTACGGATGTGCTCCGGTGGCCAGTCCCTCACAGCCAGCAGGATATCACAACTAAGTTCATCACGGAATATCACACCAATAGTATGCTCTACGTCTCCCTCAATTTGGATATTTAAATCATAAACCCTATCGGGTGGGAGAACACACCCGTCCACAGTTTCAACTGCAAGGAAATAGCTAGTTGCTGTTGCATCCAGATGATCTTTCAAACTCAGGTGAGTAATTCCGACAAGCCCAAGGAGTAGCAATGGGTTTGTGGTTTACACTATCTTATGCAAATCTATATATGGGCTGTTTTGAGGGAACACATATTTGGCAAAAGGGATCCCCCACATGACTGAACACATCTTTTTCTGGGGTAGATTCATTGACGATATACTAATGATTTGGATGGGATCTGAACAACTATTATTGGAATTTTGTAATTACATTGATACAAATACCGCAAGCCAACTGCATGTAATGCATTATTACATGCAGACAGTGCTCATCCCAAGAATCAGATATCAGCTATTCCTTTTGGTGAGATGATTAGAATGAAAAGGAACTGCAGTGAAACTGATGGGAAATTGAATTAGATGGTGTAGAAAATAGGTTCTTGCAAAGAGGCTTCCCTAAGCAAATCATAGGGGCAGCCAGAAACAAGATTAATCAGATATCCAGAACATCTCTATTAAGGAAACAAAGTAAATCCAAAGCCAAATCATTGCAGAAATCTGTTTGTTTTTGTACCCCATGTAGTCACAATAGCCAATATATCTATAACATTCTGTATAAGCATTGGAACATCTTACAGACGGACTCTACTCTTTCGCAGATAATATCTTTGAAACCCAAGATGATTCATAAGAGGGGGAAAACCATTAGAAATTTGGTTTGCAATAGCTTTCTACCTCCTATTAAGGAGAGCAAAACAACTTGGCTCTCGTTTATAAATGTGGCCGTTGCAACATGTGCAACATAGCACTACACAAGACTCTCGATTTTAGTTTCAATGGGAGCAACACATATGAAATTGAAACGTTTAGAAACTGCAACACTAAATTTATTGTATATGTATTACAATGTGAGTATGTTCAGATCTATGCGGGCAGTACCATCAGGCCCCTTAAAGAGAGAATTCAGGAACATATACGTTTATTAAGAATCAATGATGTTTCCTCTCCGGTAGTATGACACACCAGTAGGATGCACCCTACCTCAGAGTTTTCAGTGATTAAATATATGGGTATTAGTCAAGCTCCTGTGAACCCCAGAGGTGGGAATAGAACCTTGGAATTAAGAATAAATGAGGCAAAATGGATAATCAGATTAAAAAGTATAGAATTGGGGATGAATGTAGATGATGAGATGTATAATTTCCTTTGAATATCTAGATAACAATATAATAGTGGATATATCTCATGCAAAGATGGAGTGTTTGCATAAAAGAGACAAACAGGAACGATGAGTGATCATAGATTAAAAATTGAAAATTATGTGTAGCATTTGCTAGAATTCGAATGCTTATGGTAATAATGTGGTATATGAATTGAGATTCATTAACACTATTAATTTCCTGTGTCCAATAATTAACAACCTCAACATATGATTAATACACTAATTAATAACCTGAACATATGACTAATACACTAATGAATAACTTGAATCTATGATTCAAATACTAATAGATCTTTCATTTTTTTCTCTTTTTCAATGATCAGAACTTAAATATAATAGGGTCTACCATCTTCCAGCTATAAACACTGGTTTGGGGAATGTATTGCACATTCATTTGAAATAGACTTAGGGAGACTGTTTCACACGTAGGGTTGTAAACATTTGTGACTGTCCAAACATGGAAATTGTGCCCTTACTGGACACTGTGTCCTATAATATGGTTGTGTTGGATTAGTTTTAATCTTACACGTACATATAGAACTGGACATTTATGTGAGAGATCTGATCCACGGGTAGGTAGAAGAAGCTTTAGCTGATTCGTGCCTGCATTAATATGACCGTCGTATTCGGGGCTACTAATGCTGCATTTGGCCAATAAAGAAAACGCTATTGCAGTCCATACATGTCAAACGTGCCCGGATTGGAGATGATGTTTTGTAAATGGAGCAGTTGGATTACCTCCATTTACTTACATACATGGAATCAGTGATTTTTGCGATGATTTTGATGGGTGATTGGATAGAGTTAGTCTTAGCCATTTCCCGCATGTACCAATAGGCCGCCATATTGATTTTGTCGGAAAACACTGCAATGGTGAAATGTTGATTCATTGGATACTTTCACTGTAGATTAGATAAGTGTTTAACTTAGATGATCTTAAAGGGTGTGTGCAGTTTTGGACAAGCTGGTGAAAGACCTGGTAAAAGATTATGTAGATATATCTTAGTTGCTCTTGCCAGTACCAATATGGCCGCCGTGTTTATGATTGAGAACAAGTGGTTTTCCACTGGTTGGTTAATGCGTGCACTGGATGGACATGATACCATTCAAATGGACTTGCCGGCTGTAACTGAGGTCTGCTCAGATGTACGATACATACGACATAGGATTCAAAATAGAGGCTAAGCAACTCAGGTATGTCAAGTTTAGACACGCAAATCTCTATTCCTTCCCTTTTTGTTTTTGATAATAGTATGGCGGTTAAAATGTGACTGTACCAATACTAGGGATACATATTTGCAGAGCACACTACACAGCTATGTGTTGGATGCATATTGGCATTGTCTGATCAAAAACAAGGGTTTTTCAATTTGACGGTGTATGCGTGCACTGATTGGATACGATATCACTTGAATAAAATGGAAGAATCAACTGAATTTGGTGTCAGGTATTATTGGATTTTGATTGGACATATTTGTTTTGGACATATATGGTTGAATGGATCCATTTTTAATTTGATTTGTCAGGATTATGAGTACTTATGTTTGTAGTATTCTGACTTTAATGTAGATTGGGAGCTTTCCGTTGCTGACTGGCCAGACAGAAAGTAGTTATAGGCCACATCTTTTGCGAGCCTTGAAGATTCCAGTGTATGAACATAGAACTCAGATTTGGCTCGTTGAGGGCATCCTGTTGTGATCACTGTGGAGAAATATTGCAAGGTTGGTTCATTTGTGTTTTCTGGTCACATTTCGACTAGCACACTTAAATAATAATGTGCTGGTTTCTGATATATCTTTAATTTCCTTTTCTAGCTTTCTGCTTTTGAATCTACAATACACTTTGTGAACAAGGTAGATATGCTTATAGGACCTTTATAATGTGGGCTTTTAGAATCTGTGAAAAACTGGTCATTGCATTGTTGAAAACATGTTCATTCAATTATGGTCCATGGAGTTTACATTTTGCACATGGTTTCCTCTGCTGTTTTCCTCCTTTTTTGACTTAACATGGGTGCATGGGTGTTTGAGCACTCTTTTTGTTCAGTTCTGATATATAGGTATTGTAAAGGAATGTTGTTAATGGGACACTGGGTGTTGATTTTATAGATAAATTATCTGCGTATGCTTTTTGTATTTGATGAGCTCAATGTTGATATTGTTAATAATATACACTTCGTTTTGAGGTCTACTAAATTTATGGAAGAAATTATCTAATTGTATTTTTGTATTGTAATCTCATCAGCCTTGAAAAAGTCCTTGTTAGGACAAAACACGTGTCGGCTGAAGTTCATACTCATTTGGCTGAAGTTCATGTTCATTGGCTGAGATTTCTCAAAGTTGGAACATCTGAGATCAAAAATACAGTTTTTCTCTATGGAATGAAATTTGACAAGTTTTGGTCTATACGTTTTGTATATTGTTTGTATTTGTGTTTGATTGTATGTTTATTAGTATGTATATATATAATAAATTATTATGTGTACATTCCATTTTGTGATTATCACTCGATTAGGAGAACAAACACCCAGACATTCATGCTACTCATCTTGGATTAGAGTTCCTTACAGATTTGCAGAACTTGGGGGCATATTTATACTCTGTTTGTGCCAAATTTGCATCAAAAATGTTGATGCAAATTTGGCGCAAACTTAACATCATATTTATACTATGACGCCCGACCCAGCGAACATCAAAATTCCTCCGTGTGCGGCATTTTCTGGATGCGGGAAACCGCCTTGCGTTAATGACATACAAGGTAGGTGTTCCCGTCCAAAAAATGACATTAAGGCCTGTGCGCCTTCTTTATACTCCTGCGTCATTTTGACGCACAGGAGGGGGCAGGCCTTAAAAAATGGCGCACAGCCTGATGTGCTCTGTTTTTTAACACCTGGGTGAGGACAGGCGTTAAGGGGCCTGTGGGCTCACGTCCATGGTCTCTGACCATGGAAGCAGTCCACAGGTGCCCTTCCCCTGCCCCCAGGGACACCCCTTGCCACCCTTTCCCACCGCTGGAGGACACCCATGGATGGAGGGACCCATCCCAGGTAAGTAGAGGTAAGTATAATTTTTTTATTTTTTAAAGTAACATAGAGGGGCCTAACTTGGGCCCCCCTACATGCCACTGTGCCCAATTGCCTTGTCCAAGGGACAGAAGTCCCCTAGGCATGGCCATTGGGCAAGGGGGCATGACTCCTGTCTTTGCTAAGACAGGAGTCATTTCACTGGGGGTTGTGTGTCAAGAAATGGCGCAAGTCCGGTTAGAGCCATGATTTTTTACTCTAACCTGACTTGCACCATTTTTTGACGCACAACCCCCATTGTTCCCTACGTCGGCGCTGCCTGGTTAGAGTTATTTTTTTTTACTCTGACCAGCCCACAGCACCTGCTAACGTCAATCCATAATTAAGGGGCCCGCCTGGCGCGTTGGAGTGGCGTTAGCCGGCGGTATATCTTTTTTACGCAAACCAGCGCCGGCACTAGTTTGCATCAAAAAGTATAAATATGGGCCTTGATGTTTTGTCTTGTCTCTTACAACTACATGTTTAACAAAGAGAATATGGTGTGCTCCACTATTGTTCTATTTTTGAGACTCTGGTGACATATCATTACCTCTGCTGCACTGTATAACAGTGTCACTGCCCACGTCTTGTTCTTCAGCAATGTTCTCAAGTGTACCGCCATTTTTAAATGACAGTGCTTCCAACTTTTTCTTTTTAAACTGTAGCTTTTGTAGTGTGAAATTATCTTCTTTTTTGTCTGAAGACTGCAGTGAGTCTTTCTTCTGTTTCACATATTCAGGATGTCGATCAGGACAGCCCCCTCTCTTGCTATGTCTATCCGGTGCATCCTGTGCATCCTGAAAGGAACGAGAAGAACGTGAATCAGTATATCTGTCAGGAGCTTTTATATTTTCTCTATTTCTGAGAGTCTTTCTCCTGTCGGAGTTCTCCAGGTGTGGAGAATCTGCTCTCTGATTACATCTATCTGTGAATTGTTTTTGTTTATCGAACCCTCCTGCGCTTGTTTAGTACCTTCCTTAGGGGTGGGACTCTGTATTTTGAGCTTTTTCAGCTTGGCTCCCAAACTATCCCGTCCTTTACTGGTATAGGTATTGGAAATGATTTTTGGTAGCTGTTTCTCCTTTATCAAGTGTGGAATTTCTCGGAGACACTGGGGTATATCCAGTGCTACAACTTCCCCCTTAATGTTACTGAGTATGATTGGGGAGACTGCATCGAAGTTATGCATTAATTTCATCCCCAAACCTAGGGCTGGGGCAGCCCGGTGCTCATTCTGAATTTGTTTTAACAATTCTGGTAAATTGGCAAGCGTTGGGGTACCGTGTGTGGTAGTATAAATTGCAGCGTAGACTGTACCTCATGTGGCGCAGTCATCCACCGAGGGAACATTCCGAAAGGCAAGCACATTGTGAGAATTCTATGGGCCATATTTATACTTTTTGATGCACAACTGCGCCAACGCAGTTGTGCGTCAAAAATTTTAACGCTGGCTAACGCCATTCCAAAGCGCCATGCGGGCGCCTTATTTATGGAATGACGTTAGCCGGCGGAGCTGACTGGTGTGCGTCAAAAAAATTACCCACACCAGGCAGCGCCGGCGTAGGGGAAAATGGAACTTGGGCGTCAAAAAATGGGGCAAGTCGGTCTGAGGTAAAAAATCTGCCTCAACCCGATTTGCGCCATTTGTTTTGACTCCCACCCTCCATTGACATGACTCCTGTCTTAGCAAAGAAAGGAGTCATGCCCCCTTGCCCAATGGCCATGCCCAGGGGACTTATGTCCCCTGGGCATGGCCATTGGGCATAGTGGCATGTAGGGGGGCACAAATCAGGCCCCCCTATGCCACAAAAAAACAAATATATATATACTTACCTGAACTTACCTTAAGTTCCCTGGGATGGGTCCCTCCATCCTTGGGCGTCCTCCTGGGGTGGGCAAGGGTGGCAGGGGGTGACCTTTTGTATATTATAAAAGCATAAATAGCCCACTAAGGCTATCTGCAAGCGCTGGACTGGGCTTAAGTCCAGAGTTCAGGCTGCCCTTATTGGAGCGTGGGGAGAATACATTTCCAGATTAAAGTGGGAGTGGGATCATACCGCCTCGCATCCTAAACCCAATGCATTATGGTAAATGCAGTGCATGATAATACTTACTTCAGTGCTAGTCTTTAATTTTGTATCCCTTGTTGGTGCAGCCTGTGCTGTGTAATTAAACGCTAAGTCATTTTGGGTTGCTGGAAATGCTACCCACAGTCTTCTCAGGGCTCTGTACCACTCACTGGGTGCAGGTTCATCAACACAAGCTCATCAGCTCAGTAGCTCAATGAAGCCTTTTCAAACACAAGGGTGGTAGGAGCACACTGCATCACATCCCAGGGCTGAATGTGCAGCTTTGCAGCATGGTAAATGCAGTGCATGATGACTTTTACTGCAGTAGGAGTGTTTAATTTTTCTACGTTGTTGGCACAGCCTGAGCTGTCTAACTATAGACATGAGTTTCCAAAATCATTCCTTTGTCAGGAGAGAGCAACAAGTCATTTGTGGAGTGCTGGAAATGCTACCCACAGTCTTCTCTGGTCTCTGTACCACTCACTAGGTGCAGGTGCATCAATACAAGCTCAGTAGCTCAAGGGAGCTTTTTCAAACAGAAAGTGTGTGGGAGCATACTGCATCACATCCCAGCACTCAATAATGCATCATGGTAAATGCAGTGAACAATAACACTTACTTCAGTAGTAGTCTTTAATTTTTCACCCTTGTTGGTGCAGCCTATGCTGTGTAACTCTAAACATGTGTTTCTATATTCACCCCTTCATCAGTAGAGAGCACAGAGTATTTTTCAGGGTGTTGTAAATGCCGCCCAATGTCTTCTCAGGTCTCTGTACCACTCAGTGGGTGCAGATACATCAGTACATGCTCCTCAGCTCAGTAGCTCAAGGGAGATTTTTCAAACAGAAGGTGGGTGGGAGCACACTGCCTCATATCCCAGCACTCAATTTGCCCCAGTGCATCATGGTAAATGCAGTGCATGATAACACTTACTTCAATAGTAGCCTCATCTTATTTTTGTTTAAAAAGGCTCTCTTGTGCTAATGAGCTGACTAACTCTGGATGATGCACCTGCACTTAGTGAGTGGTACAGAGACCCGATGAGACTTTGGTCAGCATTTCCAGCATCCCCAGAAGAACTGAAGAAGGACAGCTATCCTGAAACACGTCTAGAGATGCATAACACTGATTGCACTATCAAGGGTGAAAAACTAAAGACTGTCATTGAAAGATAGTGTTATCATGCACTACATTTACCATGATGCATGGGTGCGAACTGACTGCTGGGATGAGAGGCAGTGTGCTCCCATTCTCTTTTTGTTTAAAAAGGCTCCCTTGTGCTAATGAGCTGAAAAGCTCTGGATCATGCACCTGCACTTAGTGAGTGGTACGGAGACGTGAGGAGACTTTGGGTAGCATTTCCAGTACCCCAAAAAGAGTGTGTATCTCTCTACTGAAGAAGGACATCTGTCCTGAAACATGTGTCTTGAGATAATCAGCATTGGCTGCATCAACAAGGGTGAAAAACTATAGATTGTTTGCTAAAAATGGGGTCTTTGGTTGACAGTCAGGTTACACCCTGTTCAAGCAAGGACCCTCACTCTAGTCAGGGTAAAAGAGAATCAGCCTCAGCTAACCCCTGCTTACCATCTTGGAAGCTCGGCAGAGCATTAGGCTTAACTTCAGAGTGCTAGGTGTAACGTATTTGTACCAAAACACACAGGCCCTCATTCTGACCCTGGCGGTTTGAAACCGCCAGGGCAGAGGGCCGCGGAAGCACCGCCAACAGGCTGGCGGTGCTTCATGGGCAATTTACCGCCGTCAGAAAAGGGCAACTGGCGGTTTCCCGCCGGTTTACCCCTGGCCCAGGGAATCCTCAGCGCCGCCATGGGGATTCCGACCCCCTTCCCGCCAGCCTGTTCCTGGCGGTTTACACCGCCAGCAAGAGGCTGGCGGGAACGGGTGTCGTGGGGCCCCTGGGGGCCCCTGCACTGCCCATGCCACTGGCATGGGCAGTGCAGGGGCCCCCTAACAGGGCCCCATAATGATTTTCAGTGTCTGCTTTGCAGACACTGAAAATCGCGACGGGTGCAACTGCACCCGTCGCACCCCTACAAATCCGCCGGCTCCATTCGGAGCCGGCTTCCTCTTTGCAGGGGCTTTCCCGCTGGGCCGGCGGGCGATCTTCTTGAGATCGCCCGCCGGCCCAGCGGGAAAGTTAGAATCACTGCGGCGGTCATTTGACCGCGGTGCGGTGTTTGGGCGATTTCCGCCCGCCGGGGTCGGAATGACCCCACAGTAACTTAATGAAAACACTACGAAATGACACAACACCAGTTTAGAAAAATAGGAAATATTTATCTAAACAAAACAAGACCAAAATGACAAAAATCCACAATACACAAGTCAAGTTATCAATAAAACTGCAAAAAGAGTCTTTAAGTAGTTTCAAACACACACTAACACTGCCAGCGTGAAAAAGTACTTTGGGTGTGTAAAAAATAACCCCGCACGGGTGAGTCCGTGTCAAAAAGGGCTTGCGATGTGTTGATTCCACTCACGAGCGGAACCTTGCGTCGTTTCTCCTTTCGCCGGGTCGGGCGCGTCATTTTTTCTCTCCGCAGGAGAGCGATGCGTTGATCCGGTCAGCACTCTCGGGTCCGGGCAGGCCTTGTGTTGTTTTTCCATGCCCAGCAGTACTTGAGTTGGAAATCCAGCTGCACGATGATCCAAAAACCGGGTAGTGATCCCCCAGCCTCCGTCAGCGATGCTGCGCGTTGTTTCTCCTGCTCCATGCGTCGATTCTTTGGTCATGTTTCCTACAAGCGTCGATTCTCAGCTGCGGAGCCGGCGGCGCATCGTTTCTTCAGCTGCATATCGGAGTCACGTCGATCTTTTCCCTGCACGGTGTTCTGTGCGCGGATTTTCTTCCCCCTACAATACAGGGTCCCAGGAACTGGATGGGCACCACAGGGCAGAATAGGAGTCGCTCCAGAGACTCCAGGTGCTGGCAGAGAGAAGTCTTCGCTGTCCCTGAGACTTCAAACAACAGAAGGCAAGCTCTAGATCAAGCCCTTGGAGATTTCTTCTCAAGATGGAAGACACACAAAGTCCAGTCTTTGCCCTCTTACTCTGGCAGAAGCAGCAACAGCAGGATAGCTCCACAGGGCACAGTCACAGGCAGGGCAGCTCTTCTTCCTCAGCTCTTCAGCTCTTCTCCTGGCAGAGGTTCCTCTTGTTTCCATAAGTGTTTTTCTAAAGTCTGTGGTTTTGGGTGCCCTCCTTATACCCAATTTCTCCTTTGAAGTAGGCCTACTTAAAAGTAAACTCTCTTTTGAATGTCACAGGCAGGGCAACTCTTCTTCCTCAGCTCTTCAGCTCTTCTCCAGGCAGAGGTTCCTCTAGATTTCCAGAAGTGATCTAAAGTCTGTGGTTTTGGTGCCCTTCTTATACCCATTTTGCCATTTGAGGTAGGCTTACTTCAAAGAAAAGTCTCTCTTGTTTGTCAAAACCTGCCTTGCCGCAGGCCAGGCCCCAGACACTCACCAGGGGGTTGGAGACTACATTGTGTGAGGGCAGTTACAGCCCTTTCAGGTGTGAGTGACCACTTCTCCCCTCCCTTCTAGAACAGATGGCTCATCAGAATATGCAGGCTACACCCCAGCTCCCTTTGTGTCACTGTCTAGTGTGAGGTGCAACCAGCCCAACTGTCAAACTGACCCAGACAGGGAATCCACAAACAGGCAGAGTCATAGAAATGGTGTAAGCAAGAAAATGCTCATTTTCTAAAAGTGGCAGTTTCAAATACACAATCTTAAAATCAACTTTACTAAAATATGTATTTTTAAATTGTGAGCTCAGAGACCCCAAACTCCACATGTCCATCCACTCCCAAAGGGAATCTACACTTTAATCAGATTTAAAGGTAGCCCCCATGTTAACCTATGAGAGGGACAGGCCTTGCAACATTGAAAAACATATTTAGCAAAATGTCACTGTCAGGACAGATAAAACACATTGATATATGTCCTACCTTAACCATACAATGCACCCTGCCCTTGGGGCTACCTAGGGCTTACCTTAGGGGTATCTGACATGTATGAAAGGGGAAAGTTTAGGCCTGGCAAGTGGGTACACTTGCCAAGTCGAATTTACAGTTAGAACTGCACACACAGACACTTCAGTGGCAGGTCTGAGACATGATTACAGAGCTACTTATGTGAGTGGCACAATCAGTGCTGCAGGCCCACTAGTAGCATTTGATTTACAGGCCCTGGGCACCTCTAGTGCACTGTACTAGGGACATACTAATAAATCCAATATGCCTATCATGGAAAAGCCAATTACATACACATTTTGTAAAGGAGCACTTGCACTTTAGCACTGGTTAGCAGTGGTAAAGTGCCCAAAGTAACATAAACATAAAAATCAGAGTCCAGCACACATCAACAACCTGGGGAACAGAGGAAAACGATAAGGGAGACCACGCCAAGGATGAAAAGTTTAACACTGTTCCTGTCTTTTTGTTTGAAAAGTCTCCCTTGAGCTAATAAGTTGACGAACTCTAGCTGATATACCTGCCCTTAGTGAGTGGGACAGAGACCTGAGAAGACTTTGGGCAGCATTTCCAGCACCCCCAAAAGAATGTGTTGCTCTCTACTGAAGGACAGCTATTCTGAAACAGGTGTCTAGAGATACATAGCACTGGCTGCACCAGCAAGGATGAAGGTGACTAAAGACTGTCACTGAAGGATAGTGCTATCATGCACTGCATTTGCCATGATGCCTTGGGCAAACTGAGTGCTGGTGAGTGCAGCAGTGTGCTCCGGCTCTCTTTTTTTGTTGAGAAGGCTTCCTTGAACTAATAAGTCGATGAGCTTTGGCTGATGCACCTTGGCCTAGTGAGTGGTACAGAGAGCTGAGGAGACTTTGGCCAGCATTTCCAGCACTCCCAAAGAATGTGTTGCTCTCTTCTGAAGAAGGACAACTATCAGGGAAAGACATGTCTAGAGATATACAGCACTGGCTGCACCAACAAAGTTAAAAAACTAAATACTGTCACTGAAATATAGTGTTATCATGCACTGCATGCATCATGTCATGATGCACTGGGATGAATTCAGTGCTGGGATGTGAGGCAGTGTGTTTCCACCTTCTTACAGTCCCTGATTAATTTGCTGCAGTTTTACCTTCTTAGGTTTTGTACTAAGAGCCCCGGTTACATTGGAGAGGGTTGCAGGGAGCAAGGAGAGCATCTTTGGTGGTAGTTGGTGAGCTGGAACTTCTCACAGGTGGTTCAATGCAGGCTGTCAATGCCTCTGTGCAAGGAGACGGGCTGGCCGTGGTTCAGGGATAATGAGCAGTGCAGTTTGTGTGCAAACGGGCTCGTTCTCGATAGCCTGTGAACCACACCAAGGGACCAGGATCACTTGGGGGTCAGAAATTTGCTGAAGATGGGTCTTGGAGTGGTTGGGGAGCCTCTAATGTCCCTGAAGCTCAGATCAGGAGGGCAGAACACCAGCCCTTTGAGCACTCTGGGGCCCTGGGTTCAAGATGAAATTGTAGGTCCAGTTCTTCTTCCCGAGGCAAAAGGGCAGCAGAGCGGCACACCAGGGCAGCAGTTCCCTCAGAGTAGCCGTTCAGCAGAGTGGCAGTTCTTGCAGCAGCAAAGAAATCCTTCTTCCACAAGTCCAGAAGCATACTGAAGAGATGATGTCTGAGGTCCTACTTTTATACCCCCTGTGAGAAGTTGGGTTGTTAGTTCAGTGGGGTGTGAGCCATGGTCAAGCAACAGACACAATCCCTTGCAGGGTGAGCCACAATAAGTCACTAATCTAACCTGTGCTTAACTCTGGGTCACTTGGCACAAAAAGCAGTCATGCTAAACTTAGAGGCAATGTGTTAAGTATGTATGCAGTACACAAACAACAATACAGTGAACACACAACACAAGAAAAATCCCAAACCAATTTAGAAAAATAGAACAAATCGTAATACATGATTTGACACCAAAAGCCATGAAAATCCAATTAGTAGAATCAGATTATTGAATCTGTGCAGTTTTAGGTTCAAAATAGAAAGTCCTCAGTTTTGCAAAATAGCCACTTGGGCACTTTTAGCACCACAACCAAGAGTCCAGAAATGGATGGATACATCTTGGGGGTTCAAGACTCACTCAGCCTGGGTTCAGATGCAGGTTTAAGATGGTGAGAGCCTGTTATGTCCCTGTGGTTCAGAGCAGGAGACCAGCTCAACCTGCCCTTGGAGTCACTTCTGAGGTCCTGAGTGCAGGTGGTGATACAGGGATCTACAGCAGGGCTGGCCTCTGAAGTTCCAAGCAGGCTTCAGGCAGCAAAGCAGTCCTTCCAGGTACGTCAGCAGTCTGAGAGAGTGCACAGCAGAACACAGAAGCATGCAGCCCTCTGAGAGCCCTTCTGCAGGTCCAGTAATGAACTGAGGAGCAAGTCTGAGAGCCCTATTTTTATACCCTGGTGCTCTGCTCCTCAACATTGGGTGAAGTTTCAAGAAAGGTTCTCTGAAGTTTCAGGAATTTCGTGCCTTCCCTGCCCTGTCTCCTAGCTGGCTGCACTGACAATTCAGGGTTGTTAAGCTCATTGCGTGTGGGCAGAGCCCAGCCTCTTCAGTTGTAAGTGTGGCTGTGCTTAGCTCCGGCCCCCACCCCATCAAGTCAGTTAATGGCACATTCAGGCTCTGACCTAAGGCAGATTACAGGCACAGAGTGCTAAGGGCAAGAAACGCCAACTTTTTAAAAGTGACATTTTCAAACTTGTGATAATAAATCCGACTTTACCATTAAAGAGGGTTTTACATTACAAGTTCATAGGTACCAGACATGAGATATCTACCAACTCTGGTTTCAGAATTACAACGTATTAATTGTGAGAAGGGATCCCCAATGTTACCGTATGGGAGGGATAAGCCTCTAATTAGTAAGAAAACAAATCTGGGAGTTTTTCACTACTAGGACATGTAAAACTAAAAAGTACATGTCCTATCTTTTTATTACACTGTGCCCTACCCTATGGGCTACTTAGACCTACCTTAGGGTGACTTATGTGTATTAAAAGGGAAGGTTAAGGTTTAGCAAGAGAATTTAAATGCCAAGTCAACATGGCAGTAGGACACTGCCTTCTCGCTGCAATGGCAGGTCTGGAGCAAGTTTTAAGGTGCTGCTTAAGTGGGTGGCACAATAAGTGCTGCAGGCTCACTGGTAGCATTTAAGTTACAGGCACTGGGTATATGGTATACCACTATGCAAGGGACTTACATGTAAATTAAATATGTCAATCAAATATATTCCAATCAAACCATGTTTAGGGGAGTGTTCACATGCACTTTAGCACAGGTTAGCATTGGTAAAGTGGACAGAGTCCTAAGGCCAACAAGCAAATTTCCCGCTCAAAGTAGGGGGAGGAAGGCAAAATGTTTGTAGGTCACGGTGTAGAGAGGGTAATTTCCAACACCCTGGTGCCCTGGTTCTGGAAAGTGGGAGAAGCTTCTCGGCAGTGGTTTTGAAGTGGATTGAATTTCCTGCCTCTCATGGGTCCAAGCTGGCTGAATTTACAATGCAGGGTTGTTAGGCCATTTGTGTGAAGGCAGAGCACGTTATTCAGTTGTAAGTAGAGCTGTGCTCAGCTGCGCTTCACCCCCCATCCTGCCAGTAGATTCAGAAACATCTAAATCCTCTATTACGTGACTGTCACCAAGGATTTCAGCAAGTCCAACTGCCAGATACATACAGTCATGTGACCCAAGATAAGCTATAGGCACAAAAGGGCTGAGGGCAGGACAAACCCAACTTTCTAAAAGTGACATTTTCAAAATTGTAATGAAAACTCAGATTTTACCATTTACTATTTTACCGATAAGCGGCTATACGGACTTTGCCAGTGGATGTAAAACTGAATCTATCTCGCCAGGAAAAAACTTCCCATCCTGGAAGACAGGCTTGTTATAGACTTTTTTTTTGTCAGCAGGCACATGTTTTCATAGCCATTGTTTTCATGTCTACCATTAGAATATTTTGGAATACATGTATCAATAATTGTATAAACTGCAAAAAACAATCTGTTTATTGCACATTAAATAACAGTATTATTCAATTAATTCTAATGATTAGCGACTTCTGCATTTAATAAAGTGCCTACAACTTGTCATGACCACTCACTGAAGACAAAACACGAATGTCAGTTACTGTGTCAATATGAGTGCGAGAGATAGCTTAAAATATGACTACCTCATTAAAATTTCACGCAGATCCCAGAAAAGGTTCGTCTGGGTTTGGTACACCCAATACACCAAGAGCCCGAGGTGAACTAAAGAATGATCATAGTGTGCATTGTTAACTTCTCACACACAAATCAGTTCACGATGTTAGCTGGTTCTATCATAGACATACGTGACAAAAACAACACATTTCGTTCCGAAACCAGCATAATGTGCATAAGGCGTAAAGCTACACATCACTGGATGCACTGCGTAAGCAACGAGTTGTCACAAAAATCCAAAACTGTTTGTTATCATAAGTTAGATTTGCAGTGTAACAGAATGAAACTTCAAATTCCAAGATCTCTATATGATGTCTGCATAGCTCCATGTGAAGGTAGTAGCTGCTGCAAGTGCTCTTACCCCCCCCCCCCCCACACCTCGAGCCCTCCACCGCCCCCTGGCGTGGGAACACGATTTACCGCAGTAGCAGGTGGAATCTTCGCCAGTCTGGAAGTGCTGCGGGCTCTGTGTGGGCCTGTTTTACCGTCGGAGCCAGCTGTGCGCTGGGACTCGGCGCGTCTGTGCGCTTGCAGCTGGCAAACTGCACTTGGCTGCAGGCTCCGGTGTGTTAGCGTCTCTAGTCGAGAAAGGATTAGGAAAACAGCTAGTTTTTAGAATGATTTGTGCAGGCGCATGGCTAATAATTAAGCTACTTAAAACCTCCTCCCAGTGCTTAAGGAAGTCCTGGCGGCGCGACGACTCGTGTTTATTTGTGCAGTGTATGAATCGCAGTTTGAATGTTGTGCACCGTGTTTGTGTGCAAAGAAACATTTGTGGGAGTTTTGGCCTCACGGATTTCCAAATGTGGAACCAATTTCACAACAGGGGTTTTGAAAATCAATTGACGGATTCTCTCTCGTTGGCAACAAGAGTCAGATTCACATCTCGGTCAGTAGAGCCAACTCTTTGGGATGGCTTGGTGATTGAGAATAATCAGGTATGTCTTAGTAAGAGTCTGGTTTCATCTGTTGCTTGGGTAATTTCCGAGCTGCCAAGTGTGGTTTTAGGTCGGGCCCGTCAACAGTAGGTGTCTGGACTTTTAACTGTACACATTTTGGGGCAAACTCGTTTGAGCCTGCCCTCATTCCTTTTTTTTTTTTTTTTTCTTTTTTAATATGTCGGAGGGAGGGGGTTACATGAGAAAAAAAAGAAGAAGACATAATATATCCGTGCGAAGAAAGTAAAGTAAACAAAACAACGGGAGAAAGAAGACCTTTAAAAAAAACCTCAGTTATATATATCACATATCGAAACAATTAGCATTTTTTTTTTTTGTTTTTTTTTGTTGTTTTAAACTGTGTCTTGATATTCCAACCATCTAGTCAGTGGTGCCCACATTCGTTCTCCTCTATGTTTCTTCTTATGACCCTTTAACTTATAAAGACTTAATTCAGTATTATAGATGGTAAGTAATCTAGAGCGCCAATTCTCAAACGTGGGGGGTTCTTTTTTGAGCCAATCTGTAGCAATACATAAGCGGTATATTGCCATGGACAAAAATAAAAATCGCCTTATTTTATACAGTGCAGGTTCCGTACTTTCAGGTGAGTCCACGACTCCCAATACTACCAGCATAACAGTAACCTGAATATTGCAATGCGTGATCTTCTTAAGGAATACCTCTATCTCATTTAATATTCCCTGCAACATTGGGCATACAAAGAACATATGCATTATCTCAGCTTCAACTTCCCCACATCGATTGCAGCTTCCAGAGGATATCCCCCACTTTTTCAGTTTTGCTGGAGTATAATATAAGTCCATCAGTGTTTTGTAATGCTGGGTTTTCAAATTAGCTGATAGAAATGTTGTCTCAGCCATGGCTAAGGATTGGTCCACCCACTCTCCAGCCACCCCAAATCGTGCAATCCATCTCTCATTCTGTTGTGCCATATCATCTACTTGTAGCTCTGTTAGTAACTTATATAACTTGCCAATCTTTGCCCCATTTTTAACAGCCTCAACTACCGGGATCTCCGACAACTGTACTGTAACGCACTTCTGAGACTGTAAAAAATTTCGTATTTGCAAAAATTTAAAAAAATGGGTCTTAGGTAAGCCGAATTGAGACTGCAGATCCGTAAATGATTTATAACCGGATTTACAATACAAGTCTCCGACTTTATTTATTCCCCTAGAACGCCAAAAATCTAGTATGGGATCCCTAAAGATATGATTTGGGATAGCTGAAAATTTCACTGGTGTATAAGCCGTAATCTTTCCCAGTCCCATACTCCGTTTTATCTGAGCCCAAACCTTGAAGGCGGACAAAAAAGGCTTAAATCTTACTTTTTTAAAGTAACTTGGTTCCTCAAATTTTGATAACCAACCACTTGCCTCCCCACCCGCCATCATAGTATAAATAGGGGTTGATTTTACTTCTTCATTACCCTTAAAACTTCCCCTTATAAGTTCATCCATATGTTGAAGGCAACAGGCGTAGTAATACAGTGTAAAATTAGGGACTGACCACCCGCCTCGATCTTTGGGAAGTGTCATATACTTCATTGCCCTTCTCGTTTTAGCATACCCCCATAAAAAATTATTCCCCATCTTTTCCAATCTTTTAAGCCATTTTTTATCAACCTCAAGGGGAATAGCCCGAAATAAATATAGGATTTTTGGCAGAACCATCATTTTCAATACATTGCAGCGACCCTCTAGCGATAAGTGCAAATTATGCATTCGGTCTAAATCCCTCTTTATTCTATTTAATAATGGGATAAAATTAATTTCCACCAACCGATTAACCACTGATGTAATCTTCACCCCCAAATACACTGCTTCAGATACCAATCGTCTATCTACTAGTGAAACGTGCCCAGAACATACTATTTGTGTTTTATCTGAGTTCAGCTTATATCCGGAGTATTTTCCGAACTCTCTTGCCTCTATTTCTATTGCCCCAATAGCTTCCTCCGTATTGCTTGTCACTATAGCTACATCATCAGCATATGCAAACACCTTATATGTTTCTCCATGATATAATAGAGGTTGAATATTTTTGCATTCTTCTAATCTCAGCAAGAAAGAATCAATATATAGAGCAAAGAGCAAGGGGGAACATGGACACCCTTGTCTAGTCCCCCTAGAGATTAAGATAGTATCTGATTCCAAACCAGCAATGCAAATTCTAGCTTTTGGGGCTACATATAGAGTTTTTATAGCTGTAATATATCCACTCCCTATACCTTTCCAGCACATGACTTCCCATAGAAACTTCCACGATACACGATCGAATGCCTTCTCGGCATCCAAAAGTAATAATCCTAAATTTGTTTGATATAGTTCTGCAAGATCAAACATGGCTATTATTCTTCTTATATGATCTATTGTATCTCTACCCGGAATAAACCCATGTTGTTGTTTTCTAACCAGCCTGACTATCACATTTGCCAATCTACTGGCCAAAATCTTTGCATAAATCTTTCCATCTACGTTTAACAAAGATATGGGTCTGTATGAACTGGGGAACTCTGTTGATTTATCCTTTTTTTTTAGTACTATGATACTTGCACATTCCCACGATAAGGGTGCCTGACCTGCCTGCGCTATACAAAAAATGCTATGCATATCCTTTTTAATGTCTATCAGGAAGGTCTTGTAAAATTCAAGTGGTATTGCATCCGGTCCAGCAGCTTTCCCTGTTGCCAGGGAGCTTACTGCCTCAATTATCTCATCAATACGAATTGGTGCATCTAATGTAATTTGTTCCTCAGAAGAGAGCCTTGTACTCTTTAATCCCCCCAGAAATTCACTAACCTTTTTTTGTAGCTGTTCAGAATACACTATATCTTCACTATACAGCTCCTGATAGTAACCCTTAAAAACCTCTAGAATTCCTTCTAACTCTGTATGTTTCCGCCCATTACCTTCAATTATATTCAAAACATTCTGTTTAACTGCCTTTTGTCTGACCCGTCTAGCTAAGACTTTTCCTGTGGATTCACCATATTCATAACACTCCAATCGGTGACTTTGATAGACGGCTGCCACTGTTTTATTCAAGTAAGCATTTATTTTAGCCTTAAGAATCACCATTTGGGTCTGAGTGAGAGTAATGTCTTCTCTACTAGTAATTTTACTAGCTAACTCCCTCTCTTTTGTTATTAATCTTTCTTGAAGTTCTACAATTTCCTTCCCCCTAATTTTCTGTATTCCCAAACTATAGCTAAGAGTTTCACCTCTCACTGCAGCTTTAAATGAATCCCATACCATCCCCGGATCTGCCGTATTCCTATTGATGTCAAAAAAGTGGTGAATCCACTCTTTCATATGGGATATATATCCTGGGTCAACCAACAATTTCCTATCAAATGTCCATACACGACGCGGATTAGATGGTCCCTTAATTGTTATGGACAATATTAATGGATTATGATCTGATAAGAATCTGGGTTTGCATTCTATTTCAGCCCCATGGATTAAGTTTTGTGATACGAAAAAATAATCCAACCTTACCAATTTAGCATGTGGGAACGAGTAATAGGTATACCCTGGATCTACAGTTTTAATATTTTCCCAGACATCTCTCAACCCATGTTCCCTTACTAACCTCCTTAGAGCTTTCCATACTTTAGGCTTTCGTCCCTGATATAAACTCTGGGTGTCCATGCTCCTGCTACCTACCTCTAAATGAATATTTAAGTCGCCACAAATAATTATTGGTAAGGGCCATCCAACTAGTTCCATATTCAACGTATCCAGAGGCTCAGCCTCGTCCAAAACTGATCCATATATAGTGCAGAGGGTAAATTTAAATGTATTCACGGATAATTCTAAGAGAGCCCACCGCCCATCGTTACTTGCTCGAGATCTACAAACTTGTACATTGTTATTTCTGGCAAGTATCGTCACCCCACGTGTCGAAACCTCCTGTCTGGTACAAACAAGAGGCGTCAACCCAAGCTCTCGTATGAGCTCTCGCTTACTCCATGCAATGTGTGTTTCCTGCAAGCAATATAAATCTGATTTAATTAGTTTAAGACCAGCTGCCACTCTTTTCCTTTTCTGGGGGCTATTTAGACCGCAAATATTCAGTGTACAAATCCTTAATCTATTTGCCATATCACTCAGTTTGATGTACCAAACTCACGTCAATACTTTCTCCCTTAAAGAAACCAACTTGTTGATATTGAATCCTATACATCCTCTTCTTTTGATATGTCTTCATTAAATTGTTCTGAACATTTCTACCTATATTAGTGCCCCCCCTCTCCCCACCACCCCTCTCCCCCCTCTCCCCCCTCTCCCATCCTCCCACCCCTTATACCCCAACCCTGCTACCAACCACCCCCTCCCACCCCCCTACACCCCTTACCCCTACCCTTACACCCAATTTATGGAGAGTATGGGATCTCACTGTCCCTAATGATGGTAAAGCTTCCGCTCCGACCGTCCCTACCCAGTGCATGATTTTCTTTTTCTTTTTCTTTTTTTCTTTTACCTTTTCTCCCTTTCTTTGTCTTTATCTCTCTCTATCTAACCCTGTTTCAGCCAAAACAATATCTTACCCCCGGCTCGAATTCTCAGGGCTTAACTCCTAACCCTCTCTACTTTACCCCCACCCCTATGTCCCAATCCAGAAAATCTATTTTAGGGAACCGGACCGTTAAGTCCACCCAAAAAAGCCCTTGCTTTCTCCTCTGTCGTGAAGAAGTAAGTCCTATTATCCATTACTACTTTCAGTTTAGCCGGATTTAATAAAAAAACCTGTGCCCCCTTACTTTGAAGTGGCTGAATTAACTGCCGGAGCCTCCACCTTTTTTCAACAGTAATATGGCAATAGTCTGGTCTCACAAAAAACTCACATCCCTTAGCCTTACTTCTAGCATTGGGTCGAGCTCGGTCGTATATAGCCTGCCTTGCCTGATAATTAAGCAAAGAGATTAATATTGCTCTAGGTCTACCACTTCCTCCTTCTGAGTTTGGTCCTATTTTACTAAAAGGAAATCGATGGGCTCTTTGAACCTCTTTGTCCCAGTCCCACTGGTGTAAGTCCGGAAAAGCTTCCTTAAGAAGTGCGACCATAAAGCTATGTATATCTGATCCTTCAAGTCCTTCTGGTACACCCAGGACGCGCAGATTATTCCTCCTCATTCTGTCCTCTAAATCTGTCAATTTCCACTGAGTGTCCTCAAGTTGTTTCTCCATCATTTCTCGAGATGACTGGCGAGCTCCAGCCTCATCCTCCAGACGCGAGATCCGGGTCTCTGCTTCTTCCATCCGTGTAGTAAACTCTGAACATGTCTTAGCTACTCGACGAATTTGGATTTGCATCTTGCGGCAAGCCATTTGAGTCCTACGGCTCTCTAATTTAGATTCCTCTCGATGTTCCATAATGCTTTGATATATGGTTTCCAGTGACACAGGATTAGGCTGTTTTTCACCATTATCAAATAGAGTTAAATCATCCTTGGAATACTCCCACTGAAGCCCCTGAAGACCCTTAGTGTCCAATGGGTTAGTGGAGTGCTTATTAGGTCCTGCTTGCTCACTTCTCTTCCTCTGTTTTTTCCTGACAGTGGCACTCCTGCCACTCTCCTGTAATTCCTTTCCCAGTGCCAAAGAGGACACCTCAGATTCGAATTCAGAAGAAGTTTTATCCGCCTCCAAATCCAGCTGCTCGTTGCTTGACCAACTTGAATGATCTGATAGTGAGAAAAACTTGTCTCCTTGTATTGTCTCATTATCGCGTAATTCCACTGGCCTCCGCTCCACCTGTAATAATGACCTAGCGCCTTGTGCGCCCTCCCTCTGCTCCCTCTGCTCCATCTGACTCCCGGTAGCTTGTTTTTGTAAAGTTGCCACATCTTCAGCATCACTCTGCCCACCTTCATGCGGGGGGGGCACATCTATAGCCGTCATCTCTTCGTTTACTAGAGGATCAGCCTCCTCCACAGCGGCGGGGGGGTATCTATGCCCCCCACCAGTATGTCCTTCCCTTTCTCAAAATACCTGTCCAGTGAAGCACTCTTGTTTTTGGAGACAACCTTCTCACCTAAGCCTTGTTTTATATCCGTACCCCCCCCCTGCCGTGCCGACAGGCTTGCTCTTACCGGCTTGCCTCGTCCAGACAGAGTCACATTTTTCACTCCCTTAGGTGGCATTTTTACCTTTTTTTTTTGCTTTTTAATGCAAAATGCGTTATTATAATATACGCCCAGTGTCAAATACTTGTAATAAAATAAAGAAACTCTGACCGTTTTTTGAGTCCACGTCGAAAATTGCCCCCAATTGGGGCCCGTGAGCACAGACCTGTAATTGTCTTCAGGTAGGAGCAGGAGCAGTCCAGACCGCATCCCGGGAAAACACTTTGCAATCCTTTTGGCCTCCGTCAGCAAATCCACGTAGTTTTACTTCTCCCAGGGGAAAAAAAGGCCCCGCAGAAACCAAGAAACCAAGAGCCAAGTAGCCTTGAACAATCCTCACATGAGAAGCAGTCCTTCAAAAAGCAATGTCACCCGCAATATTTCCCGCCCCTCCTGAGAGTCCTGGGACAGTCATCCCCAAGAAAAGAGGGAGCAGGTGAAGCAACGCACAATGTTGCTAAAATGCCGCTACATTGTTTTCCTCTAAGCGCGACTGCCGAAGGAAGCTCCGACCCGCGGGAGAGCTGCCGCAACACTGGAAGGGTTCCTTGGTCGGAGCAGACGCTTCGCGGCTGCGTTACGCGGCCGCCATCTTGCTCTCCGTTTCCGATCACCCCCCTGCCCTCATTCCAATGAATGTTTAGTTCCGACTAGGCTCACATTGCCATCAATGCATTTCAATAACTTGAAGCACATTTGGTCTCACAAAGATAACAGCCATTATTAGTTTTTCCACCCAAAAAGCTTTATTGAAGGATTAGCAAAGTTAAAAATTCAAATAATAATTTTTGTCATAGTTCAGTAGCAATACACGAGTGCATTAGCCCACATTTTTAAAGTAATTTAACATCATAAATGCAAAGACACCCTATACTGCTAGGTTATGAGAGAGTCCGGACTTTGGGGAAAACTCAGGGTAATAAGTGTCAGAATGAATGCCTTTGAAAGGCAGATAAAGGATCTTCTAACAAGGAGTAAAGGACCTCTGCTCATACACATCAAAAAAGAGAATTTCGTCTAAGGGTCAATAAAAGTTTCTTCTGACAAGGAAGCGAGACATCTCTGTATAAGTTTACATTACATTAACTTAAAACACACATTTTCAACATTTTAGGAGGGCTAAACATCAGAAAAGGCATGAGGTATGCATGTCTTTCACTAATGAAATCAAGCAAATTTTAAAAGGCAAGCCCATGAACCAATGAAAATGATGGGTGTGACATGGGCATGGTCAACCCTAAAAAGATCACAAGAGGAATATGGTTGTCTAACGCTGCAGCCTGTGTTAACAATAGTCTGTTAAATGTGGAAAATGCACAGTAAATACATGCTGTCTGTTAATTTGTTATGTGTGCTAAACATTTAATTATGAAAAACGCCTAACACTCCTTTAATGACAACTTGTAACAATAATGAAAAAATAATGTAACGTATACGTGTCTGGCTTTGCTTTCTTCAGCCACTGATCAGGTGCAGCATTATCCGCCATGTTGACTCACACTACAGAACAGCGTTTCAGAATGACTAAATGGCTCCACCCCTCTCAGCCATTGACCTTCTTACCACCTTCTTTCACTCTCTATATATGACTGCGTTGGAAGGAGTCCATTCAGAAACCCACATGCACAGGTGTCTGCGTTGGCGTCAAGCTGGTATTTACAATGCTCCTGCTTCTGCAAAGGCACTGGTGGCTGTCCTTGCTCGTGGTTCCTTTGCAGAGGCAGGCTTGGCTGCAGGCAGTGCTCACACTACTGTGGCTCGGTATTTTGTCAAGCTGCAGGCTAAATGTGAATCCATGATAGAGATTCTGGGAATTTATTTTTAAAGAGTCTTTTTGTGAACGAATGCAGCCTACAGTGCATGCTGTCTCAGTGCATGCTGTCTCAGTGCATGCCGTCTAAGTGCATGCCCTGCAGAAAGACTAAGGCCCATTTACATGGTATATGCGTGAAGCAAGGCTCTCAGTCACATTTATGGGGCCACGCAAAGCTACTTTGCATGGCTTTGAGTAGTCCCATAAATATGGAGTAGCACAACACAGCAAAAGTCGCAGCATTGAGCTACTTTGCCCTGGATAAGCATTCCATGGGGATTGCGGTGGGTGTTTCCCACGAAACTCCTATGGATTTTGACACATTCCCAGACTTAGAAGACCTTGTGAACCTGGGGATGCACTAAACCTCATGCGTCCCCAGGGGAGGCGCAATGAGAAGAAATATCTTTTTTTCTCCTCGTTTATTCATCTTTCTATGTTTGCTGCAGCAGACAGAGAAAGAAGAAAATGCTTCAGGGGACTTTTTTGTGCAGGAAGTTGTCCCTTCCTGCACAAAAACAATCCTGCATGCAAAAGAGGCAGCCTTGCACCATGGTGACCAGCACAGGGGGGAAGGACAGGAATGCACTGTACATCATTGATACGTTCCCTGTGGCACAGGGCAGCGCAGGGCTGTCCTGTGCCACAAAATCGTAAATATGCTCCTAAGTTTTCAAAAATTGATGCACAGCTCTGTGTGTCTAGTGACAGAGAGCATGAACTCTGTGCTGTTCAAGCTGCACCACCATCAGACGTTATCTCAATCACTGATAACTTTTATTTTTTATTTCAATATTAATATTTCTCTTGCGTCCGTGTTCTTGTCCAGCAACAGGCAAGTTCCTGCTTACTTATAGGCACCGAAGTCAAAACTAAAACTGCTAAACACATTGAGAAGTGGAAGGGGTGCACTTATTAGCTGTACCCAACAACTGCAAGCATTGCTAGAGCTAATAAAAGAACATGCTACCTAGTGGCACGACTAATGGCAAAACTGCCATCTTTGACCTTTAAAAGTGTATGTCGCCATCTTGCAATGGGATCATCATTTCTTGAAATGCTTGGAAGTCTTTCTGGAAGTTCTCTTTATGTCTTTGCTATTCTGTTGCTTTATTGTATTTGGCTTCAGTTGTAATTATTAGTTTTACAATTCAACTACTAATATTAATAATATTTTGTGTCTCAAGGAAGATAATAGCTACAACTTCAGGTCAAGCCACCTCCATTGTTCTCCTGCAATGGCAGTTTTCACTCCTCACCAGAGCTTAATTTGAACCGGTGGCTGCCTGTGGGGCCACCTGCACTCATTTTTGTGAACCCGTCACTTATTTTTCCACATTACACATTTATGAGCGTGCAAGAAGAAATAACACTTAAAATGGAAAGGTAAATAGAAAAAAGTCACAAAGGGAGATAGCAGGTACCTGCACGAGTTAAATGAATGGGCAGGGAGTGCCTGGTGGTGTATAAAGAGGCATGGGCTGGAGTTAAAACTACTCACCTTCTGAGCAGACCCCTGGGCAATCGCACTTGTTAACCCGTTTTTTCATTCTTAACAGGAATCCAATGCTTCGCTGCTGCGAGGGATCTTTTGACCCAGTAAGGAGTGTGGTTAACCATATATAATTATTTCAGGACCACCCCAAAGATTGGAAACCATGACTAATAGAATCACAGAAGTAAAACTCCAATCAGTGAAAGTTTCAAAGCTTTTCAAACCACAAAGCTAATGTCACATAAACTGTGTGTAAAGTCATATTGTAAAGATAAATCAACACCATTGGTTGCCCAAAACGCTGAAACAAATGTAATCAAATTAACATTAACACAATTAAGCATTCAAGAAGGATAATCCATATCATTAAAAAATAGTTTTTGTCACAGAAATATATCTGAGATCAGACTGTGTTAGCATTTGTTAGGTTCAATTAAGCAAAATATACAATTCGTTGTTGGACATAGGTTGCCCCTACAGATAACGAAATTAGGATATGCATGTGTAGGGACAGGCTAACACCTGAGGGCAAAATACAAAAGAAACAAGAATACATTTGGAAAAATAATCTATCAAGGGTTACAAAATACTAACTAGAAAAATAAAGTAGGTGAGTTTCAGCATCCTAGCTTCTATTCTAGAAAAAGGAAAACATGTCAAGGAAAATGGCATCAACATGTATATATAGCGCTCCTAAGATCAGCATTCACGGATTCTTCACCAGCAAAGCACATAGATCATCAGCAAAGTCTACTCAGAAGCACCATCATGGAAGTGTGGAGCAAGAGCTGCACAAAGTCAAGAGTGCTCGATAGCCAAGAAAAGACTAACTAAAACTTGTAAAGTCTGTCCCTAATAAGGAACACTTAGGATATTCTCATTCACCAAGTTCGTGGTCCCACATCTTGCCAAAGGGGTAATGTCCAATTAAAATTAGTGGCATGACTTCAAGTTGCAACAGTCCAGTATTTCCTCAGGTTTGGTCTGAAGTCATCTCATCTTTCTGTGTGAATCCAAATAGTCATTTACAATTTACTAGCACTTGCAACAATTCAAATTCTTACCAGGTTACACAATGCACTTGTCTCCGTCCCATGTGAATCCGCATGTTACTTGAAACAATTTTAGTTCATGTTATGTTCACAGGCCTATATGTTCCAGACCAAGGTCATTTAACTAAAAGCCTCTGTACAATTGAACAAAGTCATTATTGCTACTCATGAGAATGAAACTTAGTGGAAAAAATCACTTTAGAAAGAACAACAATTCATCACTTTGATATGATTGCAATTACAAGCTCTGGAGGCCTAGTTATGCTAACACAAGAAAATATAAATGCAATTAATTCAATACTGATTAATAAAATACACATAGTTGAGAAACTTATAAATGCAACATTAATAATATGTCATCAAAAAGAAAAAAAACATTTAATTATGAATTTAAAAACTTGTTAAGGCATCATGTTAGATATAAAACAGAAGTGCATTTATTTTTATGCGCATGTCTATTCAAACTCATAAATTACACATACAACATGAATATAAATTTGTTTTAATACTATCAGTTAATCTGTTGTATAAATATACTTTAGCATCATTTATTTTTTGTCAACTCTTTGTTATATCTGGTGGGCATAATTGTGACCAACAAAATGAAAACATGAACACTTAAAATAGTGTCAGTGCAGCTTTCTACATTAGGCTGTTACATATGAGACATAACTTGTCATCTTTTGTTGATGTATGGGTCACTAAAGCATTACTAAAATGTTTACACTCCGACACACTCATTCTTTTACAAGCTAAGCCCTACTCCTCACTCACAATGAGGCAGTCATGAAGAGCCTGGTAGTGCATGTTACAAAACTTTGGCTTCCATAGTGCAACATCATTAAGACCAGCAAGCAAGAATCCCTAAATAAAACATCATTATTGAAATGCCAGATGGGGCTTCCAAGTTTGACAGCTCAAAAGGATATTTAAAAACTAAAGTTTCCCTTGTATAATTAGGGTAACCGGTTTTAATGTTTTTGTTTTTGAACAAGCATTGATAACCTCAATAGTTTTTGTTTTAATGTGCTATTGCATGCAAAACCAGACACTGACAAAGGCTAATTGTGCGGTGTCTCTGTTCAGCCTGACAACATTGAATCTTAAAATCTGCACTGCAAGGTAGATGAACAAAATATAGCAAGACAGTGTTAGACCTGTCAATTTTAAAGAAACCTTGCCTCAAAATTTTTGTCTTCCTCCTCCATTTTTGCTCCATTTTTGCTGATCTTGTTTCAGTTGCCCTTTACCACTGCTGACAGGTGCTAAACTCCTCAAAAAATGGTAACATTGGCTTATCACAGTTGGCATATTTTAATTTTCTTACAGGTCCCACATAAAGTGAGACTCCATGTACCTAGGGCATGTCAATTAAATGCTAGCTGTGGGCTTGCAGCAGTTATTGGGCCACACACTTGAGTAGCCCTGTTAAACATGTATCAGGCCTGCCAAAGCAGTCTGTGTGTACAGTGTTAACTGCCCTTTCAACCTGGTAAAATAAACCTTTTGCCAGGCCTCAACCTTCCTTTTTAATATATATGTGGCCCCAAGTGTAGGTCCTGGACAACCCAGAGAGTAGGGTGCAATGTATTCAAAAAGCAGGACGTGTGCTTTTACATTTTACCTGTCCCGATAGTGAAATACTCTTACATTTGTTATTTTCTACCTCTCCATTGGGATAACATTGGAGTTATGTCATTATTAGATTTAATGAGCTGTAATTTCCAAATCTGGAAACAAGTAACCAAATCATGTTTGGTGTCTTTGGAATTGTAATGAAAATTACATTTTAGAAAAGTTTACAGAAAGTGATAGATGGAATGCATGAATTAACCTTAGTCACTGGTAATCACTCTGGGCCACATCCCAGTCCATCATTATTTTGCACACCATGCCACCTTTGTTTGGACACAGCTATATGGAAATCAGTCTTAACGCCTCTCTAATGCCAACAGTGCTGCCGATCTGCCAAGCCAGGTCCTCCCTGAACCATAACACAAGCAACTCAGGACAGTTTCACCCTTGTTATGGGCACATTGGTCGGGTATAGCTTGGTTCCAGTGACACTGTGAATATGGGACCCACATCTGGACATACCCATCCTTCTAAACTATACAAAGTATACTCTGTGATTGCCAGTGAATGAGATGAATTCAAACATTCCATTCACCACTTTTTTGTTGTTGCCACTGACGCTCTAAGTGTGACAGGTATGCCCAGAAGTGAGTCATGTGCTCATTGTGCCACTGGAATCAAGCAATTCCTGGAAAGTGAGCCCTTATGAGGGCAAAACCGATCCCAAGTTTCTTGCACTCTGTTTCAAGGAGGACATGGCTTGGCAGTTATGGTTGGACTGATCTCGTGAGGAGCAGGATCGAGGTAGACTGATTTACCTATAACTTGGGCCACATTGAGGTGGCATGATGGGCAAAAAATGATGGATTGGGATGCAGCCTTGAGCGATTGCCCGTTGCTGAGATTATTTCAAGCATTCCATCCATCACCCTGTTGTTGCATTTGACACCCTATGTGTGACTCGTATTCCCAGACATTGGCCCTGTGCTCACTGTTCCACTGTAATCAAGCTATAACTGACCGATCAGCCTTTATCAGGGTAAAACCAATCCTAGGTTGCTTTAATTCCAGTTCAGGGAGGACCTGACTTGGCGTTTCAGGCTATACTGTTCCCCTGAGGAGCACCACTGATTTGCATATGGATTGGTCCAAGCTGAGGTAGCATGGTGGGTGAAAATGATGGATTGGGATACAGTCTCATGCAACTGCCAGTGGATGAGGTTAATTCAAGCATTCCATCTATCACCTTGATGTTGTTGCAGTTGATGCCCTAAGTGGGACGGGTATGCCCAGACATGGGTCCCGTAGTCACAGTGCCACAGGAATCAAGCTATGCATGACCGATAAGCCCTTATTAAGGTGAAATCAGTCCTATGTTGCTTGTATTCCAGTTAAGGTGGTACCTGGTTTGGCAGTTCAGACTAGTCTGTTACCATCAGGGTCAAGGCTGATTTGCCTACAGCTTGGCCCAAACTGGGGTGGCATGGTGGGTGAGACGTGATAGATTGAGATGCGCCCCCAACAGATTGGCAGAGACTGAGATTGTTTTCATCCATCACCTTGTTATTGCAGTTGATGCCCTAAGTGCAACAGTAATGCCCAGATGTGGGTCCCATGCTCACTACTCCACTGGAATCAGGCTATACCTGGCTAATGACCCCTTATCAGGGAGAAACTAGACCTAGGTTCCTTAAATTCTGGTTCGGCTCAGACCTGGCTTGGCAGTTCAGGCTTGACTGTTCCCATGAGGAGTAGGCTTAAGGCTGATTTGCATATGGCTTGGTCCAAACTGAGGTGGCATGGTAGGTCAAAAATAATGGATTGGATGCACCCCAAGTGATTGCCAGCGGCTAAGATTAATTCAAGTATTCTATCCATCACCTTGTCATTACTTTCAGAAAGTTGCCATTGTCCTCTCTTAGCCTTTAATTGGCTGCAGCATGTCTCTGGGTCACATGACTGGGTGTAACTGACAGTTGGACTTTGTGTATTTCTCCAAGACAGCCACACACACAGCTTAGATGTGCCTGGATGTGCCATTACTGTCTGGATGAAAGGGCAGAGCTGTGCACAGCCCTGCTTAAACTTGAATAGGCTGTGTTGTGCCTTCACACAAAGGGCTGCATACTCCCTATAGGTAGTCTTGAGCCACAGCAGGAGAGACAGGAAACCTTTGCACTTCAAAGAGAACCTCTAGAAGCTTCTCAAACTTCAAAGGAGGCCCCTGGTATAAATATTGAACCTCAAACATCAATTCTCAAGTAAACTTCTGGGCCTGTGAAAGACTGCAGGAAGATGGACTACTGTGCTGCTGAAAGGACTGCCACTCTGCTGGACTGCTGCCTGCTGTGCGGACCTTCTGCCTGCTGACCTCTGGCCTGCGTGAGAAGTACTGAACATGCAACTTATACCCAGGATGACCTGAATGACTCTAAGGGCTAGTACTCTTTTGTAACCAGCACCTGGGCTTTGCAACTGTGAGTCCTGTCCTGCCAAGTAGTGCTACCCCAGTATTGGACCCTTGGAAGTGGGTCTCAAGTTGCTCTTCCAGCCCATCTGTTGATCTAGCATCTCCAACACATCTTCTCTGCTACATGGCACAATCCTGCACACAATTGATGCATCGCCTCTGCTTCGAAGATTCTCTTAGGGCAAAGACTCCGCATTGACTTTGCAGCCCACATCAGAACCACGGCTACGCAATGCAGCCCCAACCCAGGCCCTCGCTCCACAAATCTTATGTCTATGGCAGCCTAAACCACAATGCAGGCTCTTGCATCACAGGCTCACAGCCCTCACAACTGACACATCACCTCAACCATTCAACACCTCTTTGACGCCGGACTTTGCATGGCAAATAGGCCTAGGAGGAGCATGCAGAGTTTCATTCCGTGCAATTCCACCAAGTCACCGAAAAACTCTGTCTAATTCTGCAGAGTTTCACATGTAGGCAAAGTATTTCTTGGCCACCAAGATCATGCCAAATTAGCCATAACTAGGGGTGCAGCCACTTAAGCCAGAAGACCCTAAGGTTCAGTGGCTTCAACACTCTGCATTCTCAATCAATTAAAACAAACTGCACTCATAGAATTGTAAACTTCATTTCCTCTGCCACTGTGTTTAACACAGTGGCAGAGGCACAGGAAATAGAGTTTACAACTCTATTAGTGCAGTTTTTTCCCCAAGTGATTGAGACTGCAGAGTGTCACAGCCATTGAACCTTAGGGCCTGTGTCTCTAGTGCCTGTCTTGTATGCATGACAGCCCGTATAACTAACAACAGCTCAGAACCGTACACTCCCCCCTCTGTGTGAGCATGGCAGCACAGGCACTCACCGGGCTGCTGCAGGTGCTGTTCGCTGGGGAATTGCCCTTCCTCAGGAGGGTCCGGCTGATTGTCAGAAGGCAGCTCTTGCAGATTGTGCTTCAGCTGCATTGGATGCTCCCAGGCGACATGGCTTCGGGGGCTGCTTCACCCCTGCCACTGTTTGTGGCCATGCCGTTCATGCACATTCAGGCAGGGACATCGCCCTCCCACACTCCAGCACAGTCAATCAAATCGCTCAACATCCACATCGAGAGTTTGCGATGCTGTAGTGCCCGCCAGTCACAGTGGTTGCCCTTGGGTGCAACGCTAGTGCAGTAAACAAAGCTGGGTTCATACTTTAGACAGCAAGCGCCACCTGACCTGACTCCTCCTTTAAGGTTCCCGGCCCTGGCTGAAAATGTATTCAATTTGCCCTATAGAGGTACCTAATCGGTCTGCCTGCGGCTGCTGTAACAGCTCCCTGCTTCTGCATGCTTTTGCTCATACCTGCACCACTGCCTGCTCATTCGCTGTTCAATTTCTAGCTCAATGCCCCACTGCTCCAGGTCCTTTGGGGTTCTGATGCCGACTCCACTCTCATGTAAGACTCTGCACCATTGTAGGGAGCTGGCTTTTTATTTAGTGGACCAAAAAGAGGTACACTGTGCAAAGAGTCCAAGCAATTGCCAGAGGTATCACAGAGGCACAAATGACATCCCGAAGGCTCTCTTTTCGGGTAGTCTGGTCAAGCACTTAGGCATATCAGAGGGTTGTGCTAAGCAAGTAAACCACACACTCATGCAGTAAGTGAGACACACACTCTTTAAAGAAATCTGACACCAATGTATTAAAAGAAACATACTTTGTATAAATTTAGATACCAAGATCATTGAAATCAGGTGAGTACTTTTTAAGTTATGATTTTTTTTTATTTTTCAAAAGTAGACAGTAATGTCATCATATGGAGATGGAGCAAACACTGCATACTGGTATAGCACAGCAACTCACAGGACTAATCTCCTGGACTTAGGGTCAGTATGGGGCAAGGTCCAAGATCACACCTACAGGTTACGTTAAGTGGCACAGAGGCACCCATGTGTAGTGGTGCAGTTCAGTGTCGGTGTAAGTCTAGGGGGATCGGCCCGGACATAAAATTGCTGCAGAGATCGGCTGAGAGTCCAGTCCGGGTGAACCACTGAGTGGGTTAAATTCTTGCAATGCTCGGGAACGTAGGGACACCAGTGGTCCTGTGCTCCTCGATCCAGGATGTCCAGGTGCAGCAGCAGTTTGGATCATATGGTTTACCATCACAGGAGGCGGTCATGGTACCCACAGAAACAGGCTGCAGGCGTCGACTGGGGGCCACTCCAGTTGAACCAACAGATGGACTCGGATCACACAAGCCTGGGGGATGTAGAGACACCAGTGGTCCTCTTCTTCTTGGTCTGGGTCATCTGGGTGCAGAGTTGGTTTGGACCCTTTAGGTTTACTATCACTGGCGGCGGTCGTGGTGAAGGGGTGTCTGCAGAATCCAGCTCTTCCACTCCGAAGGAGTTCTTCTTGGCAATTTGAGGAGCACTGGCAGCTCCCCCAGTTTCCTCAGAGGCTGCGGTGGCAGGACAGGTCAGTTGCTCCTCAAGGGTCAGGTGCAGCAGGCAGGATTGACACCAAATCAGTTGTGCTCCTTGTACTGAAGGGTAGTATCCTATGAGATACTTTTACCCTTGGGGTCACTACACCCCCTAAGTGACCACTTCTTATGGGGAGTGGGCATCACCCTGTCCAGAGTCCCTAAATTCCACCACTCAAAAATCGCAGAATTTCCTAAGTTATGTCCACTTCAGGATGGCCAGGCTAAGAGCGTTTCCATTCTGGAAGTGTGACAAGCCTCCTGCATAGCTAATTTTCTAGCCTGTCCATGTGCCAGATGGGTCCTGAAGCAGGGGGGTTGGCATCCTTCTCCAAGGAAGATCAATTCTGCATATCAAAGATGGTAGGTTTCTTTGAAGCTCCTGCCCTGGAATGCAAGTCATCCTGGGGGGAGGGGTGGGTAAAACCCCAGCCCAGACAAGCTTTTGTTTCGGACCTCTAGAGAACGGAGGCTTTGCCCTTGGGATGTCAGATTCTCATCTGTTGGTGACAGGCTGGCTAGAACTGGTCAGTGAGCTCACCAGCAGTTGGTACCTCTAAGGTGCTCCCTGTGTGCATGTATTGATGAATCCATCACTGGAATCAGTGAGGGTTTATTAATACGAGATATTTGATACCAAACATCCCTGAGTTCAGAGAAGCCTTCATGTAGCTGAGGATCTCATATTGACCACAGTACAACACATGTATTTAAAATGGCTTCCCTGCCCACTTACTATGTCTAAGAATCAAGAAAGACATAGTAGAAGCATATTTGCTCATGTGTATATGCCCTCACTATAATGCACCCTGCCTTAGTGCTGAAAGCTAGCTGTAGGGGTGACTTACAGATATTGCAAGCAGTGTTTTAGGGGACATGGCACACACGTGTGTGTCATGTTGTGTTTTCAATGTTGGGAGCACCTTGTCATGAGGCCTGCAATGGCACTCTGCATAAAAGTGGCACAAGTTGTGCAGTAGCTCGGAGGGGCCCTCTTTAAGACACATGCCCTAGGGGTACCATTTTCTAGGGTCCTACAGGGAAGCTGAAGGGCCTGGTCATTTGGGAATTAAGTGACCATGTGTCTTGCTTTAGGCAAGGAACACTGACACTGGGGGCCTTGTTAGCAGGAATCCAGTGGCCTTCAGTCAAAGTGGCATATAAAAACCCGTTCAAAAATGAGGGGAGGGGGTACTGCAACCAGAACCCAGCTACCTACAACCATATTTTGCCTTACCTCACCCCTGGTGATGTTTGATGTGTGAGAGCTGGCAGTAAGCTCCTTAAGGGGCGAGGAAGTGGAGCACCCTGCTTCTGCTCCCCCCAAAGCTCCACCTTCACCTTCACGTTACTGTGTCTGCTTAGTCACTAATGTAGCAACTCATGTGACAGGGATACATTAACTATGCAGCCATCTTGAAATTTAATTAGTGCACTCACTATACAGCTGATAGAAATTAATTCCACCAGCAGAGCAGTGGAATATATTAGTAATTCTGCATTGCAAGAGTAACGCAGAATTACACAATTCCACCAATTCTGCGGAAGGAATTAAAAATTCCACCCAACCCTAATTGTAAGCCCTCACTGGCGAAATCCTTTACAATGGTGCAGGACATCACTTCACAGCTTTGCAACTTCTCTGAACTAAAGCATCATCTCGGTTGCGTGACACTTCCTCAACACAGGACCTAGCAAAGCTCTGCAACCTAGTTTAAGGTACTCTTGTTCAGCAGGCCTAACTGGGTTCCTGTAACCAACTCGCACTCTGTCACAGTAGGCCCAAACTTGTGACTTTGTCCTGGTCTGACACAACAAATATATACAGTTGGCACTTTGACTTTTTGGTGCTTTTTTCACTGAAACCTTTAAAGCTGCATGTCTCCAGTTCTACTGATTGGATTTGTGTCATTTTGGCCTTGTTTTATTTATTACAATTAATTCTAATCTGATGTGTGATCCTTTTGTGGTGTGTTTTCACTGTGTAACTGTTTGAAGTGTTGCGCAAATACTTTTCACAGTGCCTCTGAGTTAAGACTTACTGCGCTATGCCAAGCTACATGAGGTTTGAGCACAGGTTAATTTAGGGTTTGGTTGGAACTTCACCCTGACAAGGATTGTGGTTGCTGCTGTAGTGGGGTTTCACCCCAACCAGTAACCCAATTTGGCACAGACAGCATATTTGAGAAATACAAAAGACGATTCAAACATAGGGGAATATTTCGACGCACATTTGGCGCAAACCGTGCACTATCTTTATACTATGATGCCCGACCCCACGGACGTCAAAATTCCTCCGTGTGCGGCATTTTTTGGATGCGGGAAACCACCTTGCATTAATGACATGCAAGGTAGGCGTTCCCGTCCAAAAAATGACTTTAAGGCCTGTGCGCCTTATTTATACTCCAGCGTCACTTTGATGCACAGGAGGGGGCGGGCCTTAAAAAACGGCACACAGCCTGATGAGCGCTGTTTTTTGACGCCTGGGTCAGGGCAGGCGTTTAGGGACCTGTGGGCTCACTTCCATGGTCTCTGACCATGGAAGCAGTCCAGAGGTGCCCTTCTCTGCCCCCAGGGACACCCCCTGCCACCCTCGCCCACCCCTGGAGGACACCCATGGATGGGGGGACCCATCCCAGTTAAGTACAGATAAGTTGAAGTAAGTATTATTTTTTTATTTTTTTTAGTGTGGCATAGGGGGGCATAATTTGGCCCCCCTACATGCCACTGTGCTCAATGACCATGCCCAGGGGACAGAGGTCCCCTGGGCATGGCCATTGGGCAAGGGGGCATGACTCCTGTCTTTGCTAAGACAGGAGTCATTTCAATGGGGGTTGTGTGTCAAAAAATGGCGCAAGTCCCGTTTGAGCCATGATTTTTTACTCTAACCTGACTTGCACCATTTTTTGACGCACAACACCCATTTTCCCCTATGCCGGCGCTGCCTGGTTTGAGTAATATTTTTTTACTCTCCTTAAAGAAGGCGCCTGCATGGCGCATTGGAATGGTGTTAGCCGGCAGTAAATTGTTTTACGCAAACCAGCACCGGCGCTGGTTTGCGTCAAAAAGTATAAATATGGGCCATAGTTTGTGGAAATGGAGCAGGTTTCACAGACATGACACATATAGCTCATGCACATTTGTGGAGTGTTTAGATGCATTGGCACAATAAATCCAGGCATGTTGATTATGCCAATGTATGTTTCCGGTTTTTTTCTACAGTCATTATAAGCTGTGGTTATCAGCTCTGTGCTGATAACAACTGAGGTGGGTGGAGTTGTAAGGTATTTCTTGCTGATGGACAAAAAAGGAAAGAAGGATAATAGAAGGGAGAATCCTTAGAATGGCCTGCTGTCCTCTTAGAACTGTTAACCTCACTCTGTAGTTGTCTGCCACCTATTGTTGCCAATCTCCCTAAATGCGAGGCCTGCCCAGATGGACTTCCTTAGTCCCCTCAGGGTATTTTGTTCACATACTTTAATTTGGAGAGAAAGAAAACAGGCAGGTGTCTTTCACTCTCCTCTATAATGTGTTAGTCTCATTTAGAATTAGAGTGTTATAAATAATAAATTATTTGACACCAAAATGAGACAAAATAAAACCTGAGATAAGCAATTTTTTAAGATTTAAGTGCAAATAGTGTTTAGAAGCAAAACCCATCAACTTTGGGTATCTTGTCATGCCAGACCCGGACAAAGTCACAAGTGCAGGTCGACGGCAATGAAGCTTGGGCCGGATACAGGGACCAAGTTAGACCTGCTGAACAAAGTACTTTTAATCCAGGTTGATGAGTGTTTCGAGATTCTGCATGGATGATACTTTGTGCAGTGATGGTTCTAAAGAGCTGCAAGATCCTGCATCGAGGAGATGTCGCACAGCAGCAGTTCCGAAGAGCTGTGGGGTCCTGCATCGGGGATGTGTTGCACAGTGGTGAATCCGATACAGAGCTGTGAGGCGGTGTGCAATGCTGCATCAGTTCTGCCCAAAGGAACAAAACTGGGCTGGCAGAACACCTTCAGGCCCACTTCTATGGGTCAAGGACATGGGTGGCATCACTTAGAGGGGTAAGACTCACAGCAGACATGGTCTTGGATCAAGGTGGTTGGAGCATTTTCTGTCCCTGAGGCTCTGATCAGGAGGCCAGTCAACCAGCCCTTGGAGTCCCTCTGGTGTTCCTGGGTTCAAGATGCAGGTGCAGCCCTTTACACTAAGGCAGCAGGGCGGCAGAATAGCATCCTTCTTATAGCAGAGCAGTACAGTAGTCCTTCTGAGGTGTCTCCAGGTCCAGAGGTTACTGAAGAGTTGGGACTGAGAGTCCAATATTCACTCTTTGGAGTAGTAGAATGTTTTGGAGGTATCGACCTGGAAAGGTGTTTAGTCCCTTCCTGTCCTGGCCCCTATTTGTGTGGGGCACAAAAGACTAATGTCCAACCATTTGTGAATGTGCTAATGCAGAGCCTTTGTGACGTTCAAGTGTGGTAGATGACAGCTTCAGGCCAGAAATGGCCCATCCTGCCAACACCTATTCCTCCTTTGTCCCATTGCCTGGGAGCAAATCACAAAGGCCAACTGCCAGCTGCATCTACTCATGTAACCCATGATCCAGGTACCAAATGGTTAGGACAAGAAAAGTTGCATTTTCAGAATTGTGACTTAAAATCTAACTTCACCATTAAAGAGGATTTTAAATTACAATTATTTAGACACCAATCTTGACATTCCTACCTTCTCCCAATTAGAAGTTATAATTTATTAAATGTAATAAGGGAACCCAATGTTATCCTGTGGAAGAGGTAGGCTTTGCAGTAGAAGAAAACTCATTTAAGAGTTTTTTCCCTACCAGGACATATAAAAGTAAAACTTTTTGAATGCACTGCACCCTGCCCTAAGGATTGTTTAGGGCCTACCTTAGGCGTAACATATATTTATTATAAAGGATGATTTAGCCTGAGCAGCAGTGTATTTTGACAGGTCGAATAGGTAGTTAAAACTGCAGACACAGGTTGCAAAGGCAGGCCTGAGACATGTGTAAAATGGCTACTTAATCAGGTGGTACAATCATTGCTGCAGGCCCTCTAGTAGCATTTAATTTACTGGCCCTGGGTAGACATGGTACCATTTTACATTCAACTTACAAGTAAATTAGATGAGCCTGTCATGTGTAAGCCAATGTTACCATGTTTTAGGAAGTGAGCACAGACACTTGAGGCCTGGTTAGCGGTGGTAAAGTGCACAGAGTCCTAACGCCAACACAAATGTCAGCAAGTATGGAGGAGTAAGGCAAAAAGTTTGTTGGAAGACCACCCTGAGACTGACAAGCCTAACATGTGTGTCTCCCAGTTGAAGGTGGGGAGAACTACCCAACCTCCTAGTAGTTCTCATCACTAAGGCAGAAAATCCTGGAGAGACCATCAGCACTGATGTGGTCTGACCCAGGACAGTGTTCCACCATAAAGTCCATTCCCTATAGGCAGATGGACCACCTCAACAGCTTACGATTTTCATCCCTCATTTGCATAAGCCAAGTGAGAGGCCTTCTGTTTGTTTAAAACAGGTATGGTCTCAGCTTCTTTAGTTCCCAGACCACAGCAATGGCTTACCCCTCAAAAGTGCTCCACCCAGCCTGCAGTGCAGAGTTAAACTGCTATTTGAACCTGACAAAAAAACATTTGCCAGGCCTAAACATGCCTTTTATTCATAGTATATAATTCAACCCTAAAGTTGGCCCCCACAGCTCCTAGTGCAGGGTGCATGGTATTTAAAATATAGTACATGTGAGTTTCAGTTTTACATGATCTAACCATGAAAAAGTTGCTACTTTTAAAAATTAGCTACTGCATTTAAAAGCAAAATGAATGAAAAATATACAGTAGAAAATTTCTCACATACGTACTTGATCAGCGGCTAACAGCACACACGCGGCACAGCCTACAATAGCTATAGCCCCCTGAAAAACATCAGGCCCCATCACTTTTAAATTTCACCAGCTACCATGGATATGTCAAATGGTGTATTCTGTGGTGAATTAGGGGGTAAAGGAATTGGAGAGAGGACCTACTGCAAGTAAGGAGGGCAGAGGACCTGTGTCTATAGATCTATTGTAGTCATTTACCCGAAAAGGTGAGATAAGATTGGAAGAGTTTAGGGATGGAGAAAGTAGCCTGGGAGCAGCTGGATGTAGTACCTTGGAAAACTACTTACAACTTTCCACTGTCAGTTGAGGGGTCAGGAAGGACAAAATGTGGCCTACTGTTAGAAAAGGAACTAGGGCCATTGATGGCATTTTTGTAGCCTATTATTAGAAAGGCTTAAAGGTACATTGAGAGGGCATAGAGGGAGTGGTTCTCTGTGATACGCAGTCCCCTGGTCAAGTATTTTAGGGCTAGCTTTAGGAGGCGGGAGATGTTTCTTTCAAGGTGGGCTCCCGGTAATGATAGCATGAGGACCCTTTCATGGCAGATTGGAGGCTCTGTAATGCCTGTTTCCTCAAGGGATAGTGCCGCTCGCCAGTGAGTAAACCACTGTATCTGGATGACTAAATAGTAACTGCACTCACCAAGTTCATGATTCTCGGTATAAAAAAAAACAGCAGGGCATCCCAGTGTCCAGTTTTTGAAATTATTCATTCTGATTTTGAAAAGAGTTTAAGCCTGGGAAAAATCCATTTGATCTGTGTGTATCAGGCAATGGAACACCTGTTTGGTGCTGTCAGTTAGAATCTTGCTGAGTATTTTATAGCCAATAAAATTGCTTTCGGCTGTTAAGATGATGGGTCAGAAGAATCTCTTCTAGGTTCAGTACAGAGACTAGGGAGACCTTAGAGAGAGTGGAGAGTGGTTGTCCTAACTTATAAGGAAATGCCTCCTTGGCATGGTTACCCCCTGACTTTTTGCCTTTGCTGATGCTAAGTTTTGATTTAAAAGTGTGTTGATGCCTGCTAATCAGGCCCCAGCACCAGTGTTCTTTCCCTAACCTGTACTTTTGTTTCCACAATTGGCACACCCTGGCATCCAGGTAAGTCCCTTGTAACTGGTACCCCTGGTACCAAGGGCCCTGATGCCAGGGAAGGTCTCTAAGGGCTGCAGCATGTCTTATGCCACCCTGGGGACTCCTCACTCAGCACAGACACACTGCTTGCCAGCTTGTGTGTGCTAGTGAGGACAAAACGACTAAGTCGACATGGCACTCCCCTCAGGGTGCCATGCCAACCTAACACTGCCTACAGGTATAGATAAGTCACCCCTCTAGCAGGCCTTACAGCCCTAAGGCAGGGTGCACTATACCATAGGTGCGGGCATAAGTGCATGAGTGCTATGCCCCTACAGTGTCTAAGCAAAACCTTAGACATTGTAAGTGCAGGGTAGCCATAAGAGTATATGGTCTGGGAGTCTGTCATGCACGAACTCCACAGCACCATAATGGCTACACTGAAAACTCTGAAGTTTGGTATCAAACTTCTCAGCACAATAAATGCACACTGATACCAGTGTACATTTTATTGTAACATACACCCCAGAGGGCACCTTAGAGGTGCCCCCTGAAACCTTAACCGACTATCCGTGTAGGCTGACTGGTTTTAGCAGCCTGCCACACACCAGACATGTTGCTGGCCACATGGGGAGAGTGCCTTTGTCACTCTGTGGCTAGTAACAAAGCCTGTACTGGGTGGAGGTGCTTCACACCTCCCCCTGCAGGAACTGTAACACCTGGCGGTGAGCCTCAAAGGCTCACCCCCTTTGTTACAGCACCCCAGGGCACTCCAGCTAGTGGAGTTGCCCGCCCCCTCCGGCCATGGCCCCACTTTTGGTGGCAAGGCCGGAGGAGATCATGAGAAAAACAAGGAGGAGTCAATGGCCAGTCAGGACAGCCCCTAAGGTGTTCTGAGCTGAGGTGACTCTAATGTTTAGAAATCCTCCATCTTGCAGATGGAGGATTCCCCCAATAGGATTAGGGACGTGCCCCCCTCCCCTCAAGGAGGAGGAACAAAGAGGGTATAGCCACCCTCAGGGCTAGTAGCCATTGGCTACTAACCCCCCAGACCTAAACACACCCCTAAATTCAGTATTTAGGGGCTCCCCATAACCTAGGAACTCAGATTCCTGCAACCTAAGTAGAAGAGGACTGCTGAACTGAAAAACCTGCAGAGAAGACGGAGACACTAACTGCTTTGGCCCCAGCTCTACCGGCCTGTCTCCCCACTTCTAAAGACACTGCTCCAGTGACGTGTTCCCAGGGTCCAGCAACCTCAGAAGCCTCAGAGGACTACCCTGCATCTAGAAGGACCAAGAACTCCAGAGGACAGCGGCTCTGTTCCCCAAAGATTGCGACTTTGCAACAAAGAAGCAACTTTAAAACAACACACGTTTCCCGCCGGAAGCGTGAGACTTTGCACTCTGCACCCGACGCCCCCGGCTCGACTTGTGGAGAACAAACACCACAGGGAGGACTCCCCGGCGACTACGAGACCGTGAGTAGCCAGAGTTGACCCCCCTGAGCCCCCACAGCGACACCTGCAGAGGGAATCCCGAGGCTCCCCCTGACCGCGACTGCCTGCTTCAAAGACCCGACGCCTGGTAAAGGCACTGCACCCGCAGCCCCCAGGACCTGAAGGATCCGACCTCCAGTGCAGGAGCGACCCCCAGGTGGCCCTCTCCCTTGCCCAGGTGGTGGCTACCCTGAGGAGCCCCCCCCTTGCCTGCCTGCATCGCTGAAGAGACCCTTTGGTCTCCCATTGATTTCTATTGCGAACCCGACGCCTGTTTACACACTGCACCCGGCCGCCCCCGTGCCGCTGAGGGTGTACTTTTTGTGCTAACTTGTGTCCCCCCCGGTGCCCTACAAAACCCCCCTGGTCTGCCCTCCGAAGACGCGGGTACTTACCTGCTGGCAGACTGGAACCGGGGCACCCCCTTCTCCATTGAAGCCTATGCGTTTTGGGCACCACTTTGACCTCTGCAGCTGACCGGCCCTGAGCTGCTGGTGTGGTAACTTTGGGGTTGCTCTGAACCCCCAACGGTGGGCTACCTTGGACCCAAACTTGAACCCCGTAGGTGGTTTACTTACCTGCAAAAACTAACAAACACTTACCTCCCACAGGAACTGTTGTAAATTGCACTGTCTAGTTTTAAAATAGCTATATGTCATTTATGTGAAAACTGTATATGCTATTTTGCTAATTCAAAATTCCTAAAGTTCCTACATGAAATACCTTTCATTTGAAGTATTACTTGTAAATCTTGAACCTGTGGTTCTTAAAATAAACTAAGAAAAGATATTTTTCTATACAAAAACCTAATGGCCTGGAATTGTCTCGGAGTGTGTGTTCCTCATTTATTGCCTGTGTGTGTACAACAAATGCTTAACACTACCCTCTGATAAGCTTACTGCTCGACCACACTACCACAAAATAGAGCATTAGAATTATCTCTTTTGCCACTATCTTACCTCTAAGGGGAACCCTTGGTCTCTGTGCATACTATTCCTTACTTTTAAATAGTGCATACAGAGCCAACTTCCTACATAACTCTATTGCTGCTTTATATATTCTGAGTATTTTTGGTTCCAGAGAACCAGCAAAAGGTTTATAAACCTCCACCAGGAAGTAATCAGTCTCAAGAGCCTTACCCTTAACTAAATTGGTAATTGCACCCTTAGGCCTGAATTTAAGAAGGACTAGCGCCATACATGGCCACATTAACGTCATTTTTTTATGCTAATCTGGTGATATTATGTCAAAAATGCAGCACCATATTTACAAAGTGGTGCTATGCATGCATTGCGCCACTTTGTACCCCCTTATGCCACATTATGCCAGCTCCAGGCACAGAGCAGGCATTAAAATGAGGCACACCATTGCTTTTAGTGTGCTTTGCAGGATTAGCGTCAACATTTTTGGCACTAATCCTGCAAAGCACCAAACTAGCATCAGAAATTGTGATGCTAGTTCCCTGACTACCGCCATGGTGTGCCGTATGTTAATTATGGCGCACACATGGTGGCGTTAGGGGGGGCACTATGGGACGCAAGAAAAGTGGCGCTGCATTGGATGCATTGGGTCCATAACAGCTTTCCTTTTAATTTCAATGTATTTTTGCTCAACTTTGTCTCAGTCAAATATTATAGTTTATTATCCGGCAAGGGCTGTATGAAGATATTTGCTCCTAACAACTACCCTAAATACTTTCACTCCACTCTTGGGCAGGAGACCAAACCATCAAAGTGATTAAAGTACTCTTACATGTTCTCAGTTAGTATTAGCTCTAAAAGCTGGGTCAGAAAGTGTTGATGGTTAAAGGAGCCAAGAAGTAATGAAAGTCAGACCAAGTAGTAAGGAAGTATGATTTAATAGTTTCCTTCCAAAGTAGTAGAACATGGAACAAATAAAGGGCACAGTAAGACAAAGTGCAGCAAACTTAGATGTTATATACCGGAAAATAAAAGGAATACAGTTTGATCCCCTGGTTATAGTGGCTCTCAAGCATCTTCTGAGGGCTATTGTTGCAGCCATTCTGTAAGATCCTGCATGTTTGTTGCTGTGGGAGCACCTGGAATTGGAAGTGGAAGTGGTCCAGCATGGTATCTAAAACACAATTATAGTCACCCCCTAGAAAACTGAGACAGAGCGGCAGAGTGGCAGCAGAGTAGGAAGATGAGTCTTCAGGCTGACGGTGATGTTTGGGTGGGTGGAACAACCAGTCCTCCGTTTGCTTGCTTGTGAGGTTCTTCATGATTTTAAGCATTGAGGGGAAGACAGGTGTACACTTAATCCCATTTTCCTGCAGTTTCTTCTTTCACCCAGAAACGAATCTCACTCATGTTGGATTCCCAAAGTATAGTGTGAAAATTGGGATTGTCTCATCATTCTTTATAATTGTATGATTGTCTTTTTAGTGGAGTATTTGTCCAGCAGAGAGGGTAATGGGCGGGAACCCAGTAGGCCCTCTCTATAAAAAAGTATGCCATGATGTCCTGTCAAAGAACTAGGGGCCACATGTACGAACTTCAGGTTTTGCGACTCGCAATTTGCAATTCGCAAAACCTGATGCACAACAGTGTCAATGACACTGTTTGCGATTCACAATGGGGTCGCAAATGAACTTCTCCATTGGGAATGGCCGCCCCTCCTCGCTCAAGGTAAGTCAGGCTTCCGACAAAGGAGGGGGGTGGGAGGGTGGGGGTTGTGTGTGTGTCTGAGTGTGTGCATGAAAGTCTGAGTGAGAGTGTGAATGCGTCTGTGTGTGTGTTGTTTGCTTGGTTGTATGCGTGTGAGTGTATGCGTGTAAGAATGGTGAAGTGAGTGCATGTCTGCATGTCAGTGTGATCGTTGTAAGAATGTGTGTGAGCATGTCTAGATGTATGAATGCGTGTATGCCAGAGTGAGTGATTGGGTGTATGTGTGGTGCGTGTTTGCGGGTGTGTACTTGTATGGGGGGTGGTGGGTGTTGTGTCTGAGGATCGGAGGGGGTGGGGGTGCATGGATGGAGGGATGTGGGGGGTCAGGTGAGTGTTGGGGGGTGGGGGAGCCACCTACCGGTGAAAGGCAAGGAATTTCCTATCACAGGTAGGGCTTACCGCCATGAAAACCATGGTGGTAGGCCGGCTCATAATGCTGCTGGCGGTACTATGTCAGCTGCCGGGCTGGAGATGCACATCTCCGGCCTGACAGCTCATATCACCATGGCGGTATGAGTGGAGAAGTGGTGGGTTGGCTGGAGCCAACCCGCCAATCTAATAATGTGGCAGTATGTACCGCCAGCCTGATGGTGGTCATGCCGCCACACTAACACTATATTGCTTTTTGCAATTGGGTTATTCAATCAACTGTCTCTCTTTGCTCATGCCACAACAGGCTTACATCTATTGCCCCGGAATATACCTTTGCTTCGAAGAGGTTAGAGAGGTTGTGATGGTTTTCAGATGACATCTAACTTATAAGAGTGTCACTGATGTGACAGACGGGCCAGCAATTATTGACGAAGGCTGCAAGTGTTGCCCTGTCTTAAGATTCTTGAAACATCCTATTTCAGAGATTAATTTCAATAAGGAAAGAAGGATAACATGGAAGTATCTGAGCTTGATTGTGACTGCCAGAGGTCCTGGTATCTACGGCTCGGCAGTGCAACATAATCAGCCCAGAATCTCCCCAGTGTGACTCTACTCAACCTTGGGACACAACACCTAGGTGCTAGATCATCTATCTTGTATCAGGTGCAAGCAGAAGGAGTGAGGTTACACAGAGACTATCTATTAATGAAGTTTCCACAGGGTTTTCACAGGTTGGTGTTATACAGAGCAGGACCCATGTTGTGAGGCTCTCTATTAGGTACTTTATGTCAAAAAATTTACAGAGCAGGGAAGACCTCATCTGAGAGGGAGTTACACCATGGAAGCTCAGAGGGGAGGAGACTCAGTTGAGGCCCACGGTATGATCACAACCCAACCGTATCAGTAAGTACCCAGAAAAAGAGTTTGTGATGATGAATGTAGTCGTTCTCATCATTGAAGCAACACCTGGGCCACTGGTCAGTCCGTCCCCACGTTGCATGACTGCAATCTATTCCCGCTCTCACAGTGATGAGAATCTTAGGGAAGGACCGGTGGGATTTGGGATTTGAGGCTTCTTTGTCGAGCATGCTCCATCATTCAGCTGCAGTAGCACCTCTATGGTGCTTTATGGGAGGGAGACGGATCTGTCTTTTGACCTCAGGGCCTTTTCCAGTTATTAATCAAGTTGCAGGTTCAATCAGATTAACAGATTCTGCCCACCTCACTTAGCTGCAGAGGCCCTGCATTTGAAGCCACAACCTGTAATGACCTGAGCAGACTCACAGATTGTGCCCAAGATAGTCGCAGGTCTGGGGTACAGTTTCTTCTGAAGGGGAGAGATTCCCTAAGTGAATTGTGGGCCCACCTTACGGTGCATCTGGGCTACAGTACACCTTGATGGTAGTGATCACATCAGAAGTTTCAGTGTGGGTGGTGCGGGTAATCTGTGTAAGCCAGCAATCCTAACCACAATGAGGAGTGAAGCTATATAGCGAAGGAGACCTCCTCAACCCCCTGCAGTGGTGTGGTGATGGCCCTCTAGGTTGGGGAACGGGGCCTCCACTCTTTGCCTTTTGTCCGGCTCACTTAGGGCCTCTGGCCTGGTCATGCAAGGTCTTTGTTATTAGCAGCCAAATTACCACTCTTAGAACATCATCAAAGGGGCCTACCTTTAGTAGTTATAAAGGCCCCACATTTGTATTTACAGCATTCCACAATCTGGGCAGGCATACAGATCGCAGTGCATGAGGACGCTACAAACCTTCAAGGGCAGAAGTGTGGGTCTTTTGAGTCCACTGCCAAATCAGGAACGTGGCCTCACCTCCAAGGGAGAGGGAGGCCTGCACGGTTTGTCTCAGAGCATCCCCTGGACTGCCCTGAGAATTTGCTTACCTGAGGGGTGGCGGCCACTGTGAGAGTCCCAACCTCAGAGGGAACAGATGAGCAGTCTGATTAAGACTTGTCTCTTCACGCCACCTGTAGAAGGCTTCTCAAGGGCAGGTCATCTCAGCTGCCACATTCGGTTAATTACAGATTGAAAATGATGTTGGCTTTCTCTGTGGGACTGCTCGTCTTCAAAACAGAGTCTGTCAATATCTGAATCATCGGACAATCTGAATAATGGATGGATTTTAGTGCAGTGAGGGAGGAGAGATCAGCTTACATGTTTGTCATGATGGCCGTCCAGGCCACAACCCACTTCTAAAAGCATGATATGGGCCTCCACATTTCATTTTTCGTATGCCTGATAGTGTGAAATGGCCAGGAAATTGCAGAGACCTCCCTACAACTCTTACATAGAGCAGGTTGCTTTAACCAGAGACTAGAATTGACAGTTGATCATAATATAGCTTTTTTTAGCTATTCTCCTTTTCCAGTCTGGCATATTTCTATTTCATTCCTTTCTTAACTGTAGTAGTGATTATTATTTGAAACCTTTTTTCCTGTCCTTCAATCAAGTCAAGAAGTTCTATTTCTAAAGACTTATCAGAACTGGCTGCACCAGATTCTTTTATTTACATGAGTGTATGCAGTGTGATTTACAAGGTGTAAACCTGTCTAGAAAGCAGAAAATCTATGTGAACTTCGGTATGATGCACAAAGAAGACAGGCAAGGGAGAAAGCAAAGATGTGCTCTCTTCATCGTTAAGCTTACGGAATATTGATGTACAAAGTTGCATTTTCAGAGATGGATGACATTTTCACTGAAAATGCTATCAGAAGGGAAAAACTGATATAACAAGTCTGATCTGTGCTAATATTGTATTTGTGTTTTAGATTACATAGCTAAGGAAGGCTTTGTATTTCTAGGCTTCCTAATTTCTAATCTGGCAATTCCATGGGTGGAGTGCTGGACAGGCCTTGTCTCACTGTCTGGGAGTAAAATACAAAGAGCAACTACCAGCTACACCTAATCATGTGACCAAGGATACAGGCTGCAGGCACCACTGGTTAGGACAAGAAAATGCAAACTTTATAAAAACAGCATTTTTAGAATTGTGATTACAAATCTGACTTTACCATTAAAGAGGGTTTTAAATTATAACTCTTTAGACAAAAAGCTTGACCTTCCTACTTGCTCTCAATTGAAAATTATCCCTTATTAAATGTACTAGGGTAACCCAATATTATCCTATTGGAGAGCTAGGATTTGCAATAGTGAAAAACAAATTTAAGAGTTTTTCAGTACCAGGGCATGTGAAAGGTACACCTTTTTAAATACACTTCACCCTGTCTTGTGGGATGTGTAGGGCCTACCCAACGGGTGATTTATATGTATTAAAAAGGATGGTTTAGGCAGGGGCGTCTCCTCCACAGTGGCAGAGGGGTGTGGCCCCCCTGGCTGAGCCAGCAGATGAAAAATAAAACAATAGCTTGGTAATGTTTTATTTTTAATTTTTTAATTTTTAACTTTTCATCTGCTGACTCAGCCAGCAGGTGCAGGGAGGGGAGGGGTTGGGCGACTTGAGGCTGGTTTTCAGCCTGGCAAAAGGTTTATTTTGCACGGTCCAAATGACAGTTTAAACTGAACAAACACAGACCGCAATAGTAGGCTTGAAAAATGTTTACAAGGGCAATTGAAGGGGGTGGCACAATCAGTGCTGCAAGCCCACCAGTAGCTTTTAATGTACATGCGTTGGGTACATATAGTATCACTTTACTAGGACTTACAAGTCAATTAAATATACCAATTGGGTATGAGCCTAAGTTACCATGTTTTAAAGGAGAGAGCACGAGCACTTTAGCACTGGTTAGCAGTGTAAAGTGTGCAGAGTTCCAGCAAAAACTGTCTCAGAAATCAGTAGAGTGAAGTCAAAACCTTTGGCAATGACCCTGCAGAAAGGGCCAAGCCCAAAAGTGCCTTATTAGCAAATATGTCACATTGCAGCTTGCACTACCATACAAGCACTAGCCCATGTGCAAACTGCACATCCTTAGCATGCAAATAGAAGTGATATATCTGGCCCAGGGTGGGAGGGCTATGCTTCCTGAGCTACATTAAAGACCACAACATAAATACCCTTCAAAGGGATGTACAATAGTGAGTTAATAACCTACATAGAGTTGCTGAGGTTCTGTTTACAGTAAATGAAAACAGAGTTGTAAGTTTCACACCATCCCACACAACCCCATTAAAATAAAAAGTAATAGTAATGGATAAGTGTCAATTAAAGTTGCAGTGTACCCTTATAGTAGCACCGCTGTGTCTAAGCAATACATGAGAGATCACCACCCTGAATTGGCTACTTAGGTCAAGATTTAAGAAAAGTAGCTCTACATTACATGTAATGCCACTTTTCTTGCGGCCCTTGCACCCCCCTACCGCCACCATGTGTGCAGGGTAGGGGGCAATAGAGTCAGGATTTCTGACGCTATTGATGTACTATTCAGGGTTAGCATCAAAATGTTGGCGATAACCCTGAACAGTACATAGGGGACCTTTGAAGCCAATGGCATGCCCCCTTTTAACGCCTGCTCTGAGCAGTCATTAAAAATGTCAAAAAGAATTATGCAAAGAAATCTTTTTGATTTCTTTGCGACATTTTTTTGGCCCCCCTAACGGCGGAACTCCCCTCTTGCATACATTATGCCGAGCGCAGCCATAATGTAGCGCAAGGGGTTACAAAGTGGCGCAATGCTTGCATTGCACCACTTTGTAAATCTGGTGCTGTGTTTTTGCCATAATATTGCCACATTCACGTAAAAACAATTATGTTAATGTGGCGATATTATGGCGCAAGGAGCTCTTAAATCTGCCCTTTAGTGTTGTGGCTATTATACGAATTGTCTGCCACTTGAAACCACATGTCTCAGGATGCAATCCACTTGTGGCTAAAATGCCTGATTGGTTGAAACTGACCCTTTTAATATGGGGCCAGTGGGCTTATCAATACACAGGATCACATTCTGAGGCTTGTGTATACTTTTGTAAACTGGAACTATTTTGAAATTCCTACCGTCTCTCTTTCAAAGCTCGAGCAAACACCTTCTTCACTCCCTCTTTATCTCCCCCCATAGTCTTCTTATTTTGATCATCGTTTTTGAACAGATTATTTTTTTTGTATTCATGGCTCTATTGAACGCTGTCTGGGATTTAATGCACTACGTTGATAAAAAATGCATGCAGTCACACAGCTGAGTGCAGTCGAGATGGCTGGGGTATTAGAGGAAGTCTCAGAGGCACAAACATTTTAAAGATTTATATGCAAATTGTTAGTTCAGTGGAATTGTACATGTGCAGCCCCCACTTACTCTAATGGTACAGGAGGAGCACTTTATTCCCCACACAGCCCATTGTAAATCCACCCATCTGTATTAATGCCCCATTTCAAGCAGCCTCTGCTGCTATCATAACACAGCAGCACATGTTCTGAGTGCCTTGGCAGATGAGAACTGCGGTCCTGGAGGAGAACTTGGATAAACCGAGACACTGCTCTGAGGTTTGCGAAAAGAAAGGCTGTCTTTCTGGCGTGATGGATTACCTGCCTTGTGTGCCTCTGATCAGAAGGTGTGGAGGGTCTCTTGCGCTCTAGGCCTGATTGGTACTGCTTTGAGCAGTGCGTGACTTGTGGGGGCGCTGTGCTTTCAGCACCGTATTTAGTTTTGAGTAGGTATTTGCCAGTTCTACGGTGGATGCTGATATATTGTAAAAGGACAATCTTTTAGGAATTCTTTGGAATGTAAGTTTGGTCTGCAGTGTTACAGTTGCTAAAGTGGTGTTAAGAGCTGGAACAACCTCCCCCTGCACCTCAGACAAAGCCCGTTGCCCAACCTAAAAATGTGGCTCTTCGGATGAGCCCCCCCATCCAGCGCCTTGAGACCCTCACGGGTGAGTAGCTGCGCTTTGTAAACACTGATTGAGTTTGTTTTACTTTGTGTTGTACCATATTATGCAGAGGAGTGCGTCGCTGTGTTATGTTATGCTGTTCTTTGGTATGTCATGACAGGTCATGTAACATTACACTGTAATGGATTGATTAATTGTGTTGTTATATTAATATGCTGTGCATATCATGGTGTCAAATTATGTTGATATGTTAGTGCTAAGTTTTATAGTTTACTCTTCTATTTTTTTTAGACTATTTGTTTTTTAATAGGGAGGTTTTTACCCCCAGTCTTCTGCTGTACCTTATTTTTCTTAATTGTCTTTTTTTCTCTGTTGATGTTTATTATTTGTTTCCCTGTCTTCCCCATTCTGCGCCTGTTATATTTTGAAGATCTGGGTGGAGACAGCTTTCTGCTAGCCCCATCTAATCACTAAAAAATACATAATCATATTATTCACATGCACCAAACTTAGGGCCTGATTTCTTGCACCCCTTAGCGCCCCCCTAATGCCACCATGTGTGCACTGTATTTAACAAACGGTGCACCATGGCGGTAGTTAGGAAACTAGTGTCAACATTTTTGACGCTAGTTTGGCACTTTGCAGGTTTAGGCCCGTATTTATACTTTTTGACGCTAAACTGCGCTAACGCAGTTTAGCGCTGAAAATTTTTGCGCCGGCTAACGTCATTCTGAAGCGCCATGCGGGCGCCGTATTTATTGAATGGCGTTAGCCGGCGCAAGCAGACCGGCGCTGCCTGGTGTGCGTGGAAAAAAACCACGTACACCAGGCAGCGCCGGCGTTGGGAAAAGTGGCGCTAGGGCGTCTTAAAAATGGTGCAAGTCAGGTTGACGCAAAAAATCGCCTCCACCCGATTTGCGCCATTTTTAACGACGCCCAGACGCCATTTACATGACTCCTGTCTTAGTAAAGACAGGAGTCATGCCCCCTTGCCCAATGGCCATGCCCAGGGGACTTATGTCCCCTGGGCATGGTCATTGGGCATAGTGGCATGTAGGGGGGCACAAATAAGGCCCCCCTATGCCACCCAAAAAAAAAAAAAAAAAAATGTATACTTACCTGAACTTACCTGAATGTCCCTGGGATGGGTCCCTCCATCCTTGGGTGTCCTCCTGGGGTGGGCAAGGGTGGCAGGGGGGGTCCCTGGGGGCAGGGGAGGGCACCTGTGGGCTCATTTTGAGCCCACAGGCCCCTTAACGCCTACCCTGACCCAGGCGTTAAAAAGTGGCGCAAATGCGGGGTTTTTTGACCCGACCACTCCCGGGCGTGATTTTTGCCCGGGAGTATAAATACGACGCATTTGCGTCGCCGTCATTTTTTTAGACGGGAACGCCTTCCTTGCATTTCATTAACGCAAGGAAGGCGTTCACGCAAAAAAATGACGCTATTTGCCATACTTTGGCGCTAGACGCGTCTAACGCCAAAGTATAAATATGGCGTTAGTTTTGCGCCGAATTTGCGTCGAAAAAAACGACGCTAATTCGGCGCAAACGGAGTATAAATATGCCCCTTAGTGTTGTTGGAAATGGCCCTTTTTGCAGGGTCATCCCCAGTCTTTTTGCCTCGTGCCTCCTATTTTTTTTCTGACCTGTTGCTGTTGGCTTTTGTACTTTGAGCACTTTACCACTGCTAACCAGTGCTAAAATGCATATGCTCTCTGTGTAAAATTGTATGTAATTGGTTTATCCATGATTGGCATATTTGATTTACTAGTAAGCCCCTAGTAAAGTGCACTAGAGGTGCCAGGGCCTGTAAATCAAATGCTACTAGTGGGCCTGCAGCACTGGTTGTGCCACCCACATATGTAGCTCTGTAATCATGTCTCAGACCTGCCATTACAGTGTCTGTGTGTGCAGTTTTAACTGTAAATTCGACTTGGCAAGTGTACCCACTTGCCAGGCCTAAACCTTCCCTTTTCTTACATGTAAGGCACCCCTAAGGTAGGCCCTAGGTAGCCCCAAGGGCAGGGTGCAGTGTATGGTTAAGGTAGGACATATAGGCCCTCATTACAACCCTGGCGGTCAGTGGTAAAGTGGCGGTAAAACCGCCAACAGGCCGGCAGTAAAAAAAATGGAATTATGACCATGGCGGAAACCGCCAACATAGATAGCCACTTTAACACTCCGACCGCCATGGCGGTACAAACAAACAGCATGTCGGTCACCGCCAACAGACAGGCGGAAGACAATGTACCGCCCACACTATTATGACAGGCCAATCCGCCACCTTTTCCGGGGTGGATTCAACGTGAACAAAAACACGGCGGGAACAGGACTTGGAAGGGGAAACACTCACCTCTACACAACCCACGAGGAACCAGGACGCCATGGAGCCTGAACTCCAAATCCTCCCTGCGATTGTCTTCCTGCTCCTCTACCAGGAGCACGAACGACAGCGGCGACAACCACGGTGAGTACTGCACCTACAGCACAGGGGAGGGGGGAGGGAAAAGAGAGTGACACACACACGCAACACCCCCACCCCCACCCCTACCCACAACACACACACCAATACATGCTGCAACCTTACATTTGCACCCCCCAAACCCCCTTGAAAGAACGCAAGGACAAAAGGAAATGATTGTAACCATTGTAATCAAGATTTATCCATTAGTCAAAAAATTATATACACTGTAAACAATTATGTACACCAAGAATTCAAGACCAGGTACTGCACTTATATAGTCCGTGGACAACTGGGCCCAAAATGCATGGGCGAGGCCCACACGCGATACCCGATCAAAACGGAGAGAACACTGCAGGGGCATCAGGTCGAAATAAAACAGGCACCTCAGGGGGAAGGGAAGGGAGGGCACCTCAGCCGGATGAGTGCACAACGCCAGCTCCACGAGGGGGCTCCATGCCCATTGATGTATCCTGGGGAGTGCAAAGCCACAGTCTCTCAAGTCTCTCCAGTGGGTGGTTTGCCCACTGCTTTATCCAGGGGAGTGCAAAGCCACAGTCTCTCAAGTCTCTCCAGTGGGTGGTTTGCCCACTGCTTTATCCTGGGGAGTGTAAAGCCACAGTCCCTCAAGTCTCTCCAGTGTGTGGTTTGCCCACTGCTTTATCCGAGGGAGCGCAAAGCCACAGTCTCTCAAGTCTCTCCAGTGGGTGGTTTGCCCACTGTTTATCCTGGGGAGTGCAAAGCCACAGTCTCTCAAGTCTCTCCAGTGGGTGGTTTGCCCACTGCTTTATCCTGGGAAGTGCAAAGCCACAGTCTCTCAAGTGGATTACAGTCTCCACTGGTTCTGGAGGGGGCTTTGTGCCCAGAGTGCTTCATCCTGCCAAGGATCAGGTATCAAGTGAGTGAACAGACAGAAAATGGCGGTCACGTCTGCGGCGGTGCGTACCATCACCGCCGGCGTATATCGTCATTGGCTCCTGGGACCCATAGGGTCCAATGTTAACCAATGCAGGATTGCGCTGCGGTCTTCGACCGCCTACCGCGACGGTGTACAACGTCAGCGCAGTTACCTCATATCCCCTAGTCCCACATTACAGGTCAGGCAGCCGCCATTTCAGGGGGCCACATGGCATTACTTTTAAATGCGTCACACATATCTAGGCCTTGCATACACACAAAGACAGGCACATAGCGTATTGACAAATGTGTGCAATTAAATTATTTTTTTACTACCTCAGTGTTGACTGACTCTGTGCTCGCTGTTCTCATCCATAGGGCACGTCCGCTGGAGCAGGTGAGGAGATGGCGGCATCCTCCGGTATACATATCACTGGTGGACCTGTCGAGAATGGAAGAGCGACATGTTATAGTCACCTACAGACTTGTTCGTGCCACAATCAGGGAACTGTGTGCCCAGTTGGAGCCAGACCTGATGTCAGCTATCCACCATCCCACAGGAATCCCCCCTCTAGTGCAGGTCCTGTCAGTACTCCATTTCCGGGCAAGTGGGTTTTTTCAAACAACAGTGGCCATAGCATCAGGGATGTCCCAGCCTATGTTCTCAAACATGTTGTCCGGAGTGTTGTCTGCCCTGCTGAAACACATGCGCAGCTACATCGTGTTCCATCAGGTGGAGTGCCTACAGTGAAAGGTGACTTCTATGCCCTGGGACATATCCCCAACATCATAGGTGCCATTGATGGGACACATGTGGCCTTGGTACCGCCCACAGGAGTGAACAGGTGAACAGAAACCGGAAGAACTATCATTCAATGAATGTGCAGATGGTGTGTTTGGCCGACCAGTACATCTCACATGTGAACGCCAAGTTTCCTGGATCAGTGCATGACGCTTACATTCTGAGGAATAGCAGCATCCCTTATGTGATGGGGCAACTCCAGAGGCACTGTGTGTGGCTAATAGGTGAGGACAAGGACCCTATACCCTGTGAATAGTTGTCTGGGTCTAGAGTTGTCCCTAAGGGTTAGTGTGTGTCTAACAGTTGTCCCTCGACATTTGCAGGTGACTCTGGGTACCCCAACCTGTCATGGCTACTGCCCCAGAAGGAAATCCTAGGACAAGGGCAGAGGAATGCTACAATGAGGCACACGGGTGAACTAGAAGAGTGACAGAAAGGACCTTCGACCTCCTGAAGGCCAGGTTCCGGTGCCTCCATATGACAAGTGGTTCTCTGTACTACTCACCAAAGAAGGTGTGCCAGATCATCGTGGCCTGCTGTATACTGCACAACGTGGCTTTGCGATGACAGATGCCTTTTCTGCAGGAGGATGGTCCAGAAGGAGGTCTTGTGGCAGCTGTGGAGCCTGTGGACAGTGAAGAAGAGGAGGCAGAAGAAGAGGATATCGACAACAGAAACAACGTGATCCAGCAATACTTCCAGTGAGAAGCAGGTAAGAAGACATCACTGCCTCCTACATCTGATAAAATTGTTAGACCTATCATATGTCTGTCACTTTCACCCAGTGTATGGACCCTGACCTGTCACTTTGCCTTTCCATTTCACAGATGTGGGTCCCACTGTGTGACCTCTGCTATGTTACCTCATGGACTAGAGCTGTGTGACATAGGTATGTTGACAATACAAAGGACATTGCTATTTTCCTGAGTTATTGCAAATACACATTAGTGAAAGCATAGACTGACTCCAGCTTGTTTTGTGATTCAAGGGTGTTTATTTAAGTGCAAAATATTGGAGGGGGTTGTAAAATGGTGAGGGGGTGATGGTGGCGGAATGTCCATGGCAGAGTCCAGTTATTAGTCTCACAGGTGCATTGTCCAAAGGGGCATAGGAAGTGGAGCTAGGGAAGTTTAAGGATGGACAGGGTGACAAAGTGGGACAGAAGGATGACATTCAGGGTGGTCTCATTTCTTGGCGGTGGTCTTGGCATTGGTCTCTGTCTTTTCCTGGATCTCAGGGACCGTTTGCGGGGTGGTTCTCCATCCGCAGGGGTTGGGGTGCTGGTGTCGTGGTCCTGTGGCGGTGCCTCCTGTCCACTAGCACCGGCAGAGGTGGTGGGCAGTTCATCGTCCAGGCTAGTGTCAGGGGCCCCTTGTTGTGCCACAATGTCCCTCCTGGTGTTCACAAGGTCCTTCAGCACCCCTACAATGGTGACCAGGGTGGTGTTGATGGACTTGAGTTCCTCCCTGATCCCCAAATACTGTCCCTCCTGCAGCCGCTGGGTCTCCTGAAACATGGCCAGTACTGTTGCCATCGTCTCCTGGGAATGATGGTACGCTCCCATGATGTTGGAGAGGGCCTCGTGGAGAGTGGGTTCCCTGGGCCTGTCCTCCCCCTGTCGCACAGCAGATCTCCCAGTTCCCCGGTTTTCCTCTGCCTCTGTCCCCTGAACCGTGTGCCCACTGCCACTGCCCCCAGGTCCCTGCTGTTCTTGGGGTGGTGGGTTTGCCTGGGTTCCCTGTTGTGGTGGACACTGCTGCTTCACGTGTCCTGGGGAAAGAGGTATGGGCCCGCTGGGTGGGTGCTGTGCTGGTGTTTCCTGAGGGGGGAGGCTCTGTGGTGGCTTGTGCCAGTGTGAGGGGAACCAACTGTCCTGATGTCCTAGATGTGCCGGGCTGGTCATCTAGATCCAGTTGGACAGAGCTGCTGTCATCACTGTGGGCCTCTTCTGTGGGGGGGGGGTCTGGAACCTCCTGTCCGGTGACGTTGGGTAGAGGTCCTGCAGGGGAGTAATGACATGATTATTGCATCTGTGTGCCATCGTGTGCAATGGGTGGGTGACCCTGTACCCCAGTCTTACATTCTTGTGTAGGACCTTATGTGATAATTGTTTTGGGGTCTGTGTGGGTATGTGTAGTGGACATGCTTTGGTGATGGGTGTCCATGCTTTGTTGTTGCATGCAGGGTTTGGTGTTGGGATGGGTGGTTTGTGATAGTGGGACATATGTGAGGTGTTGGAGTGATGGGGTGAGGGTGAGGGTGGGGTTATGATAGCATGCAGGTAGGGTGGAGGATATGGTATTTAAGAATTGACTTAACGGAGTCCATTCCTCCAGCTACTCCTGCGAGGCCCTCAGGATGCAGTATAGCCAAGACCTGCTCCTCCCATGTTGTTAGTTGTGGGGGAAGAGGTGGGGGTCAACCGCCAGTCCTCTGAACTGCAATCTGGTGTCTTGAGACCATGGAACGCACCTTCCCCCATAGGTCGTTCCACCTCTTCCTGATGTCATCCCGTGTTCTTGGATGCTGTCCCACTGCGTTGACCCTGTCCACGATTCTGCGCCATAGCTCCGTCTTCCTAGCTATGGAGGTGTGCTGCACCTGTGATCCGAATAGCTGTGGTTCTACCCAGATGATTTCCTCCACCATGACCCTGAGCTCCTCCTCAGAAAACCTGAGGTGTCTTTGCGGTGCCATGGGGTGGTGTGGGTGATGTGTGAGGTGGTGTGTGTTGTGATATGTGAGGGGATGTGTTTGTGTGTGTTGTGTGAGGTGCGTGGATGTTGTGTGAGTGATGGTGTTGATTGCCATTGGATGCTAGTTTCTTGATGGTGGTGTCTCTCTCTGGCCTTCTGTCGCAATTCTGGTCGTAAGGGTTTGTGGGTGATGTGGGTGTGTGTCTTATATTGTATTGGATGTGTGGGAGTGGTGTGTGAATGTGTATCAGGTGTGTATATTTGGAATTGTCCAATGTGGTTGTGTTTTGTAAATGTGTGTGTATTTTGAGCATGGTGGTGTGTACTGCCAATGGAATACCGCGGTTGAAAGACCACTGCATGGATTCGTGGGTCGTGATAGTGTGGGCATATTCCTGTTGGCGTGATGGTGGAGGTTTTGTTATCGCCAGTTTATCACTGACCTTTGGTGTGGCGGACTTGTGTGGGTGTCTAGATGTTGGCGGATTCCGAGCTGTGGGTCGTAATAGCTGTAGCGGAATTCCGCCGCCGCTGCGGTGTGTTGGCGGTCTTCTGCATGGCGGTAAGTGGGATTTACCGCCAATGTTGTAATGAGGGCCATAGTAATGTGTTTTAGATGTTCTGACAGTGAAATATTGCTAAATTTGTTTTTCGCTGTTGCAAGGCCTGTCTCTCTCGTAGGTTAACATGCGGGCTACCTTTAAATCTGATTAAAGTGTAGATTCCCTTTGGGAGCGGATGGACATGTGGAGTTTGGGGTCTCTGAGCTCACAATTTAAAAATACATCTTTTAGTAAAGTTGATTTTAAGATTGTGTGTTTGAAAATGCCACTTTTGGAAAGTGAGCATTTTCTTGCTTATACCATTTCTGTGACTCTGCCTGTTTGTGGATTCCCTGTGTGGGTCAGTTTGACAGTTGGGCTGGTTGCACCTCACACAAGACAGTGACACAAAAGGAGCTGGGGTGTAGCCTGCATTTACTGATGAGCCATCTGTGCTAGGAGTGAGGGGTGGAGTGGTCACTTACACCTGAAAGGGCTGTGCCTGTCCTCACACAATGCCGTCTCCGACCCCCTGGTGAGTGTCTGGGGCCTGGCCTGGGAAGGGCTGGATTTCACATTCAAAAGAGACTTTACTTTGAAGTAGGCCTACTTCAAAGGAGAAATTAGGTATAAGAAGGGCACCCAAAACCACAGACTTTAGAACAGTTCTGGAAACAAGAGGAACCTCTGCCTGGAGAAGAGCTGCCCTGCCTGTGACTGTGCTTTTTGGAGCTATCCTGCAGTTGCTGCTTCTGCCAGAGTAAGAGGGCCAAGACTGGACTTTGTGTGCCTTCCATCTTGTGAAGAAATCTCCAAGGGCTTGATTTAGAGCTTGCCTCCTGTTGTTTGAAGTCTCAGGGACAGCAAAGACTTCTCTCTGCCAGCGCCTGGAGTCTCTGAAGAGACTCCTGCTCTGACAAGTGGTGCCCTATTCAGTCCCTGGGCCCTTAAAAGGAAAGCTGGTGGAAATCCAAGGAAATTGACTTTGGACGACTTCGGACCAACACCGCTGCTGAATCCGGTGATGCCGCCTGCACCCGACGCCGTGACGTTCGCTGGAATGCGGCGATCTTCGCAGGCCTGACACCGCTGCAGCCCCCCTGAAGTCCGCAACTCCGTGGAAGTCGCTGCACCACGTCGTGATTGACGCTGCTTGAAGTGAGCGGATTCAATGTTTCGCACAGACGCCGCGATCCCCGACTTCGCGCATCGACTTGTTTTCATTCTTCACCAAAGGTACTGTACTTGGGGGTCTATGCGACTCCGTGTCCGGCACCGCTGGTGTCGGTTTGTTGGGAACGACTCCGTCACGACGCCGTGTTATTGAAGCATTTTCTGTTTCTAAGCACAATTTTTGAGTTTAATCTTTAAAAATGTATAACATGACTTGTGTATGTCGGATTTTCGGCGTTATGGTCTTGTTTTGTTTAGATAAATATTACCTATGTTTCTAAACAGGTGTTGTGTCATTTTGTAGTGTTTTCATTAAGTTACTGTGTGTGTTGGTACAAATACTTTACACCTGGTACTCTGAAGTTAAGCCTACTGTTCTGCCAATCTACCAAGGGGGTAAGCAGGGGTTAGCTGAGGGTGATTCTCTTTTATCCTGACTAGAGTGAGGGTCCTTGCTTGAACAGGGGATAACCTGACTGTCAACCAAAGACCCCATTTCTAACAAGTGTCATTATTTGGATCCCGGTCTTTTTATTCACTAATCACTTTTTAAGAACTCCCTTCTGCTCAGAAGAGACAGGTGGGGAAGTCCGGCCTGGTGGCAGTTGTTATGTTGCACCCATGTGGTATTTGGCGCGCAGGGGTGTTCTGCACTCTGCGCAGCATGCTCTAACAATATCACAACCCCCGTCGTGACAGGGAAAGTGGTCCGTTCCTGACGTGAGGAGTGAAGGAAATAAAATAGCCCTCGGCTTTGCGCCAAGGGCCATTACTCCCAAAAACTGCCTGTGGTGTGTTTTATTTGCCTGAGGAAGTAATATACGGCGCTACTATAATTACCGTCTTTGAACATCATAACAAAACTGGTGACGAGGTACGGAAACCAACCTCGCACCGCTGCAGAGTCTGTATCCATTTGGCAAGACACGCAGCACGGCTGTCTGCACGCTGGAGATCCTAAGCCGGCCAGGTAGGCAGCACAGCTGTTTGCTGTGGGGGGGACAAACGAAAAAATGTGTTTTGGTGATCACAGCAGTCTGCTCACGGAAGGGAAACTCCTGGCGAGGGCCCTGCCTGTTTTTCCTTCTTTCTTCTGCTACGCAGCGCGAGGAGCGCAAGAATGATGAAATAAAGCTAACAAGGACACTACAGCACCGTGAGTCAGCATTTGGCACTGGCTCGACCGCCATGTGCGTTTGAAGCAGCAGAAAAGCCCCACAAAACAGTCACACAGTACAGTGGGGAGGACGATTCCCAGGAGATCTCGTGGCAAATTAAGGTCAGAGACACCACAGAAAACTGAAAAAAAAAAAGTTCTGAAGGACATTTTATTTGTCATTAAAGACCTACCAAGAAGATAAATAAACCAGATACTTATGTGGGAGTCAGGCGTTTTGAAGGGTCGTCCTCCATCTTGAAGGGTGGTTTTTGTTGTTGACTTTTCAGTTTCGTGTGACTACTCAATCGCTGGTACTGTCTCTACAGCAATATGGCCTCCTTCCCGGCGTTGGAACCTTTCATAGTAGAAGGGCCCCCGTCCGCCCATGCGGCCAAATGAAAATCGTGGGTGGAGCGTTTGGAGAATTATTTCGATGCCATGGCAGTGGACCCCGACAGAAAACGACCCATGCTTCTACATTTGGGTGGGCCTGCAATCCATAGAGTCAGCAAGTCAGTGGTTGAAGAGGGCCTAGCCTTCTAGTACCAGACTTTGAAACGTGCAATCGTAGCATATTTTGAACCGTTAGCGAATCCTGACCATGAACAGTTTCTTCTCAGGCAGGCAAGACAACTCCCGGAAGAGTCGGTTGACGCATTTTATGCCAGACTGAGGGATTTAGACAGCAAATGCACACTACCAGACCGAGGAGATGAGATTTGCGCGCAGTTTATTCAAGGGTGTCACTCAATCAAACTGAGGAAACACATTGTGCAAGTCCCTGGCATGTCACTGGCTGACATGTTAAGAATGGGGCAGTCTAAGGAATTGTCCCATGTGCGGGTAGCACACATGGAATCGCCACTTGCAAAAACAATCAAAGCAGAGCCCATCAATGCAATTACCGCAGGAGTAACCATCAAAAAGAAAGACAGAAACAAGTTTGCAAATACCAGTTGTACCTGTTACATGTGCGGTGGGGCGTATCCGCACCAAGGCGAGTGCCCAGCGGTGGGAAAACAGTGCACTAACTGTCAACGTCTAAACCACTTTGCCAACGTTTGCCGTTCAACAACCAGGCGAAAGTCTGAGGGACCAAAGCCTGTGCATGCAGCAAAAACAATCCACCCCCAAGAATATGCACCAGATATGGATGATGATGAACCCGAGGAGACTGTATACATCATTCACACCACCCCACCAGGCAACCTATCGAAGAAAAGAATCCCAAAGTGCAGAGTGAAGGTGGCTGGTCATCAGCTAGTGTCTCTCATTGATACAGGAGCTTCAATAAACATTATGGCTCAATCCGCATTCCAACAGCTACCGATTCGCCCCCTTTTGCGCCCAACCACTGTACAAGTAGTTGCTTTTGGGTCGGCAACACCAATTCCACTAGCGGGGGTGATCACGACAGACATCATGCATGAAGCGATCACTACCCGTGCCAAAATATATGTTGCCAAGGTGGGCACAGGAATGCTGTCAAGCTGTCGTACCGCCGAAGAACTTCAAATGGTGGTGTTCGCTTTCAGCATACACCTAGGGGCTCTGGAGACATTGGAGGAAGAATACGCAGATTTGTTCAAGTACACGTTGACAAGTCCATCGAGCCAATGGCATTGAAACACAGACGCATAGCGTTTTACTTATGTCCTCAAGTGGAAGCGGAACTAAAAAAGCTAGAGGAGGCAGACCTCTTTGAGTGGGTGGAAGGACCAACCCCCTGGATTTCACCCATTGTGGCACCCTGCAGCTCATTGGACAATGGTGCCCCCCTTCCTTGTCCCCCAAGATAAAAGAAGAAGGATTGCCTTGCTGGAATCCTGGTATGCAACCCCAAAGGCAGCAAACTGAAGTACTGTTCTTGTGGCCCACTGGAACAACAGGCCTAAGGACTTTGCCTTGCTTCAAAAAGGACTCACGAGTGGACTCCCTGAAAGTAAAAGATTAACAGAGCTTGCCTGCACCAACTTCCACAAAAGTCCCCAGCCTGGAGTGTGTCTAGTGGACGTTTAACGGTTTGGCCAGGATCATTGTGAGAATTGTGGTCCTAAACTTCCAAGGACAACCTCAGGGCTTCTAGAACCTTGGCTTTGTGTTTTGGACACTTTGAACCCTCAAGAGGAACTTCAGGGGCCCTGTGGAAAAGCAGTCCGATGATGTCTCATCAAATTTGACTTGCTGATGAGGACTGCACGACGTCGAGAGAGAAAAGCTCCACAAAAGTTTCAACGTGTGTAGGTATAATTTTGAACCAGCCCTCCCACTCAATGTATCCAGGCAGGGTTCCATCGCAGTTGGCTTAAACTTTGACTCTGTCCCAGTCAAGCGCAACCAGATGTCCCCGGTTGGCAATATTGATTTCTAAGCACTAGAAAGCACATTTTTGTACTCCAATCTTTAAAAATTCATGACTCTGGTTCCCTATATTGGATTCCTGTTGTTTTGGTGTCATTGTAAAGACAAAAACATATATATATATTTTTTCTTTTTTTTAGTCCTCATTCACCCTAGGCAGTGCATAGAGCTCCCTTTGCTTGTCAACCGACACATGGGAAGTTACTTTCGGCCAGGGGTTACCCTCTCTTCTCGACCAATCCTTAGACTATCTTAAGTCCCCAAGGATTTCAGAGTAGGGTGTGTAATCATCGGACCAATAACACAAAACCATATCAATTTCAACAAACAATAAAAATAAAAGTAAAGTTACAACCCTCAGTGATCTATTTTCCAATCCAACAATGGTGCCCAGAAATCCACTCACACCTTATCTTTTCCCCCTATAGCTTGATCCAAATCTGCTATACTTAATATATCTCTAAGCCATTCTGCATATCCTGGCGGAGATATCGACATCCATTTCCTGCATATTTCTCGTCTCCCCAACACTATTGCATAGAATACTAACTTTTTCTCTCTCACCGTAACAGGCCGTCCCAACCAATCCTGGGTTTGCCCGAAAATTATCAACCTTAAGGAGGCCTCTATTCTCTGTTTCAGAATACTCGAAATTGCTCCACATACTTCTTCCCAAAAGTGTCGAACATCCAAGCATTCCCAAAACATATGAATATCAGTAGCTTGGGCCGCCCCACATTTTGAACAGTTCACCCCCTGGCCTCCTTTCATTTTAGATAATTTATCTGGGGAAATGTAAGCTCTATGTAGCGTGTAATAATGATTTTTCTTTAGGACAGCGGGTTTCACTGTACCATGGAGCAGTGCTAATGACTTCTTCCACCACCTTTGAAGCAGTTCTTCCGAAAAACAATCTCCCCACAGTTTTGCTGGAAGGTCAAAATCGCCATCTACCCCTTCCAGGATCCCCCAGTACCAAGCTGACACTTTGTGGGGGCCTATTAAAGGGCACGGGATAATCACATCCAAAGGGTTGTTCTTACCCACACCTTCCTTAATCCCTTTGGCCCATTCTCTAACTTGCAAATATTTCCACCTAGACAGGGCTCCTCTCGTTAGTAACACTAATTCTTCCCATGAAAGCAGGTCTCCTTCAAAAAACAACTCTCCCCAGTGCTCTACTCCCGCCTGTTTTAACGGTAACGCTAGTATATCTTGAAAACATTCTGGAGTATCCGGGGAATCCCAAATAGGTGCATTGGAATTATAGTAGGTTAGTTTTACTAATCGTCTGATCCGATACCAACATTCCGCTAGGCCCGCATAATTTTCAGCCTTATCTTCTTGTAGAATTTGGGGTCCCCAAATTTAAAAATAAAGTTTGTTGACGCACCCTTAATATTAGAAGCCATTGTTTTGAACATTAGACCAACTGTTGTAGAGTCCGATGTGAAAAAAACTCTAAAGTTTTTTAAAAGGAAAGCCCAAGCATAATATTGCAAATCCGGTAATGCCAAACCTCCCTTTTGCTTACGCCGCCTCAACTTTCTCCTTGAAATTCTAACCCCCTTAGAGTTCCAAATAAAATCGCTTATTAGGCACTGCATTTTTTCTATATATTTTTTCTGCATAGGGAGTGGAGAAGTTGAAAACGAAAAATTCCATTTTTGGAGAATAGACATTTTTACCAAGTTAACCCTGCCTATAATAGACAAAGGGAGATGGGTCCAGCCTTTTAATGGGCCCTTACATTCCAGCAGTAATTTAACCTGATTCCTCTCTACTAGTTGATAAATGTTTTGAGGTATCAAAATTCCCAAATATCTGATTTCCTTCTTACAATGGACTGATTTATAATCCATATTCCATGCCATTATCTCTGTTTTATCTACATTCACCTGATACCCTGAAATCTTGCCAAATTCTTCTGCAAGCCTAATAGCCTCAGGGAATGCCGTTGAAAGATTATTAGTAAAAAGCAGAAGATCGTCTGCGTACAGAGATAATTTTTTCTCCCAGCCCTGACAACGGAAAGGGGAAATCACCCTGTTTCGCCGAATCTTTCTTGCAAAAGGCTCCATATACAAATTAAACAGTACAGGGGATAACGGGCAACCCTGTCTAGTACCCCTTGCAATAACAATTGGGCCGGTAAGATTCCCATTCACTAATATTCTGGCGGTGGGGGCCTTATAGATTTGATTTACTACCCCACACACATTAGTTCCCAGATTAGCCTTCCTTAACAGAAACTTTAGATAGTCCCAATTTACTTGATCGAAGGCTTTAGCTGCATCAATTGTAATAATCCCCAAAGGGGAATCGAGTGATACCGCAAGGTCTATTGCCCCAATCAATTCGTGAGTCAACTCGTGGAGGTATCTACCTTTTGAAAAGCCCTTCTGATCTGAGTGTATTAAGTTATTTGCAACTTTATTTAGTCTGTCCGCTATAATTTTAGAAAATAGCATATAATCACTATTCAAAAGTGAGATAGGTCTGTAAGATGCACGGTTAGTCGGGTTTTTACCCGGCTTCAAAATCAACGTGATAACCGCTTCATTCCAAGAGAGAGGCATATCTATCTCATTAAAAAAGATTCTACCGAATAATTCCAACAAAATCAGGCTTATAAGGTCCCCTAAGGCTTTATACACCTCCACCGGGATACCGTCGGGGCCCGGAGCTTTCCCGTCTTTGCCCCCCGCTAGGGCCGCCCTTACCTCCTCAGCTGTAATAGGTCCATTTAACCATTCCCGAGTTTGTTGCGAAATCTGTGGCAAGGTATCTTGAGCTAGCCAGTTTTCTACCCGCTTTACTTGCCCATCCACATGTTCCGTATACAGGGATACATAAAAATCTTGAAACCCACGTTCAATATCCTCCCTATATATCAGTTTTTCACCTGTATCCTCGATCATTATTTCCTTAATCTGGCTCCTAACCAGATCTGATTTGGCTTTCCAAGCTAACAGCGTCCCTGAATTTTCCCCATATTCAAAGTGTCTTAATTTGCTGACCTCCCATCTTTTCGCAATGCGTGCCTGCAAAATATCAGGCAGTTGCGATCTTAACTCAGCCAATTCCACTCTTCCAGTCTCCTCCTCCTGCGACCCAATCCCTCTACCAACCAACACTTCGGTTTTTAACAGCATCTCCTGCTCTAAAGCCCTTATTTTCTCTCTAAACACTTTATATTTTTAGCATGCTATACTTTTGAGTACCCCTCGTATTACCGCCTTAAAAGAATCCCAAACCACTGATAATGGTGCCGACCCTATGTTAATGTTAAAGAAGGCCTCGAATTCCCTATGTACATACAGCAAGACGTCTTCATCTAATAATAGTGCACGCTCCAATGTCCATCTTCTAACCAGCCTTCTCTGTGGAGCAGACAAATGCAGAATTACTGCCGCATGGTCCGACAAATGTGGCGGCAGATATTCGACTTCTTCAACGTTTTCCAACAACCTTTCATCAACTAGGAAATAATCGATACGTGACGCGTGGCTATATTTCTTGTTAAAAAAGGAGAAGGCTCTAGCCTCCCCTTTCTTCTTCCCCCAAATATCACACAGACCTTGGTCTTTCATCATTCTCCTTAAAAAACATTGCGCTTTGGGTGTACCCAAAGACCTACAAGAATCAGACCTATCCAATCTATTGTCCAGAACCACATTAAAGTCACCCGCCATAATAACTGAATCTGAGAATCCAATAAGCTGAGAGAATACTTTCTTTAAAGGTCCGCTATCGTCGCAGTTTGGGCCGTAATGGCCAGCCAGAACTAAGGATATTTCATTCACCTGTACTTTTACTATAATCCACCGACCAGCTTGGTCTGTCTTTATTTCGAAGATTTCTGGTCTGACTTGAAATCCTTGCTTAATTAAAATGGCTACCCCCCTTGTATGGAAATTGTGGGAGGTGCAAAAACACATTTGCACCCACTTTTGAGTGCTAAATAGCTCTTTACACTCGTCCTCCGCCAAATGAGTTTCCTGCAAAATTAAAATTTGCGCCAGGGAATCCTTTAAATATTGAAGAATTCTGTTTCGTCTCGACTTAGTTCTCAACCCATTAATATTCCACGAGAGAAGTTTTATCATAAACTTGCCCTCCCCCTGGCCCATGCCGATTTTAGTCATTTAAAATTAACCCACCACCCCACCGCCTAGGTGAACGAGAAACAATTTCTGACCTTATCTCCAAAAACTCACCCCCTTGTAACCCCCCTCCCTAACCCCTCCCAAGGAGAACCCCCCCACTATGTCAGCCACCATGGGCCTGATTTTAGAGTGCCCTGCCTACCTGGGGGGCACAAAATTCAAGAACTTATTGGAAATATTACACATGATCAGCCTGTTCTTTCCTAATAGCATCTAACAATTCATCTGCCTTATCTATCTCTCTTATATTATACATTTTGTTATTATGCATTACTCGTAAAAAAGCTGGGAATTTCAAATGAGCCGTGGCTCCAAGTTTTTTTAATTCATCTAGCCTTTTTCCCAGCTCCCACTGCCTGTCCATAGTGATTTTAGATAAGTCAGATCTGATCTCAAAAGTCACATTATCCATCTTTAATGCCTTCTGTTGTAACGCCTTGGTCAAAATGTTCTCTTTTAGATGATAAGTTAAGAAATTAACTAAAATTTTCCTTGGTCTTGTACTATTGGGCCGCCTCGTGAAGGGATCCCGGTGGACTCTCTGAATGTCTCTTTTGATCTCTTCATTACTTTCCTCCAACTCACAGACTGATTTGATTAGTGAGACAACGTATGACTTAAGATTTACTACTTCTGCTCCTTCCGGAACTTTTAACAATTTTAAGTTGTTCCTACGTGAGTGGTTTTCCAGATGCTGGATCCTAACTTGTAAGCCTTGTTCTTTTTCACTCAGGCCTCGGATTTCATCCTTGTGGAGCTTCAACTCCTCCTTTATCCCCACCACTGTTTCCTCTAAAGTCTGGATCCTCTCCAGCAAGTTATCAATTTTTTTTTCCAATACCTCGCAAGCTTCTCGAATTTCGCCTTGATTGCACTCCGAACTTGCGAACCCTTTCTTTATATCCTCCGATATGGAGAGGATCACTTCCTCCATAGAGGGGGTGTGCCTCAGATCTGGGGGGGGACTAACGACTTGTACTACTTGGCCTAATTCTTCTTGTCCTGGAGTGGGCAACATATCACCTTGACATATCATATCAGCACCCATGCCAGCTTGTGTATTCTCGTACAAGGGTGAATTTGCAAATAAGGGGGAAAAACCTTCTTCGGCCTCCTTACCAGCATCTGTACCACTTCCAACGTCTTTAATCACAAAAGTATCCATTTTCCCTTGCCCCGGCACTGGCACAATATCCTCTGGCCCAGCCCTAAAGTAAGACCTTAAAGAGGGTGTCAGTCTATGTTTTATTTTTGTTCTTCCTTCAATCCCTTCTCTTTTTTTTTTTGGGCAGCTCGCCAGGGCCGGGGTTTTTCCCTTTCCCTTCAGCTTCCCTAGGCTATTACTGGCCACCGGATCCCTTCTGTCCCCAGTTATCTCCAACCCCTGCCTCCCTATCTGCCATAAGCTGAAGGAGGGCTGGGGTGGGGCGGGGCTCTTCTCCTCCTCTCGAGCCTTGCCTGAGGCTCCAGCACCAGCTACTTTCTCGCTGGCTCTTCTTGGTACGTCAAAAGGAGCGCGTATAATCGCGCTACCAAGCTCCCGGGATGTCTTCCCGGGAGCCTTGCCGGTGCTGGCGTTTCTGGGATTCCCCCGAAGGGGAATCCTTGCCGATCCTCTGCGCGCCCGGCGGAGCTCCAGTGCGGCACGTCCCCAGTGCCAGAGTCTCCCGCCGGGTGCCTCGTCCGGATTACAGCGCGAGCGGCTCTCCGGGAGTGGCGCTTCCTCCCAACACATTCGGCCGATCCTCTCTACGTGAGTGCCACGCCCCCCCAGGTACGGCAGACGTCACGTCTAGCGAGCTGCGGCCGTGACGGCCCTAACGCAGCCCGCCATGTCGTCCTCACAACCCGTCCCAAAGACAAAAATATTGACCATTTTTCATAAGTTGCTGTGGGATTTTTATTGTGTGTTATGTCTTACTTATTTACTGTATTGGTGTATTTAAATGATTTACATAACTGTCTCTTAAGCTAAGCCTGCCTGCTCATTGCCAAGCGACCAAGGTTTGAGCCAGGGGCTGATGTTTTGAGGCCTTGAATGAATCTAACATTGTCTTGGGGCATTATTGCTAGTGGTAGGTGCGCACATATCCTTACTAATAACCAGCCTCCAACAGTAATAGAGCAGATGAGATATCCTTCATGTTTGTGACAGAATAACCCTATCAACCAAACTCTAAATCAGGGCCATCAGGCCTGATTTAGAACAAAGCAGACCAGTCTGCCTGCCGAAATCTAAATCCCATGGGCTATAATGGGATTCCGATTTCGGCAGACAGGATAGCCATCACTGTTGTGATGGAGTAACCCGTCTGCTGAATTCCAAATCATACCTATAATCAGCTTTGTAGGTGCAGCCTAAGCTTCCTAGGAGTGTCACTGTACAAGGTCCTGGGTCTGTTGCCCGACCAGCTCCTGTTTGAGTGTTACAGATAGGGGCAAATTCAAATGTACATTTGTGTGTGTGTCAGCTCCTCTGTGCTTTCAGTGAGTGAGCTGTGTGTATCTGTGCTCATTATTCAGGGTGTGTGACCAAACTGATTTATATATCTTCACTTCAGTTCTGTTCTTTGGGAGTGATGCTATTGTGTGTATCTGGGCTCTCTCTGCAGATTCTATAGAGAAAGCTGTGGGTCGAGACACCATATGGAGTGAGGGAGTAGAGTGTGCTCTCTCATTGTGTGGTTCAGGGTGGCTCATAGCTAGTGGCTTATGTATGCATGGTCTGTCTTCCTCTTTGTTCAAAGGAAGGCTGAGAGCTGTCTTGGTTTATTTCTCTGCTGTTCACAGAGCAAGGTTAATGTTTAGCTTCTGTTCTATGAGTCATTCATTTAGAGGGAGTCAGCTGAGCATGGTTTGGGTTTCCTGAGTTTAAGTATTGCTCATGAAGAAGGTACCTTGTGAATGTCTTTAGGATTCTTCCTTTTCCACTAAGGTGACACTCTTTTCTCCACCCTGGCCTTTACAAGAAGGAATATTTCCTGTCCACGCCATTAGGATGGAAGAGTTGGTTGCATCTCACCAATGTATACCTCAGCTCTACTCGCCTGTGAAATTACAATAAAATCCAGGATACAAGCACGTCAGCCGGGTTCAAACAAGATGATCCTTTTCTGTTAAGGATCCGTATGTTTGTGCAAGTCATTTGTATTACACACACATTTGAACCAGAGTCTTTGTAATTTTTCAGTTATTATCATGTGTAATGAATATTTGCCAGCGTCCCTGTAGCAATACAGGGGTGAACCATACATTGGTAGTTTTATTTGAATTCATTATAACAGGGGTATCTGACACACATACATTTGAAGTTCAATGGTGGATGGGACCCAGAAATAGTATTGCAAGGCTGTTTAGTGCAGTTTTTAGCCACTGCCTGATTTTATTTTAGTTTATTGTTTTTATAAGGTGCTTATGTGACCAACAACAGCTACAGACTTATTGATTATTTTCCCTGCCCACTCACCCAAAAAGAGAGACACAATTAGAAATGAATTCAGCTAAGGCCAGACCTATTGGCTTTGGCATAGCTTATTTACTTTTTAATACATACTAATTTACCGTGAACCTCACTGTTGCTCCTAACACTGCTACTTTTAAAATGTATTTTGTTTACTTTTATCTCCTGCTCAGCACCTTTTTGGGAGGTTCAAGTTCTAATAGATATTGTTCCAATTTCAGAGGTATATTTTCTATATTTTTCCACATTTCAGTACAGATGATACATGCATACGATTTGGCTTCAGGTTGCCTCCTGTTACTTTACTCCGTACTGGCAGAACATGAGAAACTGCCTAAGGAAACAGATGCCTCCAGTTGATCTGAGTCTTTAAAATATACTAGTGGAGAGAAGAAGTTCCAGAGAACCAGAGCCAGCAGTGGAAATGACATGCCTCATACCGTGCTTGACTGAGCCTGAGTATAGTCAGGCCAATATTAGTGGAGAACTACAAACCTCAGATATAGTTGGATCCGGACCCCATGCAAATTGTGCTTTATGATACAATGCTATTGGATTGAAACAAAAGATCTTAAAGTTGAATTGCCTGCCAGTGCAGATTAGCTGGATTGTTTTATGGCTCAGTGGGATAATGCATGCAGTATGTGGATATGTGTTTTACAGCATGACTGCAGTTTGAATTTCTGCACATCCACTCAATCTTTAACTATTTTGAAACCATGAAGTGAGTACAAATGAATTCAGTAACAATAAACTTCTATCACGTTACCAATAAAACCACGCTACACTCTATGTTAGTTTAGGAGAGCTAAATAAATGTGCCCCCATAATAAGGACTCTTGTATTACAGTGAGACTGCTGGGCTTGAGGCAGCAGCACCTCTGCTTGTCAGCGACTGAGTCAATCCCACACCAGTTGTTAGCGGTCTGCCCAACCCTCCTGGCTCTCCAGCAGCACCTCACCCAAATCCAACCTTTAAAGATGATTTGTGGCAGCCTAGCGCATGGAACTAAGAAAACCCCTCAGGGAAATCGTGGTGAGCAAGCCTTACCCTTTTCTCTCCACATACAAGTCCCTTACACACACATAGGCAAGAAAAGAGATGGAGGACAGTTTTCAATACATTTATTGAAAAGACTGCAATCTACGGTAAAATGCATGAGAGGCAATGATTACACTAATGAGGAATAACACAATCAGGATTGTTAAAATAAGAGAGGTAAATATGAACAACCCCAACATATTGCAATAACATGGATCTACAATTCCTACCTAAAAGTCTAATCTCTAGCCCCTAAGCAAGAGCATGGTGATGTAAGCCAAATCTGTCCGTGCAGTCCATGAGAAGCACATCCCACCCCCGTTACCTTGGTACAAGGTCAGGATCAAGTCTCCAGATCAGCCTTTGCAAAGACGTAAACCGAGGTCGGTCGCAAACCTGCATGAAGTATGGATGGAAAATCCTGGTGGGAACTTCCTCTGCTGCCCTTTGTCCTACAAGATGTTTTTGTAATGGACATGTTTATGTTCTTGCACAGAAGTCTGAAGCGAGTATGTACCTAAGCGCTGGACTATGGCAGCAATACAAAATATTTTCGTGTGTGCCTCGCATTCTGCTTTTGTGAGCCTGAGGTAAAAGAACATGATGCAAACTATGTCATACATAACACTGATAGTGATGCTCTCGCAGAATAGCGAATGATTATGGAAATAAAAACATTGCAACTAAAATAAGCTGCACTAAAATGAATATAAATGAATAAATGAATACGGAGCATATTATCTAGGTAAAAGGGCACTGGCAGCAAGCCTAAGCTAAGCCACCCCTGTGCCCAGGCAGAACACTATAAATCAACCCACAACACTCCTGTCTGGATGAACGGGCCCATGTAAGTCTAAAAAGGTTAAGTATTGCTTTGTGGCTTAGAGAAATGGACCGCTAGCCCGATCACATCCAAAACCTTTAACAATCTCTGATCATAGACGGGCAACCACCGGAAACCCAATTTTCAAGTCAATGCTGTGGTGGCAGAAAGCATTTTCTGTGATAAAGCTGTATAGTCCACACAGTAATGGCTTATATGGAATCTAAAGGCAAGAATATTGCCTTCTTGGTCTCACTTGGACTACAGTGATCCACTGTATTTGGAGATTCCAGCTTTTGTCCATAGTATGCTGCAGATAGTATGGAACAATGTAGACAGAGAGGCCCCAATGTCCATCCTTCAACGTGCTCTGTTGGCATATAAGGCTACATAAGACAATTGAACATTGTTCATCAAAAAGCTTCTTAACCCATTGTTCATACAGTAATGCTGGGTTGCTCCTCCAATAGCTTGCTGAGCTGTTCCTTATCTGTTCCTGATGAAGGAAGACCCACAAGATTCTGATTTGCACTCATTCTGTCACACAAGGCAAGGCATGGGCTTCAGTGAGATTTACTAAGCCATGCAAAGTCACCTTAAGGCAGTGCCTTGCCTTACTCTGCATTGTGAAGGCACAGGAGTATTCCCACGCATCCACCCATGGACTTTAGTGCATTCTTAGATTTACTAAGAATATCAAACCTAGGAATGCGCCAAAATTGCATGCTTTCCCAACAGAGGTGTAACAAGGAGAAATATCTTCATTTCTCCTTGCTATTTTCTCTTTCCATGTGTGCTGCATCTGCAGAAAGATAAAGGTGTCCCTTCCTGCACAAAAACAAACCTTCCTGTGAAGCAGGCACCTTTGCACCATGCAGCAATAGTGCCTGCTTTGGTGCTTGTGGGCAAACAGGGCTACATTTACAAAGGTATTGCATTGGGTTTGTTTTATTTTTATCACTCACACTGATTCAAAATCCTTTTCAGGATTTACAAACTAAAACAAATTGGTATTTTGTATTAGTTTGTAAGCAAAAGTAACTCAAACCATTGTGAAGTGCTGGTTTGCTTTACTTTGCATCAGGGAGGTGCGCCATGGTTGGTACATGGGTGTGCCTGGGTAAACACCCATGGTTTTTAATGCAAAACCCTCCCTACTAACAGTAGGCACTGTTTTTAACAAAACATCAGGCACTTCAAAAGGAAAACTGTTTATACTTCTCCTAACTTTTCACACTTTGCATGTGTGCTGCACTATACAGCACACATCCAATGTGGGAAATATTTCAAGGTTAGTCTATGCATAATATAGTGATGTCTGTTATCATTTATTGACCAGTATGTAACTTCTTTATTTTTTGATGATTTTCTTTTTTTGTAGGAGGACATGGAAAACAGAGACTGTCAAATAGAACACTACCATGTGATAAAATTTGTGGAGGGGAAAAATGATATGTGCTTACTTTTGCAGAAACAGGAAACATTAACTATGTGTTTTTATATTTTAAAACAGGGTAGAACTATAGCAAAAAAATAAAAAGTGAACAATACAACAACTTCTCCTGCAAACCAAACAGGAGAAAAATGTTGAAAAATGTGTTAAAAAAACCCACTGCCTCATCTTTGAAGAAAAAATGATCTGCTTACATAAGCAGCAAAAAAGTAAGCATGGTTGTTGTCTGCTTAAGCACTAAGGGCCACATTTAATTGAAAATGACGGCACACAATGCTGTGCCAAATTTGGTAGCGTTGTGCACCGTCATTTTCAAAATGCAAGATGTGCCAAATTTACTAGAATACGGCGCACCCCTGTGTTTCCCCCTGCGCCGGTGCTAAATTGCTGCTGTGCACAAACGCAGCCACCCTTGCACTGTAGTGCAGGATGGCTGCTTTGATGGGAGATTGTTTTTGTGCAGGAAGGAGCACCTTCCTGCACAAAAACAATCTTAAATTGCAATTTTCTCTTTCTATGTGTGCTGCAAAATGCAGCACGCACAGAAAGAGCAAAAAAAAAAGGTGAAATGGAAGCATTTCTCCTCATTGTGCCACTCTAACGCCACCCCCGGGGTGGCGTTAGTTTTGGCACTGCCTCAGGTTTACGAAAACCTGTAAATCTGAGGCAACGTCGCTCTAGTGATGCTAGGGGCTTTTAAATATGCCCCTAAGTAACTGGGCAGGCACAGTGTCTCCAAGTTGAAAGAAGGTAGAAGCACCTGAAGATCTCTCCAGTTCAGCAGCACAAGCTAACTCTGACCGAGCTAGCCTTTGTGGATGCATGGATCCTAAATGCCACCAAATGTCCTTACAGCTCATACTGTACTGCTACTTCATACTTCCCCAGCTGAACTCCTTTGTATAAAGTTTGCACATAAAAAACTTTGCTGAGACTTTTTTGCCACCTGGCCTCCTATCAATAAACTGCCATACCAAAGATTCTTTGGAAGGCTGAGGTGGCTGAGGTGCTGCAAATACACCAGACAACCGTAGCGGTCAGTGTTAAATCGGCGGTAATACCGCCAACAGGCCGGCGTTAACAAAAATGGGATCACGACCACGGCGGAAACTGCCAACACAGACAGCCACTTTAATACAGCGACCGCCACGGCATTAGCAACAAACACAGCGGCTATCGCCGCCAACAGACAGGTGGAAGACAATGTACCGGCCACCCCATCACAACCCGTCAAGCTGCCAGCTTTTCGGGGCGGTACCAACGCCATCAAAAACACGGCAGAAACAGAACACAGAAGGGAAACCACTCACCTCTCGACACTCAACGAAGAACCAGGACGCCATGGAGCCCGAGTTACAGTTGCTGCCCATGCTGGTTTACCTCCTCATCTACCAGGAATACCAAAGGCGGCGGCAATGACCACGGTGAGTACTGGACCTAGTACACAGGGGAGGCGGGAGGAAAAAGAGAGTGACACACACACCCAACACACCACACCCAGACCCCCACCCTCACCCACAACACCATACACACAAACACATGCAACAACATTACATTTACACCCCGTAACCCCTTGGAAGAATGCAAGGACAAAATGAAGAGAGTAAAATCAGTGATATATATTAGAAATAGGCTGATATACGTAACAAAGAGAAAAACAGTATTTACAAAAATATACAATATGTACATAAGGCCGTACATTGTCCTTTCCAGATGTCCGTGGGCCACTGGGCCAAAAATCATGGGCCAAGCCCACACTTGACTCCTGTCTCAATACAGTGATAACACTGCAGGTGCATCAGGTCGAAAACACACAGGCACCTCAGGGGGACGGGGGAGGGGGGGGAACCTTAGCTGGAAGATGAGACAACGCCACTGCTCCTGGAGGAGGCTCCATGCCCACAGCGATGTACTGGGGAATGCAAGGCCACAGTCTCTCAAGTGGGTGGTTTGCCCACTGCTTGGCCCTGGGGAGTGCAAAGCCACAGTCTCTCAAGTGGGTGGTTTGCCCACTGCTTGGCCCTGGGGAGTGCAAAGCCACAGTCTCTCAAGTGGGTGGTTTGCCCACTGCTTGGCACTGGGGAGTGCAAAGCCACAGTCTCTCAAGTGGGTGGTTTGCCCACTGCTTGGTCTTGGTCCTGGGAAGTGCAAAGCCACAGTCTCTCAAGTGGGTGGTTTGCCCACTGCTTGGTCCTGGGAAGTGCAAATCCGCAGTCTCTCTAGTGGATGGCTTCTCCACTGGTTCTGGAGAGGGCCTTGTGCCCAGTGTGCTTCATCCTGCCAAGGAGGGGGTGAGTGGATGCATATCTCCACTGGTTCTGGAGGGGGCCTTGTGCCCAGTGTGCTTCATCCTGCCAAGGAGGGGGTGAGTGGATGCATATCTCCACTGGTTCGGGAGAGCGCCTTGTGCCCAGTGTTCTTCATCCTGCCAAGGAGGGGGTGAATGGATGCATATCTCCAATAGTTCTGGAGGGGGCCTTGTGCTCAGTGATGGAGCACTTGGGGTGTGGCAGTTCACATTCCCTCACCTGGGTGTCTGAGTCACAAGATTTTCAGGGACTAGGTTGCATGATAGTCCATGAAGGCAGGGCTAGGCTCCGTCCTGCGGCGGCTAAGGCTGAAGACTGGTGGTAGTGCCGGTGCTGGTGGGGGTGCTCTCAGTGGTGGTGGGAGGCTCCAGCCCATCTCCTGCAGCCTTGGACGGCTGCCCACTGGGGCTGCTGCTGCTGGTAGTGGTCCTACTGTCAGTGGTGCAGGTGGCAGTGCTTGCAGCGGTGCTTGCAGCTGGGCTGCTGGCGGTGCTGGCTGTGGTGCAGGCGCCGGTGCTGCCAGTGGTGGAGGGAGGTTCCAGCCCTTCTCCTCCACCCTCGGACGGCTACCCACTAGGAATGCTGCTGCTGACTGTAGTGGTGCTTGCGGCCGTGCAGGTGACGCTACAGGTGGCGGTGCTTGAGGCGCGGCTGCTGGGGTTGCTGCCCGCGGTGCAGGTGCGGGGCTGGTGGTTTTGCTGGTGGGCACCAGGCCTTCACCTGCAGGTTCCGATGGCTGAAGTGCCCCTTCTTCACCTTGGCAGATGCTGTTGTGACCTTGGCTCTGGCAACTGGAGTTTTGGAGGAGGCCTGGCTGGGTGGGTCGTGCTCCTTGCCCTTGCTGCATGCTGTCCCCTTCTTCACCTTGGCAGATGGTGGAATGTTTTTTTCCTTTGCAGAGGTTGGTGGCACACTGGCTGGCCTGACTGTTGTCCCCTTTGAGCCTCTGAGAGTTGCAGGTACCACAGCGGACGCCGACTTGGTGGCTGAGGTGCTGGCCTGGGTTCTGGCCACCCTGACTCTAGGGGAAGGAAGGGTGGAGGAGTAGGGAATAGGTCAATGTTTGCCAGGAAAATCTTTTTAGACACACCTGGGCGGGATGAGGGAGAGGGTTTGGGAGTGGAGGAAGAGGGAGTGGTTGTAGGAGGTGTCTGTCTGCTGAGTTTGGGTGCAGGTGCATGGGCTGGATGCTGTTGTGAGGTGGATGGCTGTTGGGTGGGTGGGTGCTTGTGTTTGTGTCCTTTGGGATGAGGGGTCAAAGACACACTGGGAGAGGACACAGGGGATGTGTGCATGGATGTGGGGGTAGTGACTGCCAGTGAGGGGTGAGTAGTGATGGGCGTGCTGGTGATGGAGGTAGTGGATGAGGATATAGTGCATGCAGGTGTGAGTTGAGACGATACTGGGAGGGAGGTGGACGAGGAGGAGGCAGTGGATGTTGGTGTGTCTGCATGGAGATGGTGCTTGTGTGAGTGCATGTGGGATGATGTGTGGTGCTTGTGTTTGCCTGAGCCACTTCTGTGTTGATTTGGGTGAATGCTGGTCTGAAGGTGTGCTTGGGATAGGCTGGGGTTGAGGGGATTGGGGCTGGGCAGAGGATGTTGGAGGGGGGAGGCTAGAGACAGGGACAATGGCTGCCGTCAGAGCAGAGGCCAGAGCCTGAAATGCTCTCTCTTGGGCCACCACACCAGAGTGAATGACCTCCAGGTATGCATTTGTTTGTTGCAAATGCTTCTCGACACCCTGGATGGCATTCAGAATGGTTGACTGCCCAACAGTGAGGGATCTCAGGAGGTCAATAGCCTCCTCATTGAGGGCAGCAGGGCTGACTGAGGCAGGGCCTGAGGTGCCTGGGTGGAAGGAGATGCCCACCCTCCTGGGTGTGCGGGTATGGGAAACACGCTGAGGGGCTGCTGGGAGGGAGGTGCTGGTAGGGGGGGTGGAGGCTGTACCTGTTGTTGGGGTGGGCACAGAGGTGTCCGCCACCGCCAGGGAGCTTCCATTGGAGGAGGAGTCGCTGTCTGTGGTCTCCCCTCCTTTCCCCGTCGTGGTGCTCCCCTCGCCCTCCGTCCCATTGGTGCCCTCACCGTCGGTTAATTAGGACTCCAGGCCCATGTGGGATGCAGCTCCCTCCGTCGCCGGTGCCTCTGCTCCTCCACCAGATGATGTTAATGCACACAAGGACAGGGTGAAAAAAAGGGGGGGGGAAGAGACAGAGGATACACTTTGTCAATGCCAGCAATACCACTACCGTTGGCGTACACAACACACAGGGAGCAGCCCTATGCACTATGCCATGCCCAACCATTTACTAAGATAGTCACCTGCCCATGGAGTACAATGTCTAACGCCATTAGCTGCACACCTGAAACTCACAGGACCCTGTCTAGTAATAGATGCCCACTAACACTATTGGGGTAGAAGTGCTTCAGAGCCTGCCCAACAAGGGACCTACCCTGCCATCTTCGCCCTGGCCTAGGGGCACCCATAGCCCACATCCCCCACCCAGGTACCTCTTAATGCGTGCAAAGTCAGGATTCAGAATCTGTACTCACCCCCTTGTGGCTGCTGTGATGCCTTCAAGTGCCCATCCAACTCCAGATAGCCCACCCCAGGATGCGGAACATCAGGGGGGGTCATGGTGCGATGGGCACCCCTTCCTCGTTCGGAAGCCAGCCCCAGCTGGGCCTCCACCGTCTTCTTTGCCCAGTGGTGCAGGTCCTCCCACCTCTTGTGGCAGTGGGTGCTCTGACTGTCAAAGACCACCAGGGTCCGCACCTCCTTGGTGATGGCATGCCAAGTACCCTTTTTCTGGTGGGCGCTGACCTGTATGGAAAAGTAAGCAGAAAAGGGAATTAGTCAACCGTCCAGACCGTCACACTCATGGCTCAACATATCCCTCCCATCTCCTGATGCACATACATTGACAACCTTACATGCAGCACTCTGGCCAGGACTCCTCTGCCTCCCCCCTACATGTGGCTTACATACACAGCACTCCATACATTCATGGCCCAAGCATCATGCTGACAGTGTACTATTCACCTGTTTGTCTGGAGGACCGTGGAGTAATTTGTACTGGGGTAGCCCCCATCCACCTGTCTCTCCAACTCCTCTGCAGTGAAGGCAGGGGCCTTTCCTCAGGCACATGAGCCACTGTCGCTTCCAGACACAGGTCACAGCAGCACTTGCAGTGTAGGTCCTCTCCTGTTGAAGGTCAAGTAGCAAGTGAGTGAACAGATGGCGGTCACGTCCACGGCGGTGCATACCGTCACAGCCGGCGTACATCGCCATTGGCTCCTGGAACCCATAGCGTTCAATGATAACCAATGCGAAGTTGTGTGGCGGTCTTCAACCACCTACCGCGACGGCACACAACGCCAGCGCAATTACCTCATTTCCACTTCTCCCTCCTCACAGGTCAGGCAGCCACTATTTCAGGGGGGCACAGGGCATGGCTCCTAACTGTGTCACAGCAGACATTGGCACAGCAACTGATTGTCAGATTCACATCTTGTTTCTGTAAAGTAAACAAATCATCATTAGTGAAATAGATGTGTGAATATGACCCTCTGCTCACCGTTTTCTTCCCCGGCCTCAACCACTAAGGCTGTATAAGATATGGCGTCATCCTCCCGTGTACACACCCCTGGTGGACCTTTTGACAATGGAGGACAGACACATTATCATAACCTACAGACTTGTTCATGCCACAATCATAGAACTGTGTGCACAATTTGAGCCAGACCTGATGTCAGCTATCCGCCAGCCCACAGGTATCCCCCCTCTAGTGCAGGTCCTGTCAGTGCTCCATTTCCTGGCTAGTGGTTCCTTCCAAACAACAGTGGCCATGGCATCAGGGATGTCCCAGCCAGTGTTCTCCAACGTGTTGACCAGAGTGTTTTCAGCCCTTCTGAAACACATGCGCAGCTTCATCGTGTTCCCCCAAGTGGAGGATTTGGCCACAGTGAAAGCTGACTTTTATGCCCTGGAACATATCCCCAACATCATTGGAGCCATTGATGGTACACATGTGGCATTTGTGCCCCCCCCCACGCCCCCCTCTGGAGAAATGAACAAGTTTTCAGGAACAGAAAAAGCTATCACTCTATGAATGTGCAGATGGTGTGTTTGGCGGACCAGTACATCTCCCATGTGAATGCCAAATATCCTGGCTCTGTGCATAACGCCTTTATATTGAGGAATATCAGCATCCCATATGTGATGGGCCAACTCTGATGGCACCGGGTGTGGCTAATAGGTGAGCCCAAGGTCCCCACCCATTATGAGTAGGTGTCTGGGTATGGGGTTGTCCCTAAAGGTTAGTGTGTTTCTAACAGTTGTCCCTCAATATTTGCAGATGACTCTGGTTACCCCAACCTCTCATGGCTGCTGACCCCAGTGAGGAATGCCAGGACAAGGGCAGAGGAATGTTACAATGAGGCACATGGGCATACAAGGAGGATTATTGAAAGGACCTTCGCCCTCTTGAAGGCCAGGTTCTGGTGCCTCCATCTGACAGGTGGCGCCCTGTACTACTCACCCAAGAAGGTGTGCCAGATCATCGTTGCATGTTGCACAACCTAGCCTTGAGACGCCAGGTGCCTTTTCTGCAGGAGGATGTGTCTGGAGATGGTCTTGTGGCAGCGGTGGAGCCTGTGGACAGTGAGGAAGAGGAGTCAGAGGAAGAAGATGTTGACAACAGAAACAATATAATTCAGCAGTACTTCCAGTGACACACAGGTAAGACACTGTAAGTTCACTTTACATTTCAGTTTTCTGTTGGACATTGTACATGGCAGCCTGTTTCCCTATGTCTATGGCCACTGACTGTACCCTTTGGCGTCTCTATTTTCAGATCTCTGTGCCCCACTCTGGCTCCTGCTATGTGTACTGCTGCCCACCAAAGGTCATTCCAAAGTATATTTCACTGTACATTTGAGTTGCAATGCTTTGATAATGTTGTACTAATACATATGTAAATCATTTGACAGACTCCAGATTAGTATTTGTTCCAAGGGTGTTTATTTAAGTGCTCATAAGTAGAGGGGGCTATGCAATGGGCTGGGCTGATGGTGGAGGAAAGTCCATGGTAGAGTCCAGTCTCTTGGTATCACAGGTGCATTGTCCAATGGGGCATTGGAAGGGGAGTGATGGCAGTTCAAGGTGGACAGGGTGACAGAGTGGGACAGAAGGGTGACAATCAGGAGAGTCTTATTTCCAGGCAGGGGTCTTCGCAATGTTCTCTGGCTTCTGCCTGGATCGCAGGGACCATTTGCGGGGTGGTTCTCCTTCTGCAGGGGGAGGGGTGCTGGTGGCCTGTTGTTCCTGTGGTGGGGTCTCCTGTCCACTAGCGCCGGTGGAGGTGAAAGGCTGTTCATCAGTTTGGCTAGTGTCAGGCGCCCGTTGTTGTGCCGCTGCCTCCCTCATAGTCTTGCCCATGTCAGCCAGAACCCCTGCAATGGTGACCAGGATGGTGTAGATGTTTTTTAGGTCCTTCCTGATCCCCAGGTATTGTCCCTCCTGCAGCCACTGGGTCTCCTGTAACTTGGCCTGTATCTGGCCCATGGTCTCCTGGGAATGGTTATATGCTTCCAGGATTTTGGAGAGTGCATCGTGGAGAGTGGGTTCCCTGGGCCTGTCCTCCCCCTGTCGCACAGCAGTCCTCTCAGCTTCCCTTTTGTCCTGTGTCTCTGTCCCCTGAACCGTGTGCCCACTGCCACTGACCCCAGGTCCCTGATCGTCCTGGGTTTGTGGGGTTGCCTGGGGTCCCTGTAGTGATGGACACACTGCTGATTGACATGTCCTGGGGACAGTGGCTTGGGCCCGCCTGGTGGGTGCTGTGCTGGTGTTTCCTGAGTGGGAAGGCTCTGTGGTGGGTTGGGACTGTGGCAGGGGAACCGACTGTCCAGAGGTCCCGGATGGGCCAGGTTGGTCATCCTGATCCAGGCGTGCAGAGCTTCTGTCGTCACTGTGGGCCTCTTCGAGGGGGACTGGATGTAGCTGGCACCTCCTCTCCGGTGACATTGAGTATGGGTCCTGTGGGAATTCAAATGCAGTGTTATTGTATCTTCGTGTGCCATCTTGTGCATGGGTGTGTTTCCCTGTATGATTGTGATTTCCCTGTCAGCTTGGCCTTGTGTGTGTGGTGATTTTATGGGCTCGGTGAGTCTATCTACTGGGTATGCTGTGGTGATGGGTTTCCATGCAGGTCTGTGTTGGGGGTCCATGCATTGGTGTTACATGCAGGGCTTGGTATTGGGATGGGTGGGTTGTGATGGTGGGGTATGTGTGAGGTGGTGGAGTGATGGAGGTGAGGGTAGGAGTTTATGATGGCATGCAGGTGGGGGGGGATAAAGTAGTAAAGATTTGACTTACCAGAGTCCAGTCCTCCTGCTACTCTTGCGAGGCCCTCAGGATGCATTATTGCCAAGACTTGCTACTCCCATGTTGTTAGTTGTGGGGGTCCACCACCAGTCCTCTGTACTGCTACCTGGTGTCTTGCAACCACGGAACGCACCTTACCCCGTAGGTCGTTCTACCTCTTCCTGATGTCATCCCTTGTTCTGGGGTGCTGTCCCAAGGCGTTGACCCTGTCCATGATTCTCCGCCATAGCTCCATCTTCCTCGCAATGGACGTCTGCTGCACCTGTAATCCGAACAGCTGTGGCTCTACCCTGATGATTTCCTCCACCATGACCTTTAGCTTCTCCTCTGAATACGTGGGGTGTCTTTGGGGTGCCATGGATGTGGTGTGCGTGATATATGTGAGGATGTGTGGGGTGATATGTGGGGTGATACGATGGGGTGTATGCTTTGATGTGCGTGGATGGTATATGGGTGATGGTGTTCTGTGCCTCTGATTGAGTGTCTTGTGTCTCTCTGTGTTGGCAATCATGTTTTTCGTTAAAAGGGTTGGGGTAATGTTGGTGTGTATTTTATAGTGGTGTGAGTGTGTGGGTGTGGTGTGTGTATATGTGACAGGTGAGTGTAGTTTGAATTGTCCAATGTGGTGGTGCTTTGTATATGTGTGTGAATTTTGAGCGTGGCAGTGTGTACCGCCAGTGGTTTACCGCATTTGAAAGACCGCTGCGGTGATTCGTGGGTCGTGATACTGTGGGCGTCGTCCTGTTTGCTTAACAGTGTGGGTTTTGCTATCGCCAGTTTGTCACTGACCTTTGGGCTGGCGGACTTGTGTGGGTGTCTGTATAGTGGCGGAATTGTCAATGTGGGTCATAATACCCGTGGCGGAATACCGCCGCTGGCACGGTATGTTGCCGGCTCTCAGCACGGCGGTAGGCGGCATTTACCGCCAGGGTTGTATGAGTATGTCAAGAAAGTCTACCCACACCAAAAGTCCAATAAACAAATGAAGCAAAAAGGATGGAGTGCTCCTTTTGTAAATAAAGACATCCATATGAATCAATGACAGCCCTTCCTTGGGAAATGCTTCCTCTTAGGGACTTCTTCTGAGTGTCTCACTAGCATCTCACAAGATCTTGATTTATATGCTGAAAGAAATGATACGCTCGCAAGAGTTAATCAGCTTAAAAAAATATATATATATATAATAAACATATTTAAATTACTTCCTTAATTTAGATTAGTATTAAACAGTAAGGCCCATATTTATACCTTTTTAGCACCGCATTTGTGTCGCTTTTTGAAGCAAAATCGGCGCTAACATACAAAATACAATTGTATTTTGTAAGTTTGTGCTGCTTTTGCGTCAAACAATGATGCACATGCGGAGCTAAAAAAGTATAAATATGGGCCTAAGGCCCTCATTACAACCCTAGCGATAAAGTGGTGGAAATACCTCCAACACGCAGGCGGTAATTACCACCAAATTATGACCAGGGTGGAAAGATCTCCGGTAGACAGCCAATGTACCAGATCGAAAGGGTGGAAACACCAGCCACAACGGTGGTAGCCACCTGCAGCCAGGCGGAAGTCAATGTTTCGCTCACCATATTATGACAAGACAATCCGCCACCTTTTCTGGGGCGGTACCAACGACATCAAAAGCCTGGTGGAAACAGACCTCAAAAGGGCAAGGACTCAACATTGGAGACACAGGGAACAACCACGCCACCATGGAACCCGAACTGCATGTCTTCCACATGACTTTCTACGTGCTGCTCCACCACGAATACCAACGCCGGCGAAGGTGACGACGGTGAGTACAGCTGCCTAGCACACAAGGGAGGGAGGGAGGAAAATGAGAGTGACACACACACCCACCACATCCTCTCAACACCATACACACAATCAGCTGCATTACTAAAACATTTTTACCCCATACCTCGGATGAATAATTCAAGGACAAAATGATTTTGAAAAAGTGAATGTAATGAGAGCAACACATCAAGATAAATAAGCAAGGCAATATAATAGATACATACATGTGTACACAAAAAGGAACACAGCCCAGTCCACAATGTACGTAGTCCACATGGCCACAGGCCAAAGTCCAAGGCCACACATGGCACCTGCCTCAACACGGAGAGAACACTGCAGGGGCATCAGTTGGGATATAGGCAGGCACCTCAGTGGGATGGGGGGGCACCTCAGCCGGCAGATGTAACAAGACCACTGGTTCTGGAGGGGGCAACATGCCCTGTTCTTGGTCCTGGGGAGTGCAAGGCCACAGTCTCTCGAGTGGGTGACTTGCCCACTTGCTCTGGAGGGGCAACATGCCCTGTGCTTGGTCCTGGGGAGTGCAAGGCCACAGTGTCTCGAGAGGGTGACTTGCCCACTGGTTCTGGAGGGGGCAACATGCCCTGTGCTCTTGATCCTGGGGAGTCTGGGTTAGGTTGGTGTCATACCCACTGGTTCTGGTGGGGGCATCATGCCCTGTGCTCTTAATCCTGGGGAGTCTAGAGTAGGTGGGTGTCTTACCCACTGGTTCTGGAGAGGGCATTGCGCCCTGTGCTCTTGATCCTAGGGAGTCTGGGGTAGGTGGGTATCTTACCCACTGGTTCTGGAGGGGGCAACGTGCCCTGTGATCTTGATCCTGGGGAGCCTGGGGTAGGTGGGTGTCTTACCCACTGGTTCTGGAGGGGGCATCGTGCCCTGTGCTCTTGATCCTGGGGAGTGCAAGGTCACAGTCTCTCAGGTGGGTGTCCTACCCACTGGCTTTGTAGGGGGCAGGCCTCACAGCAGCCCATGGAGGCTGAATTACATACTGTTCGCCGGCGGTGATGCTCAGTGGTGGTGGTGCTGCTAATGGTGGGGGGAGGCTCCTGCCTATCCCTTGCAACCACAGACAGCTGCCCAATGGTGGTGGTGGTGCTGCTGGGGGGAGGCTCCTGCCCATCCCCTGCAACCTCGGATGGCTCTCAGTGGAGGTGGTGGTGCTGCTGGGGGGTGCTCCTGCCCATCCTCTGCAACCTCGGATGGCTGCTCAGTGGACATGGTGGTGCTGCTGGGGGGACAGAGGCTCCTGCCCATTCCCTGCAACCTCGGACGGATGCTCAGTGGAGGAGGTGGTGCTGCTGGGGTAGAGGCTCCTGCCCATCACCTGCAACCTTGGACGGCTGCTCACTGGAGGTGGTGGTGCTGCTGCTGCTGGCGGGGGGAGGCTCCTGCCCATTCCCTGCAACCTCAGACGGCTGCACAACCATGGTTGGTGGTGGGTGCTCCATCACAGTTCCTCCCCCAGGCCCCTTGCTCTTTCTGCCTGCTGGCTTCTTGCTCTTCCTGACAGCTGGGGCAGGCTCCTTAGTCTTCCTGGCATCTGGGGCAGGCTCCTTTGTCTTCTTATCAGCAGCTGGGGCAGGCTCCTTTGTCTTCCTGGCAGCAGCTGGGGGGGCAGGCACCTTTGTCTTCCTGGCAGCAGCTTGGGCAGGCTAGTTTGTCTTCCTGGCAGCAGCTTGGGCAGGCTCCCTGTTCTTTCTGGCAGCTGAGGCAGGCTCCTTACCTCAAGGCTGCCTGCTGCAGGCTCCTTCACCCTCAGGACATGTGCCCTGGATCCTTTTCCACCACAAGTGGGTGTGGTGATGACTGGGCCTGTGTACTGGGTGGCTGAGGTGTTTGGCTGGGTTCTTCCCATCCTGGCTAGATGTTCAGGATAGGGAGGGGGTAGAGAAGAGGTCACTGGTGGATAGGAACAGTTTTTTAGGGACATTGCGGTGGGAAGAGGGAGAAGGTTTGGTAGTGAGGAAGAGGGAGTGTTTGTTGGAGGTGTCTGCTGATTTTGGGTGCAGGTGCATGGGCTGGATGCTGTTGTGAGATGGATGGCTGTTGGGTGTCTGAGTGCTTGCATTTGTGTACCTTAGGAGGGGGAGGACAGACACAGTGGGAGAGGACACAGGGGACGTGTGCATGGCCATTGTGGAGGTGTCTGCCAGTGAGGTGTGTGTTCTTCTTGGGGTGATGCTGGTAGTGGATGATGATGTAGTGCATGCAGGTGTGAGTGTAGATGGAACTGGGAGGGAGGTGGAACAGGAGGAGGGGAGACAGTGTAAATAGTGAATGTTGGAATGTCTGCACCTGGATGGTGTTTGTGTGAGTGCCGGTGGGATGAAGTGTGATGCTTGTGTTTGCCTGTACCACTCTTGTTTGTTGTCTTGTGTGGTTGCTCATATGCCTGTTTGCTTGGGATAGGTTGGGGCTGAGGAGAATGGGATTGGGAAGAGGAAGTTGGAGGGAATAGGGTGTAAACAGGGACAATGGCTGTCATCAGAGAGGAGGCTAGAGCCTGGATCGATCTCTGTTGGGCCGCCAAGCCAGTGTGAATGTCCTCCAGGAATGCATTGGTCTGTTGCATCTGGGCTGCCAGCCTCTGGATAGCATTCACAATGGTGGACTGCCCTACAGAGATGGATCTTAGGAGGTCAATAGCCTTGTCACGCAAGGCAGCAGGGCTCACTGGGGCAGGGCCTGAAGTGCCTGTGGCAAAGGAGATGCCCACCCTCCTGTGTGAGCAGGCACGGGCAACTCAATGAGGGGCTGCTGGGAGGGCGGTGCTGGTACAGGGGGTGGTGGCTGTACCTGTAGCTTGGGTGGTCACAGAGGTGTCCGCCACTACCAAGGAGCTTCCATCTGAGGAGGTATCTGTGTCAGAACTGTCCCCTCCAGTCTCCGCAATGGTGCTCCCCTCTTCCTCCATCCCACTGGTGTCCTCAGAGTCAGTGGACTCTGCCTCCTGGGTCCTGTGGGATGCAACTCCCTCTGTTGCTGGTGCCACTGCTCCTCCGCCAGTTGATGCACATAAGGACAGGGTGACAAAACAATAAGGGTGAGGGAAGAGACAAAGGATGCACTTGGTCAGTGGCTGCACCAACAACACTGTTGGCGTAGACAGTACCCTCACACACAGGGAACAGGCCTACACACTATGTACTGCACTACCAGTGATATTGCTAGCCACCAAGGCATGGAGAGGGGCACATACTGGCAAATGCAGCACACCTGGGACCCACCAGTAGTGGATGCCTACGAGCCAGGTAGCAGGATTATCCCTTCAGAACCCTAGCTACAAGGGGACCTATGCTGAAATGTCAGACCTGGCCTAGGGGATCCCACTGGCACACATCCACCACCCAGATACCACCCTACCATGCGAAAGTTGTAATGATGAGCACTGTACTCACCCCCTTGTGGCTGCTGTGATGCCCTCAAGCGCCCATCCAGCTCTGGATAGGCCACCGCCAGTATGTGGGCCATCAGGGGGGTCAGGGTTTGACGGGCACCCCTTCCCAGTTGGGAGGCCATCCCCAGCTGGGCCTCCGCGGTCTTCCGTGCCCAGCATCTCAGGTCCTCCCACCGTTTGCGACAGTGGGTGCTCTGCCTGCCGTAGACTCCCAGGGTCCGCACGTCCTTGGCGATGGCACACCATATACCCTTCTTTTGATGGGCGCTGACCTGCAGAGGAAATACATACAGGAAAATAGTATTAGTCAAACAGTCCTGCCTGTAACACTTATGGCCCACCCATACCCCTTCACATAACCATTTCCACACACATGGCCCAGCAAACAACCAATACACTGCCCAGAGGACATCCACCCATCCCCCTTACACAAGGCCTTCACACACCACTCCATGCATTCATGCCACATGCATCATGCCCACAGTGTACTCACCTGTTGGTCTGGAGGCCCATACAGCAGTCTGTACTGGGGTAGGACCCCTTCCACCAGTCTCTCCAAATCCTCCGAAGTGAAGGCTGGGGCCCTTTCCCCAGTCACACGAGCCATGGTAGGCTCCAGACGCAGGTCACAGCAGCACATTCAGTGTAGGTCCTCTCCTGTTGAAGATCAGGTAGCAAGTGAGGGATGAGATAGAAAATTGCGGTCATGTCCACGGCGGTGCATACTGTCACCGCCGGCCTAGAGCACCATTGGCCACTGTAACCCATAGGGCCCAATGTTATCCAATGAGGAGTTGCACGGCGGTTCCCGACCACCTCCAGCAACAGCGCACAACGTCAGCAGAATTACCTCACTTCCACCTGTCCCTCCACACAGGACAGGCAGATGTCATTTTGGGGGGTTCAGGCCCTGGATATTTGGGGGCATATTTATACTCTGTTTGCGCCGAATGTGCGCCAAAATTTTTGACGCACAATCGGCCCAAACCCTGCCCAATATTTTTACTTTGACGTTCGACCCCGCAGGCGTCAAAGTTCCACCATGTGCGTCATTTTTTGGAAGGGGGAACCAGCCTTGCATTAATTATATGCAAGGTAGGCGTTCCCTTCCAAAAAATGACTTTAAGGCCTGTGCCCCATATTTATACTCTAACGTCATTTTGACGCACAGGATGGGGCAGGCCTTAAAAAACGGCACCCAGCCTGATGGGTGCCGTTTTTTAACGCCTGGGTCAGGGCAGGCGTTAAGGGACCTGTGGGCTCAGAAGGAGCCCAGAGGTGCCCTCCCATGCCCCCAGGGACACCCCCTGCCACCCTTGCCCACCCCAGGAGGACACCCAAGGATGGAGGGACCCATCCCAGGGAAGTTGAGGTAAGTTAGGGTAAGTATTTTTTTTTGTGGCATAGGGGGCCCAGATTTGGGCCCCCCTACATGCCACTATGCCCAATGACCATGCCCAGGGGACATAAGTCCCCTGGGCATGGCCATTGGGCAAGGGGGCATGACTCCTGTCTTTGCTAAGACAGGAGTCATGTCAATGGAGGTTGGGTGTCAAAGAAAATGGTGCAAATCGGGTTGAGGCCTGAATTTTGCCTCAGACCTGACTTGCCCCATTTTTTGGCGCCCAACCTCCATTTTCCCCTACGCCGGCGCTGCCTGGTGTGAGTCATTTTTTTTGACGCACACCAGTCCGCAGCGCCGGCTAACGTCATTCAATAAATAAGGCGCCCGCATGGTGCTTTGGAATGGCGTTAGCCGGCGGTAACATTTTTGACGCACAACTGCGTTGGCGCAGTTGTGCGTCAAAAAGTATAAATATGGGCCTTGGTGCATCACTGGTGAAATTTGGACATGCTGGACAATTCACACTTACCCATTACAGGTTAACAGCATGCAAAGTTGTGTGATAGCCCCATAGTTCAGTTTCTGACCGGCTCCTCACTCTTTTGCCCCATGTATTGCTACCGCAGCAGATGAATAGAAGATGGAGACATGCCCCCATGTACAATCCCCTGATGGACTTGGCAACAATGGAGGACAGCACATCATCCTCATCGGGAGACTTGACAGGGCCACAATCACAGAGCTGTGTGCCCAATTGGAGCCTGACCTGATATCTGATATCCGTCACCCAACTGGGATCCCTCTCTTGTGCAAGTTCTAGCAGTTCTCCATTTCCTAGCAACTGGTTCTTTCCAAGTGACAGTGGGCTTAGCAGCAGGAATGTCACAGCCAATGTTCTCAATAGTGCCGATCAGAGTTTTGTCTGCCCTGACTAAACACATGTGCAGCTACATTGTATTTCCCCAGGTTGAAGATTTGGCCACAGTGAAGGCCGAATTCTATGCAATGGGACATATCCCCAACATAATTGAGGTGATTGATGGAACACATATTGGGGGTGATCCTAAGTCTGGCGGGCGGCGAAGGCCGCCCGCCAGACTTCCCCCCTCCAGAATACCGCACCGCGGTCGGAAGACCGCTGCGGCTATTCTGTGTTTTACACTGGGCTGGCGGGCGACCGCCAAAAGGCCGCCCGCCAGCCCAGTGTAAAACTACCTTCCCACGAGGACCCCGGCTCAGAATTGAGCCGGCGGAGTGGGAAGGTGCGACGGGTGCAGTTGCACCCGTCGCGAATTTCAGTGTCTGCAAAGCAGACACTGAAATTCTTTTTGGGGCCCCCAGGGGCCCCGCGACACCCCATACCGCCATCCTGTTCCTGGCGGGAGAACCGGCAGGAACAGGATGGCAGTATGGGGTGTCAGAATCCTCCATGGCGGCGCAGCTTGCTGCGCCGCCATGGAGGATTCATTTGGGCAGCGGAAAACCGGCGGGAGACCGCCGGTTTTCCACTTCTGACCGCGGCCGAACCGCCGCGGTCAGAATGCCCAGCGGGGCACCGCCAGCCTGTTGGCGGTGCCCCCGTCATTTTAGCCCTGGCGGTCTTGGACCGCCAGGGTTGGAATGACCCCCATTGTGTTTGTCCCCCCGTCAAAATGAACAGGTGTTCAGAAATCTTAAGAGTTTCCTCTCTATGAATGTACAGATGGTGTGCTTGGCAGACCAGTACATCTCCCACGTCAGTGCTAAGTATCCTGGGTTGGTGCATGATGCCTTTGTACTGAGGAATAGCAGCATCCCAAATGTGATGGCCCAACTACAGAGGCAGAGGGTGTGGCTAATAGGTGAGCCCTGGACCCCACCCAGTATATGTTGGTGTATGGGTATGGTGTGGGCCATATGGGATAGTGTGTGGCTAAATGTTGTCCCTCAACATTGCAGGTGACTCTGGTTACCCCAACCTATCATGGCTGCTGATCCCTGTGAGGAATGCCAGGACAAGGGCAGAAGAACGTTATAATGAGGCACATGGGTGAACCAGAAGGATAATAGAAAGGACCTTTGGCCTCCTGAAGGCCAGGCTCAGGTGTCTTCATCTGACATGTGGATCCCTGTGCTACTCACCCAAGAAGGACTGCCAGATAATAGTGGCATAGTGGCATGCTGCATGTTGGACAAGCTTGCCCTGAGACTACATGTGCCTTTTCTGCAGGAGGAGGAGGCTGGAGATGCCCGTATGGCAGCAGTGGACCCTGTGGACAGTGAGGATGAGGAGGCAGAGGATGAGGATGAGGAGAACAGAACATCAGTCATCAGACAATAGTTCCAATGACACCCAGGTAAGACAGTGTTACTTCACATTTCAATTACATTTTTTGGAATTTCTGTGGCACTGGCATGCTGTTATTTTCCACTTCCATGCCCACTTACTGTATCCTTTGGCAATTCATTTTACAGAAGTTGGTGACCTCACATATGCACCTGGTGTGATCACTGCAGCCAGCTATAGGTCATTAACCTATGCTCATTTTCTGTACATTTGAATTGCAATGTTTGTACCTGTTTAAATGAATACGTACTTGAAAAAGTTGACATAAGCCATATTTTTTTTTCAAAGGGTATTTATTGAAGTGCTAAAATATTGTGGGCAAGTGCAATGGGATGGGGTGATGATGGAGGAAAGTCCAGGGTATTGTTCCAGCCTGTTTGTGGCACAGGTGCATTGTCCAAAGGGGACATAGGAAGTGGAGCAATGGCAGTTCATGGTGGACGGGGTGGGACACAAGGGTGACAATTAGGAGAGTCTCATTTCCGGGCGGATGTCTTAGTAAGTGTCTCTGGCTTCTGTCTAGATCACAAGGAACATTTGCGGGTGGTTCATCTTCTGCAGGGAGTGCTTGCAGCCTGTTGGTCCTGTGGCGGTACATCCTGGCTACTAGCTGCAGCGGAGGTGGAAGGCTGTTCAGATGTCTGGCTAGAAGCAGGGGCCCCCTGTTGTGTGGCTGCCTCCCTCATAGTATTGGCCATGTCTGACAGCACCCCTGCTATGGAGACCAGGGTGTTGTTAATGGCCTGCAAGTCCTCCCTGATCCCCTGGTACTGTCCCTCCTTCAATTACCTGTTCTCCTGCACATTGTCCAGGATCTGGCCCATTGTGTCCTGGGAATGTTGATATGCTCCCAGGATCTCTGCAAGTGCCTCTTGGAGAGTCGGTTCCCTGAGCATGTCCGCCCCCTGGCACACAGTAGTCCTCCCAGTGTCCCTGGTGGCCTGTGCCTCTGTCCCCTGAACCGTGTTCCCACTGCCATTGACAACAGGTCCCTGATTGTCTTGTGTGTGAGGTGTGCCCTGGGGTCCCTGTAGAGATTGACACACTGCTGATTGACGTGTCCTGGGGACAGAGGTATGGGTACGCTGGGTGGGTGCTGTGGTGATGTTTCCTGATGGTGGAGGCTCTGTGGTGGTGTGTGACTGGGCCTGGGTAACCGGCTGTCTAGAGGTCCCTGATGGGCCAGGTTGGTCATCCAGATCCTGAAGACCAGAGTTGCTTTTATCACTGTGGGCCTCTTCTGTTGGGGGACTGGATATTGCTGGCACCTCCTCGCTGCTTACATTTGCTGGGGTACCTGTGAGGATGTAAATGATGTGTTATTGTTTCTGTGTCTGACTTATTGTGCATCAGTGGCTTTCCCTCTTTGGTTGTATTTGCCCTGGCAGCTTTCACTTGTGTAATTTGGTATATGGTGGGATAGCTGATTCTCTCTAGTGTGCATGCTTTAGTGACAGGTGTCCATGCAGGGCTGTGCTTGGTGTCAATGCATTGGCATGGCATTGGGATGAGTGAGGTGTGATGGTGGGGTGTGTGGGAGGTGGTAGAGTGATGGGAGTGGCAAATGTCAGAATCACCGCCGCGGTCTTTCGACCGCGGTGCGGTGTTCTGACGGCGGTACCTTGGCGGACGGCCTCCGCCGTCCGCCAAGGTCAGAATGACCGCCTTTGTGAGGTACAATCAGTATATAGTCAGAGATGATTATCGCCACACAGTAGAGTTAAAGAAATGCATCTGTGAATACAACATGCTGCACATGGTTCAGAGATCAAACCATTGTCCTAGGATCTATAGCGCTATGCTTCTAAATGGAACTTTGATGTTGCGGACATGCATTTCTATGATGCGTAAGAAGGGGCAAATTACATGGGTAGAGCAACCACGTCCTGTCTTGAGGTGATATTAGTATGTTGATTCAGTGATTTGACTCTCCCAGGCACTTCACCCCGTCATCAGTGGTGTATCAGCAGCTACATTAGTGGCGGGTGAAAGGGGCAAGTTTCGGATGTGTAGATATGATCAGAGGGGGCATCATATGTCTCCGGGTCGGGAACGTGGTGGCATTAGGTCCCAATATGCATCTAATTGTTCCTGGCAATATGTTGTATCATGTAGCCAGGCGGTTATTGTGGGAACAGGGTGCTGTCCCCAGTGCATAGCCACTCTCCGTTTAGCTAGCAGGAGTATCATGACTGTGAGACATCTGCTGTCAACAGGTATCTCCTTTACATAGCCCAGTAGAGCCACAAATGACATTAAGGAACGGAGGAGTCCCGTTATTGCTTGAATGATTCAAAAAACCTCCTCCCAGAATGACATTATTTGTGGACAGTGCCACACCAAATGCAAAAAGGAGGCTTGCACTTGTCTGCATTTGATGCAGTGCATCTATAACGAGCCATATTTTAAATAATTGTAAGGGGTATCGGTAGAGGCGGTGCAGGAAGTTGAAATGAATGAGGCTGACGCTGTAGTGAGGGGAAAGGTGTTCCAGTTGACTACAACAGTAACACCATTGTTCATCAGTGAGTGTAGTTCAGAGGCCCTCATCCCATTTAGCACAGGCCCTAGATGTAGAGAGTGGGACAGAAGCTTGGGTGGATGTGTGGAGACGTGTAATCAAACACCGGTGGGTGGGAATGTGAGAATGAGTTCCAGGAATGGCAAAGAAGGCGGTGCTGATGGACAGGTGGGGTGTATGGAGAGGCATGCTGCCTGCAGTTGATAATACATAAGTGTCTCTAATGGGGTGTGGTGTTCCCCTTCCACATCGGCCAGTGTGCTGATAAAATGGTCTTCGGGATTCAAGTCCGTAAAGTGAAGTTTTGTATTCATGTGCTCGTGCTCTGGCACCGGGTTTCTGAAGCGGTGGAATTATTGGGTTATTAAACAAGGGGATAGAAGGCGCGTACAGTATGGGCAAGCCAGCTCATTTTCGCAACCCACCCCATGACTGGCAAACACTTGCAACTGTGTCGATGTCGGAATGAGGTGCTTTATGAGGAAGAAGGAGTGCTGTCATAAGAGGATATGGTGCTATTCTATCTGCCTCAATTGCAGTGTGTGGTTGAACTGGGGTAGGATGCTCCCAATCCTCCCCTAGTCAGCAGTAAAGTAGGAAGTTAGGAGGGTGCCTGGGGCTGTCTGCCTGCCCTAACCAGGGTGATCAGGTTAGATTTTAGGCGTTTGAAGAAAGCAGCGGTCAGGGGTATAGGAATGTTAAGAAAAAGGTAAAGAAATTTAGGGAGGATCACCATCTTCGCTATTGAGATACGGCCTGTAAGGGAGAGGGGCAAGCAAGTCCACAGTGGCCAGGTCATTGCCCTTCCATAGTTCACTTGCCGCGAGGTGGCAACATCGTGATGTAGCCAAATACCGAGATAACAGACCTGCTCTTCAGCCCATTGGAGGGGCAACTCAGGGGACAATGGCTGGATACCATCAGTAAGGGGAAACCACACAGATTTTCCCCAGTTTGCCTGACTACCCACATAGCGACCAACCTGTATTATCTCTTCTAGCAGAGGAGTCACATTTTCTTGTGTGTTAAAGATATAGAGTACAATATCATCAGCATACATTGAGATCGCCAGTGCTCTGGAAGTGAGGCCTATGCCCCTGTGAGCATGATGTTGCTGAAGAGCTGGCGTCAGTGGTTCCATCGCAATGGCGAATAGCAGGGATGACAGCAGGCAGCCCTGTCTGGTTCCCCGAGTAATCGGTAAGGTATCCGAGACGAGCCCATTCGTGCGTACTCTGGCTGAAGGGAGTGTATACAGTAGACAAATCTGTTTTATGAATAGTAGGCTAAGGCCTGTTCCAGCCAGACGGGGGAAGAGGTATGACCATTCTAGCATGTCAAATACCTTAGTGGCATCCAGTAGGGCCGCTGTTGCCGGAATGGAGCAAGGTGGTGCATAATTGCAAAAATGGTGCAGAAATTGAGTGAAGTGATCCATCCTGGTATGAAACCTGAATGATCTTCCCATATTATTTTTGGTAGGGGTGGTAGTAATCGATTAGTTAGGACCTTGGCATATATTTAATTGTCAACAATAATGAGGGAGAGTGGTTGGTAAGAATCGCAGTGCAACACAGGTTCACCGGCTTAATCAAGGCGACAATGGCCTCTCGTAATGAAGCAGGGAGGCAGTCCATGTTTAGGGAGTCCTGGTACATGGCCAGGAGGTGTAAAATAAAGTTGTGAGGCCACCTCCGCCTGCCACCTTATGACCGGGAAGCTCCAAAACTACCTGTGTGCGCTCCTCAATCGTGATTGGAACATCAAGGTAATCACGAAGACCACAGTCTAGCCACACCAGCTGTATTGTGTCAAAATATTCTGCAAGTTCTGGATCATCAAGCACGGTGGTCTCTTGGTATAATTGAGCATAAAATGAAGAAATTGCATGCAATATATCTGATGAGGCTGATACTAAAATCACAGTTCAGTGATATAAGGAGAGGCATGCTTAGGGTGTAGTAATCTTGCTAGAGTTCTGCCTGGGCGGTCGCCCTCGACATATCTTCATGCTTGAGCTTCCTTATATAGATAATGCGTCTCCTGGGTAGCCTCCTCCTGAAATTCTTTTAGTTTAGAGTTAATGTAGATCAGGACTTTTTGATTAGAAATAGCGAGTCTCTGGGGATCAGATCTCTTGTTCAAGGTTGTCTAGCAACCGAAAGATGTATTTCAAGACACCGGCCTACCTAGCTGTTCAGGCGCCTCTCATAACAACTTTAAAAGACTCTCGCAGCGTGAGGGGAGCTTAACAGAGTTCACATTATGGGTGAAGAACTCAACGATCTCCTTGCCAAACTCCTAGCAAAATACTATGGGCTTGATTACAACTTTGGCGGAGGGGGTTAATCTGTCCCAAATTTGACAGATATCCCGCCCACCATATTACGAGTTCCACAGGTTATAATGGACTCGTAATACGGCAGGCGGATATCCGTCCCATTTGGGACGGATTAACCCGCTCCGCCAAAGTTGTAATCAGGCCCTATGTCTCATAGCGTGGCCAAAGGTAATCGCCAGGAGAAAGACTGTGGAGTGAAATCAGGGAGTTGTAGCTCCAGTAAGAAAGGCGCATGGTCAGATAGAGTGTAAGGTAAATGAGTAACTCCAACCGACCATGTCCTGGTCTCTGGGAACACTATCAAAAAATCTATGTGTAACCAGGAGCCGTGATGTATTGAGATGCACATTCCCTCAAGAGTGAGGGAGTCTCCAGATGTCCTGTAACTGATTGCCTTGCAAAATTGTGTGGAGCATTTTTGAGGGGTGAGGGTGTAGACAGCTGGAAACACCGGATCTGTCCCGCTGGTCCTCCAGAGCGGCACTGGAGTCACCACCCCAGATGAGGGCCTGGGGACCAAGACCCTGTATCTTGGTCCAGAGCATAGAATAAAATTCAAGATCGTCCACATTGACACCATACACCGCCACAAGTATATTGGGATGTCTACACAGTGATCCCCTAAGGATTACATATCAGCCCTCTGGGTTGAGCACTGTATGAGTCAGTTGCCAGGTGTTAGACTTTTCATCCTTGGCATGGTCTCCCTTAACCTTTTGCCTCTGTTTCCCAGGTTGTTGATGTGTGCTGGACTCTGTTCTTTCTGTTTTTGTTACTCTGGGCACTTTTCCACTGCTAACCAGTCCTAAGGTGCAAGTGTCCCTTTACAAAATGTGTATGTAATTGGCTTATCCATGATTGGCATATTTGATTTATTAGTAAATCCCTAGTACAGTGCACTAGAGGTGCCCAGGGCCTGTAAATCAAATGCTACTAGTAGGCCTACAGTACTGGTTGTACAACCCACATGAGTAGCTCTGTAATCATGTCTCAGACCTGTCATTGCAGAGTCTGTGTGTGCAGTTGTAACTGTAAATTTGACTTGGCAAGTGTACCCACTTGCCAGGCCTAAACCTTCCCTTTTCTTACATGTAAGACATCCCTAAGGTAAGCACTAGGGAGCCCCTAGGGCAGGGTACAGGGTATGGTTAAGGTAGGACATATACTAATGTGTTTTATATGTCCTGACAGTGAAATATTGCTAACTTCATTTTTCACTGTTGCAAGGCCTGTCTTTCTCATAGGTTAACATGGGGGCTACCTTTAAATCTAATTAAAGTGTAGATTATCTTTGGGAGTAGATGGACATGTGGAGTTTTGGGTCTCTGAGCTCACAATTTAAAAATACATCTTTTAGTAAAGTTGATTTTAAGATTGTGTGTTTGAAAATGCCACTTTTAGAAGTGAGCATTTTCTTGCTTATACAATTTCTGTGACTCTGCCTGTTTGTGGATTCCCTGTTTGGGCCAGTTCGACAGGTGGGCTGGTTGCACCTCACACTAGACAGTGCCACAAAGGGAGCTGGGATGTAGCCTGCATATCCTGATGAGCCATCTGTGCTAAGAGGGAGGGAAGGAGTGGTCACTCACACCTGAAAGGGCTGTGCCTGCCCTCACACAATGCAGTCTCCAACCCCCTGGTGAGTGTCTGGGGCCTGGCATGGGCAAGCCAGGATTTCACATTCAAGTGGGACTTTGGTTTGAAGTAGGCCTACTTCAAAGGAGAAAATGGGTATAAGAAGGCCACCCAAAACCACAAACTTTAGAACACTTCTGTAAACCAAGAGGAACCTCTGCCTGGAGAAGAGCTGAAGAGCTGAGGAAGAAGAGCTGCCCTGCCTGTGATTGTGCTTTGTGGGGATATCTTGCAGTTGCTGCTTCTGCCAGAGTAAGAGGGCAAAGACTGGACTTTGTGTGCCTTCCATCTTCTGAAGATCTCAAAGGGCTTGATTTAGAGCTTGCCTCCTGTTGTTTGAAGTCTCCTTGACAGCAAAGACATCTCTCTGCCAGCACCTGGAGTCTCTGGAGAGACTCCTACTCTGCCCTGTGGTGCCCATCTAGTTCCTGGGACCCTGAAAGGAGAAGCTGGCAGCCTAGGAGGAAGAAATCCACGCACAGAACGCCGTGCAGGAAAAAGATCGACGCGACTCCGATCTGCGGCTGATAAATCGACACGCCACCGTCTTCACTGCTGAAAATCAACGCTCGCCTGCAACGCGACCGAAGAATCGACGCACAGAGCTGGAGAAGTTCCACGCAGCTTTTCTGACAGAGTCTGGGGAGATCGCAGCCCGCGCTGTGTGTTTTTCAGATCATCGTGTGACTGGATTTCCGATGCGAGTACCGCCGGGCATGTAAAAACAACGCAAAGTCTGCCCAGGCCAGAGAGTGCTCACCGGATCGACGCATTGCTCTCCTGTGGAGAGAGGAAACAACACACCCCCACTCGACGAAAGGAGAAACGACGCAAGGTCTCGCTCGTGAGTGAAATTGACGCATCGCAAGCCCTTTTTGACGCACACTTGCCAATGCTGGCTTATTAATGACGCACCCCAGGTACATTTTCATGCTAACAGTGTTAGTGTGTGTTTAAAACTACATGAAGACTCTTTTTGCTTTTTAATTGATAACTTGACTTGTGTATGGTGGATGTTTGTTGTTTTGGTCTTGTTTTGTTTAGATAAATATTCTCTATTGTTCTAAACCTGTGTTGTGTCATTCTGTAGTGTTTTCATTAAGTTACTGTGTGTGTTGGTCCAAATACTTTACACCTAGCACTCTGAAGTTAAGCCAACTGCTAGTGCCAAGCTACCAAGAGGGTTTGCTGAGGTTGATTCTCTTTTACCCTGACTAGAGTGAGGGTCCTTGCTTGGACAGGGGGTAACCTGACTGCCAACCAAAGACCCAATTTCTAACATTGGTGATCAGCGGTTGAGATTTGGACTTATATTTGTACTTGACATACAGTAATTAAGTGTACACTAATGTTCTGAGTGCAGACCACTACGTGACCACATACTACTTGTTTGGTGATCTTTGATTTTTCTCTTTCACTTGGATTTTTCCCTATATCCATTTTTGTGGTAATCGTTTGACTGACTTCTGAACTTCATTTGGGAACTTGTTTTCTGCTTTTTAGGACTTTGCACTTTTGTTGACTTTTCATCATGTCCCAATCTGGAGATGCATCAGTTGGAGCTGCTTTTGACCTGGAGAAATTGGATAGCTATACCAAGGCTCAGTTCAAGCAGTTCTGTTAATGTTTTGATTGTCCCATTAAGAGCTCATCCAAAAAGGAGGAGCTGCAAAAGACACTGAGGGCCTGGGTGACAGCCAAGAGCACTAAAGGGCATACAGAGGATGAGGAGGAGGAAGGGCAGTCCATACACAATGGTATTGTGGGTGGGCTTGTTATGTCCAGTTACAGGGTCTCCAGGTCAGGTAGCAGTGTCTCATCTAAGGGTCTGACCCCTGAAGAATTGCAGGACAGACAGGCAGAAAGAGAGCACCAGAGGGAGTTGGAGAAAATGAGGATGGCCATTGAAGAGAAAAAGTTGTTGTTGGCTCATGAGCTCAGCTTGAGGGAGCTGGATCAGTTGAGCCAGTCTAGTAAGGATGGTGGCAGCCACATCACAGTGAAGCCTGAAAAGAGGGTGCACGTTCCTAAAGATCTTGGGAAGGATTATAAAAAGGAGGACGACTGTTAGAAATGGAGGTCTTTGGTTGGCAGTCAGGTTACCCCTGTCCAAGCAAGGACCCTCACTCTAGTCAGGGTAAGTCACACACAATCCAAATTATCCTGTTTCCACCTTCTGGTAGCTTGGCACTGAGCAGTCAGGCTTAACTTAGAAGGCAATGTGAAAAGTATTTGTGCAATAACTCATAAAATAACACAATATAACACCATAAAAATACACCACACAGTGTTAAGAAAAGTATATAATATTTATCTGGATTTTTGCAGGTCAAAACGATCAAAGATACAATAAGTAAATGTAGAGATATCATTGAAAAGTGATATAAAGTGTCTTAAGTATTTTTAAAGCAAACAAAGCCTCTTTCAAGCACAAAGTACCAGGTTCGCGTGAAAAATCTCCACAAAGGGATGCAGATGAGGAGAAGGGTAAAAACAAAGGGATGTGCGTCGATTTCTCGGGCCACACAAGGCGATGCGTCATTTAGTTTCCACGCAGGGACGGCTGTGTGCCGATTTTCTGGCGCTGGGTCGTAGATCCTCTTCGGGTTGCGTGGTTTTCAGATGCCCCCAGGTCTGTGCGTGGAATCCTGGGCTTGCGGAGCGAAGTCCCAAGCGCTGCGTCATTCCGGTGGGCGTTGTGTGGAATTTTCTTCCACACGGCAGGTGCTGCATCAATTTCCCCTCTGTAAGTCAGGCTGCGTTGTCCCAGTTCGGCTGTATGTCACCTTCACCTTATCTGATAACCTGTAAATTTTGTTCTGCACAGGGGGGCTGTCACCTATGTCAATGTCATGAACACATAAGTGGGTTAGTTCAAGAGTAAGGGAGAACAGGGAAGAGAACTGCTCTAACAGCTCATAGCAGTCTCCTCTCTGATTTAGAGTCAGGGAGTCAGAGAGAATGACACCCTCCACTGACTCATCACCTTCTTTGGCAGAGAGGAGGTCAGGGAGAGGTTCACTCACCCTTTCCATGCCTTCATCTGTGACCAGGAGCGTACTGATCTTAGACCTCTCAAAGTGAGGTTTGAGCCTGTTGTGATGGAGGACCCTTAGGGGGTGCCTAGGCGTCTTGAGATCCTAGGTAAGTGGCCTCCCCTTTGCGCTCCTTGACCTCAAATGGGCCAATCCAGCGGTCTTGGAGAGCCCTGGGCTCTACTGGCTCCATCACCCAAACCTTGTCTCCAGGTGAGAACTCAACCAGAGTGGTCTTCCGGTCATACCACTCCTTCATCACCTCTTGACTGGCCTCGAGGTTACTCTTGGCCTGCTTCCAGAAGCGTTGGGTTTGGTTGCAGAGGGCCAGCATGTAGCTGACCACATCCTGGTGAGGTGTCTTGGGAGCCTTTTCCCAGCCCTCTTTTACCATGCTCAGTGGTCCCCTGACGCTGTGACCATAGAGAAGCTCAAAGGGGCTGAACCCCACCCCTTTATGGGGCACCTCCCTGTAAGCAAATAACAGGCAAGGTGAGAGGATGTCCCACTTATGCCTCATGGTTTCAGTCAGGCCACCAATCATGCCTTTCAGGGTATTGTTGAATACACAAATTCCTTAGGGAATCCCACATGGGTAAATATTCCAAACTGTGCTCTGGTCACCACCGGTGCAGTCACTATTCTCAGAGGGATTGCCTCTGGATAGCGGGTGGCATGGTCCCCCAAAACCAGGATAAACCTGTTGCCCAAGGCAGTTTTGGGGACCAAGGGACTAACAATGTAAGATGCCCACCCTTTCAAAGGGGGTGCCAATGAAGGAGATTGGGAGCAGGGGAGCCTTAAGCTTTTTCCCTGTCTTCCTACTAGCCTGGCAGGTGGGGCAAGCTCTGCAGAAATTATCTGAGGCTAACCTCATTCTGGGCCAATGGAAGTGGGTGACAAGCCTGTCAAAGGTCTTGTCTTGGCCCAGATGTCCTGCCAGGGGAAAGTGGTGAGCCAGCCCCAGTAGAAAGGCCCAGTAACACTGGGGAACCACCAGCACATGTGATGCCCCAGGACCTGGAATCTTAGGCTCACTTTAAAGGAGATCATTCTCCCAGTAAGTATGGTGATTGACAGAGGCCTCACCTGCTGCTTGGGCTGTGTCCTGTCGCCTCAGACCCTCAAGGGTGGGGAATTCTTTCTGTGACTTGCAGATTTCTGCCCTGGTTGGCCCACCCTCTACTTGCCAGCCAGCAAGTTCAGGCAGGTTACCCAAGTCAACTAAGTCCTCCCCAGTTGGCTCAGGACCTCCTCCTCCTCAGGGGCCCTGTCCACCACCGTGGGAACATCTGAGGCGGCTTTCCCGTGCCTCTTCCCCTTCCTCTTTGCAGCTGTCTGGTCCATTGTTCCAGGCTCCAGATGCCCTTGACTCCCTTCCCGGGCAGCCATGGACTGTGTGGTCATGCAGACCACACACGGCAGTCCAAAAATCTCCAGGTGGGATCTGAGTTCTACCTCTTTCCAGGCAGTATGCTCAAGATCATGGCCCAACAGACAATCTACAGGCATGGCAGGACTCACAGCTACTTTCAGAGTACAAGAGACCCCCCCACTTAATGGGAACCAGAGCCACCTGTAAGTGACTCTCGCGATTGTCCGCGACTATGACCTGGTGGAATGTATTAGCGAATATCTGCTCTGATGACACCAGCTGACTCTTGACAGTTTTCATACTGGCTCCTCTGTCACGCAGAGCCTCCACCCTTTGCCCATAAATGGTGACCCACTGCCCATACTTGGAAGTATTTTCTGGCGTGTAGGCTTTAGGCACCATCTCTCTTTCTCCCAGGGACACTAGGAAAACCTCTGCCTGCCCCCCAAAGCTAACTGGGACTGTCTCCCCCGAGAGCTACACTAGCCACACAGGTGCCTGTCCAGTAGTGTACTGTGCCCTCTTGGGAGTCGCCCTTAGAGTGTCCATACTGGTAGCACTCTAAGTATTTGGGGATGAATTTCCCTAATGTTTTTTCAAAATACCCTCTCTTCTTCCCGAATCTAGAAGAGGAATGGTATCCACCCCCCCTTGGGAATTCTTTTGGGGGCCTTTTGAGAACTCCTTATCTTTAAGTTTTTCTCCCCCCTCTTTCTTCTGTTGGGAACCCTGACCACCTTTGTGCGAGTCCCCCCCAGATGCCTTTTTGAGCACTATGGTGCTAACCCAGAGGTCTGCCTCCTCAGCAAGCTTCCTGGGGTCAGTCAGCTAACTATCTACCAAGTGCTGGTGCAACTCTGTAAAAGAAATATTGAGCATAGGCTCTCTCAGAATCAAGTCATATAACCCTTTATAATTATCTACTTTGCTGCCCTGCACCCATTCATCCAGTGCCTTGTTGGAGAAATCATGACAATCCACCCAAATTTGTGTTGAAAGTTTGGTGCTGTCCCAGAACCTCTGACAGTATCTCTCAGGGGTCAGCCCAAACTTGGCCAGTAAAGCGGCTTTCATGTGTGAGTAGTCATTTCTATTCTGTGGAGCAAGTGTGAGAAGTGTGTCCCCCCCTAAGGATAGTACATAAAACCACATGGCTGCCCCCCAGTGCTCCTCAGGTGTCCCATGGGCCCTTAGTGCAACTTCATAGGCAGCCAGCCACTTATCAATGTCATCTCCCACCACAAAACTTGGCACCACATTCTTGGGTATACAAACCTGTTGTCCCCAACCGGTCCTGCACGTATGCTGCCACCATCACTGCTGGACTTAGACCGTCTAGCCTTGATCTCCAGCTCCTTGAGACTCAGTTCATGAGCCAACAACAGTTTTTTCTCAGACAAGGCTCTCTCAGCTACAGCTTCACCTCTTTCAGCTTCAATCTGCTTGGCTGCTCTTTCAGCCTGAGCTTGCTTGGCTTCTCTCTCTGCTCTCCGTTCCTCCTGTTGAGCCTCAATTTTTAACTTTGCCATCTGCAACTGAATCTCTCTCTCCTCTCTCCTTTCCTCTGTGGTCAGGCTTCGATCAGAGACACTGCTCCCTGGTTTTGCAGGGGGCACAATTGCAGCCCTAATCTCATATAATGAGGGCAAAAAATCCTTTGAGGGGCCATCCTTTGGACCCTCCGCCACAACATCCTCCTCAGCAGTGGCTTCTGCCCAGTCCAGGCCCTCAGCGCCCTTTCGAATGCCTCCTTCATGGAGGCTTTCTGGGTAGGTATACTCATATCCCTGCAGAATGCCCTCAGCTGTTTAACAGTGTAGTTCTTCCGCATAGCCATATCAAGATCTTCATCTCCTGCTTGAGACCCAGCTAGAGACATGTTGATTTATGGATTTTAGTCACAAAATTGACAGGAAAAACGAAATTGCAGAAAAGAGATAAAACTCAAGTTGACCTTCAACTGTGGGTAGGTAGTGAAGTACTTAGCTACTGTATGTTGCTGCACAAATACAAGTCCTATCCGCACCGCTGATCACCAATGTTAGAAATGGAGGACTTTGGTTGGCAGTCAGGTTACCCCCTGTCCAAGCAAGGACCCTCACTCTAGTCAGGGTAAGTCACATACAATCCAAATTATCCTGTGCCCACCCTCTGGTATCTTGGCATTGAGCAGTCAGGCTTTACTTAGAAGGCGATGTGTAAAGTATTTGTGCAATAAATCACACAATAGCACAACATAGCACCACAAAAATACACCACACAGTGTTTAGAAAAATCTATAATATTTATCTGGATATTCGGAGGTCAAAACGATCAAAGATGCAATAAGTAAATGTAGAGATATCACTAAAAAAGCCCACATTACAACCCTTGTGACGCTGCGCCTCACCGCGGCGTCTCTTTCTCCGACCGTGATCGGATCACGCTTCCAATTTTCGGAGTGCCGTCCTCCGCGTTTTTTTCCCGTTTTGGCGACGCGTTCCGGGAAGCATGTTTCGTGCTCCTGGTCGCGTCGCCCTTACCTATTTTAGGGGATTCTCTTTTCTTCTGTCGGGGATAGTCTCTTTCTTGTCTTTTTCTTTCCTTTCTTCTTGGTTTCTGTGTACTTCATTTTCTCTGTATTCTTGCTGCTCTCCATGTTGTCTTCTTCCTGTTTCCATTTCCCAGCATTCCCTTTTCTTCTATACTACATCCTTTTTTCCTATTCTTTTCTTTGGGCTTTTCCCAATTCAAGATGGTGTTGTTTCATTTTCCTGTGAGGTCACTTCCTGTTTTCCAGTATATAAGTCACTAAGGGGGTGATTCTAACCTTGGCGGACGGCGGAGGCCGTCCGCCAAGGTACCGCCGTGAAATGACCGCACCGCGGTCAAAAGACCGCGGCGGCCATTTAAACATTTCCTCTGGGCCGGCGGGCGCTCTCCGAAAGAGCGCCCGCCGGCCCAGAGGAAATGCCCCTGCAACGAGGACGCCGGCTCAGAATTGAGCCGGCGTAGTTGCAGGGGTGCGACGGGTGCAGTTGCACCCGTCGCGTATTTCAGTGTCTGCAAGGCAGACACTGAAATACTTTGCGGGGCCCTCTTACGGGGGCCCCTGCCGGGCCCATGCCATTGGCATGGGCACGGCAGGGGTCCCCAGGGGCCCCGCGGCACCCCCTACCGCCATCCTGTTCATGGCGGGTTTCCCGCCATGAACAGGATGGCGGTAGGGGCTGTCAGAATCCTCATGGCGGCGGAGCGCGCTCCGCCGCCATGAAGGATTCCCCCGAGCAGCGGTAAGTCGGCGGGAGCCCGCCGACTTGCCGCTTCTGACCGCGGCTGAACCGCCGCGGTCAGAATGCTCGTGGGAGCACCGCCAGCCTGTTGGCGGTGCTCCCGTGGTCGGTGGCCCTGGCGGCCACCGGCCGCCAGGGTCAGAATGACCCCCTAAGTCTTGCTCTACCTTGCGTTGCAAACACTTCCCTTTGGTGGTGCTCTTCGCTCCTGTTCGTCGTTCCTGTTTCGCTGTTGGTGATTTTTTGCCTTTTGTCCTGTTTTCAAGTCCTGTTTTTTGTTCCTTTTCAGGAGTTCCTGTTTTGAGGTCTTTTCCCCATCTCTTGGGGTTTTTCCTTTGGGACACCTTCTGGAGGGTACATTCTGCTTAGGCGTTATCTGTCAAGCGGCACCGTGGCTACTAGAAAGGGTCGTCCCTATCTGGGATTATCCAGAACTAGCAGAAAACCGGGTGTATTTTCAAATCCTGTATCCAGAGGTGAGAAGCCGTGTGCAGTTCGTGACAGATTGCAATGCCAAAAGATTCCGCGTTGCGAGGCAGCCATGGAAGGACCACAGGGAGATGCAGAAGAAAATGCACAAGCCATGCTGCAGACAGTCCAACAACAAGCTCAAGAGTTACAGCAATTGCGGGCTGAAAACACTGCAGTACAGCAAGTCCTGTCTTCTCGGTCAATGGACATACCACCTATATCTGCTGCTTCTCCTCGATATTCAGGAGATCCTCAGAAGATAAAGGAGTTTCTGAATGCCCTAACAGTTTTCTTTGCTTTTCGTCCACTCCAATTATCCTCTGATAAGGCTAAGGTGGGCTATCTGATCAGTTCCTTGTCTGGTCCTGCACTTGCTTGGGCGACTCCTCTGGTCTCTGTGGAAGATCCAGTCCTGACTAATTATCCTGCTTTCTTGAATCTCTTCAAACAGATGTTTGAAAGGCCTGGGGTGGAAGCAGCGGCTGAGGAGGCCTTATGTGACATACAGCAGGGCAATCAGGACGTTCTGCAGTATATAACCCGTTTTAAACAGTTGGCAGCCAAAACCTCTTGGGTGGAACGCACCTTTGTAACCTTGTTCCGCCGAGGTCTGCGTGAAGAAATTAAGGATGAATTAGTACATTCCACTCCAGCCCATTCCTTAAAGGAATTGATGGACCAAGTCATGAACATTGAATATAGACTGCAAGAGCGCAAGATGGAAAGAAGAAGAACGCGAGTTCAATACCAGCCTGGTAATTATCGTACCAGCAGTCGGCGAATGGAAGATGTCCCTTCCGAAGCCTCTTCAGCTTCCACAGAAGAACCCATGCAAATTGATCTTGTCCGTAGTCCATTAACTGAATCAGAAAAGGAGGATAGAAGACGAAATGGACTTTGTCTTTATTGTGGCAAAGCTGACCATCTGATTCGTAGTTGCCCTGTTCATCCCTCCAGACCTTCGGGAAATGCCAAATCCCTCCCCCTGTAAGGAGAAAGGAGACGGGAGGAGCTGAAGTACCCTATTTATCCTTTCGGTAACGTTACAATGTTCACAAGGTCAAGAAGAACATCTCCTAGCGCTTATAGACTGTGGAGCCAGTGCAATCTATTTGGATGAGACTTGGGCTAAGAATAATGGAATTCCACGTATTCCTAAAGAAAATCCTGAGCTGGTACACACGGTTGATGGCTCTCCTTTAACCTCAGGTCCTGTGGTGGCCTCTACTCCTACACTCTGTTTGACTTTTGGGGGGAACTCAGAATATGTTGCCTTTGACCTTATAGCCTCACCAAATCACACAATGATTTTAGGAATACCCTAGTTAACCCAGCACAACCCCTATATCCACTGTGAAACGAGAACCATATCTTTAACGTCTTTGTTTTGTCAGAATAGTTGTTATTCAACTAACTCCTATTGGTCTCCTAAAAGATCCTTTCAGTCAACTAAGGATATTAATAACACTATAAATATGATTCAAGGAGTTCCAGACTGTTATCAGGTATACTTTGGGATCTTTCAGAAGCTGAGTAATCCCATTCTACCTCATCGAATCTATGACTGTGCTACTCCATTGGTTCCCAATGAAGTAATCCCTTTTGGTCGAATGTATTCATTGACAGACCAAGAAAAGAAGGTGCTCAAGGAATACCTAGATGACAACTTACAGAATGGGTTAATTGCTCCTTCTACGTCTCCTGCTGGGGCTCCTCTTTTCTTTGTCCCCAAGAAGACGAAAGATCTGCATCCATGTGTCGACTTTCGTGGAATCAATAAAATAACAATTAAGAATCGTTATCCCTTGTCCTTACTTCGGGATATATTGGATGCCATTCAAGGAGCCAAAATGTTCACCAAATTAGATCTAAGGGGTGCCTATCATCTTTTATGAATCAAAGAAGAAAATGAATAGAAAACGGCTTTCCGCACTCCCTTCGGACAATATGAGTATCGTGTCATGCCTTTTGGATTGACCAATGCACCTTCTGTTTTCCAGCGATTCATGGATTCAGTGTTGTCTGACTTATTAAATCACTATGTAGTAATCTATCTGGATGATATCTTGATATATTCCCGTAATTCCGAGCAACATACGGAACATGTACTGCAGGTCTTGGAAAGACTTAAAAGGAATCATTTATATTGTAAACCAGAGAAGTGTGAATTTCATAAGACCAAAGTGAATTATTTGGGATTCAGTATCAATCAACACGGAATATCCATGGACCCAGACAAAGTGAGAGCCATCCTAGACTGGCCTTCTCCATCATCAGTAAAATAAATATAATGTTTTCTAGGGCTATCAAACTTCTATCGCCAGTTTATTCAGGACTTTGCCTACCAACAAAGTTTCATTACCCAAACTATCAAGAAAGAAAATTTGAAGAAGGGCTTAGTCTGGTCCGAAAATGCTGAACGGGCCTTTCAAGAATTAAAGAAGTCCTTCACCCAAGCACCCGTTCTGCGACATCCTGACACTACTAAAAAATGTGTTGTGACAGATGCCTCTGACCGAGCCATAGGAGCAGTTCTACTTCAGAAACAAGATAACGATGGATGAGAACATCCTATATTCTATCTTTCTCATATTTTGACAGAAGCAGAACGCAATTATTCAGTACTGGAACGAGAATTACTTGCTCTCAAAGTAGTATGTAAGGAATGGAGGCATTTCTTGATGGGTACCAGAGAACCTTTTGAAGCCAGGACTGACCACCGCAATTTACAATGTCTTCGAAGTTTCCAGTGTCGCAACAATCACCAAGCAAGATGGGCCTTCTTCTTTAGCCAGTATGATTTTGTGATAACTTACATACCTGGCTCCCAGAATTTAGTGGCAGATGCTTTATCCCATTGATATCCTGACGTTGCTAAGATCTCCTCTCCACAAATTATTGAGTCCAGTAGAATCATAGCAGCTACTCAGTCTTTTCAAGAACGCGTCAAATCTGAGTACCAGTTTCTTCCTATTGCAGAATGGAATAAAGTGACACCCTTCTTACAGAAGGAAAATGATTACTTCTATCATCAGAAGGCTCTTTTCTTACCTACTAAAAAGGTAAAGACGGAGGCATTACAAATGTGTCATGATTCCCCGGTAGCTGGACATCGAGGAATCAAGAAGACCCAGGAGCTGCTACAACGATCTTTTCAGTGGCCTTCCCTTAAGAAAAATACAGAATCCTATGTCTTAGCATGTCTAGTATGTGCCCAGACCAAGACACCCAGAACTAAACCAGCAGGTTTATTAATGCCTTTACCTGTTCCCTCAGCTCCTTGGTGTACTCTTTCCACGGATTTCATTTGTTCCTTACCATCCTCTTCTGGTAACCATGTAATTATGGTAACAGTTGATTCCTTCACCAAGATGGCACACTTCACAGGCTTGAAAAAATTACCAACAGCTCCTGAAATGAGCCGCATATTCATGCGAGATATTTTTCACCTCCATGGTCTTCCGCAAGAGGTCATTTCGGACAGAGGGCCAAAATATGTATCACGATTCTGGGGAGCTTTTTGTGCCTTGTTAAATATCGAGGTGTCCTTGTCCTCTGGTTTCCATCCACAAACGAATGGTCAAACTGAACGAGTGAATCAGGAACTCCAACAATATCTGAGATGTTACTGTAATGCCACTCAAAGTAATTGGTCAAATTTTCTTGCCCTTGCCGAATTCTCCTATAACAACACAATTCATAGTGCAACCAAGGCCACACCTTTTTATTGCACCTATGGGTTTCATCCTAGGGCCATGTCCACTGTTCCCTGTAAAACTTCTCTTGTTCCTGCAGTCACTTCTTTTGCACGACGGATCCGCCAAATCCAGGGCCTAATCCATACAACTCTCTTAGCTTCTAAACAAGCAATGAAGCAGAAAGCGGATCGTAATCGACAGACGGCACCCTCGTATCAAGTAGGCCACAAAGTGTGGCTTTTCTCCAGATTTCTACCCTCCTGATTTTCTCTCAATAAATTCAAACCACGTTTTTAAGGACCCTTTCGGATTTTGCAAATCTTGAATCCTGTTGCTGTTCGACTGCGGTTGCATCATACTTGGAGGGTTCATCCAGTTTTTCATGTGTCCCAATTGAAACCTTTCATTCCTGATCCATACCACCAACACTTCCAACGCCCTCCTCCTCTTTCTGTGGACGGCCATCCTGAATATGAAGTACAGGAAGTTTGTGATTCCTGATTTTTTCGAAACAGGCTGCAGTTTTTGAACCACCGGACAGGCTACCCTCTCAGTGATTGCTCTTGGGAGGATACGTCCTCCGTCGATGCTCCCTGCTTGGTTCAACAGTTTTTTGCCCGTCACCCTGACAAGCCCGGGGCCTCGGGGAGGGGACCTACTGTGACGCCGCGCCTCACCACAGTGTCTCTTTCTCCAACCATGGTTGGATCGCGCTTCCGATTTTTGGAGCGCCGTCCTCCGTGTTTTTTCCCGTTTTGGCTTCGCATTCCGGGAAGCATGTTTTGTGCTCCCGGTCGCGTCGCCCTTACCTATTTTAGGGGATTCTCTTTTCTTCTTTCGGTGATGGTCTCTTTCTTGTCTTTTTCTTTCCTTTCTTCTTGGTTTCTGTGTACTTCATTTTCTCTGTATTCCTGCTGGTCTCCATGTTGTCTTCTTCCTGTTTGCATTTCCCAGCATGCCCTTTTCTTTTATACTACATCCTTTTTTCCTATTCTTTTCTATGGGCTTTTCCCAATTCAAGATGGTGTCGTTTCATTTTCCTGTGAGGTCACTTCCTGTTTTCCAGTATATAAGTCACTCAGTCTTGCTCTACCTTGCGTTGAAAACACTTCCCTTTGGTGGTGCTCTTCGCTCCTGTTTGTCGTTCCTGTTACGCCGTTGGTGATTTTTTGCCTTTTGTCCTGTTTTCAAGTCCTGTTTTTTCTTCCTTTTCAGGAGTTCCTGTTTTGAGGTTTTTGCCCCATTTCTTGGGGTTTTTCCTCTAGGACTCCTTCTGGAGGGTATGGTCTGCTTAGGCGTTATCTGTGAAGCGGCACCGTGGCTACTAGAAAGGGTCACCCCTATCTGGGATTATCCAGAACCAGCAGAAGACCGGGTGTTTTTTCACATCCTGTATCCAGAGGTGAGAAGCCGTTTGCAGTTCGTGACAACCCTGGCGGTCGGTGATAAAGCAGCGGTAATACCGCCAACAGGCCGGAGGTAAAAAAAAATTGAATTATGACCACGGCGGAAACCGCCAACAAAGAGAGCCACTTTAACACTCTGACCGCCACGGCAGTAGCAACAAGTACCGCGGCGGTAACCACCAACTGCCAGGCGGAAGATAATGTACCGCCCACCGTATTACAACAGGCCTATCCGCCAGCTTTTCCGGGGCCAACGCAATCAAAAGCACGGCGGAAACAGTACACTGAAGGGAAATGACTCACCTCTCGACACTCAAGGAAGAACCACAACATCATGGAGCCCAAACTGCACATTTTTCCAATGCTGGTGTATCTCCTCATACACCAGGAACACGAACGCTGGTGAAGACAGCCACGGTGAGTACTGCACCTAGCACACAAGGGACGGTGGGAGGAAAAAGTGAGTGACACACACTCACACAACACGCAACACCTCCACCCTCACCCCCAACACCATACACACAAACAGATGCAACAACATTACATATACACCCCGTAACCCTCAGGAATAACGCAAGGGCAAAAGGAATTGAGTAAAGTGAGTGTAATAGTACAATTTAAAATAAATACGACCTTAAATCAATAAACAGTATGTAAAATAAATACAAAAGGAGGGACAATGCCCACTGCAAAATGTCCGTGGCCCACGGGGCTATACCACATAGGCCAAGGCCACACTTGACTCCTGCCTCAATACGGAGAGAACACTGCATGGGCATCAGGTCGAAAACACACAGGCACCTCAGGGGGATGGGGAATGGGGTGGCACCTCAGCCGGAAAATGGTACAGCGCCACTGTCCTGGAGGGGGCTACATGCCCACTGCTTGGTCGTGGGGAGTGCAAAGCCACAGTCTCTCGAGTGGGTGGTTTGCCCACTGCTTGGTCTTTGGGAGTACAAAGCCACAGTATCTCTAGTGGGTGGTTTGCCCACTGCTTGGTCCTGGGGAGTGCAAAGCCACAGTCTCTCAAGTGGGTGATTTGCCCACTGCTTTGTCCTGGGGAGTGCAAAGCCACAGTCTCTGGAGTGGATGGCTTCTCCACTGGTTCTGGAGGGGACATTGTGCCCAGTGTGCTTCATCCTGGATGGTGCAAGGTCACAGTCTCTCACCTGGGTGTCACACCGACAGGTGTTGCAGGGGCCAGAAAACACTGCAGCCCCTGTAGTCACGACTACACACTGCTCGCCGGCGGTGACGGCTGCTCAGTGGATGGCAGATGCGCTGCAGGTGGCTGAGCTGTCAGTGGTGGGGGGAGGCCCCAGCCCTTCCCCTACAGCCTCGGATGGCTGCCCACTGGGGCTGCTGCTGGCAGTGGTGCTGCTGGCAGTGCAGGTGGCAGTGCTGGCTGCAGTGCAGGTGGCGGTGCTGTCAGTGGTGGGGGGAGGCTCCAGCCCTTCCCCTGCAGCCTCAGACGGCTGCCCACTGGGGCTGCTGCTTCTGGCAGTGGTGCTGCTGGCGGTGCAGGTGGCGGTTCTGGCGGCGGGGCAGGTGGGGGTGCTGTCCGCGGTGCAGGTGGTGCTGCTGTCAGTGGTGGGGGCGGCTCCAGCCCTTCCCCTGCAGCCTCAGACAGCTGCAGTGTCATGGCTGGTGTTGTGTGCCCCTTCCTGCCCTTGGCAGATGGTGGTGCCTCCTTGCTTCTGCCAGCTAGTGTTCCTTTCCTGCCCTTGATGGCTGGTGGTGCCTCCTTTCCCTTGCTGGCTGGTGGTGCCTCCTTCCCCTTGCTGGCTAGTTTCCCCTTCTTGCCCTTGCTAGGTGGGGGCCCCTTCTTGACATTGGCAGGTGTGTTGGCACATTGGCTGTGCTGACGGGTGCCTCCTTGGAGCCTCTCACACCTGCAGTAGCTGCAGAAACTACAGTGGCCGTGGACTGGGTGGCTGAGGTACTGGGCTGGGCTCTGGCCACCCTGGCCCGAGGTAAAGGACTGGGGGGGCGGGGTAGGGAATAGGTCAATGTTGGCGAGGTAAAACTTCTTAGGGACACTTGAGTGGGAAGAGGGTGAAGGTTTGGGAGTGGAGGAAGAGGGAGTGGTTGTAGGAGGTGTCTTTCTGCTGTGTTTGGGTGCAGGTGCATGGGGTGAATGCTGTTGTGAGGTGGATGACTGTTGGGTGTCTGAGTGCTTGCGTTTGTGTACACACAGTGGGAGAGGACACAGGGGACGTGTGCATGGATGTGGGGGTGGTGACTGACTAGAGTGAGGGTCTTTGCTTGGACAAGGGGTAACCTGACTGCCAACCAAAGTCCCCATTTCTAACACCAGGCAAGCCCCTTGATTAAAATTATTGTAACTCCCCTGGCATAATTTGAGTATGTTGAGGAGTTAGAGGTGTCCCAACCACTGACTTGCAGGCAGGAGGACTTAGGGTCAGATAGGTATGTTTCTTGTAAGAAACATATATCGATTTTGTGTCTGTTTAAATGGGAGTATACGAGGCGAGCCTTCCTGCCATCATTGTGGCCGTGTACATTCCATGTTAAACATTTCCGGCTGGCTATAGCTGCGGAGCATGTGTCATCATAAAGGCCATGGGTGCATAACCTGTGGGTTGCTGTGTGGTGTTGCATGCTGTGCAGGATAAAAGCCTAGTTGTGTACATCAACGTGAAGGATAAAAACAAGCAAAGAACATAGCTGACGACAAACACCCCAACCCTCCCCCACCCACTCCATCCCCGAACTCTGTTGAGACAGGATACCCACCCCCACCCTGTCTTCCCCGTACCTCCAAAGAGGAAATAATGATGGGAAACATCCCTTGGGGTGAAGTGGCACCAAGCATCAGCCCAGCCTAGTGGCTGGGTGACCGGACCCCGGATAAGGGACCATATCTGAATATGTAGGGGGCATATGGCAGACACAGTACTCATGCAAACAACTGGAGGTAGGGGGATGCCCGGGTGGCTTAATCATTGTCACTCAGGGAGGCATGCGCGGTGGCCCCAGGCAAGTCCCCCGGGAGGTGGCAGTTCTTGATTTTGAGTTTTGCAAACCTTAGAGCCAACCTGGCCTCCGTGAAGAAGTGTGATTTGCCATTGATGGAAATCCAAGATATAACTGAGAGTAAGAGAACTCCACCTTCTGCAAGAGTTTTTTAACAGGGATGAAGTTGTGACAGGTGGCCTGCACATTCTGGGTAAAGTTATCAAAAAACGATAAGGTATTGCCATGATGGTGTATCAAGCCTTTTTCATGGGCCAAGCATAGAAGCGTGTTCCCTGTTACAGTAATTCAGGAGTTTAGCAATTAAAGATCTAGCTGGCGCACCCAGATGAGGCTGAGGCCTTGAGAATGATGGGCCCATTCTACAATGAATACTGGGGACAGATTGTCTCCAAACAAGCTTCTTAGCATTGTCTCGACAAAGTTCTTCATTTTCTATATGGAGGTGGACTCCAGGACACCTGTGATGCGAAGGTTACTGCAACAGGACCTGGCTTCCAAATTGGCATTCTTGGCCTTAATGATGTCAAGTAGCTTGTCCATTTTCAACAGTTGTTCCCTGTGGGTCGTCGATGCCAGATATCTAGGTGATCCAGTCTCGATTCATGACTGTCTACCCACTACTTGACCTGATCGAGGCGAGCAGTGAGGAGGTCCAGTTTGCCATCAATGGTCCTGAGACTAGTTTTCACATCCATGAGTATTTCATTGAGGTCAAGTGCGCCAGAGTCTTCTTCCTCCAGAAGATTCATTGTTGCTCCATAGATCTTCTCCCCGTCAGTATGTTAAATACGTTTTTTGCCCTCGAATGTGAGTTTTGCCTGTTTGGAAAACAGAGCCTTGGCTTCTGGCTGGACTGTGGCCTTACAATGGAACAGCAATCTAAAAAGATTTCTTCTTCTTGTTTTGGCCTCCTTAGAACCCTAAGGAAAATCTTTAAACTGCTACCCCCTATGGCCAGAAGAATTCTTATCCAGGCCATGATACTCTCTCAACTGGACTATGGCAACTCTCTTTTTCTCAGTTCTCCTGACTATGTAGTGAATAAACTCCAGGTTGTACAGAATGCGGCTGCAAGACTACTTATGAATTTACCTAGACATCACTCAGCCAAATCAGCCTTAGCTTCTCTTCACTGGTTACCAATAAAACAACGTATTCACTTCAAGGCCCTATGCATGATACACAAAGCTCTGCACAACAAGGGACCCCACCTTCTTAGACAAAGCATTTCTCTTTATGCCCCTACAAGAACGCTGAGATCCTCCACCACCCAGTTAGTTCACATATCATGGTTCAAGAGGTCTCATGGGGAGGTAACTCCTTTTCAATCAAGGCAGCACATCTTTGGAATTCCCTACCTCTAGAACGCCGGCAAGAACCCTTGGAACTTCCATTCTGGAAAAAATTAAAAACTGTCCTTTATTCGATCTAACCTCATTTCTTTTTAGTCCATATTTTTTGCATCAGAGCTGTTACTTCCTTTTTAGCGCTCGGAGGCCTTTGGGTAGCTATGCACTTTATAAATCTCTTAAACTAAACTAAACCAAACAATATAGTATTAAAAAGTATGTACTCTAAACAGTGTTCACTCTATGCAAAAGCTGGCAAGAAAGGCACTATTTGCTCAAAATAAGCAACATCTGAATGTACTAAAGGTTATACTACCTTTATCCTTTATATTGTGGTGAGAGATTTACATATACACCATCTTCAGAATGCAAAACAAGCACATATACATAGCTTAATACCTGGTTCACATATTTTTATATGTTAACTAGAAAATGTCATGTTGAGGTAATTCTGTCTAATAATTCAAGGCAGCTAACAACACTAAGGGGCATATTTATGAGCCTCTTGCATCGCCATTGCATCACGTTTTCTGATGCAACTGCAGCATATACCTTGCAATCATATCTATGAGTCCATGCAAAGCCACTTTGCATTTCCTTGAATGCCCTCACAGATATGGAGTAAAGCAAGGCAGATCAAATCACCACGTTGCCTTACTCTGCACAAGGAAGGCATTCCATGGGCATTGCGGTGGGTGCTCCCATTCAACACCCATGGAGTTTGATGCATCCCCAGATTTACAAGACCTTGTAAACCTGGGGATGTGCAAAAATCTTCCCACTTGGAGAAATATCCTTGTTTTCAACAGCACACAGAGAAAGAGGTAAAAGCCTTCCAGGATTGTGCCCCTTCCTTCACAAAAACAATACTGCATGTAATGCAGACACTTGCACCATGGTGCAAGGGGGCCTGGGTTAGCGCTAGGCTGCTAAAAAGGCATCAGCACAGTGGGAAAGGACAGGAATGCACTGTATGCCATAAATATGGTGCATTCCTACCAGTTCCCTTTAACCCAGGGCAGCGCAGCAAGGTGACTTGCTGCGCTGCCCTGTGTCAAACGTCCATAAATATGGGCCTTAGTATGTTGTAAGCAAAATCTTTGCTCTTGTGTGGAATATACTGAACACAGGTTGTCAATTGTCACCTGCAAAGATTTAGAATGTGTTCTATACCTGTACACAGCTATGGTGTAATAGGAGCATATGCGTTTTGTAAACACTTACATCCATTAGCTGGACACAGGCTTTACAAAATTAAATAAAAACATACTATGGTAGTAAAGTGCTACTATGCGAATTATAAATCAAACTAACACACTCACTGGATAATGTCATCAGTGATATCATGAGGGTCGTCATCAATTATGTCCTTTGGGATGTCATCAGTGATGTCATAAATAATGTCACAGAGCATGTCATGAGTGATGTCATATGTGAGGTCATAAGCAGTTCATGGCAGGGATGCAAGTTATAGTTAGAGCTGTGACCTATCACTGGTGAAAGCCTTTGTGGGTATTTAAATGCATGCTAGGACTTGTGGTCCACCAAACAGTGCCCTTACAGCCCTCTAGTGGGCTGTGCCATTCTCTTGCCATTTCACAGCTCAATATCATTATTTCTGACGTACAGCATATATTGCTTGATTTGCAGTCCCATTTCTCGAGGTTGCACGGACCAATACCGCGGCAATCCGTGGCGGAAGCCCCTTGCGCTTGTCACTTTTCACGTGCCACAAACTGGTCCTTGGTGGGCAATTAAGGCACACTTACTGGTGGAAAGAGAATTTCAAAATAGTTACAAATTCAGTAAAACTAAAGGTTCCAGTGACGTTATAGTTAGGTTCAGATTTTACACGCACAACACCATAGAAATTCAGCTAAGAGTTATTTCAAGTAACCATAGCTGATGCCCTAAGGTAAATATAACTAATATTCTCGCTATGCACAGTTTTCTCATCAACAATTTTACTGCAAATGTTACAGTGATATTATCAATGATGTTAAAGAAGATTTCATGACTGATGTAATGTCTTGGATAATTAGCAGTGCATGGCGAGGGTTTTTTTATTTGTATTTCCTAACTATAATGTCCCTGTAACTTTTTATTTTATTTTGTTCAATATATCTGTCTGTCTATCTATCTATCTCTATCTATGTTGCAAATCATTGAAAAGTATATATATATATGGATACATATACAGTATATATATATATATATATATATATATATATATATATATATATCAATCAGTTGCAAATCTTTGAAAAGTTATCAACTTCTAAGCTGGAGGTGGCTGGAGGTGGCAACTCATTTGAAGAAGGGAACGGATAGGCCGTGGTCTACGGATCAGTGCCAACTCACAGAAAAAGGTTTAAAACATAGAAAACTGTTTTAAGCAGTCTTTTTCTTTAACAAAATCGGGCTGCATTTGGAAAAGTGCTTTCTTTATTTAAATGCAATCACGGGGATGATGAACTGCTAGTGCCTGCATGCCACCATCCCTGTTATTGTATCCAGTTGAAGAGTAATGTGCCTGGTTCTGTTGTAGAGTGCTCTCATGCCCTTGAGCCTGATTCTCACTATCAAAAACTGCATAAAAAAGTGACCTATCATAAACAATAAACAGAAATCATCAACTGAACAAAGTTATGGCTGAATACATGCATATCCTTTTTCAAAGGTTAAAATAAAACCGAGCTGTGCATTTCTCAAGAAGAAATGCATTAATAGTCACCATCCATACAAATAAGTTAATTAATTTAAACCAGGCAGCCTGCCAAAGCTCCCCTCTGCTCCCTTGATGCTGTTCATCAGAGAGAAAACATGAACTACCAGAGGTCACACTTGAGCATCAATAACTTAAATACAGGCAGCCCCAAGCAAGTGTTACCTTTTAAGTGACTCAATGCAGGGAGAAGTGTACACGTTCTAAAGACCTCAAGGTTTACCCATAGGGGTTTTATGTGCCTTGATTAATATCAACCTCGCAGAACAGTTTTTGCCAACGTGTCAGGACTTCCCTTTGGAAAGACCTGCACTTAGATAAACTGGCTGAAGAGGAGTAACCAGGGACTGGGGATTAGTTACCGTGATTAAAAGAAGATTCCTCGTTACAAAAACAAGTAGCATACAATTAAAAGATCGAATTGACTGAAGCAGTGTTGGCGTAAAGGGTTTTTAATAGCCCCAGACATGCTATATGTATTTGAACAGAAAAGGATGGTTTATTTCCTTTGGAGGATAGAAGTGGAAACATTGGGCCTGTTCTGCTTTATAACAAGAACAGAAACAGGGGATCGGCTCATGTAGAGATGGTGCTCTGACATTTGGAATTAGAACTGTTTACAATGAAGTTGACAAAAAAACAAAACGAATAATGTTCCTTTAAGCAACATTGTCATTCTACTTAAATTTTTTGAGAAAGTTGTTACAATGATATGACAGGAAAATACTAACTCAGGAACTACCCTGAGTGCTATCAAAAGTGCAAGCGAAACACTGTCTCCACCTACACCTAGTGAGTGAATTATGCGTGTTTGACCTACGACTTTCAGGAAGGTACTCCGCAAAAGAAACTGGGCCAAATGGTGCATTTTAACCGCTTCCAATACGTTTCTAAGATGATCTAAAAATTTGCAGACAAACCAGTAGAGGTACTCATGAATTGCTTCAATTAGTAATGCTCCGCTGTGCAAGCATGGATTCTCCGTAGTAGCATTTAGAGGAATTCACTCATCTGGAGAAAAATTTGAAGGAAAAAAAGAGAGACGAGCTAGGTATTTTACAACACAATGTTCCTAGAAATTAAATAAACCCGTTCGTTTTAACCTAATTTTGATATGGAATTTAATATATCCTGCTATTGGTTCGTAAAGGTATGAGGTTATAGACGATCGATCCAAACAAGGCTTACCATATGAAAACTTGGTAGATCCCCCAATCTAAATGAGGTGTGGAAACTGCAGGTGCAGCAGGAAGGAACAACCACAGATTTAGGTATATTGCTTGTCTTGAGTTATATGTATATCGAATTAGCGTGTGCTAATAGCTCTGATGTGAATTCTGGACGTCTTAGAGTCTAAGGTCGAACCTTTACGGAAGGTGTGATGAAGGGAGCTGATGGAAGGGGAAGCGTCCTCAACCACGTGTTGTAAACAACGCTGACATTTTCTAAGCAAGTATAACCATGCTTGCCTGAACAACGTATGGCTGTTTCTGTACCTTAACTAGGCATGTGCTGAGCTATGCTTTATTCGGGAGTGACAAGGTGAGATGAGTGGGGCAGGGGTGAGGGGTGGATTAAGCGATTGGGGTAGGTGGGGTCTGGGGCGGGCTATTTTTTTAAGGGGTTTGGTATTTTTCTAAGGAATTAGGGTAGGGGTTGGGTTAGGGGCAGGAATGACGCAGTGAGGTGAGTGGGGCTGGGAAAGGGATGGGGTGGATTAAGGGACTGGGGTAGGTGTGGGGCTGGGGCCGGGATATTTTTTTTAAGGGGCAGGTGGGGGGTTGGGAATTTTTTTTTTTATTTAGGGTGGGGGTGGGGTAGTATATTTTTAAAGGGGTGGGGTAAGGTTTAAGAATGGGTGAGGAGGGAGGATAGAAGAGAAGGAAAGGATCGGGAGAGGACGCGGTGAGGTAAGTGGTGTTGGGATAGGGTTGGTGGGTAATTTTTAGCGGTAGGTGGGATTTAGGGCTAAGGGTGGGTGGGGTGTCGGGGTACTTTAGCATTAGTTTTTTGGGGTGAGGTCGGGGTATTTATTTATGGCTCAGGGTGGGTGGGGGTTCATTCAGGGTAATATAATTCTTAGGGGCTGGGGTGGGGGAGTCTGGATAGTTTATTAGTTAAACGGTTTTAGGGCTTAGGGTGGGTGGGGGTGCTCAGGGTAGTTTTCTTATGGGGTCAAGGGTTTAGGGCTCACGGCGGCCAGGGGATGTTTTGGTAGTTTAGTTTTTAGGGGTGGGTGTGGGATTGGGGTAGTTTTTTGTTTAGGGCTCATGGCGGGGGGTCAGGGTAGTTTATTTTTAGGGGTGGGGGAGTTGGGATAGTTTTTTTTTTACGGCTCAGGATGGGTGGGGGTGACGGGGGAGTTTACTTTTATGGGGTGGGGGTCGGGCTAGTTTTTTTTTAGGTTGTGGGCAGGGGGATGGTTCAGGGTACTTTATTTTTTAGAGGTGCGGGTGGGAATGTTGGGAAAGTTTTTTTTTTAGGGCGGGTGGGGGGTCGGTTTAGTTTAGGTATTTGGTGTGGGGGTAGTTTTGGGCCTCAGGGCAGGTAGGGGGTGGTATGATAGAACCATGCATGCCGTTTTGCATGCCATTTCCACACATGCCTTTACTAGGCATGCTTTTACTATGGAAATTTGTTGTAAAGGCATGTGTTGTAAAGGCATGTGTGGAAACAATGCGGTCTTTGTTCCGACCGCAATGTTAAGTCATGCGTGGTTCCAGCATGTGTGGTTCCATCATACAACTGATAGAGATCACCTTGCATCTTTCAGGAACCTATTTAACAGTCTTTGTGAAGTCTTTTTACATTGTAAGAGAACTCCCCAGTGATAAGGCTGATACTGGCTAAAATGCTTTGTCTCAGTTCCTTTAGATCGGTTTCACAAGTTGGTTAGTAATGTGGTATATCGTCGATGAAATATTGTCAGACAAAATGGTTGTTAGAACTGGGGTCTTTGGTTGGCAGTCAGGTTACTCCCTGTCCAAGCAAGGACCCTCACTCTAGTCAGGGTAAGTCACATGCAATCCAAATTAACCTGCACCCACCCTCTGGTAGCTTGGCACTGAGCAGTCAGGCTTAACTTAGAAGGCAATGTGTAAAGCATTTGTGCAATAAATCATGCAATAACACAGTAGAACACCACAAAATACAGCACACTGTGTTTAGAAAAATATATAATACTTATCTGATAAGATGCATGTCAAAAGAATTAAAATGCGATAAGTGTAACTAGGAATATCACTGTAGAAATTATATAAAGTGTCTTTAGTCTCTTAAAAGTAACAAATGTCTCTTACAAGCACAAAGTACCTGGTTCGCATTCAAAATCACTGCAAGGAACCGCAGAGGAGGAGATGCGTGGAAAACAGGGAGGTGTGCGTTGATTTCTAGGTCTGCACACGGCGATGCGTCATTTATTTTTCACGCAGGGAAGGCTTTACGTCGATTTCCGGTGCTTGGTCTTGGATCCTCTTCGGGCTGCAGGGTTTTCAGATGCCCCGGGGATGATGTGTTGAATTCTGGCACTGACAGGATGAAGTCCCAGGGGCTGCGTCGATCCGGTGGGCGTTGCGTGGAAATTTCTACTGCACGGCAGGTGATGTGTTGATTCCTTTCTGGAAGTCGGGCTGCATCGTTCCGGGTCGGCTGTGCGTTGATCCAGTGGGCCGTGCTTCGAATTTCAGATCACTACGCTGGCGCTGTGTCGATCTTCTCATTGCAAAGTCAGAATGCATTGTTCTGGTTCGGCATGCGGTGATTTCACCGCGATGCAGCTGTGCGTCGTTTCTGGCAGGCTGTGCATCGATTCCCACCGCACCGAGTTCTTATTGCAGAAATGAAGTATATTTTACCTGAGACTTCAGGGAACAGTAGGCAAGCTCTATCCAACCCTTTGAAGAGCACTTCTCACACAGCCAGAGAGCAGCAAGGCAGCAAGGCAACAGCAAGGCAGCAGTCCTTCACAGAAAGCAGTCAGGTGAGTCCTTTGGGCAGCCAGACAGTTCTTCTTGGCAGGTTGCAGGTTCTGGTTCAAGTACTCATCCCCAGGAAGTGTCTGTGACAAGAGTGTCTTGTCAAGAAGTGTCTGAATTGGTAGGGTCAGAGACCTTGCTTAAATACCCAAATGTGCCTTTGAAGTCGGGGAGACTTCAAAGAGTGGCTTAGAAGTGCACAAGGTCCACTTTCAGTTCAATCTTGTCTGCTACGGTCCCAGTAAGGGGTGGCTACTGTCCTTTGACATGTAAGTGTCAGGCCCTCCACCCTCCCAGCCCAGGAAGACCCATTCAAAATGCAGATGTATGCAAGTGAGGATGAGCATACTGTGTTTGGGGTTTGTCTAATTGAATGCACAAGGGAGCTGTCAACTGAACCTAACCAAACATGGATTGTAAGGCATAGAAGGATTTAAGTGCAGAGAAATGCTCACTAAATGCTAAAAGTGGCATTTCTAAAATAGTAATATTAAATCCAACGTCACCAGTCAGCAGGATTTTGCATTACCATTCTGGCCATACTAAATATGACCTTCCTACTCCTTTCGGATCAGGATCTTCCACTCAAACAGTATATGAAGGTAGCCCTAATGCTATCCTATTAAATGAGCAGGCCTCACAGCAGTGTAAAAACGAATTTAGGAGTTTTACACTACCAGGACACATAGAACACACATGTTCATGTCCTACCTTTTACCTATGTTGCACCCTGCCATATGAGTTACCCAGGGCCTACCTTAGGGGTGACTTATATGTAGAAAAAGGGGAGTTTAAGGCTTGGCAAGTACTATTAAATGCCAAGTGGAAGTGGCAGTGAAACTGCACACACAGGCACTGCAGAGGCAGGCCTGAGACATGGTTAGGGGGCTACTTATGTGGGTGGCACAACCCATGCTGCAGCCCACTAGTAGCATATAATTTACAGGCCCTGGGCACATGTAGTGCACTTGACTAGCGACATACAAGTACATTAAATAAGCCAATTGGGTATGAGCCAATGTCACCATGTTTTAAGGAGAGAGCACATGCACCTTAGCACTGATTAGCAGTGGTAAAGTGCTCAGAGTCCTAAAGCCAACAAAAATGAGGTCAGAAAAAGAGAAGGAGGAGCGCAAAAAAATTGGGGGTGACCCTGCAGAAAGGCCATTTCCAACAACTGTGATCACCAAAATATTGTGGTGCTAATATATGTAAGTAACTAGTATACTATACTTCATGACATTAACTTTTACCTTGAAAAGATGTATATTTATCAAAAATGGTCATACAAGCATGGTGCACTTTCATAGGTAGGGCCTACTGTTTTCCAGCTCCTGTATTTCATTCATTCAAAGATAATAGGGCGCTCGGGGAATTGTAGTGTGAATCTTTAAATCACCCAGCAAACAGAAAACACTGACGTTTTACATCTTGCGGTCTTTTTCATAGCTATTGAGGCCTTTCTCAGTGCCACATTTTTATACTTGCCCAACGCTTCCTATTTCGATGCATGCTGGGAAATGTAGTTCACACAAAAAAAACAGTGAATTCATTGTGTGACACACTCATAATTAATACAAGTAATTGTAAGTACGTTTTTTGAGTATTGTATCCTTGCTTTTCCCTCGTTCCCACTGCTTTTACCTGGCTTTTACACCCATTTTTGTGTGCCCTCTTCTTGATTTTCCCTCGTTGTTACTTCTTTCTCCAAGCTTTTTCACCCTTTTTCGTGTGCCTGCTCCTTGCTTTTTCCTCATTTTGACTGCATTGTCCTTGCTTTATCCCAAGTTTTATGAGTGCCTTCTCATTGCTTTTCCCTCATTTTGACTGCTTTCTCCTTGCTTACCCCCCCTTATTTTGTGTGCCTTTGCCTTGTAGTTTCCTCTTTTTCTCTGCTTTTTCCCTCTTTTTTGAGTGCCTTCTTTTTGCTTTTCCCATATTCTCACTGCTTTCTCCTTGCTTTCCCCCATATTTTGTGTGCCTTCTCCTTGCTTTTTCCTCATTTTCTCTGCATTCCCCATGCTTTTTCCAAGTTTGAGTGCTTTCTCCTTGCTATTCCCTTGTTCTCACTGCTTCTACCTTGCTTTTCCCACCCTTTTTTGTGTGCTCTCTCCTTGCCTTTCCCTATTTTTCACTGCTTTCTCCTTGCTTTTACCCCTTATTTTGTGTGTCCTCTCATTGCCTTTCCTTCATTTTCACTGTTTTCTCCTTGCTGTTTTCCCCTTATCATGTGTGCCCTCTCTTGCTTTTCCCACGGTTTCACTGCTTTCTCCTTGCTTTTGTACCCGTATTTTGTGTGCTCTCTCTTTGCTACTCCTTCATTTTCATTGCTTTCTCCTTGCTTTTTCATCCTTTTTTGAGTGTTCTTTACTTGCTTTTCCCTCAGTCTCACTGCTTTCACCTTGCTTTTCCCCCCATTATTTGTGTGTCTTTTCCTTACTTTTGGCTAGTTTTCACTGCTTTCTTCTTGTTTTTCCTATCTTTTCGGTGCCTTGTCCTTGTTTTTCCCTCATGGCATAGGGTTGGAAGCATGCAGGTGGTGCCTGCAGGGCCTCCCACAGACCAGGAATTGCTGCCAATCCACCCCGCATTTAACAAACATAGAAATTCAATGAAAAAAACAAAGGTTACAGGTTATAGTTAGGAATTAGTATTTAAAAAACCTTAGTTGTTCCCTAAAAAAAGATTATAGAAAAGTTGTAGTTAGGATCAGAACTTATGCACACAAAACCACAGATGTTCAGCTGAATTTTCATGGTATTGTGCGTGTAAAATCTGAACCTCACTATAATGTTCCTGTAAACTTTGTTTTATTTAGCAAATTTCTAAGGTTTTTATATTCTACTTCCTAAATAACCCATTCCTCCTGCCCTCCCTGATCCAATGGACCATACTTGCCAACATTTTGAACTTGGCAAGAGGGGGATTTTGAGAAAAAAACCTGGGAAACTGATTTTCCCCATTGACTTGCATTGAAGAAGATGAGATTTTAGACAGGAGACAGATAAAATAAAGACCCTTTGGGCTTCAAAACATCAGGAGTCTCCTGCCTGAATTGTATGGTTCATTTGTTGACCCACTCCCCCCCCCCCCCCCTTTCCCCTTCCCTCCATTATCCATTGTGCTACCTCTGCCCCTCCTGCCTGCCCAGCATGGTCAACTTGTTGCCTCTCCACCCTCCTCCCTGCCCTCAATTATTTATCTGTGTTGGTGCCCCTGACATCAGCCTCCCAACAGTATTCGAATGAACAACTAGAATTCTAACATTCTATATTTAATACAAAAGTGTGGCACACCTAATATCATCTTGATGTAATCAAAACTGTAACACCTAAATCTTGTCCTTTAGAAATTATAAACAATTGGAAGTTCTTATTCCCATAGAAATTATGGTTAGTTCACTGAAAAAATAAAATTAGGGCAATTTTTCTGAGTTCTCAAAATAGTGACAAAGCACTTTTAAATGATTTGCTATCTTAATGTTGATTACTTGTTTAAATGTTGCACTTAGGGGAGAGAATCTGGTGTTATAGCCAGAGCTACAGCCTTTGCAACTGGGGAACCAGGTTTGAGTTTTGGCATCAGCTCAACATCCTGTTATTCTGGGCGAATCACTTAATCCCCCATGCCTAAAGCTCAAAAAGAACATGTCCTTGTGTAATGTAACTGATGCTCCTTTAAATCACTCCACTACCTTTGGGTCAAGTCTGAGCTATATAAAACTGCAAACAAAACAAAAAAATATGTGTTTTGCCCACTGCTGCTATTTGGCTATACTTGGACTACTTTTGGCTGATAATTGTGCTACCTTTGGGCTCTTTCTTCTCTGGTCGCCACCTTGAGAGACTTATTTGTTATGAAGCTCCCTAATCGCCTAATTTACTGGTATCTTCAGTAAAAGATGCTTTCAGTTTTCCAGTTCAATTCCATCAAGATGGTGGTCAGTTGTGCCCCACTTTTGGCATTAATTCTAAATTTTAGCACTGCAGTTGCTCATTGGAACACTGCAGTGAACTGCTGACCACCAGGGATCTAACTGACAGTCTGCTGCCAGTGTTGAAAGTGCATGTTTCAGTCTGCATGTCAGATTGTTTTAATGAGATAGAAGAGGAAGATATTTGAGAACTCGCTTAGAACATGTCCTAATATTTCTTTCTACAGCACTAACCTTAATTTCTATGACAAAATTAAACCCCTCTTTTTGTTCTTTTTCAAATTGACTGTTTTAAGGTTTACCAGTTTGATTTACTCAAGATGGCTTCAGGTGTGCTACTTTTGTCGTAAGTAAGACTGTTAGCACTCTGGGAGGCTGCAGTAGAACACAAGGGAATCAACTGACAGGCTGCTTCTGTTGAAGTACAAAAGAAATATATTTGAGAGCTCACTTAAAACATGTCCCAATTTTTCTTTCTACAGCACTAACTATAGTTTTTTTGATATAATGAAACCCATCATTGTATTCCTTTCTAAATTAAATGTCTTAAGTATTAGCAGTTTGATTCAATCAAGATGGCTTCAGGTGTGCCACACTTTGGTCGTAAGTGAGACTGTGAGCACTCTAGTTCTTTGGAATGCTCTGGGAGTCTGAAGTAAAACACAAGAGACTCAATTGACAGGCTACTTGTGTTGGAAATACATGTTTTACTGAGAATGACAGACTTCATTCTTATATGGCTATGAAAGATAGTGTGAATTCACAAAAAATATGTTCTCATTTTAGCTTCTGCAGCACCTTCCATAAACTCTATGGGAAAACCATGAGAAAACAGTTTTCTCTCAAACACGATTCATGAAATCCCAGCAGTTGGCTTTTTCAAAGGGTAAAGTCACCTTAGCAACAAATGATTAATATTGTAACTAAAATGTGTTATCACCCTTTATACGTTCTCCTTTTTAGTGACCCTCAAAACTTGCCATTCACTACAATGCATTTCAATGAGGTGCTATTGTGTATATGGATCCCAAGATGGCTGCCATCATATGTGGGAGACCGTGTTGAAGGCTGCTGAGAGGTCGAGGAGTATGAGTGCTGAAGTGAGGCCGCGGTCAAGGAGTCTGCGGATGTCATTGGTGGCTCCAAGAAGAGCTGTCTCCATGCTATGGTTGCTGCAGAAGCCAGACTGGGAGGTATCCAGAGAGGAGTTGTCTTTGATGAATTGCCACAGCTGTTAGTTTATGGCTTTTTCCAGGAGTTTGGCCGGGTAGTCCAGTCCGGGATGGAGATATTCTTGAAGGTAATCTGGTTACTTGAAGTGAAAATGGGGTCGAGTGTGTGTCCTGCAGTGTGCGTGGGTGCTGTTGTTGGAGTCAGAGGGTGGCTAAATTGTCGAGTAGGGAAATGGTGTTTTGGTTGTGCGGTCCTCAAGGTGGAAATTCTAGTCGCCGAGGAGGAGGTAGTCGGTTGACGCCAGGGCATGGGGTGTGGCGATGTCTACAATGGCGTCGATGAGGGCTGGGGGGGGCAGGCAGTCTGTAGACCAGGGTGCCATGGAGGGAGGAGTTGTGAGTGGTGTGGACCAGGAAGTGTAGTTGTCCAATTGTGGTGCAGTGTTCCTCCATGTTGCCCGTGATGCAGAGAGAAGACTTGTGTATGATGGCCAGTCCTCCATCCGGACGGGAGGGCTGGTCCTTCCTTAGGATGTTGTGTCTGGAATTGTGATGGCGATGTCTGGTCCGGAGCTAGGGCTGTTCCAGGTCTCGGTTAGGAATGCGATTTCCGGACTGGTGGAGTCGATCAGGTCACAAAGTTCTGTGGTGTGCTTATGGAGGGATTGTATATATTGAGAAGGAGGAAGTTGATGAAGTCATGACGGGCGTTGGTGGTTTCAGGTTTGGGGTGTTCAGGTTGTTTGTTGTGGCTGAACCTCAGGTTGCAGTACCAGCAGGAAAAAGGTCCGTGGGCATCCTTAGAAGATGCGGTGTAGCAGGCGCTGAGACGTCTGGTGTTAAGGCATTGGAGGGTCATGGCATCGTAATGGAGGCTAGCCAGAGAATGGTTTGTCAGATATCCAGGGTTCCTGGCGCTGGGCGCAATCCAGGCACAGACGGGCGCAGATAGGCTTGCGTTTGGCATACCTTCAGCACACCAGCGGCGTGGCCGTGCTGTAGCCAGGGGAGGGAGTGGGGGTTCAGTCAGCTGGGAGGCAGCAAGGCAGGAAAAACTCTTCGTAGAAGGAGGGGGGTGGGGCCGCAGGGGCAGCAGCGGCATAGGCAGTATAGGGTCAAGAAAGAGACAGAAAATGAAGAGAAATTATAGAAAAAGAAAAAAGAAAAAATGAAGTGAAAAAAGACATAAGTATAAAAGAAGGAGTAATGGAGAGACAGAGAGAGATACTTACTTGTAGACGGCCTCTAGTCCACCAGGGATGTGGCACAGGCAGGAGCCTGTGGGTGGAGGAGGAGGGCCTCAAACTGAGAGTCAGACAGGCTCTCAGTTCATTCCCAAGGCAGAGGCAGCATCCAGAGGAGCTGGGGAGAGCAACAGACGCAGACCAGGAGGTCAACGTCTCTCTGTATCAGGTTCTGTGGGTGATTACTGCTAGCATGGAGAATGGAGCATGCTGTTCCCTGCTGTTTTCTTTCTGAATAATGTACTCCCACTCCTTCACTTAAAAAAACAAAGGATAAAGGGACGTTATAGTGAGGCTCAGATTTTAGACATACAAAACCATAGAAATTCACGTTTTAGGTAAAGTTACCTCAAGTAACTGTAACTCATGCCCTAAGGTAACTATAACTAGCGCACCCACTATGCAGTTTTTTCATCAAACATTTCACTGCAAATATTACACTGATATTACCAATTATGTAATCAAAGATGTCATGAGTGCCGTATTTGTGGGGTAATTAGCAGTGCAAGGCGAATGCACAAGTTTTAAGTGCATTTCTATGTTTTTTAAATTCTATTTCCTAACTATAATGTCCCCGTAACCTTTGTTTTTTTCAGTGAATTTTGATGTTTTTTTAGCCAGGCTCTAAGGCCAACTCCCATAAACACCCAACCCCACACTGTGCATGCTCTTTGGCTGTGCGCAGAGGGAGTTGGAGGCAGGTCTGCATGGCCCTCCTAACCCAGCTGATTTCGGCCCAGAGGACCCCATCCCCTGGGGCCTGGCCTTCTAAATGTTTTTTGGGGATGAGGGGGCCATGTGGCTCCCCTCCCCCTGCCAATTTTGGCCCAGGGACCCCAACCCCTAGGGCCTGGTGGTAATGTATTTATTGTTGTAGGGAGGAGGCTGTGTGGCCCCCCTCCCCGGGCTGATCTCTTCCCCGGGAACCCATGACCTTGGGCCCAGGCATGTCACCTGGGTGCCCCACAGGGCACCTTGTCAAATTGGATGGAGAGCACTGGGGGAGTTTGAAGACCCCCATGGGCCCAGCTGGCTCCCCGCCTTCTGTGGTAGCCGGCATTGCTGTCACAGAGAGGGAGCTGCTAAAGATGCAGCTCCCTCTCTGTGACAGCAATAGTTTCCACTGCTTCCACTGTTTCCCTGCCCGCATGTCTGTGGGCAGGGAAACAGAGAAAACCTCCGCTCCTAGCAAGTGAGAGTTGTTTGACAGGTCACACTTGATGGAACCAGAGTGTTTGTTCTGACTTGGCGGGAGCTGTCAAAGCTCCCGTCAAGTCAGAGCAAACAGCTATGTCCCAGGGGTGGGCACCCTGGGACATAGCAGGAGCTGGCCCAGGGGAGTGGCGTTCCCCAGGGCCATATATGGCTCATCAAGGGGGGCCACACAGCCCTCCTCCATCTTAAACCAGCCCCAGGTCTCTGGGGGTCTATGACAGACCCCCTTCATTATTTCAATTTAGCACCAGGGAGGTGGTGGTCCATGGGGCTGAGGGAGGTGGATGGCCTTCCCCTTTGTTAAGATGAATAGCCCTGTGAAGGTGTTGGTCCCGTGCTTGCCCATATTATAAAATTAATAAGCACCGGGGAAGTAGAGGGATTGATTAAAACAAGAGTGAGACCCCATGCTTGTTTTATTTTATTTTTCCACAAATTTGCGTCATCATCACAAATTTGCAGGATTTTTTTTTTTTTTTTTAAAGTGATTTTTAGCCCTGGCGGAGTCCCATTGGAACCCCAGCACCAGAGCTAAGGGGTCAGGGTGTCCCTACTCTGGCCCCTTTTCTTTTTTTCAGATTTGTTTTTGTGGGACATGACTGAAGCCGAGCCCCAAGATGTCTGCGAACACTTCCTTGTTGAAATGTTGGCAAACAATCAGAGCTCTGAATTCCCCTGTACAAGCTAGTTCATATTTGTAAAGTCATTGGGGAGGATCCACAGTCCTAGTTATACAAATTTGAATTTCCTTTAATTTTTCTTAAACTTCTGAACAGATTACACCAAATGACAAAAAGCATATTCTGCTTACTGAAAGCTACCTTTTTTGCCAAATTTGATCAACCTGTCCAAGTAGAAAAGACACATACATACCTTAATAAATGCTCATCCTTTGGTAGCTTGACACAGAGCAGGCAGGCTTAATTCAGGAGGCAATGTGTAAAGTATGTGTACAACACTTAAAAGAGTAAAACAGTAAACACTCCACACAAAAATAATCCACACTAAGTTAGAAAAATAGATCTTAATTTAATTAACAAAACCAGACCAAAACTAGAAAATCCAATAAGTAGAAGTTGAAATATAAACTCCTAAAGAGTATTTGCAAAGGTAGTGCTTAAAAACTTAAGGCACCGATCCTCAGTCACCTCGGCCAAATAATGATCCGGTGCACCTTACCACAATTGATGGCAACCAATTCACAGACTGCACTATTGCTGACATTTGTCATGGAATATTGCAGGTGTGAAGTCCAAGCCAGGTGACCTGGTTGGGGGGCTTTTATAGACCAGTTTGATGTACAGCGTTTCCAGTAAACCTGGAGCTTGGTCTATGCCCACAGAACGGGATATGTGTCCTACCAGATTCCGGCCCTTTGTGTTGGTAGGGGGTCGCCCTTCAGGTGGCCATCTTATTTGAGTAAAAGTGTCGCTTAATGTTAAAATACACCTACTTCCTATTGTCTTGCATGACATTTTAGAGGCATTCATCAATAGGGAGGATTCTCACATCCACTACTTGTATAATATCTACAATTGAGTGGTCGGGTGAGACACAGGCAATACAAGATCTAATTTCATACAGGGACCTTTCTGATACCCATTTTTCTGTCATCATTGCTGACAACTTTAACACCACATATGAGCCACTAGACAATGACAGTATTTCTTCCATTGCTGAGGAAGATGAGGGCATGTCTATGCTTAACATTGCCCAACTGACACTCTGGTCAGGTGCTGCCTAGCAGCTTTTGTCCTTTACATTATCGTATGGCTTGAGGGCATACAACGGCTGCACACTATATGATCCACAAGCTGCTTATATGTACCCGGCCGCACGAGTAGAAGTGATTATTTTCTAATCTCCCTTTCACTCTTGGGGTGGTCTGGTCGACATGAAGGTACTCAGTAGGGTAGATAACGACCACAATACTCTCTTTTGTTCACGTAATGGATTATTTTAACAGCTAGCTAACATTCCTTTATCACCTATTACCAGCCCTCGAATGATTGCTGTAGGGCTAATTGAGGCAGAGTTGCTGTGAATCCGGACATTAGGGACAAAATGAACCAGGCTCTCATGGATGCTACAAATGGGCTAGAAAACTCTATCCGCATGCAGGCTAGGAATCAGGTTCAGAGTTCCACAATTGCTCTGATAAATGGGAGCCTGATTAAAGTTATAGAGGAATGTTTTACTTGGTGGCATGACTTCACTTGCATGCCTGTTAACTTTGGCCACACATGGTTAAACAAAGACGGTAGTCATAGGAAAAATGAGCTCTGTTGAGGTCTTGAGAGTGGAGACATTAGCCTTACCACAGATAGTAGGAAGGAGTATAGACTGGCTCAACTCAAAGCATACCAGGAATGGGATAAACAAGTCAGGGAAAATATATATAAGGCAGCCACTCTTAAAGATAATGGAAGGTTTTGGAGGTTGGTGGCCAGTGGCAGGCACCAAGAACCCAAGATTTTAGCTGATTTCATCACCCCGAAGTGTGGCACACACATTTCTCTGGCCTTTATGATCATCCGTTGGGGCAGGTATCTGAAGTAGAGATGCAGACAATCTTGGTGAACCAATATCCATCCCCCTACATAAAACCGACATGAGTGAGACTGTGTGCTCAATAAAAGCTATAGCTGCTGGTAAAACTGCAGGGCCAGATGGTGTCCAGGGTGATCTACTTTTATCAGATATTGCTGGTTGGGCTCTGAATTTTCACAAATTGTAAAATTATATTCTGAAGAGAGCTCTGTAGTTGAAAGGTAGCAGAAATCGTTCTCATTTATAAAAAAGGGTCTGCAGGATTCACCTTTAAACTACAGACCAACAAGACTCGTTGATGTTGCCCAAAAGGTCTTCTCTGGGGAGATCTTAGGGAAACTTGAGTGTTGGATCGAGAATCATCATGCCCTCTCATAACTGCAGCAGGGTTGAAGAGAAGACTGAGCATGATTGATCAGGTCCTTAGGTTCATGAGCATTCACTGAAGGACGGTAGTCCTTTAAAAGACCCATCTAAAGTCTGCCTTTGACTTCGTTCCTTGAGGCAAGTTGGGTAAGGTCCTGAGGGAAAATGGGATTCTGCTTGACCTCTTGGATATCCTGGTTCACTTGCATCCAGATACTTTTGCCCAAATTCGATGGGGCTTGAGAAGTGAGCTGACCAAACCGATAGGTTTCCATAAAGGTTTCCACCAGGGGTGTGTCATCGCTCCAACCCTATTTTCTCTATATCTTAATGATGTGGTCTGCTCTTTAGAGGATGGAGTGAGTGACACACCCATAGTGGCTGGTCAAAATATTCCACTTTTACTCTCCGCAGATGACACCTTAATAGTTTCGAAGACGCCTAGTGTCTTGCAACATCTAAAGGATAGGTTTCTGGCTTTTTGTGCTGATTGAGGGCTGGTAATCAATCACAATAAAACAAAGTTTATGACCATCAGCCCACATAAATCATTTAGAGGTACAATAATACTTGAGGGCAACCCACCCAACCCACCTGACAAATCATACAAATTAGCTCCATGTCATGGTTGTCCCAGGTTAAAAAAAGCAACCTGAGCATAACCCAGCACTCTGCAGATATTCTGAGACTTTAGAAGTCTTCCCAAATCAGGCATATCTCCCCAGCATTAAAGGTATACAGGGCAAAGGCAGAGGGACATGCACTGTATGGGGCTGAAATATGGGCACTTCCTGTCTGACCCCACTTGGGGTAGCTGAGAACAACCCCTATTCAGCCTTCCGAAAAATAACCCGCTAGTACTATTACACCAGGATATGGGTAGTAAATCAATGACCCACAAGGCCCAGCTTAGACCTTTATTTTACTGGTGTAGGCTGAAATATACTCTGGCTCTACATGACTACTATAAAACTCTGCAAGAAGTGGTGGTAGTGGATACATTTGGCAAGATAAAGTGGATAAGCTATGTCAAGGATTTCCTGACTAAGCTTGGGCCGGGAAAATTCTGGTACACCACTCCCTTTACGAAAAACGTATTGGGTTCTACCCTTAAAGATGCCTTCTCTGAGCAAATATTCGATAATGAAATGGGGAATGCGAATCAAGGTTCTTTAACCTGAAACATTTTAAACTTTAAGCCTGACACTGAATTTGAATCATTTTTATATTACATTCATTCACCTGTAGCAAACAACTGTATCTTCAATTTCAATATGGCACGCTAACCCTCCTTTTTTTACCAGCGAAATAGAATCCTTAAACTGCTCTGAGTATTATCTACACATCATGCCGGCAGGCAGAAGAATCTTTGATTCATTTCATCTTCTTCTGCCCTAGCTATGCTCAGCCCAGAAAAGCTTGGATTATTCTGATTTGCAAACAACTGAGCTGCAGATAGTCCCATGTAGCCACTCAGAGTACTTGCAGCCAGTCAATTGCCAATTTTCTACACTGGAGTTGGAGCAATAGAAATAAAGTGCTGGAGTGAGCACTTTTTTCTTATTAGGTATTCCCTTGAGTGTCGTTATACTCCCTCTAGCTTGATTCATTATTTTCCATATGAATTGTCGTGGACTCCTTCTGCGATCCCACATTATTTGTACTGTATTTTCAACAGCTTTTATCTTATTTTATACACATGTTTTTTACCTGCGGTTATTTAGTCCGCCCAGCGCTAGCACTTTTCTTGCACATTTCATTACAAAGTCCCTAGCAAACCTAGACACTTATGCAGCAATTGTAGAAAGACCTTTGACTTTTTTGTGAGGATTGTCAAGGGCCCTAACCATGTGATTGTTTTTCATTTACAGTTTTCTTGAATTTTTTGCATATAGTTTAAACACCTTCCTGAGTCCAACGGTATTAGCCCTCTACACAATATACTTTTTATTTTTGTTGATTCTACCTTTTTATTATCTAACCTCATGTGCGATTTGCTCATATCTGTGAGTGCATCTACAACTGTATTTTCTAAAGTATGTTACATCTCATTATTATGAAGGTTGCTACTGATCTTTTTTATGATTCCTCAAGGGATTTCAGATATTTATGCGTAATGTTTGCTTTTAAATGTTTATGTGTACAGTTATTTATTGGTCTCTTTTATTACTTTTGTATGTACTGTATGTGTTATACATTCTTTTATGGTGGTAAAAAACAAATAAAGTATTGACTGACTAAAGTGCCAGCTGGGGCTATCTGGTTGTGATAGACCAGGGTAAACACATAGCTACAGGACCAGCCTTATCCCGCTCATAGAGCACCTTGTATGGAGGGTTGCATTGATGCTGAAGATCCGATGTGAGGAGCAGGGGTCTGATGCAAAGGCGATGTGTCTGTTCTGTTCTGCATAGTTGGGGATGTGTCATCCTTGAGCTGCAAAGTCATTAATACGATGTCCTCAAAGTGCGGTATCAAACCCTTTGCGATGGAGGTGATGCATTGTCTATGAACCAGACAGCCACTAATGCAAAGATAATGTGCTGGGGCTGACGGTGACGCGTTGATCTTCATCAGCGGGATCGGTAATGTGAAGTCCTGCTCCTCAATGGAAGCGGTTATGCATCAGCATCAAGGAGAGATGCATCGGTCCGATCGGTGCAATGATGGCGATGCTGGATTTTCTCAAAACACAGCTGCAGAACCTACTTCCAAGGGCTCAGGGCTGGATTGGCACTACTTGGCAAGGCAGGACTCACAGTTAGCTGTCCAGGTGCTGTTGGATAGTTTCAGGCAGTCTTGTCCCTGAGACTGCAGAAGAACAGAAGCCAAGCCAACAAGGCCTAGAAGTCACTTGGTTCTGGGGATGTAGCGATTCAGGTCCAGTCCTTTTCACTGCCAGGCAAGGAGGGTAGCAGGCAGCAGGACAAGCACAGCAAAGCAGGAGTCCAGCAAGTCCAGCAGAGTGATAGTCCTTTCAGCAGCACAGCAGTCCGTCTTACGGTCAGAATGTCCTCACGTTCAAAACTGTACTAATTTGGTAGGGTCTGGTGTCCAATACTTATACCTAATTCTGCCTGCGAAATGAGGGAAACTTTAAAGAGGAGCTTTTGAAGTGCACAAAGTCCTGCCCTTCCTTCCCTGGCTCCAGACACACTACAGGGGATTATGAAGCCCTTTGTGTGGGGACAGGCACAAATGTCTGCAAAACATCCTTTAGTGTGTCTGGAGCCTCCTCTCTCCCATCTAAGTCAGGAAGGCCCATCAGCCTAGTGATTGGCCATCAGGATGTGAATGACACACATCAACTCCCTTTGTGTGTCACTGTCTAGAGGAAATGCACAAAGCTTGGCTGTCACCTACCTCAGAGACAGGCAGAAGGCACAGAAGGTTAAAGTAAGAAAATGCCAACATTCTAAAAGTGCTGTTTTCCGGCTAACAACTTAAAATCCAATTTTACCATCAGTTGTGATTTTAATTTTTGAGTCCAGAGACACCAAACTCAAAATATCTATCTGATCCCCATTGTAAATTGCATTTATAAAATGTAATAAGACAATCACAATGTTACCCTAATGGGATAAGCCTTGCAGTAGTGAAAATTGAATTTAAGAGTGTTTCACTACCTGGACATGTAAAATCACAATGTTACCCTAATGGGATAAGCCTTGCAGTAGTGAAAATTGAATTTAAGAGTGTTTCACTACCTGGACATGTAAAAAGTAAAGGTACATGTCCAACCTTTTAAATATACTGCACCCTTCCCTTGGGGCTTTCTAGGGCCTACCTTAGGGGTGACTTATATTTATTAAAAAGGAAGATTTGAGCTTGGCAAGAAGGTTCATTTGCCAGGTCAACATAGCAGTTTAAACTGAACCCACAGGCTCTGCAATGGCAGGCCTGAGTCATTTTTGAAGGGCTATTGAAAGGGGTGGCATAATCAGTGTTGCAATCCCACTAGTAGCATTTATCTTACATGCCGTGGCCCCATGTGGTGCACTTCATTAGGGACTTTCACGTAAATTAAATATGCCAATTGTGGATAGGCGAATGTTATCATGTTTTAGGGCAAGAGCACATGACTTTAGCACTGGCCAGCAGTGGTAAAGAGCCCAGAAACCTAAAGCCAGCAAAAACATAGTCAATAAAACGTGAGATAAGAATGCAAAAAGTCTAGAGTAAATGATGCCAAGCATGCCAGGTAAGTATTTATAGTTAGGACCGACTTTCCATAGGAAAAGTGTTTTTTACTTGGCTATATCTTTGGCACTGTTTGATGAACCTTCACATAATTTTCCAAAAAAGGAGTCCACTAAGAATTTGTGCGTGGAAAGCTTCAGGGCAATCTGTCAAGTGCGGAGCAAGAAAAAGTGGGTCAAATAAGGTGCATTTCCTATGTTAATTCCAATAGGGATTTTGAACATGACTACAGCCCAAACTGATGAATGGAATTACACCACATCTGGCAGAAAGGTAGCTCTTGGTCATGAAAGCATGCTTTTTGTTATTTGGTTTAATTCCATTCAATAGTTTTTGAAATACTAAAAGTGAAAAGAAATATAGATATCCAGGGCCCTGGACCCTGGAGATCTCCTGCTGAGATCTGATTGGCTGCTAACATTTCAACCAGGAAGCAAGTAAACAGAAAAAATGAAAAGGGGACAGGGTACGAATACCTAACCCCCTAGCCTTGGGAACGAACCAAGGTTACAAAAATGTCATTTAATTCATGGTGAAAGAGGAATAAATGACATGCCTAACTGAAACTTAATTGGAGGACCAGCCCCCTTTCTCCACCACTCTGCAAATGCGCCTCCTGGCACTCTACTTGTTAGGGGATGAAGTCCACTTGGATGCTGAGGGTCATTGGGGGTCAAAAATCTCTCTTGTTACCACCAGTAAGTCAGTAAGTCCCATACAGTGGTACTGCTGAGAGCTTGTCAGAGGCCCCGCTCTCCTTCTCCACCACTTTGTAAACGTGCCTCCTGGTGCACTATTGGTTGGTGAATGAAGTCTCCTTGGCTGCGGAGGGTTATTAGGGGCAAAGAAAAGCTCCTGTTACCAGCAGTAAGTCCCACACAGCAGTATTGCTGACAGCTCGTAGTCCCGCCTTCTTTCTCCACCACTCTGCAAACTCACCTCCTGGTGCATTACTGGTTGGAAGATTAAGTCACCTTGGCTGCTGAGGGTCTTTGGGGGCCAAGAACCCCTTCCTGTTACTACCAGTAAGCCCCACACAGCGGTATAGCCCTACCCCTTTCTAAACCAGTTTGCAAACGTGCCTCCTGGTGCACTACTGGTTGGGAGATGATGTTTCCTTGGCTGCTGACAGTTGTTGGGGAACAAGAACCCCTCCTGTTACCACCAGTAAGTCCCACACAGCTGGATTGCTGCAAGCTCCTGAGAGGCCCTGCCCTTTTCACAAACAGCCTGCAAATGCACCTTCTGGTGCATTACTGGTTGGGGGATGAAGTCCCCTTGGCTGCTGAGGGTTGTTGAGGGTCAAGAGCCCCTCTTGTTATCACCAGCTAAGTCCCACACAGAGGTATTGCTGAGAGTTCATCAGAAGCATCTCACCCTCTTTCCCCACCCTGCAAATGCCCCCCCTGGTGCACTACTCCTTGGGGATGAAGCCCCTTTGGGTGCTGAGGGTTGTTAGGGGACAAGAACCCTTCCTGTTACCACCAGTGAGTCACACACAGCGGGATTGCTGGAAGCTTGTTAGAGCTCGTAGGAGGCCCTGCCCACTTTCTCCACCCACTGTACAGAACCATACAGCCACTCACACACCCACTAACAGAACCATACAGTCACAAACCCACTCACACATGCACACAGCTACTCACACACCGACACACAACCCATACAGCTGCTGACACCCCCACTCACAAGCCCATACAGCCATCACAAACCCTCTTACACACCCACACAGCTTCTCATAAACCCACTCACGCACACACATAACCACTCACATACCCAGTCACAGACCCATACAGCCACTCTCTCACCCACTTGCCGACCTATACAGCCACTATCAATGCTTTCTGGACCTGTGCTCCAAACTGTTGGGGCTCTACACTGAATATTTCATCCACCATGACCCTCAACTTGTCATCTGTGAACTGTGTGTGCTCTTGTGGGGACATGGTAGTGGTTGTGTTGGAGGGGTGTTGTTTATGTAAGGGTGCAGTGTAGGGTGATTGATGGGGTGTGAGCGATGGCTGCTTGTGGTATTTGTGTGTGCTCGTTATGTGTGTTTTGTGTTGGTTGTGCAGTTGTGTTGTGTGTGATGAATGAGATGTGAATATGTGCCTATAATGTAAAGGTGCTATATTAGTGTATTTGCCTGTTCCCAGTGTCTGTTAATGGTGTTTTAGTTGCAAAGGATTGTCAGTTGTGTGGGGGGGGGTGTTTTATTGTGGTGTATGTAGGTGTGTCTGGTGTGTGTATGTGTGTCAGGTGTGAGGAAGTTAAACTGTCCAATGTGGTATTGAGTTCTGACAGTAGTGGGTTCTGACCGCGGGAACAAGTAACCTGTGCATATTTGGGGTCTTTGGGATGGAAATGAAAAATCCTCTTTTATGGTAAAGTCGTATTTTGAATTACCATTCTGAAAATGCCACTGAAAGCTGGTGTTTTCCTCCCTTAGATAGTTAATGCCTGCAGCATGTCTCTGGTCACCTAACTAGCTGTATTTACAGTTGGTCTTTGTGTATTCCTCCTAGACAGCCACATACAATAGAGAACTGAGGTATGCCTGGATGGACCATCCCTGGCTGGAGGAGAGGGTAAAGTTAGGTACAGCCCCATTTACACATGAATAGGCTGTGTCCTGTTTTCATGCAAAGTAGTGCATACCCCGTTCGATTAGTCTGGAGGCAGTAAACCTCTGCACTTCAAAGGGAAACCTCCCACTTGAAAGAAGGCACCAGGTATTAGTATTAAACCTCAGGCACCAATGCTTCAGTATACTTCTGGACCTGTAAACGACTGCCAGGAAGGAGAATTGCAGTGTTGCTGAAAGAACTGCCACTCTGCTGGGCTGCTGACCAGAAGCACTGCTTCCTTGCTGTGCTGACCTTCTGACCTGCTGTTCTGCTGCTCTCTTGCCTATGTGAGAATTCTGGTCATGTAACCTAAACCTAGGACCCCAAGAGTGACTCAAAGGGCTAGTCTCTTGTAACCAGCACCTGGACTATGCAACTGTGAGTCCTGCCCAGCCAAGTTGCTCTGTCAGTGTCGAGACAGGGCCACTCACCTGAAAAGCAGGATGTCTGCAGGGGCAATGGTATGCCCCCCCTCCGACCTCCTGGAACATCTCTCGGCACTTCCTGGTGGACACAGAAACCCCGGCAGTTGTCCCAAAAGGAAAGGGGGAGTGGAATAGAGACAAAACACTGCCACGTCTTACCGGTCCATCCAGGCACCCTGTATCTTCGGGGGGCAGGTCATTGTTGACAGAGTGATAGTTGAGTTAGTGCACTCAACTTCTTGAAACTGAATCTCTCTTTCTGATATGAACATGGGAGCGGTAGAAGAACACTGGGATGCTCCAGCACGTATCTTGGATAATAATAACTGTTGGCACAATTACTAACACTGCATTACCAAAAACCCAATAAGTACTGCAACACTAGGACTGGCTTCACAGAGAGTTACTGTTGCACACTACAATTAGAACTGTGGTTGCACTTATGATGTACAAGAAAGACAAACAAGGGCATTAATTATATCACGTATAACTTTCCTGCATACATAGGGTTAAACTAAAAGGAACAAAAACAATCCAAGAAATACAAATGTCCACTCTGGGTTTAAACAGTTAGGGTGGCACAGTTTGGTTTGGTTTCACTGTGTGTGTAAAAAACCCTTCAAAAGCAAATTCCTCAAACCTGAAACACAGGCATGAATGACACAATTTAAATCCAAGAGTTATGCTATTAGGGAAATAAAAGTCACATAAATGCTCTTTTAAAATTGCACTGTCTCTTCTTGTAGTACTTGAGCTCAAGCAGATTTCTTGAAGCACATTTAGGCAAGTAACTACAATAATAATGTAGAATGTTCAGAAATGCATTTGTGTCTTCAAGATAAGCACTCTGCCAAAATACGAGGTCTAAAATACACCAGCTGTTCTAGGAAAGCGCGGCGCTCAAAGAACAAACTCCCTGGAGAATACTAGTCACTTAGCTGCAGTCTTTTCCGGAGTACTGGAGGAATGCCTGGTGTCAGCTGGTATAGGAATGAAGAAAATAATTGCCTCAAAAGTCCTGAATACGAGGATGACAGCAGGGGCTGGACTGCCAAATCAGATGCTGAGATCAGGAAGCAGAACAAAGCCAAGCAGGGAGACATGCTTCACTCTGCTATTCATAGCCAATCAGGAAAGCAGTTCAGTTTCCACATGTGGATGAGTCACCACACCCAATTAGAAGCACATGTCTTCACCACACCCAATTAGAAGCAAGCACATGTCTTCACCACACCCAATTAGAAGCACATGTTTACACCTACTCACATTAGCAAACAAGCATTGGTAAAACAAGCATTGATAAAACCAATTGTGTAACAGAGCACATTATGTTTACTTAGAAACATGAAGGTTTACCCAAGAACAGAGATATGATTTAACCCTAATCCCTGGGGCTGCTGACAGATAATGCAGGAGGCACCTTGGGGATTCCCGACAGTCAGCTGATCTCTGGACCCAGCAAAACCAACGCATCTCCTCTGCTGTGCATCACAACCCCAAGGAGAACCAATGTATTGCCTCTGCTGCATGTGCTTTCCTTCACAAGGACCCCGCATCACCCCCACAGCCTCATCAGAACTGACGCTGCACAACTCATTCCCAATGCAGGCCTCTGCTCTGCAAGTCCCACAGCATCTTCTGAACTAGCTGGTGCTTGACACATCCTTAATGCAGGACTTCACATTGCAAATCCCTCATCTACTGCATCCTCGGCAATGATGCTGGACCTCTCATTGCAGCCTTGCACCTCCCCAGAACCAAAGCTGCACAATACATCTCTCACCTAGATCTTGCATCGCTTCAGCTGTGTGATGCAACCTGAACTTGGGACCTCAAAATGCTCCACAACCAGGATTTATGGTACTCTTGATCAGCAGGCCTAACAGGGTCCCTTTAGCTGGCTTGTGCTCCATCACGGTTGTCCTGAATGTGGGACTTTGTCCCAGTCCGGTGTAACCAGATACCCACAGTTGACTGAAATTTATAAACCTGCATATCTAAGGATCTACTAATTGAATTTTTTGTCATTTTGGTGTTGTTCCATTTTCTACAAATTACTCTATTTTTCTAATATGCTGTGGCATTCTTGTGTGGCATTTTCACATTATTGCTCTTTGAAGTGCTGCACAAATACTTTGCACATTTCCTTTGAGTTAAGCCTGACTGCTCTGTGCAAAGCTACCGAAGGGATGAGCACAAGTAAATTTAAGGTTTGCTTGTGACTCCACCCTGGCAAGGATTGTGGTTCTTGCTTGAGTATGGTTTCATCCCCTACCTCCAATCAGTAATCCAATTTCCTACAATATAGCACTAGTTCAGTGTTCTACCACTACTTTTTTCCTGTTGATGACCCCCGCAACTCACTATGAAGTGGAAACTACATTGCCCTCATAGCCCCACAAAGACACACTAAATGACTTTGTATCATACAAAGCATAAGGTTCACAACTTGCTCTGATAATATTTCATGTTCTGACAATATTTTTTCCTTCCCTCTTTATTTTGTATATTGCCGTCTAGTTACCTTGATCTCTATATTGGAGCTATGGGTTCTTATATTATTCCTATCACTGTGTTGTAACCCTCATGTTTGAGCTCAGCTTTTTCATGATTTCAACCTATGTCTCATGCTCAATTTCCAATCCTGTATATAAAACTAATAGAACTTTCGTTTCAACATACAGTCTCAATTTAATAATTGCTTTCTTTACATTTGGTAATTTAGGATAGATTTGTTTTAACTATCCCTCACTATAAGGTTTTTACAGTAAATGTTTAGTTAGCACTTGTAGAAAAATAGTATGTTATAAAAATATTGACCATCACAGTAGTGTGAAGGTAAATATATACCGAAATATGTATAGATTTACTATTCTTAATTCCACGTCTATGTACCTTGAAACTACATTTTGTCAAGCAATATCCTGGAGGGCCCAGAGATAAACAGTACATCCTCTCAAAGGAGGACACAATGAAGGCATGGGAGCAGTAGCCAACTGGATGAAAAACAGCTGCCCCCAACTCAACGCAAACAAGACAGACGTTCTCATCATGGGCCCCCAACACGACGCGTGGAACGACTCATGGTGGCTACCCACCATCAGAAACCCACCCACCCCCACGAACCAAGCCTGAAATCTCTGGATCATCCTGGGCTCCAGACTCAGCATGGACCACCAAATCAGCTCAGTCACATCCACCTGCTTCCACACCCTCCGCCTCCTATGCAGGACCTTCAGTGGATCCCCCTTGAACACAGAAAGACCGTCACACACACCCTCATCACCAGCAGACTGGACTACGGCAACAGGTTCTATGCCGGGATCAACAAGAAACTCATTAGCAAACTACAGAACAACCAGAACGCCACCGCCAGACTGGTCCTCGACCTGCCCGACACTGCCACATCTCTCAACACCTGCGAACACTTCACTGGCTTCTAATAGAAAAAAGAATCACCTAAAAAAATCCTCATCCACGCACACAAAGCCCTCCATGACACCGGACCAGCCTACCTGAACAGTCGAATCAACTTCCACGTACCCCACAGGACCCTTCGATCAGCCCAGCTCTCTGTAGTCGAAGTACCCCCATCGGTAAAACAAGAACAGGGGAACGCTCTTTCTCCCACATCACAGCCACAGCCTGGAACGCCCTCCCACTACACCTCAGACAGACTACTCCTCTCCTCAACTTCATGAAGGAGCTGAAGACATGGCTTTTTGCTGAACCACCTCACTGATGGATGCCGCACGTCCCCCCCTCTCCTAGCGCCTTGAGACCCTTATGGGTGAGTAGCCGCGCTTGATGAGCCCCTGATAGATTGATTGCAAGGATGTGAAAAGGAGGAGTTAGAGTCATTGTGCAATGCCTAGAAGTGTTACATAGTCCCCGGGACTCCCAAGAAGTCTGTTCGCCTATGTTGGTAACTGGTACTCGCCAATGAACAAGCAAATTTCCTCTGTCGCAAGATGCCAATTCCTTATGCAAATTAAGAAATGCCTCATTACTTTGCATCAATGTGAAATGATTATTGGGTATTACAAAGGGAAGTGCAGAGATATCTGTTCATGCTCCCTATCCAGTAGTAGGAGCTCAGAAGCACAAACATGTATAAACAAGTCGCTCCTGGTAGTAAAAAAGGTATTGCAGTCTACCCTGGGTCCAAGGCATGCAGGGCATGGCTTTCTGGGTATCTCAGAAAATATTTTTGGCGGCGCAATATATTTAGGACTACTGTGGCTACTTGTGGCATAATTAAAGTGAAGAATAAAGGTTTTGAGTCCAAAGGAGCCATCTCATCTGGCAAGTTGGACTGAGGCAGCCTCAGCCAATTAACAAGTCTCTAAAAACCAATTTGTATTTTATTTGTAACAGGAATTGCCCCATACAAAGTTTATGCTTAAAAACAATTTTTTAACATGTTATATTTATTCAACAAGTAGAAGGGATCAGGGATTTGAACATTCACAGCTGACAAATGTGTAGTTGTCGAGGCCAAGAATGCGAATCATGTCAAAGTACACTCCCCTCTCCTTTCCCTATGCTGATCTATTGAATACCATCAGTAAGGTGATGGTGACATCCCTTTTTACAGTGCTTACAAATGTATGTAATAATAATAATTTTTAGATGGAATGGTTGCGATGTGCCCCACGTTACCGGTTCTAAATATAAAAATGTGTCCAGTTCTTTTTTGGAGTGACAGTTTTAAAGAAACAAAAGACAGAGATATTAAATTCCATGTTTATGAAAATTATACAGCAAATTTTTACGGTAGATGTTGTTATGCCTTTGGCAAGGATAAGGTTAGAATTTGGACTAATGCAGCTAGTCACGTTAAACTACCTTATTGATGTGGATGTGAAAATGCATTTTTGTCCAACTTGAAAAGCTTGAATGGAATAGGTCTGGAAAACAATCCGAGGACAAGGGTGGTAGTTAGCAGAGCCAAGTTGGAGGAGTTATTAAGATTCTCCCAATTACCTGCAATAATTTTTTTTTTAGCTGTCATGCCAAAGCTGTCCAGGAAGAAGCTAATAAAAGGGAATATGAGAGCTGTAGTACATGAAACAAATCTAGCGACAGCTGCAAATTATAAGAACTCCCAGTATATCTATGTATCATTATCAATAAAAAGGCAACTGCTTCTTGAATGTAGCCCAAGTCTATAGGTAAAAAATACTTTTTACATTTTAGGCTCCTTTATATCCCTTTGTTGCAGTTGGAAGGCTGTTGAAATGACAAGCGTAGGACTCATTGGTGCATTTGGTGCATATTTATGAAAGGCTTGCGGTGCAGGATTGTCAATTTTTTTGACGCTCCGACAGAGCAAGCCTCTCAACCTTACCTGGGAGACCACACAAAGCCACTTTGCATGGTTTTGCATGGCCTCATAGACAAGGAGTAAGACAAAACAGCGCAAGTCACTGCTTTGACTCACTATTCACCAGGGAGGTGTTCCACGGGCACTGCAGTGGCTTTCCAGTGCAGCACCCGTGGATTTTGACGCTTCCCCCCTCATTTTTACCTCTTTTCATTTGTACTGCAGCACACATAGAAAGATGAAAACACCTTTCTGAATTGTTTTTGCGTATGGAATTCGGCCATACACCACTGGAAACCACCACATTCCCCATCTGCTGTGCACACTCACCAGGGTGTTATGGCTGTGAGTAGAATGCATTACATGTGATAAGGACAACATACAAGGCCATTTATGTATTAATGAATAACAGCCATCCCTGGCGGATCTGAAAACTGCCACATGGCTGTGGAGGTCCCACAAGCCTACGAGCTATGACCAACCTGTCCTCACTCATAAACTGGTATTGCCTCCCCTCCAGCCCAGCATGTGCCTCTGCTCAAGCACAGTCCTAAGTAGTCCGGCCATTGATATCCCAATGCTATGTTCTCGGATTCCCGTGGTTTGGAAAACTCTCTCTCTCCCACCACCCAGCATTATGGCTTGTCACATTCCTTTCCCATTGAACTACATCATGCCACTTCCCAGTTTTTTGCTGTCAAAAGCTTCAGACTGTTGAGTATCATGCCAAGTTGCAGCTTTTTCTGGGCTGTCCATCACTTGCATTGGCTTTTCACCCCTACTACTGCTGCCCTCCTCTCAGTCTTATGATGGTTCAATGACTTTGATATTCCACTCTCCATTTTTGCCTGACCCTGTACTTGACACTTACTAACCCTATCACCAGCCACCGCAATTTACTCTAACCCTAACCTTAAACCTAAAACTAATCCCGTCCCTAACATTAACCCCAACATTGACCCTTATATTCACCTTGCTTTTAATTTTATGCCTCATCCTTCTCTAAGCACTACATTTAACCATAACCATGTACCTAAACCTAAAGACCTTACTCTAATGTTTAGCCAAACACAAATCATAAGCATAAACCAGATTCTTAGCTGTACCCTAACTCTCACCACATTCTCAAGCAGAAAACTAAATCATAAAACAAAAACTTACCTCAACATTAAATCTAATGCTAAACCTTACCCCAACTACATCAATACTTATGCATACCCTAAATATAGCCATAATCTCAATGCTAAGTTTTAGGCCGAGCGCAATGGAGCCCTAGTTAGATACACTAAGCGGTAGGCCGCAGTCAAAATTTTACCTTCAGACATAGGGCCTGATTACGACCTTGGCAGATTGGAAACTCCGAAAACAAGAGTGACGGATATCACGCCCGCCATTTTACAAGTTCCATGGTATATAATGAAACTTGTAATATGGCAAACATGATATCCATCACCTCTGTGACAGAGTAGCCCATATGCAAAGGTCATAATCAATCCCATAGTATTTTTTCTGGAGCTTTTTCTTTAGTCGCCAATCAAGGCTTCTCTTAAACCAGCTTGTGATGCAATGTTTTCGAATTGGCTCAGTGCAAGATCCTGGTCAACTCCTGGAAGTCTTGTCAATGGGGAAATCTCCGGAGCTTTAGTGGGACAAACCTGAAATTCAGGTTGGGTAGTGGTTTGAGGTTGCCATCTTGACTCTTGTTGACGAGTCGGTCACCTTCTTAAGCTCTTTTCCAAAGTTGCTCCCGACCTCTTCAAACTTCTGGGTCTTTTTCCTTTTTGGGGTCTTGCAGTATCCACAAACTTGATCCATGGTTACAGAAGCTCTGAGTTGCTCTTGGGAGTTGAGTCTACAATTCCCATAAAGCACCTGGTCAGAATCCTCAAGCGGCAACTAGACGCTGTACAGCTGGGCTGTTCTTGCAGGACTTGATGCAGGGGGCTCTTGGTAGATTCTTTGTACCTGTGACTTACAGGGAGTTCACTCCTGAAGCTTGAGAAGCAAGGCAGCGTCCTTTCTGTGGTAAGTCTCAGAGTGTGCAGCTGGTGCAAATCTTGTGAGTGCAGTCCTTCAGGTGTAGACCAGGGGAATCAGCAGGGCAGTCCTTTTTCTTCTGATCGTCTTCCAGCAGGGATCTGAATTGCTGGGCAGCTCTCCCATATTTATCCGTGCTCCTGGGTTGGCAAGCAGGGGGACACCCCTGACCAATGGGCTGCAGGGTGCCACCCTTTGGAATGACCACTTCCTGTGAAGTGTGGCAAAAATCAATCCCAGGAATCCACATTCTTCAAAAATCCAAGCTGGAGAAAGTCTCTCCTGTGAGTTTAGATCTGGCTGAGGCCACCCACTGGTGTGGCTAGGTTTTCCTAACACACCCCCTTCAGCTCCTCTCTTAATCTAATTACTGGGGCTCCCATCTGGCTGGGGGAGCAGGAAATGGTGGAGGTGTAATTTCTGCCCCAGGTGGCTTTCTCTCCTTTGAAAACCAGTTTGGCCACCCTACCCCCTTCTTATTCTGCCATCTAGAACAGCAATTACCCTCCCACCAGCTGCTTCCTTTGTTTCAGCCCAGGCCACTTCACACCTCATTAAAGTAGCTTGGTCCAGGCTGCCAGAGGCTGACCAATAAGGAAAGGGCACTACAGGGCTGATTATGGTAATTTTCAGAAAGAGTTCTAAGAACTGTAATAGTTATACTAAAGCTAACATTGGTAAGTGGTTGGATGCATTCTAGCTATTCATTTGATATCAAATATGACATATTTAGCTCTTTCCCAGTGAAAATGAGACTTTATTATTTTGAAATAAATCGTCCCAATGTTAACCAATGGAGTTAATGCACTACAATATGGTAGAGGTTTTCCCCCAACAGGGTTTATAAATCGTCTTTTATAAAGTCCCTGCTTATATTTGCACTGCACCCAACCCTTGGGGCACCTAGGGCACACTTTAGGGGTGACATATATTGAAAAATAAGGTAGTTTAAGGCTTTGGGAGTAATTTTAATTTCAAAGTCGAATTTGGGAGGGATTATTCGCACATAGTATGATGTTTATTCTGTGACCACTTGGCTCATAGCAAGTATTGTTGGGTTAATTGTAATATAAAATCAGCCACCAAGGCAGGTCTGCCTTTAAAATGACATCAGACACCAGAGCAGTACACCCATGGGTGCTCTAACTCCGTTGGGCTCCTTAAACCTACATACCATACCTAATACTAGGGATTTACAGGTAGGTTATCAGAGCCAATTTTAATTCTGCCTAACTTGCATATACCTTTTAAACAGAGCACTGGCCCAGAATCTGGTTAGCAGTGCCCAGGGCACAGCCAGAGTCAATAACCAACAGCATCAAACAAAAAATTGGGGTGATCAGCATACACAATTTGACAAATAAGGAACCTGAAGCCCTCCAGAATAATTGATTTGCAAAGGATCGTACAATGCTAACCCTCAAATGGTTCCCCACTGAAGCGTGGGCCCATCTCAAAATCCCTTGCATGACCCATAGAGCCATGCACTCCCCCTCACTCACCTATCTAAACAAGAAACTGAAAATCTCTGGAGCAAATAGAGGTTCCAGAAATGCCCAATACCCAATCCTGAAATCCCCCCACCTTCAGACAAGAACGATACATGAACCAGTCCTTCTCTAATAGCGCCACTAGAATCTGGAACTATCTGCCTCCCTCACTCCATCTAACCATCTGCCTAGAAAACTTCAAAAGGACCTCCAGCTCCTCCTATTTGATAGACATCTTGTTTAGTTCACCCTTGACCAGACTGGTTTGCTTTCTCCACTGCACCCTGATCTGCCTTCATTTAACTGTTCATGTCCTCTACACCTTTGTTGTAACTGTCTCGTGTGGTACCTCCTATATACATACACTGATGTAAACACCCAAGTTTAACTACCATTAATTTAATCCTTTCCAACCCTGTATCCTGTGTGTTGTAAAGCCTTTAAAGCCTTTTGGCTATGTCCACACCATATAAATGTGTTAAAATAAAAATGTAGAAAATGGGGTTGCATCAATTAAAATGTGGCATCTCTGTAAATTCATGTCTTAGCTTAGACCTTCAGGAACATGTGACTCAAAAACGATGAGTTGAAGAATATTTTCAAGTATTGCCAACTATTTTTCAAAAATAAACTTTTGATCAATATCTTACCCGACCCCAACAGTATTCCACTGTGCTCACAAATGAATGCATGAAAACCTGACAGAAAGACTGCTTCGAGAAAGAAGTGACACAAAGAAATGGAACATTAACTAACGAACATATCTGGGAGGGATTAATCCCAAATGGAATGATGTTTATCCTATGACCGCCTGACTCAGAGCAAATATTGTTGAGTGGTTGAGTGGTAAGAAAACCTAATTTTGCCTTAAAGATGGTGCATAAGAAGGGTATGACAAAATGTTGTTGACACTATTTTAGCAGAAATCCCATTATCTCTATAAATCAGTAAACTCTGTATTTCTTGGCCATTTAACACGCATGAAAGAGGTACTACAAAATTACATCAGGTATGAGCGAACATATAAAAATGAGTGAGTCGGTTTAGGTATAAGAGTTTGGCATATATGATCTAAAATGTATCTTTTCCATGCAAATATTTTGTATGATGAATACAATAGTTTTGGCTAAACATTTGGCGATAAAATGAGAAAAATAGAAAAGTGAAAGTGAAAGAACGGACTTGCTTGGTCTCTTATCAATTGATTGGGGTCAAAAGTGAACCAAAGTAAAAATAATAATGCAAACATTTACTAAACTATTCACAAATCTTAGGATATGAGAGAAAAGTGGATATACTGATTATAACCCACTTGAATGAGCTCAAGGATGTTAAAAACAAGACAGGGACATCACTTTATTTTTAACTATAGAAGTAGTGTCTTTTATGTAACTTTACATTTATGGAGTGAATTCAGTGTAGTTGGGTATGGCAGGTAAAGGCAGGGAGTTCTACAGCAAAGCTTTTGGGAAGCAGTCCACTGATCTGGTATTTATATTTAAGGATGGAAGATGCTTTGAATCTCTAGTAGGTGCATGGATGTATGGCGAGTTGCAGTTCAGGCCACAATTCTTGTTTTTGATGAAATAATGTGTGGGCAAATACGGACAGGAGAATATTCGTAGGTGTTAGAAATGGGGTCTTTGGTTGACAGTCAGGGTACCCCCTGTTCACGCAAGGACCCTCACTCTAGTCAGGGTAAAAGAGAATCACCCTCAGCAAACCCTTGCTTACCCCCTTGGTAGCTTGGCAGAGCAGTAGGCTTAACTTCAGAGTGCTAGGTGTAAAGTATTTGTACCAACACACATAGGTGGTCATTACAACCCTGGCGGACGGTGTTAAAATGGCGGTAAGACCGCCAACAGGCCGGCGGTAAAAATTTTGGAATTACGACCGTGGCGGAAACCACCAACAAAGACAGCCACTTTAACACTCCGACCGCCACGGCGGTACAAACAAACAGTGAGGCCGTCACCGCCAACAGACAGGCGGGAGACAATGTACCGCCCACACTTTTATGACAGGCCAATCCGCCACCTTTTCCGGGGCGGATTCACCGCGGATAAAAACACGGCGGAAACAGGCATTTCGAAGGGAAAACGCTCACCTCTACACACTCCACGAGGAACGACGACACCATGGAGCCGGAACTCCATATTCTTCCTGCGCTAGTCTTCCTGCTCCTATACCAGGAGCACCAACGCCGGCGGCGAAGACCACGGTGAGTACTGCACCTACAACATAGGTGAGGGGGGAGGCAAAAAACAGGGGGACATACACGCAACACCCCAACCCCCACCCTCACCCACTACAACACACACACTAATGCATATCCAAACATTACAGTAACACCCCCCAATCCCCCCGGAAGAATGCAAAGACAAAAGGAAATGAGTGTAACCATTGTAATATATCAAAATTCAATAAGCAAATATATACATATATACACTATTAACATAATATACACCACGAATAGTAGTCCAGGTATTGCACCATTCATAGTCCGTGGACCACTGGGCCCAAAATGCATGGGCGAGGCCCACACAAGATACCAGAACATGACGGAGAGAACACTGCAGGGGCATCAGATAGAAATACAACAGGCACCTCAGGGGGAAGGGGGGGCACCTCAGCCGGATGAGTGCACGACGCCAGCTCCACGAGGGGGCTCCATGCCCATTGATGTATCCTGGGGAGTGCAAAGCCATAGTCTCTCAAGTCTCTACAGTGGGTGGTTTGCCCACTGTTCAATCCTGGAGAGTGCAAAGCCACAGTCTCTCAAGTCTCTACAGTGGGTGGGTTGCCCACTGTACCATCTTGTGGAGTACAAAGCCACAGTCTCTCAAGTCTCTACAGTGGGTGGTTTGCCCACTGTTCAATCCTGGGGAGTGCAAAGCCACAGTCTCTCAAGTCTCTACAGTGGATGGGTTGCCCACTGTACCATCCTGGGGAGTGCAAAGCCACAGTCTCTCAAGTCTCTACAGTGGGTGGTTTGCCCACTGTTCCATCCTGGGGAGTGCAAAGCCACAGTCTCTCAAGTCGATAACAGTCTCCACTGGTTCTGGAGGGGGACTGGTGCCCAGAGTGCTTCATCCTGTGCAGGACAGACGGAGTGGATGCAAGTCTCCACTGGTTCTGGAGGGGGACAGGTGCCCAGAGTGCTTCATCATGTGCAGGACAGACGGAGTGGATGCAAGTCTCCACTGGTTCTGGAGGGGGACTGGTGCCCAGAGTGCATCACTCACCCCGTGACGGTCCCTGTTGCGTCACTGCCCCTGCCGCTCATGGGCTAGCGCTGCTTGAGTTGGTGGTGCTTGCCCTGTTCAGCGGTGCTTGCCCTGTTCAGCGGTGCCTGACTTGGCGGTCCTTGCCCTGTTCAGCGGTCCTTGCCCTGTTCAGCGGTGCTTGACTTGGCGGTCCTTCATTGCCCAGCTGGGCTGGGGCTGGCGGTCCTTCATTGGTGAGCTGGGCTGTGGCTGGCGGGTCCTCCTGGTCAGCTGGGCTGTGGCTGGCGGGCCCCCCTGGGCAGCTGGGCTGTGGCTGGCGGGGCCCTCCTCGGCAGCTGGGCTGTGGCTGGCAGGGCCCTCCTGTGCAGCTGGGCTGTGACTGGTGGGTCCCTCGTGGGCAGCTGGGCTGTGGCTGGCGGGGCCCTCCTGGGCAGCTGGGCTGTGGCTGGCGGGGTCCTCCTGGGCAGTGACGATGGGGCTGGCAGTGGCATCCTGGCCTGCGGGGATGATGGCGGTCTTCTCCGCCGTGCTGCTCCTCCCAGACACTGGGACAGGTAGCTGGAGGGGGATTGGGAGTGGAGGAAGAGGTGGTGGTTGTAGGAGGTGTAACTTTTGTGGCTTTGGGTGCAGGTGCATGCGCTGGAGTCTGTCGTGAGGTGGATGTATGTTGGGTGGGTGTGTGCCTGCGTTTGTGTATCTTGGGAGGGGGCGTCACAGACACACTGGGAGACGACACAGGGGACGTGTGAATGGTAGTCGGGGTGGTGACTGCACGTGAGCGGGGTGTGGTGGTGGGTGTGCTGGTGAGGGACGTAGCGGCTGTAGTGGTAGTGCATGCAGGTGTGAGTGTAGACGAGACTGGGAGGGAGGAGGGAGACGAGGAGGGGGACACAGTGGAGGCAGTGGATGTTGGTGTGTCTGTATGTGTGTGATGCTTGCGTGAGCGCCTGTGGGATGTGTGGTGCTTATGTTTGCCTGAGCTTCCCTTGTGTGGTGAGGTGTGTGCAGGCTGGTCTGATGGTGTGCTTGGGATAGGCAAAGGTACAGGGGATTAGGTCTGGGTGGAGGAAGTTGGAGGGGGGAGGCTAGACACAGTGACAATGGCTGCCATCAGTGCTGAGGCCAGAGTTTGAACGGTTCGATGAAGGGCAGCCTGACCAGAATGAATGCCCTCCAGCAATGCATTTGTTTGTTGCAACTCCCTTTCTACACCCTGGATGGCATTCAAAATGGTAGACTGCCCAACAGTGAGGGACCTGAGGAGGTCAATGGCCTCCTCACTGAGGGCAGCAGAGGTGACAGGGGCAGGGGCTGAGGTGCCTGGGGCGAAGGTGATGGCCACCCTCCTGGGTTAGCGGGCACGGGGCACACGCTGAGGGGCTGCTGGGAGGGCGGTGCTGGTAGGGGGGGGTGGCGGCTGTACCTGTAGTAGTGGGGGGCACAGTTGTTGCCGCCACCACAAGGGAGCTCCCATCGGAGGACGAGTCCGTGTCGCTGGTTTCAGCACCTGTCACTGCTGTGGTGCTCCCCTCGCCCTCCGTCCCACTGGTGTATTCAGAGTCCGTAGTGTGGCCCTCCATGGCCATGTGGGACGCAGCTCCCTCGTGCTCCGGTGCCACTGCTCCTCTGCCTGATGATGCTAATGTACACAAGAACAGGGAGACCGCAAAAAAGGTGGGGGGGAAAGAGAAAAAAGACAGGTTGAGTGCATGGCTTACCGCTACCGTTGGCGGACAAGACAGACACAGCAGCCCCCTGCACTACGTTGCATGGTTGGGCTCTACAGTGCAATTCCTGGGAAATGGCCTACAAGGCTATGGACGACATCTGCACACATAGATGACACAGGTGCATGAATACCTGTACTTGGCACTCTACAGAGGTGGGGTGGGGGGCCACAGGGCCATGCCTTACGAAGGGGCCTAGCCTACGGAACTCGCCCTGGCCTATGGAAACCCAGAGCCCTCCTCCCCCACCCAGACCCCTCCACTGCACGCAAAGTCAGCTGAATGAGAGTGTACTCACCCCCTTGTGTCTGCTGTGATGCCCTCAAGCGCCCATCCAACTCCGGGTAGGCCACTGCCAGGATCCGGAACATCAGGGGGGTCATGGTTCGACGGGCACCCCTCCCACGTTGTCAGGCCATCCCCAGCTGAGCCTCCGCCGTCTTCTTGCTCCAGCGGCGAATGTCCTCCCATCTCTTCTGGCAGTGGGTGCTCCGTCTGTGGTGGACCCCCAGGGTCCGGACGTCCTTGGCGATGGCACGCCAAATATCCTTCTTCTGGTGGGCGCTGACCTACATGAAATGTACAGGGGAAGAAGAGAAGTCATTACCAACTGCGCCGTCAAAGTGAGTGGCCCCCATCCCTACCCTTGCCATATTGCACATGCACCCACCGTCTTTCATGCACTCAGAACTCTGCCCCCTTCCTTCTTACAACCAGCCCTCTCCACACAGGCATAGCCCATGCAACATGCCCCCTGTGTACTTACCTGTTGGTCTGAATGACCGTAGAGTAGCGTGTACTGGGGGAGGACCCCGTCGACAAGCTTCTCCAACTCCTCCGATGTGAAGGCAGGGGCCCTTTCTCCAGATGCACGAGCCATTGTCTCTCCCAGACCGAGGTCACAGCAGCACTTGCAGTGTAGGTCCTCTCCTGTCGAAGATCAGGTATTGAGTGATTCAACAGCTAGAAAATGGCGGTCACGTCCACGGCGGTCACGACCGAGGCTGTGCGTACCATCACCGCCGGCGTACATCGTCATTGGCTCCTGGGACCCATAGGGTCCAATGTTAACCAATGCAGCATTGCGCCGCGGTCTTCGACCACCTACCACGACGGTGTACAACGCCAGCACAGTTACCTCACATCCCATTGTCCCACTTTAGAGGTCAGGCAGCCGCCATTTCAGGGGCCCACATGGCCTAATTACCAACTGCGTCACACATACTAGGCCTACTCTCAACACACATACAGGCCAGATTTTGTGTATGAATCGTGTTCTGTGTAGACTGTGGGTGCATACCTCTAACTTGTTTGACTCTCTGGTCGCTGTTGTCCTTCATAGGCACCGTCCGCTGGGACATGTGAGGAGATGGCGGAATCCTCCGGTGTACCGACCGCTGGTGGACCTGTCGACCTGTCGACAATGGAGGAAAGAAATCTGATAATCACCTACAGGTTTGACCGTGCCACAATCCAGGAACTGTGCACCCAGTTGGAGCCAGACCTGATGTCAGCAATCCGCCATCCCACAGGAATCCCCCCTCAAGTCCAGGTGCTATCAGTGCTCCATTTCCTTGCTAGTGGGTCTTTTCAAACAACTGTGGCCATGGCATCAGGGATGTCCCAGCCTATGTTTTCCAACGTATTGTCCAGAGTGTTGTCTGCCCTGCTGAAACACATGCAGAGCTACATCGTTTTCCCTCAGGTGGAGGACTTGCCTACAGTGAAAGGTGACTTCTATGCCCCTGGACATATCCCCAACATAATAGGTGCCATTGATGGGACCCATGTGGCTTTGGTCCCCCCCCACAGGAGTGAACAGGTGTACAGGAACCAGAAGAGTTATCATTCCATGAATGTACAGATGGTATGTTTGGCAGACCAGTACATCTCCCATGTGAATGCCATGTTCCCTGGCTCAGTGCATGACGCCTACATCATGTGGAATAGCAGCATCCCTTATGTGATGGGTCAACTCCAGAGGCACCGTGTGTGGCTATTAGGTGACTCTGGTTACCCCAACCTGTCATGGCTACTGACCCCAGTGAGGAATCCCAGGACAAGGGCAGAGGAACGCTACAATGAGGCCCATGGGCGTACTAGGAGGGTGATCGAGCGGACCTTCGGCCTACTGAAGGCCAGGTTCCGCTGCCTCCATATGACAGGTGGATCCGTATTCTACTCACCAAAGAAGGTGTGCCAGATCATCATGGCCTGCTGTATGCTTTATGACTTGGCTTTGTGTTGACAGGTGCCTTTTCTGCAGGAGGATGATCCACATGGCGGTGTTGTGGAGCCTGTGGACAGTGATGAGGAGGAAGCAGAGGAAGAAGACATTGACAACAGGGACTCAGTCATCCAGCAATATTTCCAGTGAAACACAGGTGAGAATACATTCCTGCCTACTACAAGTACTTTTACACTTCTACCTCTATCATGTCTGTCGATTTCACCCAGTGTATGGTCACTGAGTTGTCACTTTCCCTTACGGTTTCACAGGTGTGGGTCCCAACGTGTGTCGTCTGCTTAGATTCCTCAGGGACTAGAGCTGTGTGACATAGGTATGTTGACATTACTATTTCCTGGTAATTTTGTCACTGTAATTGCAAATACACTATTTAAAAATCACAGACAGACTCCAGAAATTTTGGTGCTTTAGGTGTGTTTATTTACATACAAAATATTGGAGGGGGAAGTTAAATGGTGAGGGGTGATGACGGAGGAGTGTCCATGGCAGAGTCCAGTCTATTTGTCTCATAGGTGCATTGCCCATATGGGCATAGGAAGTGGAGCTGGGGCAGTTTCAATATGGACAGGGTGACAAAGTGGGACAGTGGGTTGGCAATCAGGGTGGTCTCATTTGTTGGCGGGGGTCTTGGCATCGTGCTCTGTCTTGTTCCTGGATCTCAGGGACCGTTTGCAGGGTGGTTCTCTGTCTGCAGGGGGTGGGGTGCTGGTATGGTGTGGTGGTCCTGTGGCAGTGCCTCCTGTCCACTAGCGCCGGCGGAGGTGGTGGGCAGTTCATCATCCATGCTAGTGTCAGGAGCCCCTTGTAGTGCCACTGTGTCCCTCCTGGTGTTGAGTATTTCCTTCAGCACCCCTACGATGGTGCCCAGGGCGGAGGTGATGGTTCTGAGTTCCTCCCTGACCCCCAAATACTGTTCCTCCTGCATGCGCTGTGTCTCCTGAAACTTGGCCAGGACCGTTGCCATCGTCTCCTGGGAGTGGTGGTATGCTCCCATGATGGAGGAGAGAGCCTCGTGGAGAGTCGGTTCCCTTGGCCTGTCCGCCCCCTGTCGCACAGCAGCCCTCCCAGTTCCCCTGTGTTCCTGGGCCTCTGTCCCCTGGACTGTGTGCCCACTACCACTGCCCCCAGGTCCCTGTTGTTGTTGGGGTGGTGGGTTATCCTGGGTTCCCTGTAGTGGTGGACACACAGCTGATTGACGTGTCCTGGGGACGGATGTATGGGCCCACTGGGTGGGTGCTGTGCTGGTGTTACCAGAGGGGGGAAGGTCTGTGGTGGCCTGTGCCTGTGTGAGGGGAACCGACTGTCCCGAGGCCCACGATGATCCGGGCTGGTCATCTAAATTCAGTTGGACAGAGCTGCTGTCATCACTGTGGGCCTCTTCTGTGGGGGGAGTGGAGATGTCTGGACCCTCCTGTCTGGTGACATTGGGTAGTGGTCCTGCAGGGGTGGAAAAGCATGATTATTGCATCTGTGTGTGTCATGGTGTGCAATGGGTGGGTGAGCGTGTACCCCAGTGCTTGCATTCCTGTGTGGGGGCTTGTGTGATGATGGTTTAGGGATGTGTATGGGTATGTGCAGTGGGCATGCTTTAGTGATGGGAGTCCATGCGTTGGTGTTGCATGCAGGGCTTGGTGTTGGGATGTGTGGTTTGTGATATTGGTACAGTTGTGAGGAGTTGGAGTGATAGGGGAGGGGGCGAGGGTGGGGTTATGTGATGGCATGCATGTAGGGTGGGGGATTTGGTAGTTAAAGGTTTGACTTACCAGAGTCCATTCCTCCACCAACTCCTGCGAGGCCCTCAGGATGCAGAATCGCCAAGACCTGCTCCTCCCATGTTGTTAGTTGTGGGTGAGGAGGTGAGGGTCCGCCGCCAGTCCGCTGAACCGCCTGGTGGTGTCTTGAGACCACGGAACGCACCTTCCCCCGTAGGTCGTTCCACCTCTTCCTGATGTCGTCCCGATTTCTTGGGTGTTGTCCCACTGCGTTGACCCTGTCAACTATTCTTCGCCATAGCTCCATCTTCCTTGCAATTGAGGTGTGCTGCACCTGTGCTCCAAATAGCTGTGGCTCTATCCAGACGATTTCCTCCACCATGACCCTGAGCTCCTCCTCCGAAAACCTGGGGTGTCTTTGCCGTGCCATGGGGTAGTGTAGGTGATGTGTGGGGTGGTGTGTGTGGTGATGAATGTGGTGATATGTAGTGGTGTGTGGTGTTTTGTGTGTGGAAGTTGTGTGGGTGATGGTGTTGAGTGCCTGTGGATGCTAGTTTGTGGATGGTGGTGTCTCTCTCTGGCCTTCTTTCGGAATTTTTTGTCGTGGGGGTTTGTGGGTGTGTGTTTTATATTGTATTGGGTGTGTGGGAGTGGTGTGTATTTCGAATTGTCCAATGTGGCGGTGTTTTGTAGAAGTGTGTGTATTTTTAGCGTGGCGGTGTGTACCGCCAATGGAATACCGCGGTTGAAAGACCGCCGCGTGGATTCGTGTGTCGTGATAGTGTGGGCGTATTTCTGTTGGCGTGACGGTGGAGGTTTTGTTTTCGCCAGTTCATCACTGACCTTTGGTGTGGCGGACTTGTGTGGGTGTCTGAATTTTGTTGGATTTCTAGATGTGGGTCATATTAGCTGTGGCAGAATTCCGCGGCCCCGGCGGTGTGTTGGCGGTCTTCTGCACGCCGGTAAGCGCCTTTTACCACCAATGTTGTAATGACCCCCAAAGTAACTTAAAGAAAACACTACAGAATGACACAACACCGGTTTAGAAAAATAGGAAATATTTATCTAAACAAAACAAGACCAAAACGCCAAAAATCCACAATACACAAGTCAAATTATCAATAAAAAATCAAAAAGAGTCTTTAAGTAGTTTCAAACACACACTAACACTGTTAGCGTGAAAATGTACCTTGTGTGTGTCAAAAATAACCCCGCACAGGCGAGTGTGCGTTAAAAAGGGCTTGCGATGCATCGATTCCACTCACGAGCGGGACCTTGCATTGTTTCTCCTTTCGTCAGTTCGTGGTGCGTCATTCCTTCTCTCCGCAGGAGAGCGATGTGTCGATCTGGTCAGCACTCTCGGGTCCGGGCAGGCCTTGCATTGTTTTTACACGCCCAGCAGTACTTGCATCGGAAATCCAGCTGCCTGATGATCCAAAAACCATGCAGCGCGGGTTTGCGATCTCCCAGCCTCCGTCACCGATACTGCACGTCTTTGCGTTCCCGGCGTGCGTCGATTTTCAACCGCGGAGCTGGCGGCGCGTCGTTTCTTCAGCCGCAGATCGGTGTCGTGTCGATCTTTTCCCCGCACGGCGCTCTGTGCGTGGATTTCCTCCTCTTAGGCTGCCAGATTCTCCTTTCAGGGTCCTAGGAACTGGATGGGCACCACAGGGCAGAATAGGAGTCTCTCCAGAGACTCCAGGTGCTGGCAGAGAGAAGTCTTTGCTGTCCCTGAGACTTCAAACAACAGGAGGCAAGCTCTAAATCAAGCCCTTGGAGAATTCTTCTCAAGATGGAAGGCACACAAAGTCCAGTCTTTGCCCTCTTACTCTGGCAGAAGCAGCAACTGCAGGATAGCTCCACAAAGCACAGTCACAGGCAGGGCATCTCTTCTTCCTCAGCTCTTCAGCTCTTCTCCAGGCAGAGGTTCCTTTTGTTTCCAGAAGTGTTTCTAAAGTCTGTGGTGTTGGGTGCCCTTCTTATACCCAATTTCTCCTTTGAAGTAGGCCTACTTCAAAGTAAAGTCTCTTTTGAATGTGAAATCCTGGCTTGCCCAGGCCAGGCCCCAGACACTCACCAGGGGGTTGGAGACTGCATTGTGTGAGGGCATGCACAGTCCTTTCAGGTGTGAGTGACCACTCCTCCCCTCCCTCCTAGCACAGATGGATCATCAGGATATGCAGGCTACACCCCAGCTCTCTTTGTGTCACTGTCTAGTGTGAGGTGCAACCTGCCCAACTGTCAAACTGACCCAGACAGGGAATCCACAAACAGGCAGAGTCACAGAAATGGTATAAGCAAGAAAATGCTCACTTTCTAAAAGTGGCATTTTCAAACACACAATCTTAAAATGAACTTTACTAAAAGATGTATTTTTAAATTGTGAGCTCAGAGACCCCAAACTCCACATGTCCATCTGCTCCCAAAGGGAATCTACACTTTAATCAGATTTAAAGGTAGCCCACATGTTAACCTATGAGAGGGACAGGCCTTGCAACAGTGAAAAACGAATTTAGCAATATTTCACTGTCAGGACATATAAAACACATTACTATATGTCCTACCTTAACCATACACTCCACCCTGCCCTTGGGGCTACCTAGGGCCTACCTTAGGGGTGTCTGACATGTAAGAAAAGGGAAGGTATAGGCCTGGCAAGTGGGTACACTTGCCAAGTCGAATTTATAGTTACAAATGCACAAACAAACACTGAAGTGGCAGGTCTGAGACATGAATACAGAGCTACTTATGTGGGTGGCACAACCAGTTCTGCAGGCCCACTAGTAGCATTTGATTTCCAGGCCCTGGCACCTCTAGTGCACTTTACTAGGGATTTACTAGTAAATTAAATATGCCAATCATAGATAAAACAATTGCATACAATCTTACACAGAGAGCATATGCACTTTAGCACTTGTTAGCAGTGGTAAAGTGCTCCGAGTTTAAAAGCCATTAGCAACAGGTCAGAAAAAATAGGAGGCAGGAGGCAGGAGGCAAAAAGATTGGGGATGACCCTGCATAAGCAAAAAAGTCCAACATTAGGCAGTTGCTGCAATCAATGATGGATACTCATAGATTATAAAAGAAGTACGTTTACTAGCTTAGTTGCAGGTTACAGATAAAGCCCCAGCAGGAGCAGCATTCTGCTGCTCAGTCCTTCTCACTCCAACTGTCCACTCATCCAAGCACAAACACTCTCAACATTCCAACCATGCAATGACCTCACAAACTGGCTGAGCACGCATGGAACCTTAAGAGTGTGGTGAGAATGCATAAGATAGCAAGAGGCCACAACAGCAGTATAGGAGTGTAAGTTCCAGTGAACAATTTCTCATCAAGAGCCAAACACTGCTTGAGGTTCTCTGGTACCTGTTTCAAGGAGACACAAAAGTGTTAAAGTAGTATCATATAATAGCCCACACCTGTGTGTCTATGGAAGAAGTAATTATTTTCTGTAAGGAAAGCCCTCAACCACTGTGTAATTGGTGGGAGAAAGGAGAGTAGCCTGGGTCGATATCACAGGAATGCCCAGAGGGCACAACTGGCTTTGTGCACCCCTGAAGCTCTTTAGTATCACATCACAGAAGGGGCTGAAAATGATTGTATGGCCCCTTCTGAAATAGTGCAGGTGCACATGTAGTACCAGTACTATTGAGATAGGGTGTAGACTCAGATGCAAGAGGACATGGCCTATGCAAATCAGGGAATCACTTTGTTTCTGTGGCTGCACCTTATTACCGAGCTGGGCACATAAGCAAACATGAACTTAGGAGGTGCACTGGAGAGTGCTACAAAAAGGTTGCACCCTATCAATGTGCCCCCTGAGGACAGCCCTCTCAAGGCATGAAAGGAGTCCTCATGGTCCTTCCAGATGTCCTCTTGCAGGTGGGTGCAGTGACTCACTGCACCCACCTGCAAGGGGATCTCTAACCCCTTTTGAAAGGGAGGTGGGTTGCTTCTTGTAGAGAGAAATAGGAAGCAGCTTTTAATAAGTTGTTCTGTATTTCTCTTGAATGCGCTGGCCTGGAGCAGCTGAAGTGTGCAGCTGCTCTGAGGGCAGGGCATTCTTCATAATAGGGTGTAATTTCTGAGTTTGTATCCGGCACACCTGCTGTAAGATTTTCCATGCCACAAACAGGAAAAATGTGTCCTATCTGTAATAGGGCCCTGGGGGTAGCACATTCAAGTGAAAAATTGAGTGGCTGCTTCAAAGTCACTCCATGTTTCATTGCGCAGGTGGCAATCCACCAGCAATTTTAAGACAGTAGAGAGATCCCCTTGCAGGTGGGTGCAGTGAGTGACTGGATGTCTGGGGGGGGCTACAGGACCCACTGACCCCCTCCATAGGGCTGCTATCAGAGGCGCACTGACATTACACCACCTTTTTGCAGTGCACTGTCAGTGCACCTCCAGACAACTTCTTTGCCTTTATGCCTGCATCCATAATACAGCATGGGCGCACAGCTAAAGATATTCCCTCATTTGCATAAGACCATGCCCCCATGCAAATGAACGCCGCACAGATGTCTGTGGCCCCTTCTGTAATACCAAAATGCTCCAGGGGTGCACAAAGGGGACACACATGCCCGTTGCACCCTGGGGCATTTTCTATATTACATTCTCTGGTGCCTCACCAAATCCTTTTTATCTTTTCACACAGCAAACATCAAGGCAAGTAGTTCTTGGAGATTTGGAAGTGGGTCTTCTTTACATCTTTTTATTTGTTAGCTTCATCCATGGGAGGACATGAACGTACTTCTTGCAAAAACCAATACTCTCCCGTTTCTCCCACCTAAGTAGTAGGTAAATGGAAACTGCACCCCATCAGAATACCTGATTTCCAAAACATTACACCATGTAGCTCAAAGGGACACCCTCCATGTGAACTTAGCTGTAACAGTTACATTAGTTTAACCTCCAGGCACTTAAGTGCCAAGCACTGTGCTTTCAATATCAGTCTCAGCTACTTTCAACAACTCTTAAACTAGAGTCTGGAGGTTGCAAAAATAAGGGGAATGGACTTTGTACAAAACACCTATTTTTTCAAGTGTTTCCCAAAATGTTTGCTATTCGTAGATCTGGGGTACTGGCATTTTGACCTCTTGGTATCTCTGCCTGTGCTGCGTCTCTGAACATGGTGACTAATGGAATACACCAATTGACATTTTTGACTTTTAGGTAAATTCACTGTAAAATGTGCAAAAACTCCACAATTCAAATCAATAGTAAGCATCGAATTTGGGACAACGCTGTGTGGCTACATACCAACCATATGGCATGTTTATACTCTGTTTGCTCCGTTTTAGCGTCATTTTGTTTTTACGCTAAAACGGCGCAAACTGAACTCCATATTTATATTTTGATGCTAGACACGTCTAGTGTCAAAATATTGGAGTTAGCGTCATTTTTTGCATGTGTGAACCCACCTTGTATCAACGAGATGCAAGGTAGGCGCTCCCATCCAAAAAATGGCTCTAAGCCCATAGCGCCATATTCATTCCCCTGTGCAAAAATTGCGCACGGGTGGGAGGCAGACCTAAATAATGTCAGTAAGCCTGCTTAGCGCCATTATTTATGCCTGGGTCAGACCACGCTTTAAGGTACCCCTGGACCTATTTTCATGGCCAAACACCATGGAATGGGCTCACGGGTGCCCACCCCAAGCCCCAGGAACACCCCCACTCACACCAGAGGGACAGCAGAGGACAGGGGACCACATCCTCGTTAAGTAAAGGTAAGTATTAGTTGAATATTTTTCTGTGCCATTGGGGGCCCCTTACTTTGACCCCCCTGCATGGCACTGGATGTAATGGCCATGCCCAGGGGACCCTGTTCCCCTGGGCATGGCCACTGGTGTGGTGGGCATGGCTTTTGCCTTTAATAAGACAGGAGTCATTTTTGGTTGCTATTGTGTCAAAATATGACGCTAGGCTGGTTAATGCCAAATATATTAGCATTAACCAGCCTAGTCTCATTTATGGTGCCCTAACTTCATATAGCCCTACTGTCCAACCCCCTGCCCCCTCACAGGCTAGCATATTTTCTTTTGATGCTAGCTTATCTTTAACACCAGCTTGCACCATTCCATAAATATGGCACACTGCTGGCGCTCAGGAATGACGCAAGCCGGTGGTAAACGTTTTGGTGCAAAACTGTGTTCGCGCAGTTTTGTGTCAAAAAGTATAAATATGCCACCATGTGTGGAATAAAACATGGCAGTATGGTGAGAACCATTTCTGATATATTTAGTTCTACATATGATATTAATTAAATAATTTGTTTAAAGTGCTTGGATACCAAGAGCCTACTGCCTAATTGTCAGAAGAGAAACAAAGTGGTTGTTTAGCAGCAGAAAAGACACCAAAGTAGAAGTGATGCATCTGTCCATTCACAGAGGCAGCCTGCCTTTTGCTAAAGAGACCATTTTTACTTCAGTGAGTGGAGAAGCTACTTTAATGATGTTTCTACAAGAAAGGAGGCCGAGGACTGATCAAGGATATCTAGTACTGTGCTCTAGAATTCCATAGGACTCAAATGGGGAAGAGCGCCTCTGAAACTGGGTGCACCGTGCTTCCTTGGAGATTACCCGCAGGTAAATTTGGGACATGATGTTTGATGGTGGTTCTAAAGAAATCGGTTGATAGGTCTGTCTCCCTCTCAACCATATCTAAAACAAGCATTTGCAATGCAATGGGTCTCGCGTTTACTCAAGTTAGAGCTATTAGCGTTGTAAACTCCTAACAGGACTTTTCTTGCCACATAAACTGAAAATGAAAAGATAAAGAGTTTCACATAAGCGAGCTGACGGCGGTCATGACCGTGAAGCAGACACACAAAAGGAAACAGAAGTTTGCTTGCAGTGAAATGTATCGGCAAAAGTGCAATTATCCATGTTACCAGCAAAAGTGCAATTATCCATGTAACTGGCAAAAGTGCCATTATCTATGTAACAGGGTTGATGTCATGCAAAGCGTGTGACTATTGCTCAGCGAGATTGCACTGCCTACAAAATAAAGAGAAAAAGTAGTCCCGAAACCACACGAAAACATGGAGCCTCATATGTTTTGCAGTAGTTGGCCGGTGTGCTCAAGGAAGGCTAAATACAGGAAAAGGCATGACATATGCATGCCTTTCTCTAATCAAATCAAGCAAATTTTAAAAGGCAAGCCCATGAACCAACCAAACTGATGGGCGTGCCATGGGCTTGGTTACAAGCCCGTAGAGAGATTACAACAGGGACAGAGTGCTTTGCGCTCTCAACCCTAAAAATGGAAATAATAGACAGCGCTGCCAAGTGCCACTTATTGGTGATTAGACTAACACATTCTGTGAATTTCCTCGCATTATTGCGAGGCCTCAGAATACTTGCGCATATCAGCTGTTGAGCCAACAGGATGTCATGTACTCTGATCACAACCTCTCACACCTAATTCTTGTTCTGCACTTTGCGGGCTCATGCAGCCAATAGGGAGGATGTTCACAGGATTCTGTACTGATGGATCTATCTCTGAGTGGGCCTGAGTTACTGATTGGACCTCAGCTAGCGCCACAACCTGTGCATTGGCACATGCAGCAGTTTCCTTGTTATTGCTGGTGCCACTACTCATTGTCCAGACCCACACTCTAGTTCATGAGCAGACTACCCTTGTCCTCCGGCTCCCAAGAATATTTGACCTTCCCACTGCCCCTCACAGAACCAGCAAGAGACTTCCTGCTTGCTGTGGTCCTGTTTCACTCCTTGCAACCCATGTCTAACAACCGACTGCCAGAGACCGAGCCCGGTTCACACTTTGTAAGTGATGAGATTTTCAATATCACAGATGAGGCTGGTTGATGTCTGCACAATGCCGTGAACAACACTGATGGGTCGCTGAGGTACACTCCTGGGGAGATTGCATGCGTAAATGATGGTTTCTTAGTCTAAAAAAACACTGGATCAATAATACTGCTCACATTAGTTTGGCTTTAAAGACCACTACAAAGGGTGGTTTAAGCTTAGTGGGTTTCTCTTTCAAGAAGGTTTTTTGTTTGTAAATGTGCGTTTTATCACACACTGAGCAGGACGAGATGCGGTTTAAAGACGACTTCACGGATAAAGAGGCAGCTGTGATTGTTATCCCAAAGAAATTTCAAGGCCAGTGTGTTGTAATAAAAGATGGATGCTCGTAGATTATAAAAGAAGTAGGTTTATTAACTTAGTTGAAGGTTACAGATAAAGCCCCACCAGGAGCAGCATCCTGCAGCTCAGCCCTTCTCACTCCAACTGTCCACTCATCCAAGCACAAACACTGTCAACATTCCAACCATACTATGACCTCACTCACTGGCTGAGTAGCAGGGAACATTAAGGTAGTAGGGAGAATGCATAAGATAGAAAGAGGCCACAGCACAGTGTTTCCCCATCTCTTCCACTGACTGCTAATGCTTATGTGTCTGAGCACTATAGGAGTCAAAGGTCGAAGTTACGTCAAGCCCTCTTGACTAATTGGGCATTTGAGACTTGCACTATACCTCAACCCGCTCCCAAATCAGCACCACTCAACCGTGACCACAGCTATGAACAGCAGTATGAATCATGCCTAGAAATAATGCTGCTGAGTTCTGGGTGTGAGTACATGTCTGCGTAGTGTCAATCTATAAGCACCTCAACTTTGAAAGTAACAGCGCCAGGCTGAATGTGCAATAGACAGGCTTCCCTAGGGAATTCATGAGGGAAGCATGGCACAGACAGATGAGGAGAGACAAAACGTGGAGGAAAGATGCAATAAGAGAGGGAAAGTGGAAAGAAAAAAAGAGGATGAAGCTTGTAAAGATGAGCGAAGAAGATGGCACGAGCAAAAGGATTATAGAAAATCAATGAGGAAAGAAACACGAGAAGAAATAGAAGCAACAAGCGAGATCGAGCTGCGAACAAAAGATAACAAGTAGTCCACAAACCTGACGGGAAACAGCGAGCCTCGCACGTTTTCAGTACTTGGGCGCTGCGCTCGAGGAGCGCTAACCACCGGAAAAGGCATGAAGTATGCGTGCCTTCCACTATTGAAAGCAAGCAGATTTTAACAGGCAAGCCCAAAAACCCAATGAAAGACACTGACGTGACGTGGATGGGGCTCCGAGCCCTTTTCTAACTTCTAAAGCGTCTTGCAAGCGAAACGCATGAGAAAGCGCATGCAGCCCAGGCTCGACCCTAAAAACCGAGTCCCTGAACAGTCCTAGACATGTGGAGCTCCAGCACTAAGTATGTAAGTTATGCCACACGAGCCACACATATTGTACAGAGTACAAAGCTCTTCTTTGTTCAGTTTTAAAAATGATTGCAATGCTTCCCCTACTAGCTGTTTTGAAAAGAAAAACCAGGTCACTGTTGTACTCAGGTTGATACCTCAGAATTAAAACCTTGTCCCTTCATCAGATCTGTTTAATTGTGGTGCAATTTTAATAATTAAAGTGTTTTTTTTTATTGAATGTGTTTTGTAATTTCATTTGCTTCAACTATAATATTGAATCGGTGATGCTAAATACTGTACTTTCTTGCGCCCAGTGCTTTAAATGGGCCGGTACTCTCCGGTACTGAGTACCGGCACTTTTTTGTTTTGAGAGGGAGAGTACCGGCATATCTCAAGAAAAACGTAATACTTTTAATTGGAGAGTACCGGCACTTCTCAGAAACAAGCAGGTACTCTGATAGAGAGTACCTGCACTTCTATTTTTCCATTTAAAGCACTGCTTGCGCCTACATACCAGGAGTAAGCCCAGGGCTCCTCACAGAATCCTTCAAGGCAAACAGTTGTTTAGCTTTTTTGGAAGGTTATTACAACTTGTGTCTGGGCTGGGGCATCTCTTTAATTTTGCAATCTATTTCCTAGAAACTCAGATTTTGTACATACTTAGGAGCATATTTATGAAAAGTGGAGCTGCACCTAGTGCAGCACCACCTTTCTTGCGGCCCTTAGCACCCCTCCCAATACCACCATCTTTCCACCGTATTTAATATATGGCACACCATGGCAGTAGTTAGGGAACTAGCGTCAGAATTTTTTACACTAGTTCAGCGCTTTGCAGGAGTAGCATCAAAAATATTGACGCTAATCCTGCAAAGCACCCAGAGGCCCATTGTAGCCAATGGAACCCTCCTTTGAATGCCTGCTCAGAGCAGATGTTTTAAAGGGCCCAAAAAAAGACACAAAGAAATCTCTTAACAGGGGAACAGCCCCTTTGCCTACATTATGGCTGGCGAAGGCATAGTGTAGTGCAAAGGGTTACAAAGTGGTGCAATGCATGCATTGCGCCACTTTGTAAATATGGCTCAGCATTTTTGGCCATCTAATGCCACATTAGCGTAAAAGAAATGACGCCTATGAGCCGTTAGTATGGTGCTAGGTCCTCTTAAATCTGGGCCTTAGTGTCACACATAGAAACTGTCTGCAGTTTCCCCATCCGCCAGTAAGTTGAATGAGACTTAGGGCTCTTCACAGACGTCTACTTCACGTGGTCTAGAATCCTCACTTCGACGCAGATTAGACTTTGCCCGTGAATGGCAGTATCTGTCTCACATGTAGCAAAACTGAAAATGAGAGTACATTTTTAACGCTAACATTTTATGCATCAGTCTTGAACTCTCTTCTTTCTATTCTTTTAAGGGATGATGAAGTCTGAGATCAAGACTGAGGTCTGAATGAGTTAAAGCAAATGTCTTGAGGGCTAGTGGAAGGATCTTTGAATTAAAACGTTGATGTCGGGGGTCACTTCTTACATCCAGACTTCAAACTGTATTTCGATTGCAGCCAAACTTGAAAGCTAGGTTTCAAGTCCCATTAATCTGTGTGCTTGACATACAGGTAGCTCAGAATGTGCAAAAATATACTTTGCTGTAGGGACGTGGACGGTGTGTGCATATATTGCAGAGTTGGGGGTTAGACTAGATAGCAGTTCAATGTGGCACATTCTGATAAATTAAAAATGTTCACTCCTGGTGCAGGGCGATAAACTACACAGCGATGTATAAACAAAGTTTTTTCTAACTCACAATAACCCACAAAGGTCTCAGAGTCCATAGTATTTTGTCTCTCCTTTTTATTCATGAAGAAGTCAGTTCGTTTTTGATGCTGCGGTTGTTGTCAGTGCTTAGATTGTTTATATTACTAATGATGTTGAAGGTGCTAAGGCTACTGAAGCCTTAAATAGCATGAACAAAATCTTTAGCAAGTGCTACACACAGTCCAGGTACGCTCTCTCCCTGGTGTGCAGAACCAGGGCCCATATTTATGAAGGTTTTGCATCGCCCTTGAGCTATGCAAGGGGAAGCAGGGCGACACAAAACCTAAAATGAGATTTACAAAGGCGTGCAAGTCCACCGTGGGTGACCCTACATTGCTTGGTAAATCTGGAATAACGCATGGCAGTGGAAGGAGCTGCTTCACGTTACTCTGTTTGCTGGGGGCATTACATGGGTGGACCTTGGGTGTTCTCATGCACCCACCCTTGTATTCTGAAGCATTCTCAGATTTACCAACATTTGTAGTCCTGGGAATGCATCGCAATTGTACGCCTTCCCACTAAAGGCACAACGAGCAGAAATATCTTAACCTCACATCGTTGTTTCCTCTTTCTAAGTGTGCTGCATTCTGCATTACACTTAGAAAGAGGAAAATGCCTATGAGGATTTTTTTTATTTCAGGAAGGCCACCCTACCTGCACAAAAAACAATCCTGACTGTAACTCAGACACCCCTGCACCATGCTGGAAGGGTGTCTTCGTTGGCTCTAGGCAGCAGATTTTGTGCCAGCTTAGGCAGAGGACCGGAATGCACCATATCTTGATAGATATTGTATATTCCTGCCCTCTCCCTTTGATGCACCGCAACACGTTGTCTTGCTGAGTTCCATTGCATGACAAAATATTAAAACTGGCCCTTCAAGTTTTCTTCTTTGTACTCCGTTTTAATCACACATCATTTGTCAGGTACATTAAAACTGACTTTATATTTACAAAAAAGGTACATGACTGAGCAGTCACACACATATTTTTTTGTTATTTAAATAGGTTTTAATCATAGCACAAGTAAGGCACAAAGATGGAAAATTGTATTCTTTGATAAATGTTTTTGAGCTTTGGTCCATAACAAGGATATCATAGATCCTTCAGGAAAGTCTGGCACTGCACCTTGAACACCCCAGACATTTGTCAGGGGTGGCAAGAAATTAGGATGTCAAAATGCTTTCATCCACTCAGACTTTTTAAACTATGATGATATTTTTAGTGCCTCTATGGCTGCTTCTCCAATCACCTGTGCAAGTGCTCTGCACATTACAGGTCACTACTGAAAAGTATATTTGAATCTCAATAGCTTCCTTCAACAAGCTTTCAATGAGTTAATTAAATATGTGCTTCTACCATTTAAAAAAGTTAAGGACATATCTACTGTATAACCTTATTTGCGATGCGTTTGCACAACGCAACGTGGCCTATGTGTGATGCAAACCTTAAGTGACATTTATAAACCATGCAAGGCTACTTTGGGTAGCCCTCAGTGGCTCTAGAAATCTAGAGTAAAGCAACGCAGCTCAAATTGCTGCGTTGCCTTACTCTGTGCTGGGGAGCCATTTCATAGGCATTGCTTGGTTGTTCCCATTCAACTCCCATGGTTTTTGATCCATTCCTAGATTTACTAGAAGTGGTAAACCTGGGAATGCAGCTGAAAAGATACACCTCCCCAGAAGAGGTGCAACAAGAAGAAATATTTTTGTACTGCTCCTTGTTTTTTCCCTTTTCTATGTGTGCTTCATTCTGCATTCCTGAAAAGCGTCAGGGGATGGTTTCTGTTTAGGTAGGTGCCCCTTCCTGCACAAAAACAATCCTGCTTGCAACAGTGGCAGCCCTGCAACATACTGCAAGGGTGCCTGCATCGGAGCTAGGCATCCCAAAGGGCACCAGTTCAGGGGAAAAGGTAGGAATGAACCTTATTCTTTTAAATACGGCACACTTCTACCTTTTTCCTGTCCTGTAGTGCAGTGCAGCAAGGTGCCTATCCCTATAAATATGCAGGCACAGAAGAACAATAGGTTTAACTCCCTTCGTGGTAACATTCAGCCCACTTGGGCAAGATTGTAACATGAAGAGATGTAGTTTAAATTGCCATTGTTATTATCAAATCATCAAAAAATAGCCATTTAAAGATTGCCGCAATTGTTTTGCTCCTGCTTCGAGTATAAGGTTTTGTAGTCTGTTTTCATTGTCAATTGGACTTAGAAGCACTGTAATATTAACAGAAACTGTCATGGCGTTTGTTGTCCATGATCAAGGAACCTTTGTTTCCGAAATGCGTCGAGTTTTGTGTTTACCATTAAACTACTCACTATAGCAATTTCTATGTGACTGGGACTTTCGTTTTACCCAGCGGAATATGGATCGCTAAGAGTGAGAGGAATCCAATTGTAATATATATATATATATATATATATATATATATATATATATATGCAAAAAACAAAGGAGAACTCTGGGAAGTTCCCAATTTTAGGTGGAGAGCTGCTCTAGTAAGGAGCACCCTGCAACACCAGCGACACTCTAGATTTGCTCACCTCAAATGTCTGCTTATCTAGCAAAGTTTTTAAGCATAGGATCAGCACAGTGCTATCCTTGCCGAGCCAGATAGTGACAAAGTCTTTTGCCATTTGTACAGCAAAATCTTTAAGCATAGGATTGACATAGTGTCATCCTCGCCGAGCTGTAAAATGACAAAAGCCATTTACCACTCCAGGCACAGTATTACAGCTTTGGACTGGTCAAATACCGTCCAAGCCAACCTGGAATGAGTAAAGCAACCCCTGACACGTGTTTCGCTCTCATTAGAGCTCTTCAGAGGGGTATAGCTTTGTCCAGACAAATATTGATATATATATATATATATATATATATATATATATATATATATATATATGTGGCCTGGTGGCAGTCATCAGTAGGTAGTTATAATTAGGACCATGTTTGCATAGAAAAAGCATTTTTTGACCTGCCTATATCTTTGGCACCATTTGACAAATCTTCAAAAAAGATTCTTGTTGCGCACAGGACGATTCGGGGTGATCCGTCAAGCGGGGGTCAAGAAAAAGGGTGCTCATATAACGTTGTGTTTCCCATGTTAATTCCAATAGGACCTGTCAACACATCTACAGCCTGAACCACACAATGGAATTACACCAAATTTAGCAGAAAGCTAACTGCTGGTACGCAGATTGTGCATTTTGTTATTTGATCCAAATCCGTTCAGTAATTTAGGAGATATTTAAGGGCAAATACATTTGTATATCTCTGGCCGTGAACATTTCGCAAAATTCATAAATGTTTGCGAAAACATGTACGGAAAGAAGCTTTGTAATTGGCTGACCGCAACCTGACTAGAAAGTTGCAATCTGCATTTTATTTCACGTTACACGGTCCCCCAGGGCTGAAAATTCAAATTGAAAGTGGCATAAGGGGTCAGGGTAAAGGTACCCTGACACCAGGGGTGTGATATAGGTGTGTTTTAGGGGCAAATTATAGGTTTATTATAATTTTGCATCACAGAGCGTGATATTTGTGAACATTTGCAAATGTTTGCAAATTTCTGTGAATTCTTCACAAAATATTCATGATTATGGAAGAAATTTGAAAGAAAAACTACAGACATTCATACACTAATTCATTTACTCATATATGCACTTGATAGAGCGTCAGAGCCTTAATAAGTAAACTTACAAGGAGATGCGTTTAGGTCGACAAACCTTTGGACCACGTTTGGGGACTTCCTAGTACGAGATATTTCCTTGGCATCACCAACCAATAAATCAATGAGCAACCAATAATGACAATCAATTTCTCAATAAACAATCAATAGGGATCAATAATTAAACACACCATGACCTTTCGGCCATGAATAACCACACCAATTTAGTTAAGTGTTAAGATATTTATTTCCCTATTAGTTACAATCTAATACCATGTCTGTTAACTTCAATATCAATAAATCACACCAGAAGCACTTCTAATTTGCAATCAGAACACAACTTAATCAAGACATAGACTATAGTAATTCAGTATTTAGACACAACATTTAAAATTAATCAACTTAGCAGAGTATCATTAGTACATGGTTCAACAAAGCAAGAACTCAGTCATTTGTCTATTTGCACACGGTATTAGTGAATGCCATAACAAACCTCAAATTAGCATTAGCATGTTGGGCTTCATGCAAAACATTTAGTGAACACAAATTTAGAAAACATCTATACTAAGGCTTCTATCAAAATAGCAGTTGGTACCTGGAAAGAAACGGCAAACAGACAATCACAATTTGCATCGGATAGTTACCAATCCAACAGATCAGCAATCATCGTCAGTCTTCGTCCTCAGGACGCCAGTCGATTCACCATCGCCAGAGATAGGGCGGGACATAGTCTCGGAATAGCATAGCTAAGAACATATTATTTTCCTCAGATAGAGAAGAAAATAGCATCAAGCAAACGGTGGGCAGGGGATGGTTTAAATGATAGGACAACTAAAGTACGGGCTTGGAGTGTCCGGAGTGGAGAGTGGAGAAAATGGAAAAAGTGGATGGATTCTTCTTGAGTCACGCCGTTAAATCAAAACTAACTATTCCCTAATTGCTCATTGGATAAAGTTTGGTGCATCATTATCTCTGTCCAATAATTTGGTAAGCACCTTTCTAGAATGTTCCACAGTTAACAGTTCCCATGTCACGGATTGGTCCATGTTATTGACGTCTTCAACGGTTGGAATGTCAGGTAGGAAATGTTACACTTTTCGCTCCAGTCAATGACTTAATTGTCTTCTCCTAGTACGTTTAACCTTGCACCTGTTACGAATTAAACTGTTCGATCTAGCAAGAACATCGCCTTGAGCATGTTGGTTCTCATGAGAAAGAATTTACTACGCTACACACATAAAGCTCTTGGAAAAATCCAGCTTTGTGTCCTTCAGGAAAACAACACATTACACGTCAGAAAACACAATTCAATATGAGGTCAGGCAGGTAGGCCCAAACCCTCGCTAAGCTAAAGCCCTCCGTGTTAAGTAAAGCAACTCTCAGCACATAACACTAATTACGATATACTAATACAAATTCAAACATTATTGCATACAATTCAGAATTAATAAGCCTTTTCCATTAGTCTTCGTATACATTGATAACCACAATTTCAAACGTGTGCATTATTTTCTTTGTTAGCACATTTTCTATGCAGCTTCATCACACAATATATTGCAAGTTTTTTGTATTAATATGGCTTTTAAAAGACACACTCCAACACACTTAGCGGCTCAAGCGCCCACTCACACACCCACTCAGACACTCTCGCACCCACTCACACATCCACTGACAGAAACAGGCCCTGTGTCCAACCTGCCCTGCACGCGGCCAAAGGCCATGCCTGGTGCAGGATTGTGTGATTATAAGGGCTGGGCTGTAAGGCCAATTCTAGCGACCAACCCCCTCCCGCCGCGCACAGACGAAGGGGGTTCACGGTGGGGGTTGGAATAAAGTTTAGTAATTAAAATTGCTTTACGCTAAAAAAACGTAGTACTTCACTGAAAAAAAACAAAGATTACAGAGACATTATAGTTAGGTTCTGAATTTACTCCTTCAACACCACAGAAATTCAACAGTTATAGTTGGAGTTCTTTCAAGTAACTATAACTTGTGCCTTAGGTTAACTCGTGCCTTTCACAACAACACACACAGACTGAATAAGCTGTTCACTGAGCTAAGGATTCTGATCCAGTCCCAGACTCTAAATAACACAAGCTGTGTGTGTTTTTTGTGTATACACATCCTTTATATGCAATACAAACTATCACATCTCTTTTTTGTATGGACGTGGAGGACCCAGATCATGTCATCTTTTTCTCCCTCCTTAGTCATTTAAGTGCCAAATACTGTTTAAATACCATGAATCTTTCACACCTCATTTTGATCGAAAAGTGAATGGATTTCTATCATAATCTTTGAAATGAGTGAGGTAACCTTTTCTCATTTACATTGATTGTTCACAGTCATTGATGTGCTGATCATCTATTCAACTAATGTTTTTCCTAAATCAGCCCACAGTGAACCACTGTTTGTTATATACATATATGGAAACCCATGTTCCCCTTGGCATATTGAGTTACCCTTGTGGATTCTGAAGATAGTGAGGCAATGGTAGGACACTTCTCCCCCTATTCCCCTATTCTGCAGCCTCCTTCTTTACCATCTCCTAAAGGTTGGAAGAAAGAGGAAGGCCAGGTCTAGCAGTCTAACCTCAACGGCATTCAGCAGTGGGGCTTCATGTGGGTAGGGCAGTGCTAAGGGTAAAAGGCCCTAGGACTTCTCAGTGTTCAACAGGAAATCAGAGGTTGCCTTTCATTTTTAATAATATTTTATTGATTTGCAGACAAAACAATTCCCAACTAAAGTGAGTACCAGGCAGGATCTAATACACAGCGATGACAATCAGCAGAAATACAATAGTGGAGGTTGCCTTTCATAACCTTATAGACTGTCTTTATCAGGATAAGGTCCTTTCCCTGGAATGTAACATAATTCCAGTAAGGTTCAGTTTGGAGTAGCACATGCCTAGCACTATGTATCCAGACATAGGCGGTCATTCTGACCGCGGCGGTCGGCGGTCGCCGCCCGCCAAGCGGTTCCCGCCGAAAGACCGCGGCGGCCATTCCGGCTTTCCCGCTGGGCCGGCGGGCGACCGCCAGAAGACCGCCGGCCGGCCCAGCGGGACAGCCCCTTCAACAATGAAGCCGGCTCGGAATGGAGCCGGCGGAGTTGAAGGGGTGCGACGGGTGCAGTGGCACCCGTCGCGATTTTCACTGTCTGCACAGCAGACAGTGAAAATCTTTGTGGGGCCCTGTTAGGGGGCCCCTGCACTGCCCATGCCAGTGACATGGGCAGTGCAGGGGCCCCCAGGGGCCCCACGGCACCCGTTTCCGCCATCCTGGTTCTGGCGGTGGACACCGCCAGAAACAGGCTGGCGGGAAGGCGGTCGGAATCCCCATGGCGGTGCTGCAAGCAGCGCCGCCATGGCGGGTTCCCTGGGCCAGCGGGAAACCAGCGGGAAACCAGCGGGAAACCGCCGGCTCCCCTTTTCCGACCGCGGCTTTACCGCCGCGGTCAGAATCGCCCAGGAAGCACCGCCAGCCTGTTGGCGGTGCTTCCGCCGCACTCCATCATGGACCGCCAAGGTCAGAATGACCCCCATAATGTCTGAATGGTGGGAATTTTAGGAAGTGATGTCCTGAACCGGTGAAGTGGTTTCGAAGATCAGGATCATATTTGTTTATTTATGTGTGGGCTTCTCCGCAATCTGGGGTTGGAATAATGCATCTGATGAGATATCAGTTGCTGATCTACTCACAAAGTTTTTCCTTTCTATTCTAATTGGGACATTAGCTGCTCAACACACAGGATACAAATACCTCCTACTAAGTACTCCAAGGTGAAACTGTAAGCTTCTGTGTCTTCCCAGATCAGGCAGCTGATCAAAAATATATGATTTTCTCCCCACCTACACTTATGTACACATGTGGAAGAAAGTCCCCATTTCTAGAAGTGTGGTTGGCTGCCGCATGTACAATTGTGAACCAGGTAGTTGTCTGGTGTGTGCACCCTTAAGTTAATCAGCTGCTACCCGGGTAACCACTGTTGAAAGAACTCCAGACTGCTGTGGTGTGGTGGAAGTCCTGCACAATCAATATCAAAAGTAATAACTTTGGAAAACCTCTCTGTAGGAAGTTGTTTAATTGGCCTTGGGAACTTGGATGTTCAGGACTAAAAAGGGGGGATTGTTCCTTTCATTTTAAACGACTATTCCTTCAGTGCAGAAAAGTGGTCGATTCAAAGGTCAGGGCAGAGTATGTATTACTGCTTCTAGGTCCATGAGTAAGATGGCATCTAATGTTTGCAACTGTCCAACAGCTGCATACTCTTTAGTCCATGAAAGAAAAACCGATCTTAGAATAGATAAGCTTGACAATAAGAATAATATATACCAGGTCAGATAATGCATACATACATAACTCATTGTTTTGAAAACGTTACGTCGATTAATGTATTGGACTAGCGTTTTTTCAAGAAAAAGCGGAAAAAATAGATACATGATGTACTGATAGAAAGATGCACAATGATGCACGCCTGACCCCCAGTAGGGTAAAACCCACTTTAGGATAACAAATGCAGCACAGCATTCACATTTGCTGCGCTAGCTGCACAAGGAGGAAAAAGTGCAGAGCTTGCTAGACCTGAAATCTTTGGCGTAGTTTTTCCTAACATTTTGCCTTCTGACCTCTTTAGAATTCTGTGTACTTTACCACTGCTAACCAGTACTAAAGTGCAGGTGATTTGTACCCTAAAACATGGTGATATCGTCTTATCCACAACTGGCATATTTAATTGACATGTAAGACCCTAGTAAAGTGCACTATATGTGCCAGGGCCTGTAAATTAAAGGCTACCAGAAGGCCTGTAGCGCTGATTGTGTCACCAACTACCCTTTAAACATGTCTTCCGCTGCAGAGTCTGTATGTGCAGTTTTAAACTGCCATTTCGACCTGACAAATGTACCCTCTTAAAGGTCCAAACCTTTCTTTTTATTACATATAAGACATGCCTAAGGTAGGCCCTTGTTAGCCCTGAGGGCAGGGTGCAGTGTATTTAAAAAGTTGGACATGTATTTTTAAGTTCAATATGTCCTAGTAGTGAAAAACGATCACATTTGTTTTTCACTACTGCAAGGCCTATCTCTCCCTAGGTCAACATTGAGGTTACCTTGAAGCAACCTTTAACTGTGACTTTCAATTGAGAAGGGATACAAATTTGGAGTTTGGTGTCTCTGGACTCTCAATTTAAAATCACAAATTATTGTGAGGTCGAATTTTAAATTGTAAGTCTAAAAATGCAATTTTTAAAAAGCTGTCATTTTCTTACTTTAACCATTATGTGACTCAGCCTGTCTCTAAATACACGTCTGAGGTGGGTGACAGCTCGGCTTTGTGCATTTCCTCTAGATAGTCACACACAAAGCTGAGCTGGGGTCTGACATTTCCATCCTGATGGCCCATCACCAGGCTGATGGGTCTTCCTGGGCTAGATGGGAGGGAGGAGCTGACACTTACACCTAAATGGGGCTGTGCCTCTCCCTGCACAGAGGGCTGCATAACCACCATGTAGAGTTTCTGGAGCCAGAGAAGGAAGGGCAGGGTCCTTGTGCACTTTAAAGGCATCTCTTTGAAGTCCCCCCACTTCAAAGGCTCAACTGGTTATAAGTATTGGACCCCAAACCCCACCAAATTAGAACACTGCTGGAACTAAGGATATCCTGCCAGGAGGAACAGCTGCTGGGCAGCCAGGAGGGACTGCCACTTTGCTAACTGAGTTGCTGTATTGTCCTGCTGCTTGTTGCCAGGGAGTGAGAATGACTGGACCTGCTCTCTACATCCTTGAATCTAGGTTCTCCAAGCACTTGTTGGTTTGTCTCCTGTCCTTCAAGTCTCCCGGCTATCAAAGACTTCCCTCCACTTTGCTTCAGCTGCTGCACTGTGCCATCTGTGAGTCCTCCCTTGCCTGAGGTGCTAATCCAGTCCTTGACCTCAGAAGTGGTGTTCTGAAGCTGTTTCTCTGCAAGAATCGGCGCATCCAGGCTATTGCACTTCTCAAAACTGATGTAATGCCCTGTGATGCAGTGCCAATCCGATGACAACCCAGGACCCGACTACGAGGTTTGACTGTGATGCATCTACCTGACTGCTTGGATCAGAATTAACACCAACACTTGCTCCATCCAAGGTACTGTTTCAGTGTGCTCTCAATGAGTCCTGTAGCCGAACTGCCCTCTGTCGTGGTCAGCCTGAACTTTGAATTTACCCCGGTCTAGTGCGAACTCAAGTGACCTTTTAGCACTATTGACTTCTAAGCACTGCTTTTGGATTTCATCTTTAAAAATTCATCTCTCGACTTCTATTTATTGGATTTTGTAATTTTGGTCTTGTTTTACTCATATAAATATTCTCTATTTTGTAAACTGCTGTGGAGTCTTTCTGTGCTGTTTTCCCTGTGTTACTTTAATTTAAGTGTAGCATAAATACTTTAAACTTTGCCTCTTAAATTAACCTGACTGCTCAGTGCCAAGCTACCACAGAGTGAGCGGAGGCACATTTAAGTTGTGACTTACCCTGACTAGGATTGTGATCCCTACTTGAACAGCGTGCATAACTCTGCCAACTACAGACCCAAATTCTAACATTGGTTATCAGTGGTGAGGATAGGACCTGTTTTTGTGCAGTACCTTACAGTACTTTGGTGTACAATACGATCTACATCTAGACCAATTCAAATCAATTGTCTCTGATCCCCACTGGCACTTTTTTCCTGATCTCTTTAATTGTCATTAAAAAAATAAAATAAAATTATTCTCCCTGATTGGCATTTTTGCTTTTTATCCTGAATCATGTCTCTGATTGGAGGTCCCATAGCTGCATCTGGAACTGCAAGCATGGATTGTGCGATGTTCTTGTTGGAGACGTACACATTGAAACAACTCAAAGATTTTTGCAAGGGGTTTAAGGTCTCTTCCAAAGACTTCACCAAGAAGGTGGAGCTGCAAAAGGTGCTGAGGGACTGGCGGAGATCTAGAGATGCAGCCAAAGAGACCACAGAGGATGATGATGAGGAGATAGAGGATAATGACAAGCTGGAACAGAATTCAGTGGAGATCTAGGACTGCCTGTGGGAAAAGGGAAACCAGCCTGTGGGGAGAGATGGACCTCCTCCAGGGCCCTGTCCTTTAACGCCCTGTCACCAGAGGAGCTGGCAAGCACAAGTGAGGAGAGGAAATTAAAACAATTAAAATTAGAGCTGGCTAAGCTCTAATTGGAACAGGAAAGAGTCTTGGATGAGAAACAATTGGAAATTATAATTATTTCAGCTCAGGAACTGAGCTTGGGCTCAACGCCCGATCCCTCTGCAAACATGCCACATAAATGTGGGATACCATCACCTCCCTCTCACCAGATGCTACCTTCATCACCAAAACCTTGCTAAACCCCTCCTTGGACCCCAACTTCACCTCAGCAACACCTAACAACTAAAAGTTCATACACTGAGACAGCACCTACAAACGTAGTGGGGCATCGCCATCCTATTCAAGAACAACATTCAATGCATTTCCACCAACGATGACACCTCATCCTTTATGAAACATCTCAATTTGCAACTAAAATCCAATACCAAAACTACCCTAAGAGGCATCCTCATATACAGACCCCCAGAACCCCAACCAGCCTTCTGCTACGTCATCCCCAACATCATGGCACCACTAGCCATCGACTCCAACCACTCCATTCTGCTCGGTGACCTCAATTTTCACATTGACGACCCCAACAACGCCAAACCCACCACCCTCCTCAAGAACCTGAGCAGCATAGGCCTCACCCAACTAGTCAACGTACGTACGCACAAGGCCAGACACACTCTCGACCCTCTCTACACCTCCTGAGACATATTATGAGGACATATATTTAACCAACACGGGGGGATTAAGTTTAGTTTTTTCTCTTCCACAAGGTATTGAGATAATAATCAGGGGATCTATATGCACTAGTTTAATAATTATTTTTTCCTACACATAACGGTGAAGGTTTGGGGAGAATCACAAGATACCGTATTTCAATGAATTTTGGGTATCAACCCTATTTCTCCCCACAGATAACTGAGAGTGCTGACAAACTACAAGTGTACCTAGCAGCACAAATCAGTTTACCTCCTGATCAAAGGACAGGTAGGGACTTATTATAAATACAGGGACAGGACGATGGTGCTGACGAAGGCAGCATGACCCAAGTTGGCATTGTGAATAGGCCGAAACATGTTGACCTTTTACAGAGATTGGGGTGTACGGGTAACTAATTCCTAAAAACACCACCAATAACATTTGTAATCCTGTCCAGGCTGCACTAGAATAAAATAGGATAAATGGTGAGCCTGAGTCAGTTTTATATATATTTTTTTCTGTTGTTTGTCTTTGGTCCCTGTGCCATTAGTGTTGGTCTTGTCTTATGTGCTTTTATGTTCCCCCACCCTAACTGCTCCACTCTGAAGGGGATTTATATCTCAGAGTGTGTTAGCAGGGCCCTATGATGAAGCATGCCACAAGTTGTGGGTGAGGGCCGTTTTTTCCACAAAAAAAAAATAGTTTGAACTAGTCTGGTTTTGACACCAGACATCATTCCTTGTCCTTTTTTGTGAGATTATTAATCCACCCTGGAATCCTTATAGTAGAACAGCCCACAAAACAGCCCTCAGGAACTACCACTAACAACTCAAGGAGGCCAAGAGGGCAGCCATCACGACCCGAATTGACTCAGCATCCAACCGCACAAAAGAGCTTTTCAAAATAGTCAAAGAATACTCCAATCCAGCAGCCACAGAGAACACCATCCATCCCTCCAAAGAACTTTGAAACACCCTCTCAGACTACTTCCACAGCAAGGTCATCACCGTCTACAACAACTTTGACACCCCAACCCACGATCTCTAACCTCAGCTCTCACAACCCCTCAGCGCACACCAACAGCATGATCTCCACGTGTGCACAGCTCACCACTCAATCCACCTCAGCCATTATGTCATCCATTCACTCCGGGGCACGCACCGACCCATGCCCCCACCACTTGATCAACCTCGGAATCAACCTCATCAGCACTTAACTCACCAGCTTCCTCAACACCTCAGAAGTATTTCTGGACAAATGGAAACATGCAGAAATCAAACCCCTCCTGAAAAACCCTCCACCAACCCCAACAAGCTCAAGAATTACTGACCCATCTCTCTACTGCTCTAGCCATCCAAAGTAATAAAGCAGGGCATCAATCAGCAGCTCACCAGCTACCTGGAAGAAAACAACCTACTGGATACCTCGCAATAAAGTTTTTCTTCCAGCCACATCACCACCACTGAAGACATCAGAGCACTCCGAGACCACAGGAAAGCTGCTGCCCTGATCATCCTTGACCTAGTAGCTGCGTTCAACAGACTCTACAGCATTGGAATACAAAACAACACCCTCAACTGGATTGCCTCCTTCCTAACAGGATGCACTCAGAGCATCCGAATCCCTGCTTTCACCTCCGCACCCAAGGGAATCATTTGTGGTGTACCATAAGGTTTATCCTTCAGCCCCACTTCGTTCAATACCTACATGACCTCCCTGGCCAACATCGCTAGATCCCATGGACCCAACATCATCTACAAATGACTGATTGATTGATTGATCTGGGCACCAATGCCAGGCGTGTTGAGTCCAGCAGTGACAGTGGCAGCCATTCTTCTGTGCCTTCTGAGAGGTGGGTCCACATACCCACAGGTCTGTTGTCTGACTTTGTGGCGGGCGACAACATAAACAAATGGTTTGAGGCCTATGAAATTGTTTCTCAGATGCACCAGGTCCCTGAGGAGGATTGGGGAGCTAGTCTTTGGAGGCACATTCAAAGGGAGGTGAGAAACACTCTACTGGCCCTAGAGGGGAGAGACAGGATGTGGCATTTTCCCATGAAGGAGGGCCTAATCAGAAAGTTTGGTCTGACCCCAGAGAAGAACAGACAGAAGTCCAGAGACAGTCAGAAGCTTTCCTAACAGATCTGGGTGGATTGTGTAGATTCCTTTTGCAAGAGACAGAGGGGGTCATTCTGACCCTGGCGGTCTTTGATCGCGAATGACGGAAGCACCGCCAACAGGCTGGCGGTGCTTCCAAGCCCATTCTGACTGCGGCGGTAAAGCCGTGGTCAGAAAACCGTGGCCGGCGGTTTTACCGCCGTTTTTCCCCCGGCTGGGCGAATCCGCCAGGGCAGCGCTGCCCTGGGGATTCTGACCCCCTTCCCGCCAGCCTGTTCCTGGCGGTTTTCACCGCCAGGAAGAGGCTGGCGGGAACGGGTGTCCTGGGGCCCCTGGGGCCCCTGGGGCATGGGCAGTGCAGGGGCCCCCTAACAGGGCCCCATGAAGCTTTTCACTGTCTGCTTAGCAGACAGTGAAAAGAGCAACGGGTGCAACTGCACCCGTCGCACGCCCGCAACACCGCCGGCTCCATTCGGAGCCGGCTTCTGTGTTGCAGGCCTCCTTCCCGCTGGGCCGGTGGGCGGTAACATGGTTAGCGCCCGCCGGCCCAGCGGGAAGGTTGAAATGCCGGCAGCGGTCTTTTGACCGCGTAGCGGGCAAATTGCGGTTCCGGCCTGGCGGGCGGCAATCGCCGCCCGCCAGAGTCAGAATGACCGCCAGAGTCAGGTTCAACCACAATGGTTCAGTGAGTGTCAACAGGAAGGGCTCTACAAGGGAGATGCCAAATGTTCCAAACGGGCACAGTACCCCACTGGTGACCAGTCTCTGGGGTTGGTTAATGTAGCGCTTGTGGAGGAGATTGTCTCAGGTAGTTTTGAAGAGAGTGTAGAATTGACCCTCGTTCCCCTGGGTGATAGAGAGATGGTACAAAGAACTCACATGCCTGACAATACTAAGATGTACAGTCAGAGGGTATCCATAAATGGCCAGAGGGTGGAGGCTTTGAGAGCAAGAGGATCCAGCATGACTGCTGTCAGGTGTCATCTGGTGTCTTCAGAGGAGGTCGTCCCTAACAAGTTCCACCAAGTTGTTGCAGCTTCTAAACCATGAGAGCCACTACCCAGTGCTGGTTCCCTTTTCTAGTGGTGGGGGGTTCTCAGGTCTGCTTAAGATAGCTGTGAGTCTGCCCAATGCCTCTGGATTGTCTACTGGGCAATGACCTGAAGCATACCATCTGGAAGGAGGTGGAGCTCAGGTCACGCTTGGGAATGTTGTGGTTGCCTGAGTGTGTGTGCCTGACCAGACTGTCCATGGCAGCTAGAGAGAGTGTTCAGAAGTACCTGTAGCCTGGAAAAATGGCCCAGGGTCATGCCAAGAACAAGAAGGTCAAGGGTTATGGGAAATCCCCTCCTGATATTTCCACAGTCTGAGAGGAGGCTGAACCTGATGGGGAGGGCCCAGTACCTACGGTGGAGATAGTGGGCGAACTGGGGAACCTGTCTGAGCTCTCCAACTGGCAGCAAGAAGGGGTTCCCACCAGGGAAGAGTTCTGCAAGGTGCAGAAGGAGTGCCCTACTCTTGTGGGTCTTAGGCAGCAGGCTGAGGACAGGCAGATGGTGACATCCCGGGCAAGCACCTGATTTACTGGTATAATGAGCTCTTGTAAAGCAAGTCTAAGGTTCCTGAGACCAGTGCAAAATGTGTGTTGGTGGTCCCCCAGTGCTACAGGGCCTTCATACTGGGTCTGTCTTATGATATGCCACTGGCAGATCATTTGGCGCAAGACAAGACCTTTGTCAGGCTTGTCACCTACTTTTAATGGCCTACAAATGAGGAAGGCCTTAGCTGCGTACTGTAGGACCTGTCCTACCTGCCAGGCCAGTGACAAGTCATGGGGAAAGTGCTAGGCCCCCCTGCAATCTTTATCTGTCATTGGCCGCCGTTTTAGGAGGGTTTGCATTAACATTGTGGGGCCTCGGGATCCCAAAACAGCCATGGGAAACAAATTTGTTCTGGTCCTGGTGGACCATGCCGCCCAGTATCCTGTAGTTATGCCTCTGAGAACAGTGACTGCACTTACCATGGCCAAGGCACTGATGGGGATCTTTACCCATGTGGATTTCCCCAAGGAGGTGGTATCTGACTGAGGTACCAACTTCTTGGCTAACTGAATGAAGGGCATGTGGAAGGATTGTGGGGTAACCTACAAATTCTGCACTCCATAACACCCCCAAACCACTGGGTTGGTGTAAGGAAATGCCTCCTTGGCATGGTTACCCCCTGACTTTTTGCCTTTGCTGATGCTATGTTTTGATTTGAAAGTGTGCTGAGGCCTGCTAACCAGGCCCCAGCACCAGTGTTCTTTCCCTAACCTGTACTTTTGTTTACACAATTGGCACACCCTGGCATCGAGGTAAGTCCCTTGTAACTGGTACCCCTGGTACCAAGGGCCCTGATGCCAGGGAAGGTCTCTAAGGGCTGCAGCATATCTTATGCCACCCTGGGGACCCCTCACTCAGCACGGACACACTGCTTGTCAGCTTGTGTGTGCTGGTGAGGACAAAACGAGTAAGTCGACATGGCACTCCCCTCAGGGTGCCATGCCAACCTCACACTGCCTATGCAGTATAGATAAGTCACCCCTCTAGCAGGCCTTACAGCCCTAAGGCAGGGTGCACTATACTATAGGTGAGGGCACCAGTGCATGAGCACTGTGCCCCTATAGTGTCTAAGCAAAACCTTAGACATTGTAAGTGCAGGGTAGCCATAAGAGTATATGGTCTGGGAGTCTGTCCAACACGAACTCCACAGCACCATAATGGCTACACTGAAAACTGGGAAGATTGGTATCAAACTTCTCAGCACAATAAATGCACACTGATGCCAGTGTACATTTTATTGTAACATACACCCCAGAAGGCACCTTAGAGGTGCCCCCTGAAACCTTAACCGACTACCCGTGTAGGCTGACTGGTTTTAGCAGCCTGCCACACTCGAGACATGTTGCTGGCCACGTGGGGAGAGTGCCTTTGTCACTCTGTGGCTAGTAACAAAGCCTGCACTGGGTCGAGATGCTTATCACCTCCCCCTTGCAGGAGCTGTAACACCTGGCGGTGAGCCTCAAAGGCTCACCCCCTTTGTTACAGCACCACAGGGCATTCCAGCTAGTGGAGTTGCCCGCCCCCTCCGGCCACGGCCCCACTTTTGGCGGCAAGGCCGGAGGAGATAATGAGAAAAACAAAGTCACTGGCCAGTCAGGACAGCCCCTAAGGCAACCTGAGCTGAAGTGACTTTGACTTTTAGGAATCCTCCATCTTGCTGATGGAGGATCCCCACAATAGGGATAGGAATGTGACCCCCTCCCCTTGGGAGGAGGCACAAAGAGGGTGTAGCCACCCTCAGGGCTAGTAGCCATTGGCTACTGCCCACCCTTACCTAAACACACCCCTAAATTCTGTATTTAGGGGCTCCCCAGAACCTAGGAACTCAGATTCCTGCAACCTAAGAAGAAGAGGTGTGCTAGGCTGAAAAAACCCTGCAGAGAAGACGGAGACACCAACTGCTTTGGCCCCAGCTCTACCGGCCTGTCTCCCCACTTCTAAAGACACTGCTCCAGCGACGCTTTCCCCAGGGACCAGCGACCTCTGAATCCCTAGAGGACTGCCCTGCTCTAGAAGGACCAAGAAACTCCCGAGGACAGCGGCCCTGTTCACCCCAAGACTGCAACTTTGTTTTCAAAGAAGCAACTTCAAGACAACTGCGTTTCCCGCCGGAAGCGTGAGACTTGCTACTCTGCACCCGCGCCCCCGGCTCGACTTGTGGAGAAACAACACTTCAGGGAGGACTCCCCAGCGACTACGAGACTGTGAGTAGCCAGAGTTGCCCCCCCTGAGCCCCCACCGCGACGCCTGCAGAGGGAATCCCGATGCTCCCCCTGACCGCGACTGCCTGACTCCCAGATCCCGACGCCTGGAAAAGACTCTGCACCCGCAGCCCCCAGGACCTGAAGGATCGGAACTCAAGTGCAGGAGTGACCCCCAGGAGGCCCTCTCCCTTGCCCAGGTGGTAGCTACCCCGAGGAGCCCCCCCCTTGCCTGCCTGCATCGCTGAAGAAACCCCTTGGTCTCCCATTGATTTCAATTACAAACCCGACGTGTGTTTGCACACTGCACCCGGCTGCCCCCTGCTGCTGAGGGTGTACTCTCTGTGCTAACTTGTGTCCCCCCCGGTGCCGTACAAAACCCCCCTGGTCTGCCCTCCGAAGACGCGAGTACTTACCTGCTGGCAGACTGGAACCGGGGCACCCCCTTCTCGATTGAAGCCTATGCGTTTTGGGCACCACTTTGAACTCTGCACCTGACCGGCCCTGAGCTGCTGGTGTGGTAACTTTGGGGTTGCTCTGAACCCCCAACGGTGGGCTACCTTGGACCCAAACTTGAACCCTGTAGGTGGTTTACTTACCTGCAAAAACTAACTAACTCTTACTCCCCCCATGAACTGTGAAAATTGCACTGTGTCTACTTTTAAAATAGCTATATGTGATTTATATGAAAACTGTGTATGCTATTTTGATTATTCAAAGTTCCTAAAGTACCTACCTGCAATACCTTTCATTTAAAGTATTACATGTAAGATTTGAACCTGTGGTTCTTAAAATAAACTAAGAAAATATATTTTTCTATACAAAAACCTATTGGCCTGGAATTGTCTCTGAGTGTGTGTTCCTCATTTATTGCTTGTGTGTGTACAACAAATGCTTAACACTACTCCTTTGATAAGCCTACTGCTCGAACACACTACCACAAAATAGAGCATTAGTATTATCTCTTTTTGCCACTATCTTACCTCTAAGGGGAACCCTTGGACTCTGTGCATACTATTCCTTACTTTGAAATAGTGCATACAGAGACAACTTCCTACAGTTGGTCGAGAGATTCAGCTCAACCCTCAAGGGCAGGATAATGGGTCTACTGGGTCTAACTGAAACCATGAGGCGTAAGTTGGACGTCCTCCTGCCATGCCTGTTGTTCTCCTACAGGGAGGTACCGCAGAAGGGGGTTGGCTACAGCCCCTTTGAACATCTGTATGAACTCCTGTGAGAGGGACCCTCCCTCTGGTGAAAGAGGGCTGGGAGCAAACGCCCGGGAAAGTCACCCAGGATGTTGTCAGTTACATGCTGGCCTTCTGCAACCAGCGACTATATTTCAGGAAACTTGCCCAAGAGAACCTAGAAGCCTATCTCCTGCATGATTCCTGGCCGAAGGATTAATCTCCTATTAACAGTCCATCTTTGTAGCTGCATTCGTGCTGGCAGTTCAGATTTTAACTATGGTGCTGTGTGATCTGTTAAATGAATGGGAGAGAACTCTATCTCTAGAATTCTCTCACTACTATCAACAAAAAATAGTCAATCCTTGAGTAGTGCCCATTCTTCTTACTAAAACATTAGTAATCCCTACGGCTCCCATTTAGCCTGCACTAAATGTTGCATACATTGAAATTATATCTTACCACTTCGACCTCTGCATTTCCCTTGAATAGAATAGCTACTCCCTTTGTGCATAATTGCTGGTCTGTGGCTACGATGCTCTCAATCCACTTGTGTTTTGCAAAAAGCTCCCTACACTCTGACTTCAATAAGTGGGTTTCCTGCAACAAAATGACTTGGGCTGAACTATCTCTCAAATACTGAAGAATCAGACGCTTCCTCCTCCTTACCCTCAACCCAATCTAACACAAGACTGACTGGGGTTGTCCCCTCTGCCTGTCATCCCTTTCCCCCATAGTTTCCAGAATCTGTCTTTTCCAGATCTTCGCCAATGATTATACCCTACCTAGACTAAATGAGGATTTTTTTTATTTTTCTCCTCATTCTCCCCACCTTGTGTTCTTCCTCTCCCAACCCTCGGAACCCTCCAACCCCTTCCTCGTGGCATTCTATGCAAATTCAATCTCACACCTGTTGGAACTACTTTAAAACATTAGGTTTTTCCTCTAAATAGACTTCTAGGTTTACACCCCTTTTTCCCTTCAGTTGCATTCTGGGCTATAAAGTTGTCCAAATCTTTTGGGGCTAGTAAGTTGTTCATTTTAATATCCCACATGACTTTCAAAATTGCTGGGAACCTCAACGGAACCACTGCCCCCATTCTTTTAAGGTCCTCCATACATTTAGTCAGTTTCCCACTGCATGTTTGCTGCAGCACTAGACATGTCAGACCTTATGTTGAATAAGGTCTCTTGGACTTGCAGAGACATTTCCTTTAATGCTGCACCCAGAATTTTCTCTTTGACCACATATGACTGAAAGTTGTCCAGTATCTTCCTAGGCCTCTTATATCATGGATTCAGTTTAAAGGGATCCTGATGCACTTTTTGAATTTCAGTCCCCTCCACTCCTGCCTTGACTTCCAAAATTCTGCTATTATGCCTTCTTGAGCTATTTTCCATTCTTTCTGGTTTCTCTGACATCTCCTTCTCTCTGTGCCTTCGTTGGGCTACCTCTTGTGTACTCCCACTTACTGCTAAGCTTAATTCCTGAACCGTGCTCTCAAACACACCTGTGCGCTCAGACAAACTCAACATTTCCTCCTCCAAACTTAAACATGTTTCCTGTATCGATTTTTGGTTCACTCCAGAGGTTGATAAGAGCTCTCTATTTTATTGCGACAGCTGAGATAAACATCTCCTGAACTGCTCCCCAATGTGTAGAATTGCTCCCACCACTAGCAACCATCTGATCTGGTGGCATAGATGAGAAAAGCCCTTCTCTCACCTATCTTCATTTTCTATCACCCTTCCATTCCCACTTGCTTGCACCATGCTCACTCCATCCAAGGGTGTAAATGTATTTGCAATAGGAACGTCTGGATGAGTTATTGGGGTTTAAGCATCTATTTCCACCATCTTCTCCTCACTCAGGGCCTTACCATTCCTCCTGAGATCCTGGTACTGTTCACGGTGTTCACCTTGAAATAGGACTTCAGTGAAAGTGTCACTCTCGAGGGGCTTCGTACATCGCTGGTTATTTCCTTAACCACAGGGTCCGGCCTCAAAGGCACTTTATTCAATGGCTTCCTTGTATGTTGTGGGCTAGATCCTGCTGATTGCTAAGCCTGTTGGCTGCTTCTCCCTTTCCCACCTGCAGTCCGAGTACCTGGTACTTCTAGCAATAAGGTTTTAGACAGTAACCTGTACCATTTGCCCAGTACCTTGCCCCCTTGGGCCACCTTACCCTCAGTTGACTGCTTCTTTTTGTATGCTTTGCCCCTGGGCCAATTGCTGTCAATTTTCCCTCTTCTCTGTTCCTCAGTGCTCCACCACCGGCCCTGCTCGACACTAGAACACCACACTGAGCCTCCCAGGTAGCAGCCTGAGTGCCACAGCGTGTGCAGTCTTTGCCAATGCTCCCCGCAATGGCTCTGCTTCTGCATCAGAGGAGGAGACACTGAGCTGCCCTGGTGTTGCTGAGCACACTCGCTGTGGCAAACCAGTACAACTCGGTTTCCCACTTTTACATTGACATGTTGTTGGATGACTCGATTACACATCCCAGCAGCCCAGAAGCTGGTCTTGACAGATTGAGAACAGGTTACGGTGCTGCGCTGAACTACTCTGTGTCCCCAAGGGCAGAGCTACCAACCGGCTGCACTAGCAGGCCGCCATGTTCCCGCCGCATCCCAAAGTGGCTAGTATTTGAAGTGTTCCCAATTTTCCAAAGGTAGCAGGAATATAGGTGTGTTTACCAGTATTTTCTGGTCCGGAATTGTTTACTGTTTATTCTACTGTGTGTTGGTCAGGATTATACTGTTTCACTCTTGCTGCAGACACCACATAGAAAGCCACTAGCCTATTTCAGTGCCCCTGAGTTCACAGGAGAGACACATCCTAAACCATTCACCCACAGACTGAGGTAGCACAAACTGGAGGGCACTTAAACCACACCGCATCTATCTAATCATGTCTTCTGCCACTTAGTGGACTTGTCATCTCCAGCCAGGAAGGTGAGCAAGAAACCCTGTTCACTGCCTCAACATGCCTGGTTCATTCCACCACCAGCCACACAAGAAACTCAAAGACATCTGATGTGATAAATTATTAATGTTGCTTATTTGCTAGTTAAAAATATTCAAAGAACAATGAAATGTTCAGGTGGTGGTTTTATTTTGTGTTCATTAGTGCTCTAGCCTGCACAACAGATGCTGGTGTGAAGTGAAACGAAGAGACACATAATAGACTAGGTGAAATAAGGATTGTAGAGGGTTAGAGGGTTAGCAGATTCAAACAAAAAGTGCTTATAAGTGACCTGAAGTTTGCTTTCCAGGGTTAGTTTGAAAACATGTGGCACTTATAGTACACATTTTTCTTTGTGGCAAAGGCTGTTTTATTTGGAAGACTGTTAAGTTCACATAAACACCATTCTTTGGCTTACTCATACACACTATCAATGCCTTATCTATTTTCTAACAGGTTTGCCTTTCCCCCTTCCTCTAAAATACAATCCTTCCTCTGTGTCTCCAATAAACATTCGATTGACTCTTCAAGTTGTATCTTTAGGATATTTGACCTTTAATTCTTCATCTAATTAACCTTAAACACGTCAGTCTTTTTGTAGAGCCTAACCACACTAGGCCTAGGACTTCCTTCTAGTTCACTCCATACAGATCTCTCTTCCCTCACATTTTTCCTCCCTTCAGTTTCCTTCTTATGAAATTCACCTATTCGACGGTCCCTCTTTGCTTGCTTCCTGTAGTAACCTTATAGAGTTCCTTAATTGCGTAAAAGAATGAGGTGGACTGCAATGTGCGGAAGGAAATATATTTTCCTTGAGTGCATGTATAACATTTCCATCCCTCTATTGGGTGGCCAACCGACTGACTATATCATGTCCACTATTCGTTCCTCTGTCCTTCCCCAATCTCCCAGGATGCAGAGAGTTCCCTCCCCTCCAACTGGGGCCCAATATTTAGTGGACAAAGGTAACCAGATTGCTGACTTCTTGTAAAGTAGGCTAACATTAGCAAACTTTCTTTTCAGGACTAGAGTGTGATGTTGTTTGGACTTTTTTTTTAAATTCTACCCTGTTCTATTGAGACAAGTGTATCTGGACTCTTCTTTTAGTCTTTTATGGTAACTTTCTGTCAAAAAAATATAGGATTATATAAGGAATTACTTATCATTATTGCAGTGCTGAAAGGCATCTTGCACCACCTCTCTTACTCTTCCCTACTTTTTGTTTACTTAAATCTGTTTAGTTCTGCGCATCTGTTCTTTTCTTTTCTAATAGCCATATTGATGGAGTGAGGGCCTCATTTGGAGGCTGGTGTGGCAGGTACGCATCTATACATCAACACATCTCCCAACCTACCAAAACCTGCAGTTCTCTCACTTTATTTAAAGTCATATGATATGCTATGTTTACACCAGTGGAGCTTCTGCTGGCTCTTATGGGGTTGGTCTTGGCACCATTTACCGGGTCACCCCCAAACATGCTGCCTTTACCCTCCTATTTTTCTGAAATGTGTTTTAGTTGATGTTAGGACTCTGCACTTTACCACTGCTAGTGTTAAAGTGCTTGTGCCCACTCCACTACAGATGCGAAAACTGGCTTACACCTGATGGGCATGTTTAATTCACTTACAAGTCCCTTGTAGAGTGGTACACCATATACCTAGGACCTGTAACCTAAATTCTACTAGTGGGCCTGCAGCACTTATTGTGCCACCCACTTCAGTAGCCTCTGGAACATGTCCCAGGTCTGCTATTGCAGCCTGAATGCACTATCAGACTGCCAATTTGACTTGTCACTATAACCCCCTTGCCAAGCCTTAAACTCCCCTTTTCCTGTATATACATCACACCTAAGGTAGGCCCTGGGTAGCCCAAAGGGCAGGGTGCATTGTAAGTAAAAGGTTGGACATGCACTTTTTAGGTTTTACTTGCCCTGGTAGCAAAAAACTGCTAAATTTGTTTTTCATGACTATGAGGACTACCTCTCAGATAGGATAACACTGGTTTGTCTTATTATATTTAACAAGTGCAACCTTTTGATTGGAAACCTGTGCCTATTTCATGTTTAGTGTCTGAGAAATTGTAATTTTAATCCCTCTCTAATGGTAAAGTCAAATTTTAAGTCACAAGTTTAAAAATGCAACTTTTAGAAAGTTGGCATTTTCGTATTTTAACTATTTGGTGCCTGCACCCTGTTCCCAGATCACATGACTGGGTGTAGTTAGCAGGTTGGACTTTGTTTATTTGTCCCACACATCTACATAAAAGAAGGATTAGGTGTGCTGGATGGCCCATCACTGGCAGGGTGCGTGGGGCGAGCTGAGCAGTGCCCCACTTGCACCTGAATATGCTGCATCATGACTTCACCCAAAGGATCTGTCACCCCTGCATTGCTTGTGCAGACAGATAGCAGCCAGGGCAGGGGAAGCAGGAAATGTCAAGCATTTCAAAAGGAATTCTCTAGAATCTTCTCTTATTTCAAAGAAGGCACTAGATATAAAAATAGAACCCTCAGACCCATTCTTCAGTTCACTTTCTGGACCAATAGAGGACTCTCAGAGGATTGCCTGCTGCTGTGGCTGCTTTGTACACCACAAGGCTGCTTTTCTGCACCTGGAAGAACTGCTTTGCAGTCTGGATCCTGCTTTTAACCCTCAGAGGCCTGCCCTGCAGCCTGAACCCTGTTCCACTGCTTGAGAATAGTACTACTAGAGTGACACCAAGGGCTGGTTGGCTGGCCTCCTTATCAGAACCTCAGGGACACAAAAGGATCCAACCATCTTGAACCTCAACCTGGACCTGGCCTGAGTGAGTCCTAATCCCTCAAGTGGCGCCCCTCTAGTCCTGGACTCTTGGGTCTGGTTTTAAAAATTAAGGCTGGCAGATAGCCAAAGCCAAAACTTGAGAGGAGACCAGGACCAACCTGCTCATCAATCCACCCAAGGTGCACAGTTGACCTGATTTTGAGGCAGTGCCCACTATGTTCTTCTCTGCAGCAGTAAATCCAGTTCAATGATCCTTCGCCAAACGGGAATCTGAGCTTGTGAAATTGAAGTCAGCTACAGTTTCCAGCCTCGTCCTGCTGGAGATTTGACTTCCAAAAAAGAGACTACGTCTGGACATGGAAATGTTCACTGGAACTTTATCTAGCTGCTCCTGGAGAACTATGCCTTAGAGACTTTTTGCTGTCATTTCTTCTAAGTCCAAAGGTAAGCGTTGACTGGACCTAATCTATTTTTTTGTATCTGACTCGCTCTCCATCGCAGTCAGCCATATTTTTCTACTGGATGTCTACGGTTGGTGCTTTGATCTTTTAAGCACTAGTTTTTACCTCAATCTTTAAAAGTTCATAAATTCATTTATACTGACTGATTTATGTTTTCATTTTGGTGCCGAATCATTTAATACTTTTTCTAAATTAGTGTGGAATCTTTCTTGTATTGTGTTTGCACTCTCTTACTATCTGTATGCTGTCTAAATACTTTACATATTGTCTCAAAGTTAAGCTTGATTGCTTTTGTGCAAAATTGAAAGAAGGTTAAGCACAGGTTAATTTATTAACATTTGGGGTTCACCGTGACAGGGATTGTGACTGTTGTATGAGCAGGGTCAACAGCCCATTCAACCAATAACCCAATTTCTCACAAATGGCACACGTTTTTGATCATGTTAAAGATAACACACCATGGACTTGCGTGCAGGACAAGAGCTCCATGCACATTAGGGCCATTGTTTTTTTATTTTCAAGAAACAAAGTCTTGCTGTGGAAATATGATTCATGAAAAGAAAAAAAAAACATTTGCTGAAAAGGCACATAGAACATGGCACCCTCTGTGCATAGTTTCAGCACCTTCAGTGGAGCGACCACAGTGGCAACTCTGCAAAATGCAAGATCCCCACCTATCTTAAGTACATCATTACATATGGAAGGAGTTCCTCTGCCAGGAGAGTGGATGCCATAGCCTCCACTGATCCCATGGCCAGTAGGCTGCGCCCAGAGCCAAAATGCCTCTCTAAATTCTTAGAATAGGGCTTTGTTTAAATATTTCAAAACATTAGGGCGGTCATTCCAACCGCGGCGGCCATTCTGGCTTTCCCGTTGGGCCGGCGGGCGACCGCCAAAAGGCCGCCCGCCGGCCCAGCGGGAAAGACCCAGCAACGATGAAGCCGGCTCCGAATGGAGCCGGTGGAGTTGCTGGGGTGCGACGGGTGCAGTGGCACCCGTCGCGATTTTCAGTGTCTGCAAAGCAGACACTGAAAATCATTATGGGGCCCCCAGGGGCCCCACGACACCCGTTCCCGCCATCCTGTTCCTGGCGGTAAAAACCGCCAGGAACAGGATGGCGGGAAGGGGGTCGGAATCCCCATGGATTCCCTGGGCCAGCTGTAAACCGGCGGGAAACCGCCGGTTCCCCTTTTCTGACTGCAGCTTTACCACCGCGGTCAGAATGGCCCAGGAAGCACCGCCAGCCTGTTGGCGGTGCTTCCGCGGTCGTTGGCCCTGGCGGTTGGTGACCGCCAGGGTCAGAATGACCCCCTAGATGTTTGACTGCTTGTTTTTTGTTTCTCTTTCCATTGTTCTGAACATTTCTTAAAACTAATGTGAGCATGAAACTTTATATTATTTTATATATTTATGATAAGGTGTCATGTAATAGGGTAAAGACATTAATTACCCTTAGAGGTCGACTCAAATCTTTGAACTCAGACATGAGGTAGAGAACATTCAAACAGACAATATAAGCCAGTAGACATACAACATATCATCTATTAATCAAATATTTAATTTGGAGTCATTAATTTATACGCACCATGACCTATGTGACCATGAATCACCACACCAGTTTAGTAAAGTTTAAACATTCATTGCTCTTAGATTAACAATGCTAAGATCATGTAAATCATCCACAAGACATGATATATGTACAAAAGCAACACAGGCAGACCTAAGCGCCTAAAGAATGTCACTTTAGTTAAATCATTAATCATTAGACACTCAAGAATAACAATGCAGAATAACAACAATATCAGATGAAAAATAGAAACAGTATACATTTAGTTATTCACAATCAATTAATTTTGGATCAGACAACCTTAACTATTTCTCTGATTCGATAAGCATGTTTGGACTTCATTCATGCAAAAAGAAAAATGACACCAAAATCAGTTTGGAAAACATCTAACAATGGCACTAACCATAATAAGCGGTTGGATTTTTTAAAAGAGAAAAATCTGCAAGAAAGGCACATGCACATTTGTTCGACCTCTCATAAATGGATCAGCAGACGGTGATGTCTTAGTCAATGGAGCATCAGATCTTCATTAGGCAGCATCAGTATTAGAACAGAATACAGCCAAAGCACCACAGGCACCGCCACTGCGGTCTGGCCGCCATGGAGGACAGTAGCCACCTGCAGGCCGACGGAGACCATGTTTCTGCTGGACAGATTGAGAGGTTGCACACCTCCATGATTTCCGTCGTGGCCGCACCGTCAAGGAAACCCAAGTGGAAACAACCTGCATAAATGGAGACCCCACTTTCAGGAAGCCATACTCGTCCAGAGCTGCCATGGAACCTGAACTAGATATCATTCCACAGCGTCTGCTCACCCAAATCTTAGTAATTGTCGATAAAAGCAACCTTAAGTGCACACACTCACCTGTTATTGTTGTATAGTACCAATGCCCCTTCCCCTGTCATTTTTTTTTTTTTTGCAAGCTGTAGACTTCCTGACAGGGGGAGGGGCATGGGTACTTGCAGGAGGGGGTGGGGCGGTCTTGCAGGTAGAAGGGACGGACTTGGGGAAGGACACGAACGTCTAGGTGTATCATAGGGGGGAGTAGGGAAAAGGGCAAACTCTGAAAGGAAAGACTTTCTCCCCCCAAGATGTGAAAGTAGGGGGAGGAGATGGGGATGCACCACCAGTCTTGAGGACCACCAGCTGGTGCCTGGATGCCATGGAACGTACCTTCCCCCTGAGGTCATTCCACCTCTTCCTGATGTCCTCCCTTGTGTGTGGGTAACTGCCTACAGAATTCACCCTGTCAGCTGTTCTTTGCCACAACTCCATTTTCCTGGCTATTGATGTTTGCTGGACCTGTGCTCCAAATAGGTGAGGCTCTACAATTCGTCTACTATGACCCTCAACTCATCATCAGTGAAACGTATGTTTTTTTGTGGGGACATGGTAGTGGTGGTAAACATGGTGAGGTAGTGTAAAAAAAAAGATGGAAAGAAATGTTAGTGATGAGATGTAGGGGTTGTGATGTGACTGGGTGACAATTGTTGTGAATTATGTGTGGTAGTAAGTTGTGAGCTGTGTATATTATTCAGATATGATATGTATGCGTGGTGAAATGTGTATAGATGCCAAAAGTTATTTCTTCAAAATCTGGAAAAAAAATTCCTTGTCTGTGGCTGTATGAAGCATTTTGGCTGCAAAGGATTGTGGGTTGTGTAGGGTGTGTTATATAGTGCAGTGTGTAGGTATGTCAGTGTGGGGATGTGTTTCAGGTTTGGGGTATTCAAGCTATCCGATGTGGTGTGGTGTTTTGTGTAATGTGAGTTCAGATCGCCGCAGTTCACATCGCCAATGGTTTTCTGCCATGTAAGAACTGCTGTTGTGATTTGTGGATCATAATCTGATGGGAGGATTTTTGCCGGGCTGGAAGTGCTGGTGGTGGAACCGCCTCTTTTCCATCCTCCAGTGTCCTGACGGTTTTGGAATTTTGGCTGTTTTTTGGCGGACTTCGCAGTGTGACTCTTAATATGATGGTCAGATTAACGCCAACTTGGCGGACGTTTGGCAGCTGTCTCTGCAGCAGAATTCCTAAAAGACTGCCAAACTCGTAATGACCCCTAAGTCTCTATTGGAAAAGACTATAGGATGAGAGTGTTAATAGCCAATCAAGTTTAACTTGCGTCTTTGGTGTAACTTTTCTTCGTGCAGAATATTTCAGATTGGTTCACATTGTCACTCTTCTCTTGTCTCTGGTCAGCAGCTTCTGCAAATTAAATGCATTTTAATACTTTCAGAAAGCAACATGAAACATGACATTGAGCACTGAGGCCCATTGTTAAAACTTACAATTTTCTCAGGAAATATGACAAGTGAAGCAAATGCAGAACATAATTTTTCACTATGTGCAAGTCACACAGGATGTTAAATAACTAAACTAGCAAATATTTTAGTAAGGTCAGCAACAATTGAACATCTTGCTTCTAGAAAATGCTAAAAATGCTAATGCCTTTAGATGCTAAAACGTAGGCCCTTTCACTAATGCTAACACATGAAGAAAATAAAACATTTTAGTAATAGTTTCAAACTATTAATTTTAAAATTCATTATTCATTAATTTTCTTTAGTACATATAATTATGAATAATCAAAATATTTTTGCATTAGACATTGTCAATTCATTTAAGACAATGGGGGTGATTACAACTTTGGAGGAGGTGTTAATACGTCCCAAAAGTGACGGTAAAGTGACGGATATACCACCAGCCGTATTACGAGTCCATTATATCCTATGGAACTCGTAATACGGCTGGTGGTATATCCGTCACTTTACCGTCACTTTTGGGACGGATTAACACCTCCTCCAAAGTTGTAATAACCCCCAATGTGTTTTATCGTGTCTTGGAGCAGATTGTGAAAGAGACTGCACTTTTTTCCAGAATTTTCGCTGAAGCATTATCATGTACTCAATGTTGCTGTGGAGCAGTGGCGTAGGGAAACTGGAGAGGTCCCCTCTTCAAACAATATGGAGGGGTGCCCCCCTCCAAACTCACTCAGGCCAGGTGCTGTGCTGTGGGGGGCCCTCAGGAGCACAGTGGTACTGACCCCTCGAGGGTGCGGGGGCCTTTGATACGCCGCCGCTGCGGAGGACCCACACTTCTTTGATCACGCTACTTTTACAAAGTAGATATCTACCAGATGCACTAGCATTTTTCTGAAGTATTTATTGATACATCTCAGAATTCCACCAGCTACTGTTTCTGTTATTCCTGTTGCTTCTAAGAATTAGTGGTAATACCCTGTTTTTTGAGACCCAAATGGCCAGTTAGTGAAGTAATCTCATTTTGTAATTTTCTTTTGAACGCATTTCAATGTATGATTTTGAAATGATCTGGTGTATGTGTGTGTTCCTAGAATATTTCAAAAACTGCTAAATTTGATTCAGAAGCGATAAAAGGGGTCTTCTTATCATCAGGGCATCGTCTGTAACACCCCGGCAAACAATCTTTTGGTTACAGGAACAATTGGGCAATATATATGTGCTGTTGCAGGTAATCGCTACTAATATGGATGCTGTGACAGAAGGTTTTTCTCCCAAGCCCCTGTTGCTCTCCAGACAGCTTGATTGTGAATAGGTATTGAAGACATTTCCAGTTACACTTGCTTAATTTGCATAATCCTTGTAATTTGACACTACACACATTATGCACAATTTCCCCCAGTTTTTTTGTTTGGGTGCAAAAGACCGGTTTAAGCAGAAAATGTTTGGCTGGAGAAGGTTGTTAGCGGAAAACGTTACAAGATATTTTCTCAGTGAGCTCGTACACTTGTCGTTATCTTGAGTGACGTTTGAAAACCTAGCTCTGCCTAACATGCCTTTTTTCATCTGAGATACCTCAAATCATTCTTGGTTAATTTATAATAATTTCCACTAATCTCCTTGGAATTTCAGATCATTTTGAGAAAGTAGTATTCAGTTTCGTACATCTGCATGTAAGAAGTCAAGGCATGCCTCATTGGATGTAGGCTGACGCTTGAGTTGAGGTAAAGTACAACACACTTATTACAATGGATGAGAATGTATAGCAAGAGCTGTTTTTTTGGCTAAAATAACAACTCTTTAATAAGAACTCAAAATCTCTGTATTTCGTATCTACAGTGAAAATGATAACTCAACAATTCTGTGCAGAAAAAGATTATGAAATCCTCTGACCAACCTACGGTAGCTCATTGAAGCAATTTGCTTATACCCACTGGCAAACAACAGATATTTTTCAAAAATTGCAACCTGTCTGGGAAAAGCATAATAACAAAACTGTGGACTCAAGTGTCTGGGCGTTCCCAAGAGTCAAAGAAGAGCAAACCTAATTCATTATGTTGCCAAGAGTCCAGAATCATCTAGGTATCATCAGCAGAAATGTATGACGCCCTGCAAATCTCATTAGGGTTTGAGACTAAACGATGCTTGAATGAATGTCGGATTGTTGAAGCCCTCTCCAAACGTATGTCTTTTTTTCAATATACAAGTCTTTTTTCATTGTGAAACCTCAATTGTGATGTGAAAAGTCACATGCTCTTATTTGTTACCTTTGTTTCAACATACCAAAATCATTGTAATCCTTCAGGCTAATAGTTGAGAATAATATACTCCTTCCATCTCACGAAAAGGTTGCATCATTTGCCCTGCTTTTCCTTCTTTAGAAAGAATGAGAGGTTGGATCTTGTTTACACACTAGAAGGAATCACAATTTAATTGTATTTTTCTTTGGTCTGGACTAAACCGCTGATTTTTATTTATTCTAATATCACATATGACAGGTTCACCTCAGATGAAGACAGGACTGTAAAAAGTCAGACATCAGAGGTCAGATTTCTATGGGTGTCATTCTGACCCCGGCGGGCGGCGGTCGCCGCCCGCCTGGAGGGAACCGCCATTCGGCCGCCCCGCGGTCAAAAGACCGCTGGGGCCATTCCAACTTTCCCGCTGGGCCGGCGGTCGCTACCTAAGGTAGCGCCCGCCGGCCCAGCGGGAAAGGGGCCTGCAACACAGAAGCCAGCTCCGAATGGAGCCGGCGGTGTTGCAGGTGTGCGACGGGTGAAGTTGCACCCGTCGCGCTTTTCACTGTCTGCTAGGCAGACAGTGAAAAGCATGCTGGGGCCCTGTTAGGGGGCCCCTGGCATGGGCAGTGCAGGGGCCCCCAGGGGCCCCAGGACACCTGTTCCCGCCATCCTGTTCCTGGCGGTAAAAACTGCCAGAAACAGGCTGGCGGGAAGGGGGTCAGAATCCCCATGGCGGCGCTGCTTGCAGCGCCGCCATGGAGGATTAGCCCAGCCGGGGGTAAACCGGCGGCAAACCGCCGGCCCCGGTTTTCTAACCGCGGCTTTACCGGCGCGGTCAGAATGGGCAAGGAAGCACCGCCAGCCTGTTGGCGGTGCTTCCGTCGTCCCCGGCCCTGGCGGTCTTTGACCGCCAGGGTCGGAATGAGGGCCTATGTGTAGATTGCCCCATTGTTTTGCATGATGTGCAAAAGTAACCATTCTTTGCTTTCAGCTTTGGTGCTCCTAGAAATTAAACTTGCAATCCTAATTTAATTAAGCAGTCAAATTGGTCCTCAAAAGCAAATCCATTCATTCCTTGATTCTTATCATCATCCAAACCCCTCTTTCTTATCATAGCATATTGGGACTGTGATTGAACTTGTCACCAAAAGTGATTACCAGTGGTCATGCGCTCATGCAACTTTCAGGATGAAATTACTCAAGTACTCTACAACAGGCATTTAGAAATACTAGTAAAAAATACGCAATTTCATTAAGACATTAGGGGTCATTCTGACCTCGGCGCTAAAAGGCGCTTACCGCCGGTCAGAAGACCGCCATAACACCGCCGCGGTCGCGGTAAACCGCCACGGTCATTCTGACCCGCAACTGGCAAACCGCCAAAAACCCGACATCAAAAAAAGTCCGCCACACCAACGGCCAGCGAAAAACTGGCGATGACCAAACCTCCACCGTCACGCCAACAGAAATACGCCCATGCCATTCCGACCCACAAATCCCTGCAGCGGTCTTTCAACCGCGGTATTCCATTGGCGGTACACACCGCCGCAGTCAAAATACACACACCTTTACAAAACACTACCACATTGGACAATTCAAAATACACACACCTGAGACACATACACAGACCACTCCCACACACCCAATACAATATAAAACACACACCCACATCACCCACAAACCCTTACGACCACAATTGCGACTGAAGGCCAGAGAGAGACAGCACAGAATAGAGTACACCATCACACAGAGGCAAATCACTACATCATCCACACAATATCCACGCACAAAACACCACACACCAACACAGTCACCACACTCTACAACACATACCCCACCCCACACCTTATCCACACCACCCCATGGCACCCCAAAGACACCCCAGGTTCTCTGACGCAGAACTCAGGGTCATGGTGGAGGAAATAGTTCGGGTAGAGCCCCAGCTCTTCAGGTCACAGGTGCAGCACACCACCATTGCCAGGAAGATGGAGCTATGGCAAAGAATAGTGGACAGGGTCAACGCTGTGGGACAGCATCCACGAAATCGGGACGACATCAGGAAGCGGTGGAACGACCTACGGGGGATTGTGCGTTCCATGGTATCAAGGCACAACATCGCGGTGCAGAAGACTGGCGGCGGACCCCCACCTACTCCCCCAGAATTTACAGCATGGGAAGAGCAAGTCTTGCACATCCTGCATCCTGAGGGCCTCGCTGGAGTAGGCGGAGGAATGGACTCTGGTAAGTCAAATCTTCACTACTTCATTCCCCCCACCCCACCTGCATGGCAAATCATACCCCCACCCTCACCCCCACCCCCATCACACCAACTCCTTGCAAATGGCTCACCATCACAACCCACCCATCCCAAAACCTAGCCCTGCATGCGTCCCCAAAGCATGGACACCCATAACCAAAGCATGCCCACTGCACATCCCCATCTCCCCCACAAGCCACCGTCACAACAGCCCCCACAAGGGAATGCCAGCACTGGGGTACACGGCCACCCACCCATTTCACGAAATGGCACACACAGAAGCAATAACCATACTCTTATACCCCTGCAGGACCCGAACGCCACCACACCACCCAGGAGGGTCCAGAGATGTCCATCCCACCCCCAGAAGAGGCCCCCAGTGATGACAGCAGCTCTGTCTCCCTGGACCCAGATGACCAGCCCGGCCCATCGGGGACCTCGGGACAGTCGGTTCCCCACAGACAGCCACAGGCTAGAGCAGACCTAACCCCCTCTGGGAACACCAGCACAGCTCCCACCCAGCGGGCCCATGCCTCTGTCTCCAGGACACGTCAATCAGCGGTGTGTCCACCACTACAGGGCACCCAGGTTGACCCACCACCCCAACAACAACAGGGACCTGGGGGCAGTGGTAGTGGGCACACGGTCCAGGGGACAGAGGCCCAGGGAAACAGGGGAACTGGGAGGGCTGCTGTGCGACATGGGGGGGACAGGCCCAGGGAACCCACTCTCCAAGAGGCCCTCTCCTCCATCATGGGAGCATACCACCGCTCCCAGGAGACGATGGCTACGGTACTGGCCAGGTTCCAGGAGATCCAGGTACTGCAGGAGGAACCGTACATGGGGTTCAGAGAAGAACTGAGAAACATTAGTTCCGCAATGGGGACCATCGTCGTGGCTCTTAACCAGATAGTCACCACATTGCGGGACCATGTGGCACCACAAAGGGCCCCTGTCACTAGCATGGACCAAGACCAGGCTACCACCTCCGCCGGCGCTAGTGGACAGGAGGCCCCCACACAACGACAGGCCACCAGAACCCCACCTCCTGCAGAAGAAGAACCACCCCGCAAGCGGGGCCTGAGATCTCAGAAGAAGACAGAGTAGGATGCCAAGACCCCCACCAGCAAAGGATACCCCCTGATGTCATCCCACTGTCCCATTTTGTCACCCTGTCCAACCTTAAACTGCCCCTGCTCCATCCTTTCACAGGCATATGGACAATGCACCTGTGAGACTGAAAACTGGACTCTGCCATGGACATTACTCCACCATCACCCATCACCGTTTTTCAACCATGTCCCTAAATTTAGCACTTTAATAAAATCACTTATTGAACTTAAGAAATCTGGAGTCTGCTTGCATTTTGAACAAATGTATTAGACATAACGGTGCCAAAATGTTCAGTTACATTGTGATGACAACATACCACTGTCACACAGCTGTAGTCCATGGGCAAACAAAGCAGAGGTCACGCAGTGGGGCCCACAGCTCTGAAAACGGAAGGGAAAGTCACAACTTAGTTAACAGAAACTGGGGGGAAACACAGACAGTAGAGAGGCAGGAGACTTTAAGTAAATGTAAAATGGCGGGGTTGATTCGTACCTGTGTGCTACTGAAAATACTGTTGTAACACTGTGTCCCTGTTGTCTGTGTCGTCCCCGTCGTCTTCCTCCTCTTCACTCTCCACAGGCTCCACAGCTGCTACAACACCACCATCTGGACCATCCTCCTGCAGGAAAGGCACCTGGCGTCGCAAAGCCAGGTTGTGAAGCATACAGCAGGCCACGATGATATGGCACACCTTCTTTGGTGAGTACATTAGGGATCCACCTGTCATATGCAGGCACCTAAACCTGGCCTTCAGGAGGCCGAAGGTCCGCTCGATCACCCTCCTAGTCCGCCCATGGGCCTCATTGTACCGTTCCTCTGCCCTGGTCCGGGGATTCCTCACTGGGGTCAGTAGCCACGACAGGTTGGGGTAACCAGAGTCACCAATTAGCCACACACGGTGTCTCTGTAGCTGTTCCATCACATAAGGGATGCTGCTATTTCGCATGATGTACGCGGCATGCACTGACCCAGGGAACTTGGCATTTACATGGGAGATGTACTGGTCAGCCAAACAGACCACCTGGACATTCATCGAATGATAACTTTTTCTGTTCCTGTACACCTGCTCACTTTCACTGGGGTGAACCAAAGCCACATGGGTCCCATCAATGGCACCAATGATGTTGGGAATATGTCCAAGGGCATAGAAATCACCCTTCACTGTAGCCAAATCGCCCACCTCAGGGAAAACAATGTAGCTCCGCATGTATTTCATCAGGGCACACAACACTCTGGACAAAACCTTAGAAAACATAGGCTGAGACATCCCTGATGATATGGCCACTGTTGTTTGGAATGATCCACTTGCCAAAAAATGGAGTACTGACAGCACCTGCACCAGAGGGGGAATCCCTGTGGGTTGGCGAATGGGGGACATCAGGTCTGGCTCCAGCTGGGCACACAGTTCCTGTATAGTGGCTCGGTCAAGTCTGTATGTCAGTATGACATGTCTTTCTTCCATTGTCGACAGGTCCACCAGCGGTCTGTACACAGGAAGATTCCTCCATCTCCTCGCAAGTCCCAGCGGACGGTGCCTAGGAAGGACAACATGGAGCACAGAGCCAAGCAACCCACAGGTACGTAACCACAGCTTGCACAGAACACGATTCGCTATGCATTGAATGGCTTGTATGAGTGGCAATGCAAGGCCTAGGCCTGTGTGACGCAGTAGAAATTAAGCCATGTGGGCCCTTGAAATGGCGGCTGCCTGACCTGTGAAGTGTGACAATGGGATGTGAGGTCAATGCGCTGGCGTGGCACACCGTGGCGGTAGGCGGTCGAAGACCGCGGCGCAAAGCAGCATTGGTTAACATTGAACCCTATGGGTCTCAGGAGCCAATGACGATGTGCGCCAGCGGTCGCGGTACGCACCGCCGCGGTACGCACCGCCGCGGGCGTGACCACCATTTTCTATCTGCTTAATCACTCGAGACCAGATCATCAACAGGAGAGGACCTATACTGCAAGTGCTGCTGTGACCTCGGTCTGGAAGAGACAATGGCTGCTGCGACTGGGGAAAGGGCCCCTGCCTTCACATCTGAGGAATTGGAGAAACTTGTTGATGGGGTCCTCCCCCAGTATGCGCTACTCTACGGTCCTCCAGACCAACAGGTTAGTACACTGGGACCATGCTTTGTGGGCAATGCCTGGGTTGAGTGGGGTGAATGAACGATGGTGCGGAGGGGAGCGTATGAGGCATGCATCAAACGACAGATGAGAGCATGTGCCACATGGCAAGGGTGGGGATGGGGGGACACTCACATCGAGCATGCAGAAAATTCTGATATTGTATTTTCTCTCCCTGTACGTGTCACATAGGTCAGCGCCCATCAGAAAGTCGACATTTGGCGTGCCATCGCCTAGGACGTCCGGACCCTGGGGGTCCACAACAGACGGGGCACCCACTGCCGCAAGAGGTGGGAGGACATCCGCCGCGGGAGCAGAAAGACCGCGGAGGCTCTGCTGGGGATGGCCTCCCAACATAGGAGGGGTGTCACGCGTCAATTGACCCCCCTGATGTCTCGGATCCTGGCGGTGGCCTACCCAGATTTGGATGGGCGCGTGAGGACATCAGAGCAGACACAAGGGGGTGAGTACACTCTCATTCTGCTGACTATGAGCGCAGTGGAGGTGTCTGGGTGGGGGAGGAGGTCTGAGGGTATCCATAGGCCAGGGCGATTTCTGTAGGCTAGGCCCCTCCGTAAGGCATGGCCCTGTGCCCCCGCCCCCCACCTCTGTAGGGTGCCAAGTACAGCTATCCATGGCCCGTGTCACCTGTGTGTGCAGTTGTCATCCATAGGCTTGTAGGCCATGTCCCACTGATTGAGTAGTGTACCCCAAGTGCGCGGCGTAGTGCAAGGGGCTTCTGTGTCTGTCCTCTCCGCCAACTGTGTTGCCAATGCATGCACTCAACATGTCTTTATTTCCCCCCCCCCCTTTTTTGGTCTGCTCTTCCTGTTCATGTGTGCATTAGCATCATCTGGCGGAGGAGAAGTGGCATTGGAGCACGAGGGAGCTGCATCTCACATGGCTCCGGAGGGCCATGCAACGGACTCTGATTTGACCAGTGAGACGGAGGGCGAGGGGGGCTCCACAACGGGGACACGTGGAGACATCAGCGACACCGACACGTCCTCAGAAGGGAGCTCCCTTGTGGTGGCGGCAACATCCGTGCCCACCGCAACAACAGGTACAGCCGCCACCCAGCGCACCAGCTCCGCCCTCCCAGCAGCCCCTCAGCGTTCGCCCCGTGCCCACTCGCACACCAAGGCGGGCATCTCCTTCGCCCCAGGCACCTCAGGCCCTGCCCCAGTTACCCCTGCTGCCCTCAGTGAGGAGGTCATTGACCTCCTCCGGACACTCATTGTTGGGCAGTCTACCCTTTTGAATGCCATTCAGGGGGTGGAAAGGGAGGTGCATCGGAGCAATGCATACCTGGAGGGCATTCATTCGGGTCAGGCTGCCCATCAGCGATCGTTCAACAAACTGGCCTCAGCACTGACGGCAGCCATTGTCCCTGTCTCCTGTCTCCCTCCGCCAACTCCCTCCACCCAGTCCCACTCCCCTGTTCCTCTGCCTATCCCAGACACACCTACAGACCAGCCTGCACACACCTCAACACCCAAGGTCAGCTCATCCAAACATAAGCACCACACATCACAGAAGCATTCACACAAGCAACATCCACATGCAGATATGCCAACAGCCACTGCCTCCTCTGTGTCCCCCTCCTCCTCGTCTCACTTCTCCCTCCCTGTGACGTCCCAACTCACACTTGCATGCACCACTTCTTCAGCCACTACGTCCATCACCAGCACACCCACCAGAACACTCCGCACACATGCAGCCACCACCCCCACTGCCATTTACACGTCCCCTGTGTCCTCTCCCAGTGTGTCTGTCACCCCCTCTTCCAAACCACACAAACGCAGGCAGCCACCCAACCAACAGCCATCCACCTCACGACAGCCTCCGTCACAAGCACCTGCACCCGTAGACAGCACACTTGACTCTCCTACAACCACATCCTCTTCCTACACTCCCATACCCACTGCACCTACCCTTCCCATTGCTCCTAAAAAGTTTTTCCTCTCCAAAATTAACCTCTTTCCATCACCTGACCCACCCCCTCTATCTCGTAAAAGTCCAATCTGCACCTCAGCCACCACAACCCCTGGACCTACAAGGACCATAGTCCAGGGATATTGGAGTCCCCCACCTTCGAGGGCAGCCACATCGGCCAGCAGCAAAGGGACAGCCAGCCCACCCCCTGGGAAAAAATAAAAAAAAGCCAAGGGCCGGCGCGAGAGAACAGAGACGGCAGCCTCCACAGGCACCACCCTGGCACCGTCAGGGAGTGGGGTGCCACCTGGCACATCTCCAAAGGGAGGCAAGGGCCACAGAGGATCAGGCAAGGATGGCAAGGGCAGCACGGCCGACAAGTCCGGCAGCAGGTGAGCTGCCCAGGAGGGCCCCACCAGCCCCATTCCGGGGGCGAAGGAGGACACCCACGGGCACGGGACACCAGCACAGGAGGGCCCAGCAAGCGAGAAGTCGGATGGCGAGTGAACACCATCTATTACCCGGATCTGGTGCCCTGGAGACACATGTGAAGAACCGCAGATCAGGGCCCCGCCGTCTCAAGAACCGCTGAACAGGGCCCTTCAAGACAAGCACCGCTGAACAGGGCCCCGCCGTCTCAAGAACCGCTGAACAGGGCCCTTCAAGACAAGCACCGCTGAACAGGGCCCCGCCGTCTCAAGAACCGCTGAACAGGGCCCTTCAAGACAAGCACCGCTGAACACGGCCCGCCGTCTCAAGAACCGCTGAACAGGGCCCTTCAAGACAAGCACCGCTGAACAGGGCCCCTCCGTCTCAAGAACCGCTGAACAGGGCCCTTCAAGACAAGCACCGCTGAACAGGGCCCCGCCGTCTCAAGAACCGCTGAACAGGGCCCTTCAAGACAAGCACCGCTGAACAGGGCACCGCAGTCTCTGCACCGCTCCGCTGGGCCCTTCATCTCAAGCACCGCTCCGCTGGGCACCGCCGTCTCTGCACCGCTCCGCTGGGCCCTTCATCTCAAGCACCGCTCCGCTGGGCACCGCCGTCTCTGCACCGCTCCGCTGGGCCCTTCATCTCAAGCACCGCTCCGCTGGGCCCTTCATCTCAAGCACCGCTCCGCTGGGCACCGCCGTCTCTGCACCGCTCCGCTGGGCCCTTCATCTCAAGCACCGCTCCGCTGGGCACCGCCGTCTCTGCACCGCTCCGCTGGGCCCTTCATCTCAAGCACCGCTCCGCTGGGCCCTTCATCTCAAGCACCGCTCCGCTGGGCACCGCCGTCTCTGCACCGCTCCGCTGGGCCCTTCATCTCAAGCACTGCTCCGCTGGGCACCGCCGTCTCTGCACCGCTCCGCTGGGCCCTTCATCTCAAGCACCGCTCCGCTGGGCCCTTCATCTCAAGCACCGCTCCGCTGGGCACCGCCGTCTCTGCACCGTTCCGCTGGGCCCTTCATCTCAAGCACCGCTCCGCTGGGCACCGCCGTCTCTGCACCGCTCCGCTGGGCCCTTCAACTCAAGCACCGCTCCGCTGGGCCCTTCATCTCAAGCACCGCTGACACATTGGCAGAAGGGGCAGGCCCGGATCAGTGTCGGACAGGGCTGCACGATACACTCTGGGCACCAAGAGTCCTCCAGTACCGCTGGAGTCTGTCATCCACTTGTGAGACTGTGGCTTTGCACTCCCCAGGATGGCACAGTGGGCAAGCCACCCACTGTAGAGACTTGAGAGACTGTGGCTTTGCACTCCCCAGGATGGCACAGTGGGCAACCCACCCACTGTGGAGACTTGAGAGACTGTGGCTTTGCACTCCCCAGGATGGCACAGTGGGGAAGCCACCCACTGTGGAGACTTGAGAGACTGTGGCTTTGCACTCCCCAGGATGGCACAGTGGGCAACCCACCCACTGTAGAGACTTGAGAGACTGTGGCTTTGCACTCCCCAGGATGGCACAGTGGGCAAGCCACCCACTGTAGAGACTTGAGAGACTGTGGCTTTGCACTCCCCAGGATGGCACAGTGGGCAAGCCACCCACTGTAGAGACTTGAGAGACTGTGGCTTTGCACTCCCCAGGATTGAACATTGGCCGTGGAGGCCCCTCATGGATCTGGCGTCGTGGACTCATGTGGCTGAGGTGGCCCCCCTTCCCTTCCCCCTGAGGTGCCTGTAGTTTTCCTATCTGATGCCCCTGCAGTGTTCTCTCCAATGGATTCGGGTCTCATGTGTGGGCTTTGCCCATGTGTTGAGGACCATTGGCCCACGTACAATGACAGAAAGCCAATTCTGACGGGACAATATACATATGTGTATATAGTTATGGGATGTTCGTCTTACTTATTTACTTTGCCTTACAATATATTTGTATTACAATAACTTATTATTTTGTCTTTGCATTCTTCCGGGGGGTTTGGGGGGTGTCACTCTGAGTTGTTGCTCTGCATTGGTGTGTAGGGAGTTGGGGGGGGAGGGGTGTGTCGCGTATGTGTGTGCCCGTAATCTTTTCTCCTCCCCCCTCCCGTGTGTCGTAGGTGCAGTACTCACCGTTGTCTTCTGCGCCGGCGTTCGTGCTCCTGGTAGAGGAGCAGGTAGACAATAGCTGGTAGGATGTGTAGTTCTGGTTCCATGCTGTCCAGATTCCTCGTGGAGTGTGTAGAGGTGAGCGTTTTCCCATTCGTAGTCTGTTTCCGCCATGTTTTTATCGGCGGGGCTCCCGCCCCGGAAAAGGTGGCGGATTGGTGAGTTGTGATAGGGTGGGCGGTACATTGTCTGCCGCCTGTCTGTTGGCGGTGACCGCCGCGCTGCTTGTCTGTACCGCCGTGGCGGTCGGAGTGTTAAAGTGGTGGGCTGTGTTGGCGGTTCCCGCCAGGGTCGGAATTCCATTTTTTTGGCCGCCTGCCTGTTTGCGGGTTGGCTGCCACTTTAACACCGACCGCCAGGGGTGGAATGACCCCCATTGTCTGTTGCGTTACTCATTGTGAGAAAACAAAACTTTTTGCAGAATCCCGCCCCCAACACACACACACACTTTTTGCCCGCATTTGTGACTGATACTGGTGTTTTCTAACTCACATTGTGCCCTGGGCTCTGCTAACCAGGTCCTGGGCCAACACTGTAATTAAACTATATATCGTAATTAGATGTAATTACAATTGGTACTAATAGCCTGTCTCTAAGTCCCTGGTATATGGTAGAGCATATAGGTTTAATGGCCCAGTAGATTTAATTCACTTAAGTGTGCACTACTGTGGTGCCTGCTGTCATTTTGAAAGCCAACCCTGCCTTAAAGTTAAAAGTACTTGCAAAGTCAACAACTACCTTAGTTATACATATGTCACCCTAAGTTATATCCTAGGTGCCCCAATGGTTGGTTGTACTGTAGGGGCATTATAAAAGATATTTGTTTTGCCCTGGTGAGGGGAAACTGCTAATTTTGTTGTTCCCCATTGTAGCACTGCTAGCTCCATAGGCTATCATAGGGAGGCTTTACTAAACTTCAATAAAGTCTGTCTTTTGATTGAAATGGACTTGAACAGTGATTCAAAGTGTCAAAATAATAGTTCAAATAAATCCAATAACTTGCCAAGGTTAGATTTATCATAAGTATTACAGGAAAGAGTTGTAGAACTCTTTCCTAAAGTAGCCTAACATCAGCCTTTTAGCAGCCTCTTCCAACTGGTCAGCCCTATACAGGCTGAGCTGCTCTGATGAGGTGCGAGATGGCCTGGGCTGAGATAAAGGAGACACCTGGTGGGAGGAGAGCTGCAGCAGCAGATGCCAGGACAGGAACGGGGCTGGGTAGCCAAACTAGTCTTCTAAGGAAGAAAGACAGGACAAAAACCAGACCCAGTCCACTTCTGCCACCCCCAGGCAGATGAGAGCCCCTGTAATTGAATTAGGAGGGGGCTGTGAGGGGAGGGTAAGAGAAAGTTGGCCACACCTGTGGGTGTGCTTAGACAGACCTGGACATCCAGGAGAGATTTTCCCCATTTCGGATTTTTGTGAAACATTGCTTTCTGGGACATAAATGTGTCACACTTCTAGGGAAGTGGACTTCACAGAGCGTTCCACCCTTTTCCCCATTGGTCAGGGGTGTCCTCCTGCTTGCCAGCCCAGAAACCTGAATAAATGCTGGACTGCTGCAGAGCAACTCACATTCCTGCCTGGAAACAAGAAGAAGGCGTGCCATGCTAAACCCCTGGTCTGCACCAAAAAGGATCGCACTCATAAGGTCTGCACATGCTACACACTCTGGGCTTAACAAAAGAGGACTTTGCCTTTTCAAAGGAGTACCTGTAAGCAATAGGTACAAAGAAGCTTACAAGAGTCACCTGCATTAACTTCTGCCAGAAGTGCCCAGCTGACTAGTGTCCAGTGAACCTTAAGGATTTGACCAGGTGCATTGTGGGAATTGTAATTCCTACTCTCCAAGGAGCACCTCAGAGCTTCTGGAACGTTCGCTGGTGTGGTGGACACTTCAAGGCACCAAAAAGATCTTCTGGAAGAAGATCCAGAAGTTTGAGTTAATTAGGGAAATTTTGTTAAAAAGCTCTATAAGTTGACCAACCCATCGTTAAGAGTCAAGCTGTAGATGTCAAACCGTGACCCGGTCTGGATTTCAGGTTCATCCCGCTGAGAGCTCCAGTGCTCCAGGATCTCCAGGACTTTACTGCAGTGAAGCAAGCCACCATCGTCGACTCGAAAGTCGGCCTGACGAGAAGACCCGCTCGAAGTTGAGAGAAAAAGAATTAAAAAATAACTAAGTGAAAAGGAACAATGTTGCCCTGCTCTGTGTATCCGACCTGGGATCCATTGTGGTCAGCCTCAAAGGTTGACTTTGCCCCGGTCAGGTGTGACCAGATGGCCGCAGTTGACGCTTTTCACTGTTAAGCACTAAAAAAACTCATTTTTTGATTTAATGTTTAAAAGTTCACATCTCCAGTTCTCTATATTAGATTTTTGACATTTTGGTGTCATTTTAAAGATAAAAAATTTCCTATGTTAATATATTGGTGTTGAATGTGTGTTACCTGTTGTACTTATTTACTGTTTTGTTGTCATAAATGCTTTACAGACCTGTCTTCTAAGTTAAGCCTGACTGCTTTTATTGAGACCTTTATTAAACCTTGTGTGAGATTTTGTCCTTGTTACTAACTGTACGTTCCCACCTGCACCTACTAATAAACCACTTTCGAACACTAATATTGAAAGTATAGTAAGTCTGATAATAAAAGAAATTCATCCTTGTTAGCTGCTAATATCGTCAAAAACCATAGCCGATCTCCTAGTGCCTAGCACTAATGTAATTTAATTTGGTTTCTCTCAGGGTTCCAGTTCACATACATCACTTAATTTGCACAAACATGGGTTTCTTTTTAACAGCAAAAATACCTCCTTAAGCTTCAAAATGTAAATCCATTTACTGAGAATGATGAGATTCAGTAATTCAAGATCCCATATACAAACACAGAGAGCAGCTGACTTCTGTTTCATCTATGACAACTTTTTCAAGGCTGTATTTTGAATAATGGTTCTGAAACCAAGATGCAAAGTACAAAAGTCAATATCAATGTCAATAGGTTTCAGTGTGCAAAGAGGTTCCATCTTTGAAAGTAGGTCCCTGTTGGATGTGCCCCAGTCTGTGGAGGTGGAATGAGCTAATAAAATTAACCAAGCAAAAAAAACAGAAGCCAGGCTTCAGAAAACAGCATATACATAATTGTTGTAGTGAAGTAAATGTTTTCAGGTCGTAGCAGTAACAATAACAGAGGGGAAGCTGCGATACGTCCCTCTGAGTGTTCTAAAAGATCAATACAGTACGTAATCACCAAAGTAGCGCATTGTTAGGGTAAAAAGGATGTGACTGGAGGTTTGAAAAAGATGACAGAATTTACCAGACAAAAACCAGCATTCTGTTTCGGTTAGTGAAAGTCAACAGGCACCACAGACTCGGACGCTAAAAGCGTGTGTCATCGAACATAGAAAGTGGACTGGATTGTGCCGGTAGCTGCAAAAGGGGGTGTGGGTGGAGCCATCTTTAAGAGTATGTAATCTATAATACTAAAGCAATAAGCAGCAGTTATTCAAATGTTGGCTTGTCAAAAAAGTAATATAACGATGGAAAAATTACCCAATAAGTACCCAATGTTAGAATGTTGGTGCTAAAAGAAAGTGACTGTGAAAGTGCCTTTTAGCCACTATATCATAGCATATAAAGTGAACTTCAAACAAGCATAAGTACCAGGAATCAGAAGTGAGGCTGAAACAATACCAGCAGAAGAAGTGATCAACCAATATTTACCACCATATCTTGAAACAGAAAGTAAGGTGAAACTTATCAAGGTATGAAGATCAGTGAGGTGCAAACAAAGGTCAGCACAGAAAAGACCCCAACAAAAGATGAGGCAGTATAGGTTTACGGATACTTCATAAAATAAGACTGCAGAGCTACAAACAGCCTGTGTGATCTAGGGTTGAATGTCAATGATTGTCATACGTCTAAAAAAACGACAATTGACAAGCATTTGCATTCAACCCAAGATCACACAGGCTCTTTGTAGCTCTGCTACGCTTTCAGTAGTTTATCTGTCTAGTTTTGATGTCCATTATTTTGGGTCTCTTCCCACATGGTTGTGTTTTTACTATCACAATTTTAAATGATGTGCTTGTCCATTTTAGAAGTCCACTCACTGTTTTCCCCATATGAATGTGTTTGCTCTCTGTCTCATACATCTCAGTGTTATGCTATCCTTTGAACAAGTCTTAGTATTAGTCCACCACCCCTATTTATACAGGTTTAATCATATTCGCTGGGTGCCCCTAATGAGGCGGGACAGACATTGAACATGAGGGCTTAGGCACGTGTTATATAATTTGGATTTATGGTTAAGCTTAAGCCTGTTATCCCATGGAGGCACAACATAGCCTTCAGGTTGCCTGGTCCCAACTCGACTTGGGCGCCAAAGCCCTAATCACGATTGTTACATCGCTAAGCCTAAAGATGTTAGCTTCCTGCCCTGTGGTAATCCCCCTTCCTTTGTTTGTTGCTCTCTCCCTCTTGGGTCAGCCTCTAGAAATTTGCTATATGGATCCTGTAAGAATAAAACATTTACTTCTCTCTATACCTCCTAATACCTAACCAAACCGTCCTCTTTTCCTTTCCTTGCATATGACCTACCTATCTATCAATTGAGGTGAGGCGTCTCTGCAAGACCTACTAGAGTAGTTGGTTAGACCACTAGAAAATGCCTGTGAGTCAGTATTTGGTACAGGTACACACAATATACAGCTTTAGTACATTCAGTAATTAGTATTAACAATACAACAAGGTAATGTTCAAGCACACTAAGGGGAGGGTGTGAACCCAGGGACTCAATGTTAACCGCACACTAATGCTGGGCTATAACAATATTAATGGCATATAAATCATAGCAGGGTTATGCCTGTGTAAGTCACCCATAAAGATCAACATTCATATTGTACATATAACTTCTCAAGGGCTATGCCAACGGTGCTGGTTGTTATTTAATATTAACAATGAAACCAACAACTCTCAACTCTCATTTGTAACGTACAGAGAATCAACATAAAGAATGAGGGCAATACTTGTACTGACAATCAGCAAAAAAAATGAGGGCAATGTTCTTGGTTTGTAACATACAGAGAACCAACACACACATTGCATGCATCAACCAGAATGAATGTGATTCAAAAGGATGCTGTCTCTAAGAATGGTGTCAGCGCTATCGCAAACAATCAGTGGGTATGTTTCAGGTTGTATTTGTGTGAGCACACTCAACTTCTCTTTCTTGTTTCTTCCAGGTTTCTTGATACTTCTGTCCAAAGTGGGAGAAAAGGACCGGCACAGCAGCTCAAGGCAAGGCGTCAGTTACCTTAAATGCAGAGACGTGCTCTTTCTCAGACTGTTTCCAGTCAGGATACGAGCTGCTGTTCCCAGGAGAATCTCTGACAGCAAGCAGAGATGTAAAAAACGGATGTTGTTTATATAACCACTGTTCCTAAACATGCACATTGCCTGAGGCCACACCCACTAAAACCTCGTGAGTCAGCCAGCCCCAGGGGAGAAACAAACAAGCATAGGCAAGGTAAATCAACCACGCCTCCTAAAGCCTCGTTAGTCAGCCAGCCCCGGGAAAACAAGCACAAGCTAAACCAAGGCACAATAAATACCACTATTTGAGCATTATCATGGTCTTCAAGCAGCAAATTATCCACACATATTGAAGAATGCTCATGTCAGAAGAAACCTGTCAAATAATGTACATTGGTTCATGGTTAGTGGGGGGCACTATTGTAGTGAAATGCCTCAGCAGCCCTGCAAGTTCAACAGTACACCCCTCCCAAGGTGCCTCCTATGGGTCTGGGCTTGTCTGGGCGTCGCAAAGACCAACCGAGGGGCGTGAACATGACCGGTTGGTTCCCATGAACGCTTTTCCGACTGTAGCCTATCCAGTCCAGCAAGTAATAACGTTTTTTACGCACTTGCTTGGAATCCAGCACTGCTTTTTCCTTGCACTTGGGCTGATTGTCTACCAGTATCAGGGATGGGCCTTTAGAAAAATGCATTGCTTCAGATACTGGTTTTAGGAATGAAATGTGGAAAACTGGATACATAGGTAAATTGTGGCACAACTCCAGCTTTTTTGCCACCTCGTTCACCTTCTTGTTGATTACAAAAGGCCCAATAAATCGGAGATGGAACTTTCGTGTACCCTTTAGATTGATATGTTTGGTTGGCAACCAAACTTTTTGTCTTTCCTGGTACTCTGGTCCAGGACCCCTCTTTTTGTCTGCGTTCATCTTGTATGTTTTCTTGGCTAGTCTTAAGTTTTCTTGTGCCTGTCTTTGAATGTCAGATAGTTGCGTTAAAAGGCCTTGCACAGCTGGTGTAGTTAATGTAGGTACCATATCTATTTGTACCATTTGTGGGTGAAAACCATAAGTGCACAAGAAGGGTGAATAACCTGCAAATGCATTCAAACTCTGCAGCCCATAAGCATTCTGCTCAATCAACTTCTGAGCCTAGACGATAGCACAGAATGTTCTGCTCCATGCATTAGTTGACCCTTGCCATCTGACCATCAGTTTGTAGGTGATGGCTAGACAAAAGGCGGACATCCATATCCAATTCACTACAAAGGGATTTCCAGAATTTGGATACAAATTGAGGCCACCGATCGGAGATTAAGACCGATAGCACGCCATGGCGATGGACTATTGATTGCAAAGAGCTATGTGCCAATTGAAGTGCTGTGGGAAAGCTCTTTAGAGGAATGAAGTGTACCATCTTGGTAAGATGATTTGTTACTACAAAAATGGTGGTGAAGCCAGTCTGTGATTTTGGTAACTTTACCGCAAAGCCTAATGATACTGTATGCCAGGGTTTGAGTGATACTGGAAGAGTCTTTAAGGAAGCTGCAGGTTCCTGATGGGAACTTTTCCCTTGAGCACAGATTGCACAATCTACTATGTATGCCTTTGTGTCCTTTGATATAGATGGCCACCAAAAGTGACATTGGAGAATCTGTATGGTCTTTTTTTCTCCAGGATGGCCAGCTAGCTTACTAGTGTGACACCCCTCCAAGGCCTTAGTCTGTAAAGCTTTACTGAGTAGGTATAAGCCTTGTAGAACTGTTGTAACTGTTCTTTTTCACAAGCTTCTTGTCTCACACATTTCTTATCAAGAACTATATGAAGGCTTTAAGGTTTCACCTTATAAACGATATGTATGGTTTCTTCAGTTGTATACTACTGTTTATAATGGTTCTTCCCTTGTTGCCTCCTTATACCTTCCCTCTTCCTATTTTGCAACTGGATTGTTCCGAATTTCTTTTAGAATGTTGGCAGTGGACTCTTGTGAGGTGGTTGGGTGTGAACAGACGCTCAGGCAAGGTGGTGTATTGAGGAGTCCTTGTGAGAATAAAACTTATTCCAATATCAAGAAGTTTCTTTCGTCATTTACATGTCAGTACTTCATGTTTAGTGATGTTGGACGTCTAATACTGAAGGGTCTCAATAGCTCGGGAACTTTCTTGCTCAAGTTTTACTTCTTGTAAGAAGTTGGAATCCACTAAAGTGGCTCCTACTATCTTTTTCGTGGAAATTAGCAAAGGTGTTTCCTCTAAATCTTCGTCACTTGTGTGGCCATATCTGGAGAGCGTATCTGCCTTTCTGTTTTTTTTTGTCCTGGTTGAAAATGAATTATGAAGTCATAATCATCAAAGAATTGCAATCAATGCACTTGTCGTGAGGACAAGGCCCTCTCTCTTTTGAAGAACTGTAGGTTCCTGTGGTCTGTCAGGATTGATAGTGTTGACCTTCCTAAGAGGTAGTGCCTCCACTCTTCAAATTCCCCCTTGATGGCCAAAGGTTCTCAATCTGACACTGAGTAATTGACTCCTGCAACATTTAACTTATGAGAAAAGTATGCTACAGGATGTAATTCTCTAATGCTTGTATCAAGTCTTGAGATGACCCCTCCCATTGCTACTTGAGAGGCGTCCGCTGTCACTATGAATGAGCATGTAGGGTATAGGTGTTGTAGATTTGGGGCCCCGCTAAACTTATCTTTTAGGCGGCAGAAGGCTTCATCGGCTTTGTCTCCCCACAAAAATTTCAGCCCTTTTTGGAGTAACTTAGTGAGGGGAGACACAATTGTGGAAAACTGGTCAATGAAGTATCTGCAGATTTTGGCAAAGCCTAAAAAGCTTTGTACTTCTCTGACATTCTGGGGAGCCTTCCACTGTGTTATAGCTTTGACCTTTTTTTGTGTCCATACAAACCGTGTTAGGTGTCAGAATGTAACCAAGAAATTCTGGTTCTTCAATGTGAATGCTACACATTACCAACCTGGTATAACGATTAAGTTGACATAATGCATATAAGATGGTAGTAACATGGTCAAAATGTTCCTTGTGGGAATTGGAATAGATCAGGATATCGTGTATATAGACAAATGCATACGGATCTATATATTCTTGTAAGGCCTCATTGATAAAATATTGAAAGGCTGCGGGTGCGTTGCAGAGCCCAAAAGAGGAGGTATTAATATAAACCAAATTTGATACAGAAAGCTGTTTTCCACTCATCACCCTCTCTGACTTTTACAAGATGTTAAGCCCCCGCAGGCCCTTTTTATTATAAATTTGTGCGTTCTTGACCAAAGTGTAGCTGTTCTTAATAGTGATCCTATTTAAGGCCCTGTAGTCTATGCAGTGTCAAAGCTCCCCTCCTTTCTTTGAGGTGAAGAACAGGGGAGAAGATGCTGGAGACCGCAAGGGTCTGATAAAAGCTGTTGCTAACATTTCATCCAAATATTGATGAAAATGTGTATTTTCTCCCTCTGTTAGGACGTAAATTCGGCTACACAGAATTTGTGAGCCAGGCAGAATGTCTGTCCTGCAAGTTAATAAGTGATCTGGTGGTAGGGTTGTGGCTTTTCCTTTATCAAAAACATCTGCAAAGTCTTGGTATTCTGGAGGTACCTTAACACTCTCTACTCTTTCAGCTGCATGATTATCAATATCTGCTACCCCTAACTGTTGAGGTGAAGCTTTCACCCAACAATGGGTGTCACAGAACTGAGACTGCAACGACACTTCCCAGGTTACCCAATATGGTGGGATTATGTTTTTACAACTACTGAATGCCCAATTTATCATTGAGTTGGGGTGCATGGATTAAGTCAAACTGTACTTTTTCCTGGTGATTATTGTCTAGGAGCATGGTTATTTCACAAGACGTTTTGATGATGGGTCCGGAAGGCAATGCACTTCCAGCTATGGTTTTAACTACTTCTGAACTTGTTTTCAAAAGCAGTGGTATGGCTCACTTTTGGGTGACAGTAATGTCAATAAAATTCCCAGTAGCTCCAGAATCTAAGGACCTCAAGAGGAATAAAGGTTTGATCCTGATTCGATCCCACTTGTGCAGAGAGCTACAGATGTCTGAATTCACTTTGGGAACTGGTTTGAGCCACAGAATAGGAGATCTCAGGAAGGTTTCTACCCGAACAACTAGTCTCTATTGTAGTTGGGTGTTCTAGTTTCCTGTCCTGAGTTTATCTGTTTCTACTCTTGACGTATCTGCTGCAACATTCTTTCTTTTAGGTTTACCTGAACATTCTTTTAAGAAGTGACCCTTTTTGCCACAATATAAGCATAGTTTATGATCACATCTTCATTCACGTTCCTCCTTAGAGAGAGGGGCTCTAATTTGGTCTATCTGCATGGGTTCAGTCTTGTCACTGGTCTTAAGGGTAGCTTGCTTCTTATCCTGGATCACAACCATCTTACTTTCAGGGCACCCCCTACCATTGCACTGTTCAGTCACACAATGATCTAGTTTTACAACTAGGTCAATCAACCCTTCACAGATGTCAGGAGGATTTACCACTTGGGTCAGGAGGTTCTTCAATTCATTCTTTAGCCCTTTATAAAAAAAAGGTTCCTCTTTTTAATTCTGGCCATTTGGACTCTGCCACCAACATGTTAAAGGTGATAATGTAAGAAAGAAGATCCTTTTTCCCCTGTCGCAAATTGAGTAGTTCAGTGTCCACTTACTGCATGAATATGTGCTTATCAAACAGCTTTTTCATCTTAAGTTTAAAGGCCCGATAGTCATATAGCAATGTGTTATCCTGTTCAACTAGTGGGATCGACCAAGAAGCCGCTGTCCCAGCTAGATAAGAAAGCACAAAGACAACTTTTGATTGCTCATTTGTAAAAAAAAAGTTTGGTGACATAAAAAATAAAGTTGACATTGGTTCAAAAATATTGTGAATTTACCAAGATCTCTTGCAAAACTTTCCGGGGGAGCTAGGTGTACTGGAGACAGTGTTGTTACATGGATAACTGGAGAAAGTCCTATCTCCAGTGCCCGACCATAGCTGAAAGTAGTATAAAGGAACCCACTGGGGTCATAAACCGGGATTGATTTCAGCGCCATAAGGAATATTCCAAAATGTCTCAGGAGGTTGAACTGGTTGAACAGTCTGTATCTCGTCCAAATGTTGTGACAGGTCTTGTGTTTCACGCTGAAGATTACATTACATGTGAGCCAGATCAGCTAAGGAAATATCCTGTGACTCCATTGTGTCCGAGTGGGAGTTTTAACATGGGCTAGGTGCATTGTCATGCTTATGCCTGTAATCCCACAGAGACACAATGTAGCCTTCAGGTTGCCTGCTCCCAACTCCACCTGGGAGCCAAAGCCCTAATCTTGATTTACAGGGGAATCCCAGGGGAAAGGGGATTGGAGGAAAGCGAGAGATAGAAGATGATTCTGCACTAATCATCCTTGGAACCGCTGGACATTCATCTGGGTTGGTTAATATGCAGTGTCCTATAATCAGATCAGCTAATTAGTGACTGTTCTATATTATATGTGTGTGTCTATTTAAGCCTGTGGTAATCCCCCTTCTGATGTTGGTTGATCTTTCCCTCTAGGGTAAGCCTCTGGAAATTTGCTACGTGGATCCTTTAAGAAGAAACATTTACTTCTCTCTATACCGCCTAGTACCCAATCAAACCTTTCTCTTTTCCTTTCCTTGCATATGACCTACCTATCTATCAATTGAGGTGAGGCATCACTGGACGTTCTACTAGAGTAGTTGGTTAGGCCACTAGAAAATGCTTGCGAGACAGTACATTATACAGGGACACACAATATACAACGTTAGTACCCTGAGTATTTGGTATTAACAATATGACAAGGTAATGTTCAAGCACACTAAGGGGAGCGTGTGAACCTAAGGATTCAATGTTAATCGCACACTGATGCTGGACTGTGACAATGTTAGTGGCATATAAATCATAGTTGCGTAAATCACACATAAAGAACAGCGTTTGTATTGTACATATAAACTTCTCAAGGGCTATGCCAACCATGATGATTGTTATTAATATTAACAATGCAACCAACAAATCTCAACTCTTGGCTGTAATGTACAGAGAATCAACATAAAGAATGTGGTCAATATTTGCACTGATAATCAGCATAAAGAATACAGACAATGTTCTTGATTTGGGACATACATACAACCAACACACACATTTCATGCTTTAACCAGAATGAATGTGATTCAACAAGGATTCTGTCTCTAAGAATGGTGTCAGCACTATCACTAAGAATCAGTGGGTAACTATCAGGTTGTATTAGCATGTGTGGTATGTTACCACTCTAGTACCACTCAAATTCTCTTTCTTGTTCCTTTCTGATTTCCTGATAACAAACCATTTTTTTATTATGGCTACCTGTCCAGCTAGTGACCAAGTCATATCCAGTACTCAGTTTGGGCAGTCAGTTTCTCAACTGTAGGGCCATAATTCAGTCAAAGGACCTGGCCTTTCTCTTTTTTGTATTATAATACCCAGATTTTTGGTTGAGTCCTCACACCACTTTAGCGAATAGACACAAATTTGTGTGGCATCGGTTAGTGGGAATAGTTCAGATTTTGCCCAGTTTATGTGTAATCCAGAGAATGTCCCACCTCATGTAATTTCCTCAGTTAGGGAGTGAAGGTTTTGGGTTAGATGCCGAATAAATAGCAATATGTCATCCGCATACATGGAGAGCAACATGGCGCCTTGTTTGAACCGAAGCCCCCGCTGCATATGCTTAGCCTGCAAGTGGTGAATCAGCAGGTCCATGGCCAATATTAAAATTGAAGGCGATTGGGGGCATCCTTGTTGAGTCGTGTAGAAATGATCTTTGCCAATATTTTATTATCAAAATTCAACAGGGATGGGGGTGATATGATGTGCATAGTTTGGGTCTTTGTTCGGTTTTAATAAAATCGCGATGAGCGCCTCTCGTAGGGAAGGAGGAGTTCCCCATTTTTGAGGGTCTCATTGTACATCTCCAATAGATGTGGAGTCAGAATTGATTTGTAAGTTTTATAGAAACTGCCGAAGTCAGGAGAAAAGCCTGGGCATGGCAGACCGAGGCAAGGCATCATCTGCCTTGACACCTAAGACGCGCTGTTGCTCACTGCTGCTTCCAGTCAAAGATGAGCTGCTGTTCCCAGGAGAACTGCGGCTAGAGAAGTAAAAAATCAGACACGGTTTAAGAAACCACAGTTCCCAACCATGCCCATTACCGGAGGCCACACCTACTAAGCCTTGTGAGTCAGCTAGCCTCAGGGGAGAAACAAACAAGCAAATCAAGGTAAATCAACCACGCCCGCTAAAGCCAGCAGCCCCAAGTAAAACAAGCACAACACACCCTATAATTCCCTGTTCCAATCGTTTTTCTCCTCTGGCGCCCCATGATCTGGACAATCACCAACCTTTCCCCTCAACCTTGCCACGCGCAGAGAGTGCTCCCCTACAAAAGGACTTGTTAGCACTGGTGTGTAGCCTCAAGACTGAAGTTGGTGAGCTGAGATCATTATTGCTCGAAATTACCACCCTTCTTAAAAATAAACATTCTCTCCCTATTAGTGAGTCCAAGCTAAACCCTATGACAATTAAACACCCACTCGCAAAAGGCGTCCTGTCAACTGGCCCCCCCCCCCCCCACCGCCAGCAAGTGCAGCAGGTCTTAAAGAAGATCAGTGTCCCGATAGACAGAACATGCCCTCTCTCGGAAGTAACATTCCTCTTCTTTCTAATGTTCCCCTTAAATGGGACACCACCAAAGTTTCCCGTCATAATTCTAACTTAATCAATAACAACTATATATATATGTGCAATGTCCCACTTTTGCCTCCAAATATGTGAGAAGACAAAGCTTCACTAGCCAATAAGGTCTCGCACTGGCTGAGACATGTCAGGGGTTGCAGTTCAATCATTCATGATGATATAATATCTGCCGAACGAGCCAATGGTTCCCCTGGTTCTTCTGGTCACAGTGACTTTATAAGACTCAATCTTAAAAATTTCCATTTGGTAACAGGTCTCCTAGATATGGAAGCACGGACTACAAGCAGGAAGCCCTCTGCCATTTTTCTCACAGCTAGCTGCCCTACTGTTGGTCACATGCGGCCGAATCCTTTTATCAGAGCAGCTAATCTGGTCTCGAACCACTCTGTAAACATTCAAGATTTTAGACCACCAGGCCACCAGGCTCGAAGAGATCCACTATCTGATCTGGTTCCTATGACTAGCTCCGGTTTTGTTCCAATGGGCCAAACAGTACATGATCCCGATCTTCAGGGGGCTACCTCGGACATTGACTGACTATGTTTTACCAACCCTTGCATTTCCATTTTTAGTTCAGACTCAGTGGCTACTGATTCTCCACCTAATCCATCTAGTCCGGGTGTTGTTCTTTCATTGGATCTACAACCTGAAACTATTAACAAAGTTACAAACTCATCCATGGCGAAACCTATTGTCAGCCATTCTCCAGATGACACCATTACGAATTTAAGCGGCTCTATTCCTCAGGAAACAGCAAAACTTCTGTCCTGGAATGTGGCTGGCATTAATGGCAAACTTGTTGATACCGAGTGGGGGACATTTGTCGAAAATTTTAATGTTTGTATGTTTCAGGAAACTTGGGCAACACACTGTACGTACAAACAGGGGTTTAGTTCTTTTTTTAAACCTGCCAAGCCATCTTCAGCAGGTAGGGCGGCAGGGGGTTTAACCACTTGGGTAAAATCTACAGAGGTGAGAGGAATAAAGGAGATATATGTGGATTCTTACGACATCTTGTCTGTTGCCATCCATCCAGTCTAAGGCTCTCCTGTTCTTTGTATAAACATCTACAGTAGGCCGGGACCTCCCAACCATCGCTCTACCACTATCGAGCTATTGAATACCTTAATCCCGGACCTTCGTCTTAAATACCATATCATAATAGCAGGAGATTTTAATGTCCAACTTGAACTTAATGCAGACCACATAGAGGTTATGCAGCTTGAAGATAGCGCATGGAACATCCCTTCTTTTTCGATCCCTCATTCCATCCAGCAAAACCCATATAAATTGTGTGCCAGGGCTTCACAGATAATAGATCTTATGATATCTCACGGCCTCCGTTTTGGTAATGGCCGTTTCCCAGCTGACACTCCTGCCAGACCAACTTTCTTCAGGGGCTTATACAGTAATAAACTGGATTATATTTTTTTCGATTTAAGAGCTTGGCACTATATACTAGATGTGGAAGTGGGCAACCCCCTCACTAGTGATCATGCCCCTCTCCAGATCACGTATAAGAGATCTCTCTTAGCAGGAGCTGTATTTCCTCCTGCTTCTTCTACTGCCATGGAGTTGTCTAGCAATAGGCGTACGGTTACATGGGACTCCTTTGTGCAATCAAATAAGCTTCGAGAAAAACTGTGTGCCTTAACTTCGTCCCACCAGTTATTCGATGATAGCCTTACTCTTGCTCCAATCGAAGTATTGTCCCTCCATCTGGACCTCTTTGTTACTCTGAAAGAGTTGTTTACTAAATGTCCTAGGCCACCGACTAACTCCCGTACTCAACCTCATTCTAAATGGTTTAACAAGAGGTGTAGGGAGGCTAAAAATACTTTGGTCAATGTGTTAAGGACAAAGGATAGACCAGGTATTATTAATGCTAGACGTCATTATGCCTCTACATGCAACAAAAGCAAACTTGAGTATGAAGAGGGGCTTTGGAGCAATTTACTTGAGGCAGCTATAGTCCATGACTCCAAACGGTTCTGGTTTCTTGCAGCGATCAGAACCGAGTACCTTACCTGGAGTCTCATATCACTCCTGATGCCTGGCTCTCTCATTTCAACGCACTGTATGGCCCTCCACCCCCCAGTGATGTTCTAAGCCTGGGGGAGTCAACAACTCTGGGTGAGCCCATGCCCCCCTTGCCTCCCATTACATTGAACGAAACTGTGCTGGCCATCACTGCCCAGAAAGCAGCAAAGGCCCCAGGGTCGGATGGGATTCCTTCAGACATGTTTAAAGCGGACCAGAACATCTGGAGTCCATACATCAATAGGCTCTCCAACGCCATTCTGACTACCAGAATTTATCCTGAATCATGGAAAGAGGCAATAATTGTGCCCATACATAAGAAAGGAGAGAGGAATAGCCCGGGAAATTATAGACCCATCAGCCTTCTCGACAATCTTCAAAAAATATTTTGCCATCAATTGTTGAGCAGGCTGAGCAAATGGATAGTAGAAAACCAAATCCTAAATCACCTCCAAGCGGGTTTTAGAGAAAAAATTAATACAATAGACCAGATATTCCGTTTTATCTCTATCAAATGGAAAGTTGTTGATGTAGACTTAGGTCATCTATATGTAGCATTTGTTGACCTAAAATCGGCCTTTGATCTAGTACCCCGCCACAAACTGTGGGAAGTCCTGTCCAAAATAGGAGTTCCTCGCTCTATTTTAAACATTATCAGAGATCTCTACACTGGCAATTATGGAAGAATCAGATGGGGCTGCCAAGGCGAATTAACTGAAAAATGTCCTACCGCTAGTGGCGTAAGACAAGGCTGCGTGCTTGCCCCTACTTTATTTCTCCTTTTCATAAACGCATGTATTCCTTATCTTATGGAGTGTTCCAATGATGCCCCCAAACTAGGAGGGCAGAAGATTCCCTGCCTCCTATTTGCTGACGACACCCTGCTGATATCCCAAACAGCCACAGGTCTTTCAACTCTGCTCTCGAGGTTCATGGATTTCTGTAATGACCATGGCCTTGAAATTAATCGATTAAAAACCAAGTGTATGGTGTTTGGGGATAAAAAAGGCAGGATGCGACGACCTATCTATCTAGAGGGTGCCACGCTGGAAAGAGCCAGTGACTTTGACTACCTAGCCTTGAAATTAGAAGACTCGCATAAGTGGCACTGTCATATCCAGAAGGCCACCCTTCGATTGAAACAGCGGGCGAGTGGCATTGTAAGATTTGCAGCTAGATCTCCTAGCTTTGCCATGACGCCCGCCGTAGAAATTTACAAATTACAAGCAAGAGGGGGGGCCATCTATGGAGCCGAACTGTGGGGCCACTGCAGTTTAGATGATCTGACAAAGGTAGAAAACTCTTTTTTAAGGTTGTTGCTAAGAGTCCCTTCCATCACCCCAATGCTCCCAATTCGAATGGACTTAAACCTGCCCCCAATCAGCCAGATCGTCGCACTTAGGCCCTTGTTATATTGGACTTATGGTCATTAGACTCCCTTGCCCCCTATAGATGTGGGCTAGCCAATCTGATGGCCAACAACACCAGTCCAAAAATCAAGTGGTGCGTATACGTAGAACGGACCTTCTCACTACTTGGTTTGGGGTCTTATTGGAAGGACCCGCTATCTATCCCAAAAAATGCAACACAGAAATTAAAGGACGCATTTTGGCTCTATGTCCAATTTCTACAATTGTCTGTTGTTTCGCCATCTTCCATGACGGGCAACTTCCTACAATTCAAATGCCACTATGAATTTGTGCAATATATGGACATAGTTTCTTCCCCACATGCACGTGCATTATAAATTAGATTTAGGATAGGCTCTCTTCCTCTGCGTACCCTTACATATAAATGGTTTAACACTAGCTGCACTTCTAAGATGTGTCCGATGGGCTGTGCCAGAGAAGAATCTATAACCCACATCCTTTTTCAATGCCCTGCATACCACAAACAAAGAGTCCGTTGGATCATTCCTTTATGTAGGAAAATGGGTTTTAAAAACTGTTCACTGGCTTTGAGAATTTTTAAATCTGACTCATCTGTTTTAGTGGCTTGCTGTCTGGCAAAATATCTAGATTCAATCTGGCACATTAGACTGAATACGCTCAAAAAAATAGAGGAAAAGCTAATAATGGATGTGGGGACCAGTCATTGATGAACCTATTTTTGTATGCACTTATCATCCTACATTGCCTAGATGTATCTCTTTCTTTTTTTATGCTTAGATACTTTTATAATTTTTTTAATAGAAATGTTTTATTTTATCTGATATGTTTGGCTAGGTCTGTATTTGATTTTTAATTTCTTCTATGTATTTTTACACAACTCTATAATAAGGTATGAATTTCCAGTAGGAAAATGCTTATGTCTAACACTTTTTACAATCTTTTATGATCGAAAATTTCTTTTATGTAGCTTGTCGTTTTTTTAAACCACGAAACTGTTAATTGTGATGTGCTTTTATGGCATGTACTTTTACCGAAATAAAGCTAATAATGATAATGATGATGAAAACAAGCACAAACAAAGCCAAGGCACAATAAATACCACTATTTGAGCATCAGCATGGTCATCAAGCAGCAAATTATCAGCAAGTATTGAACAATGCTCATGCCAGAAGAAACCCGTTAAATAATGTACATTGATTCATGGTTAATAGGGGGGCACTACCGTTCTGAAAGGCCTCAGCAGGCCCTCAGGTTTGACACCTATGGATTGATATGAGGATAAAAAAATAGACAAATGTAGTGTGATCATTCCAGCATCTTCTAGAGTATTATTTGAATGGTACGTTTTATGATACGCAAAATTGAATACAATTGTAAGGGACATGGGTTCTCAATTGGAAATATAAATGACCATGTTTGCTCCATTCATGAATTATTTTATGGAACAATTCCCTCTTGAATGATGGTATTAATATGAATGAAGCCGTGGAATGTGTTTTCTCTTTTGTCATCTTTTGAAATATTGGCAGAAAAAAATATGCTGGAATATTATAACACAACACCTAGCATTTTGGGATTGCTGGTCTTAACTCATACAATTAGCATGGTCGTATGATACAATTTTGGATTTAGGAGCTAGTGGGGATCAAAAGTGTAGTATATGGTGGGTTATTTTATTTTGGTGTTTGTTATATGTTGTTTATATATGCTGTATAGTATTACAGCCCTGAAGAAATTCACAGTGGTTACCAAAATGTGTTGGGTGTTGTTGTGACTGTAATGTTTGGGATTTGAATAACAAGAATCTAAGAATGTTTGGAATATGAAATAAAGAAGAAATAGATCAGTCTACAATTTGATTAGACTTTTGTAGACTTTGGTGCACCTCTATATTCGTGATACTGTATGTTCTGCTAAGCAGTGTATCCAGGAGCCGCAGATACTAATAGAGTGTGCACAATTGTTTAAAAAAACTGTTCTTTTGGAACAAAGGGGCAGTGCAAATTGTTTTTGTATGCTGCTCGTTATATGTGTTTGAGATAACTGTTGGGGTCATACTCACACTCCCCTTTTTTTTAAACTGTAATGTTTGATATAAGAATTATGTCCAAATTTAAAGACATTAGAGAGGAGATTTTTCCCACCTTTGAAGATTTAGATGAGTAATTGTTTAATGACTGGGAGAGCAACCAGCAGAATGCATCTTTCAGTATGATGAGCATTACGATTAAACATGTGTATAAAAAGGTGGCTAAGTGACAAATTGGAGAGGGAAATAGAGGGCATCAATCACAAGAAAGCAATCAAAAAGAATTATGACATTCTGAATAGAATGATAGAAGAACATCATGCATACTTACAGGATAAGAAAGTTAAAAATATAAAAAGAGATGGCATGTATCATAAGGATGGGAGGATTTTCACCTTTGCATGCAAATATGGCAATATCAACATGTCTGGTGATAGAAAGAAGGTTCATGATGAGACAATGGAAACACGTTCTGTAAGTAGCAGTTCTTTTACTTCTACTGAGAGTACCACAATACAAGGCAAGACAGATCTTTTAATGCTTCCACACTTCAGGGTTCATCTTCTTTTTGAGTGGAGAGGAAAAGATTAAAAATTTGGAACAAACAATAGAGAAAAGACATAAAAACCAGACGTAGTGGTTGAAGGTGGGAAAAAGGAAAACACTGAGTATTTGGGGGTTCAGATGCACACCAAGAAACCCTAAAAAAACCTAAAAGGGTTCTTGAATATAAGGAAGGAGGAACTGAAACAAGGGACTGATACTGCTATTGGGCCAGGGAATGTTACTGATTGTGAGAAAGACAGAAATGAGTTAGCAATTATCAATTAATCAAATCATATTTTGGATACAAATGAAATACATGTAAAGGGTTAAGCTTTTGTCCATCACAGGTGGGGAATTTGGTTGATCTACATGTAGATTAGTTTAAATGTATTTGTTTACTGAAATTAAAGGCACATGATAATCAAGTTCCCTAGAAGTATGTCCTGGTTATTCCAAAGGCACCCCTCCTGAACAATCTGTGTCAGATATATGATTTGCAATTGTTATTGACGGATGAGGAACCAGTCAGTTTAGAAACCTTGTTAAAATGACTTGATAGTGTTGCTAGATACAGTTTCTGCACCGTACTCAGGGATGCCATATTTGAATATTTTCCGCTGAATACTGGTTCTGTATACAGTCAGACCACACTGTGGGAAGCCTTCGAATTGTACATTTGGGGAATTTGTATATCTCAACATGCAGGAGTCCTTCGGGACATTCAAAATAACATTTGCCAAGTGGAAGATGAACCAGCGGCTGTGTCAGTGACCACTCTTACCAAGTGTTCAAAACTATTGGAGGAGATTCGCTGTCTCGCAGAGCGTGAGGTTGCTTATCTGGGTAAGTATACTAAGACTCTCCGCTATGGTGAAGGTGCACACTGGCCAATCTCCTCCACCCTCATTGTGATCCCACTTACATTACGGAGCTCACCACATCTGGTGGTGCCAGTGCTAGCACCACAACTGACATACTCATACTCATACTCCTGCACTACTATGAAAACTTATACTCCACTACCCTCTTGGGGGTCCATACTGACAGGATAACCTACCTTCAGGAGGTGGCTATGGTCTATGTTGAAGGTGCACAGTATCAATTCCTAAGCAAACAGATCTCTGCTGAGGAGGTTGGGCAGGCCATAGATGCACTGGATGGAAGCAAGGCCCCTGGCTTGGACGGCTTCTCTGGCAGTTTCTATAAAACATACAAATCAATTCTGACTCCACATCTATTGGAGATGTACAATGAGACCCTCGAAAATGGGGAACTCCCCCTTCCTTACGAGAGGCATCCTCGCGATTTTATTAAAACCGAACAAAGACCGAAACTATGCACATCATATCACCCCCATCCCTGTTGAATTTTGATAATAAAATATTGGCAAAGATCATTTCTACACGACTCAACAAGGATGCCCCCTATTCGCCTTAAATTTGTATATTGGCCATGGACCTGCTGATTCACCACTTGCAGGATAAGCATATGCAGCAGGGGCTCCGGTTCAAACAAGGCGCCATGTTGCTCTCCATGTATGCGGATGACATATTGTCATTTATTCGGCATCCAACCCAAAACCTTCACTCCCTAACTGAGGAAATTACATGAGTTGGGACATTCTCTGGATTACACATAAACTGGGCAAAATCTGAACTATTCCCACTAACCGATGCCACAGTCACACAAATGTGTGTCTATTCCCTAAAGTGGTGTGAGGACTCAACCAAAAACCTGGGTATTATAATACAAAAAGAGGAAGGCCAGGTCCTTTGACTGAATTATGGCCCTTCAGCTGAGAAACTGACTGCCCAAACTGAGTACTGGATATGACTTGCCCTTTCACTAGCTGGACGGGTACCCATAATAAAAAAATGGTTGTTCTCCCCCAGTTTGTATACCTCTTTCACAATATCCCTATATCACTAACCAACGCCTTTCTTTACTCAACTTTGCAGCCTACTAACCTGCCTTATCTGGGCCGGCAAGAGACCAAGGGGCCCCTTAACACCCCCCTACCGCCACCATGTGTGCGACGTATTTAAAATACGGCGCACCAAGGCGCAGGGTAGGGGGCAATAGTGTCATTTTTATGATGCTATTGATGTACTCAGCAGGAGTGGTGCCAAAAAATTGGCGCTATTCCTGCAGAGTACATAGGGGCCCATTTTAAAGAATGGAAGCCCCCTTTAACGCCTCTTCTTGAGCAGGTGTTAAAATGCCGTAACAAACGGAGTAAGGAAAAGTCGTAGATTTCCTTACACCATTTTGCAGGTTCCCCTAACAGGGGAACGCCCCCTTTGCATGCATTATGGCTGGCGCAGGCATAATGTAGCACTGAGGGTTACAAAGGGTCTGTAAATACAGCACAGGGATTTTGGCCTCGTTGGGCCACATTGACATCAAAATAAATGATGTTAACGTGGCGCACTATGCCCCCATGAGTCAAATAGGAAAGATTGATCTTATTTTTGGCCACAGCAACCCATATGGCATACATTCTGCGCTCTGAGCCTGCATTCCTTCTTACACACTGACCCCAGATGACTTGACTCCACTGACAGCTCTCCTGTCGGACGGAGAGGGGGGGAAATACCATATCCAGGCTCTAAAAAACTTGTATGACCCTACGACATGCACATGACGGATCAATGTAAGAGTGCTTGGAATAGGATTTGGGCTGCCCACTGACAGACAAAGTGTGGGGATACTGCTGTGCGCAAACTAAACTTGTATCATTGAACCACCTCCACAAACTACTCCTTTTTAGATTCTTGCACTGAGCGTATGTTACCCCAGCCCAACTCGTGAGTTTTGACCCCACTAGATCACCCAGTTGCCCTAAGTGTGGTACAACATCTGCCACTTTCGCCCATATGACATGATCTTGTCCCCCAATTCAACAATAATAGAGTGACATATTCACCCACCTTTCATTGATGAATGAGATAGACCTCAATCCCAATTGCCTGCTGGCAGTGCTGGGACATGTGGCAGACATTTCCCCCTCGGTACACAGGCACACAGCAACTGCACTATTACTTGCCAAACGTGAGGTGGTCCTGCACTGGAGCAGCACTAGACGACCCACTTTAAAGGAATAGCTAACTAGCGTCAACTATTGTGACACCACCAGTGAAATATTCGCTACCCTACAACCACCCACATCGCAACCTAAAGATATCTGGCAGCCTCTAAAGGCCTATCTATTGACACATACGTCAGACTTGCAGGATACACATCCTAGCTCCCCGCAGTCTCCCCGACCAAACTGAGTAGATGCTCATTCAAATATGTTTGGACACTGTGAGCCTTTCCTATCCTTCAACACCAGCAATGTGACCTCCGGATGCAATAAGATTTCCACTCTCACTGATGTAATGTTTATCTCACATTCCACCCTGAACACACCATATACACCACCTGAACAAAAACACCAACTCACATGCGCCCTTCTCAAAACATGGTCACTATGCAAGCATTCCACAAAATTATCGAACTTCATAGCCACCCTCGCATCTGACATCATTTTCCTCACCAAGACCTGGCTCAATCCCACATTCACTCCATACTTTGTCACAGCAATCCCTGACGGATATAAAATCACTTACCAGGACTGCACCAAAAAAGTCAGGAGGAGGAATCGTAGTAGTTGACTCCTTAGCGAGACTGCTGGTTTAGGGATGACAGCATTTTTGTTTGTAGGCAATTGAGTTACTCCTACAACAAGTCCCAACTGTCAGCCCAACCCTCCTAGCTCACAACCAGTACCACACTAAAACTCAGACAGTAAGGGTGATTTCCGGCAGCCTTACGCATGGACTCTAGATAAGACTCCTCAGAGGAGTCGGAAGTTACCCTTTTCTCTTGTTAGCAAAAAATCTCATACAAACACAGGCAATGAAGGAGATACAGGAGAGTCTTCAAAATATTTATTGAAAAGACTGCAATCTACGGTGATATGCTTAAATTTCAATGATTAGGATAATGAGCAATAATAAAAGCAGAATCGTGAAGATGAGAGTTGTGAATATAAAACCCCCCATCATATTGCAATAAACATGTGCAATTCCCAACAAGAATGCCTAATCTCTAACCTAATGAGAGGAAGGTGTGATAAACCCTAATCTGCAAATACCATGTCCATGAAAAACGCAGCCTCAGACCTTGTTACCTTGGAATGAGGTCTCTAGATCAGACTCCATGGAAACACAAAGGCTGAGTTCTGCAGCAAGGTGAAGTGCGGCATAGATGGCAAATGGGAAGAACCCGTCTAATGACCTTGTCTGTGTGAGGCATATTTATACGGCTCATGTAGGATCCCTGACTCAGGTATGTTCCTAAGCTAATGATAAGGTGGCAGACTTGTGGCAGCAATTACATAAATAATCACTATCAAGAGCACATTATGTTCCTGTCACATGTAAGTGTGAAAGGGACATGATGACAATACCTAGTGGACATGATGACAATACCTACATACATCACTAATAATGATGCCTTCTCAGAATGGCACTGATAAACCATTGCAAAACATTTCTTATAAAATGTAGACAGCTGCCTAATGTGCTAAAAGGAATAATTAAATAAATGGAATAAAACAGAGCGTGCTCAATGGGTAAAAGGTCACTAGGTAAAAAGGACAACAGGCCTGCAAGCCAATGGCTAAGCTGACTCCTGTACTCCACTGGGAAATAAAATAGATTCACTGCACCCTCCCCATTGCGGGAACAAGGATGCTAACTCAATAGCAAGGGTGGATGAGTCCAACTCTAAAAATGCCCTGAATTAAAAGCCTAAAATCTAGTTAAAATCTAAGCTAAAAAGATACAAAAGAGACATACTCTCAACCATGACAAGCAAGGCAGGTTAAAAGCGAGCCAAATTCATAAGGCAAATTGGTATCACATTTCATATTTGGGAAAAAGCTAATGGTCAAATTTAACAATATGTGGTCTGCATGCACCACAGGACTGGCCAGAATGACCATCACCAATCATGCTCCAGTTCTTCCAGCAACGGAGTGCTAAAGTAGTGCATCATGCGATCACAACACAGCTGGGCTGGTGGTATCTCCATCACTCCGCTTAGCTGAGAATGTACAACCACTGTGTATCAGAAATAGCAGTAGCAGTATACCTCTAATCAGCACCGAAGTTAAAGGAAATCCACCAAACACACTCGAAAAGAGTGAATGAATAGCTGAGAAATGAGTGTGAAGACAGTCGGGAAGGTAAAAACAAATCCAGACCCAACAGCCTTAAAAATTTGTACAATTCCTGCAGTGCTCGAGGCATTAAACATCCTGCAGACCAGCTCTCCAAAGTGCTTGGGGAAGTTGGTATTTAATAAGGATTGTATCTCTGCTGATTATCTCGCTATCTGGAGATTGTACGTCTCCTTAGCCGATGTCAAAATGTACATTAGCAATAGCACGGTGAGGCCACATGTCTGCTACCCTTATCTATTGTGTGTGGGGAGGGGGGAATAAAACATGGCCACAACAAGTTACCATTTGAGAAACTGAAATTGCGCAGGCAATTCCGGGCCTCATTCCGAAGCGACTCTGATTGTTCAGAACCGAATAAATAAAGTGTATAAAATGCTGGACAAATCAAAATAACCTTCAGAAGACATGCCAAGTTTGTGACTTCCGCATTGCAAAAGCCATGAAGGGACACCTGCTTGCTAATCATTAAATGACTAACAGTAGTCTCACATTCACTTCCGCTCAGAAAGACTTATTTTTTGCCGTACAAACATTTAAATACAAAAGGCAACTCCCACTCTTCCATAATATAGGTATCTCCTAACCACTCGTATCTGCCCACAACAAAATGTTTCAAACATTTTGTGAAAGAAAGATGTATATAGGCAGATTTACAACCCCATGTACTAACCATACTGTTGTTAGTGTCTCTGCTACAGTGAAAGGCAGCTTTTCATACTTTTCAATGTTAAGCATGGTGTAACTTGCTTCCTTTTTAGCCATTATCTGTTGCTCCCTGGACGAATTAAGAGCAGCAAATGATTCACTACTGTTTATATATTTCCAAAGGACGTGGCCACTTTTCAGAATCTGCAATGTCCAACCGAACGGCATGATGGAACGCAGCTGACTTTGCTCATGTTCTAAAAGTGACATGTCATTCTGAATGATGTCAATCTCAGATGACACAATATTATTAAGTGTATATATTCTGTTGGACAGAGTGTTCATGCCATTATCGACAACAGATAAAGACTTTTCCATATTTTCTTTATCTATTTGCCATAAATGTGCAGCCGCTTCCATATGAGAAAGCTTGCAGATCCCATTGTATATTGCATACAGGAATCATTTAGAGCGGGGTTTTCTAGGATCAAGCAAGAAATCCAGCAAGTCTACTTCCTCTGATAGGAGACTAAAATGTTCTTTAACTGCTGCTACGGTGTTAGTGCGTAACCATTGTTGGCACAGTTTTCCCACATTATATGTAGTAACTATACCAGAGTATTGACCCAAGACACAGTGAGGATCTGGCCAGTTAATCTTGAAACCCCCTGAGGAATTGACAAAACATGCCTGACACCCATTCGTGTCCAAAGGCCACAAAAAACGCCCGCCAGGATTTAAAGCATGAAATTATAGGTACCATTCTGGACCCAAGTATTCAGTTCTTCCTCTGTGACATTTAAGTATTTTTGACAATTGGTGAATTTGGCTGTTGTGGGGATAGTGGTTGTGTTCATTTCCTTTATTTTTGCTAACCCCAAGCAGGATGTTTGTTGAACTGTGTCATTTAAAAAATATAATTTGTGCAGGAATAAAGCATGCTCTGAACGAAGCCTCCCTACCCTGAATTTGCCAATCTTGTGTTCCCCATACACTTTCACATCAATAGTGTTCTTCCAGTATTCATAACCTTCAATTGCAAGCTGGGAAATAAAGGAATCTGAATAGATTAATTTGGTGTTGGTTAGCAAAATATTCCGCATTTTAGAAGGTGGTAATTTAAAATGATATGAATCTGCATTTGTAGTGTCATGCCTAGAGAAATATGTGAATTTATGTACATATGTTTTGGGGCTCCCCACAGGTGGAGTTGAACAATGTGCAATTTGGAGACAAATCTTTTCCCTTTGGAACCTGGCAGAGGTGGTAGAATGGCAGTTTTCGTGCCATCAATCTCCAGGACTGGAACTGGTGCTCTGTAGGATGGGCCGAATTCCTTCTTCACAGCAATCTTCTCATGAACCAGATCCCCAGCTTTAGGAATCCAGCCTGTCGATGTATCTGGTAAATTCCTGCACTGGCAGATGAATTGTCAGCACAAAATTGTTCAAGCTCCTATAAGACAGTGAGATGTTAATTTGTGTCAAATGGTGTGTCTGCCGTATGAGAATGAGTCACTGCAGCAACAGAAGCCCTAGCTACTGTGAATTTGGCAGCTTCATCAGGCAAAGGGGCATATTTATACTTGGTTTGCGCTGAATTAGCATATTTATTTTTTTGCTAAATCAGAGCAAACCGAACTCCGTATTTATACTTTGGCGCTAGACACGTCTAGCGCCAAAGTTATGGAGTTTACATCGTTTTCTGGAGGGGAAAGCCTACCTTGCGGCAATGAGATGCAATGTAGGCGTTACTGGCCCGAAAAGGACGCCATGGCCTTTGCGACATATTTATCCCCGTGCTAAAATACAGCATGGGGGCCTTTAATAATGGCAATAAGCTTGCTTAGTGACATTATTTAACGCCTGGGTCAGGGCAGGTGTAAGGGGACCTGTAGGCAGATTTCCATGGTCAGAGACCATGGAAATTGCCCACAGGTGCCCTTTCCCTGTCCCCAGTGACACGCCCACCCACCCCTACCCACACAAGGAGATCACCTACGGATGGGGGACCCATCCAAGGTAAGTCCGGTTGAGTATATATATATTTTTTTCCCCCAACACAGCTTGGGGCCCTGACTTGGGGCCCCCTGCACGGCTCAGGCCCCAGTGGCCATGCCCAAGGGACATTTGTCCCCTGGGCATGGCCATTGGGGGGTCTCATGGCTCCTGTCTTTGCTAAGACAGGAGCCATGTCCATGGGGCTTGTGCGCCAGAAAATCGCGCTACACTGCCTAGAGGGAATTTCTTGGCCTCTTAACAGTGTAGCGCCCCAGTTCCTCCTACGCCTCTGTTAAGTTCAACTCCACAGACTTCTTCTTTCTTCTTTCAAATTATCTTTATTATGACATGAAGTCTCAACACCTTCAGCAGATACAGAAACAACTCCTCTTTCTTCTCCTCCCAGATCCTTCACCTCCCTTCATTCTATTCCACACCTCATCCTCTACCTCATCACATTCTAGATTCCATAAAGGAGATACTACAATAAATGGTAAATCTCCACACACCTCCCCCCTTACAATATAAGGACAAATAAATCAAATAGAAAGCAATGAAGATAATATAATCAACTATGTACAACAATATAGAACACTTCAAAAATTTTGACGATCAAGTTTGCAAACATTTCCCAAGTTCCATGTAGACCCATTTTCCAAAACCACCACATTTTTCCTTACACTCAACACTCGTTGAGGAGGATAAAATTTACTTTCTCCTTTAAGAACAATACTTTTCTTCTTCACTGCTACCCAATCTCCCCTTCGTATAATGCTAGATTTCGCACACATCCTCCTGTTGTAGTATGTGGCACTTTTTTCCTGCATTTTCTCAACCTTTGCCCTTATCGACTCTCTATCAACCACCACTTTCTTGTTAGCCTTCAACCACACCGGACACTCCAGTACACCAGGTTCCCTTCCCTTTAATGATACAAAAGGTGACACTCCCGTTATAGAATGGGGAGTCGTCCTATAGGTCCACATCATTTTTCTCAATTCTTTTTTCCACGGAAGTTGATTCGCCAAAGATAACTGTATGTTTTCCATAACCAATTGATTCACCCTTTCCACAAGACCATTGGCTTGCGGATGGAAAAGTGCTACCCTCTCATGTGTGATCCCAACTTTTTGCAAATAATCAGTCATTTCTGATGATATAAATTGCACCCCATTATCAGACACGATGTATTTTGGTATGCCCTCTTCCATGAATACCTCCTCAAAGAACTCTATCACTACGGAAGTTTTCACATCCCCAACCACCTTAGTGATGAACCATTTAGAGTGATAATCCACTAACACCAGGATATATTTACACCCCATTCCTAGACTGGACATAGGTCCAATAAAATCCACAGCCAATTTCTCCCATGGACCCTTAGGGAATCTCACAGGAGCCAGAGGTACATGCCTTACCACCTTGGTCTTGTCACTGTTGGCACATGCCACACAATTTCTTACAGCCTCTTCAACTTGTTTGTCCATCTCAGGCCACCAAAATGTTTGCCTCACCTTTCTTTTCATTGTTCCCCTGCCCAGATGCCCTTGATGGGTAATCTCAATAATGTGTTTACGTACACTAACCGGTGGAACAAGTTGGTCCCTTCTTAATAGCCTCCCACTGACTATACTTAGTTGATCCCTATTTCTAAAATACTTCACTAAGTCACAATCCTGCTCATCCCCATTCCTCCAACCATTAACTACTCTTTCTTTCACAACCTGTATAGTGGGATCATTCTCTTCTGCCTGTTCACATTCTTGCGCCGTTATAGCTACGTCTCCTAAAACAGTGCTCACTACATCCTTTGACTCTTCCTCCAGGAACCCTTCTTCACTCACAGGCGCTCTAGACAAATAGTCTGCAATAACATTCTTACTACCCTTCACAAATTCCACCGTAAAATTGTAGCTCAAAACTGACAACAACCATTTAGAAATTCATGGGGTAATACCTCCTTCCAGCCCACGTCCCCCTTTAAAAATGTAAGTAAGTGGCTTGTGATCGGTCTTCAATTTAAAGGGTAAACCCCACAAGTAAAATTTAAAATGGTTTATTCCCCAACAACAAGCTAGGGCCTCCCTCTCTATTACGGAGTACGAAACTTCAGCACCTTGCAATCTTCTAGACGCAAATCCAATAACGCGTTCCTCACCTTCCTTAACCTGCGTTAACACAGCACCAATACCCACGTTACTAGCGTCAGTTGTCAAAAAGGTTTAGCACATGAATCAAATATTCCCAACGTAGGAACCTCTGAAATATGATTCTTTAGTTCTTGAAAAGAGTACCTACAACTTTCATCCCACTCATACGTTACTCCCTTCTTCATAAGTTTTCTTAATGGTTCAACAATCTCAGAAAAGTTCTTAACAAACTTGGAGCAATACTCTGCAAGCCCCAGAAATGATCTTAACTCGTCTTTTGAGCCAGGTTCTGGAGCATGTCTGATTGCAGAGACAATGCTCTTCTTTGGCCTAATCCCATGCTCATTTACTGTGTGTCCCAAATATGTTACCTCCTGTTTACGAATCTGACACTTCTCTTTCTTAATCGTTAGACCATTTTTGTTCAACCTATGCATTACTTCATGGAATAAAAGATCATGATCAGACTCATCTTCTCCTATGATCAGTATGTCATCTTGGAAACATAATACACGATTCATGTCCCCAAAAATTCGCTCCATTATCCTTTTGAACACCGCAGAAGCAGAGGCAAGTCCAAAAGGCATCCTCTTATATCTGAAAGCTCCTAGCGGTGTTACAAAGGATGTTACATGTCGCGACTCCACATGCAAATTTATTTGGTGATACGCAGAGGACATGTCCAAAACACTAAATGTATTTCCCTTCGCCTTCACTGACAGCATCTCTGTAATGTTTGGAAGAGGTTGTCGGTCAACCCATATACACTTGTTGAGATCTCTAAGGTCGATACATAAGCGAATCTTGCCATCATCCTTCGGTGCAACGACAACCGGGGCCAACCATTCAGAAGATTCGATCGGTTCGATAATATCTTCCTTCAACAGTTTCTCTAATTCTTGTTTCAATGGCTCCCTCATTAAGTTTGGAACATTTCTTACTTTATGCACAACAGGTGTAGCATTTTTTTTCAGTATAATCTTATGTACAAATCCCTTTAATAGTCCTAATTTAGAAGAGAAAACCTCTGGATATCTCGCAATTAAACCATGTTCAATAGATTCTGTCACAACACCAATACCACTCTCCTCAGTGAGTGACACAGGTTCCTTTGCGTTAGGATTCAAAATTATACCAAGATCTTTCTGATGGCGCCAACCAAGAAGATTTGTACCAGAATCTGTAATATACACCTTTCCCTGAATGATCCTTTCTTTGAATGAAATCATCATGCAGCACATTCCAATAATCTCTATTCTTCTTCCTGCATATCCCACTGCTTTTATATCAGGTGTTGATAGATTTTTGCATAAAGAATTTGTCCATCCAGACTCGAACACTTCTTTTGAAATAAGAGTGAATAAACTCCCTGAATCCACAAGTAACCTAACCGGAACATCATCTAACATAACTTGGATATGCGGTTTATCAAGTGCCTCAGTGCTCTCCTTTCTGATTTTTTGTAGAGAAACTTCTTCACAATTGTGGAAAACCAATTCTCCATGAACTGTCAAGATTATATCTTCTACATTTTCGCATATGTCTTGCACTTCCTGAACCATCTTGTTATTATTACCCAATTTGAGTTTGCAAACCTTGGCAAAATGCCCCCTTTTTCCACAATTGCGACAAATAGCATTCCTAGCAGCGCACATTTTACTAGAAGCGATATGCCCCGGAGCGTCGCATCAATAACATTTTATTACTCTCCAATCTTGTGTTTTCCGTTTCTCAACTTTATTCTCCCTAACACCATCATCATCTTTATCAAACTTGTTCCATCGCACTGCACCACGAGGTTCTTCTTTCCTCTTGATTTCTGCTACAATCCCTTGTTCAGCTTGTGTAGATTTTACATCCATTTCTTGCAGCCACACAGCTGCATGCTCCATTCTTTTAGCAATCTGTATTGCCTCTTCCAAGTTCGGATCCCTCATTAGTAATTTTTCGCGTATCCTTTTATCACTTGTACACCTCACAAGTTGATCCCTTATTAGAGAATCAAGTAGATGATCAAATTCACAGGATAGCCCTAGGCCCCTTAAACTCGCCACATAAGATGCAATGTCCTCATCTTTCCGCTGTATCCTTGAAAAAAACTTATGACGTTGCAATACCAAATTTGTTTTTGGAATGAATTGTATATCTAACATCTGCATAGACATGTCAAAGACGTTAGAAGGATGACCATCTCCCACTCCTAACGATACTTCTGGTAAATTTTCATATATCCTTCTACCTTCAATACCAAGGTGATGCAACAATATAGCTTGGCGTCTAGGAGGGGCATATCGATCATTGCCACTAGCTAACATATAGGTATTAAAAATTTTCTTCCACTGCTTCCAAGGTATGGATGGATCTCCTGGAGTTGGAAGAAATGGGGGTGGCGCTAATATACTTTGATCACCCATTTCCCCCTTTTTTTTTTTTTTTTTTTTTTTTTTCTTTCTTTGTGCACTAAATGTTCGTTATTTTCTCCAATACAATATAAATGTATTTATAGCATTTATACATTTATTCACATAAGTATAGTTGATAATGAAGAAATATAATAATATATCTTCACTTCCTCAGTTCTTTTCATTCACTGCATTACTGAAATAGTCTTTCTTCAGTTTCATCATTTTTTTTTTTTTTTCTTAGTCCCTTTTCAACTCCGTTCTGATGCAGGTAAGCTTGTTTATACTTGGAACAATCCGACTTTGCACTAAAATGTGTTAAAAGTCCTTCAAGCGATGTGCGCCGGTATTTGTTTAATTTGTTTTTTTTAAAAAATCACCACGTGTTAACGCGCGCATAGTCCTCGCGTTTATTTACTTTTCAAGCAACGCGCGGCAGACACAGCCAGTTGCTTTCAGCGCGTGTCAACGCGCGCACGGCTATTTTTCCCTCAGCGCGAGATGAATGCCAACAGATTAATCGGCGCGTGGGAACACGGGCACAGTTATAACGGTTCAAAAAGTACAATTTGGTTGTTAAAAAAAAAATAAAAAATTTCCAAGTTGAAGAGTAACGCCGGTAAAAGAGATTATTTTTGCTTTGAGTACCTTTTGTCGAAGCTCCCTCGAAGATTATTATCAATATATTCAATACTCCAGGAGTGAAGGTGTCCTTCAGCCTGTCTCCTGCACAGGTCCTCGTCGCCAATGTTAAGTTCAACTCCACAGACTTCTTCTTTCTTCTTTCAAATTATCTTTATTATGACATGAAGTCTCAACACCTTCAGCAGATACAGAAACAACTCCTCTTTCTTCTCCTCCCAGATCCTTCACCTCCCTTCATTCTATTCCACACCTCATCCTCTACCTCATCACATTCTAGATTCCATAAAGGAGATACTACAATAAATGGTAAATCTCCACAGCCTCCCCGGCCCTGTTAGCGTCCTTTCAAAGGACACTAACAGGGCCTTAGCGCCGGCTAGTGTAATTTCATAAATATGGCACCCGGCCGGCATCTGGGAATGGGACAGCCAGCACTATAATTTTGGGCGCAAACCTGCTTTAGCACAGGTTTGCACCAAAAAGTATAAATATGGGCCAAAGTATTTCCTACAACGTGTACTCCTACATGTTGATGGCCCCATGTTTTTACTACATGAGCATCTGGTAGCTTCACCTTTCAAGCAGGTACCCTCCCCCACAGCGTTCTGTGTTTTTTTGGTGTTTCCCTTTGAGTCTCTGAACCCATTCAACTGCCACTGATTAAGATAATCATTGTAGGACTGAAAACAGTTATACGAATCACACACAATCAAAGTGAGCTGTTCTGGATCCATATTTTCCAGTGCCAAGATAAGAGGTTAAAGCTAAGCCAACGGAGCTGCGCAAACCTCTAGTGTCTGTGTGTAGGTATTTTGAGGGTGGAATACATCTTTCCTCATCACACCGCTCACAGCTGCGCAAGAGGGTGACTATTGATGTTTTGTACCTATGGCTGGTTGTGCTGAACCATCAGTGTAAATAACAGTTTGGTATCTGTCAACTGGCAAGATGTTAGTAGGTGTGGGGTACCCAAGTCCGTATTGGAGAAATTCTTGTGTTTGAAGTTTTGGGACAAAGATGTAGTTAAGAGCAGTGGCAGTCAGGGAGACTGCCCATTGAATCCAATGTGGAAGTAATGCTTTAGAGTTAGGAAATCTTGCTTTGGTGACAGCCTCCAAGGCCGGCAACAGGGTAATGACAATAATGTGTTTTCCTTGGGCAAGTGACCTCTCCTTTAGGACAGCCATTTGTACGGCAGTCAGAATCTTTTCTGTGGGTACAAAACATTGTTCTACATTTCAGTACAAATGTAATTTGTTTGCTATGGGCACCCTGTCACCCTCATTAAAGGTGACATTGGTGAACCCAATGGCATCAACAATTAATCTGATGAGCAAATTTGTTTTGTTGTCACATGTGTGTAAGTGTTTTACTTCTAGCCTGTCTTGTTGCAACCCTCTAAGGAAAAATCTGGGTGAATTAAATCATAGATTGGTTTTATGCATTGTGCATATTCTGGAATGTAAGTTCTGCCAAAGTTCAAGAAACAAGTAATAACTGCAGTTTCTTTATTTTATTTGGTGATTGAAACTGAGTGCATTTTTCTAAAAAGTGCAGGTCTAGGCTCTTGCCTTCATCTGATAGCTCATATCCCATGAACAATACACTGAGAAAGGCTATTTAATTTTTCTTAAAATTGAATTTGTAGCCTAAGGCGGTGAATCCTAAGAAAGTCCGATCAACCCTTGCAAGATGAATGTTGAGGTCGTCATCTGTTTGATAGATGTCATTCACATTAAACAACGCCTCAGGATCAATATCATGCAATATTGCTGTTACATGGGCAGAAAACAACCCTGGGCGGTACTCAAGTCCAGACGTCCAAGCGCTAAATTCTGGCAGAAAAAAACATTGGAAATATACAAGATTGTTTTGTATTTTTTACGCACTAGGGGGCACATTCATGAAAGTGGCACTGCACCTAGTGCATTGTCAGTTTCCTTGGACCCCTTAGTGCCCCCCCAGTGCCACCTTGTGTGCCCGTATTTGAAATACTGCACATCATGGCGGTAGTCAGGAGGACTAGCGTTATCATTTTTTATGCTAGTCCGGCTCTTTACAGGATTAGCCAATCCTGTAAAGCACCCAGAGGGTCAATGAACACAATGGGAGCCTCTTTTTTAACGCCAGCCTTTAGCAGGCATTAACAAATGGCATTTAAAATTATGCAAAGAAATCACATAGATTTCTTTGTGCCATGTTTTCAGCCCCTCTAGCACCAGAACACCGCCTTGCATACATTATGCCTGGTGCAGGCGTAATGTGGCGCAAGGGATTACAAAGTGGCATAATGCAAACATTGCGCCACTTTGTAAATATGGCGTGGCGTTTTTGGCCATCCAACGCCACATTAGCGTAAAAAAATACACTAATGTGGCGTTGGAATGGCGCTAGGCCCACATAAGTCTGAGCCTAAGTTGTTAATTATTGCAGTGCTGTGTGCATTTTGTATCGCATATGTGAGTGTGTAGCTGTTTATGTCTATAATCTAAGACTATTTAATATGAATGGTCTTGTGGTGCAACAGGGCATGACAGGTTATGCATTGCAGAGACACAGGGCTCTGTTACTCCCTGGTACTCTAATTGAGTGAGGATTTCCTTCACTGGGGCTTTAGCCTCTTGATTGACTGGATGTTGAGTTTGAGACTGGGGTGTAGACCTAATAGGTATTGCTTGGTAGGGGGAAACCTTATCCCACCCTATGTGGTTGCGATGCAGTGCAGGTGCCTGTGCCAAAGCCCAGTCAAAACATAGGCTTCCTTTACCACATCCGGAGCAAGATCTGAGAAAGAAGGCAAAATTACATCTTCCCTAAGTGGGAGCTTGTGGGTGTACCTGGGTGGCCAGTCTTTTTCTGCCAATAGGATATCACAATTCAGTTACTCCAAATAATTACTCCAATAGTATGCTCTATGTCTCCCCCATTTTGGATATCTAACTCATAAACCCCAGTGTGATACCCCAGCACTAACAAGTATGAGTGAGGCATGTAGGCACTGACACTCTTTGTACCCCAGGTTGCAACACATGTTCCTGTCCCAATGTCTACAAATGAAGTATATCAGCACAGAAGGAAGACATGAAAATTACATATCACAGTGCCATTTAAATCCCTAGTAGATAATAGGTTATGGCTAACACCAATTGACCACTGAGTCCCAGTAGATAATGGGTATGGCTGACACAAATAGACCTCTAAGTCCTTAGTAGAGAATAGGGCATGGCTAACACCAGCTGACTACTGAGTCCCAGTTGCTAATGGGTATTGCTGACATCAATCGACCTGTAAGTCCCTAGTAGATAATAGGAACTGGATAACACCAATTAAACACTGAGTCCCAGTAGATAGTGTGTATGGCTGACACCAATCGACCTGTAAGTCCCTAGTAGATAATAGGGCATGGCTAACACCAATTGACCACTGAGTCCCAGTAGATAGTGGGTATGGCTGACAACAATCCCTAGTAGATAATAGGACAGGGGAGTGTAGGCAATGGTTTTGTGTCACTGCACATCATTGTGCTCTGATGTGTTCTCTGCACTCCTTGTCTGACAACAGCCCTGCCATACAGAGAGTGTGACAAAGCTAAGTCAGTCAAATGACACATCAAGAGCAAAGCTACTTTCAAAGGGTATGTGTAAGGAACCGTTATACAAATTGCTACCTAATTGTACTCCCTTGATGCATTGTGTGTATCACAAATTTGAACATAAACAAATGCAAAGATGCAACAACGGACTTGGTGTATGGTGAAACCAACTCTGAACACATAGGTACAGGAGAGATATTCCAACATTAGACAAAATGTAACATACCATTATGAGCAAAGATAGTGCACAGAAGGACTGCATTGACCCATAATTCCGTACATGGATTGTAAAAGTGGCAACTCAGAACACAGTATTGAAGTTTGCAGAAGATGAAGATACACGAAGACCAATTGTCATTCACATGCATGTCATGTCAATAAAAAATACACCATTTTAATTTACCGTCCATCACATCACAAGACATGCTTGCAGCACTAAACAAATACAAAACTACCTTGCATGACGGCATGCATTCTGCGCTTTAGGATATTGGACATAATGGGGGTCATTATGACCTCGGTGGGAGATGATAATGTGGCCGTAGTACCCCCAACAGGGTGGCGGTACCTACCGTCACATTAGGACCGTGGCAGACCTGCAACGGTAATACCGCTGATACCGCCAGGCTGCCGCCAGCCTGCAGCCTGGCAGTCCCGGCTGTTGTAATCCGCCAGGGCAGCGCTGGATTACGAGTCCCCATCCACCAGCCTGTCCATGGTGGTAAACACCACCATGGAAAGGTTGGCGGTATGGGAGACTCGTGGGGCTCCTATGGGGGTCTACAGTGCCCATGCGCTTGGCATGGGCACTGCAGGGACCCATGCACAGCCCCATCACGCATTCCACTGCCTGAATTACGGGTAGTGGAATGCGCAATGGGTGCTGCTGCACCCGACACACCTCAACATTGCCGCCAGCTCGGTTACCAGCGGATGGTAACAGCATTTCGGCCTGCTGGCCCAGCGGAAATGTCATAATAGGGCCCCAAACATGGCGGTATGTTGGCGACTGCGGCTTCGCCGGTCTTTTAATAAGACCGCCGAAGTCATTATGAGGGCCAATATGTGACATGTGCACAAGTCTACATGTTAATGTAACAATCACATTCCATGTCAAGTACATGCAATCCATGGGTGTGACATGGGTATTGGAATTTAATGACAACAAAGTGTCAGCACATGCAACAGATACCTGTAGTTCACATGTGCAATAATATAACAAAATGTAGCCTTAGCATGTACATATCCTTGTAATGCATGTATCATCACCCCTGTAAACAGTTGACACATACATTGTACACTTGTAGAAAGCAGTATGTGCCATAAGAACGTACATAAGTAGGACATCAATCCACAAGGCATGGAAAATGTGAGTATGTGTACTACATGACACCATACATCTGCAAACACACATTACACACATTTCTACCCAAAAAACAAAGCATTGGTCATTGTTAGAAATGGGGCCTCTGGTTGGCAATCAGTTTGCACTTTGTTAAAGCTGTGACCCTCACTCTAGTGAGGTTAAGGGAGATACACACCTAGGATAACCCCTGCTCACCCCCGTGGTAGCTTGGCCCAAGCAGTCAGGCTTAAAGTATTTGTACCAACACACACAGTAACACAGCTAAAACACTACAAAATGGACACCACACCAGTTTAGGAAAATAGCCATTATTTAAGTAAAGCAAACAAGACCAAAACGACCAAAATCCAACATACACAAATCAAGATATGAATTTTCAAAAGAATAGATTCTTACTCCATAGAAAACAATGGAAACATTGTTGTTACGCAAAGTACCTGGTTTGGATCAAAAATAAAGCTGCACGGGCGAGCGTCTGTCAGAAAAGTCAGAGATTCCTTACTCGCAAGTGAGGCCGTGCGTAGTTCCTTCTCTGGTCGGGTAGGAGATGCGTAGTTTTTCTCACCTGCAAGAGAGCAATGCGTCGATTTCTGAACGGGGTACCTCGGATCCGTGCAGGTTCACAATAATTTTGACGCCCAGCGATGATGCGTGTGAAATCTTCCCACAAGGTGATAGAAAACCACGCTGTGGTTGAGACACATATGAATTGTCCATGCACACATGTTGACATGTGAAGCTGGCCTGTGAAATTTATGTCACACAGACATTTCATTTTGCCTTTTTGGTTTATCAGTATCCGAAGTCCCCTATATACTTCAGGTAAATCTGTGTGGTATGCAATATTTAACATGCTGTTAAGTGATCAACATCCACAATGCTATGTCGGTGGCCCCTCTCCCTTTACCATTGGAGAAGTCTCCACTTTTTCTGACCCCGATTTTGCCAGTAAGTGTCAAAATGTTTACATCTTCTGTGGTGAGAGTATGGTGTGAGATGTGCCATGGTCATCTGTGATGCTCTTGAACAATTCCAGGTATGGCATTACAGTCCTCATATGCAAAACATGTATGTTGACTTATTTGTTACACATATGTTTGAGATGTGAATCCCTAGTGCACAATGCACTGTTGTCAACATGTACCAGTAGAGACTTGTAAATATTTGTCATGGTACAAGAGTCCCAATAACAGTGTTGACTGTTGATAAATGTGCATGATTTTGAGAATCTGACATATATTTGGACATTGTTGATATTGTCCCACGAGGCACACATCAATTCTGTACATAGTGAGATTTTTCACCATGTGATTACTACCCACATGATGGTGTATAGTGGGCAGGGTCCAACAATTCAGTACTACCCACATCTCAACCAGCATGACGGTGTCATACCCCATACTCAGTGTCGTTTGTCACTTCATTGCCAACCTGTGTGTGTGGGCTGAAGGTTGTCCGTACAACCTTGTCAGACCAGATTCCATCATTTCATATTTTCTCTGTTAGTGTTGGACCTGTAAGTGTCTATGAAAAATTCCCAGAGCAGAATAGGTCTGTGCACCCACATATGAGATGGTGGCGCTAAGTGCTGTAGTGCTGCATGTAATGAATATGTTTTTGACCTGTATATGAAGTATGCTAAACATATTGGTAGACATAAACTACGCTTGGACTCTCCCCTCAGTTATGGCACACTGAACCTGGTACAGAGCTGTGTGGATATTTGAACCATGTCACCCTCCTCTGTGTGACATGTGTGAATGCTGTTCCCATCAATCTCCCATATTATACTTGTCACAGACCTTTTCCATGAAGCAAGTGGTCAGACACTATCCCTGCCATAGCAGGCACTAACTGTCGTGAGCCTACCTCATAGTAGCGCTCGTTACTCAGATGGGTTTCATACAGGCAATAAGAGCAGGGGTCTAGGGTGCATGAATGAGGGTTAAAGAAGAGCTATCCCACATGATGAGCATGACATTTCATGGTTACATGGATGATCTGTATGTCAATAGTTGTCAATGGTATCATGGTCCTTAGGCGTTGATAAAGGACAGTTTTGTATTGGTCCACAGTGGATAGCTATGAAACCTTGAACAAGTCCCATTTCTAGGAAGGTTGGAGATGGGCCAAATTGTCAATACCTTGCCCATAAGAACAAAATATTTAAATGTGTTTATCAATGTCAGAGCTTTGCAGTTGTTTTCACTGCATGCCTGTTTGTCTTTTGCCTGACAGACAGTAGCCTAAAATGTCCTATTGTTCATGCAGCTGCTAACACGGCCCCTGCTGAAAAAAGACATTTTGGTAAATGGGCAGAATGTTACCGCTATATCAGGCAGGACCGCAGCGGGTACAGGAAAATGGAGGCTCTTTATGACTGTGAAAAGGGCTCAAGGAGGTGAGGGACATTCTTGCCTGGGGGACCAGGAAGAGACAATGGCAGTTCTCCACCCAACCAGCAGGCTGGTCAGCTACAACTGATGTTGGAGGACCATCAGGAGCAGGACCATCCTTGGCACCTAAGCCACCTAATATATGGCAACCACCTGCAGGATCCCAGCCAGGAGGGGAGCACCATCAGTAGCCACCTTACATCCAGGACCTACATACTGAACTGGCAGATCAGAAATACAGGATCTGTCGGCTGGAGCATAAGGTGGAACAAATATTGACACTAGTGAAGGACATGCATGTCAACCAGGAGAGACACTGATCTGGAATATCTGTGATTGTGACAGTTTTCCCTTACCCTTGTTCGAACTGTTCTTTTATCTTATTTGTGGTTTCATTAGATAGTTAGTATAGTTATTGTTAGGCAATAGTTGTACATTAGTAGGGGGTGGGGTTGGTGGGCATCAGTGTGAAAGCGGGGTAGGGGAGTTGATGTATTAGGTCAATGTTCCATGTATGAAATAAGAAATAACAGAAAAAATAAAAAAATTACAAAATATATATATATTTGATTAGTATATGTTTAGTTAGTCAATGTTTAGCTTTAGTCCTTGTTGTCCTTGTCAATGTATGTAATTTACCGGGGTGAGAGGTTGATGTTCAGCTGTGGCATCTGATGTTTAGAATAGGTTAGGCTAAGCTAAGTTAGTTGTAGTTAAAAGGTAGGATACATTAGTGTAGGTTAACATAGTTTAGTTAGGTAATTTAGTAAGTGTGTACATTGGCTAAGTATGTTGTTTAATAAATCTTGTAGTACCATACAGCTTCCCCTCCATCATGTTTATTGTATAGGTGATAGCATAGCTATACAGGAATTTGTTAGACATTCCAGTCACCTGAGCAGCAGTACTTAGTCATGATACACGCATGCTACAGGACACCTGAAATGCTTGGATGCCTCATGTATCACTTGGTTCTCCTCACAGTTCTCAGTCACCTTAATCATGTTGCAGTCAGTAGATGTGCCATTGTTCCAGATACATAGAAACACATATCCCTTCGGATGGTACTCAGTGGCATATGTGCAATGCACTGACACCACCATCATGTCATTTACTGGGACAATGCAGTGGTGATGATTTCTTACACATATGCACAAATGGCCATTGTGGCACTGTGGCTGCCACAATGCAAATTTACAGGTGTAGCTCTCCTGCAGCAGGGTAATATGTTAGAGGGGCATTCAATGGGTGGTGATTTGCCCATACCAAAGCAAAAATCATGACATTTGACACAGCATCAGCCATACTATGACACATGTACCTGAGGCAATGAATAATTTAATGACACCAGCCTAGGGGTGTGGTTTGCATGGCACATTTGTGAATAATACTATTATTGCTTCATAGATTGGCTTTCACTATGTGTGGCCAACTTTCCAACACACGTGAAGAGTGCAAAGATACATTAGAGACTGTTGTCATTCTGAAAGGGACACCTTCCTGCACATACTGCAATTATTACAAGCCTGCCACACATTGCAGCATGGTGCTAGGATGCTTGAATTGGGCCTGGGCTGTAGATCATACACATGCGTTAATGAAGGCACACACTTGGACTTTTTCATGTGTCCCCACCCTGCACTTTGTGAATAACACATCTCAATATATTTACTTCACTTGTAGAATTGCACAGCTCCATTCCAATGTAAGTAGGCCCCGCATTGTTTTAGTGTGACATGATGCATTCTGTTAAAATAGTTTCAACCTCAGACACAGATTGACACAGATCATGTGTAACATGCATTTGTTTACATGTGCTATTGTGAGTTATTGATTCAGTTCATTGCACAGGACATAGACCCCATGAGTGATCCCAATTCATTGGTTCGCTGCGTGTTACAAGAGGTAGGGGAACATGCAACGAGACATGTGTGAAAGAGGAGTGCTTCAGTCAGGAGGTGGTCATATTACCATTATGTAGAATGGAGCACATTGACAGTACATAGGCCTTATTGGTCAACAGTAGGTAAGAGAAGTGGGGATGTAGATTGTTCTAGTGACACTGGCATGATCTGAAACACAGAGCTAAAGAAAAACTGTCCATGGGCCATGGACTGTTTTACAAGTGAGATTTGTTTCTTCCACATCTTCATGCTCTGAAATGAATGGTGACCCCTGTGCCAAGGATTGTCCTGGACTTGGAGTTGAGGGAGGCATACACACATCAGGGGCAGAAGAAGTTGAATCGTAGGTCCCTGCCCCCTGTGCCAGGGATTGTGCTGGAGCTGGAGTTGAGGGAGATACACACATTTCAGGGGCAGAAATTAAATCGTAGGTCCGAGTACCTGTCATCTGTGGGAAGATGAGAGGCATCACTGCAGCAAGGAGAAACTGCTGGTTTCTCAACACAGCAGCAACATCACGGTGGTAGGCAGCCAAGTACTCCTTGATGGATACTAGCTCCTGCTTTATGGACTGCATGACATTGACTATTTCCCCCAGCCTGTTGGCAACCACACTGGCAACACTTGTGTTGGGAATTTGTTAGTGCCTCTTCCTAAGGATGCCAGTGATTTTGGCCAGGGACTGCTTCAGGCCACGCAGTGGGGAGTAGGTGCTTCTGATGGCAGCAGAGTTGTCCCTATTGGGACTGAGGCACCTCTGTACTCCAGTTAAGTTGCCCGCCATGGTCTACATCCCCTCCCACACATTTTGTGGCAGCTCCTGCTGGACTCCTGTCGCTTGATTTGGAAAACAATGTCTGGGTCCTCGGAGTCCAGGGCTCTGTGTGAGCTGACAGGTGGTGTGTGTGCTCTGTTGGGTGAATCATCTGGAGACCCAGCAACGCTGTGTGTCCTCTCTGCAGCCAGTGACGGTGACCGGATGGAACCCAGGATCTGCGGGATGGTGTCTGGATTCATGGTTGCTAGCTGGTCATCAAGATCATCTTGGAAGTCCAGGACAGGAAGCTGGCCAAGAGGGATTTCTTCAGTCTCTGCAATGAGATAGATGTATGTTGTCCTGTACTGGCTACTCTATTTAGTCATACGTTTTTCCTTTTATTGCCTAATTTTAATGGCACTGAGCAACACATCAAGTCCTTCATTCACGGGTCCTTGGCTGCAGAAAGGGCTACCAGGAAGTTAATTTGGATAACCCTCTGTTGACACATTGTGCAAGTCCACATGTCCAAATCATGTCACCTCTCAGCAACGCAGCTTTTCATTTGCATCTGCATGTGACTCATTTCTTGGTGTACATTGCATGACATTTGGATGCTATGGGTGTTGTTTTTGGTGTACCCATACAAGACCCATGGAATCAGGCAGAATCTGTTGCATTGCCAGATCTGCATTTTAGGGACTGTGTCAGGTCTCTATGCCACCCCACATATGTTTCAGAAGAGATGCAAGGAAAGGAACTGTCAACGTGCATCCTCTATTTGATCTCTTATTTTGTGTGTATTATCCTGCATCAGCCACAGTAAGATGCACCCACCTTGAGTGGTTGTGTCCATACAGGGAGGTGTCCCTTAATGCCCTAAATTGATCATCCCCTCAACACAGGCCCCCTTGCAGTATAGTGCTGATGTGTCTGCAGAGGCACATGACAGCAAAATGTGCAGCAGCCCAAGTGGTGATGTAAGTGGAGCCCCTTCTTCTGTGTTACATTAGTGCCGTTTCCCAGTGGTACAGGCAGCCCTATCTAAGCCCTTGGTGCTCCCCCCATTCACAACATGCCTGGTCTAAGCTGTCCATTGTGAGTCAGAAATGGCTAGATGTTGCAGTTGACACAGTCAAGGTAGTGGTGTGAAGGTAGTGAAGTGATCTGTGTATATATGGAGAAGTGGGGTCAGTGGATATTACATGCATGTTATATTTAGCCACTAGTGTGCCCTCATGCAACCCATTAGCATGCATACAGTGTCTCCAAAGTGCCTTCTCCTTATGCCATTTGTGAGTTGCAACATTGCCCCCCCACGCAACTTACATTGTGTTTGTTATAGATTCTCAATTGCTGCAGAGTCTGACCTCTGCCACTCTGTTGACTTTATCTACTATGGACTGTCAAATGACCTCCTTCCTACCTATTGGCAATTTAGAGGTGACAAAGAGCTGGTGTTGATGCTCTGTCACCTCTGTGATAAGTATTTTATTTTCCTCCTGACTGAACCTGCACTTGCTCTTCCTTTTCCCCTTATCCTGTGACTCTGCATGGGCATCCTGGCTGGTACCTGGCTCATTGGGGTCTCTCAGGGGTCTCTCCTGTAGAGAATTCTCAATTTTTCTATTTTCAGAGTTCATTTTGGCATTTTCGTGGGCTTTTTCTGGACACTTTTAGCTGAAAGGTTATGCTATTGCAATTAGCAACACGTAACGTGCCGTAAATCAGGTTAGCACCACTTTTTCGGCCATAGCAGCATTTACTTTTGCATCACGTTGCTTACATTAGCGTAATTCTTTGTGGTGCTAAGCCTTCCTTACCTCCATGTTGCGCCATATATTAAATATGGCGCAAGGAAATGTGTTACAGCATTACATTTTTTGTAAATCCGGGCCATAGTTTTTAGAAGGAAGTATATAGATGATATCATTGTGTTATGGAAAGGGTCAGATGACCAACTAAATGAATATTATGAATACCGTAGTAACATTCCATTTAACATCATGTTGACATGAATCATAGCAAGGAGAGAATAGAGCTCCTGCAATCTTCAATTTTAAATAGCAGATGGAGTAATGCAGAGTAAAATGTTTAGAAGACAATGGCCTGAAATCGCATATTGCATGCATGTAGTGCCCATCCCAGATCTGTTGATAATAACATACCATACAGGGAAATGGTTTGTATTAGGCAGAATTGAGGTAAATTAAATCTTAGTTAACTAATTTTTTTTTCAAATGTGAATACAAATGTGTTTATTTTTTAACACATCATTTTAAAATCAAGACACCTGTGTTAACAAGTTAAAAACATTTGAACATGTTTAACTTTGGTACAAGTGTCCATTATCATGATGAAACACAGGCTGCACACAATGTAAAACCGGAGTGAATGACAGAGACCAGCAACACTGCAATCGCTCCAGAAGTGGTGCTCCAAAGTACTGCATCATGCGCTCACGACACAGCTGCGCTGATGGGAGTGCCTTCATTTCTCCTAATTGCGGCGGGACAGCCATTGCGCATAAAAATAGCAACAGCAGAATGCCAGCTAATAAAGCCAAAGGTATTGGAAATCCCACGAAAATGCTAGAAAAAATTGAGTGGATGGCTGATGGTATTAAACCGAATATGGAGGAGAAGGTGTGAATGAAACCAGAACCAACAGCTTTAAAGAAATGTGCGATTCCAGTTGTGCTGGACACATTAAATATCCGTCCCAAGAGTTCACCAAAGTGTCTCAGAAAGTTTGTACTTAAAGGGGACTCTATTTCTGCTGACAACCTTGCCACCTGAAGTGCGTAGGTCTTGTGTGCAAATGTAAGGGCCACATGCTTTTGAAACAATAAAGTCTTGAGTCTGCTCAACTTGTCAAAATTCACATTTCAAGTAGCAATCTGAGGCCAAATGTTAGCTACCTCTTTTATCTTAGTGAGGGGGAAAAAGTATGTTCCCACAGCATGTAACAACCTCAGAGACCGAAACAACATAAACTATTCCGGCTCGCATCCATCAACAGTCTTCACCATTGAGGGGGACATAGCTACTGTTTGAAAGCACCTGGAACGTAGGTCTAATTGAGGGGACTGGAACTCCCTTCAGGTAACAAGCCAAGTTTGCTGCAGACGCGTTACACGCCCCATGCAAGGACAGCTATTTACAAACCATCGAATGGCTGACTGAAGTCTCGCATTCACTACCGCTAAGAAAGACTTCTTTCATGCTACTGAGACATTTGTACGAGAAGGGAAGCTCCCACACATCATGGATGTAACTATCTCCCAGCCTTTCATATCTGCCTACCGGAATGTGTTTTAAACAAGAGGTGAATTGTAGTGTAGAAATAGGCAGATTGATGACCCCGTGTATTAGCCACTCAGCAGATGGTATTTCAGCCACAGTAAAAGGCAACTTTTCTAATTTCTCGATGTTTAGCATGACATAAGTCGCTTCGTTCTTAGCCATTAGTTGTTGTTGTCACGTTAAAATAAAGGAAGAAAGTATTTCCCTTGTGCTGACATGCTGCCAGGGAACGCGACCCGCTTTCAATATTTGAAGTGTCCAACCCAACTGCATAATGGGCCTTAGCTGACTCTGTCCATGGTGTAAAGAAGACATATCGGTTTGTATAATGTCTATAGCAGAAGAGACAATATTATTTAGGGGGTATATTCGGTCGGACAGGGTATTAATCCTATTATCCACAACAGCTAATGCTTTTTTTAGATTTTTCTGGTCTATTTGCCGTAACCAGGCAGCTGCTTCTTGCTGGGAAAGCTTCCAAATTTCATTATATAATTCATATAAGAAATGCTTTTTGTGGTGTTTTCTGGGGCCTAACAGGAAGTCCTGTAAGTCAGTATTATTAGACAGGAGACTGAGGTGTTTTCTAACCGCAACTTGTGCGGAAGTTCTTAACCATTGTTGGCATAGTTTCCCTACATTATATGTTGTTACTAAACCCGCATGTTCGGATGATATATAGCGGGGTCCGGCCTATTAGATCTAAAACCCCCAGAGGAGTTGATAAAACATTGGTGACACCAGTTGGCATCTATTGGCCACAATAACCACCCGCCAGGACGTGTCAGTGAAATATTAAATGTACCATTCTGGACCCATTCGTCGAACTGATTTTCAGTTGCATTTGTGTATTTCTGCCATTTATAGAATTTTGCAGGGGCAGGTATCCTGGGCGTGTTTAATTCCTTAATCTTTGCTAAGCCTAAACAACTTGTTTGTTGTACTATTTCATTTAAGAATATCATTTGTACAGTTATCAGGCATGCTCTAAATAAAGCTTCCTTCCCCCCTTATTTGCCAATGTCTATTTCCCCATACACTTTTTAAGTCAATCAAATTCCGCCAATATTCATAGCCTTCTATAGACAACCGGGAAACAAAGGATTCCGAATATATACATTTTGTATTCATCAAATATGTATATCTTTAGTATATGGCAATTTAATATAATACGACTCAGCATTTTTTACATCATGCCCAGAAAAATATGAAAACTTTTCAGAATATGTTTTGGAACTCCCTTGTGGTGGAATCGGACAATGTTCCCATTGTGTATAATTAAAAACAGTTCTGGGGCTGCTCGCTCTATGTATGAAATGGTGCCATAATAATTATAGCAAAACATATCACCATAAGTTTCTTTAGACTGAGAAACATCTTCGTTTTCAAATACAGTATAATACTGCAATTCAGTCATCATAGAATCAACTGTTTTCACATACCAAACATCAGAAACAATGCCTGATATCATATAATTCATTGATAGTTTGAACACATATGGTATTTGAATAACTTCCGTGGGACCGTATTTACTAAATATTACTTTATCCAAAACAATCCCATCGGGAATTGGTATTGCGGAAAAGTTCACAGAAGATAAGTCTCTTCGGACCTTGTGTGATGAAAAGTGTGGTTTTAGGACCTCATCCACCAATTCAACTGTTGATTTTTAAGGAAGAAAATGACCATGTGTTAATAAAAAGAAAGTGATAACAAAACCAATACAAAGTAGGAAAGCTAGTAGACTTAAGGAGAGCCATGGATAGTTTCATGGAAAAATAAAGTATGTTATTTTAAGCCAGTTATTATCTTACATGTGTTTGACAGTTCAGGTGTTGAAGAGGCGAATGAGTCTGAGACGTCATCATTTATGTCTGCAAAATATCCAGAAGCAGTTTGTGCAAAAGCTGGAGTTGTGTTCATTGGTGGGGTTGGTGTTTCTCGCGGTGGCACAGAATAAATCGCACCATCCGTTTGGGTTGAAGCTGTATCGAAGCAATCAATTATTTCTGTATTATTTGATGTTAGTGGAACCAATGCAAGGTCATTTTCCACCCTCCCGAAGCTCGGAGACGTGTCGGTGTTGCTGCTTACAACTTGTAGAGGAACTTCTTGACCAGTAGTGAGAGGGATTTGGGAACTACCAGGTGTTCCTCTTGGTCTGCTGTGCAGGTTCGGCCACATGGTGTAGTTTGACATTGTCGATAGAGACAAAACGATTTTCTTTGGCACCTGCCAACGGCGGTAGAATTACAGTTCTGGTATCTTGTATCCCCAAGACTGGGAGTGGTGCTCGATAGGGGGGACCAAATTCTTTTTTCACAGCAACCTTTTCACGTACCAGATCCCTGAGTTTAGAAATCCAGCCGGTAGGCATTAGAGGTGCATCCTTGATTCCTGTGGAGGGAGCACTGATAGAAAAATTATCATCACGGAACTGTTGCAATTCCTGTAAGACAGTGACACGTTCATTTATGTCAAAAGGTGTTTCTGCTGCCTCCACGCAGGACCATCAAGATCTGGAACATACATTTGAGTTCCAAACAGGCACTCATATGAAGTACGACCCACTAGGGACATTCTAGGCAGATTGTTAAGTGCTCTCTGAACTCCATACAGGTGATTAAGCCAACTACAACCCGTACATAAGACTCTGGCTGTTAAGGATTGCTTGAAATCACGGTTTAATCACTCCATAGCACTATTTTTCTCGGGATGAAATGGAGACGAGCACTGGAGTTGGACCCCCAACGAAGCCACGGCATCCCTGAATTCCATTGAGGCGAAAGCAGGGCCCTGGTCCGAGTGGAAAGCTGCAACCGCATATGTACCGATAAAGACTTGCAAATCTTTAATAACAGTCCGAGCGTCAGCCGAGCATCGTGGCCACACCCATAAAAATCTGGAGCAAGAATCAACAGCGACTAATATATGCTTGTATGCACTATCCGGTGTTAGGGGACCGCAATGGTCCAAGTGCACACATTGTAATGGTTTATTGGAAATCAAGGGGGGTGTCTGTAGCGGGCATTTGGCAGTGGAAACTTTAATTTGTTGGCACATGTCACAGCAAAGGACATACTGCTTGGTCTCTTTGTAGAGGCCTGGCCACCAATAGCAGGCTTGTAAGATTGAACTTGTAGCCGCCACACCAGCATGGGCACATGCCGCCCCTTCATGTGCTGCTTCAATCAACTCTGGTCTTATGTCTTTGTTGGGAACATCTCTCACGCCTACACCTTGTATCCTAAACTCAGCGTTAAGGCGGTCTCCCATTCGGTAGGAGTAGTTAGCTGGAAATGTTTTAGGATAGGGCGTACCATCAGCCATAGCTTTCATGGCAGCCATTATATCTGTGTCTGGTTTCGTACTTAAACTTGCTATTGCAGCTACAGCAGCCGTAGCTACTGCTGACTTTGCTGCTTCATCAGCCAGTGTATTTCCAGCCACGTGTATTCCAATGTGCTGGTGTCCAAGTGTGTGTACAACATGGACATTTGGTAGTGTTTCTTTTAGATCTGCTACTTTCCCCCACGGCAATCTTTGTTTAATGGTGTTGCCTTTAGAATCTCTGAACCCATTCTGGCGCCAGTAATGCAGGTATTTATTGGAGGACTGGACACAATAGTACGAATCACAAACAATCAGCATTGGCTGTGCAGGATCTGTATGTTCCAGTGCCATCAACAGAGCTTTTAGCTCTGCCAATTGTGCTGTGCAATCCTCCAGGGTTTGCATAAATGTACGTAGGGGACAAAATTTATTGTCCTCCATATACCCACTTACGACTGCGCAAGCAGCAGAATATTGGTGCTTTGTGCCAATTGCAGGTTGTGCAGAGCCATCGGTATACATGACTCTATGATATTGTTCGATAGGCAGTGTGTTTGTTGGAACTGGGTATTCCAGTTCATACTGCAAAAATTCTTGAGTTTGTAATTTTGGGTCAAAAATGTAGTCTACATCAGTGGCTGTCAAAGACGTGGCCCATTGTATCCAGCATGGATGTAATGCTTTTGCATTTGGAACGCTGGCTTTTGTAACAGCCTCCAGCGCTGGGGTTTGGAGAAACGACAATAATGCGTTTGCCTTGGACTAGAGATCTTTCTTTAATGACAGCCATCTGTGCAGCAGTGAGTATTTTCTAAGTGGGAGCAAAGCATTGTTCAGCTGCTGAGTACAAGTGTGATTTTTATGCAATTGGGACTGTCTCACCTTCATTAAATGTCACATAGATGAAACCGATGGCACCAGCAATTACTCTGATGACCAAATGTGTTTTGTTGTCCCTGGTGTGTGAATGTTGTGCTGCAAGCATGTCTGTCTGCAGTTCTCTAAGAATGCGTGTATGTTCAATTGTCCAAAATTAACTTGAAAAATCATGACGTATCAGATCATGTAAAGGTTTTATGCGAGAAGCATAATCTGGAATGTATATTCTGCCAAAATTTAGGAAACCCAATAGAGATTGAAGTTTTTTGATCGTATTTGGAGGTTGTAGTTGTGTGCATTCTAAGAATTGTGGCGCTAGGCTCTTTCCTTCACTCGATAGCTCATATCCCAGGGACAGGACACTGAAGAAGGCAATTTTTGTTTTTTTAAAGTTGAATTTGTAGCCAAATTAAGCAAATCCAACAACAATGAGGGCTACCCCTCTTAAATGTTGTAGCAACTCATCATCCGTAAGATAATATCATCTGCACAGGACAATGCTTCAGGGTCAATCTCGTGCAAAATTGCAGAAACACGAGCTGCGAACAGTCCTGGGCTGTTCTTATAGCCCTGAGGTAAACAACATAATTTTTTCTGGGAGCCTATTGCACTGAAACTTGTTAAGTCTCTACTCTCAGGCGCTCTATTCTGGCAGAAGAAACCATTGGAAATGTCCAGTGTTGTTTTGCATTTTTTACGTACTATATTGTATAGCATATGTGTGTGTATGAGTGTCTGTAGTCTAAGACTATTATGTATGAATGGTCTGGTTTAGCTACTGCAAATAATGGGTTATTCATTGGGGAGACACAGGGTTCAATTACGCCCTGGCGCTCTAATTGTGTGAGTATTTCCCTCACAGATGCTTTTGCATCATGTTTTATTGGATACTGAGGTTGTGGTTGGGATTGATTTTTAATAGGAATTACATGGTAGGGGGATTCTTTATCCCATCCTACATGATTGCGATATAACGCAGGTGCCTGTGCCAAAGCCCAATCAATGGCATAGGATTCAATTAGTTCCTCTGGAATAAGGGGCGAGAAAGAACCTTTAATAACGTCTTTTCTATGTGGGCAGGTACGGACAAATTTAGGTGGCCAATCTTGTTCGGCCAACAAAACATCATATATGTTTACTACACGATCCCAATTGCATCTATTATGCGCTCAATGTCTCCTTCTAACTGTAGCGTTAATTTATACGCCCTATCAGGTGTGGAGACACGCATGTCCGCAGTTTCTACTTGTATAAAGTCATCAGTTGCTTTCACCTCCAGATGCTCTAGAAGACCCCGGTGAACCATTGTGACCTCTGCTGCACTGTCTAGCAGTGCTTGTGCTCACTTCCTGTTCTTCAAGAGGACCCTCTTCCTGAGTGGCATGTCGGGCTGCGACTGCAGCCACTTTTTTCTTTTTGAATTGAGGTTTTTGTTAGGCAGGTTTCTCTTACTTTTTAACAGAAACCTCCGATGAGCGTTGTGATTCCTGTCTCTGTTTCACATACTCTGATCTCCGCTCTGATCGCCCACCTCTCTCACTTTGTTTTTTCAATGAGTCCTGAAAGGAGTGAGATTGGCGTGTATCAGTATATTGATATCTATCAGGGGTTTTTATATTATCTCTATTTCTGAGATTATATCTATGCTGTGGGGTCTCCGTGCGCGGAGGTTTTCCCCTTTCTTTTTTAAGTGTTTGTTGTTTTTTATCCCCGCGTTTCTTATTACCCTCAGGAGCTTACTTGGAAAAATCTTTGTTAGATTTGCCCTGAATTCGACCAATGCTAGAATAGCTCTGCGATAATCTTAGGCAGCTTGCGTTCCTGATCCTGTTGATGAACGTCACAGAGCCACATGCGCACTGCTAGTGCGACTGCTTCCCGTTTACGATTACTTAAAATAATTGAGGATTCTGTGGCAAAATTGCCTATTAGTTGCATCCCCAAGTCCAGGGCCGGAACATCCCCGTATTCATCTTGAATTTGTTTCAACACTTCCGGTAAATTGGCAAGTGTCGGTGTACCGTGTGCGGTTGTATAGAGTGAGGCAAATACTGTGCCCCAAGCATTACAGTTATCTACTGTAGAGACCATTCCAAATAGCAAGCACATCGTTAGAATTCTATGTTTATCCTGAGGTCCCATATGAGGAAATACTGCTTCCAGCACATTTATTTTTTGTGCTAACCAAAAAGGAGTTTCCTCTAGTTTGGCGGGTACTTTACCCTTGATCGAATGTACAGTTGCAGGGTTTATACCTGGTGTGACTGCATGTGGTTGTGCTGGAGCAGCACATGCTGAGTTTGTATTTAACATTTGCATCACAAACTGTACTGATCGTCTATATGTCGCTGTTAATTCAGTATATAAGCGACGAACCTCAGCTACTGCAAAATTCGCTACTGCAGGATGTGGTGTATAGGTGACCAATAAGGGCCAGGTAGGACCATCATTACTTAGAGGACCTAACCTTACTGGTAATATTGTGTGGGGTAGGGCGCTATCAAGCCAAGTATTATGTTCTTTATAAGATAATGCTATTTATAAATATGCATATGCCCTGTATTGTCCAGGTACGTTTGCAAGTGTATAATGGTGAAATGTATTTGTGTTCCAATCAACTGCTGGAAATGTGACCCAAGAATAGAAGAGTTCTGTTCTATAAGCTGGATGGGCGTCCACCACAAATGTGACTGGACCCCCCTGGGCCATTAGGCCACTTGCTAGTAAGTTTGCAGTCAGAGGTTGTCTCATATTAACTGCTATTGCTATCTGCTGTGGATTCGCCATCCTAGATAGATGATATGTTCAGAGAAGGCACACCAAATAGGGTTTTTCCTTTTAGAGTTCAAGCTTGAACAACCTCCAGCCTCAGATAGGATAGCCTACGTAGCTGGAGTGGAAATCCTCAGTACCACGGACATCTCCGTATACAGTATTGAGGCATCATTGTATATTATCAGGCAGAGATACTCCGGAGGACCCAAAAATTAGAGCCTGAGCAAACGTTGGTGGCGCCATGTCGTGTAGGATCTCATTATTCTGATGAGACTACTGGATTTTTGAGTGGCAGAATTGCCCGCGGTGTGGGAGACTAAGCCTAATCCACTGCGGGTGACGCCTGTCACTCCAATCCGGGTTTTGCTCCGGCTAACTAGCAGTACCTCATCTCTATCCAACGATAGGGATGACTGAGCAGCCGTGCGCATGACATACTTGTTTTCTCAGGGAAGCCGTGGTCACTCAGGTCTCATATGTTTCTCTCCGTTACCTTAGTGTCATATCTAAATGACAAATAGAGGCAGTATATGTTTCAATAATGATTTTAATAAAACAACTGCATCTTAGATAGCAAAGCGTGAGCTGCAATAACCAAGACGACATAACATAACAATATTAAAATTGTGACTAGAAGAGTGAAGCATAGAAATAACGCTATCACATTGTCACTATGGTCAATAGACTAACTCCTACCTAGGCTATAATAGAGCACAGCATGTTAAGCTCTAATTCTGCCCTTCAGGTTCCCCTGGGAAAGCATCATCCCCCATACCTGAGCAAAGGCCTGCGGTCTGCATTAGCATCTGTAGCAAAGCATTCGGCAATCAGCTGACAGTTGTGGTTCTCCGGCTAGAATCTCCCTCTAACGTGTAAGGGAAAAGGAAGTGTTTTTATAACAACACAGTAGATGTTCTGAGAAAATGTCCCTCCGTAAGGATGTGTGTTTTCTACGAATGTTGGAGAATAAACTTCTACCACGTTCACCGGCAATGTACCGTGCTGTAGCGTTGGAAGAAGCACAGAGTGAGCAAGAATGTCTTGTTTGAGAACAGAGTGCTAGCCTAGGCAAAAACAGTTAGATAAAGCCTAGTGGGTTAAAATAATGTGCCTGGAGCTATAGCTAAAATGGCTACTTAACACTGGTAGTGATTAAAATTCAGAAATCTAGTGGTAACATATTCCACAAATTAATATTTAAAACACATCATCATACACCTTGTACAAAACGTACACCTTCCAGAACTCTTCTTGTGTATTGAAGGTGTGTCAACCTTTATGTTGATGCCATCATTTGTTGCTGTAACAAAATATAGTTATCTAACATTAAGTAAATACATGTACTTCCTTGATGCTGCTGTTAGGTTCTTAACTGCCCATCAAGCTGAGAATAGGCTACTGCAAGTATGCAAGCCATTAGAGGGGTCAGGGTGCTCTGCACATGCTTCCCATGTTGGGAGGATTGGCCAATCTGGAATTTTTCTGACTTCTTTGTCCAGTGTCGTAGGTCCTCCCACCTCTCGCGACAGTGAATGCTGCATTGCTTGTAACCCCTAGGGTCGGCACCTTCTTTGAGATGGCCTTCCAGATGTTTTTCTTTTCATGGGTGTTGACATGCATGGATACGAAAAGTGAAATAAGAAAAACATTTTGAGACATTTTGTTTGTTTGTATTGCTGTAACATAATTTAGAGGAATCTATAACATGCATTTCTAAAAAGTTAGAACAGCATATTTTTTTAATATTTATTTCTTAAGTGAAACTTAATAATTTGTAGTGATCTTTTGAGTACCCTTATCCCTTTTCATGTCCTCATTTTAGAAATCCAGGCCGGCTACATCATCTCGGCCAGGAGTCTGCAACATATTCGGTAGTGAAAGCTACTTCTGGTCAGTAATATTCATTGTGAACTACTGAAGGCTAAGCAACTAGTGCATTGTTACTAGACACCCCCATGCCTAGCTTAATTGGCTTAATACGTAGTGTCCATAGAACCAGGTACTAGGGATTGAACCATATACCATGACAAGGAGCACTTTGAAAGGTCTGCCATGTGTGTCAGTGAAAACGTGGTCTTTACAGTTGTATAGATAAATGAACAGGTGTATGTAGGAATGGGTTGGATTGGTAATGGTGACTGAGAGTCTGTGTCATATGTACTTGTAGTATAGGACATGCATTTTGCCACACCTACATGTACAACACAAACATACACTTATTATTTTGAAAATGTGAAGTACAGATAATTATTCTGCAGACAAGTTTATAATATGAACAATTTATCTGCAATTTGCATTTCTCTCATTTGAACAAATGGCTGTATTTTTTACTGATACTTATGGCACAGTGTCTACTGGCCAGTGGGAGTAAGGGGCCTGCAGTTCATAAATGGAATACTTTGGAATGTGAGTAAACTGAAATGCAGAGTTACCTTAATCTTCAAGGAAGCTTTTCATGCACATTTTCTGACATTAAAAGCATTAAGAAACATCATTATGTTCACAGCTCCAATATTGAGTTGACTTCACCCCAATCACTACACTTCATTCTAGAACTAATACGGACATTCTAGTCCGTGTTTAAATAAAAACCAAGTTAGTGAGAATTACATTTTCTTTTTAAACATGTACCTGTTCCACTGCTGAGCCACAGAGCTGGCTATACATGGACATGACCTCCATGGCCAGCAAACACAACTCCCTAGCTGAGAACTTCGGAGCCCTGTCACCTGCACTTCCTGGCATCCTGGCTCTCAGAGTACAGAAGCAGCAGCAAAAGTGGAGTAGGTGTTGTTGGCTGCAGTGTTAGGGGGCAAGTCAGCATTTTGCAAATGCTCCATACACGTACACAACATACGCGATCGTCAACAGAGACTGACACCTCCAATGGCTGTCGTACATTGCTGTAACATCCATGGCTGTGTTCGTCGCAGAATTAACACCCATTATGCAGTAAACTTCTGCTGACGGCTGTATATTTTTGCAAATATTCTGATGGCAATGCCAAGTGCCAACCATTTTAGATTGCACAACAGTGCACTTTTGAATGTTAAGTGCGTCACACCCACTCTAAATGGTGAGAAGTTTGTTTACATATGCAAAACGCAAACATTAATCTTTTTTCAAATTAAAACAGTGTTCTATAGTACATTACTGTGGTTAAATGCTTTAGTTTATATTTCAGTTGACGGAATTTTGAAGTAAAACATTTTTAAAAGTGTGTAAATAATATATTTTAATGAATTATATACACTTTATTTGCAAATTATCAGACATGTAAAGCACTGTTATTTTAATTTACAACATCACTAAAAAATGAGATTTGTGTTGAATGTCAAATAAATGTTTGCACATTTAAATGAATATTTTTCTTTTTTTAATGCAGTCATTTGAACCCATTGTGAGAGGTAGAAAATGGTGTTCTGCATTTTTTAGACCATTTCCAGACCTTTCCACCATGGAAGAACAGGAGATTATGAAAAAAATCAAATTAAATAGGAAAAATATTCTCGGTTTATGTCATCAGCTGAAACCAAATCTTCTGCCTCACAATAGAAATCCTACATCAATTACACCAATAGTCCAAATCAAGTCAGTACTATGTTTTGTGGTCACAGGATCATTTTTATACACTGTGGCAGTATCTGGTGGCATGTCACAATCAACTTTCAGTGGTGTGCTACAAGAAGTTCTTTCTTCTGTTATGAGACAAATCAACTTCATACAGGTTCCACCAAATGAGGAATTTGCCAATGTGAAAGGAGATTTGATTTCTTTGGGTGGCCTACCACATGTGGTTGGAGCAATTGGTGGCACAAGTATAACCTTAGTGCCACCCCATGACAGAGAACAGGTCTAACACAATCGTAAGCACTTCCATTTAATCAATGTGCAAGTTTGTCTGCATATCTGATTTGTACATCACAAGCTTGTACGCACATTTCCCAGGATCAACACATGATTCCTCTGAACTACGGAACAGCAGAATACCCCTGAAAATGGCACATCTTGGACCTGAGAGGGCCTGGCTTGTTGGTAAATTCAATCTGTCAATATAATTATTTGGTTAATTTCTAGTTTAAGGATCTACAATGGGATTAAATATTTTGGCTCAATATGTTTTTTTAATACATATACAAGACTCAGCTTATCGTAAGTGACCATGGTTGTTAGCACTGCCGAGGAATCCAACAACACTGGGGGAAGTCCACTTCAATGAGGCCCATGGAAGAACACGGAGGCCAGTGGAGCAGGCTATTGGGCTCCTAAAGGCCACATTTCGATGTCTGAATGAGACTGGTGGAGCCTTCCTCTACTTCCAGTATAAGATGTACAAAATCATCAAGGCAAGCTGCATGTTGCACAACATAGCCTTGCAACAAATATCCTGTACATTGAAGGGGATGGAGAACATGATGAGCCACTGGGTGAGGATGTTGAAATGCGAAATGAAGGTGATAGTGGTGAAGAGGAAGGAAGTGACGTACGTTCAGTAGAGCATACTGCAATATTCTTCAGAAGCCATATCGTAACATTGAGCGGTACTTTGGTTTCCCAATGTACCAATGGAAACCCTTGGATTTCATTTGCATTACCTGTGATTGTTTGTGAATTTCAAAAAAATGTAGCTGGCACATACAAACATGAATTTTTATGACTCTTAAAAATAGTTATTATTTATTATTCATAGCAATTATGATGTATTTGTGTTGTAAGCGGTTATTGTTGATTTTTCATGCATTCACACCTATTTACTGTTAAATCAATCAATTAATCTGTTTTTGTAAAGCACAGCTACTCACCAGTGAGGGTCTTAAGGCGCTGGGGGGAATGTCAGGGACCTCATCCAAAGAGCCACGTCTTGAGGTTCTTCCTGAAGATGGTGAGTGACGGCTTTGTCTTAGGCGCAGGGGGAGGTTGCTCTTTGCTGCAATGTAGGTGAAGGATCGTCCTCTGGCGATGGTCTTGGCGATGTGAGGGATAGTGGCCATGGCCATCTGGGCGGAGTGGAGGGATCTGGCGGGATGTGAAAAGAGATGTGGTGGTTCAGGTAGGATGGTCCTGCGTTGTGTATGGCCTTGTACGTGTGGGTGAGTAGCTTGAAGGTGATTCGCCCCTCAACCGGTAGCCAGTGGAGGGTCTTCAGGTGTTGGGAGATGTGTTCTCAGCGAGGGAGGTCCAGAATGAGTCTGGCAGCGGCATTCTGGATGAGTTGTAGTTTTTTGATGTTTCTAGTTGAGGTGCCGGCATTGAGGGTGTTGCTTGCTAGTGAATAAGGCATGGGTGACTGTCCTGCGACAGTCTGCTGGGATCCATCTGAAGATCTTCTGAAGATTGCAGAGTGTGTGCCAGCAGGAGGAGGTGATTGAGTTTACCTGTTGTATGTTTTATCACACTTCAGTTCTGTGTTTTAATTTATTTTTCACTATGCTGTGCACACGGGTGGAATTCATCAAACTCACACTTCAGTGGAAGCGTGATGTGCATGGATGGATTCAAGTAGTTTGTTTCTTTCTTTTACTTTGGATTGAGGGCCACTTGATGTTCAGCCGGTCTCTATACCTTTACACAGCACTCACCTTCTGTCGCCCCGTTTGGGGAAAGCTTTGAGGAGGACTGTTTGTCATGGCTGGTCCGTTTGAAGGACAATGGGGGTCATTCCGACCCTGGCGGGCGGCGGGTGCCGCCCACCGGGCGGAAACCGCCCGAACACCGCCCCGCGGTCAAATGACCGCGGGGACCATTACAACTTTCCCGCTGGGCCGGCGGGCGATCTTCAAAAGATCGCCCGCCGGCCCAGCGGGAAAGCCCCTGCAAAGAGGAAGCAGGCTCCGAATGGAGCCGGCGGATTTGCAGGGGTGCAACAGGTGCAGTGGCACCCGTCGCGATTTTCAGTGTCTGCAAAGCAGACACTGAAAATCATTATGGGGCCCTGTTAGGGAGCCCCTGCACTGCCCATGCCAGTGGCATGGGCAGTGCAGGGGCCCCCAGGGGCCCCGCGACACCCGTTCCCGCCAGCCTCTTCCTGGCGGTGTACACCGCCAGGAACAGGCTGGTGGGAAGGGGGTCGGAATCCCCATGGCGGCGCTGCATGCAGCGCCGCCATGGAGGATTCCCCCAGCCGGGGGAAATCCGGCGGGAAACCGCAGAACCCGGCTGGGCGACCACGGCTCGGAATACCTGATGTAGCACCACCAGCCTGTTGGCGGTGCTACATCCGGCCTCCACCCTGGCGGTCTATGACCGCCAGGGTCGTAATGAGGCCCAATATGTTTTGTTTCATTGATTTGCCGTGGGTCAGCTGAATTGAATGTTCAGTTTACGCTTCAGTTTATTTTGCTATTTTAAAGTCTGTCATTATTTGGATAATTGTTTGCTCTTTGGGTCTGTGAAACACGACTGCAGTACATAAGCAGTATTTTAGCATGAGTCACACTTTGAGAACTGGGGTTAAACATGGGCATGTATTGATTACGTTGTTTTCACTTTTTGCAGGCATCTCACTCTTTGCATGAGGTAATGATTTTGACATTCACGTTATATCTTGATGGGGGTTAAAGAGTTAGTACTTTTTAGGTAGTATGTTACATATAAATCAGCCTAAATGCAGTTTATCAACTGAGGTTTTCAGACATGGGGTGGCTGATGTGGCTTCTTTTTATTATAGTTACACCTGACAAAAGGCTATTTGCCCAATATGCATTGGGTTTTCAAAACCATGTTATATATAAAGAATTGTGAATTTCAACATGTTGCAGAATGAAGCCTGGATTGGCATTCACATATATTTGAAAATCGAAATTATGAAGCCTCTCTATGAGTATTGCATGTATTGAAGTAAGTAAAGATTGATTAAACAAGGGTCTTGTGGACAAAACTGGATTCAAGACTACTGATTCTTTTGACTTTTGTCTTGCTGGTGTGCACCTGCTTGTTTCTGCAGATTTCACGCGTGTTACTTGGGCAGAACATGAATCGGGGTTACACACAGAAGCTTGGCCCTTGAGCAATGTTTGTTTAACTGATGTTTTGTATAGATTTCAAGGTGTGCATTCTACTTTTTTCTACAATTACCTTGTGGCATGTCACAATCAACGTTCAGTGGTGTGCCACAAGAAGTTCTTTCTTCAGTGATGAGACACATCAACAGCTTAGGATTTTGTCAATGTGAAGGAAGATTTATATGTTTTGGGTGGCCTACCACATGTGGTTGGCGCTATTGATGGCACACATAAGCCTTAGTGCCACCACATGATAGAGAACCGGTCTACCACAATTGTAAGCACTTCTGCCTAATCAATGTGTAAGTTGTCTGCTTACCTGATTTGTACATCACAAGCGTGTATGCACATTTCCCAGGATCAACACATCATTCCTTTGAACTACAGAACAGCAGCATAGCCCTGCAAATGCCACAACTTGGACCTGAGAGGGCCTGGCTTGTTGGTAAGTACAATCTGTCAATATAATCATTTGGTTAATTTCTAGTTTAAGGGGCGTGGCCTTACACTTATCCAAGATGGCGGCGTTTAAATGCAGCTCCAACAGTCCTATATCTCGTCCTATATGCTGCCTCAGTCTGGCTAATGCCATCACCCAGGCGGGGGGGGTTTAAATTGTTCCCAGCAGCATGGCCTTAGGTGGATGCAGCCTGTGACGTGGCCCTGATCTGGTCGGGGGCTCCGAGAGTGCTTGTCTGACCGCAGATGGCTGAGGGGAGCGTACTGGAGCCCGTATGCAGCATCAGTCTGGCTGCGGCCCAATGCTGCATGTCTTCCTGCTCACTAAGAGGAGCCACTGCCGTGGGAGAGGGTCATCCAGTTAGTGCAAGCAGGCAGATGGCAAAGCCACGATCAACACCATCCCCCTCATGGGGGGGAGGGGGACAAGAGAGTGCATATGAAGGCGCTGCTTACCTGGTTGTGAGGATTGCTCCTCACTGCATGTACAGCAGCCATTGGGACATATGTGCTCTGTGATTCAATATCCACCCTTCAGAGCATGATTTGTTGGCCACTGCATGACAATATAACATGCGATAAAATCTGAAGTCTAGAGTAGTGCTTTCCAGCTAGACACCGTTTGGGCCTACTCAACTGTAGTATTACTCACACTCAACTTGACTTGTCAGTACTGTACACCTGCTACTCCTTGAGTGTCACCATGGGCAAAACAAATGCCAAGCAGCAGCACCTCAACTTCGATGTTAAAAGGCAGTCATGCCAAATGGCACCACAAGCTGAACAGCTGTCCGACGGAGTGAGTATCCTCCCAAGGACAACCTCAAATCAATCCTTCTTGAAATACGATCCAGTCTCACTGCCATAGATTATAAACGGTGCTCTCTCACTAGGTCCATGAAAGATATGAAAGACCGCATCGAGAAACACCAAACGCGCATGATGCAGATGCTGAACAACACATCTCTGATGCTGAGGATGTACACACACAGCAGGTGATGGTTTGGGGGAAAAAGAAAATAGAGTTTCAGAGGGTCCAGCTGAAAAATGATGACTTGGAGGATAGTTCAGGAAGGAACTATGTACAAATTTTAGGTATTCCTGAAACTACAGCGATAGGGCGCACTGAAGATTATACTGAAACTCTGCTTAGCAAGGTGTTTGGAATTGACAAATTCTGCCAATCTTTTGTAATTGAGAGGGCACATAGATCATTAGCCTCTCGGCCAGTAGCAGAAGCCTCTCTCAGGCCCATTTTTGTGAAGTTCCTAAATTATAGGGATAGAGACTAGGTGCTCCCTGTGGCTCATGAAGTTCACTGCAAAGGGATGCACCTCACTTTTTTTCTAGTCCTGGGCGGAGTTCGTGGAGTTCTGCATAGCTGTTTGAAAGACATGCCACTATGTGAGGAGCGGTCATGACTGTTTGCGGAAACACTGCACCGCCGACCCACCCATGGGACCTTTGGGATCCATTGAGATCATACTTGCTAAAATTAGACCCGGACTGAACTGACACGCCACACGGGCAGAGGTGTGCAGTGTGGGTTTCTACTTCAGGAGCCCTGCATCTGTTCACTACCTGTTATGGTGATGTAACACCCCTCTTAGCAGAGATGCTATACTGGGATGGCATGCTGGAAACTACTGCTCAGTAATTGTATAAGAGAAATCACTATTGAGGAACATGTGCATGGAAAATTTTGCTCAATCAGCATGTTTTACTTTGTCATTGTGCCATGTTTTGCTCTGTTGGTATGCTCACTCTGTTGCTAATGTTATCAAAATGTGATAAAGCAAATAAATAAATATAACAAAAATCTAGATTAATGATCTATCATGGGATTATATATTTTGGCATAATGTATTTTTTAATTTGTTTAGGAAACTCAGCTTATCCTAACCGACCATGGTTGTTTGCACCGCTGAGGAACCCAACAAACGGCATAGGATGTCTGCTTCTTTGAGGCCAATGGAAGAATACAAAGGCCAGTGTAGTTGACTTTTCAGATTCTAAAGGCCAGATTTCAATGTCTGAATAAGACTGTGGAGCCCTCCTCTACTCACCCAATAAGGTGTAATAAATCAGCATGGCAAGCTTTATGTTGCACAACATAGCCCTGTGATGGAACATCCCGTACATGACAGGGGATGGAGACACTGGGTAAGGATATTGAAATATGAACTGAAGATGATAGTGGTAACGAGGAAGGAATTGACGTATGTCAAGCTGCTGTTGACAACTTCTTCACATGAGTGTACGTATAGCTTTACTTAATGTTACATTAAATGTCAAAAAAACGTTTAATATAAAGAGTGTATAAGTCTGTGCTGGACAATATTTAGGAATGGGAAGTTAATGAAATTCCAGGGCAAAGATGTTTGTTGATCAGAGTTTTGACAAACTGACTACTGTGTTCATCTACAATGTTTAGCTTAAATTGTTCTTAGTATAAGTGTCCTCATAGTTTATAATGTTTAATGTGTCTATTCTGTCATGTAATTAGAATACTTTTGTTGTTATCCTGTACCAGGTTCCTTCACCATTTCATTTTCATTTGGACATTTCAAAGTTGTGATATTTCTAGTTATACACTGCTGTTGAAAAGTACAAAAGGAACATGGGTTGATCCTGTGAAAGACACATACACTTTGGATGTACAAATATTGTAGAGAGACAAAATGTGCAGTGATTGAATAGATGTTTTTGAGGCTGCATCAGACTTGTTTTCTGTTAAATGTTGCCACCAAGGCATTATGTGCTGTTTAGATTGCTCTAATCACATGTGCAAGTCAAACAAAGAATGCTTATGTCCCTTTACATTGACAAAATCCTCATTTTGTGTTGTGTAGGAAGCTGTTGATGTGTCTCCTCATTGTGTAATGAACTTCTTGAGCACGCCATTGATAGTTGCTTGTGATATTCTACTAAATATTGCCACAGTATATTGAAATGATCCTGTGGCCATAAAATGTAGTACTGTCATATGTTGGCTGTTGGTGTTTTTGCTGTGGGATCCCTATTGTGAGTCAAGAGGTCTGGTTTCAGCAGAGGACATGAATCAATGATAGTTTGCCTACTGAATCAGATTTTTTGGATTTTACCACAGTCTACCATGGTTTCAAGGTCTGGACCTGTAAATGCAAAAATGGCAGATAGCATTTGGGTTATGCACTTGTTATTTTTTGGAAACTACAATAAACAATTATTTATTACAATATTCTTAATATATGAGTTTTAGATTTGTAGTGTTTGTTATATTACAACATTTTTTTAATCAGGAGAAACATTCCCTGAATAGAGTTATTGTTAATTTCAATCTTTATCATTTTTTAAATTGTAAAATATATGATGGAAGGTAAAATAAATTATTAAAATTACTACAAAAATCTACAAAACCTGTCTATTACTTTGTTGGTTTTGAATTTATTTTACAGACCCAAATAAATAGAAACAGGATGAAAACAATGAATATATAATATAAAGTTTCAATGATTGTTCAGGAAACTAATATTGTAGAGGCAGTTACTAATCATGTGGACTTGCAGGAGTGGAGTCCTCACTGAATGCTTGATCCTTGTCTTGATGGAGGTATCCTCAGTGGCAGATGGTTGTCCACCTACTCCGTGTGTTGCACCTAACATGAATTCAAAAAACTTGTAAATGTTGGACTATACATCAAATGATTTTCAGCTACAAATGAAACAAACTAAAAGTAAAAAAATGATTAATAGAATAGAATGCTTAGACCATTATGTGTTTTTTGGTAATTACACAATTAAACACATGCAAACTTCAAAAAGCAGGTGAAGAGATGTCCTGAAAATAAAAAAGTTTACTTAGAAAGTGTACACAAAATAGACCAAACATTCAACCCAACACAGTAGAGAGGAGAACTGAGAACTAAACCATTCCAAGGCCTAGCAGGTTACTGTACACGCTATTATACAATTTAGGATTATTAATAGCACTAGTCATCATATAAACATTGCAAAGTACATTTATTATCAATACAACTTAGATTCAGCATACACCATAACACAAATGCAAATCCTTATATCAACATACTTTGATTTGTGAACCCAAATACACCATTTAAATAAAGTAACGAAAAAGTGACAACATACAAAATAAAATAATGTTATTTTTATGCATAGCATAAAATGGAGAGTTGTAAATCCATGACACTTTAGCATATGCACATAGCATATGTGCATATATGGAAGAAAATAAAGAATGACCAACATCACATTGCACTATTTTTTCCAGAGACAAAAACAAGTAATCATGGTAGCTGTAGTCATTTCAACTCAACATTAACAACATTTGCAAAATTGTGAGTTGGACATACCTAGTAAAATATATTCTGTGAAGATAAACAGAAAATTACAAAATAGAAACTCATTTGAACTATGGTAATAGGTGAAAAAACACTTACAAGCACCATTCCTTCATGTAAAATTAAATGGAGTTAGGAACTTGTTAACCTAACTACAACAAAATACATTTAAAAAAAGAAACAACCCTGTCAAATGCAAGGAATGATCCACTTATTGACAACACGTATTGCCCATTATTAAGTCAAGAAGAACTACCATAATGCTACTAATTTGAGGATAACAAATTTGACTTTGGGTTTATATGTTTTACAAAGATACTAAACACATTAACTTCTTAGCTGCTGGGCCTCCCCCCCCCTAGTGCTGAGCCCTTTTTTGGCTATTTGGGGTAGTTTGCGCTTAGGCCTTCATAACTTTTTGTCCACATAAGCTACCCACGGCAAATTTACATCCTTTTTTCCCAACATCCTAGGGATTCTAAAGGTACCCAGAGTTTCTGGGTTCCCCTGGAGGAGACCCAGAAATTAGCTAAGTACACCTAAAAGTTTTTTTTTCTTTTTTTAAACGGGAAAAAAGGGCTGTCCAAGAAGGCTTGTGGTTTTTACCCTGAAAACGGCACCAACAAAGAGTTTGTGGTGCTAAAATCACCATCTTCCCAGCTTTCAGGAACAGGCAGAGTTAAATCAGAAAACCACATTTTTCAACACCATGTTGGCATTTTACTGGGATATACTTCATTTATACTATTTTTGGTGCTTTCATCCTCCTTCCAGTTGGTGACAGGAATGGGTTTGAAACCAATGCTGGATCCCAGAAACCTAAGTATTTCTGAAAGGTAGACAAAATTCTAAATTCAGCAAGGGGTCATTTGTGTAGATCCTACAAGGTTTTCCTACAGAAAATAACAGCTGAAAAAAGGAATATTGAAATTAAGATGAAAAAACAGCCATTTTTCTAAGCGTTTTACTCTGTAACTTTTTTCTGCAATATCAGATTTTTTAAAGCAATATACCGTAACATGTGCTGGAATCTTATGGTTGCAGGGATATATAGGGCTTGTAGGTTCATCAAGATCCCTAGGTAGCCAGAGCCAATAAATGAGCTGCACCTTGCAATGGGTTTTCATTCTATACCGGGTATACAGCAATTAATTTGCTGAAATATAAAGAGTGAAAAATAGGTATCAAGAAAACCTTTGTATTTCCAAAATGGGCATAAGATAAGGTATTGAGCAGCAGTGGTTATTTGCCCATCTCTAAATTCCGGGGTGCCCATACTAGCATGTAAATTACAGGGCATTTCTTAAATAGGCGTCTTTTTTACACACTGTCTTACATTTGGAAGGGGAAATGTAGAGAAAGACAAGGGGCAATAACACTTGTTGTGCTATTCTGTGTTCCCCCAAGTCTCCTGATGAAAATGGTACCTCACTTGTGTGGGTAGGCCTAATGCTTGCGACAGGAAAGGCAACATGGAAACATCACATTTTTACATTGAAATCTGATGTGTTTTTTGCAAAGTGCCTAGCTGTGGATTTTGGCCTCTAGCTCAGCCGGCACCTGGGGACACCTACCAAACCTGCACATTTTTTAAAACTAGACACCTAGGGAAATCCAGGATGGGCTGACTTGTGGGGCTCTGATCAGGGTCTTTTACCCAGAATCGTTTGCTACCCTCAATATTTGAAAAAAAAAAAAAAATCCTCACTTTTCGGTGATAGAAAGTTCTGGAATCTGAGAGGAGCCACAAATGTCCTTCCACCCAGCATTCCCTCAAGTCTCCTGATAAAAATGGTACCTCACTTGTGTGGGTAGGCCTAGTGCCCGCGACAGGAATAGATCACACAACGGTCAATTTTGGTACTTACATGCAGCAACTGTTGACCCTGGGGTGATCCATTCCTTACTCAGGCACTAGGTATAGGCACTCAAGTGGGGTAGTGTTTTTATCAGGACAGGTGAGGAATCACTGGGTGGTAGGAATTTTGTGGATCGCAGCATATTCCTGTAGTTTGTGTGACAGAAATGCAAGAAAAATAGAGTTTTTATTCACCATTTCAGCTTTGCAAGGTATTCTGGGTAAAAAAACTTTGGGGAATCCACACAAGTCAAACCTCTGTGGACTCCCCCGGATGTCTAGTTTCCAGAAATGTTTGGGTTTTGTATGTTTCCCTATATAGCTGCCGAACCCAGGACCAAAAACACAGGTGCCTGCCTTACAAAACCAGTTTGTTTTGTGATAGATCATTTTGATGTCTCCACAATGCAATTTGGACAGTGGAATTTTGGGCTGAACAAAATTGGGGAGCTCCCAAGAGAGCACCCTCTCTGTGCTTGCCCCCGCATTCACCTGCTCTCTGGGTTGGGCTAACCCACTATTGCCCTGTTGCACAGACTGTGCTTGCGAAGAGACAACAGGACTGCCCTCATCACCTCCCTCACGATTTACTGGAAGGAGTTATCCAATGGGACTCCTCCAACTGAAAAATCACTCCCAGAGTCTGCGCCATTGTCCTATCCCTCAGATGCTGTCTCAGTATCTGCTGTCTCAGTCTCTGATTCTATGTCAGAGCTGTCCTCTATAACCCGAGTGACGTCAGCAGCAGTCATCTATCAAGATGCCATCTCTGCTATTGGCTAAACTGTTGCTCTAAAACACTAGCCTACCTAGACAGTCACAAAATTGCTGGTGTATGTGTGTCTGATACGTGCAACAGTAGAGGCCACCTTACCTGCGCTTCTTCCCTCAATCAGCACGTTCTTTCAATACACTCAAACACCTTGTCACATATCATTCATCACAGTCTTTAGCACCTCCTGCGCCCAGTCCAACAATCATTATTGGTGCTCCCACTCCCATGTCCTCCTCCTCGGATTCCCTCATTACCACCCAGAAAATGTGCTCTTTATCTCTCCATAGCCACCCCCCACCCCGTGCATACAATTCATTGTATTATAGCGCAGGTAGTGGCTGACTTTACTAACGTACTCAGCTATTTACATAAAATACAGATTTGCTCTTTCCAGTAGTCATATAATCCTTCTGCGCTTCTTTATGCACTAAAACTGCCACTAGACAAAAGTCTGATCCTTTTGTAGCGGAAATAATAATCACAAGACTTACTTGACTTTTTTATTGCTGCCTAAAAGCTACTGTTGAAATGCGTCAGTTGAAGTATGTGCACTGCTTTGAAGACGCAAGCTGCAACTGCAAGAGAACTGGTGGCAAATATATATATATATATATATATATATATATATATATATATATATACGATATATATATATATATATAATATATATATATATATAGAGATCACTTTTATATGTGGGTCTGGTTTTCCTGGGGGCCGATCGCAGCCCCCAGGGAAACCACACATGCACTGACAAAAGTGATCTATATATATATATATATATATATATATATATATATATATATATATATATATATATATGTGTATATATATATATACATACATACATATATATAGATCTATATATATATATTTATATATATATATATATATACACATCTATCTATAGATCTATCCATGTAGATAGATACATCTATCTACATGGATTGATATATCTATATATAAATATATATATATCTGTATTTTTTGTTGGTTGTTGTAGGCATTCCTTGGGGGCCAAAATGGCCCCCAGAGAAACCCTACAACTACTAAAAATAAGTATTGCCCCCACAGGGGTTCGCCCTTCCCAAGGGTGATCCCCTGTCAAATATTTTTTTTTTAATTGCCCCTGGGGGTGGCGCGATCGCGTGCAATCACACCCCCCAGGGGGCCCAAACCTTGAAATAAAAAAATATGGCTGGGGGGGTGGCCCGTTTTCTGAGGGGGGCCGCCCCCCCCCCAAGTGAAATCCCTAGTGTCTAGTGGCGTTTCCTGGCCCTCGATCGCAGATGTGCTCCAATCGAGGGCCAGGAAACGCGTTCAGGAATGCTTCGTATGAAAGAGGAGAGTCTCTCCTTTCATACGAGGCCTTCCCGAACGTGGGGAAGGCCATTTGGGGCCGTTTTCCCAATCGGAGCAGTAAGCGGCCCTTCGGCCGCTTCCTGCTCCGATGGGGAAAACAACACTTTGACGTCAATGCGCTGATGTCACAAAGGGGCGGGTGGGGGGAGACACAGAAGAGCTTCCGTGTCTCCCAGTGCGACACACCCGAGGATTTTTGAACCCCCTCCCTGGTGTTGGCCACTGGTCGTGACCCGCACTAAAGGGGTTAACAACAGCTAAAGTAAGGGTAAAAATGGCATATATGTTTAGTGAGGTATTCATAAGTATAACTTACCATTCTCTGCTCTACAGGGATTCCCCGTCAAGCATTCAGGATGTAGGATCTGCAAGACCTCCTCTCAGGGAAAACATTGAAAAGTTACACGGGTGGGGCTAGGAGAATCACCACAAGTTCTCTGGGCCTCCAGGTGACGATTGGAGGCAAGGAAACACACTCTCTCCCACAGGTCATTCCTCCTCTTCCTAATGTACTCCTGTGTGTGCAGGATGTTTACTACAACATTTACTCTGTTAACTACTCTGGACCACATTTGCTTTTTGTGCGCTATGGTTGTATTTTGTGAGTGGGCTCCAAACAATTGTGGCTCTACTGTAATAACTTCATCCACCATGACTGACAATTCTCCCTCTGTAACATAGGGATTTCTCCTCCCTGACATTATTGGTGAACACAGAAAATGAAAGAAATACTCACAGGTTATAGAATTAAAATATATACATACATTAAAAATAGAGGTAGAAAAAAAAGATTTGTAACCTTATGTGTGGCAATTTCCGCAACAAAATAGTGTTGTGCAGTGGAATGGCAAAGGATCATGGTCTGAAATGGAGTGTGTCTTAAAGTGTGGTAGGCAGGTGTTAACAATTGACCAAAAGATACAGGCATAGTACAATGTAGACTGTGTCCCACGACGGACTCCTGCCGTCAGGGATTCATCGTTAGAATGACACCAGCACAACTGTGAAATCTAATTATGCTTGGTGCAATCCTGCTACCTGACGGCAACAAAGTACTGTTAGCCAGCATAGGAGTCCGCCGTGTCAGCAGCAGAAAACTGCTTACGCGATGGACTACACTCTGTTGGCCCGGATGGAGGTTCAGCCTCCATATATCTAAATATGGCAGAAATCCATCAGTTTGATAGAGTACTTGAAACCTCCACCACAGAGGGACATTGTAAGTCCTGTCAAGATCTAAATCAGGCCCTTCTTCTTCTAAGGTTTTGGAAAGAAGGTGAGTAAGCATGTACACATATCTATCAAGTTCTATGTTTGTATTTGTGTGGCACGGACAGCCACGACTAATGGAGCACAAACGTGTTGTAGTGTGCTTGCAGATGTGGCACCAGTCACATGTCAAGCAATCCTACTACTGCATGGCTCAGCCTGGGTACAAACCTGAGTCTAAAGTCCTTTTTTAGCATGGCTAAAGTCCTGTTGCAGCATGCAGATGAACATTGTATAACATACGCTGGAGCAAAATTGACGTTCCTTACATCTGACACTCAATCTGTTGACAAGCTCCCAGACACTTTCTTTCCTCTCAGTGGGCTAGTGTCTGGGCTGAGGCAGCTCAAGACCCATGTTGCTGAGATCAGTGTTGACGAGTGCAGTTACAACACAAGAATCACCACACAGATACTGTTAGACCTGACAGCCTTAGGGTGGTCTCCATCCACAACTTTGTTTTGGCTACTGTTAGAAATGGGGTCTTTGGTTGGCAGTCAGGTTACCCCCTGTCCAAGCAAGGACCCTCACTCTAGTCAGGGTAAGTCACACAAAATCCAAATTATCCTGTGCCCACCCTCTGGTAGCTTGGCACTGAGCAGTCAGGCTTAACTTAGAAGGCAATGTATAAGGTATTTGTGCCATAAATCATACAATAACACAATATAGCACACAGTGTTTCGAAAAATATACAATATTTATCTGGATATTTGCAGGTCAAAACGATAAAAGATGCAATAAGAAATTGTAAAGATATCACTGGAAAGTGATATAAAGGGCGTCATTCCGACCCTGGCGGTTGACTACCGCCAGGGCCGGGGACCACGGATGCAGCGCCAACAGGCTGGCGGTGCATCCATGGGCATTCTGACCGCAGCGGTACAGCCGCGGTCAGAAACGGGAAACCAGCGGTGTCCCGCCGGTTTCCCGCTGCCCTAGGGAATCCTCCATGGGATTCTGACCCCCTTACCGCCAGCCTGGTTCTGGCGGTTTTGACCACCAGAACCTGGCTGGCGGTAACGGGTGTCGTGGGGCCCCCTAACAGGGCCCCACCAAGATTTTCAAGCAGACACTGAAAATCGCGACGGGAGCCGGCATCCTCATGGAAGGGGGTTTCCCGCTGGGCTGGCGGGCGGCCTTCTGGCGGTCGCCCGCCAGCCCAGCGGAAAACTCAGAATTACCGCAGCGGCCTTTTGACCGCGCAGCGGTATTCTGACGGCGGGACTTTGGCCCGCCAAAGTCAGAGTGACCCCCAAAGTGTCTTAAGTCTTTAAAAAGCAAACAAAGTCTCTTTCAAGCACAAAGTACCTGCTTGGAGTGAAAAATCTCCGTAAAGGGCCGCAGAGGAGGAGATGCGTGGAAAATGGTGTGTGCATCGGTTTCGCCCCTTCACACACGGACTTGCAGCGTTATTTTTCACGCAAGGAAGATGTTGCGTCAATTCCGGTGCACGGAGGGGTATCCTCTTTGGGTCGCGGGGTTTTCAGATGCCCCGGGGTCTGTGCGTGGAATCCTGGGCTTGTTGACCAGCTGTGCGTCGTTCCAGTGGGCGATGCATGGAAATTTCTCCCTCACGGCAGGCGCTGCGTCAATTTCCCCCCTGGAAGTCAGGCGGCGTTGTCCAGGCGGGCCGTGCATCGAAGTTCCGGTCGCACTGCAGGCGCCGCGTCGATCTTTTCCTCGCAAAGTTGAGCGCGTTGTTCCGGTTCGGCGAGCAGTGAATTTTTCACTGCGGAACAAGCTGTGCATCGAATTGTTCTAATTGTTCGCCGCACAAGGAGTCCAGTTGCTAGAGAGAAGACTTCAGGGAACAGGAGGCAAGCTCTATCCAAGCCCTTGGAGAGCACTTCTGCAGCAAAGCAAGAGAGCAGCAAGACAGCAGGGCAACAGCAAGGCAGCAGTCCTCTGTAGAAAGCAGTCAGGTGAGTCCTTTAGGCAGCCAGGCAGTTCGTCTTGTCAGGGTGCAGGTTCTGGTTCAGGTTTCTTCTCCAGGAAGTGTCTGAGGTGGTAGGGCAGAGGCCTGTTTTATACCCAAATGTGCCTTTGAAGTGGGGGAGACTTCAAAGAGTGGCTTAGAAGTGCACCAGGTCCCCTTTTAGTTCAAGCCTGTCAGTCCCAGTAGGGGGTGTGGCAGTCCTTTGTGTGAGAACAGGCCCTCCACCCTCCCAGCCCAGGAAGACCCATTCAAAATGCAGATGTATGCAAGTGAGGCTGAGTACCCTGTGTTTGGGGTGTGTCTGAGTGAATGCACAAGGAGCTGTCAACTAAACCCAGCCAGCCAGACGTGGATTGTAAGACACAGAAAGATTTAGGTGCAGAGAAATGCTCACTTTCTAAAAGTGGTATTTCTAAAATAGTAATATTAAATCCAACTTCACCAGTCAGCAGGATTTTGTATTACCATTCTGGCCATACTAAATATGACCTTCCTACTCCTTTCAGATCAGCAGCTACCACTTCAACAAAGTATGAGGGCAGCCCCAATGTTAGCCTATGAAGGGAGCAGGTCTCACAGTAGTGTAAAAACGAACTTAGGAGTTTTACACTACCAGGACATATAAACTACACAGGTACATGTCCTGCCTTTTACCCACACAGCACCCTGCTCTAGGGGTTATCTAGTGCACACATTAGAGGTGACTTATATGTAGAGAAAGGGGAGGTTTAGGCTTGGCAAGTACTTTTAAATGCCAAGTCGAGGTGACAGTGAAACTGCACACACAGGTCTTGCAATGGCAGGCCTGAGACAAGGTAAAGGGGCTACTAAAGAGGGTGGCACAACCAGTGCTGCAGACCCTCTAGTAGCATTTAATCTACAGGCCCTGGGCACCTATAGTGCACTCTACTAGGGTCTTACAAGTAAATCAAATAGTCCAATTTGGTGTGATCCAAGGTTACCGTGTTTAAAGGGAGAGAGCATATGCACTTTACCACTGGTTAGCAGTGGTAAAATGCGCAGAGTCTAAAAACCAGCAAAAACAGTGTCCAAAAAGTGAAGGGAGGCTGGCAAAAAGTTTGGGATGACCACCTTAAGGCTGTCAGGTCTAACAGCTACCTCCTCTACTTTTCTGAAGTCGTTTTTGCTGTCATTAAGACACTGGAAATTTTACCACTACTAACCAGTCAATCAATCAGTCAATCAATCATGGATTTGTAAAGCATGGCTAATCACCCACAGGGTCTCAAGGCACTCATTGGGGGCGTGCTGCTCAGTCGAAGAGCCCGGTCTTGTGGTCCTTTCTGAACTGCATCAGTGATGTGGTCTGCCTGAGCTTGAGGGGTAGCGTGTACCATGTCTGGGCTGCTAGGTAGAAGAAGGATTTCCTGCTGTGCTTTTCCGGATCTTGGGGACGGCTGCAAGGGTACGCTGGGAGGAATGGAGATGTCTGTGGGGTACGTAGAAGGTGAGGCGGTGGTTGAGGTATGCTGGTCCTATGTTGTTCAGTGCCTTGTAGGTGTGTGTTGGACTTTTGGCCATACGCATGGTCATCCCTAGTCTTTTTGCCTCCTTCCTCCTGGTTTTTCTGACCTTTCGCTGTTGGCTCTAGGACTCTGAGCACTTTATCACTGCTGACCAGTGTTAAAGTGCAGGTGCTCTCCCATCTAAAGTTGGTATGATTGGCTTATACCTGATTGGCATATTTAATTTACCTATAAGTCCCTTGTACAGTGGTATCTCTATACCCAGGGCCTGTAAATTAAATACTACTAGTGGGCCTGCAGCGCTGCTTGCGCCACCCACTGAAGTAGACTTTCAAACCTGTCTCAGGCCTGCTAGCGCAGGGCCTGTGTGCGCAGTTTTCTGCCACAGGGACCTGGCATCTAAATTTACTTGCCAGGCCCAGGACTCCCCTTTTACTACATGTAAGTCACCCCTAAAGTACGCCCTAGCTAGCCCTGTGGGCAGGGTGCCATGTATGTAGAAAGGCAGGACATGTGCCATATTGCATGGCCTGTCCTGGTAGTGACAAACAGCCTAACTTGGTGTCTCACTGCTGTGAGTGCTGCCTTCTCATAGGATTGCATTAGAAATGCCCTGCCTTATGTGTAAGGGGTATTGTCTGATTTATGAGGGGTAGCGTAGGCGTGTTTGGTATGGTTGTGATGGTGATAATAAATACTGCTTACTGGTGTGTGTGTATTTTTTATTACTATCACAGAAATGCCACTTCTAGAAAGTGCGCATTTATCTGTGCTTATGATTCTGGTGTTTTGCAGCTTGACTCCACTCCACGTCTGGGCAGAGTGACAGTTGGGGCTTTGTGCATACTTTTCAGACAGCCTGTACACAGGGAGGGTGGAGGTGTCACTGAGGTGCATCTACATACTGAATAGTCTTCCTGGGCTGAGAGAAGGGAGAGGCGGGGCACACCTACATTTGTAAAGGCTGTGCCCTGGCCTCACACAATAGGGTCGTTAACCCCCCACTGATGTTTGGAGCCTGTGCTGAAAGGAGAGAGGGGGCACTCCCAGAACCAGTTGTAACTGGCTGGAACCTCCTCTCCCTACCACTGTAAAAACACTGTAAGAACTGACTATAAGTACAGGGGAATTTTCCCCACAATTTGAACATTCTTGGAACTTGAAACTGGACACAGAACGCTGATGAATGGACTCACCAGGAAACCGCCATGGACTGCTGCTGCTGTGCTGACCTGTGACCTGCCTGGTCACTAGGAGGAACTGCCACCAACTGCACCCCTTGTGCTGGCCTGTAGCTGTATCCACCAGCCCTGTACCGTCTCCTTGATTATTGTTCCCAGGGGCAGGGTGCTGTGGCCCCTGACCCCTGCAACTAGCTTTTCTTTTGCCCAAAGAAATCACCGCCGCAGCCCAGGCTGCATAATTGTCTTAGCGCTGTGAAAAGCGCTTGATGGAAATCACCGCCGCAGCCCGGGAGCCTCATGGTGCCTTCACGCTCTCTACGGCGCCTTTTCTTGAATGAAATCACCGTCGCAGCCCGGGCAGGGCTTTTTGTTTCAAGCGCGAGGATCGCGCTGACTTTAGTGCCCCCGGGGCACTTGAGGAAGTGAAAGAAGGAGCAGCACGCTCCTACCGTGCCCCTGGGGGACGCGCACCCTTCGGAGCGCCCCCGGGGCACACCGGGTCCTTACCTTTCGGCGCTGCCTCCCCAGAGGTCGAGGGAAGGCAGCACCGCGGCCGCGCACCGGACCGCACCGTCGCACCTTCCCACTCCGCCGGCTCGATTACGAGCCGGCATCCTCGTGGGAAGGTCGTTTTCCCCCTGGGCTGGCGGGCGGTTTTACTGGAACTGCCCGCCAGCCCAGGGGAAAACTCGTAATACCCGCCGCGGTCTTTTGACCGCGGCGCGGTAATTTGGAGGGCGGGATCCTGGCGGGCGGCCTCCGCCGCCCGCCAGGGTCATAATGAGGCCCATAGTGTGTTGCTGTAGTCCAGTTTGCTAGTAGCGAGTGCATGGGTGACTGTCTTCCTCATGTCAGAGGGAATCCACTGCAAGATCTTTCACAGGAGTTGGAGGGTGTGAAAGCATGATGAAGAGAAAGCATTGACTTGGGGGGTCATGGATAGCAAGGAGTCCAGTACATTGTCCAGGTTGCACACAAGGTGTGTGGGGGCAGGGGCGATTCCCAGAGTGGTGGGCCACCAGAAGTTGTTCCAGACAGAAGCGGTGGAGCCAATTACAAGGATCTCTGTCTTGTCTGAGTTGAGCTTGAGGCAGCTGGCTTCAATCCAGGCGGTGACAACTCTCATCCCGTTGTGGAAATTTCTCTTGGCCTGAGTCGACTCCTCGGACAGGGAGAGGATCAGTTGGGTGTCGCTGGCGTATGAGATTATGTGTAGTCCATGTTGTTTGGTGATCTTGGCGAAGCGGGTCATGTAGATGTTGAAAAGCTACGGGCTGAGTGAAGATCCTTGGGGCACTCCGCAACAAGTGTCTTTGGGTTCTGACGTGAACAGCAGTAGTCTGACACTCTGTGTTCTTCCGGTGAGGAAGGACCTGATCCAATCCAGGGCTTTATCCTGGATGCCGGCTTCATGTAGTCTGTTGCAGAGGGTGGAGTGGAAGACTGTGTCAAATGCAGTGGAGCGATCGAGGAGGATGAGTGCGGCTGTGCCTCTGCAGTCCAGTATGATGTGTATGTCATTGGTGGCTACTAAGAGTAGTGCTTCTGAATCTGGAATTGGGATGGGTCTAGGATGCTGTGTGTCTCAAGGAATTTGATGAGTTGTTGGTAGGAAAGTGCCCCTCTGTGCACTTCAAAGGCCTGTCTTTAAAGTATCCCCCACTTCAAAGCCCCAACTTAGGTACTAGACCTCTGACACCACCAAGTCAGTACACTTCTGGACCTGTTAATACTCTGCCAGGATGTAGGGCTGCTGTGCTGCTAAATAACTGGCACTCTGCTGGACTGCTGCTTTGCTGGCCTCCTGCCTTACATTGCTGTCTGCTTTTCCCATGCCCTGGTGAAAAGGCCTGGAATTGCATAACTTGAACCCAGAGTGACTCCAAGGACTATCTGTCTGGTCTCCTCATCTAAAGTCTGAGGAACATAAAAGATGTCCAACCAACCTGCTTCTGCACCTGAACTGAGTCTTCCTCTCCATGTGGTGCCAAATCAGTCCTGGACCGTTGATAGTGGGCTTGAGCTGTTTGCCCCAGGGAACTGATGTATCCTCTGCTGTGGGAGCAGAATCAACACATCTCTGCTGTAGTATGGAACTGATTCAGATCATCACCTTCAGAACCACTATTGCAATGCTTTTCCCGGCAGAGATCTCCGTATCCGTTTGGACGCCAGCCTCGACACCTATGCTAAAACTCTTCATCGGAGTCTCTGTGCTCATCGAAATGGGCACATTGACTCAATTGCACGACGCATCCTTGACACCAGGCTTCGCATAGCAAGCCCCAGAACCTGGATCCTCAATGTTCACACATCAGGAACATGCACCCTAACTCTGCCGCATTTCGGAACTGACGCATCACCACTGTTGCGTCGAAAAAATTTACGCATTACCTCTACTGCATGATTGAGAACCAACACAACACTCCTCTACCAGGATTTAAGGTACTTTGGTTCAGAGGGCCTAACTGAGTCCCTATAGCTGACCTGCACTCTGTTGTGGTTGTCCCAGGCTTCTTACTTTGTCCTAGTCTAGTGCAACCAGATATCCATGTTAGAGCCTATTGGTTCTAAGCCTTATGTGACAGGGCCCAGGAAACAACACAAGCCGGCTGATATATGAGTCCCCCAGGGGGACTCACGAGAACTTGTTAGACGTAAGCATGACGGAACGTGCTTATGTCATCAGGAATTCCCTTGATAAAAGAAAAGCCAGAAGGAGCGACAGGAAGGGGGTTGTTGCGGGAATGGAGAAGCCCCACCAGGATGAGGGTTGAGGACAGAAAGTGGAGGGACCAGAGGACAAGAAATGAAGAAAGATGGCGAACGGAGGTTGGAGAGCAGAATCGGAGAACCAGGAAGCAGCTACAGGGAACGGGGAGAGTGAAAAAGCCAGGCACGTCCCCAGAGAGACGTGGCTCTTTCAGGTACACGACTGCTTATGCAGTCAGCTTTCAGAACTGCTGGGGAAGGTCAGGAGGGATCAGGGAGGAAGGCTGGGCACTACGAAGCACATAACCTAGAGATTAACAGGGCAAAGGCCTCATGAACCACGAACCGATAAAACAGAGCACCTGGTTGAGCACTGGACTTTTGTTTTATTTATTGTTCTTTTCTTTCTAAAAAAAATAAACACAACAGAAAAAAGAAGTAAAATAACCCTGGAACCAAAAAGTTGTGAAACCAAACCAGACAACGGATTCATGGGTAGCACTAATAAAGCTCGCGTGTGGGCACAAAAAAGGACTTTCTTCCTGCTCCCCCCCCCCCAAACCCAAAACTACATGCACAACGGGAATGATAATACTAGAAAAGAAAGTGATAAAAAAGAGGAAACCACTTACCTGATAGAGGCTTCTTATTTTGTTTTCTCCCCTTCTTTCGTTGGCTACATGAGAGTGGAACAGAGAAGAAACCTTGACGTCCTATGGAAACAAACAAAGAAAAGTTCACCTGGGGAAGGAAACAAGAGACATAAAATCATATCATAATCTTGGAAGACTTTAAGGAATCAATAGGACTCTTTAATGGATAAATAAAGGCAGTCCGTTCAAACATTCCATATCGTAGAGCACTTTATAGTCGGGATAGAAGTACTAAAGACCTCCCTGGATACATACTCTTCCTATCACACCCTATTTTACTGTTTATTCTTTAAAAATTCATAACTTGAGTTCTACTAGTTGGATTTTTGTTGTTTTGGTCTATGGATTTATTTTGTTTAGTGTTTTCACTGTTTTATTGTTGACGCGTAGCAGAAATACTTTACACACTATCTATAATTTAAGCCTGACGGCTCTGTGCCATGGTACCAGAGGGTGTGCAATGGTTAATTTAGGGGTTGTCTGACACCTACCATTACTATGATTGGGGTTGTTGTTTGACCATGGTTTATACCCCAGCCAACCAAAAACACAATTTCAAACAGATACACTCCCAGAATGCATTACCTCATGTGCTGTCCATTGAAAATGCAGCAGAAACCTGTCACCCATTTGACACAGAGGCCCTCATTACAACCCTGGCGGTCCAAGACCGCCAGGGCTGTTTTGGCTTACTATTACGGGGCCGGCGGTTTCCTGCCAAATTTTCCCTGGCAGTGAAAATCCGCCAGGGCAGTGCTGCCCAGGGGATTACGAGTCCCCGTACTGCCAGCCTTTTCCTGGCAGTTTGAACTGCCAGGAAAAGGCTGGCGATACTGGGAGTCGCTGGGCCCCTGGGGGCCACTGCACTGCCCATGCCACTGGCATGGCAGTGCAGGGGCCCCCAGACAGGGCCCCATGCAGCTTTTCACTGTCTGCTATGCAGACAGTGAGAAGCGCGACGGTGCAACTGCACCCGTCGCACGGCCGCAACACCGCCGGCTCCATTTGGAGCTGGCTCCTATGTTACGGCCGAGATGCCCGCTGGCCCGCCGGCCCAGCGGGGATCTCATAATGACCGCAGCGGGGTGCAGCTGCATTGGCGGCCGCCTGGCGGTCAGATCTTGGCGGGCGGCGGTCATAATGAGGGCCAGATTGTCAGGAGGCTGACACGCGGGATGCCCTAAGTTGCAGTTCATTGGCATGGTTTTCCTGATGACAATTCCTGTTCAGCTCAGTGAGCACCCAGTTTAAAGCAACTAATACATCCTGTATGGAAAATGCCTTTTTTGCATGATCACCCCAGTTCTTTTGGACTGGGGCTGTTGGGTTTTAACTGTTTGTATTAGGACTCTGCTAGCCACCCTCCAATGTACATGCTCCGACCTTAAACACATGTTGAAATGGCTATACTCTTAACTGGCATATTCAGCGTATTGATAAATCCCTACTATATGATAAAAAGTGTACCCAGGGCTTATAAGGTAAATGTCACTAGTGGACTGCAATACTTTTTGTGCCATCATTATAATGACTCTAGTCCTACCACTGCAGTCTGTCTGTGCAGTTTGAACACTACAAATTTTACCTGTCAAAATAATAGTTTTTGACAGACCTAAAATCTCCTTTAAAATAATAATAAGCCACCCTTCTGCAGGCCTTAAATGCCCACACAGTAGTGTGCCTTTTATTTAAAAGTAGGACATGTAATGGTTTAATGCTAAACATATGCGTACAATTACAACACACTAAACGCTACTCGCCATGTAGCAAGGTTAGTTCTTCAACAGGAAAGCATTGGGATACATTATTAACCTTAAGAAAGTTCTGCCTAGGAACCAGATAAAAAGTTAATTCTCAGAATGTTTAAAATACTTATTACAAAAACAATTCATTGTTTGGGTCAGATTTGTTTCACATATTTTACAATCAATGCTTTTAAAAAGTCACCTTTCACCTGCCTAAAGCCTGTAGAATCTCATTTGATTGAGCTTCCAAATGTAATCCAGGAGCTGAATATGTCCTTGATGAGGTCAAACAAAGTCATTGGATGTGGGGAGGTGTTCTGTTCCTTTGACAGGATGGCCATCCAGGCAGTGCCCTGGAACAAATATAACATCAAAAAGGCCTGCCCTGTCAGACGGTGATGTAACTAACTCCTGGCCCTGCCACATTTCCTGTCCCTTTATCCAACCAAGCACACATCCCGATGGGAGATGAACTTAGAGGAGGGGTAGCTCATTTCCCTGGCAACACCTTCTTGTGTGTGGAATTTAGGTAGAGAGGGGCATGGAGATTGTATGCAGTACGACACAACGAAACTGCTGAAGAAGTGGTTAGTGTTCCCCTAGGGAACAGTTTCCCTATTGGTTAGGGATGGGTCAGGATTCATCCCCACCCACAGGCTAGTCCAGACATAAATATGGCACCCCTATACATCCTCTTCGGAAAAAGGACTGCACCTGCTAGTGAGACCTGGAGGAGACCTACTACCACTTCTACCCAAGACAAAGGAGTGGGTTAAAAGTTCAGTTGACTGACCTCGCATTCAGCTACAGGAACACAAATCCTTAAAGAAGCCCACGTTCCTTGAAAAGCTCAGCTGACCAGTTTTAACTGTACCTGTCCTGAACCCTGCTGGTGGCTTCTGATGGAGTGAACCCTGAATCCCTGAATAGCTGTTCCTGAGGTCCTGGAACCCTTAGCTGGTGTGGAGTGTACTCCTCCTGTGTAAACATAGAAACATGAGACAGAGAGAACTTTAGCTACCTTTTTGCCTGGAGAATTGTTGAGGGTCTGGGGACAACCTGCCAGTGATCTGCCAAGGGTGCCTTGCCTGTGGACCTGACTTTGCTGTAGCTCCCTCTACATTCCTCCCTGCAGTCACAAATTCATATTAGCTGGCCTGATGCCAACCGGCATCTGATGACATTGAACCCTCATTTGCTATACTAGCAGCCATGCCCATTGAGGAAATCTGACTTCCAAAAAAGGTCAAAGCCCTAAGGTAGAAAGCGTCACTGGGCCGGATACTGAACAGTATTCGATCAACGTCGATGAGATGACTTCCTGAGTGCGAAGTCTGGACTTTTCCCACTCAGTGCTTTTCCCACCTTCATTGACAGCTACACCAATATGTTATCATTAGTCAACCCTTCATCTTTGAGCCTATCTTTGGATCAGGCTGGAGCTTTGCCCTGCTAAAGTCTGAAGGTAACTTTCCAACTGGGACCAATCCGATCTGTGTATCCAACGAGCGCTCCTTTGCAATCAGCCTTAAATGTAACCACTCTCTTGGTCTAGCACAACCAGATGTCCACAGTTGGCACTTTGCACTTTTTGGTGCTACTTTTATTTCAAAATTTAAAAATTCATATCTCGGTTTCTCTTATTGGATTTTTTTTGTTTCAGTGTCATTTTGTTTATAAAACCATCCTCCATATTTATATTTATAAATTGGAGAGGGATTTTTATTGTGTTATCGTTTTGACTTTTTAACTGTGTTGGTACTTCTAATGCTTCACACATTTTCTTATGTTAACCCTGTCTAATCTGTACCACAGCAACAGGTGTGGAGTTCATGTGTAAATTACTGAAACCTTCACTGGACCAAACAGGAATACTGCTGTTATTACTTATAAATAATACTCCACTCACTTACACATCCTTGTGACACGTGAGCGGGACTGGTGTTGATGAGTGGACTTGTCCCAGTGACAATCATCCAGACTGTACATTGTCACAAGAACATCAACTTTCATGGTACCATCCATCTGTTCACCATGACTCTGCCACCTGTGTGCCACTTTTTGTATTGCTTGATCCACATTAGGGCTTCAGCTGAGTGCTCCACTTTTTCTCTTCTAGCTCACTTTGAACCCACAAAGGGTAGGGAGTGTGATGTATGGCAACTCTGCTGTAGACTTACAGGTATACAGGACATAGTTCCCCTAAGCTCTAAACACACTGTGAGGAATGTGACGGGAGAGTCCTGGAGCAACTGCAGGACACCCACCTGCAAAGATGAATATAGGAGACTAGGGATATCATACCTTCTTTATGCTTGGAGGTGGCAAGTCCTTCTCAGAGAGAACTTAACAAGATATTGAACGGCTATGTGAGGTGCAGTGCCAAAACTTAAGCAAAAATTAAAAAGAACCTTTTTAGAAATCGTTGAACTTGCACTGAGTATATATCGTTAGATGTAGCCGTTCATTTACCGAGACTGCTATATATTTTGATATGTTAGTCATGAAATTACCCTTCATGTAACGTGTCTCAAAATTCTTTGTTACAACATGTTCTCCTTCCATTATGCCATGGTCAATATAATATCTGCTGGTTTAATAGTTCTTAGTCACAGTGGAGAATAAGTGTAGCTCAGCAGCTCCCATAAAAAAACTATATGCATGACTCCTTGCATTTAGCCTTGCACCGGGTTGTGGTGTGGGGTGCAATTAATTAGCTGTGTTCCCTATGAAGCAGAAGCCAGAGCATCGAAGGTGTAGTGTAACCATGGGTGCAACGTGGGTCCCTTCAACACCTGCAACACTGTAGTGACCACACATTTTTCTTTTTAGGGGGTTTACTCACCCAAACCATACCCATGTGCCCTTCCCAAAACCCTAAAATTACCCTTACCTTCCTTTATCGCTACCCAACCCTAAAACCTAACGTGACTCCATTTACCATGAACAGCAGTAAGTGAAGCAGAAATACACAAAAACTATTTCTATTTACAGGAAAAATGTATACCACACCCACTGAAAAAATGGGATCTTTGTAAGTTTTTCTTACCCAATTTGCACACTCTGGACTTTTTCAGCTCCAATGTTAAGTTTTGACATTGGTATGAAAAACTATTATGACAAAGGACCTGATTTGATTTTGATGGACGTGTTACTCTGTCTCAACAGTGATGGTTACTGTTTCAAATCAAGACCTTAATCAGGCCCAAATTTACAACTGTCTAATACATTCTCAATAGTGTCTTCTATGCTCCTTCGAACCTCGATATTGCCAGACTTACACATAGGGCCTGATTACGGCCCAGGCGGAGGGGATTATTCTGTCACAAACCTGTCTGCCGTTTTACAACTTCCATAGGATATAATGGCACTTGTAACATGGCTGGCCCTCACATTTGTGACAGAGTAATCCCCTCCTATGTCATGACTGCAAAAAAACCACCAAACTGTCAGATTTCAAGCAGTGCTAAATGGAGTCCAGAAAAATATATGAATTTTAATATTTTAATTGCGTGAACCGAGTTTGAGGAAATCAAACAAATCAGTTGTTAGCAGTCGTACTATTGACTTGCCACTGAAAAACATTTGTGAAAGTGACACAAACACCCCCACACTTCCAATAAATTACAGTCGCTAGGTACTACTGTGCACACGTTGTCTGTGATGACGAGTGAAATGTACATTTGTTTCAATAGAGTTTGCCACTAGCATATTCAGAGCTCCATCTTCATTTTTCACGTTTTTGTGATGTAGCCTACGGTCAAGTGCACCTGTCTGCAGTTATCACTCCCTAGAAATATTAGCTGTTCCCATTTTTGTGTTCCCATTTATTGCAACATTACTCACATTCTGAGCTACCTGGGCTGAGCTGAGAGGCATTTTGAGAAAAGCTTTTAGAGAGGCCAACTCCTTTAAGTAATCTTGTACTGTTCTTTGATGGTCTTCCTTCCTTCGATGCCTTCTTCTCTGAACAGCCATACAAATAATACCAATTTCCATTTACTAGCCATGAAAGACAATTTATATGCACTTTGCATCTGTCTGGAAGAAATGGGTTCCTTGAGTGCATAGACGGAGAGAAGAGACGCTTTCCAACACAAAAAAGTTCTGCAAAAAGTAGTTAAACAGAGGATGATCGCCGTACTTAAGGCTTGATAGAGAAAGGGGATAATTGTTAATAATTCCCAAAACGGTGTGGATTTTCTTTCTCCACTTTTGGCAGCGTAGCTGTCCTGTTCATTATTTGGTGGTTGACATGACACTGGAAGGGCCTTCCTTGACGTCTCTGGATTTGCCAAGGGCCAGAGATAACTCAGCCAAACCTGCTGGCCCATCTAGGTCGACTGGTTTTCGAGTGGAAAAGTATGGTGCCTGTAACATAACATGGTGACCGGACATGTGGGTATTGTGCCCACATTTCGTGGTGGACACTCCTCTGTTAGCTAATGTACTAATCAGAGCTTGTCTCCACAAAGTCAGTCCCCCCGTAGTGTTGGGTAGACCTAGTCTCACTGACGGAACTCCTTAAGTATGCCAGAATTTCTATCAGCACACTTGCATCGCTATAAATACCACCACATTGTTGGACAGAAATCCTGCTACGCAAAATGTTCTTTCTCAAGCTCTAAGTCAGTGATACATTTATTCACTACAACGAAAGCCCTACATTGGAGGGATATTAAAGAAGTATAAAGTTTTGATCCCTCTCCAAATCACACTTCATGTTTTTGGAAGCGCAGGAAAAATCTATGAAAAGGTTTGTAGTTTTTTCAGAGGTAGAATATTAACTTGTTTTATGTAGCGTTTGCAAGTATGCGAGTGACAACCATTTCAATCAATCAATCAATCAATCAATCAATCACATTATTTGTAGAGCGCACTACGTACCCGTGAGGGTTTCAAGGTGCAGAGGGCGGGGGGGTGCTGCTACTGGTCGAAGAGCCAGGTCTTAAGGAGTCTCCTGAAGGCGAGTAGGTCCTGGGTCTGTCGCAGGGCGGTCGGGAGGGCGTTCCAGGACTTGGCGGCGAGGTAGGAGAAGGATCTGCCACCGAAGGTCTTACGCTGAATGCGGGGAACGGTGGCGAGGGCGTGGTCGGCGGAGCGGAGTTGGCGGGTGGGGGCGTAGAAGTTGAGTCTGTTGTTCAGGTAGGCTGGTCCGGCGTTGTAGAGTGCCTTGTGAGCGTGGGTGAGGAGCTTGAAGGTGATCCTCTTGTCCATGGGGAGCCAGTGGAGGTCTCCCAGGTGGTGGGAGATGTGGCAGCGGCGGGGTGCGTCGAGTATCAGCCGGGCGGAGGCGTTTTGGATGCGTTGGAGGCGTCGTATGTCTTTTGCTGGGATGCCTGTGTAGAGTGCGTTGCCGTAGTCTAGCCTACTGCTGACGAAGGCCTGGGTCACTGTTCTTCTTGTTTCTGTCGGGATCCACTTGTAGATTCTGCGGAGCATGCAGAGGGTGTTGTAGCAGGAGGAGGAAACTGCGTTGACCTGCTTGGACATGGATAGGGAGGAGTCGAGGATGAAGCCCAGGTTGCGTGCGCGGTCGGTGGGTGTTGGCGGGGATCCCAGTGAGGTGGGCCACCAGGAGTCGTTCCAGGCGGAGGGGGTGCGTCCGAGGATGAGGACCTCCGTCTTGTCAGAGTTCAACTTCAGGCGGCTGCTTCTCATCCACTCGGCGATGGACTTCATTCCCTCGTGGAAGTTGGCTTTGGCGGTGCGCAGGTCTTTGGTGAGGGAGAGGATGAGCTGGGTGACGTCGGCGTAAGAGAGGATGTTGAGGTTGTGCTGACGAGCCAGTTGTGTGAGGGGGGCCATGTAGATATTGAACAGCGTCGGGCTCAGCGAGGAGCCTTGGGGGACGCCGCAGATGATGTTGGTGGCTTTGGAGCGGAAGGGTGGGAGGCGGACTCTCTGGGTTCTGCCTGAGAGAAATGAGGAGATCCAGTTGAGGGCTTTTACTTGTATTCCGGCTACGTGAAGGTGCGTTTTCAGGGTGCGGTGGCAAACCGTGTCGAAGGCAGTGGATAGGTCCAGGAGGATGAGGGCTGATGTTTCGCCGTTGTCCATTTGCTGTCTGATGTCGTCTGTGGCGGCGAGAGGGCAGTCACGGTGCTGTGGTTACGTCTGAAACCGGATTGGGAGGGGTCCAGGATGGAGTTGTCCTCGAGGTGGCGGGTAAGCTGAGCGTTTACGATCTTCTCGGTGACCTTCGCCGGGAAGGGGAGCAGGGAGATCGGTCGGAAGTTTTTGAGGTCGTTGGGGTCTGCTTTGGACTTCTTAAGGAGGGCGTGGATTTCGGCGTGCTTCCAGCTTTCCGGGAATGTCGCAGTTTCAAAGGATATGTTTATGATCTTTCGAAGTTGGGGGGCGATGGTAGTGTCGGCTTTGTTGTAAACGTGGTGGGGGCATGGGTCTGAGGGAGATCCTGAGTGGATGGAATTCATGATCTTGCGTGTTTCTATGTCATCTACGTGGGTCCAGGCGGTCAAGCGGTTGGTGCAGGTGGAGTTTTCGGGGGTGGGGTCCGTTGTGGGCGTGGTGTTCAGGCTGTTGTGGATGTCGGCGATTTTCTGGTAGAAAAAGGTGGACAGGGCGTCGCAGAGTTCTTGGGATGGTGGGATGTCGTTGACGTTGGCGCTGGGGTTGGAGGTTGGAGGTTGGAGGTTGGAGAGATACATTTATTCACTGCAATGAAAGCCCTACATTGGAGGGATATTAAAGAAGTATAAAGTTTTGATCACTCTCCAAATCACACTTCATGTTTTTGGAAGCGCAGGAAAAATCTATGAGAAGGTTTGCAGTTTTTTCAGAGGTAGAATATTAACTTGTTTTATGTAGCGTTTGCAAGTATGCGAGTGACAACCATTTCCATATAAACAGCTGGCCTATCGAAGCAGAAAGGCTATTGTACATATTTAACCACACACTTGAGATGGTATCTGATTATGGATTTATGTTTGTAGCATTTGACTTCAGAACTGTGTTATTGTGTAAGGAGAAAGAGGTGGGGCCATGGCAAATAGGGTTTCGACTAGGGGTAAGTCGCACTTTAGCTTAATCATGCAAAATTACCCACACATTCACTGTCATTATATAGATTTAAACAAGATTAGTAATTCTGCATTTAGAGCTATTTTCTTAGTGGAAAATCCCACCTTTTGTCTAAAGTAGATGTGAGGAAGCATATTCCACTAAGAAATTGAGCTAAATGCAAGAGATCATAAGAAGCAAAAATGAGTAACCGCTCATGCTCGCTCACTAAAGGTGCACTTGGTGGTAGAATTTTCCAAAAACTTACTCCTGGCATTTATCTCTATTTCCTAAAACAAAGTGCACCCTCGTGACCAAAATGGACGCAGGGATGCATTTTGCTCTAAGAAATAGCACTAAATGAAACAGAACACAAATAGCAGCCATTTTCTAAATATTCACTTGCTGTAGATTTTTCCCCTAGAACTATTCTTAATTATGCAAGCAGGGTAATCATATCATTATTGTCAATTATGCGTCAAAGAGTAATGGAGGATTACCAAAATTACTCTGAATACCTCTGCTTAATTGAAATTCTGCCCACGCCTAGTTTGAAGCCTCTACTGCCTAACGAGCCATGCCCACCCTCCCCCAAAGGAAGGTAGAAATCATCTGGCACAACAGCCCATGTCCTGGGGAGGTGTAAAATTGAGCCACACTGTTTAGAGCAGTCACTGGAAACCTATTCCTTTCAGGGGGTTCCACCTCACAAGGCATGCATTTGTGTGTGGTATGGTGGCACAGTGTGTGTTGACAGGGCTGTGACTTTGGGCTCATTCTTTAAGCTTAAAACCACAGGTAATAGGTTGCCTAATGATTAGGCAATGGTTAAGATTAATCCTGAAGTTTGGAGGAAGAACCATGGCTTATTTAGCAAACACCACAGCTGCAGTGGTTATGGAACTCTATCATGGTTTTAATCTTCTATAAAAATTATTGACAAAGAGAAGGTTTCAAAATAGCATTGATTGCTAGGTGTAAACAAGGGAACCCCAATAAGAGTGATCAGCTTAGAATTAACAACTACTTCAAAAAAGCTAAACTAATTCAGTGTTCTATAACCTTCTACTTTGTTTAATCACGTTTCTCAACAGAGACATTGTCTATAAGCAGGTACTTTGAACCATTTTGCTAATATATTAACAGTATATATTGGATTGAGAGTAATAGATACATACTCTGAAAATGAGAGAAACGTTTGACGATAAATCGATATCCATTCATTCTTTATGTCTGGAGTTGACCAATGCCTGAAAAACTGACTTAACAGTCTTGAAGGAGTAAAGAATTGATCTTCTTAAGTATTAAAAAAAAAAAAAGAAACAGGCAAGTGCTGAAAAAAAAGAATTCTCCAATAGGCACCAGCATATTTACTGTGCTTCTGCGGGACAGGTGAGCTGGTAATCAGCCAAGGGTCTCCAGGCTTTACTGTAGTGAGAGCTACTTCTGATCACTGAAAATAATTGTGAGCTACTGAAGGCTAAGCAACTTGCACATTTTTAACAGATGTCCCATGCCCAGCCTAATTGCTTAAAGCCTAATGTCCATAGAGTCAGATACTATGGTTTGAATGAAATACTTTGAATGGCGCCACTATGACGGAGCTGCCATGCACATCAGTGGGAGTGTGGTCTTTGGGGATGTTTGAACCTGTGTCCATAGCAATGGGTTATATGTGTACAGGTGACTCAGAAACTGTAGCCTGTATGTACCTGAGGCACAGTACATACCTTTGGTCGTATGTGGCACCGTTACATGTATAACACAAGCATACAACGCTTTTTTGAATGGGAGAAATTTTAAGTGCAAAAAAATGCTCTGCAAACATGTTCCGACTATGGAACATTTAAAGTGCAGAAAAATGCTCTGCAAAAATGTTCAGAATATGGAACATTTTTCTGTGCTTTAAATTTCTCCCACTTAAAATAATCCCTGTATTTCTCACTTATAACGCAATGTGTTGAGAAAATTAAAATGAAGAGTTATATGGATTTCACATTTACAAAGACCAGTCATCTTGCTCCCAGTGGCCTGTAGACATGCTTCATACTTATATAAGAAAAATAATGGAAGAAATTTTTCATGAAACAACATGCTTCATGCAACATCAAGATGTAATTGGCTTACTTGAAACTGGAGAAAGACATTACTACAATGTTTCATAGAAAACGTTTTCTTCACTTTAAATTTCGCCCATTTAAAACAAAAATTATTATTTTTAAACTATAAATATGGCAGATTGTCTACTAGCCACTGAAAGCAAAAGGCCTGCTGCTTGTAAATATGACAGTTTGAAATGGGAAAAAATTGAAATGAAAAGTTAATCATTAAGGTAACGTTTAATTTTAATGTTCTCCTATCTAAAAACATTCAGAAATATCACTTTGGTCTCATGCTCCAAACAAGACCTTTCATTTAGGAGTTAAATATTTCTTTCATTACTTTAGTTCTCTGCCTCTGTGCCTCAGCTTCAGCAATAAATCTAACTGAGCAATGCTCATTATCTGGTTCTGCTACCTACAGCCTGATGATATGTTCTTCTATCTACAGCCTGACAATAATAATGTAAATAAGCACAGCCTTCACTTAACTTTAAGAGAAAAATGTGACCCTTTGCTTATTTATTTAAAAATGAACTCAAGGCTGCCGAGCTACTTTGAAGGTGTCTGGGAGCTACTGGGAGCTCACAATGGACTGGCTGGAGCTTCATGCAGGTTAAATTTTAAGTTGATGCTGTGCATCAATTTTGCCACCTCAGACACACAACAACTAAAACTTACTTTTGTGGATCCTGATGGAGCCATCAAGTCAAATATTCAGTAGTAATTCATTGGCTTAGGACATAAAAATTTAAGCTAACCAATCTTAGGTGGTGAGTGGGGGGGCCACCTAAATATTAAACAGCAATGGATTCAAAGAACCGATTGCCAGCATACCTTGTTTCACTGGCTAACTGACTGAATATCAGGAATTACTTGCCTTCTATCCAATAAAAACACATCTTCTAATCAAACACTGAGCCTCTGATCTTGATGTCAATTGAGTTTTTAGGATGTCAAGAGAGTTAGTATCAAAACTGGCAGAGAGATTGAGTAAAGTGAAAGCAGTACTGCCTCCCTGGTCCAACACCCATCTTACCTGCTCGACCGCAGCATTCAGCACTGATACTGTGCAATATATAGTGATCTAAATCCAGATTAAATAGGTTCAAACATGAGTGGTTCTCTCAAATGTTGAGTTGACTGATTTGACATGTTGTTCCATTATAAATATTAGTTACTAGAAGAAGAGAAATTAGGTGGTAATTGCTATGCTCATCCAAACATACATATTTTTAATTTGCTTTGATCAGCCAAAGATGTGTTTTTAAATAGAGGAAAATACAGTGTGCTTCTAGCTAGAATGGACTTAAGTATAGTTAAACATTTAAGTCAATAGTAGCATCTTAATAGGGCATAGATGTGTGACTATATTCATCAGACAATATTTTGCACGATATCAATAGCTTGTGAAGCTATTTTATTCACTTTGTTGAAGATATAATTTGTTTGATGTATTATCCTAATGAATTGGCAACAAGGTTACACATTCGTAACAGTGGCACAACAAAGGTACCCACTTTCCCAGCGGTTGGGGGGGGCCCCAGCTCCAGGGGGACCCCTCGGCATAGTACACTGTGCACGGACGACTGGCTCCTGACTGGGTCCAGGAAAAGGGGGCTCCCTCAAGGTACTTTGCAGGCCCCCCACCACGTTTTGTTACACCAGTGATTTATAAATATACTTTTGGTAAAAACTGAATTCCCAATTTTCCCCATCGGCCTACAAGCCATAGGTATTCATTTATTTGCACGTTCTTGGTCTCACTAGGAGGTATCGAGTTTCGTATATCACTTTGATACGATTGATTGAAAACATTGTTTTTTATTTATCTGGAAGTGCATTAGAAACCTATATATATTTTTTTGTTAAATAGTTTTAATTGAATCTAAAATATAACAATAAGTAATATGATAACATATGTAACATAGATAATATATTAATAGTAATTATGAGTGATAAAGTCATATACTATGGAGCTAATATTAAAAGGAATATACAATAAGCATGAGGAGTACATTTCTTTATAAATAAGAGAGAGAACAAAAAGAAGGGGAGCAGAGAGGAAAAAGAAGAGTAAAAACAAGTAAGAAAATAAAAAAATAAAAAAAAAGAATACAGACAGGATAGGGAAATTAATGTGAGCGTGAATGCTTAGATAGATAAGAAGTAAAAGTTAGCCAATATCAATCCAGTTTAATTTTATGATGTATTGATTGTGAAGAAATAGTATATATTCTATGCTCTTCACAAATTAAATTCCACTATGTCAGTCCAGGGATCTTAGAGGTGTCTTTCCAACAGGAGAGTATAACTTTAGAGGGAGGTGCAATACACAGATCTAATAGCAAAGGTTTAGGAGAGAGATGTTCCAAATCAGAAGACATTGATCCAAGAAATACATTTTGTATTGTTAGTGGAACATTACACTGGAAGATTTTTTAACATTTAGACCCTATAGCTTCCAAAAAATTTGATACATTTGAGCAGCAACAAAGTAGATAAATTAAAGTACCATTAGAAAGGGAACATGTCCAACATAGTCAGGATACCAATGAATCAAAATTTTGAAATAGCAACTGAGGTAATAGTAACTCTATTATAAATAAAGAATAAGGATTGAGTAATGCATGCAGCTTTAGAAGCACAAAACATTTCAGACCTAAATTCGTCCCAGTAATTTACAGAAAAAGACATGGGTAGGTCTGTTTCCCATCATACTTCTATCTCAGTTTTGGTGGGCTTACAAAAGATTATATATATATGAGCAGCTTTAGGAATGGTGCCCTGTTTAATATTTTCAAGAGGTGCAATGGGTAGCAGTGAAATTACTTGAGTGTGTATGCAATTAGTGTTCATAAAAGATTGGATAGACAATAATAATAATTCATACTCCTTGAAAATAGTAGCTAGTAAATTAAATTGTGAAAAGGGCATAACTGAGTCATCATTTACCATTTGGCGAATGATACTAAATACTCTTTTCATTCCAATGTTTGAAATGAAAGGATTTGGGTCTACGTTTGATACATTTATTATACCAAATTAATGAATTAAAGTAGCATTGGTGAGAGCTGTATTTAGTTGTGAACATATTATGTATAGGGTTTGGGAATATTTTAAAATAGGATGTTTAAAAATAAAAGTGCAATTAGACATGTAGATCACATCTGTGAATGACAAATCTTTCAAAAAGGAGTGTTCCAAGAAAATCCACTGTGGTATGGGAAAATCAGGAAAAGCATGCGTTAATGCATTAAATTGCCTGATTAAGAAAGCTGATTGATATGATTTAAAATCTGGAAATCAAACACCACCTTCACTTGTATAATGTTTTAATCTGGTTAGAGCAATGCATGGGTGTATATTGTTCCAAAGAAATTTTGTACAGATGGAATTCGTTTGAGAGAAGTAGTAAATCGGGATCTCAAATGGTAACATAGAGAGTGCATGTTAGAAATTAAGTCTTTGGTTGGCAGTCAGGTTTCCCCCTGTCCAAGCAAGGACCCTCACTCAAGTCAGGGTAAGTCATACACAAACCAAATTATCCTGTGCCCACCCTCTGGTAACTTGGGACTGAGCAGTCAGGCTTAACTTAGAAGGCAATGTGTAAAGTATTTGTGCAATAAATCATACAATAACACCATATAGCACCACAAAAATACAACACATAGGCCCTCATTCCGACCCTGGCGGTTTCAAACCGCCAGGGTGGAGGGCAGAGGGAGCACCGCCAACAGGCTGGCGGTGCTTCCCGGGCCATTCTGACCGCGGCGGTAAAGCCGCGGTCAGAAAAGGGGAACCGGCGGTTTCCCGCCGGTTTTCCCCTGGCCCAGGGAATCCTCCATGGCGGCGCTGCTTGCAGCGCCGCCATGGGGATTCCGACCCCCTTCCCGCCACCCTGTTCCTGGCAGTTTACACCGCCAGGAAGAGGCTGGCGGGAACGGGTGTCGTGGGACCCTGGGGGCCCCTGCACTGCCCATGCCACTGGCATGGGCAGTGCAGGGGCCCCCTAACAGGGCCCCACAAAGATTTTCACTGTCTGCTTAGCAGACAGTATAAATCGCGACGGGTGCCACTGCACCCTTCGCACCCCTGCAAATCTGCCGGCTCCATTCGGAGCCGGCTTCCTCTTTGCAGGGGCTTTCCCGCTGGGCCGGCGGGCGATCTTTTGGAGATCGCCCGCCGGCCCAGCGGGAAAGTTGAAATGACTGCGGTGCAGTCTTTGGGCGGTTTCCGGCCGGCCGGCGGCACCCGCCGCCTGCCAGGGTCGGAATGACCCCCATAGTGTTTAGAAAAATATATAATATTTATCTGATAAGATGCAGGTCAAAACGATCAAAGATGCAATAAGTAAATGTTGAGATATCACTGAAAGGCGATGTAAAGTGTCTTAAGTCTTTTAAAAGCAAACCTACGGGGTTATTCTAACTTTGGAGGAGGTGTTAATCCGTCCCAAAAGTGACGAAAAAGTGACGGATTTACCACCAGCCGTATTACGAGTCCATTATATCCTATGGAACTCGTAATACGGCTGGTGGTATATCCGTCACTTTACCAGTCACTTTTGGGACGGATTAACACTCCTCCAAAGTTAGAATAACCCCCAAAGTCTCTTTCAAGCACAATGTACCTGGTTCGCGTGAAAAATTTCCGCAAGGACCCGCAGAGGAGGAGAAGTGTGGAAACAAAGGGGTGTGCGTCGATTTCTCAGGCCACACACAGCAGTGCATTGTTTAGTTGTCACGTAGGGATTTCCAGCGCTCGGTTGTATATCCTCTTCAGGTTGCAGGGTTTTCAGACGCCCCCGGGAAAGTGCGTGGATTTCGTGTGCTGGCAGCATGAAGTCACAGGAGCTGCGTCGATCCGGTGGGTGTTGCATCAAATTTTCTCTCACATGGCAGGCGTTGAGTTGATTCCTCTCTGGAAGTCAGGCTGCGTCAACCCGGGTCAGCTGTGCGTCGATCCAGTGGACTGTGCGTCGAAGTTCCGGTCGCAGAGTAGGCGCTGCATCGATCTTCTCCTTTGAGAAGTCAGGCTGCATTGCTCCGGTTCGGCGTGCAGTGAAATTTTCACTGCGGTGCAGGCTGTGCATCGTTTCTGGCAGGCTGTGCGTCGAATTTCACTGCACAAAGAGTCCTTCTTGAAGAGATTAAGAGCCTCATTACAACCCTGGTGGTCGGTGATAAAGCGGCGGTAATACCACCAACAGGCTGTCGGAAAAAAAATTGAATCACAACCATGGCGGAAACCGCCAACACAGCCAGCCACTTTAACATCCGACCGCCACAGCGGTAGCAACAAACACCGCGGCGGTAACCGCCAACAGACAGGCGGAAGTCAATGTACCGCCCACACTATTACAAGGCACCAATCTGCCATATTTTCTGGGGCGGTACCAACGCCATCAAAGGCACTGCCGAAACAGTCTTTGGAATGGAAACCACTCACCTCACGACACCCAACGAGGAACCAGGACGCCATGGAGCCTGAGTCACAGGTCCTGCCCATGTTGGCTTACCTCCTCATCTACCAGGAACATCAAAGATGCCGGCGACGATCACGGTGAGTACTGCACCTAGCACACGGGGGGAAGAGAGTGACACACACACGCAACACACAACACGCAACACCCCCACCCCCCCACCCACAACAACATACACACTAACACATCCAATTACATCGCAGATACACCCCGTCACCCCCTGGAAGAACGCAAGGACCAAATGAAATGAGTTTAACAAGTGTAATAATCGAAAATTCAGATAGGTCAAGATAACTTTAAAACATCAGTATATACAAATATTCACAGCAAGTACACTGGTCCGTACACTGTCCCATGAAATGTCCGTGGACCAGTGGTCCCAAAAAGCATGGGCGAAGCCCACACATGACACCTGCCACAAAATACGGAGAACCCTGCAGGGGCATCAGGTCGATAAAAACACAGGCACCTCAGGTGGAAGGGGGGGCACCTCAGCCGGATGATGGGGCGACGCGACTGCTCCTAGAGGGGGCTCCGTGCCCTCTGCTTGGTCCTGGGGAGTGCAAAGCCACGTTCTCTCAAGTGGGTGGTTTGCCCACTGCCTGGTCCTGGGGAGTACAAAGCCACAGTCTCTCAAGTGGGTGGTTTGCCCACTGCTTGGTCCTGGGGAGTACAAAGCCACAGTCTCTCAAGTGGGTAGTTTGCCCACTGCCTGGTCCTGAGGAGTACAAAGCCACAGTCTCTCAAGTGGGTGGTTTGCCCACTGCTTGGTCCTGGGGAGTACAAAGCCACAGTCTCTCAAGTGGGTGGTTTGCCCACTGCCTGGTCCTGGGGAGTACAAAGCCACAGTCTCTCAAGTCGGTGGTTTGCCCACTGCTTGGTCCTGGGGAGTACAAAGCCACAGTCTCTCAAGTCAGTGACATGTTCCACTGGTTCTGGAGGGGGCTTTGTGCCCAGAGTGCTTCATCCTGTCAAGAACTGGGGGAGTGGATGCTGTTCTCCACAGGTTCTGGTGGGGGCTTTGTGCCCAGAGTGCTTCATCCTGCCAAGGACTGGGGTAGTGGATGCTGTTCTCCACTGGGTCTGGAGGAGGCTTTGTGCCCAGAGTGCTTCATCCTGCCAAGGACTGGTGGGGTGGATGCTGTTCTCTACTGGTTCTGGAGGGGGCTTTGTGCCCAGAGTGCTTCATCCTGCCAAGGACTGGGGGAGAGGATGCTGTTCTCCACTGGTTCTGGAGGGGGATTTGTGCCTGGTGATGCTGCACCAGCGGTGTGGCAGTTCTCATTCCCTCACATGGGAGTCTGAGCCACGAGATTTACCTGTAACAGGTAGCATGTTACTCCATGGCGGCAGAGCCACACTCACTTTGCGACGACTAAGGCTGCAAACTGCTGGTAGTGCCAGTGCTGGTGGTGGTGTCTCATGTAGTGTGTGCAGGGTCCAGGACGTCTCCTGCAGCCTCAGAAGCCTGCACACTGGGGATGCTGTTGATGTCCGCTGTAGTGGCCCTGGCTGGGCACGTCACGGGGCAGGTGGCGGTGGCTGTGGCGGAGATGCTGCAGATGGTGCAGGTGACTGCACTTGTGGAGGGGGACACCAGGACTTCTCCTGTAGCCTGGGAAGGGTGCCCACTGGGGATGATGCTGGTGACTGTAGTAGAGACAGCAGACGTGCAGGTGGCTGTGCAGGTGGTGGTGCAGGTGGTGGTTCACGTTGTGGCTGTTGCGGCGGTGGCCACAGCCGTACAGGTTGCTGGTCTGTCTTGCAAAAGGGGTGACACCAGTCCCTCACCTGGAGGCTCCGTGCCCTGAGCTCATTTCCCTTTGCCCTTGTGTCCCTTCCCCACCTTGGAAGTCGCTGCTGGGACCTTGGCACTGTCCTCTTTGGTTCTGGAAGAGGCCTTGCTGGGTGGTTGTTGCGGCTTTTCTTTTCGGCAAGCTGGCCCGTCTTTACCTAGACAGGTGGCGGAATAGGGTGGTCCTTGGCTTCACTAGGTGGCACACTGGCAGCCCTGATGGGTGCCACCTTCGATGTTCCCGAACTTGCAGGGACCACACTGGACGATGATTTGGTGGCTGAGTTGCTGGGCTGGGATCTAGACATTCTGACCCTAGGGGAAGGACGGGGGGAAAGGTGTAGGGAAGAGGTCAATGGCAGCTAGGAATATTTTTTTTTGACACACTGGGACAGGAAGATGGAGGGGGTTTGGGAGTGGAGGAAGAGGTAGTGGTTGTAGGAGGTGTACGTCTGCTGAGTTTGGGTGAAGGTGCATGGGCTGGAGGCTGTTGTGAGGTGGATGGCTGTTGAGTGGGTGTGTGCCGGCGTTTGTGTACTTTGGGAGGAGGGTTCACAGACACACTGGGAGAGGACACAGGGGACGTGTGCATGGTTGTGGGGGTGGTGATTGCACGTGAGCGGTGTGCTGGTGATGGGCATGCTGGTGGTGGAGGTAGTGGCTGAGGATGTAGTGCATGCAGTTGTGAGTGGAGACGAGACTGGGAGGGAGGTGGAGGACGTGGAGGATGGGGACACAGTGGAGGCAGTGGATGTTGGTGTGTCTGATGGGTATGGTGCTTGTGTGAGTGCCTGTGGGATGTGTGGTGCTGATGTTCGCCTGAGCCACTTTTGTGTGTTGATGTGTGTGCTTGGGATAGGCTGATGTAGAGGGGATTGGATCTGGTTAGTGGAGGTTGGAGGTTGGAGGGGGGAGGCTGGACACAGGGACAATGGCTGCCATCAGTGCTGAGGCCAGAGCATGAAATGCTCTCTGTTGGGCCACCATGGCAGAATGAATGCCCTCCAGGAATGCATGTGTTTGCTGCAAATGCCTCTCGACACCCTGGATGGCATTCAAAATGGTTGACTGCCCAACAGTGAGGGTTCTCAGGAGGTCAATAGCCTCCTCACTGAGGGCAGCAGGGCTGACTGGGCAGGGCCTGAGGGGCCTAGGGCGAAGGAGATGCCCACCCTCCTGGGTGAGCGGGCATGGGAACCACACTGAGGGACTGCTGGGAGTGCGGTGCTGGTGGGGGGGATGGCAGCTGTACCTGTTGTTGTGGTGGGAATAGATGTGCCCGCCACCGCAAGGGAGCTCTTATCAGAGGAGGAGTCGCTGTTGCCCCCTCCTGTCCCCGTCGTGGAACTCCCATCGCTCTCCGTCCCACTGGAGCCTTCAAACTCCGGACATTCAACCTCCTGGGCCATGTGGGGTGCAGATCCCTCCTGCTCCGGTGCCAATGCTCCTCCGCCAGATGATGCTAATGCACACAAGGACAGGGTGACAAAACAAAAAGGAGGGAAAGACAGAGGGGACACATGGTCAATGCCTGCTACACCACTACCGCTGGCAGACACAACACACCGGGAGCATCCCTATGGACTAGCCCATGCACTAGCAGTTAGTGGGAAAAACACCTGCCCATGGTGGACTATGCCTAAGCCCATTTGCTGCACCCCTGGGACCCACAGGAGCCTGACTAGTTGTAGATGGCCACTACCACTATTGGGGTTGGAGTGCCACAGAGCCTGCATAACAAGGGACCTACCCTAGCGAGTTCACCCTGGCCTAGGGGAACCCACAGCCCACATCCCCCACCCAGACACCTCGTAAAGCTGAATGAGACTGTACTCACCCCCTTGTGGCTGCTGTGATGCCCTCAAGCGCCCATCCAACTCCGGGTATGCCACTGCCAGGATCCGGAACATCAGGGGGGTCATGGTGCGACAGGCACCCCTTCCACGCTGGGAGGCCAGCCCCAGCTAGGCCTCCGCCGTCTTTTTGCTCCAGCGGCGCAGGTCCTCCCATCTCTTGCGGCTGTGTGTGCTCCGTCTATGATAGACCCCCAGGGTCTGCACTTCCTTGGCGATGGCACTCCAAATACCCTTCTTCTGGTGGGCGCTGACCTACAGGAAAGGTAAAGTAAGAATGGATTTTACTCCCCCGTCCGGTTCTTCTTACTCATTGGCCACAACTTCCCAACCATACCCTGAAACACACACACTGACCATTCTCACATGCAGGCCACAGCCCCCCCCATGTATCTTCCATCCAGGCCACTCCATACATTAGTGTCCCATCTACCATGCACACAGTGTACTCACCTTTTGTCTGGAGGACCGTAGAGTAGTGTGTACTGGTGGAGGACTTCATTCACCAGGTTGTCCAACTCCTCTGCGGTGAAAGCAGGGGCCCTTTCCCCAGACACTGTAGCCACTGTCGCTTCCAGACTCAGGTCACAGCAGCACTTGCAGTGTAGGTCCTCTCCTGTTGAAGGTCAGGTATCAAGTGAGTGCACAGATAAAAAATGGCGGTCACGTCCGCGGCGGTGCGTACCGTCACCGCTGGCGTACATCGTCATTGGCTCCTGGAACCCATAGGGCACAATGTTAACCAATGCTGAATTGCGCGGCGGTCTTCGTCCGCCTACCATGACGCTGCACAACACCAGCGCAGTTACCTCATTTCCTCTTGTACCTACTTACAGGTCAGGCAACCGCCATTTCAGGGGGGCACATGGCAGGGCACTTAACTGCGTCACAGCATTTTTGGGCAGGAATACAGACAGACAGCGCAACACACTGATGTAATAACAATAGTGCAAAACACCCTTGTGCAACCTATGTGGTATATGACCCTCTGCTCACCATTCTCCTCCATAGGGAACATCCGCTGGGGCAGATGATGAGATGGCGTCATCCTCCGGTGTACAGATCCCTGGTGGACCTGTCGACAATGAAAGCCAGACACATTATTATCACCTACAAGCTTGATCGCACCACAATCCATGAACTGTGTGCCCAGTTGGAGCCTGACCTGATGTCAACTATCCGCCATCCCACAGGAATCCCCCCTCTAGTGCAGGTCCTGTCAGTGCTCCATTTTCTGGCCAGTGGTTCCTTTCAAACAACAGAGGCCATGGCATCAGGGATGTCTCAGCCAATGTTCTCTAACGTGTTGTCCAGAGTGTTGTCTGCCCTGCTGAAACACATGCGCAGCTACATCGATTTTCCCCCAGGTGGAGGATTTGCCTAAAGTGAAAGGTGACTTCTATGCCCTGGGACATATCCCCAACATCATTGGTGCTATTGATGGTACACATGTGGCATTTGAACCCCTCCCCCTGCAGGAATGAGCAGGTGTACAGAAACCACAAAAGCTACCATTCCATGAATGTGCAGATGGTGTTTTGGCAGACCAGTACATCTCTGTCAACACCAGGGCAGCACACGCTCTATTGGCGACTAGAATGCAAAAACCCAGCACTCTCAAAACAACGTAATTTATTCATTGTGCTGATATGTTGTTGTTTAACCTTTTGCATTGCAGAGTTCAATCCTGAAGACTTATTTTTAATGTGCTTACAAATGCTGTTCTTTTGCAATGTATTGCTGCAGGCTTTCAGAGTGTGTTAGGGTGTGGTCCCTTTCCAGGGCCTTCTAGAGACTTTCCCTGCAACATGCCTGGGTGTGGTTGTGGGCTGGGCCAAGACTCTATAAAAAGGAGCCAGCCCAGCTCCAAGTGCTCACTATTCAGAGGTCCCGGTGCAGAGCAGCAGCTACTTCCTGAGCTCCTGTCCCGGTGGCCTATTTGATCTTCCAGACATCTGACTTTCATTCTTCATTTGGAGATCCTTGTTCTGGGCGGTAAGACAGTGGTTGGGCTGGCCTCCTGACGCCGTTATCGAGAACTCTCATGTTTTTGGGCCTAATTATTTTATGATTTGACAGAGTACTTTTCGTGTGTGAAATATGCGCTTGAGTGTTTGTGACATTTGCAGGGTGACTTGCGAATCGGCAAGACGCGCAATTCGTTTCATGATAATTTAATCTTGTTATTCATTGCACGCTACCATTTCTTGACAGTTGCATGGTGGCTTAAGAATCGACAAGACGTGCAATTTGTTTTATGGTGTTTTAACTTTGTTATTCATTGCGCGCTGCCATTTCCTGACATTTACATGGTGGCTTAAGAATCGGCAAGACGCGCGATTCGTTTTATGGTGTTTTAACTTTGTTGTTCATTGCGCGCTACCATTTCTTGACATTTACATGGTGGCTTAAGAATCAGCAAAAGACGCGCAATTCGTTTCATTGTACTTTGATCTTGTTATTCATTGTGAGCTGTTATTTCTTGGCATTTACATTGTGGTTTACAAATCGGCAAGACGCGCGATTTGTTTAATGATTATTTGACTTTGACATTCATTGCGTACTACCATTTCTTGGCTTTTTACATGGTGACACTCGAATCGGCAAGACGCACGATTCTCTCCTCGAGTTTAATTCATGTTGTTTATTGTATGCCACTATTCTAAGATATTTATCATGTAATATTCGAGTTGACAAGTTATGTGATTTGTTTTTTTCCTGAATCCATATTGTGTGTTATTCATGGTGCACAATCCTTTTATGGTGTTTACTATATATATATATATATAAATCTACAATATGCGCAATTTGTGTTGAAACATTTTAAGAGTACACAGAAGATCAGAGTTTCTTGATGCAATATTGGATGGTCCTAGTATGCATTCTCAAAAATGGATTTATATGACTGGTTTAAAATTTAGTCAGAATGTTTTTCTGATTCTCATGTAAAGGAAAGTACTTGAATAAGAAAGTTTTCATTTAATCCATCTTGATTCCCTTACAGGTATTCGGCCATCTTGAAACTTAGTCATTTTAAACTTAATTCTTAGATTGTTCATGTTTTCAGAATGACTATGCTTAGAATCATAGTCTAGTATTGATTTCAGGAGATATAATTTTCATAATGTGTGTTCTAACCTTTTTCTTACTACGGGTCTCCTTCCCAGCTGTTTTCCTTCCTAATCCCCTCTTCCCCTCATGAACTCTCTTAGCCTCCGTGATTTTTCTATCAGAGTCTTGGAGCTGTTCAGTGGTGGACGTGTTGGGAACGTGCACAGACCGAGAGGATGTGGTGACTGACAATCTCCCATGTGAATGCCAAGAATCCTGGCTCAGTGCATGATGCTTACATTTTGAGGAATAGCAGCATCCCTTATGTGACAGGCCAACTCCAGAGGCACCGTGTGTGGCTAATAGGTGAGACCAAGGTCCGGTCCACACACAATCTGAATAGGTGTCTGGGTATGGGAGAGTCCCTAAGGGTTTGTGTATGTCTAACAGATACCCCTAGATATTCACAGGTGACTCTGGTTACCCTAACCTGTCATGGCTACCGACCCCAGTGAGGAATGCCGGGACAAGGGCAGAGGAAAGATACAATGAGGCACATGGGCGAACTAGGAGGATTATAGAGCGGACTTTCGACCTCCTGAAGGCCAGGTTCCGGTGCCTCCATCTGACAGGTGGCTCCCTATACTACTCACTGAAGAAGGTGTGCCAGATAATCGTGGCATACTGTATGTTGCACAACCTGGCTTTGCGACGCCAGGTGCCTTTTCTGCAGGAGGATGGGCCTGATGTTGGTATTGTGGCAGCTGTGGAGCCTGTGGACAGTGAAGAAGAGGAAGCAGAAGAAGAAGATATTGACAACCGAAACAACATCATCATGCAATACTTACAGTGAGACACAGGTAAGAGACTGGCACTGCTCCTCTTATATCAGACTACTGTAGGACATTGCCTGAGTCTGCCTTTTTACCTCTGTGTATGGACCATGACAGTTCATTTTGGCTTTCCTTTTCACAGATCTGGGTACCACATTCTGCCTTCTGCTTCGTTCACTGCTGCCCAACAACTGTCATACCTTGGTATGTGCAAATGAACATTGCCATTGATATTTGTCAGAGAGGTTGTAATAACACATTTGTGAAAGTGCAGACTGACAACAGATTGTTTTGTGATTCAAGGGTGTTTATTTACGTGCTAATCAGTGGAGGGGGAAGTGCAATGGGCTGGGGTGATGGTGGAGGAATATCCATGGTAGAGTCCAGTCTCTTTGTATCACAGCTGCATTGTCCAAGGGGGCATAGGAAGTGGAGCAATGGCAGTTCAAGGTGGTCAGGGTGACATAGTGGGACAGAAGGGTGACAATCAGGAGAGTCTTATTTCCTGGTGAGGTCTTGGCAATGTTCTCTGTCTTGTGCCTAGATTGCAGGGACCGTTTGGGGGGTGGTTCTCCTTCTGCAGGGGGTGAGGTGCTGGTGGCCTGTTGGTCCTGTGGCGGGACCTCCTGTCCACTAGCGGCAGCGGACGTGGAGGGCTGTTCATCGTTTGGGCTAGTGTCAGGGGCCCGTTGGTGTGCCACTGTCTCCCTCACGGTGTTGGCCATGTCTGCCAGCACCCCTGCAATGGTGACCAGTGTGGTGTTAATGGACTTCAAGTCCTCCCTGATCCCCAAGAACTGTTCCTCCTGCAGCCGCTGGGTCTCCTGAAACTTGGCCAGTACCGTGCTCATGGTCTCCTGGGATTGGTGGTATGCTCCCATTATGTTGGAGAGTGCCTCGTGGAGGGTCAGTTCCCTGGGCCTGTCCTCCCCCTGTCGCACAGCAGTCCTCCCAGCTTCCCTGTTGTCCTGTGCCTCTGTCCCCTGAACCGTGTGCCCACTACCACTGACCCCAGGTCCCTGATCGTCCTGGGTTAGTGGGTTTGCCTGGGGTCCCTGTAGTGGTGGACACACTGCTGATTGACGTGTCCTGGGGACAGTAGCATGGGCCCGCTGGGTGGGTGCTGTGGTGGTGTTTCCTGAGGGGGGAGGTTCAGTGGTGGTTTGGGACTGTGGAAGGGGAACCGACTGTCCAGAGGTCCCTGATGGGCCGGGCTGGTCATCTTGATCCAGGCGTGCAGAGCTGCTGTCGTCACTGTGGGCCTCTTCTGTGGGGGAACTGGATATGGCTGGCACCTCCTGTCTGGTGACATTGGGTAGGGGTCCTGTTGGGGTGTAAATGCATAGTTATTGTATCTGTGTGTGCCATCTGTGCAATGGGTGAGTCTCCCTCTACTTCTGTGCTTGCATTATTGCCTTGGCCCTTGTGTGAGTGGTGATTTTGTGCCCTGGCTGAGTCTCTCTACTGGACATGCTTTGGTGATGGGTGTCCATGCAGGTCTGTAATGGGCGTCCATGCATTGATGTTACATGCAGGGCTTGGTATTGGGATATGTGGGTTGTGAAAGTGGTGTATCTGTGATGGGAGTGATGGGAGTGATGGTAAGGGTAAGGGTGGGGGTATGTGATGGCATGCAGGTAGGGAGGGGGATATAGTAGTAAAGATTTGACCTACCAGAGTGCAGTCCTCCTGCTATTCCTGCGAGGACCTCAGGATGCATGATCGCCTGTGGTGTCTTTGAGGTGCCATAATGTGGTGTGGGTGATGTGTGAGGTGATGTTTGTTGTGTTGTGTGATGTGATATGTTGGGGTGTGTTCTTTGTGGTGCATGGATGTTGTATGAATGATGGTATTGTGTGCCTCTGGATGCTGGTGTTGTCTTTGCTATTCTCTCTGCCTCTGCTTCTTCCAAAACTGTCGTTGTAAGGGGTTGTGGGTAGTGTGGGTGTGTGTTTTATAGTGGTGTGAGTGTGTGGGTGTGGTGTGTGTATGTGTATCAGGTGTGTGTATTTTGAATTGTCCAATGTGTTTGTGTTTTGTAAATGTGTGTGTATTTTGAGCGCAGCGGTTTGTACCACCAATGGATTACTGTGGTTGAATAACCGCTTTGTTGATTCGTGGGTTGTGATAGTGTGGGCGTATTTCTGTTGGCGTTACGGTGTAGGTTTTGCTATCGCCAGTTTATCACTGACCTTTGGTGTGGTGGACTTGTGTGGGTGTTTGTAATGTGGCGGATTAAGAGATGTGGGTCATAATACCTGTAGCGGGTTTCCGTTGCGGCAACGGTATGTTGGCAGCCATCAGCACGGCGGTAAGTGGGATTTACCACCAGGGTTGTAATGAGGGTCTAATTCTTTTTGGTCCTGAGACTTCAGGTAACAGGAGGCAAGCTCTATCCAAGCCCTTGGAGATTACTTCTTCACCACAGCCAGAGAGCAGCAAGGCAGCAGGGCAACAGCAAGGCAGCAGTCTTTCACAGAAAGCAGTCAGGTGAGTCCTTTGGGCAGTCAGGCAGTTCTTGGCAGGATGCAGGTTCTGGTTACAAGTTTCTTCTCCAGGAAGTGTCTGAGTTGGTAAGGGCAGAGGCCCTGTTTATATACCCAAATGTGCCTTTGAAGTGGGGGAGACTTCAAAGAGTGGCTTAGAAGTGCACCAGGTCCCCTTTCAGTTTAATCCTGTCTGCCAGGGTCGCAGTAGGGGGTGTGGCAGTCCTTTCTGTGAAGGCAGTCCCTGCACCCTCCCAGCCCAGGAAGACCCATTCAAAATGCAGATGTATGCAAGTGTGGCTGAGTATCCTATGTTTGGGGTGTGTCTGAGTGAATGCACAAGGAGCTGTCAACTAAACCCTGCCAGACGTGGATAGTAAGGCACAGAAAGATTTAAGTGCAGAGAAGATAGTAAGGCACAGAAAGATTTAAGTGCAGAGAAATGCTCACTTTCTAAAAGTGGCATTTCTAAAACAGTAATATTAAATCCAGCTTCACCAGTCAGCAGGATTTTATATCACCATTCTGGCCACACTAAATATGACCTTCCTACTCCTTTCAGATCAGCAGCTACCACTTAAACAATGTATGAGGGCAGCCCCAATGCTAGCCTATGAAGGGAACAGGCCTCACAGCAGTGTAAAAACGAATTTAGGAGTCTTACACTATCAGGACATGTAAACGACATAAGTACATGTCCTGCCTTCTGCATACACAGTACCCTGCCCTATGTGTTACCTAGGGCATACCTTAAGGGTGCCTTATATGTAGAAAAAGGGGAGTTTTTTAGGCTTGGCAAGTACTTTTAAATGCCAAGTCAAATTGGCAGTGAAACTGCACACACAGGCCTTGCAATGGCAGGCCTGAGACAAGGTTAAGGGGCTACTTGAGTGGGTGGCACAATCAGTGCTGAAGGCCCATTAGTAGCATCTAATCTACAGGCCCTGGGCACACATAGTACACTCTACTAGGGACTTATAAGTAAATTAACTAGTCCAATTGGGTAAGATCCAATGTTACCATGTTAAAGGGAGAGAGCATACGCACTTCAGGACTGGTTAGCACTGGTAAAGTGCGCAGAGTCTAAAAACCAGCAAAAACAGTATCTAAAAAGTGGAGGGAGGCAGGCAAAGGTTAAGGGTGACCACCCTAAGGCTGTCAGGTCTAACAGTGCAAAAATAATGTACGGTACAATCATCATTTTAAGAGTATCCAATCTACCCCACCATGATAGATGCAAAGGGGATCAGGAGGAAAGTAGCACCTCTATCTTAATTTTTAAACCATTAAACTTATTTTTAATGATATTTGAAGCAGTCAGAGATAACCAAAGACCAAGATATTTAATTCTAGATGGACACCAAGTAGAATAAGTATTAACAAACATATATTGATAGCCACAGGAGTTTAACGGTAAAAATTTCAGTCTTTACAAAATTGTGTTTATATCCTGAAATTTTGGCATATAAATCAATCTCTTGTAAAAAAAAGGGGTTTAAAGATGTCAATGGATTGGACACATACCTGAGTACATCATCAGCATACACTGGGAATTTATCTCAAGAGAATTATATTTGAATCCAGATATGATTGTATTAGAGTGGATACACTCAGGAAAAGGTTCTAGACAAAGAATACAAAGTAAAGGGTATAAAGGACAATCCTGTCTGGTTCCTCTATATAAGTTGAAGTATGGTCAAAATTGGTAATTTGCAAAAGCACTGGCTTGGGGATTCAAATATAATTGTTTATAGGGAAATAATTTTGGGACCAATACCAAACAAAGAGTGGTAAACATGAAGGGCAAATTGATACAATCAAATGCTTTTTCAGCATGAAGAAATAGGGCTGAAAGGGGTTGTTTGTAGTTTTTGGCTAATGTAATTATATTGGAAAATATTCTGGCATTATATGAAGCAAGTCCACCTATAATAAACCCTGACTGATCTGTTTTGACAAGGAAGGGAATAAAATTTCCTAGACGAGATGCAAGAATCTTAGAAAACATTTTACATTAATAGATGATTAATGAAATGGGTCGATAATTCTTGCAAAGGGAATTATCTTTATCAGGTTTTAGAATACAGAACAATCAGGGCTTCCAAGAAGGAACCTGTAGCTTTACCAGATGTAATTAATGAATTAAAAAGTTCTAGTAACTTGAAGCAAGAAAGGAGGAAAAGGATGATAGAAGATTAATGGAGAAACTATTAGGACCCGGAGCCATAGTTTTGTTTTTTTTGAAAGATTAATTGCATCAAAAATTTCTTGAAGTGTAATATCGGTTTCTAGTTTTTTTAACATGTGAACGAGAGATGGAGGATTGGGAAGGCCACTGAAAAATGTTTGTATATTCGGGTCTGACAATTTAGCATCCTCCGTGTAAAGTGATTGGAAAAAAGCTTGAGAACTTGCTGAGAGAATAGAATCTGAGGTCAGTGTTTTATTAGTAGACTCATTGCGGATAGGGCCAATAGTTTTGCATTCAGATTTAATTTTTAAGAAATTTGCCAGCATCTTTCCTGCTTTATTTTGACCTCTATGGTATTTAGATTTCACTTTTCTTTTAGAAGGATATTACAAGCATCAATGGGTGCAATTTTGTCACAATTTGATTTGGCAGCAATTAATTCATGTAAAACTGTAGATGTTTTAGAGGCAAAATAGGTGTGTTCCAGTGATTTCATTTGTTGAATTAAAAAAATTATTTAGCTCCTTTTCCTTGGTCGCAGAAAAAACAATGCTGAAAACCCTGAAACCTGCTTTAAAAGAATCACAATTACTAGATGTGGAAGAGTCAATAGGGTTGTTGTTAAAAAAAAAGCATTTGATAAAGGCATTGGCATCTTTTATATAATTGGGGTCAAATAGTAGGAAATTGTTGAATCTCCAATGACCAGTCTTGGAATTGTTAATGGACAAATCAAAACAGGATTTCATGATCTGAAATAAAAATGGTTCCAAATTCTGATGATGGTATAGATGGTGAAAATAAGTTTGAAACAAAAATATAATCAATTCTAGACTGAGGCCCTGATTATGATTTTGGCGGGCGAATAAGCACACCTGCCAAATTCCAGTGGTTGGGTTACCGTCTATGCGGCAGCCCTCCCTCAGCCCCTATTACGAGTTTCCCACTGGGCCTGTGGGCAGAAACAGAGTTTCCACCCGCTGGATCAGTGGGAAACAGCCCACCACATTGACGCCGTCTCATAATCAAGCTGGCTGCAATGTGGCGGTCCATCGAGTGCGGCAGATAAAGACCGTCGGCACCATCAGGCCATCGGCCGATGAAACAGTAGCGTGCTGGTGGTCCGACCGTGATGCGTTCGCTGCGGTCATAATGAGGAGGCCAGACCATCACACTGGCAGCGGTCCGACCGCCGTCACAAGTCTGACTCAGAATGAGGGCCTAGACATTAGAAAAGAACGCAAATTCACTTAAACCAGAATTACATGATTTCCAAGCATCAACTAGTGGATGAGTGGTAATGGCTGCTTTGAATGCTTTGTAGGATTTGCTTGGAATTAATTTGCAATCAGACTTTCTGTCTGTAAATGGGTCCAACCATTGATTAAAATCACCTACCGCAATAATGTTGGTTTCTTAGAGGTGTGTGTTTTACTTTAAGGTTATGGCAATATAATGGATCAGGTTTGACAGGACCATAAATATTAAAAAATAAAAATGTTGCCCCCATTACGACCCTAGCGGTCGGTGATAAAGTGGCGGTAATACCGCCAACAGGCTGGCGGTAATTACCGCCAAATTATGACCATAGCAGAAAGATCTTTGAAAGACAGCCAATGTACCACACTGACCGCCAGGGCGGAAACAACAGCCACCACGGCGGTATCCCCCAACAGCCAGGCGGAAGTCAAAGTTCCGCCCACCAAATTAAGACCCTGGAAACCGCCACCTTCTCCGGGGCGGTGCCAATGACATCAAAAGCCTGGCGGAAACAGAGCTCAGAAGTGAAAGGACTCACCATTGGAGACACAGGGAAGAACCACGCCGCCATGGAACCCAAACTACATGTATTTCCAATGATATTCTATGTTCTGCTCCACCACGAACACCAACGCCGGTGAAGACGACGGTGAGTATAGCCGCCTAGCACACAAGGGAGGGAGGGAGGAAAATAACAGTGACACACACACGCACCACACACACCCCATACACACACACCATACACACAACCAGATGCACAAGAAAACAAGTTAATCCCCCTAAATCGGCTGAATAATGCAAGGACAAAACAAATTTACTAAAGTGAGTTTAATAATATCAACACAGTATAAAAATAACAATGTTACAGATATCTACAAATGTACAGAAAAAGGGTCACTGCCCAGTCGTCAGTTTGCATGGGCCACATGGCCACAGGGCAAAGTCCAAGGCCCCACTTGTCACCTGCATCAATATGGAGAGAACACTGCAGGGGCATCAGTTGGCAAATAGGCAGGCACCTCAGGGGGAGACGGGGTCACCTCAGTCGGGAACGGAAACAAGACCACTGGTTCTGGAGGGGGCAACATGCCCTGTGCTTTGTCCTGGGGAGTGATGGGCCACAGTCTCTCGAGTGGGTGTTTTGCCCACTGGTTCTGGAGGGGGCAACATGCCCTGTGCTTGGTCCTGGGGAGTGATGGGCCACAGTCTCTAGAGTGGGTGTTTTGCCCACTGGTTCTAGAGGGGGCAACATGCCCTGTGCTTTGTCCTGGGGAGTGATGGGCCACAGTCTCTCGAGTGGGTATCTTGCCCCCTGGTTCTGGACGGGGCAACATGTCCTGTGCTTGGTCCTGGGGAGTGCAAGGCCACAGTCTCTGGAGTGGGTGACTTCCCCACTGGTTCGGGAGTGGACAGGCCACACAGCAGCCCATGGAGGCAGGATCACATTGCATCCACCGGCGGTGACGGCGGCACTGTGGTGGTGGTGGGAGTCTCCTGCACATCCCTTGCACCCTCGGATAGATGCACTGTGGTGGTGCTGGTGGTGGTGGGAGGCTCCTGCACAGCCCCTGCACCCTTGGATGGATGCACTGTGGTGATGCTGGCGGTGGTGGTGGGAGGCTCCTGCACAGCCCCAGCACCCTCGGATGGATGCACAACCATGGTTGGTGGTGGGGGCTCCGTGACAGCTGTTGGTGCAGGCTCCTGGCCCTTCTTGCCTGCTAGTGCAGGCTCCTTGCCCTTCTTGCCTACTGGTGCAGGCTCCTTCCCCTTTCGGCTGGCTGGTGCAGGCTCCTTCCCCTTCAGCATATATGGCCTGTAATCCTTTCCACTATGAGTAGGTGCGGATGGAACTGGGCCCGTGGACTGTGTGGCTGAGGTGCTTGGCTGTGTTCATGATAGCCTGGCTATACATGCAGTATGGGGGACAAAGGGATAGGGAAGAGGTCAATGGTGGATAGGAAAAGTTTCTTAGGGACATTAGGGCGGGAAGAGGGAGAAGGAATGGGAGTGGTTGTTGGGGGTGTCTGTCTGCTGGTTTTGGGTGCAGGTGCATGGGCTGTATGCTGTTGTGAGGTGGATGGCTGTTGAGTGTCTGAGTGCTTGCGTTTGTGTACTTTAGGAGGGGAACAGACACAGTGGGAGAGGACACAGGGGACGTGTGCATGGATGTTGTGGAGGTGTCTGCAGTAAGGTGTGTGTTCTGCTTGGTGTGGTGATGATGGTAGTGGATGTTGATGTAGTGCATGCAGCTATGAGTGTGGACGTGACTGGGAGGGAGGTGGTGGAGGGGGAGATAGTGGAGACAGTGGATGTTGTACTGTCTGCCACTGTATGGTGTTTGTGTGAGTGCCTATGGGATGAAGTGAGGTGCTTGTGTTTGACTGTGACACTCTTGGGTGTTGTCCTGTGTGCATGCTCATCTGGCTGTGTGCTTGGGATGGGTTGGGGTAGAGGAGAATGGGACTGGGAAGTGGTAGTTGGAGGGGGGGACGGTACAAACAGGGACAATGGCTGCCATCACAGAGGAGGCCAGAGCCTATATCGATCTCCGTTGGGCCGCCAACCCTGTGTGAATGCCCTCCAGGAATGCATTAGATTGTTGCATCTGGACTGCCAGCCCCTGGATGGCATTCACAATGGTTGACTGCCCTACAGAGATGGATCCCAGGAGGTCAATAGCCTCCTTACTCAGGGCAGCACTGCTCACTGGGGCATGGCCTGAGGTACCTGGGGCAAAGGAGATGCCCACCCTCCTGGGTGAGTGGGCACGGGCAACTCAATGAGGGGCTGCTGGAAGGGTGGTGCTGGTACGGGGGCAGATGTACCTGTTACTTGGGTAGTCACTGAACTGTCCGCCACCACGAGGGAGCTTCCATTGGATGAGATATCTGTGTCTGAATTGTCCCCTCCAGTCTCCGCCGTGGTGCTCCCCTCCCCTTCCGTCCCACTGGTGCCCTCAGCATTGGTGGACTCTGCCTCCTGATTCCTGTGGGATGAAGCTCCCTCCATTGACTGTACCTCTGCTGCTCCGCCAGATGATGCTAATGCACATAAGGACAGGATGACAAAACAAGAAAGGGGAGAGAGAGACAAAGGATACACTGGGTCAGTGGCTGCACCAACACCACCATTGCCATACACAGCACCCTCATACACAGGGGAACCGGCCTCCGCACTATGCATTGCACCACCACTGATATCACTAGCCACCAAGGCATTAGGAGGGGCACTCACCGCCCACTGCAGTACACCAGGGACCCACGCAGCCCTGACCAGTAGTAAATGCTTTCAAGCTAGGTAGGCATGATTATCCCTTCAGAACCCTAGCCACCAGAGGACCTACGCTGCTATGTCAGGCCTGGCCTAGGGGCACCCACTGACAAACATCCACCACCCGGATACTACCCCACAAGCCATACGTTGTAATGATAGCCACTGTACTCATCCCCTTGTGGATACTGTGATGCCCTCAAGCGCCCATCCAGCTCTGGATAGGCCACCGCCAGTATGTGGGCCATCAGGGGGTCAGGGTTCGATGGGCACCCCTTAATCATTGGGGGGCCATCACCAGCTGGGCCTCTGCCCTCTTCCGTGCCCAGCGTCTCAGGTCCTCCCACCGTTTCCAACAGTGTGTGCTCTGCCTGCCAAAGACCCCTAGGGTCCGCACCTCCTTGGCGAGGCATGCCATATACCCTAGTTTTGATGGGCGCTGACCGGCAGAGGCAATACACACAGGAAAACACCATTAGACAAACAGTCCAGCCTGTTACACATATGGCCCACCATACCCGTTTCCATCACCATTGGCACACACATAGCCCAGCACACAGTGTGTACACCGCAAAGAGGACATCCACCAACTACCCCTACACAAGGCCTTCACACACACAACTCCATGTATTCATGCCACATGCATTGTGCCCACAGTGTCCTCACCTGTTGGCCTGGAGGCCCATACAGCAGTCTGTACTGGGGTAGGATCCCATCCACCAGTCGCTCTAACTCCTCCGAAGTGAAGGCTGGGGCCCTTTCCCGGTCCCACGGGCAATGGTAGGTTCCTGTCAACACCAGGACAGTGCGCGCTCTACGGGCATCTAGAATGCAAAAACCCAACACTTGCAAGATAAAGTAATCTATGCATTGTGATGATATGTTATTGTTTAACCTTTTGCATTGCAGAATTCCATCCAAAAGATTAATTTTTAAGGTGTTTATAAATACTGTACATTTACAATGTGTTGCTGCAGACATTCAGAGTGTGTTAGGGTGTGGTCCCTTTCCAGGGCCTTCTGGAGACTTTCCCTGCAACATGCCTGGGCGTGGTTCTGGGCTGGGCCAAGACTCTATAAAAGAGAGTCAGCCCAACTTCCAGTGCTGACTATTCAGAGGTCCTGGTGCAGAGCAGCAGCTTCTTCCTGAGCTCCTGTCCCGGCGGCCTATTTGGATTTCCAGTCTTCTGCACTCATCTCTCATTGGTGATCACTGTTTCCAGGCGGTAAGACGGTGTTTGGACATTTCCCAACACCGTAATTGAGAATCTTCATATTCTTGATTTTAATTCTTAAATGAATAACAGATTACTTGTGCGCTGCCATTTTTTGACATTTGTATGGTGGTTTGCAAATAGGGAGGACGCGCAATTTATTCCATAAAGATTTGACTTCGTTATTACATTATTGTTCATTGCGCGCTGATATTTCTTGACATTTACATGATGTTTTACGAGTTGGCAAGACGTGCAACTCGTTTCATGAGCATTTAACGTTGTTGTTCATTGCGCGCTATCTTTTTTTGACATTTACATGGTGGCATTCGAATCAGCGAAACGCGTGATTCACTTCTCGTGCGTAATTCATGCTGTTCATTGTGCGCTAACATTTTCTGGCATTTAACATGGTGGCATTCGAATCGGCAACACGCGCGATTCTTTCCTTGAGTGTTTTTTCATGTTATTCATTGTGCGCTACTATTTCTTGGCTTTTATATGGTGGCATTTGAATCGGCAAGACGCTCAATTCTTTCCTCGTGTATAAATAATGTAAGTTACTGTGCGCTACCATTCTAAGACATTTTCTTGGTAGCATTTCAAGTTGACATGTCGCGTGATTTATTCCTTGAATCTACGTTGTGTGATTTCATGGTGCACAAAACTTTATGGTGTTTAATACTCATATAAAAATCTGCAGTGTGCGCAATTTACTTCCCAATGTTTTTTCTGAGATGAACACAACACAATACCAGAGTTCTAGAGGTAATTCTGTGTGTTCCTGATATGTATTCCTAAAAGGAGATTCATATGGTTGTTAGAAAATGCTCAGAGTGTTTCCTGATTCTCATGCTAAAGAAAGTACTTGAATCTGAAAGTCCTATTTAACTTTTCCTGTTTCCTCCTCAGGTATTCGGTCATCTAAAGCCTAGTCAGTTTTAGGATTATTCTAGGGTTGTTCATGTTTTTCGGAAAAGACGAAGCTTAGAGTTGTAGCATGGTACTGATTTCATGAGATGTAATTTTGATGTTGTATTTTAACCTTTTGCTTCCTACAGGTCTCCTTCCCAGCTGTTCCCGTCCTAATCCCCTTTTCCCCACTTGGACTCTCTTAGACTCTGTGATAAATCTAATCAGAGTATTGGAGCTGTCCACAAGGTGGAAGTGTTGGGAACGTGCACGGACCCCGAGGATCTGGTGACTCTGACAGTTCCAGACACAGGTCATAGCAGCACATGCAGTGTAGGTCCTCTCCTATGGAAGGTCAAGTAGCAAGTGAGGAATATGATAGAAAATGGTGGTCACGTCTGCAGCGGTGCATACCGTCATATCCGGCGTAGATCACCATTGGCCACTGTAATCCATAGGGCCCAAAATTAACCAATGAGGAGTTTCACAGCGGTTCCCGACCGCCTCCCGCCACGGTGCACTACATCAACGGAATTACCTCACTTCCCCCTGTCCCTCCATGCAGGACAGGCGGACGCCATTTCAGGGGGGGCAGCCCTATGGATTTATACTGTGTCACAGGACAAATAGGCACATGCTGGACAAATCACACTGACCCATTTCAAGTTTACAGATTGCAAACTCTTGTTGTGGCTCCAATGCTCTGTTTGTGACAGCCTCCTCACTCTTGTGTCCCTTAGATACCTACTGCTGCGGATTAATAGGAGATGGAGACATACCCCTTTGTACAGACCCCTGGTGGACTTGACAACACTGGAGGACAAGCACATTATCCTCACCTATAGATTTTACAGGGCCATAATCACAGAGATGTGTGCCCAATTGGAGCCTGACCTGATATCTGCTATCTATCACCCCACTGGCATCCCCCTTCTTGTGCAAGTGCTATCTGTACTCCATTTCCTGGCAACTGGTTCTTTCCAAGTGACACTGGGCTTGGCAACAGGAATGTAATAGCCAATGTTCTCAATAGTGCCGACAAGAGGGTTGTCTGCCCTGATAAAACACATGTGCAGCTACATTGTTGAGGATTTGGCCACTGTGAAGGCCGAGTTTTATGCAATGGGACATATAATTGGCGAGATTGATGGTACACGTATTGCATTTGTCCCCCCACGGCAGAATGAACAGGTGTTCAGGAATCGTAAGAGTTTCCACTCTATGAATGTTCAGATGGCGTGCTTGGCGGACCAGTACATCTCCTACGACAATGCTAATAATCCTGGGTCGGTGAATGATGCCTTTGTACTGAGGAATAGCAGCATCCTAAATGTGATGGGCCAACTACAGAGGCACAGGGTGTGGCCTATGGATGAGCCTTGGTCTCCACCAAGTGTATGTTAGTGTATGCTTCTGCTTTTAACCTAATAGGATAGTGTGTGGCTTAATGATGTCCCTCAATATTTTCAGGTGACTCTTGTTACCCAAACATATCATGACTACTGATCCCAGTGGGAAATGCCAGGACAAAGGAAGAAGAACGTTATAATGAGGCACATTGGTGAACCAGAAGGATCATTGAAAGGACCTTTGGCCTCCTGAAGGCCAGGTTCCGGTGCCTCCCTCTAACAAGTGGATCCCTGTGCTACTCACCTAAGAAGGTCTGCCAGGTAGTAGTGGCATGCTGCGTGTTGCACAACCTGGCCCTCAAACGCCATGTCCCTTTTCTGCAGGAGGAGGAGACTGGAGATGCCCGTGTGGCAGCAGTAAATACTGTGGACAGTGAGGACAAGGAGACAGAGGATGATGACAACAGAACATCAGTTATACGACAATACTTCCAATGACACACAGGTAGGACAGTGTAACTTCACGTTTCAATGACTTTGGTTATAATCTGTGTGGCAATGGCATGCTGATATTTCCCACTTCTATGCCCACTTACTGTTCCCTCTGGCAATTCATTTTGTTGGTGACTTAACATATACTCCTGGAGTGATCACTACAGCCAGCAACAGGTCATTAATCTATGCTCATTTTATGTACAGTTAATTTGCAATTCTTGTCCCAGGTTCAAATAATACATATTTGATATACATGACATACTCCAAATTAATTTTTTTTAAAGGATGTTTATTGAAGTGCTAACATATAGGGCGAAAGTGCAATGGAATGGGGTGATGATGGAGGAAAGTCCAGGGTATTTTTTCAGTCTGTTTGTAGCACAGGTGCATTGTCCAATGGGACATAGGAAGGTGAGCAGTGGCAGTTTAAGGTGGACAGGGTGACTGAGTGGGACACAAGGGTGACAATCAGGAGAGTCTCATTTCTTGGTGAGGGTCTTTGCAAGTGTCTCTGGCTTCTGTCTGGATCACAGGGAACGTTTGTGCGGTGGTTAACCTTCTGCAGGGGGAGGGGTGCTGGTGGCCTGTGAGTCCTGTGGCAGGGCCTCCTGGCCACTAGCGGCAGCGGAAGTGCAAGGCTGTTCAGATGTATGGCTAGTGGCAGGGGCCCGCTGGTGTGAGACTGCCTCCCTCATAATGTTGGCCATGTCTGCCAACACCCCTGCTATGAAGATCGGGGTGTTGGTAATGTCCTGCAAGTCCTCCCTGATCCCCTGGTACTGTCCCTCCTGCAGCCGTCTGTTCTCCTGCACGATGTCCAGGACCCGACCTATCGTGTCATGGGAATGTTGGTAGGCTCCCAGGATCTCAGAGACTGCCTCCTGGAGTGTCAGTTCCCTGGGCCTGTCCTCCCCCTGGTGCACAGCAGTCCTCCCAGCTTCCCTGTGGGCCTGTGCCTCTGTCCCCTGAACCGTGTGCCCACTGCCACTGACCTCAGGCCCCTGATTGTCTTGGGGGCGAGGTGTGGCCTGGGGTTCCTGTAGAGGTGGACAGACTGCTGATTGACGTGTCCTGGGGACAGCGGTGTGAGTCTGCTGGCTGGGTGCTGTGGTGGTTTTTCCAGATTGGGGAGGCTCTGTGGTGGTGTGTGACAAGGCTTGGGTAACCGGCTGTCCAGTGGTCCCTGATGGGCTAGGTAGGTCATCCAGATCCTGAAGACCAGAGTTGCTGTCATCACTTTGGGCCTCTTCTGTTGGGTGACTGGATATTGCTGGCACCTCCTCTCTGGTGACATTGGCTGGGGTACCTGTGGGGATGTAAACGATGTGCTATGGTTAATGTGTCTGACATATTGTACCTCTGTGGCTTCCCCTCTATGGTTGGATTTGCCCTGCCAGCTGCCGCTTGTGTATGTTGGTGTATGGTGGGATTGTTAGTTCTCTATGCTGTGCATGCTTTAGTGATGAGTGTACATGCAGGGCTGTGAGGGGTGTCCATGCATTGGTACAGCATGCAGGGCTTGGCATTGGGACTGAAGAGATGTGATGGTGGAGTGTTTGGGATCTAGTTGAGTGATGGGAGTAAGGGTGAGGATATGTGATGGCATGCCGGTAGGGGGGCTGATAATAGTAGAGAGTTGACTTACCAGATTCCAGTACTCCTCTGACTCCGGCCAGGCCGTCAGGATGCAGTATTGCCAAGACTTGCCCCTCCCATGCTGGGAGTTGTGGGGGAGGAGGTGGGGGTCCAACCGCCAGACCTCTGTATGGCGAGGCGGTGTCTTGCTGCCATGGAACGTACCTTCCCCCATAGGTCGTTCCATCTCTTCCGTATGTCATTTCTTGTTCTGGGGTGCTGTCCCACAGCATTCACCCTGTGCACGTTCCTCCGCCATAGCTCCATCTTCCTAGCTATGGATATTTGCTGCACCTGTGCTCTTAATAGCTGTGGCTCCACCCTGACCATTTCCTCCACCATGACCCTTAGCTCGTCCTCTGTGAAACAGGGGTGTCTTAGTGGTGCCATAGGCGTTATGTGATGTGTGTTGGTGACGGTGTGTTGGGTAATGTGTTGGGGTGTGTGATGTGGAGTGCGTGAGTGGTGTATAGGTGTGAGTAGTGTGTGGCTCTAGTTGTGTCAGTGTTTTTGGTGTCTCTCTGGTGGCAATGCTTTGCAGTCGCAAAGGGTTGTGGGTAATGTGTGCGTGTGTTTTATAGTGGTGTGGGTGTGTGGGTGTGGTGTGTGCATGGGTGTCAGTGTGTGTTGTTTGAATTGTCCAATGTGGTGTTGTTTTGTATGTGGGTGTCCATTGTGAGCACAGCGGTATGTGCCGCCAATGGTTTACCGCCGTTGAATGTCTGCCCTGGTGACTCATGGGTCATAATGTGATGGGCGTTGTTCTGTTGGCGTAACGGTGTGGGTTTTGGGACCACCACTTTATCACTGACCTTTGGTCTGGCGGATTTGTGTCTGTGGCTTAATTCTGTCTGATTGGTGTGTGTGTGTCATATTATGGTGAACGGATATCTGCCGCCGTGGCCGTAAGTGGGCGGCCGTCAGCGTGGTGGTAAGTGGGATTTACCGCAATGTCATAATGAGGGCCAATGTATTATAAGTATTAGCAATAATAAATACCCATCGTCCATCAGTATCAGCTTCAGAGGATAAGATTTGCATATTTAATGATTCATGACATAAAATGGCAACACCAACCTTGAGATCAACTGCTGGGAAGAAAAATGTTTAACCAACCCATTGGCAATTCAATTTGAGAGATTTAACATCATTACAGTGGGTTGTCTGTTGCTAGACTGTTCATCCTTGGTGTGGTCACCCTTAACCTTTTGCCTCTGTTTCCCAGGTTGTTGATGTGTGCTGGACTCTGTTTTTGCTGTTTGTGTTACTCTGGGCACTTTAGCACTGCTAACCAGTGCTAAAGTGCAAGTGCTCCTTTTCCAACATGTGTATGTAATTGGCTTATCCATGATTGGCATATTTGATTTACTAGGAAGTCCCTAGTAAAGTGCAGTAGAGATGCCCAGGGCCTGTAAATCAAATGCTACTAGTGGGCCTGCAGCACTGGTTGTGCCACCCACATTAGTAGCCCTGTAATCATGTCTCAGACCTGCCACTGCAGTGTCTGTGTGTGCAATTTCTAACAGTAAATTTGACTTGGCAAGTGTACCCACTTGCCAGGCCTAAACCTTCCCTTTTCTTACTTGTAAGGCACCCCTAAGGTAGGCCCTAGGTAGCCCCAAGGGCAGGGTGCAGTGTATGGTTAAGGTAGGACATATAGTAATGTGTTTTATATGTCCTGACAGTGAAATACTGCTAAATTTGTTTTCACTGTTGCAAGGCCTGTCCCTCTCATAGGTTAACATGGGGGCTACCTTTAAATCTGATTAAAGTGTAGATTCCCTTTGGGAGCGGATGGGCATGTGGAGTTTGGGATCTCTGAGCTCACAATTTAAAAATACTTTTAGAAAGTGAGCATTTTCTTGCTTATACCATTTCTGTGTCTCTGCCTGTTTGTGGATTCCCTGTCTGGGTCAATTTGACAGTTGGGCTGGTTGCACCTCACACTACACAGTGACACAAAGGAGCTGGGTGTAGTCTGCATTTCCTGATGAGCCATCTGTGCTAGGAGGGAGGGGGGGAATGGTCATTCACACCTGAAAGGGCTGTGCCTGCCCGCACACAATTCAGTCTCCAACCACCTGGTGAGTGTTTGGGGCTTGGCCTGGGCAAGGCAGGATTTCACAATCAAGAGATACTTTGCTTTGAAGTAGGCCTACTTCAAAGGAGAAAATGTGTATAAGAAGGGCACCCAAAACCACAGACGTCAGAACACTTCAGGAAACCAAGAGGAACCTCTGCCTGGAGAAGAGCTGAAGAAGAGGAAGAAGAGCTGCCCTGCCTGTGACTGAAGCTTGGTGGAGCTATCCAGCAGTTGCTGCTTCTGCCTGTGTTAGAGGAGAAAGACTGGACTTTGTGTTGCCTTCCTTCTTGTGAAGATCTCCAAGGACTTGATTTAGAGCTTGCTTCCTTTTGTTTGAAGTCTCAGGGACAGCAAAGACTTCTCTCTGCCAGCACCTGGAGTCTCTGTAGAGACTCCTACTCTGCCAAGTGGTGCCCATCCAGTTCCTGGGACTCTGAAAGGAGAAGCTGGCAGCCCAAGAGTAAGAAATCCATGCACAGAACGCCATGTGGGGAAAAGATCGACGCGACTCCGATCTGCGGCTGAAAAATCGACACGCTGTCAGCTTTGCGGCTGAAAATCGACGCTCGCCTGCAACGCGACCCAAATATCAATGCCCAGGGCTGGAGAAACGACGCACAGCATCACTGACGGAGGCTGGTGAGATCGCAACCCGCGTTGCGTGGTTTTCGGATAATTGTGCGGCTGCATTTCCAACGCAAAGACTGCTGGGAGTGTAAAAACAACGCAAGGCCTGCCCGGACCCGAGAGTGCTGACCGGATCGACACATCGCTCTCCTACAGAGAGAAGAAACGACGCACGCCAACCCGACTAAAGGAGAAATTACGCAAGGTCTCGCTCGTGAGTGATATCGACACATCACAAGCCCTTTTTGATGCACTCTCGCCAGTGCGGGGTTATTTTTGATGCATCCAAGGTACATTTTCATGCTAACAGTGTTAGTGTGTGTTATAAATTACATGAAGACTCTTTTTGCATTTTTAGTGATAACTTGACTTGTGTATTGTGGATTTTTGACGTTTTGGTCTTGTTTTGTTTAGATAAATATTTTCTATTTTTCTAAACCTGTGTTGTGTCATTTTTTAGTGTTTTCATTAAGCTACTGTGTGCGTTGGTACAAATACTTTACAACTAGCACTCTGAAGTTAAGCTTACTGCTCGTGCCAAGCTACCAAGGGGGTAAGCAGGGGTTAGCTGAGGGTGATTCTCTTTTACCCTGACTAGAGTGAGGGTCCTTGCTTGGACAGGGGGTAAACTGACTGCCAACCAAAGACCCCATTTCTAACACCTGTGTAAAAGCAATATGTGGATTAAGTCTAGACAAATGAGAGAGTACCTTTTGCCTTTTAACTGGATATCCCAAACTACGAACGTTCCATGAGAAAACGTTAAACATAGAGTGAAACAGTTACGGGGGAACAAGACAATGGATGGCAATCTGCAGAAATGAAAAGGGAAACAAAAAGACACCATTGATTAACAACAATAAACTGATTATGGAATGTATGCACCTTGATATCAGAGAGTCATTTAGCATTCATACAATTGAGAGAGGAAAGAAAAAGGAAGGAAAATATGAGAATGAATAAGCGGCAGATCAAGGAAGAAAGTCCAGATCTGAGAGAACGAACAAGATGTCACATCTGTTCGACGAGTCGACAACCACAACAAGAAAGGCAACAGGTAGGTGAAAAAAAAAGAATAAATTAGTGTAAGGAAGCTGTATGTTATAAAGAGACTATCAGTAATGAGAGACTAAAAACTCAGTACCCACAAATTCTGATGCTTGTGGCACATTAATGTCCATACTAGGAGGTGAAAGATTTTGAAGAAATGATTTCAGTCTCTTATGATCTGCAAAGGATTTTGTGATGCCTTCATACATGATTTTACATCTACAAGGATGGAGAATGCCATATTTATTATTTAGTGAATGCATTTGAGTTCTGAGATTCCGAAATTCTTTTTGTCTGGCAATGCTTACATTCAAGAGATCTTGAGAGATAAAGATGTTATGGTCAGACCAAATAAGACAGCGATTATCCTTCACTGCCTTTAAAGCAGTTATGAAGTCAATGAATTCCATGAAAATTAGAATGATTCCACTAGGTTTGGGAGCATGTGGATTAGGATGACCAATCCTAGGAGGTCCTGACCCTCAATGTGCTCCAGTAAGCCATAGATACATAGATTATTTCTTCTGTTTCTATTTTCAAGATCTTCAGTATACAACTTGCACTCCTATCCCCCTCATCTCTTTGTTCATGACTTCCTTTTGCATTGGTTATGTCAGAGCTGTGACTGTATTTTGATAACCTGGATGTGCTCCAGGTTAAGAAATTGAAAGACATGCAAATACATCACTTAAGAATTCCAAAATACTTTTTGTCTTGATAGAAGTAACACAACACGCTGACACCCACTTACAAGTGCAGTCCTCCCACATTAGTACAGATCCCTCACTCATTGACAACACCACAAATGGGCCCACAATGTCCAGTGCCAGCTTGCACCATAGTTTCTCAGGAATTTCCACAGGAGATACAGGAGTTGTTCAGACTGTCTTGGACTTATCATTCCCACCACACAGTATGAATTCCGTCACCAACTCCTCTAATTGTCTATCTACATCCAGCCTCCAATACAATTCTCTTACTCTGATTTTGGTTAGGTTTCGGCCTAGATTACCTTCATGGGCCAGGCTAATGATGTTTCCATGCAGCCCCACCTCTCACCCCTTTTAAGTTCATTCCAGACTGCCTTTACACCTTCAGATACTTTGCTAGTGATTGATTCCCCCACAAAATCTAACACTTGCTTGCGTCTTTCATCATTGTATGCTCCAGCTTTCCATTCTGGTTTCTCAAGAGCTGGCTCTTTGATCCGCAATGTTGACAGCTCCAAAACAGAAACATCCTCCTTGTCTAAGAGTATCCTAGATAGAAAGTCAGCTGGTATGTTTCTTGTAACCGACAAGTATTCCACCTTGAAATTGTATTCCATAAGCCCTCCCATCCACCTTTTTATTCTGGGAGTGGTGTTTTTGTATGCCTGAGTGCAAATACCTCTACCAAAGGTCTGTGGTCAGTTTTTACAGCAAATGGTAGTCCCTGCAAAATAATCTGAAATGGTTTACAGCCTACGTGCAGGGTAATGCCTCACACTCTATTACTGAGTAGCATTCCTAAGCCCCCCTAAATGAACTTAAGGCAAAAGCTATTGCTTTCTCCTTGCCCTCAAACATTTGTGAACGGACTGTGCTTAGACCCTTTATGCTGGCATCTGTGGTCAGGATTGTTTTCCTGGTAACATCAAAGGGCCCTGGAGTCGGATTGCAAGGTATTTCGTTCTTTACTTTGGCAATCGTCTCTAGACATTCTAGGGGCCATGTAAACTCCACACCATTCTTGAGCAACAGTCTCAGAAGGTGCACCACACTGACATAGTTACAAATTAATTTAGAGTAATATTCTGAAAGAGCGCATGACTGTTTGGCCAGCGGAAAACAGCCGGCCAAAACATCATGCGCGCTTATGTGCACTCACCACCCTGCCTCCAGCCCTCCTCCCCCGCCAGCCCCACCTCGCCCTAACCTGGCAACTATATTATCATTTTATTTTTCCCTTTCTTCTACTGCATAAAGCAGTGGGGCGACGCTCCTTCACCTTAGAGGAGGATCCGCCACTGGATATTACATTAGTTATCATCCTATGCTGGACAGCACGCATGCTTGCACCTTTGACAGTCTCCTTAAGGGGTAGGGGCTGAAATTGGCATTTCTGATACTACATGCTGTAGTTTTAAGTGCCACATTAAAGGAATTAGGCCTAGAGAGTTCCTTAATTTATTAACCTCTCCTTATCCTTCCAAAATGTTGAATTTGGAAGCCAACTCCACCCTAAAAAATCTTGTCAAAATCTGCATCCTGTGCACGCAGCGTTTATTGGTGGGTGCACCAACCCGTCGCCAGTGTTAAGAAAAGTCGTCAACACGTACTGAATTAAATAGGCTCTATTTAATTGCATGCACCACAGCCACCTCTGAATCAGTCACAATCCAACTGATCCAGTTGTTGCCCAGGACACCCACAGTTCCACATGATGTTCCCAGAACTCTACAGGTTACATGAGAGTTAAAGGGGCAGAGGCAGTTAACAACAGAAATCCTTTCCAATATTACCACCATGTGTTGTGACATGTGCTTGCTTGCATCATGAAGAATGGACACATTTGAACCATGACGTGTGTGGGAATGACCTGTTCACTCATGTTTCATGATGGGGGCATGCATCATGATGTGTGCATGCCTCATGACGAAGAAGGTATTATTTTTTTCAAATGTACTATCCCAAGATGGAGGACACCTGAGTTGGAGCATTAGATGTGGGCGAAAGCACAGTTTAAGAAAAACTGCAGCTGCAGGGCGCCCCAAAAATGTTTAAAAAAGGACCATCATTGGGGCTGGCAGGTGAGCAATGATAGAGTGGGCTGTGGATGGGTGGGTGAAAAAGCATACATCACTAAGCAGCAAAAGCAAGGAAGAAGGAGAATGGCGGTCTTGGTTGGTATTGTGCTGTTTAAAAAATAAAAAATAAATAAAAGGCAAACAAGGCGTGAAAGGCTGGGGAAGCAATGTATGAGCTTGGGGAAATGGAGGTTGCCAGATATGAGGGAGGAAGCAGCATGGAGGGAGAGTTCAGGAAAACACATGCATTCCCACGGAGTGATGAAAGTTAAATCACGAGCACTAGCAAAATCAATAAGTTAGGCCTCCATATGCTAAAATACACGAAGAGTATCAAAGGGATGTCTGAACGCAAGTCGGGAATTACGTGCTTTTGCTTTGACTCCCCCACAACATAGCCTTTTGTTTTAGAAAAGAGAAGAAGCTAGATATTCATCTAATTCCTTACATCATAATTGTTGATGGTTGTGAGTAAATCTTACTCAACACAGCAAGGACCTAATCAATCAGAGCAATTTCCATTCAAAGCAAGAGTAGGACTGGAAGAAAGATGCTAAGTAAGAGAAGAGTGTTAAATAAAGCAGGTATGATAGGTTGGTGTCAAATTTTGCAAATGGATGTTTTTTTACATCACAAGTTGGAAACACCTGGCCTGATTCACAGTCCTGTCAGAGTCAGGGGAATGTTAATTCACTGTTTCCCTCTTAGATGGAAAACAACAACTGGTTGATCACCTAGTGATCAAGTGTATGCAGGGTCTGAAGGAGTAGCTGCTAGGAAAATGAGCAGAACTTAGAACCGGCACATAAATCTTTTACTTTATATGAGCAGCCAAACATCAGGAACTTGACCAGAATATGTCAACTGCATGACATTTCTTCAAGGATTTTTTTTAAAGCAGCCTGAACTGACTGTATTGCGCCTTTCATTGATGATGCTGGAGATGTATCAACATTCATCATAAATGAAGGTAGGGCTGAAATCGAGGCAATGAAAGAGCTCTACTAGCAGGGCACAGAATGATGTTAAACATAGCTAGCCAAGAAATGTACATGTTTCATAAGAAAACAGGTGGGAGCTGACCACTCATTAAAGGTGGAGGATGAGGGCCTTGTTAATAAAATATAACAAGCTATAGGAGCGTAAATTGTATGGGGAAAACTGAACCGGGGAGAAGGTTCAGCTTCTTTCTTTCACACTTCATCAGAGTGATTGTTTATTTCCTCTGGGAAATAATGTGCTGACAGGTCTGAAACAAACTCTACTACTTGCCAGAATGTGATTTTATACCTTTTCTCAATTTATTTGTGTCTTTTTGCTCAACTTCTCCCTAAGTGCTGCCAACTTTCTTTCTCTGGCTAGAACATTTCATACCAGAGTGTACAAACAAATATAATTAAGCTAGTCCCTGTACTTAAAGTGTTTTGGAAGCCTCTTTCTATCCTTCTGACATCCAGGTTAGTCCTTCCTAAAGTAAATGCTGTATTTTGGGGGGATTCCTACAGTGCCAGTTCTAGGTAGTGAGGAGGGCACTAGAGTATTGAGGAGGACACTACATATTGAGCAGGACTCTAGCAGGATCTAAACTCATTTTTAGATGTGAGAGATTTGTCAGAGACCTATCAAGTTATTGAGGAGATTTGATTTTTGGAGGCCTTGCCACTTGGCAGCATCGAAGCTCTATTTATGAGACGTGCTAGAAAGCGCATGGGCCTTGGGGATTCTCCTCCTTAATGAACACTAGAGGTCCACAGAATGGGGAAAGTGACCATTTTATGGGTTCTGATAGGCTGTTCCACCAAAATGACCACATGTGCTATCCATCCTGTTACTGAGATGTAATTCCTTCTATATCAGTACAAAGTATAGAGACACATTTGGTACTGATCCCTTCTTAACATCAACAAGAGAAAGTTCCTCAGCAACCTCAATTGAATTACACCACTGGTGCACTTTGCAGGGTCACCCCCAAACGTTTTGCCTTCACCCCTCCTGTTTTGCTGATTAGTTGGCTCTAGGACATTTTATCACTGCTAACCAGTGCTTATGTGCTTGTGTTCTCTCCTTAAAACATGATAAAATCTGTCTATGCCAGATTGGCACGTTTCATTTACTCATATGTCCCTAGTAAATGGTGCTACATGTACCCAGAGCCTGCATATGAAATGCTTCTAATGGGCCTGCAGCATTGATTTTCCCACTGACTAAAGTAGCACTTTAGAACATGTCTCAGACCTGCCATTTCAGCCTGAAGTGCAGTTTAAACTGCCATTTTAACCTTTCAAAATATGCATTTTTTAAATCTTCCTTTTGTTACGCATTAGGGCAGTTTTGCATAAAAAAGTATAAATTAGGGCCAAAGTGCACAGAAATTAGCCTTTAGTCACCTCAGACATTTGGGAGCCAAACACAGGAGGGGCAGATGAGTGAGACAAGTGTTCACCCTCACACAAAGGCTGGCACTTGGGATAAAAGGTAGCACTCTCAGACCCCAGGTCAGAACACTCCTGGACCTGTTTAAGCTATAGATGAAGGACTGCCCTGGTACTTGAAGGACTGCATTGCTGTTGGAGAAGGTAGAAAGGACCTGCTTGCCTTCATCCCGGATTAACCAGAGTGACTCCAAGTCTCAATTGCCTGACCTCCTGTGTGATCTAAAGGGACACAACCAGCTCCACAGGCCTCTCTGCAGCTGTCCATGTGACCTTCTGGAACTGGACCTGCAGCTGGAATTACTTGTGCCCTGCTGGCTCCTGCAGGAGTTAGTTCCTGATCTGCAAGAGGGTCAGTCTACACCGAGACTCAGCGGTTCACGATGACTACCAATTTGAAGCTCCAGTGAAATCTTTTCTTCTTGCCAAAATCAGCTTTCCACTGAAACAAGCAATGTGAGACCTGCACCTCATGCTATAGCGACGACAGCCCACAATGGTAGACAGTTCTAATCTACAGCAAAAACCATCTCTGATGCTCGAGTAGCTCTTTGCACTACTACAATGACAACTATCTGTGAGACCCAACCTGCTCTTTGTGCTACAAAGACAATTGTCGGAAATACTCAGCCTCATCCTCCTTGCGTCCTCCAATGCCAATGGAACTTTTTATGCTGGACTCTAAGCTTCACTTTTTGGCAGGACTAACCTGATCCCTGTATTGGAACCACTTTCCATCCTAGTCTAGATCTGGTTCTACTGATTAGATTTTTGTCATTCTGGCATCATTTATTTTTTTATATTTTCTCTAGTTTTCTAGGCTTGAAGGGGCATATTTACAAGCTCCTTATGCTTCCTTGCACCACATTAGTGTCATTTGTTTTGATGCTTATGTGGCGGGAATGAGTCATTTTTGTCACGGCATATTTACAAAGTGGTGCAGTACCAGCATTTTGCCATTTGTTAACCCCTTGCGCTACATTGTGCTTGCTCCAGGCATAATGTATGCAAGGGGTGCGCTCCTCCATTAGGAGGCCCAAAAAAATGGCACAGTGAAAGCTGAAAGATTTTACTGCACCATTTTTTGCGTACTTTTTTAATGCCTGCCTTAAGCAGGCATTAAAGTGACGCTCCCATTGTTTCCAATGGGCCTCACTTGACTTTGGTGGATTAGCGCCATAATTTGTGGCGCTAATCCACCAAAGCACCACAATAGCGTCTAAATCGTTTATGCTATTGGCATAACGTAGTTCATGGTGTCCCAATTTGTGAATACGGCGCACACATCATGTCGTTAGGGGGCACAATGGGGTGCAAGAAAAGTGGCGCATCATCTATGATGCACCACTTTCTTCCAAATATGCCCTGAAATGTTACTTGTGCTGTGTTTTCACTTTATTACTGATTGTGTGCTGCATAAATACTCTGCACATTGCATCTAAGATCAGCCTGACTGCTTTTGTGGTAAGCTACCAGAGGATTAAGCACAGGTTAATTTAGTGACTTTGTGGTTCACCCTGACGAAGACTGTGGCTGTTGCCTGAGTGGGTTTTCCCCTTGTTTATCCAATATTCAAGAACCCAATTTCTTACAACCACAGACCTAGATGCTGATTTAGTGTTGTGTGAGTAGGTCTCTGAAAGCTGCTTACCACATCTGATGGCCTACGTACTTGAAAACTAAAGTATACAACATTTATGGCAGACCATCCATAATTCATTGGGAATGAGTGAGAGTGTAGTAAAATAGAAGGAAAAAGGCTCGGTCTGCCTCAACTACCTTCCTCCCATTACAACCACACCAGAGTCTAAGGCCCGCCAACTCCTACATTATTTAATAGATCGATTGGAATTCACTGGGATCTATCGACAGTGGTAAATTTACATGCAAATAATTCTCCATGTGTAAATTTTCTCTTAAAATTTATAATAAATGCCATTTTTTGCTATGCACTATTTCCAAGTGTAACTTTACTACAAAGTATGGACTTGCATGTCTCCACCCTCTGAAGTCAAGCCACATGTCAAGTGTAAAGTGTAAATTGCGAGTGTGAAGTTACTACTGATAGCTAGTCACGTGCAGGCAGAGTTATCTGCCATTGGGTCAGAGATGTCCCTATGGTAGTGGATATACAAAAGTGTATTAAACTTTAAAATAGCCAGTAAAAATATTTGTATGTAACATACTAATGTAATCTTTGTTGTATATATGTATTTTAAATGTAGAATGAAATTTTAAAAATTCAACATCACTAAGAGCTTAATTTTCAATTTAAATATTTAACTGATGCAAATACGTCAAATTAAAGTACACTTATTTAACTTTAAAAATAATCAACCAAAAGTAAAATGTTTAGATGTATTCATCATGTATTGAAAAATACAAAAAATGTAAAGACGTATTGTTATTAAAAACTAAAGTGGTGGATGTCTGCTCCCTCTTAAACCCTTACATCCTCCACTGTAAATCCCTCCCATTTAATTGTAAGTATTGCCAATTTCTATTCTCTTCCTCGGTCCTTCTCACATGTACTACTAAATTTATATAAGTATGATGATCTCACCATAGAAAAAATAGGAAAGGTGGAAATTCTGCTTGTAGGTTTGTATATTGCATTTTGTAGTAAGTAGTACTGTTGAATTACTACTATACATACCACAAAATGCACTTTGCAAATCAGTTGCTTTCATTCGTTTTAGCCAATAGCAGGTTCCATCTTTGCAGTTTTACTTACAAAGCTGTAGGTATGAATTCGGAAATCCCAGAAGCACAAATTCCTGTTGGCAAAAAGCCACAACCATGCTAAAGACAATGAGGAGTGACAGAGGGATGATAAGGATGGTGCGAAGCTTGGTGCAAATTGAAAACTCTGCCATACCCACTTGGATCGATGTTGATCATTTGAAATCATCAATTCAACAACAGTTCAATGAGACTGAAGCATATATTGCCCCACAGTTTTGAGCGGTATAAATTTGCAACAATGAAGACTTATTAACAAATTAGTAAAATGACAGATTTAAATCGGATTGATTAATCATAAATTGATAATCACTTGAATAAAGCTTAAGTGAATATATTCCAGGCCGGTCAAACAGCCATTGCGAAGTCTTGTTATAAAAAGACAGAGTATGCACATTTATACAACTTTCAGTTCCACTGAAAGGAATCACCCTGAGGCTAAGTGACGAGAGTGGGCAAATTGGGGTACTTTAAAGTAGCAGATGCCAGCAAATATAATATCACAAGTAGAACCAAATGAAGGTTTCAATTAGAATAAGGAGAAATGTGCTTGCTCTAGAAAGTAACTCTATGAGCAGAAATATAAAGAGCATTGGATCTCAGGAAAGGGAAAGGAAACAACCTCCTGCGAATGTGGACAGGTGCAAATCTATCTACAATCAGTTTCACACAGTTAAAACAGGAGATTATGTTTAAGAGACACATTGCACAGGTTCTCACTGAGTAAAAACCAATCAAATGTAAACATTCACAATGAACATGGTGCCATTCCATCTACAGATTAAAGCAGCACACATCTCCAATCCCTTGAACTTTGAAGATATCAAACAGAGGGAGGAATTATACTCCTCTGACACTTTTCTTTCCCTTCCTAAGTAAACTAACAGTCAACTAATTAAGTAGGAAAATCAGCCATCACATAAAGTTTTAACTATACCATTTCAACCTAACAAGATCATGGCATCTCTTGGTTCCTGGAACAAGAGAAAGAGGCCTACCATGACTCAAGCTAAATTAATGTGAATAAACTTTGAGTATAGTTAATCAAATGCAGATCAATAAAGGCAAATGAAAAATTGTGCCACTGTTTTACAAGCAGTCCACATTTTTCCCAAGTCTCCTTGGACTTGCTACCCTGTGGTGTCTGATGTCAACCCATAGATGTATAGCATCGATATCTGCTCCATTTTCCCATCCTAAAACCACCACTGTTTGTTAGAATCAGCGTTCACTAAGGCAGGAGGAGGCGGAGCATAGCCATCTGACAGCAGCACAAATCACTTCAGGATCAAACCTTCGGGGTACAAAAGATCAACAGAAATAACCCCTAACAATACCGGGCATCTGGCCGCCTGGCCTCCATTATTCTGAGGTAATACACAATCTTTAACATATGAGGATGCATACCAAGATGTTGCACCACTGTAGTACTGTGAAAGTACAATATAAATAATGGAACTGGTGCGTTCTGTTTAGCCCTCACGGAAGCCGAATGCTGGTCCAGCCCAGGTGTCACAAAAACACCCAGAAGTGCGTGCGTCTTACTGTATGTGTCGGAACTCATTTTGTGATTACATTTGGCAGAGATCAAAAACATGTTTGTGAGAGAGAGCTGCTGTGTTTGTGTGTGGGACAGCAATACTGCATACTTCTAAAATTAAGAGTGTGGAAAGTGTGTAGTGTCCAGGAGACAGCAAGTTTGATTGTGAGTTCTGTGTGATGTTTAAGCTGTCTCCCTTCTTTTGTCACACAGATTTTCATTAATAAACTATGATTTGAATTCACTTAGAAGAACCAACTTGGTAAAACAAAAGGAAATAGAATGTTAACATGTAGCAGCATAATTTAGAGCTCCATCCCTGTATATGCAATATGCAACTGCCAGCCTTAGAGTTGTCTTACCGCCAAACGTTTTGCCTTAATTCTCCATTTTTGCTCATCTCAGTTTGGTTGGCCTTAGGAGTCTTTGCATTTCATGACTGCTAATCAGTGCTACATTGTGTGTGCTCACACACTAAAACATGGTAAAATTGGCTTTCAGTCAGGTGGCACATTTATTTACTTGTAAGTCCCTAGTAAAGTGGTATTACATGAACCTAGGGCCTGTAAATTAAATGCTACCAGTGAGCCTGCAGTCCTGATTGTGCCACCCACTTAAGTAGCCTTTTTAAATGTTTCAGACCTGTCATTGCAGCCTGTGTGTGCAGTTTTAAACTTCCATTCCGACCTCGCAAAATAAGCCTTTTTACAAGCTTAAATCTTTCTTTTTAATACATGTAAGCCACTCCATGGTAGGCCATACACAGTCCTAATGGCCAGGTGCAGTCTATTTGAAAAGCTAGACACATACATTTAGGTTTTACATGTCCTGGTAGAGGCAAACTCTAACATTCATTTTTCACTATTACAAGGCCTACCTCTCTTATAGGATGACATTGGGTTACTGTAACACATTTAAAAAGTGCTAATTTTCAGTTAGGAGCAGTAGGAATATTGAGTTGGATATAAGAATTGTAATTTAGAATCCCCTTTAATGGTAAAGTCAATTTTTTAGTCACAATTCTGAAAATGCTACTTTTATAAAGTTGCCATTTAATTGTCCTAACCGTTTGGCATCTGCAACCTGTATCCTGGATAACATGATTAGGGGTAGCTGGCAGTTGGCCCTTTTGTATTTTGCTCCGAGGTGGTACGAAAACTTAGGAATGGGTGTTGGCAGGATGGGCCTTCTCTGACTCGATAAGTGGGCGGAACTATCACCTGCCCCACTTGCACATCACAAAGGCTATGTCTGAACATACTCACCAAGAGTTTGACACTAGTTGACACCAGTCTTTTGTGCCTCTAGACAAGCTGGGGCCAGAGCAGGGAGACGGGAAATTCCAAACACCTCTCGGGTGGAAACCTCCAGGACCTTCTCCTACTTCAAAGCTGACATGAAGTATATATATTGGACCCCCAGAAACAACTACTCAGCACACATCTTGACCTGTGGATACTACAGAGGAAGGACTGCTGTGCTGCTCTGCTGCCAGAAGTACTGCTATGCTGCTGCCATGCTACTTTGCTGCCCTGCTGCCTGCTGCACTGCTTGCTGAGAAGGAAGACCGGACCTGCACCCGTCAGCTCAGGCTGAAGGGGCTCCAAGTGTTAGCAGACTGACTTAATTTTCTGAGCTACAGGGGCATGACAAGCATCAAAGGCCTCTGGTGCTGACCTATTACCCGGACCTGCAACTGGGCCTGCACCTGAACCTGCCTGCACCCTGCTAACCTGTACCTGAATGAGCTCCTGATCCTAAACAAGTGCTCCTTAGATCCTACGTCAATGGTGTGACATCAGTTGCCCCCCCTTTAAAGAAACTTGAAATCTGGAGGTTTTAGATTCTTCTCACCTTTTAACCGGCCTGTTTGTGTCAAAATTGTACCAACCACCAACGTGAACCTCTGGTGAACCGGACCCTTCGGGTTACAGCAACCACCAGTGACAACTAGCAACTCAAGAGCTGCACTTCGTGCCACACCATCCACAGCCCACAATGATTGCTAATGTGATTCTCCAGCCGGAACCATCATCAATGCCTAACAGGATCTTTGCACCATGGAGATGGCAGGATGTGATATTCTGCCTGTGCCTCGCAGCTTCCTCCATTTCAAATGTAATTCTTTGCACTGGACTTGAGAAAGTAACACTTTCAGTGGTTCTAACCTAGACCTGTATTTGGTCTGTACTCCATCAGGGTCGGCCTGAACTTGTGGCTTACACACGGTCTCACATGACCAGATAACCACAAATGGAGCTTTATGTTTTTAGGCGATATTCCTACCTAAGTCTTTAAAATTGCATGTTGCTGGTTCTTCTAACTGGATTTTTTTATTTGTTATGGTCGCCAATAATTTATTACATTTTACTCTATTTGTCTTAATTGGTGTTAGATTTTTCTTGTGTAGTGTTTTCACTTTACTCCTGTTTGAAGTGGTGCAAAAATACTTTAGACATTGCCTCTAACTTAAGCTTGACTGCTTTGTGCCAAGATACCAGCGGGTTAAGCACAGATTAATTTTAGGTTTGCTTGTGTTTTACCCTCACAAGAGTTGTGGTTGCTGCTTCAGTAGGGTTTCACCCCCTCTCAACCAGTAACCCAATTCCCTACACAACATATATATTTAATGTGTGTAACAGTATTAATCTGTGTGCCTCATAATAAGCTGGCTATATTTACATTAACAAGAGCCATGCATATATCTAATTGAACTATAATCAATGTATCCACATTCAATAGAACTAAATGGAATAATGTATATCGTTCTAAAATACAATCACTGTATTTCTTTATGGTCAATGTATTTATTTGGGAGCCATCATAAAGTTAACATTGGCCTAACATGTAACAATATCATCACATTTGTTAAGTTAGGAAAGCCTTTTTCATCAGACTGATAGGTAGCTGCAACTTAATGAGAAGTTGAGCTTAGAGACGGAGACAATGGGAACAGTCCTCCTGTACCAGGCAGACCGGACTGATGTTAGATCCAGGGTCACCCAGATGATTGCTCATTTGTTGAGAGCCTTTGGATTGGTCTGCTTGGAGGTAACTGAAATGGAAAGTCTTCTCCAAGTTTCATTAAAGCGTTGACTATGTGCCCTTTAGAAAAATGTTAGCTGACTTTGTTCTGACTTTTAGGACAGAAGACTTTTCACTTCTGCTGATTTCCCTGTCTGAGCGTTAGGCTTCATGCTCAAACATTCAAGTTTTTTCCCTTGAACCTTAAACTTTGTTTATCTAATGCTGACATCTTATTCATAGACCTTCTTCTTACCACCCCCTTTGTGGAACCTGCTTGGTTAATATTTTGGAATTTTATTTTGCATCTTTTTTCTTATATTAAACAAATTTAGACTGCATGATCATTTAAATATGTATGCTCTTACAAAATATTTCCTTCAATTTAACTTGTATTCTGAATTGACTTCCTAATAAACCCTCAAGGTTTGAACACCATCCTTGTTGTCCTTTCTTTGGAACCTCATTGGTTTCACGGTCTTTCAACTGTATTGCTGACATTAGCTCTTTTTTCAAGTCGACAAATAAAGGTCCATACAACCAGTGGGGTGTTCACCTTGATGATTTCACTAAGTGATTTAGATTCATGGGTCCCCTTTAAACCAAACATAACGAAAGACAATTACACATGTTATACAATGTTGGGCTGTATAAAATTGCATGATTATTTTTTAAATTGCCTTGTTCCTAGGATGTGTTAGTGTTGGAAGGTGGGTCATTAGTTGTGTGACATGCACAAGTAATGAGTCTGCACACGACCGTCACCGAGAACCAAACACCCCATTGTAGCGTTTGACTCTCATAGGGTAGCGTTGCAGAGCAGTCCAAGGCTTACTCAAGGGAGGTGGTGTGGGCTAGTAATCACCATTCACGAGCACACAAGCATGACTTTCAATAAATGATTGTCCAGTCTGTGCTTTTCTTTTGATAAAGTAAAAGTACATTTATTATTCACACACACTACTCAATACTATGCAACAATCTACAAATATATACAAAGTGATGGAATCACTTTGGGAAAACATTGTGTAATCTCTCATGACTCCTTAAGGGAGAATATAATCCAACAATCCACATGGCAAAACAATACCCGGTGTTCCCCTTACAACATTTGAACATTTTACAGTATTGAACATTTGACAGTAAGGTGAAATGAATACACCTACATGTGCAACTAAATACTTCCATCTTGCCAAGAGGTGGCTATCAGTTCATTATTCAAACTAGCATAATCAGGGAACATATAGGACCATATTCAAGCAATATAACCATTAGGATTACTTTTGGATTACTTTTGGATTACTCCTAATTGACCATAGAATAACAGTTAAATACATTGGCTAATACCAGGTTACACCTCTAGTAGGCACCATTTCACAAACAGGAACATAAGCTTGTGCTCCCCACACACCAGTGGGACCCTTGGGGGGTTATCCTTCATTTGTCCCACCCTACCTATGGTGGGGACACCAACGATGTTGGGGGAGGCTGCGCTGCTCCTGCAGCTCCCCCTGTCTCTGGGCATGCACTTGGTGGTGGCCCCATCTCCCTGGTACCACCACATGCTGTTTTGTGTGTTCAAACTGCGGCCCCTGCCCCGCAAAGCATGCTGGTGCAGCCGCATAGGGGATGAGCGGCTCTCCCGCTGCGCTGGGGAGAGCCGCTGTGCCTTCAGAGCTGACATTTCATTTTCAGAGGGGTGCCCGGTCCCACCCGGACACCCCCTCTCCTTCAAGTGCTCCTTCATAGGAGGGCGGCACAGGGAGCCCACCCCTGGCCGCCCCTGCCGGCCCCCGCACGGCCAGCACCTCCGGGTGTTGCCGCGGGAGCCAGCCTGCTTTGTGAGGTCTGCCTACTCCAGCAGGCAGATGCGGGAAGACTTGCGGCTGGACGGGCCGCTCGGGGGAGTGCAGCGGCACTTCCCCCTTCTTCCCGGCAGCTTCGGGGCCCCGGGATGGGATCTGGGGCACCTCCTCGTCTTGGCGTGGAGTGCAACTGCTCTCCCCGAGGTCCTCCTCTTGTCGGGGCCCTGAGATGGGGTCCGGGGCCCCTCTGGGCATTCTTCTTGGGGGGTGCAGACTTCACTTCAGCTGGCGGCCCCTGGATGGGGTCTGGCCCCCCCCCTTGGCATTCCTTCACGGGGAGCGCGACAGCAGTCCCCGGCTTTTGCTTCGCCGCCACCTCCGTTCCAGCCGGCGGCCAGCTGGAGGGGGTGCGTGACAGCGCCCCCCTCCTCCTTGATCTGCAAAGGACCCCGATGGCGCTCCCCGGCTTTGCTTCACTGCAGGGGGCCCCAGGATGGCGTCCGGGGTCCCTTCCCACCGCAGCATCGGGGTGCGCGACGGCACCCCCCATCAGATAAAAATAGGCCAGGCTTCATGGGGCCCTGGGATGAGGTCCGGGCTCCTTCCTCTTCTGAGAGGGAGAGAGTGACGGCACTCCCCTCGCTCCTCTTCCTCCTGGGGCAGCCCCTGGGCCCTGGCCCACCCCGGGGGCACAGTCTTGCGCAGCTGTGGAGCTCCATGCGATTTGTAGCTGCTTTTCCAAAGGTCAAAGGTCGCCATCCTTTTTCCTGTGATATCTCGGGCTCCCAAGGGCCGATTTTCATCTTTCGTGTGTCATTTCGCTCCTGGTGACAAGCCCTTGCCACCAGGAGCTCTCTCCTTAGGGCACTGGGCATCGAAGGGTCCCCGATCATAAGGAGCCAGTCCCACTGACACCCTGCACCAACCTTCGCTCTGGGTTCCCACTTTTCCTTCTGGGCAGCACGCTCTCCTTGCGCTAGCCCAGTCCTTCCCCCAACTAGTCCTCTGGAGGGGTAAGGGGGACAGCTTGCCTGGCCCTGGCATTTGCCTCGCTGGCCTGGAATCCTTCAGGGGCAGAGTCCCTGGCCCAAAGGGCAGTCAGGAGGTTCTTCCTTCCAGTTATCCATGACGCCCATCTGCAGACCCAGTGTCCAGCAGTGAAGCACAGCCAAGAGAGATAGCTCTCCCCTCTGCAGGACCTTTTAAGTGGGGGCAGAAGTGCCAGCAGGTCTGCACCTCTCGCCCATCCAGATGTGCCACATCACTTCCTTGCCCCCGTCCCCTCCTTCTTGCACAGTCTTCTGGGATAGCTCAAAATGGCATCCTCCAGGACTTAGTTGCCACATGTGCTCTAAAAGTCTCAGCCCCTCCTTCCTGACATTCCTCGCAGGGCTTCTCTAGCCTGTTCCAGGCACGGAATGACAGCTGGCTGATTGATGCAAGGTCCTGCTCAAGCAACTGGACAGAGCAATAATTGGCCCTAATCCTGAGCTGAGTCAGAGAAAGATGACATCCATGGATGACCCATACGTTGTACAACTATGCTCTTGTAACCTACTGCATCATTCTTTTCTTACAGGTTACAGTGTACGTTGGTGTGACTCTGGTCTCGTTGGACCCCAGAGAACTGGAGTTGCACCCTAGGCCCTCCTTTCCCATTGACATTTAATGGTGTATCACTATAATGCAAATACTTTAAGCACACTAACATTGGCATTGGACTGAGTGTCCCTACAGTGAAAAGACAGTAAGCCCACTGACTCTCCCTCACATGTATACACCCCTCTCATGAGACCTACTCCAGGTCACCCCCCCACTCTGCATAGTTCCTCCTGCACCAGAATTACCTAAGCGCAGTTCTTGGGCTGCGCACACCAGGAATCCTCCTCCCACAGCCCTCACATGGGTGCACATCCATGCGCACACATGATCACATGTAACCTGCCCGGGGCCTCCTGCCCTTGCTGTGCCACAGCAGCCTTTCCTTAGCACGGCAGCACCGGCGGTAAACATGAGAAGTCCATTTCACCATGTGTTTACTGTGCATGAGTCACCTCATAGGAGGCTTCCTCACAGTAAAAAGTCAAAAACTAGGTGGTCAAAAATCAGAAAATCAGGGCAGACCTGTCAGAACCGTCCTCTAACAGTTAGCCAATTTGCAGGGAACATCTACTGAAAATGCAATGTTTCTTGGACAGGGTGAACTACTAACATACCTGGGGAGGAGCAAGATTGTTTCCAAATCTATGAAAGTGTGGAAATGTTGGAATAATGTGCATGGGCCCTTTTAGAACGTACGACATCTTAACACATTTGGTTAAAAAGCATTCTCCTCTAAAATTGACTATTTATGAAGGTGCAATCATGCCATGCCCTTCAGAAGGCATTGAGGCTTGTTTGCATTTATTGCCTTTCATTGTAAATTAAGGCACAAATAAACATCACAAGATTTTCATAATTTATTAGCTACTGCTACTATGAAAAAAGGCCTGAATCAACCAGCAAGTTATTGCCGTCTCCCATTGCTGCAAGCTATGAAAAGCAACTGCAAAAATGGTCCTTACCAAAATAACCACCATGATAGATAAGCAGAGTGTCAGCGACTGCCCAATCGCGGGGAGATTGAGATCTCAATTTGTATCTCTTCTCTCCTGCAGGGTGAATACAATCCCTTTCAGGGAAGTTTACACTCCGAAGAGGTGGAGCAGCTACAGGATAACTTCTGCGTACTGACGCTGGCATCAGGAAGAAAAGAGTGGCCAGATTTGGAGACTGCGTCTTCGCAGTGGCAACCGGAGACGGACCTAGGAGAGAACAGTGCCGAGCGACTGGAAGAAGAACAGATGCTTGGACATCTTTGGGGGTCGACTGGAGATGAAGAAGAAGACGGTGGGAACCTCCCCCTTTGCTGTGACCCAGAGCAGGAGACGACTCAGGAGGCCCTATGCAGAGGAGCTGCATCTTCCCGCCATGCTTCAGGAGGAGTGTGGCTCTGCCAGGTGTGTGGCTGGGTGTGGGGACTGGGAAAGACACCTGGGGCATTCTGCCCACCCCAGTAGTTCTAACAAAGAGAAATCATGAGGTGGAGGAAGAGGCTGAGTAAAAGCCTTACTTCCCTATTGGGACAATGTATACATTCTTTATATTCTTCTTTTTCCCCCCATATTTAAAAGGGAAAGCTTTCTTTAGCCCCTCCCCTTCATTCCACCCCTTTCAGTTTCAGTGCACATTCATGGTGTTTACTGTGATGGTATCAAACTAAGAACTGTGCTTCTCTTGAGGGAACAGCAGATGGACCTCCTCCTTGGACCATAGAAGAGAGATGGAAAAGAACAAGCATTATTCTTCATCTGATGTTTATCTTGAGATATCTTGAGAAGAATAAATATGACAAGTATAATCTCTTGTTAGAAATGGGGTCTCTAGATGGCAGTTGGTTTGCACCCTGTCTAAGTAGGTACCCTCACTCTAGTCAGGATAAGGGAGATACCAGCTCAGATAACCCCTGCTCACCCCCATGGTAGCTTGGCATGAGCAGTCAGGCTTATCTCAGAAGCAATGTGTAAAGCATTTGCACATAACACACAGTAATAAGTGAAAACACTACAAAATGACACCACACCAGTTTTAGAAAAATAGCCAATTTTAATCTATATAAAACAAGACCAAATACGATAAGAATCCAACATACAGTAAGAAAAATATGAAGTATGCAAGATTTACTCAAAACTACAGTTCGATAGCTCCACGTGGGGCTACCACGCTGTCGTGATCAACAAAATTAACAGTTCAGACGGGCCGTGGCATTGCGGGCCAGCTACGGTGTCAGGAAGACCCGCAAACTGTACCTTGGATTTGCAGGGCATCGTGATCCTTGCGGTGAGCTCCAGAAGGCGGCATCACTGACGTCGCAGTGTCGGGTCCGGAGTCAGTGCAGGAGTCGTCGGGCCCTTGAGGTCACACGCGTTGCAGATCGAACTCCTGGCTGATGAAGTCAGGTGCGCATGTGTGGATGGCGTCGGGGCTACGGTGTGAAGTGGGACGATGCGACGTGCGGTGCCCACAGGTCACGTGCAGGCAGCGGCTCAGTGACGGCATCCAGTGGGATCGGTGAGACCAGGGCTGCGGTCTGAAGCAGGCAGTGCGACATGCGGTGTCCACAGGTTACGGTGCAGGCAGCGGCGGCAGCGTTGCTGAAGCGCTGTCATCTGTAGGCCCAAGCCCGTGGTGCAGGACGGGAAGGTGCTTTGTGAACCTCATGAGCGGTGTCCACAGGCCACGGTGCAGGCAGGATGCCTGGGGCCGACACAGGAGTCGATGGTGCTGGCGTCAGTGGCCTGGGGCTGCAGTGCGGGATAGGACGGGGCTTCGTGTACCTCACAAGCAGTGTCCACAGGCCACGGTGCAGACAGCGGCGCCGGTGTCAGCAGGAGCGACGTCGTCGGGGATGCCCAGGCTGCGGTGTGAGCAGGTGACGCCAGAGTGCGGGGCCCACAGGTCGCGGTGCGAGCAGCGGATTGGTGAAGCCGTCCGCTGACGGCGTTGGTGAGACCAGGGTCACGGTGCAAAGTGGGGCAATGTGAATCCATGCGGCGTCTGCAGGTCATGGTGCAGGCCAGCGGCGTCGATGGCGGCGTCACAGTGGTTTCTCCTCCTGAACAGCACAAAACGCACAGTTCCTAGTGCTGCAGGTCAGGGAAGCTGAAGTCCCTGAGACTTCCAACGGGAGGCAAGCTCTACTCCAAGCCCTTGGAGAATATTCTCAAGCAGGACACACAGCAAAGTTCACCCTTTGCACTCTTTTCAGGCAGAAGCAGCAGTTGCAGGCCAATCCAGCAAAGCCACACAGCAAAGGGACAGTACTTCTCCTTCAGCTCTTCTCCTGGGCAGAGGTTCCTCTTGATTCCAGAAAGATTCTGTGGTTTTGGGTGCCCTTCGTATACCCATTTTGCCCTTTGAAGTAGGCTTACTTCAAAGAAAAGTCTCTCTTGTTTGTGAAATCCTGCCTTGCCTAGGCCAGGTCCCAGACGCACACCAAGGGGTAGGAGACTGCATTGTGTGAGGGTAGGCACAGTCCTTTCAGGTGTGAATGACCACTCCTCCCTCCCTTCCAGCACAATGGCTAATCAAGATATGCAGGCTACGCCCCAGCCCCCTTTGTGTCACTGTCTAGAGGAGAGGTGTGAACAGCCCAACTGTCAAACTGACCCAGACGGGGAATCCACAAACAGGCAGAGTCACAAAATGGTTTAACCCCTTCGCTGCCAGGCCTTTTCCCCCTCCTGTGCCGAGCCTTTTTTTGGCTATTTGGAGCAGTTCGCGCTTAGGCCCTCATAACTTTTTGTTCACGTAAGCTACCTACGCCAAATTTGCGTCCTTTTTTTCCAACATCCTAGGGATTCTAGAGGTACCCAGACTTTGTGGGTTCCCCAGAAGGAGGCCAAGAAATTAGCCAAAAAACAGTGAAAATTTTGTTTTTTTTAAAAAAATTGGAAAAATGGGCTGCAGAAGAAGGCTTGTGTTTTTTTCCCTGAAAAGGGCATCAACAAAGGGTTTGCAGTGATAAAATCACCAGCTTCCCAGCTTTCAGGAACAGGCAGACTTGAATCAGAAAACCCAATTTTTCAACACAATTTTGGCATTTTACTGGGACATACCCCATTTTTACGATTTTTTGTGCTTTCAGCCTCCTTCCAGTCAGTGACAGAAATGGGCATGAAACCAATGCTGGATCCCGCAACATTTCTGAAAAGTAGACAAAATTCTGAATTCAGCAAGGGGTAATTTGTGTAGATCCTACAAGGGTTTCCTACAGAAAATAACAACTGAAAAAGAAAAATATTGAAATTGAGCTGAAAAAAACATCCATTTTTCTCTAAGTTTTACTCTGTAATTTTTTCCTGCAATGTCAGATTTTCGAAAGCAATATACCGTTACGTCTGCTGGACTCTTCTGGTTGCGGGGATATATAGGGCTTGTAGGTTCATCAAGAACTCTAGGTACCCAGAGCCAATAAATGACCTGCACCCTGCAGTGGGTTTTCATTCTGTGCCGGGTATACAGCAATTCATTTGCTGAAATATAAAGAGTAAAAAATAGCTATCAAGAAAACCTTTGTATTTCCAAAATGGGCACAAGATAAGGTGTTGAGAAGCAGTGGTTATTTGCACATCTCTGAATTCCAGGGTGCCCATACTAGCATGTGAATTACAGGGCATTTCTCAAATAGATGTCTTTTTTACACACTGTCTTACATTTGGAAGGGAAAAATGTAGAGAAAGACAAGGGGCAATAACACTTGTTTTGCTATTCTATGTTCCCCCAAGTCTCCCGATAAAAATGATACCTCACTTGTGTGGGTAGGCCTAGCGCCCGCGACAGGATACGCCCCAAAACACAACGTGGACACATCACAGAAAACAGACCTGTTTTTAGCAAAGTGCCTACCTGTAGATTTTGGCCTGTAGCTCAGCCGCCACCTAGGGAAACCTACCAAACCTGTGCATTTCTGAAAACTAGAGACCTAGGGAAATCCAAGATGGGGTGACTTGTGTGGCTGCGACCAGGTTCTGTTACCCAGAATCCTTTGCAAACCTCAAAATTTGGCTAAAAAAACACATGTTCCTCACATTTCTGTGGCAGAAAGTTCTGGAATCTGAGAGGAGCCACAAATTTCCTTCCACCCAGCGTTCCCCCACGTCTCCTGATAAAAATGATACCTCACTTGTGTGGGTAGGCCTAGCGCCCGCGACAGGAAACGCCCCAAAGCGCAACGTGGACACAGCCAAATTTTTGAAGGAAAACAGAGGTGGTTTTTGCAAAGTGCCTACCTGTAGATCTTGGCCTGTAGCTCAGCCGCCACCTAGGGAAACCTACCAAACCTGTGCATTTCTGAAAACTAGAGACCTAGGGGAATCCAAGATGGGGTGACTTGTGTGGCTGGGACCAGGTTCTGTTACCCAGAATCCTTTACAAACCTCAAAATGTGGCTAAAAAAACACATGTTCCTCATATTTCTGTGGCAGAAAGTTCTGGAATCTGAGAGGAGCCACAAATTTCCTTCCACGCAGCGTTCCCCCACGTCTCCCGATAAAAATGATACCTCACTTGTGTGGGTAGGCCTAGCGCCCGCGACAGGAAACGCCCCAAAGCGCAACGTGGACACATCACAGAAAACAGACCTGTTTTTAGCAAAGTGCCTACCTGTGGATTTTGGCCTGTATCTCAGCCGCCACCTAGGGAAACCTACCAAACCTGTGCATTTGTGAAAACTAGAGACCTAGGGGAATCCAAGATGGGGTGACTTGTGTGGCTGGGACCAGGTTCTGTTACCCAGAATCCTTTGCAAACCTCAAAATTTGGCTAAAAAAACACATGTTCCTCACATTTCTGTGGCAGAAAGTTCTGGAATCTGAGAGGAGCCACAAATTTCCTTCCACCCAGCGTTCCCCCACGTCTCCCGATAAAAATGATACCTCACTTGTGTGGGTAGGCCTAGCGCCCACGACAGGAAACGCCCCAAAGCGCAACGTGGACACAACCACATTTTTGAAGGAAAACAGAGGTGTTTTTTGCAAAGTGCCTACCTGTAGATTTTGGCCTGTAGCTCAGCCGCCACCTAGGGAAACCTACCAAACCTGTGCATTTCTGAAAACTAGAGACCTGGGGGAATCCAAGATGGGGTGACTTATGTGTCTGGGACCAGGTTCTGTTACCCAGAATCCTTTGCAAACCTCAAAATTTGGCTAAAAAAAACACATGTTTCTCACATTTCTGTGGCAGAAAGTTCTACAATCTGAGAGGAGCCACAAATTTCCTTCCACCCAGCGATCCCCCATGTCTCCCGATAAAAATGATACCTCACTTGTGTGGGTAGGCCTAGCGCCCGCGACAGGAAACGCCCCAAAGCGCAACGTGGACACATCACAGAAAATAGACCTGTTTTTAGCAAAGTGCCTACCTGTAGATTTTGGCCTCTAGCTCAGCCGCCACCTAGGGAAACCTACCAAACCTGTGCATTTCTGAAAACTAGAGACCTAGGGGAATCCAAGATGGGGTGATTTGTGTGGCTCGGACCAGGTTCTGTTACCCAGAATCCTTTGCAAACCTCAAAATTTGGCTAAAAAAACACATGTTCCTCACATTTCTGTGGCAGAAAGTTCTGGAATCTGAGAGGAGCCACAAATTTCCTTCCACCCAGCGTTCCCCCATGTCTCCCGATAAAAATGATACCTCACTTGTGTGGGTAGGCCTAGCGCTCGCGACAGGAAATGGCCCAAAACACAACGTGGACACATCACATTTTTTCATAGAAAACAGTGCCTACGTGTGGATTTTGGCCTCTAGCTCAGCCGGCACCTGGGGAAACCTAGCAAACCAGTGCATTTTTGAAAACTAGAGACCTAGGGGAATCCAAGATGGGGTGATTTGCGGGGCTCTGACCAGGTTCTGTTACCCAGAATCCTTTGCAAACATCAAAATCTGGCCAAAAAACACTTTTTCCTCTCATTTCGGTGACAGAAAGTTCTGGAATCTTAGAGGAGCCACAAATTTCCTTCCACCCAGCGTTTCCCTAAGTCTCTCCATAAAAATGGTACCTCACTTGTGTGGGTAGGCCTAGCGCCCACGAAAGGAAATGGCCCAAAACACAACGTGGACACAACATATTTTTTCACTGAAAACAGAGGTGTTTTTTGCAAAGTGCCTACATGTGGATTTTGGCCTCTAGCTCAGCCGGCCCCAGGGGGGGGGGAAATGCCCTAAAATAAATTTGACCCCCCACCCCCCCAAACCCCCCCTGCCCAGGTGCGACCCTTGCCTACGGGGTCGCTACCCCTGCGTGACATTGGCGCCAAAAAACAAATTCCCGGTGCCTAGTGGTTTCTGCCCCCTTGGGGCAGATTGACCTAAAATCGACCAATCTGCCCCCAAGGGGGGCAGGAATGGTCTAAATACAATTTGCCCCCCAGGGGAGCGACCCTTGCCTGATGGGTCGCTGCCCATCTCTAAAAAAAAAAAACAAACCAAAAAAAAAAACACACAAAAAAAATTTGCCCTGGCGCCTATAGGTTTCTGCCCCCCCTGGGGGTAGATCGGCCTAATACCAATAGGGCGATCTGCCCCCAGGGGGGACAGAGATGGCCTAAAATAATTTGGCCCCCCCCACCCCCCCGGGGAGCGACCCTTGACTACAAGGTCGCTCCCCTTGTGTGACGGCGCAAAAAAAAGATTCCTGGTGCCTAGTGGTTTCTGCCCCCCTTGGGGGCAGATTGACCTAAAATCGGCCGATCTGCCCCCAAAGCGGGCAGAAATGGCCTAAATACATTTTGCCCCTCCAGGGGAGCGACCCTTGTCCAAGGGGGTCGCTCCCCATCTGTAAAACAGAAAAACAAAAAAATCCCTGGTGCCTAGTGGTTTCTGCCCCCCCCAAGGGAGCGACCCTTGCCTAAGGGGTCGCTCCCCTTGCGTGAAATTCACGCAAAAAAAAAACTCCCTGGTGTCTAATGGTTTCTGCCCCCCTTGGGGGCAGATTGGCCTCATCAAAATAGGTCTATCTGCCCCCAAGGGGGGCAGAAATGGCCTAAATATAATTTGCCCCCTAGGGGAGCGACCCTTGCCTAAAGGGTCACTCCCCACCTAAAAAAAAAAGAAAACATAACAAAAAGAAAAAAAGAAAAAAAAGATCCCTGGTGCCTAGAGGTTTCTGCCCCCCCTGGGGGCAGATCGGCCTAATAATAGGCCGATCTGTCCCCAGGGGGGGCAGAAAAGGCCTTCCCAAAAAAATGCCCCCCCTGGGAGCGACCCTTGCCAAAGGGGTCGCTCCCGTTGCTTGAAATTCGCGCGCAAAAACAAACTCCCTGGTGTCTAATGGTTTCTGCCCCCCTTGGGGGCAGATTGGCCTCATCAAAATACGCCAATCTGCCCCCAAGGGGGGCAGAAATGGCCTAAATATATATTGCCCCGTAGGGGAGCGACCCTTGCCTAAGGGATCGCTCCCCACCTAAAAAAAAAAGAAATCATCACAAAAAAAAAAAAAAATGAAAAAGGTCCCTGGTGCCTAGAGGTTTCTGCCCCCCCCGGGGGCAGATCGGCCTAAAAATAGGCCAATCTGCCCCCAGGGGGGGCAGAAAAGGCCTTCCTAAAAAAATGCCCCCCCGGGAGCGACCCTTGCCCAAGGGGTCGCTCCCTTTTGCCAATTTCCCTGGGAAAAAAAAAATCCCTGGTGTCTAGTGGGGTTTCAAAAGCCGGATTGCAAGCAATCCGGCTTTTGAAACCTGTGAGAGACTTCAAAGGGAAGGAAATACATTTCCTTCCCTTTGAAGCCTCTCGGGGCCTCCCCCATGGGATTGAAAAAGAAATGCAAAAGCATTTCTTTTTCAATCGCGCTGGAAGCTCTGCTCCCAGCGCGATGGGGGAGACCCTGTGACTAATCAGCGCGCGCTCGCACGCTGACGTCACAGGGGGGGTTGGGGGGGTCGGGGGTGGGAGGGGAAGGGCTCCCTCTGGGCTCTGTGCACAGGACGTAATGGTTACGTCCTGGGCACAGCAGCACTGTGCCTCAGGACGTAACCATTACGTCCTGGGCACAGAAGGGGTTAAGCAAGAAAATGCCTACTTTCTAAAAGTGGCATTTTCAAACACACAATCTCAAAACCAACTTCACTAAAAGATGTTTTTTTAAATTGTGAGCTCAGAGACCCCAAACTCCACATGTCTATCGGCCCCCAAAGGGAATCTACGCTTTAATCATATTTAAAGGCAGCCTCATGTTAACCTATGAGAGAGATAGGCCTTGCAACAGTGAAAAAGGAATTTGGCAGTATTTCACTGTCAGGACATATAAAACGCATTACTACATGTCCCACCTTAACCATACACTGCACCCTGCCCTTTGGGGTGCCTTAAATGTAAGAAAATGGAAGGTTTGGGCCTGGCAAGTGGGTACATTTGCTAAGTCGAATTTACAGTTAAAACTGCAAACACAGACACTGCAGTGGCAGGTCTGAGACATGATTACAGAGCTACTTATGTGGGTGGCACAACCAGTGCTGCAGGCCCACTAGTAACATTTGATTTACAGGCCCTGGCACCTCTAGTGCACTTTACTAGGGACTTACTAGTAAGCCAAATATGCCAATCATGGATAAACCAATCAACAATACAATTTACAGAGAGAGCATATGCACTTTAGCACTGGTTAGCAGTGGTAAAGTGCTCAGAGTTCAAAAGCCAACAGCAACAGGTCAGAAAAATAGGAGGCAGGAGGCAAAAGATTGAGGCTGACCCTGCATAAGCAAAAAAGTCCAACATCCCTCATTTGAGTCTGACTAATTCTTAAGAAGTGCTGAACAAGCACCACACAAGGCTTGCTAGGTAGTTATCATTTTTGATTCACAGCAGGGTTCAGCATAGAAACTACAAACCAAAAATTACTCTATTATGTGTGTTTTATCCTCCAAAAAATTGATGCCCGCTTAATTGTGTTGCTTGACGTCTCTGCTGCCTATGATTCGATTGACCATGGCAGACTATTCTTCACACTATATTACTAGGGTTCTTATCTTTTTTGTCTAAAGACACCAAATATTAAAGATAGGTGATCATCTGCTATTCCCTCTTCCCTCTTCCTCCTACCCGCACCTCACCTCACCTCGCCTCATCTCTCTCCTCTTCCATCCTCTATTGGAATTCTACATCATGTAAGGAGTTGGGTTGTTCGTTGAGAGGAATAGAAGACCCACTCAGGTACGAACCTCAATTGTTTTCAGGGTGAACTTCAAAAGTCACTAAATTAACCTGTGTCTATCCCTCTGATAGCTTGCACAAAGCAGTCAGGCTTAACTTGGAGGCAATGTGTAAAATATGTATGCGGCACAAAAACAATAATAAAGTGAAAACACAACTCAAGAAAAGTCCCAAACCAATTTAGAAAAGTGAAGGGAAATTTAATAAATAAAATATTACCACCACACTAACACTGGCGGAATTTGGAAGGAACTCTGTGTTACAAGTGTAGCATGTAGTTGCCAATGTTTCACCAAATCCACGGGCAGAACGGAATATTTTGTCCAGCCCAGTTGCGTCATGTTGTGCTGTTTCTGGTAGAGCTGCCGATCAGGAGCTGCAAGGTGCGGCGAATGCGAGGTCTTGCATAGAGCTGAGCTGTATCACTCTGCACTAGTTCCAGTGAAGTGGCTGATCTGGAGTTGACCCGGCTGCTTCGGGCTGTGCAAGTTCCGGTGAAACCTTCATTTACACTAAGAGAGGTACACTCTAACTCCAGCCAAAGGCCTGGAAGACAGCACTAGGTAGATCAAGAGTCACATCCAGAGAGGTCAACAGAGGGGGACCATGTCAGATCTAGTCGGGTATGGTCAGTTGGGAAGAAGAAGAGGCCTTGAGAAGCCTGTTGTGTCCCTACAGCTCATGGAGCTCATCTGGAAACCTAGTCAGGTCAGGGTATAGCTCTTTCCCAGCCTCCTACAAGGAAGACCCTCTCCCAGCTAAACCCAGGTAACATTGTTCACTATCTGGCCCCAATACACATTCTTGGTGGTGGAATCATTAACAGGTCCAAGCAGCTGGAAACACCTAGAAATGCCTTAGAAACTTTGGGCAGCAACATGCCACCATCCTAAAAGTGGATTTTTCAAAGTTATAATTTAACATCCGACTTTACAATTCTAGATCACAATTCCCTTGAGGGTAAACAGCATATATGTCTATCTGATCCCAATCTGAAGTTAGCATTTATTGAATGGATAAGCAAGATGGACCTTACAACAGTGAAAAGTGATTTAGGTGTTTTTCACTACCAAGACACGTAAAACTTTAGAACATGTGTCCTACTTTTAAAATAAAATGCAGCTTGCCCTATGAGCCTTCAAGCCCTACCTGAAGGGTGACCTTTAAGTATTAGAAAATAAGGTGTTGAGCAGGCAAATAGTTTCTTTTGACAGGTCAAAGTAGCAGTTTAAAATTGTTCTACAGTTCTACAGTCTGCAGTACTGAGACATGTGCCCTTAGTGGATGGCACAAAGAGTGCTGATGCCCACTTTTAGCATATACTTTACTGGCCCTGAATACATGTAGTCCAATTTGCTAAGACTTAGTAAATTAATTGTGCAAAATAGGTTTAGGCCAATTGTCGCATGTTCTATGGAGATTATAAGTAGTAATGTGAGCAGAGTCCTAAAAGCCACCAAAATGGGTTCATTAAAGGATGACAAAGGAAGGCAAATATCTACGATGACCCTGCAGAAAGGATTAATTCATTTCTGCCATAAAACACCATTGGAGGCTCATCGTAGGGCTCAGACCTTTTAGCAGGTTGCATTGTTGTAAAGGCAGAGCAAAGAAATGCAAAAGTGATGCAGTGCTATTTGGGCATGGAGTATTCCTGTGTCACATGCTATGCGTATTTATCTGCTGTTATTGATATACAAATTTTGTTTTTGGTGCAAAGTGCTGAGTCAAAAGATTCAGATTCTTTGCTCAACATGTTTCTTTACACGTTTGCATCTGGGTTCTTTTTATTCACTCACCCTGCTCTTATTCATGTCAAGGCAATTTTCTCCCACTTTAGTTCATTATTCCGTTTTGAGCATGGCCATGTGATCAATGTGTGGTGGAGAAGTTGAATGTGAAAGTTCATACAACTGGAAAAAAAGTTGGAGTTGGAGGAAAATGCCACTCGTTAAAAGTGAGGAAGAAGCCATTAAGGAGAAGCATAGAGGGACTACAAAGGCCAGGGACACGCTCAGTGTACGAATCTTCGGTAAATACCTATGTTTAAAATGATGATGGTAAATGTATAGAGCCCTACCTACTATACCACTCAGATGATAGGATGGAATACCTTTTACAGAGCGGAAGCAAGCCATGAAACCAGTGCCTCGAGCGACCTGATTTGTTTAACATGCTTAATTACAATTTCTCCCTTGAATGAAGCTGAAATTGATGGCATTTGAATATAGTACTTGGCTTGCATACACCATAACTTTCTGTTTACATAATTTCAACGCTTCATTGACCCTGCTTAATTTTAAAGAACAAACCCTTTAGGCAATGCATGAGAACTGAGGAGCTGTGCAAAAGAAGAATTAAACCTCCTCCACTTGCACGCAGGGATGGGTAAACGGGTTCGCCAGTACTGCATGGAATAGTTACAATTTGATATGAATTATTTACTGGATGTGTTCTTCACTCTATTGACCTCTAAGCGCTGCTTTAACTTGTTTTAAATCTCTTCTCTAATTGTCTATTCATGTACTGTTTTAGACAATAAAATGTGTTTTCACCGACAGAAACCCATTACATAAAATATGTTCTTACAATGTGTTTTAAAATATTGCTATTTTGCATGTTTCAGGCTTATATAAACCATTAGTAGAATGCATTATGCAAATGTTCAACTATTTGCTAGCTATAATAAATACTTTTTTACACATATAAGCATCCAGAAAAATGCAACATAACTTTTCAAGCACACTACGGTCCCTTGATGTTTTGGCAGAGATTCACTCTTATTTATGCCTATATTTGTTAAAACAAGATAGTTGAGTTTCTCATGCCTTTAAAGTCCTCCACTGCCTTCCAGTTAAAGATGATCTTCTTCGAAATCTTGCACAAAAGTAGCCAGAAAACTATAAAATATCCTATACCTTGAACCTTAGGCTGAAAGGCACAAAGTAAATAATTGAATCACGTTAGGCTGATCTAAAGTAGAATAGTTAGAATGGGTTATCTCCTAAAATAATTGTGATATGAAAGAAAGGCCAGGGTCCCTGTGCTTCCCGCCCTGGCTCCAAAATCACTTCAGGGGGTTTTGCAGCCCTTTGTGTGGGATCAAGACACAGCACATTCAGGTATAAGAATCAGTTCCTCCCTCCTCTTCTGCCTAGAATAGCCCATCAATATACAGATGGCCATTCAGTTACAGCTAAGCTCCCTTTTTGTGTGGCTGTCTGGAGGAAATGTACAAGAGCCAATATATCACTTACCCAGCTGTGTATTCAAAGACAGAGAGGAGGCACTAGATGATTTACAGTAAGAAGATGCCAACTACCTAAAAGTGTCATTTTCAGAATTACAGAATTACAACTTAAAATCTGACTGGGGGTCACATCTCGTCCCAATTGGAAGTTGCCCTTATAAAATGTAATAAGGTAATCTCAATGTTAACCTATAAGAGTGATAGGCCATGCAGTAGTGAAAAACGAATTGAAGAGTTTTTCACGAACTAAACAGGTAAAACTAAAAAATACATGCCCACCTTTTTAAATACACTGCACCCTGCCTATTGGATTGTCTAGTGCCTACCTTAAGGGTGACAAATGCATTAAAAAGGAAGGATTGGGCCTGGCAAGAGGTTTAACTTACCAGGGTGACATGGCAGTTTAATACTGTGCGAACACAGGCTCTGCAGTGGCAGGCCAAAGACACGTTTAAAGGGACTACTGAAGTGGGTGGCACAATCAGTGCTGCAGTTCAACTAGTAGCATTTATTTTAGAGGTCCTGGGCACATGAAGTGCAATTTACTAAGGACGTATAAGTAATTTAAATACACCCATTGTGGATAAGCCAATGTTACTAAGGATTCAGTATAGAGAACATGCACTTTAGCACTGGTTAGCAGTGGTCAATTGCCCAAAGTCCCAAAGTTAACAAAAACGAGGTAAAAAAAGAGGAGGAACAAAGCAAAATATTAGGGATGACCCTGCAGAAATGGCCAAGACCAACGCTTAATATGTAAGTATATATAGATTAGTTTCTTTGTAAAGAATCTCAACCTTTGGCTATAGAACTGTTTTGGATTTTTGGATGACGTGTTAGGGAGGATTTATGAGTGAGTAAGAGACTTGTGCCAACAGGGCCTCTGCAACATGGTGTGCAGTATTGGGTGTCACAGAAAGTGGCACAGAAATGCACTTCTGATATGAATAAAGCTGCTCACTATTTGTCATAAATTCCAATACTTTTATACATTCCAGTGGTCTGAACATGTCCTTCACTCTTCTACATTTCTTTACCTCTACTCGATTTCTAACTAACCTATCCATGCCATCGCGGACTGTATCAGCCTCTTTCATCTATTTGTCTTTCTTTTACTCAGTGCTTAATTTGTGCTATTTGTTTCCGGTGCTGAGCATATGGGAAAGACAGAGGAAGGGAAAAACGAAAAAGCGTCACAAAGGGAGAAAACAGCTGCAAGCGTGAGTTGAAAGGGCAGGGAGTGGCTTTATATGGATTGAAGAGGCCCGAGATGGCTTTAGGATTACGCTGCCTCAGTATTCCGTGTTCACACATTTATTGCAGAAGCTGCGTGTTTAAGAGGAAGGCTTTGGGCACCGGCACCTCTTTATTTACAAATTAAGCACTTTTACTGCATATCGCTCATTTACCTTAAACAGGTATTCCACCTCCTCCTGTAATCTGGGTACTCCTTTTTTGGTACTATCAAAAGGTACAATATCAGGTCGTTACATTTCAACATGAAACACCGTCCAATGTTCAAAATGGAGATTTGATAAAACACCTTCGTAATAAAACTGTTACCTGTAACAGCCACCTGCATCCCACAAGCACCTGGATTGAAGAGGAAGTTCTTGAGTATTTACCATACAGAATTTGAGAGGCACAAGCAAGATTGCTTTGGACAACATGAAAGGCCACAGAGGCGCCTGCAGAGAACTAGGCAATAATCGATATTAGCTGTTCAGCAATGTTGTATTTCAAAATACTGTTAGAAACGACATTGTTGGAAATAATTAGCTTATCCTCAATAGAGTTTACAAACATATGGTGGACTTTTCATTATTAAATCCAATGAGGTGATATTTCTCTAAATGATATTTAGTACACAATGGTTTTATTGGATTACATTTTCTGGTTCTAGTGCATACTGTGAAGCTGTGTCACTCCAACCAAGAGTGTTCGCTTGATCTAAGTTTTCACCTTCTAACCTGGCATCAGATGAAACATTAGAAGTGTAGGTGACTGCACTCCAGCCAGCATTTGAGCCAGTGAGCAACAAGCATACACTAACTTTGAAAATTTTCCTAACAAACGTGCTATCTCTCTCTAACTTAGAAACAAAACAGAATATGAAAGAGCAAGGGGAGATAATCCCTCCAAAGGAGATAAGGAGACAAGTAAGAAGGGGGGAAAACAACATTAACTCACTGTTGTTTCATTATCTGGGGTTAAAGTCAGAGCTCTTTACATTAGGAGGCATTTTTTTCACTACCACATTTGTATCAGATATGCTCACCCTCACTTCTACTTACCAGTTCCATTGGATAATGAATATGTTGCCTAACCTGCAGAGGAGATTAGATATGTGGACATAAAGGATATTAAAGTCTGCAAGATAACAATGTGATATTTCGTCACCGTTTTGGGGCAGTATTTCCCACTAGACGACAGTAGTGGTACAAGAGGGACCTTCCCACACAATCCAATTGATAGTGCCGTAGAGGGGTGTTAGACCGGGCATCCTTGGCGTGGTCTCCTCTGTCTTTTTTTCTTTACTTCCCATGTTTTGACTGTGCTGGACTCTGTTTTTGCTGTTTTTGGTACTCTGGGCACTTTACTACTGCTGACCAGTGCTAAAGTGCAAGTGCTCCCTGTGTAAATTGTATGTGTAATTGGTTCATCCCTGATTGGAATATTTGATTTACTAGTAAGTCCCTAGTAAAGTGTAACAGAGATGCCCAGGGCCTGTAAATCAAATGATACTAGTGGGCCTGCAGCACTGGTTCTGCCACCCACATGAGTCGCCCTGTAAACATGGTTCAGACCTGCCACTGCAGTGTCTGTGTGTGCAGTTTTAAACTGCCAATTCGACCCTAACCAGTCTCTTTTTATACATATAAGGCACCCCTAAGGTAGGCCCTAGGTAGCCCCGTGGGCAGGGTGCAGTGTATGTTAAAGGTGGGACCTGTACTGGTATGTTTTACATGTCCTAACAGTGAAATACTAACCAAATTCGTTTTTCTCTGTTGCAAGGCCTTTTTCCCCTCATAGATTAACCTTGGGGCTGCCTTTAAATATCTTGTAAGTGCTGTTCCCTTTGGGAACAGATAGAGATATGAAGTTGGGGTCTCTGAACTCACAATTTAAAAATACATGTTTTGGTAAAATTGTTTTTTAGATTGCCAGTTTGGTAATAAGACTTTTAGAAAGTGGGCGTTTTCTTGCTTAAACCATTCTGTGACTCTGCCTGCTTGTGTATTCCCTAGCTGGGTCAGAATGACAATTGGGCTGTTTGCGAATCCCCTCTAGACAGTGACACAAATGGAGCTGGGTTGTAGCCTGCATATCCTGATGGGCCATCTGAGCTAGTGTGGAGAGAGGAGTGGGCATTTACACCTGAATGGGCTCTGCCTGCCCTTATACAATGCAGTATCCAACCCCCTGGTGTGAGTCTTGAGCCAGGACTGGGCAAGACAGGATCTTGTGAACAACAGCGACTGAAGAGCTGGAGGAAGAGACCTGCCCCTCTGCCTGTGACTGTGCTTTGCTGGATTGTCCTGCAGTTGTGATTTCTGCCTGAAAGAGGATATAGACTGGAGTTTGTGGTATATTCCTGCAGGTGAAGAATCTCTAAGGGTTTGGACTGAGCTTCCCTCCTGTTTTGAAGTCTCAGGGCCATCAAAGACTTCCTCTGCCAGACTCTGTGCTGAGACCCCTGCCCTGCCAAAAGGTGCCCTATCCAGTCCCTGGGCCCTTGAAAGATGAAGCTGGTAGAAGGACTGAGATTTACGCACAGGAAGCCGTGCTCGGAAAAATTTGATGCACCTCCTGCAATGCGGCTGGAGAAACGACAAAGCACCTTCATCGTGGTTGCAGAAACAACGCAACACACGCTTGTGGCTGCTGAAAATGAAGCAAACCCCTTGTAGCATGGTTTTTCCATCACTGTGTGGCCCGATTTCACATGCATCATCGCTGGGAGTCAAAGTCATCATGAACCTGCATGGATCCAAAGTACCCCGCCCAGAAATCGACGCATCGCTCTCTATGCGGGAGAGAAAAACAACGCATCCCCTACCCGACCGGGGAAGAGACGATGCACAGCCTCATTTGCGAGTAAGGAATTGATGCCTCGCTGACTTTTCTGATGCACATTCACCTGTGTGGCTTTATTTTTGACGCAAACCAGGTTGCTAAAAATGGGGTCTCTAGGTGGTAGAGTATACACCCTTTTCCAAGTAGGGACCACAATCCTAGTCAGGGTAAGTCACATACAGTACAAATTATCCTGTTCCCACCTTCTGGTAGCTTGGCACTGAGCAGTGAGGCTTCACTTAGAAGGCAATGCGTAAAGTAGTTGTGCAATAAATCATACAGTAACAGAGTGAAAACACCACACATATGCACAACACAGGTTTAAAAAAAAAGATAATATTTATCTGAATAACATAAGGTCAAAACGACAAAGATTCAATACGAACAATTGAAATATCACTTTTAAAAGGTTCAAAAGAGTCTTAGGGGGTCATTATCATCCTGGCGGTCTGTGATAATGTGGCGGTAGTACCGCTAACAGGCTGGCGGTACATACCGCTACTTTATGAGATTGGGGGTTTGATTACAGCCAACCCGCCAATTTACCATACCAACCGCCATTGTGGTAGCAGCCGACGGGCTGGAGATAGGAATCTCCAGCCCGGCGGCCCTTATTGTACCGCTGGCGGTATCATGACCCTGCCTATTGCCATGGTTTCCATGGCGTTCCCAATGCCACGAAAACCATGGTGGTAGGCCCTACCAGTGACAGGGAATTCCTTTCCTGTGACTGGCAGGAGATCCATCCACCCCCCACCAAACACTCCCCAGACACCCCTCACTCCCCCTCCATGCATGCCTCCTCCCTTCTGATCCCCCTTCACGCACACTCGCAGACACGCACCCCGCATAAACACACTCACACAGGCATACACACACTCATTCATGCATGCATCCATACATTCTCACACACATCCGTACACACATTCACACTGACATGCATTCACATTTCCATTCATACGTGCATTCTCACACATGCACACACACACGCAAACAACACTACATACACATTCACACACACAATCACACATTCATGCACACACCCATACACTCACACACAACACCCCTGTCAGAAACCCAACTTACCTGCATCCACGGGGTCTTCCGGCAGCAACGCCCACCTGCAGAACACCGCCAGGCTGTATTATTTGTCATAATACGGCTGGCGGCGGTCTACTGGTGTGAAGCTGCTGGCGGTAGCAGCACCACCTTAACACCATCAGCCAGTATGGCCACAGTCGGGTTTCCGCCCTTCTTGTGGCAAAAATCTGTTTGTGGTCATATTTTGGTGGACGGATGTTAGTTGCGGTGACAGTCTGTTGGCAGCCGTCGCCGCAACGGTAGGTGGCATTTGCCGCCAATCTCATAATGAGTACCTAAATCTTTGAAAATAAACAATTGTCTCTTTGTTGCACACAGTACCTACTATGCTTCAATAATGACGACGAGCAGAGACCTCCGAGGAGGAGATGCGTGGAAAAATAATGTATTCATCGGATTTTCTGGTGCAACACAGATGATGCGTTGTTTCTTTTCATGCTGCAAGGGGCTTGTGTCATTTGTTTGCACGCAGTCTTGGTTCCTCACTGCAACGCAGGGATATTTTGAAGCCGAGGGATGATGTGGGGAAAAATCCTTGACGCGCTGCTTTAATCCGGTAGGAGATGTGTCTAATTTTCTATCGCAAGGCAGGGCTGTGTCGAATTTCCACTCGGAAATTCGGGTTGCGTTGTTCCGGTCGGCTGTGCAACAATTTCTTAGTCGCAATGCAGGCTTTGCGTCAACACCGGCAGATGGTGTGTCAGTTTTGATGCACAAGGAGTTTCCTGAAGAGATTAAGGGCCATATTTATACTTTTTGACGCAAAACTGCGCTAACGCAGTTTTGCGTCAAAAAAATTAGCGCCGGCTAACGCCATTCTGAAGCGCCATGCGGGCGCCGTATTTATTCAATGACGTTAGCCGGCGTTAGCCGCCGGCGCTGCCTGGTGTGCGTGAAAAAAAATGACGTACACCAGGCAGCGCCGGCGTAGGGGATATGGAGCTTGGGTGCCAAAAAATGGGACAAGTCAGGCTGAGGCAAAATTTTCGCCGCAACCCGATTTGCGCCATTTTTTTAGACTCCCAACCCCCATAGAAATGACTCCTGTCTTAGCAAAGTCAGGAATCATGCCCCCTTGCCCAATGGCCATGCCCAGGGGACTTCTGTCCCCTGGGCATGGTCATTGGGCATAGTGGCATGTAGGGGGGCACAAATCAGGCCCCCCTATGCCACAATTATTTAAAAAAAAAAACACTTACCTGAACTTACCTTAATGTCCCTGGGATGGGTCCCTCCATCCTTAGGCGTCCTCCTGGGGTAGGCAAGGGTGACAGGGGGGATCCCTGGGGGCATGGGAGGGCACCTCTGGGCTCCTTCCGAGCCCACAGGTCCCTTAACGCCTGCCCTGACCAGGCGCTGAAAAACGGCGCAAAAGCGGCCGTACGTCATTTTTTTTGACCCGCCCACTCCCGGGTGTGAATTTTGCCCGGGAGTGTAAATACGGCGCACATCCCTCGGAGTCAATTTTTTAGACGGGAACGCCTACCTTGCATATCATTAACGCAAAGTAGGTGTCCACGCTAAAAAATGACGCAAACTCCATGGACTTTGGCGCTAGACGCGTCTAACGCCAAAGTATAAATATGGAGTTAGTTTTGCGTCGGAATTGCGTAAAAAAAAATTACGCAATCCGGCGCAAACAGAGTATAAATATGCCCCATAGGCCCTCATTACAACATTGGCGGTAAATCCCGCTTACTGCCATGCAGAAGACCGCCAACACACCGCGGCGGCGGCGGAATTCTGCTACAGCTATTATGACCCACAGCCCGGAATCCGCCAAAAACCAGACACCCACACAAGTCCGCCACACCAAAGGTTAGTGATAAACTGGCGATAACAAAACCTCCACCGTCACAGCAACAGGAATACGCCCACACTATCACGACCCACGAATCCACAAGGCGGTCTTTCAACCAAGGTATTCCATTGGCGGTACACACCGCTGCGCTCAAAATACACACACATTTACAAAACACAGCTACATTGGACAAATCTAAATACACACACCTGATACACATACACACACGACTCCCACACACTCAATACAATATAAAACACACACCCACATCACCCCCAAACCACTATAACAAAAATTGAGAAAGAAGCCCAGAGAGAGACACCACCAGAAACAACACTAGCATCCACAGGCACACAACACCATTACTCACACAACATCCACGCACCTCAGACAACACACACAAACACATCCCCTCACACATCACAACACACACCACCTCACACATCACCCACACCACACCATGGCACCACAAAGACACCACAGGTTCTCTGAGGAGGAGCTCAGGGTCATGGTGGAGGAAATCGTCCGGGTATAGTCACAGCTATTCGGATCACAGGTGCAGCACACCTCCATAGCTAGGAAGATGGAGCTATGGTGCAGAATCGTAGACAGGGTCAACTCAGTGGGACAGCATCCAAGAACTAGGGATGACATCAGGAAGAGGTGGAACGACCTACGGGGGAAGGTGCGTTCTGTGGTCTCAAGACACCAGATTGCAGTACAGAGGACTGGCGGCAGACCCCCACCTCCTCCCCTACAACTAACAACATGGGAGGAGCAGGTCTTGGCTCTACTGCATCCTGAGGGCCCCGCGGGAGTAGCAGGAGGAATGGACTCTGGTAAATCAAATCTTAACTATTACATCCCACACCCTACCTGCATGCTATCACATACCCCACCCTCACCCCCATCACTCCAACACCTCACAAATGTCCCACTATCACAACCCACACATCCCAACACCAAGCCCTGCATGCAACACCAAAGCATGGACACCCATCACCAAAGCATGTCCACTACAGATACCCACCCAGACCCCAAACCAATTATCACACAAGGTCCTACACAAGAATGCAAGCACTGGAGTACAGGGTCACCCACCCATTGCACACAATGGCACACACAGATGCAATAATCATGCCTTTACACCTCTGCAGGACCCCTACCCAACATCACCAGACAGGAGGTTCCAGACATGTCCACTCCCCCCACAGAACAGGCCCACAGTGATGACAGCAGCTCTGTCCAACTGGATCAAGATGACCAGCCCGGCCCATCTGGGACCTCGGGACATTCGGTTCCCTCGACACTGGCACAAGCCACCAAAGAGCCTCCCCCCTCAGGAAACACCAGCACAGCACCCACCCAGCGGGCCCATCCCTATGTCCCAGGACACGTCAAGCAGCAGTGTGTCCACCACTGCAGGGAACCCAGGCAAACCCACCACCCCAAAAAAATCAGGGACGTGGGGGCAGTGGCAGTGGGCACACGGTTCAGGGGACAGAGGCACAAGAAAACAGGGGAACTGAGAGGACTGGTGTGCGACAGGGGTAGGACAGGCCCAGGGAACCCACTTCCTACAAGGCCCTCTCCAACATCATGGGAGCGTACCATCATTCCCAGGAGACGATGGCAACGGTACTGGCCAACTTACAGGGGACCCAGTGGCTGCAGGGGGAACACTATCTGAGGATTAGGGAGGAACTCAAGTTCATTAACACCACCCTGGTCACCATTGTAGGGGTGCTGAAGGACCTTGTGAACACCAGGAGGGGCACTGGGGCACAACAAGGGGTCCCTGACACTAGCCTGGATGATGAACAGCCCACTACCTCCACCGGTGCTAGTGGACAGGAGGCACTGCCACAGGACCACAACACCACCACTCCACCCCCTGCAGAATGAGAACCACCCTGCACACTGTCCATGAGATCCAGGACAAAGACAGAGAACAATGCCAAGACCCCCGCCAGTAAATTAGACTTCCCTGAATGTCATCCTTCTGTCCCACTTCATCACCCTGTCCATCCATCAACTGTCCTAGCTCCACTTCCTATGCCCCTTTGGACAATGCACCTGTGAAACAAATAGACCGGACTCTGCCATGGACAATCCTCCACCATCACCCCTGCACATTTTACAATCCCCCCCCCCCACTATTTTGCACTGAAATAAACACACTTGAATCACAAAACAAGCTGGAGTCAGTCTGTGCTTTCACAAATGTGTATTTGCAATAACTATGGAATATAGCAATGTTGATTGTATTGTCAACATACCAATGTAACACAGCTCTAGTCCATGAGGTATTATAGCAGAGGCCACACAGTGGGGCTCACATCTGTGAAATGGAAAGGCAAAGTGACAAGTCAAGGTCCATACACTGGGTGAAAGTGCCAGACATATGATAGGTCTAACAATTGCATGAGAGGTGTGAGGCAGTGACATCTTCTTACCTGTGTCTCACTGTAAGTATTGCTGGATAACGTTGTTTCTGTTGTCGATATCCTCTTCTTCTGCCTCCTCTTCTTCACTGTCCACAGGCTCCACAGCTGCCACAAGACCTCCTTCTGGAGCATCCTCCTGCAGAAAAGGCACCTGTCATTGCATAGCCAGGTTGTGCAGCATACAGCAGGCCACGATGATCTGGCACACCTTCTTTGGTGAGTAGTAGAGAGAACCACCTGTCATATGGAGGCACCGGAACCTGGCCTTCAGGAGGCCGAAGGTCCTTTAGATCACTCTCCTAGTTCACCCATGTGCCTCATTGTAGAGTTCCTCTGCCCTTGTCCTGGGATTTCTCACTGGGGTCAGTAGCCATGACAGGTTGGGGTAACCAGAGTCACCTGCAAATGTTGAGGGACAACTGTTAGACACACACTAACCCTTAAGGACAACCCCAGACCCAGCCAACTATTCACAGGGTATAGGGTCCTTGTCCTCACCTATTAGCCACACACAGTGCCTCTGGAGTTGCCCCATCAAATAAGGGATGCTGCTATTCCTCAGAATGTAAGCGTCATGCACTGAGTCAGGAAACTTGGCATTCACATGGGAGATGTACTGGTCGGCCAAACACACCATCTGCACATTCATTGAATGGTAGCTCTTCCGGTTTCTGTACACATGTTCACTCCTGGGGGGGGGTACCAAGGCCACATGTATCCCATCAATGGTACCTATGATGCTGAGGATATGTCCCAGGGCATAGAAGTCACCTTTCACTGTAGGCAAATCCTCCACCTGAGGGAAAACAGTGTAGCTGCGCATGTGTTTAAGCAGGGCAGACAACACTCTGAACAACACGTTTGAGAACATAGGCTGGGACATTTCTGATGCAATGGCCACTGTTGTTTGAAAAGTCCCACTTGCCAGGAAATGGAGTACTGACAGGACCTGCACTAGAGGGGGGATTCCTGTGAGGTGGAGGATTGGGCACACAGTTCATGGATTGTTGCACGATCAAGTCTGTAGGTGACTATTACGTGTCTCTCTTCCATTGTCGAAAGGTCCACCAGCGGTCTATACACCGGAGGATGCCGCCATCTCACCACCTGCCCCAGTGGACGTGCACTACGGAGAAGAACAGCGAGCAGAAAGACAGCCAACACTGAGGTATTACTAAATGTCATTAGCAAACATTTGTAAATCTGCAATGTGCCTGTTACTGTGTGTATGCAAGGCCTAGATAGGTGTGACACAGTTAATATTAATGCCATGTGGCCCCCTGAAATGGCGGCTGCCTGACCTGCAAGGTGGGACAAGGGGATATGAGGTAACTGTGCTGGCGTTCTACACCATCGTGGTAGGTGGTCGAAGACAGCAGCGCAATCCTGCATTGGTTAACATTGGACCCTCTGGGTCTGAGGAGCCAGTGACGATATACGCCGGCGGTGACGGTACACACCGCCGTGAACGTGACCGCCATTTTCTGTCTGTTCACTCACTTGATACCTGACCTTCGACAGGAGAGGACCTACACTGCAAGTGCTGCTGTGACCTCAGTCTGGAAGCGACGATGGCTCATGTGTCTGGGGAAAGGGCCCCTACCTTCACTTCGGAGGAGTTGGAGAAGTTAGTGGATGGGGTCCTCCCCCAGTACACGCTACTCTACGGTCCTCCAGACAAACAGGTGAGTACACTGTTAGCATGCTGTATGGGCAATGCCTGTTTGGAGTGGTGTGGGTGGAAGATACATGGGGGGACTGAGGCCTGAATTTGAGGACAGTGAGTGTATGTGTGTCAGTGCAAGGGTGGGAACGTGGGCCAATGACTGTGACGGTCCGGACGGTTAAAGTTTTTCCTTTTCCCCTGTACTATTCCTCTGGTCAGTGCCCACCAGAACAAGGATAATTGCTTTGCCATCGCCAAGGACGTCCGGACCCTGGGGATCCACCACAGACGGAGCACCCACTGCAGGAAAAGATGGGAGGACATTTGCCGCTGGAGCAAGAAGACGGCGGAGGCCCAGCTGGGGATGACCTCCCAACGTGGGAGGGGTGCCTGTCGCACCATGACCCCCCTGATGTTCCGGATCCTGGCGGTGACGTATCCGGAGTTGGATGGGCGCTCGAGGGCATCACAGCAGTCACAAGGGGATGAGTACCATCACATCCATCTGACTCTGCATGCATTACGAGGTGTCTGGGTGGGGGAGGTGGGCAGTGGGTTACCCTAGGCCAGGGCGAGCTTTGTAGGCAAGGACCCTTTGTGAGGCAGGCTATGTGGCACCCTAACCCCACCAGTGGTAAGAACCATCTACACCTAGTCAGTCTCATGTGACTTCCATGTGTGCAGCAATCGGGCATAGGCCTTGTACCCCATGGGCATGTGATTAATCTAGGAACTCTAAGTGCACGGCGTAGTGCAGAGGGCTGCTGTCTCTGTAGAGTCCGCCAACGGTAGTGGTATTGCATGCACTGAACATGTATTTCTTCTGTCTTTCCCCCACTCTTTTTGTGGTCTCCCTGTTCTTGTGTACAATAGCATCATCAGGCGGAGGAGCAGTTGCACCGGAGCAGGAGGGAGCTGCATTCCACTTGGCCCTGTAGGGCGAGACAACGGAGTCTGAAGCCACCAGGGGGACAGAGGGCGAGGGGAGCTACACGGCGGGGACAGGAGGTGACATCAGCGACGGCGACTCCTCCTCTGATGGGAGCTCCCTTGCGGTGGCAGGCCCCTCTGTGCCCCCCGCATCAACAGGTACAGCCACAAACCCCCCCTACCAGCACCGCCCTCCCAGCAGCCCCTCAGCGTGTGTCCCATGGCCGCTCACCAGGAGGGTGGGCATCTCCTTCGCCCTAGGCACCTCAGGCCCTGCCCCAGTTAGACCCTGCTGCCCTCAGTAAGGAGGCGATTGACCTCCTGAGATCCCTCACTGTTGGGCAATCTACCATTCTGAATGCCATTCAGGTTATTGAGAGGCATTTGCAACAAACAAATGCATACCTGGAGGGCATTCATTCTGGGCAGGCAGCCCAACAGAGAGCATTTCAGGCTCTGGCCTCAGCACTGATGGCAGCCATTGTCCCTGTGTCCAGCCTACCCCTCCAACTTCTCCACCCAGGCACAATCCCCTGTCCCTCAGCCTATCCCAAGCACACCATCAGACCAGCATGCACACACCTCATCACACAAGGGTGGCTCAGGCAAACATAAGCACCACACATCCCACAGGCACTCACACAAGCATCATTCCCATGCAGGAATACCAACATCCACTGCCTCCACTGTGTCCCCCTCCTCCACGTCGTCTTCGTCCCTCCCTGTCTCATCTCCACTCACACCTGCATGCACTACATCTTCAGCCAATACCTCCATCACCAGCACGCCCATCACCACACACCGCTCATGTGCACTCACCACCCCACTACCATTCACACATTCCCTGTGTCCTCTCCCAGTGTGTCTGTGAGCCCTCCTCCCAATGTACACAAACGCAGGCACACACCCACCCAACAGCCATCCACCTCGCAACAGCCTACTGCCCATGCACCTTCACCCAAATTCAGCAATCATACACCTCCTACAACCACTACCTCTTCCCCCACTCCCAAACCCACTCCATTAACCCGTCCCAGTGTGTCTAAAAACTTTTCCTGGCTAACATTGACCTCTTCCATACACCTCCCCCCGTCCGTCCCCTAGGGCAAGGCTTTCCAGGTCCCAAACCATCACCTCAACCACCACATCACTGAGCACAGTGGTCCCAGCAACAGCGGGCTTTTGGAGTGTGCCAAGCTTCAGGGCAGCCAGTGTGCCACGGAGCGAGGGCAAGGACATTCCGCCACCTGTGAAAGTAAAAAAGTTGCGCACATCCCAGTGGGAGAAGGTGAAAACACCTGCCACCAAGGGCTCAGGGAAAACAAAAGGGGATAGGTGCAAGACAGCTGCGCCACCATCCGAGGTGGGGAAGGACCAGAAAATCAAGGGCAGGTCAGGAGAGGGCATGGTGGCACCGACTATGGGACCAGTGTCACACCTTCTGTCCATGTCGACGCCAAATGGTACGGCAGAGAAGACCGCCACCTGCACCGCTACCTGCACCACCACATGCACCGCCACCACCACTGCAGTCACTGAGCCCGCCACCAGCACCGCCGCCACAGAGCCTGCCACCAGCACCGCCACCACAGAGCCCGCCACCAGCACCGCCGCCACAGAGTCCGCCACCAGCACCGCCACCACAGAGTCCGCCGCCAGCACCGATGCCACAGAGGCCGCCGCAAGCACTGCTGCCACAGAGGTCACCGCAAGCACCGCTGCCACAGAGTCTGCCGCCAGCACCGATGCCTCAGAGGCCGCCGCCAGCACCGCCGCTACTGACACCGCCGCAAGCACCGCCAGAGGCCCGGCGACATCCTGAGCTAGTGGCACCACCGCAGACATGGCTGCCATCCCCAGTGGTCAGTCAACCGAGCCTGGTGGTCAGTTTCAGGAGCCTGGGCAGCTTCCATGATGCAACACCTTCAGTGGAGAAAGGCATCCACTACCTCAGTCCTTGGCAGGATGAAGCACTCTGGGCACCAAGCCCCCTCCAGAACCAGTGGAGAAAGGCATCCACTACCTCTGTCCTTGGCAGGATTAAGCACTCTGGGCACAAAGCCCCCTCCAGAACCAGTGGAGTATCAGATCTACTACCTCAGTCCTTGGCAGGATGAAGCACTCTGGGCACAAAGCCCCCTCCGGAACCAGTGGAGTATCACATCCACTACCTCAGTCCTTGGAAAGATGAAGCACTCTGGGTACAAAGCCCCCTCCAGAACCAGTGGAGAAAGGCATCCACTACCTTAGTCCTTGGCAGGATGAAGCACTCTGCGCACAACGCCCCCTCCAGAACCAGTGAAGAAAGACATCCACTACCTCAGTCCTTGGCAGGATGAAGCACTCTGGGCACAAAGCCCTCTCCAGAACCAGTGGAGTATCACATCCACTACCTCTGTCCTTGGCAGGAAGAAGCACTCTGGGCGCAAAGCCCCCTCCAGAACCAGTGGAGTATTGCATCCACTACCTCAGTCCTTGGCAGGATAAAGCACTCTGGGCACAAAGCCCACCCCAGAACCAGTGGAGAAAGGCATCCACCTGAGTGACTGTGGCTTTGCACTCCCCAGGATAAAGCAGTGGGCAAACCACCCACTGGAGAGACTTGAGAGACTGTGGCTTTGCACTCCCCAGGATAGAGCAGTGGGCAACCCACCTACTGGAGAGACTTGAGAGACTGTGGCTTTGCACTCCCCAGGATAAAGCAGTGGGCAAACCACCCACTGGAGAGACTTGAGAGACTGTTGAAGAACCAGAACCTTATGGGCCTGGCGGCGCAGGGTACGCCTGAAATCTCCTTGGATTCACCTGCCTCAACTAACAGAGACACGGGACACTCTGTCAGGCGTAAAAGATCAGATTTTATTAGCTGCAGCTAGTACAGTTGTCCAAGAAGTACACAAGGTATGTTCTCAGGAGACTGCCACTTTACTTTGTGGCGCACAATCTTATATACCGTATAAAAACCATTTATTAACTACATACACTCCCAGAACACATAGAAAGGAGCCAGTAAGAATAATGTAAAGATAGAACAGAGCCAATAGAAATGTCGGAAAACAAGACAGAACAAAGTATCAAGTGACTTAAGGTTGCCTCCCCTCCAGCTGTGTTTGTCACCCCTCCCTTGAACTAATTCATTAACCGATCCACAACGAAGTTGCATGTGGTGCGATAAGTTTGTGTGCGTTTGGAGGACAGTTGTGAAATGAGAGAATACTAGCAAAGGACAGCGAAGGCCAGACGATAAGATAAGATCGGCGGAGAATAGTGTGAGCCTACAGATAGTTGAAACAAGGATTAGAAAACCAGACAGGGATTAGTGTACTCGGTCAGACCTTAATACCAGCCTTGTAAAGATAGAGGCAGAAGGCTGTTTTGAACACCATGTTGCAGAATAAGCAGAAAAGGCAGAATGGACTTCGTTCGCTGTGCTGCCTGAGTGAAGGCAACATAAAATGGCGGCGGGCCACAAAATGGCGGGTCGATACGATCGTATTAAAAATCGAATTTCCTCAGACCCTCCTTTTGCCAGAACTCAGGCAAGATACACAAACTCATGTTAATCTGAGTCGATGTCTATGGCCATGAGGTCATCAAGCTGTTGCTGTACCATCATTTTGATCTTCTCTGCTCTTTGTGACTTGGGTTTGGGAATACATGCAGTAGCACATAGGTTGCAGATGGCAGGACCGCAGTGCATACAAAGACAACAAGAGAATATAAAAGCTAAAATTACTCCAAAGAATGTCAATACCTTCCAACCCCATTTGGACAGTAATCCCCAAAACCACTCTGAAAAGGACCAATCTCCTTCGTCCTGATGAATCGACTCGGAGATTATGTGTAACTTAGAGATAGCTTGGTATACTGTCGGAGCGTCATTAGGTATGAAAATACAGCAACTTGATCCGATCAATTTGCATACTCCACCACGGTCCGCAAGAACAAAGTCTAAGGCAACACGGTTCTGCAAGGTCATAAGACGATCAGCCTGTAGTTCAGCTGTAATGTTACTTAAAGCTCCTACAGTGATGTCTATGGTGGTTTCTACGACACAAACCAATTGCCTTATATTTCTGCTGTTGGCCATTGGACCCCAGAAGGGAAGAAATCCTTTGAGGAAATCTCCTCCCTCTTGTCCTGCTGTGTCTTTCGAATCCACAATCCCTCTGCCATATCTATTTTTATGATGGTTCGCAGGAGCGGTGTATGTAGGGGGAAGAAGAAAGGCTATATAACAAGTACCAGAGAAATCAGCTGGCAACCATGTATAAGCCCTATCGTGGCAAACGAAGTATGTACCTTGAGATGGTACTAATGGCGGTGAATTCAGGGCTGAATAAACATATGTATGGGAACATAAACTTTCTCTTTGTCCGGTGTTTGGAGTTCTACCATTTATTTGCAGACAGAAATTTCCTTGTTGGGGTATGACCCGTATCGGAGGAGATTTTCCTTGCTTAACCTTATCATTGAGGCTGGAAATGTAATCAGTTATGTTCCAATTGGTATATGCTTTTCTTTCATCTATGGAAGCTTCACTTTTTTCCATGATTTTAGCCATAGCTACCATTCCCTTTATCAATAAACTATGACTGAAATCTGAACCAACACTATGTGAACTGACAGGTTGTTTAATTTTACTTTGATATGCATTATTGAAAATGACAAAATAAGCCCAAGCGGAACCTTCATAGGAGAATGGAAGAACTAAATATGGCATTCCTTTTTCTACCGTATGTGGTATGAGTCCACACACCCAACAGTCAGTTGTATTGATCACTAACTGATGTTGATGTAACAACTGGACGAAGGAATTGTTAAAGTATTCAGTTCTTCTGATGAGTTCATGCTGGGGAAGAGTGTGAAATAGGTGCGGAGAGATAGTAGAAGAAGATGTAGAGGTAGGAGAAGAGACAACTTTTTGCTGCAGAGTAATAATGATCCAGTTTACAGATGCCAAAAGAATACACGACAATATAATGATGCATAGAGCAATACTACAACGACTATATATTTCTTTACAATTATTCTTTACATTTTTACTTTCTCTTTTATCTAATGTAGCCTCCATCTTTCTAAGTGGATGCTCACGGCAATCTTCCTCAATCACTGTAGTCACGATTATCTACCGTCCTATGACACTGTGAGGTCCTGCAGGCCTATTGCCACTTACTCAGGTCGTAACTAAGACTCCTACCGTGACCCTGCAACCGGGATAGAGTACTACATAGGAGAGAAATTTACAAGTTCTTTGGTCTTGGTCTCAAATTATAGCGTTCCTGTCCAGAGGCAGTCTGGTTTTGAAACAATGTTCCTGGATTTGTCGTGTTCAAGCGACGATGCGATGGTATTGCTTCTTGAAGGATGTCGTCGTCCTCTTTCTCAGAAAGTGTTCCAATTAGACGCGCATCACTGAATGGTACAAATTGCGGAACTTTCTCACTTTCAGAGTCACTGATGCCTCTACGGACCCACTGATCGAAAGGCAAGGGCAAAGGCACTTTCTTGCAGTGCACGGCATGCACCCAGTTTTTCTTTCCTTCGACTTTAACTGCTGTTCTTGTGGTCAAAAGAACCAGGCGTGGCTCTCTCCATCTGGGCTCCAAATTTCTCTGTCGTTGGAAATTTTTCGTGCAGACCCAGTCACCTGGTCGGATGGAATGACCTGGGTCTGTGGAAGCCTCTGGTAGAGCACTCTGAACCTGTTGATGAAGAACACGCAATTTAGTTGTAAGGTCATGCAAGTAGTCAATCAACATCGGGTATGGCAAGTCTGAGTATTTCTTAGGGCGAGGAACTCCCCATACATTAGCTGGCGACCAAATATCACTTCGTAAGGGCTAAGCCCCAAACAAGAGTGTACTGCTGTTCTGGTGGACAGAAGAGCCAATGGTAAAGCATCAGGCCAATTAAGTCCTGTGCTAGCTTGCACCTTAGCAATTTTAAGCTTCAAGGTTCCATTGTAGCATTCTACTAAACCAGCCGACTGTGGGTGATTCGCCGCGTGGAACTTCTGTTTTATGCCAAGACCTGCACAAACTTTTTGCATGACTTGACCCACAAATTCGCTCCCATTGTCACTCCAGACAATGCGCGGCAAACCAAACCTAGGGAAGAATTCTTTCAAAAGTATTTTGGCAGTTGATAAAGCAGTATTGTCCTTCAGAGGGTAGGCTTCTACCCATCTAGAAAAAGCACATACTACCACCAGAACATATTTGAGGTTGTTGCATCGTTCCATGTGAATATAATCGATCTGCAACACCTCAAATGGATATGTTGGAGGAGCAAAATGACCTGCTGGAGTTGGGGTTCCCTTTCCCGGATTGTACATCAAGCAAACAATACAATGTTTTACTACATTATTTGCACACTTTGGGATCCCCTCATTTTGCCACACTGGAGCCAGAAGTTTACATATTCCTTTTGCACTTAGGTGAGCTGGACCATGTGCCATAGTAACTACAGGTAGTACATAAGCATCTGGTAACAGCCAACGTTGATGTTCTGATAATTCAACCCAACATCCCATCTCATCTAACATTCCTGTACTTTCCTTCCACTTTCTCAACTCATTCTCCGTAGCCTCTCCTTGAATTGATTTCACACTCTCTACTGTATCTTCACACATTCCCTTTTCTCTTACGCAGTTTGCGGGACCTGCAACATACATTCGACTTGTGTTGTCTCTGGCTGTCTTTTTCGCTACCTCATCTGCAAATGCATTTCCTCGACCAACATCGTCCACAATCTTTTTGTGTGCACTACACTTCACAATCGCTATCTGAGTAGGCATTGTAAGTGACTCAAGAAGTTCAGTCACTAATTGACCATGTTGTATCTTAGTACCATGGGAAGTAAAGAATCCTCTTTCCTTCCATAAACGCCCAAAGTTAAACGCTACACCAAAAGCGTATTGGCTATCAGTGTACACGTTTACTCTTTTTCCTTTGGATAACACACAAGCTCTAGTTAAGGCTATCAATTCAGCTGCCTGAGCTGAATTATGTCTAATGCGTGCTGTCTCCACAATCGTATGCAAAGTAGTAATAGCGTAGGCTGAAACTGTATCTCCATTCGGGAGCTTGAAACAAGAACCATCTACCCATAGTGTTCCATCTGGATTCACTAATGGCGTGTCTTTTAGGTCAATTCTACCCTTAGTCTCTTCTTCAGTACGGAGAAAACAATCATGCTGTTCAGAGACATCTCTCTCTTCTGGAAGAGGCAACAAAGTAGCTGGATTCAGGATATTACATCGTTTGATGTGTATGTGACTAGCCAAAAGCGTCAGCTCATATCCGGACAACCGAGCACTCGTAAGATGCTGCGTTTTTGTCCTATTTAGTAAAGTATCCACTGCATGTGGCACCATAACAATGAGAGTATTATCTAGCACTACTCCAGCAGACTGTCGAATAGAAATTGCTGCTGCCGCTGTCGCCTTAAGACAACTAGGCAATGCTTTAGCTACTGGATCTAACGTAGCTGAGAAATATGCGCATGGTCGCTGTTGATCTCCAAAACGCTGCGTTAAGACTGACAATGCACAACCCTCTCTTTCGTGGACATAGAGCGTAAAGGGCTTACTGTAATCAGGAGTACCCAATACAGGAGCAGAACACAAAGCAATACGCAAATCAGTAAAACTCTTCTGACATTCGTCAGTCCACGGAAGAGGCTGAGGCGTATCTTTTAAAGTTAGCGCCAACAGCGGTTTAGCCAATAAAGCAATAACTGAAAACCAAGTCGCTGTAGAAGGTATCATCGTCAACAGAGCAGTGATATCTGGGACTACAGGAAACTGCGGTACGACAATCTTGTTTACCTCCCGAAGATCAATTACAAAACGATAAACAGGAGGCTGAGAAGGATCAGTGCGTTTAAGAACCGGAAGAATAGGACTGTTACATGTATTTCCTCTCGTTTCCTCAACCACACCCTTCTGAATCAAATCATGGACAATTTCCAGAAGTGCTTTCTCACCTTCAGTAGAGATTCTGTATTGCGGAATACGTGGCATTTCAGCATTGGGCTTAAGAGTAACAACATAAGGTGGGATCTCAAGACAACCAACGTCATTCGGACCCGTAGCCCAAAGCGTTTCGGGAAGAGAAAGCAATTCAGGTGGGAATTGATCTTTTGATAAGTACATTGGACTAGTCATTTTCTGTCCTAGAGTGAGGTATACACCAGAAGGTGAACAATATATCGTAGCATGCATTCTTTTTAATAGATCTAAACCCAACAGATTTTCACCACAACCATTCGTCAGAAGAAGCGGAGCTTCTAAATCATAAGGGCCTATTGAAACAGGCAAAGGGCAAGAAACTGGATTGCGAACAGGGGCGCCAGAAAATCCTACAGATACATTCGTTAAGCCAGACAAAGGTGCGCCAGGGAGTTTAGAATGAATGATAGAGCTTCTCATGGCACCAGTATCTAAAAGAAATGGCTCTGAAACACCCATTGTAGTGACATTAACATAAGGTCCATTCTGATCCACTGGAATTGACGTAACCCCCTTACTTTGTCCATGGCTGTCCTATTCAAAATGAAGACTTTCATTCCCTCCTTCAATATACTGATCCTCACTGTAATACTGTGTAGACCTAACATTTTGCTGGTCAAAGTAATTTCCGGAATTTGGAGGAACAAAAGAACGCTGCTCTTGGGTTAACACACCTCGACCTCTACCTCTATTTGCTGACTGAAGACCACCACGACCTCGTGAAGCAGATGTTGCTCCATTACGCTGCAACAATGCCGGACAACTGTTCTTAAAATGACCTTCTTCCCTACAATAAGCACATTGATTGGGACCTAGCAAAGGTCTTGGAATGAATGGTTCAGGCTTTTGATACAACCTCTGAAACTGCGGAGGCTGTTGAAACTGAGGCTGAACATAACGAGGAGGATAAGCCTGTTGCAAGAGAACTTTAGTTTTTAATTCTTTCGTCTTTTTCACTTGTTTTTCCCTTTCTTCTTTGTCTCTATTTTCATAATATTGTGCAGTAGCCAATATCTGGGCGGAAGAAGAAACTGCCCATGAACTCTCGGAGTCTTTTAGCTTGTGTGATAGTTCAGGAAGCAAGTTATATACGAACTTATCCACAAATAATCGCTGTCCCCCTTCTGTAGCCATATCTTGACCACTGTGATCAATGAATGTCTCCTCGAATCGGGTAAAGAAATCGGAAACACTTTCATCTTTCTTTTGTTTACATGCTGCTAGCTTATCCCAATTAACTCTCAAAGCAGGCATCATTGTTTTCATTAATGTAATAATCCTACCAGGGAGTTCTGAGATCAAAGCGTCGGGCTTTGCACCACCTACTTGACCTCTATCTGCGGCAATAATAGCGTTCCAATCGCCGCCTAATTCTTGAGCGTGATCCTCTCTACGAATTTTAGCCCATATTGTCTGTGGAACTACATTTCCCATCAACATGTCAATATCTGCTAGATTCATAGTACATGCATCAACTGTTTGCGACAACTCTTTATAGTAACCAGCAGGATTTTTGCGTGGATCTGGTAGTGACTGTTTAAGTGCTAAAACTTCAGACCTTTTCCAGGGGACATGTATCCATATGCGCTGAAAATGCGCAGGAATAGCTGGATTAGTACCTGCTGCTGCAACTTCTTCCTTCCATATTGGAGAAACCTCTCTCATGGGATAGTTTTTCAGTGCTGTCCTAACTGAAGGATCAGAATCAGGAAAAGTCTGTGAGAACAATAGGGATCTGAAAGAAATAAGTGTTCTGACAGCGTTTTCAACCTTAGGACCCACAATAAGTCCTTTGTCAAAGTCAGCCTGAACATCTAACAGATCCTGTGGGACCGAACCCAAATTCATATCCTCCCATTCTTTAGCGAGAGTATCGCACATAACTTTAAAAACATATCTCTGCGTAGGTGCATTCCATTGCAGAAAGGTGGACATAATATCAGACGTACTATATTGGGGACCCTTCTTGATCCATCTACAAGCAAGTGAGTCCAATTTTTCTCGCTCTTCGGAGTCTGGGAATTGACTACGAGACTGTCTTCGAGAAAAAGCTGGAGACACATTTAAAGCTTCAAAGAAAGGTGATAAGAGACCAGAGACAGTATCTGCAAATCGCTTACGCATAGATGGAGAATTTGACATAAGGATAGGGGACAAGGTATTAGGTGAATTAACTAAAGGAGCATTAGGAATTGCCAAAGGAGCAGAAGGCAAAGGAGTTAAAGGCAAAGCTGGCATAGGCAATACTTGAGGAGGCAAATGTGGAAAAGCTGGAGCAGGCGGAAGCACAACTGGCAGCTGAACAGGCTGTAACATCGGGGGTGCATTAGCACCTTGTACATAGGGCGGAGGCAATTTCTATAAGTGGGACATTAAGGGATCTTCCTCAAAATCTTTTCTCTTATCAAGGGAAGAGATAGGCAACGTCGGATAGCATTTATCTATTGCCATTCGATGCTGTCTGTCTGAAATTTCCATTGCATTATCTATTTCATCATCTTTGAATTGCTGAGCAGCCTGTATAATCGTCATTCCCTGTGTTTTCCTATCTCGTTTCGCTTGTTTAATTTCTCTCTGTTTGGCTTCCTTACGCCAAAGGCGAAAAGAGTCAAACATTGCCGGCCGGGCTTTTCTTTTAAATAACCTTGCTTCTAAATTATCTAGCACATCAGTTTCGAAACTACCATTTTCTGGCCATTTTAAAACACCATCTTTCTTTGTATATCGGGTCCATGTCTTATTAAAGGCAATAGGACCAACACCATGTTTAGAATAGAGCTCATATGTGGGAGTTCCAACCGAAGGAATCGGACAGGAGTCCTCAAGCTGGGAGTCCCTATTACAACCAAAGCAACAAAGTTTTCCAAACTTAGTCAGACCAGACATCTCACGATTTTTACTGGCTGTTCACAAACATCAAGGGGGTAAAACTTTCAGTTTACACAGCACAAATGCACTTACCCCTCGGCTTTGGCCACTGCAATGGCCAAATCTAAGGACCTAAGGACAAAACAAAGACCAAAATTTTGTGGGCGCGACCCACCAAATACTTAACTAAGGATGTCTTCTTACACCAACAGAGGCCCGTCTATCGTCTCGCTTTACCATACATCATCAAAGAAAGGGCCAAGGCAGGGCGGCAGTCAGGGCAGCAGTCGTCAGTAGCCGTCAGGAAGGAGTAACCGCGCTGAAAAAGACCTTCGGACCACTTCGACATACAGGGGTCGCTTGACGTGGCTCGCGATTCCTCCAGAATTTTCTTGCGGGGTTCCTCACGACCTTCAGGCAGAACCGGTACCGCTGAAGCCGCCCCACGTTGGGCGCCAGTTGAAGAACCAGAACCTTATGGGCCTGGCGGCGCAGGGTACGCCTGAAATCTCCTTGGATTCACCTGCCTCAACTAACAGAGACACGGGACACTCTGTCAGGCGTAAAAGATCAGATTTTATTAGCTGCAGCTAGTACAGTTGTCCAAGAAGTACACAAGGTATGTTCTCAGGAGACTGCCACTTTACTTTGTGGCGCACAATCTTATATACCGTATAAAAACCATTTATTAACTACATACACTCCCAGAACACATAGAAAGGAGCCAGTAAGAATAATGTAAAGATAGAACAGAGCCAATAGAAATGTCGGAAAACAAGACAGAACAAAGTATCAAGTGACTTAAGGTTGCCTCCCCTCCAGCTGTGTTTGTCACCCCTCCCTTGAACTAATTCATTAACCGATCCACAACGAAGTTGCATGTGGTGCGATAAGTTTGTGTGCGTTTGGAGAACAGTTGTGAAATGAGAGAATACTAGCAAAGGACAGCGAAGGCCAGACGATAAGATAAGATCGGCGGAGAATAGTGTGAGCCTACAGATAGTTGAAACAAGGATTAGAAAACCAGACAGGGATTAGTGTACTCGGTCAGACCTTAATACCAGCCTTGTAAAGATAGAGGCAGAAGGCTGTTTTGAACACCATGTTGCAGAATAAGCAGAAAAGGCAGAATGGACTTCGTTCGCTGTGCTGCCTGAGTGAAGGCAACATAAAATGGCGGCGGGCCACAAAATGGCGGGTCGATACGATCGTATTAAAAATCGAATTTCCTCACTGTGGTTTTGCACTCCCCAGGATAAAGCAGTGGGCAAACCACCCACTGAAGAGACTTGAGAGACTGTGGCTTTGCACTCCCCAGAATAAAGCAGTGGGCATGGAGCCCCCTTGTGGAGCAGTGGCGTTGTGCACTCATCTGGCTGGTGTGCCCCCCCTTCCCTTCCCCCTTCCGTTCCCCCTGATGTGCCTGTTTCATTTCGATCTGATGCCCCTGCAGTGTTCTCTCCGTTTGAAGTCTGGTATCGAGTGTTGGCCACGCCCATACATTTTGGGCCCAGTGGTCCACGGAGAATTATTGGTGCACTATCCGGACTTGTGTAGTTGGTGTACATAATTGTATATACTGTATTTCGATTTTTTACTTCTGTTTTTTTCATGATTAAAATCGTTCAACTCATTTCCTTTTGTCCCTGCGTTCTTGAAGGGGGGGTAGAGGGGTGTATATGTAATGTTGCAGCATGTATTTGTGTGTATGGTGTTGTGGGTGAGGGTGGGGGTGGGGGTGTTGCGTGTTGTGTGTGTGTGTCACTCTCGTTTCCCTCCCCTGTGTTGTAGGTGCAGTACTCACCGTGGTCGTCGCCGCCGTCTTTTTTGCTTCTGATAGAGGAGCAGGAATACCATTGCAGGGAGTATTTGGAGTTCTGGCTCCATGGCGTCCTGGTTCCTCTTGGGGTGTGGAGAGGTGAGTGTTTTCCCTTCCAAGCCCTGTTTCCGCCGTGTTTTTGTTCACGTTGGTTCGGCCCCGGAAAAGGTGGCGGATTGGCCTTTTATAATAGTGTGGGCGGTACATTGTCTTCCGCCTGTCTGTTGGCGGTGACCTCTGCGCTGTTTGTTTGTACCACCGTGGTCGTCGGAGTGTTAAAGTGGCTGTCTATGATGGCGGTTTCCGCCACGGTCGTGATTCCATTTTTTTTTTCGCCGGCCTGTTGGCGGTATTACCGCCGCTTTAACACCTACCGCTAGGGTTGTAATGAGGGCCTAAGTCTTTTTGGCCCTGAGACTTCAGAAAACAGGAGGCAAGCTCAATCCAAGCCATTGGTGAGCACTTTTGGGGAAGGCAGAGTCCTTCTCATAAACGTCAGGGGCCAGCAGGGCAGCAGGGCAACAGCAGGGCAGCAGTTCTTCTCAGCAGGCAGTTTCCCTTGACAGGATGCAGGTGTAGGTCCAGAAGAGTCTGAGTTGCTGGGGTCAGAGATCCAGTTTATAAACCCAAAAATGCCTTTGAAGTGGGGGAGACTTCAAAGGGTGGTTTTGAAGTGCACAAGTTCCCCTTTCAATGCAGTCCTGTCTGCCACGGTCTCAGCAGGGGGTTTGGTAGTCCATTGTGTGAGGGCAGGCCACTAGCCTTTGAAATGTAAGTGTCAGGCCCTTCACCCTTCCAGCCCAGGAAGGCACATTCAATATGCAAATGAATGCAAATGTGACTGAGTGATCTGTGTTTGTGGTTGTCTGTGTGAAATGCACAAGGGAGCTGTCAACCAGCCCAGCCCAGATGTTGATTGGAGATATGGTGTAAGGCACAGAGGGTTTTTAAGTGCAGAGAAATGCTCACTTTCTAAAAGTGTCATTTCTAAAATAGTAATATAAAATCCAACGTCACCAATAAGCAGAACTTTTTTTTACCATTCTGGTCATCGTAAATATGACTTAGTTACTCCTTTCAGATCAGAATCTACCTTTCAAAAGGTATGTGACGGCGGACCTAATCCTAGTCTATGAAGGGAGCAGGCTTCACAGTAGCAGAAAACAAATTTTGGAGTTTTTCAGTACCAGGACATTTAAAACACATGTGTACTTGTCCTGCCTTTTACCTACATAGCACCCTGTCCTATGGGTCGCCTAGGGCTAACTTAGGGGTGGCTTATATGAATTAAAAGGATAGATTAAGGATTGGCAAGTATTTTTAAATGCCAAGTCAAAGTGGCAGTGAAACTGCACACACAAGCCTTGCAATGGCAGACCCGAGACATGGTTAAGGGGCTACTTATGTGGGTGGCACAATAAGTGCTGCAGGCCCACTAGTAGCATTTAATTTACAGGCCCTACATCAAATATGCCAATTGGGTATGAATCAATGTTACTATGTTTAAGGGAGAGATCATATGCACGTTAGCACTGTTTAGCTAATGTACATATGATCTCTCCCCTAAACATATGGTAAAGTGCGCAGAGTCCTAAAGCCAGCAACAATAAGGTCAGCAAACGAAGAGGAGGAAGGCAAAAGGTTTCGGGGAGACCCCCCAGAGAGGCCATTTCCAACACAGGTACTTTGTGTAAAAACAACGTTTCTGTTGTTTTCTATATAGTAAGAACCTATTGTTTTAAAAATTCATGACTTTACTTGTGTATGTCGGATTTTTGTAATTTTGGTCTTGTTTGATTTAGATAAATATTGCCTATTTTTCTAAACTGGTGTGGTGTTCATTTTGTAGTGTTTACACTGTATTTCTGTGTGTTTGGTACAAATACTATAGAAATTGCCTTTGAGACAAGACTGACTGCTTGTGGCGAGCTACCAAGGGGGTGAGCAGGGGTAATCTAAGTGTGTATCTCCAATGCCCTGACTAGAGTGAGTGTCCCTGCTTGGACTTGGAGTACAGACTGACTGCCAACCAGACATCCAATTTCTAACAAGGAGTAATTTATATTTTCCTGATTTGGATCAAGCAACTTCACTGCAATTTTTGAGGGAATTAAGGTATGAGTAAAATGTATAGGAAATCTGAGATTTAAACGTAGGCTTGAAAATAATCCACAGAATTTAAAATGGCAAAGATTTTAGATTTCAGCTGTTGCACCAGGCTATATCTGCAAGCTCACCCCAAATTTGTATTTTCCTTTATCTTCCATTGCTATTTGTTTCAGCATTTTAGGAATATGTGCTCTTTTATGTGCTCTTTTTCCTTGCTAATCAGTGGCAAAGTGCTTGTGCTCTCACTTGCTAACATGATAAATCTGGCCTTCATTTGATTGGTATGATTAATTCCCCCGTAAATGATACTACATGTACCCAGGGCCTGTGAATTAAATGCTAGTATGGGGGTGTCAAGCTTATTGTGAACCCCACAAAGGAAGTCTTGCAAAACAGGTTTCAGGACTACCACGACACCCTGTAGAATAGTTTTAAACAGTCATTTCAACCTGGCAAACTAAACCTTTTTCCAGGCCTAAACCTTCTTTTATACCACTTATAAGCCATGCCTAATGTAGGCCCTGAAGGCTCAAAGTGCAGGGTGCCTGATACTTAAAAAGTACAACATGTGCCTTTAAGTTTTACGTGATCTGGCAGAGAAAGCCCCCTAAAGTCATTTTTCACTGATGGAAGGCTACCTCTCCTGAAGATTAACAATGGGTTGCCTTACTACATTTAATAAGTGATAAATTCATCTTGGGACCAAATCGAGATATGCTGTTTACAATCAAATGAATTGTAATGTAAAATCCTCTCTAATGGTAAAGTTGGACTTTAAGTTGCAATTTTAAAAATGCTACTTTTTGAAAGTTGCCATTTTTCTGCCTAAACCAACTGTGCCCTTCTGCCATTAACTGGGTCACATGACTGTGAATGTATCTCCTGTTGTGGCTGTATACTGTTTCTAGACAGTGAGACAAAGGAAACCTAGGTATGAGGGGAGAGGGTCTTCCTGACAGAATGGCTGGGAAGGAGTTGTGCCCTGCCCTGATTACACCAAGGGACCTGCCTGCAGCACACACAAGGGAACCTGACGAAAGGCTTGGTCTTGCCCCTGTCACCCCCGACAGTTTGGAGCCAGGATCAAGGAAAGGGGAAGAACTGACCACAACCAGCTTTGAGGGTAGGCAAGAGAATTCTCCCAGCAGCTGTAAAGGTGGGACCTTCAGAACCTCTCATCTGACCACTCCTGGACGTGTGGAAGAAGACTGAAGAAGGAAGATTGGAACTACTTGTCTTGAAATCAGGCTCCCGAAAAGTGCCTTCATGGGTCAGTTGTCTCACCTGCTTCAGCTACAGGGACACAACAAGTTTCTAGAGTCCTCCTTGTGATTGTGTAGCCGGCCAGCATGAACTGGGACTGCCTAAGCCCTATGTCTGGCCTCTGCTGGAGTGAGTCCTGATCCCCTAGAGATGCCTCCAGGCCCTTGACCCCTCCCTAGCATATGATAGTTCTTTTCCTCAAGAAAAGGTGAAGAAAAAGAGGTTTAGGGCTTCTCACAACCACAAAATAACCTCTTTGTGCTAAGAATCAATTCCCTGCAATGACCACCAAAGCAAGGCTCCAGCGACAATGGTTCTGCGAGCTACTGCAGCGACCGTCCACATTGCCTGACCTGCTCCTTGTGCCGGCCACCTCCTCCCGCTGAAAACCCCCATAATGCGAGCCTCACTTTTCACATGGACTTGAAATGGTAACTCTTCAAAGGGAGAAACCTGGTTCCTGCAACTGACACTCACTCCATAGCGGTCCATCTAAACTTATGTTTTTCTCCCAGTCCAGCGCAGTCAGATAACTGTGAGTGGCACTTTGTGCTTCTTGTCGCTACTTTCAATTACATATTTAAAAACTCATATCTCTGATTCTACTGATTGGATATTTGTTGTTGTGATGTCACTAAATCATTAAATTTGATTCTATTTTTGTCAATTGGTTGGGGATTTTTTGTTTTGTGTTTTCACTTTATCACTGTTTGAGTGCTCCATAAACACTTTACACACTGCTTCTAAGTTAAGCTTGACTGCTTTGTACAACGTTACCAGAGGGGTAAGCCCAGGTTTACTTAGTAATATTAGCGGTTCATACTGTGTTTATTATTTGATTCCAGCCCTCTTAACTAATAACCCATTTTCTTATGTAAATCATATTGCTGGAGTTGGGAAGAATAGGTGTTGTAACAAAAAACATCATGACCAGGTGAGCTATTAGAAGCAATACAGCAATTGCTCCAAAGACCAGAATATATGAAACCAAGACATCATTCTACAAGGTGTCAAGAGAAAGAAATTGAGAAGAATGTTTCAGGCAGTAACAGATTAGAAAAAAATAGAAGAGCATTGTAGAAAGCTGGCTCTTTAAATGATATATCAAAATGAGATATACCATGAAAAAAGTCCAGGGGTTGTCTTGCTAGTGGACAGGAGATTGCTCTGGCAATCCCAAGGTGCTCTTTTAGGGGATGATGTGGTTGAGCAGCCTTAGGCCAATCAGAGAGGAGTGTGACACATATTCAAATACACACACAGTCAATAAATGAGACACACAATCAAGAAGGAGATCAACACCAATTTACAAAAATAACAAGTATCTTTATATATATTTTGCCAAAATCAGTGTAATCAGGCAAGTACATTTTGCAAGAAAAATCCTTACAGTCATGAAAAGTCGACACAGTGCAATTTCTAAAAAGCTGCAATGTTATCTTATGAGGAAAAACAAAGGCTGCAAAACAGGTGCAATACAGCGACTTTTTAGGCCAACCTACTGGACTTTAGGTATGTATTGGGCAAGAGTCAGGACCACACCAACAGGTGACACTGGGGCAGCCGGGTGTATAGGTGTAGTACAACATTGGGTGCCTAATGCTACTTATTAGAGATCGGTCCATATGAAAAGATGCTGCCGGTGAGGACTTGGAATCTAGTTGGAGGAACCAATAACCGGGTTTCTGCTCTTGAAATGTCCAGGGATGGGGGGACACCTCAGGTCTTCCTCCCCACATGGCAGGTGTAACAGGTGCAGAGGTGGTTTGAGGCTTTGGGTTTTCTTCACCAGAGCACTTGTGGTTGAGGGTGCCTGCGTGCAGTCCTGCAGAGATGAAGGTGGGCTTCATCTCTGGAGGGTTGTGGAACCATGCTGGCACTGTTGGTCCACTTCAAATTGGGCTGTGCAGCACGGATGCAATGGTGCTTTCAGGTGTCAGGTTTTCAGCAGTCCAGAGTCCTCGCAGTTTGTCTTGGGGTGACAGCAAGATTCAGGGAAGCAACCCCCTTGCTCCACAGAAGTTCCTGGGTCTTTGCTGAAGTTAGGCAGGCCTCCTAGGCTTTTGGAGGCACAGCAGCTTGCAGAACAGATGTCATTGCTGTTATCTAGATTGTCGCGCAGACATGTAATATAATGCATCCTGCCTTAGAGCTGGAAGGCCAGCTGTAGGGGTGACTTACACATATTGCACTCAGTGTTAGGAGACATGTTTTCACTTTTAGATGCACAAAGACAAGCAGACTGCAATGGCAGTCTGCAGGTGCTAGGTGAGTGGTCCGTGAGGGTGGCACAGTAAATGCTGCAACCCTTGGGGACCCTCTTTAGTACCCAGGCCCTAGGTACCAGGGGTGCCACTTCTAGGGACTTACAGGGGGGCCAAAGGTAGTGCCAATTGGGGAACAATTGTATAGTTTTAGGGAAAGAGATCTCAGACTGGGGTCCTGGTTAGCAAGAACCCCATGTACTTTCAGTCAAATTTGCATTGAATACCACGCAAGAAGTGGAGGTGACAATGTCAAAAAGGGGCACATTCCTACAAAAATGTACTGGAGCTTTCACTCAACCAATTTACCAAACTGGAGTAAATTATTAGTGATGAGGCTTATAAACATGTTTCTGGAATTCCTGTAACATTTCAGTTGTACTATTAAAGCAGATGGGAGAAATATGTGGTCCATTACAGAGATTAAAAGTATTTTCTAACTGGTGATGGAGAGAGATGGACTGGGTCTTGACTGATTTGAGGTGCAAGAAATCCTGAACAATATTGGAGATTAAAGTTTAGACCATCTTGGTAGAGCTAAAAAGAATCAAAACCACGTGTTGATTGTATCCTTGCCTGTGACCGTGTACAGTGCTACACTGAATATGGCTAGATTTGTGTTATACAAGTACCACATACAAGCAGGAACATTGAGGAAGTTGAGCCTAGTAGTCAAAAGAGCTGCCAAATCAAAGGAATCTGGAAGACACTGAGAAGAAAACTAGGTTGAATTGCAAACACAGCTTGTTGATATTAAAGAACCAGGAGCGAAACACGTTTATCAAAAAATGATAGGAAACCCCAAGAAGGAGAGGCCTGTCTAAATCCAATAACATAACTGAATTAAACTCTGACAAGCATTAAATAGCAAAAATATGCAACCTAGGTATTGCTAATGTGTTCAGAGCAACTCTAAGGAAATTAAGAAATGTACTAAAGAATTAGACATCGCTGTGACTCTGTGAAAACTATGTCTAGTGATGGTCCTTTGCTTTAGATTGCTTCAAGAGAAACTTGCCACTGACACTGGTTGAATAAAAAGTCAAAAATTACGGCATGAAACCGAAAAATAATCCTGGGTCCAAATGTCTGTGGGCATTGTCAAATTCATTTAAAAGAAATCCTTGTTAGAGTTATGTATCTATTTATTTAAACCCTTTATATATTTCAGTGTGCACCATTAAGGGGTCTTTCAACGCTAAGGGCAAGTGCAGCAGGGGCAGAGGAGTAGAGGTGACCAGAAGACAAACTGAATCTGTTTATGTATATGGTACTTCTACACCACCAACTTAGCGAAAAGGCACGAAGCGATGTACATGGTAAAAAGCAAGCTTAAAGTTGGCAAGTAGTCAATCAATCAATCAATCAAAAAAATTTATAGAGTGCACTACTCACCCATAACGGTCTCAAGGCACTGGAGGGGTGGAGTGGGGGAGATTGGGGGAGGAAGTAGTGGGATAAGAAGCTGAGTTTTGTGATGTAGTGTTCTTTAAAAAGGTTAATCTTCAACTATTTCCTAAATTAAATCATCATTGGGACAGTGCTAATGGATATGGGGATGTTGTTCCAGATCCTGGGTGCATTGATGGAAAAGGCCTGTTGTCTCGTTTTTTTTTTCTTTTTTATATTTCTTAGTTTGTATTCGGTGTCCTCGCTGCTGGCGTGCTGAGAATCATCCGAGAAGGAAAGGCTTTCTGGTACATAAGCAGCAGTGCAGATTGTGAGGGCTTCGTAAATGATGGAAGTGGTTTTGAAGCTGGTGCAGTCTGTCAAAGGGAATCAATGGAGTTCCAATAGGGTGGGGTGATGTGATCATATTTGTTCATGCCCTGGTGAGACAGGCTATACACATAGGATGCCCCCCAAAATAATTACTTTAAAGTAATTCAAATAGTAACTAAGACTAATTAAGAATGAATAACAGCATGATGACAAACAATACAAGGTTACTTTGTGGAAGAGTCAGGTCTCTACAACTTTGAGAAAGAGTTGAGGTGAATCAATATCTTAGAAGGATTGAGAATGGATTTCATAGGCAGGATAAAGAGAAGAGAGGTTTTGGCTGTCCTTTGTAGGTCAGAATATTGTAAAACGTAGCCTGACATAGATATCTCGTCCTGAATGTTGTTTACACAAATAGTGTCTTATTGGGTGTAGATTACCTATCAATAAATCTAACGAGGCAATATTAATATGCACCGTCTTTAGAGCTAGATATTTGACTACCATATTATAGTACAATTCTGTGTCTGGTAGCTATAAATGTACTATATACTAGCAAACAAGAGCCCGAAGTGTAGAGTCTTTGGGTGGACAGCAGATGGTAACATGTGTCAACATGGAAAGAGAGCCCAGTAGTATGGAAAGTGCAAGGCCAAGATATTTGAATACATGGCAAAAGAAGGCCAATGGAAGATACAAGAATGGGGAAAAGGTGATCAAACCTGGTGATCCCCAAGAAAAGACATGCATTCTACACTCTCATCAGAAGCCAAATATCAATGTGACCTGAAAATCTACACAGATGACATTGCTGTTATCTAGATTGTAGAACATTGAGGGCTTGATTTGGAGTTTAGCAGATGGGTTACCCTGTCACAACATGACAAATATCCCCTCTGAGTTACTACAAGTGCCAGAGGATAGGACATTTGACACTTTTGTTTTAGAGAAACCTCTTAGCCAGGGTGGAAGTGATTTTTCATATTGGGGGAATGAACAGTTTTAATGATGCAAATGAGGCAAAGAAAAGGGTTGCAGGACACTTTAATTGTGGGATGAGGTAAGAACTGGGGTGCACAGAGAGAGGAAGAGCTGAGACTGGAAGGACACAAGAAACCCATTGCTAATGCAGCAATTTAGAAAACGATTTCTGCTTACATGATCTACTGTCTGGATATCTATCTTACCTGGATGATTGCTAATTGCTGTCAATTCTTACGACGCTGTTGCTGTACAACTGTTATCTTATTGCAAGATCAAGTGCAAATACAGGCATTGCCAGTTTTTGATGGTTTAATAAAATGGGTTTATTATCTGATAATTTAAAGATGGAAAATGTCCCTTTTTATTTATAATATTTAATCAAAATAAAGCAGGTGCAGGTTTGCCTTCCAAAATGAGCCTTTGGGAGACATCATGGACAGCTAATGTGAACACATCTGTGGTTCAATATGCTTGTACTGCTTCCTTACTAAATATGTTATATTTTATTTACTAGTTTTATTGCAATTTGTCCCTTGGCCAAAAATGGTGCACTAGTATAGTTGCAACACATTTGAATAATAGCAGTAATGTGTACTCGGATACAGAACTAAGTACAAGATCAGAAGACAAAAAGCCACTAAAGAAACAAATTCAAGAAAAAAATAGTATAAACTATTCAGAACTAACCGTAAAAGGTCCATTACCATGAGGTGACTGATGCAGAATGTTAATCCTAATATATATAGTGGGATTAGTTTGCCAAGTGGAAACAAATTGAAATAAAATCCACATGGAGATGTTTTAGAATCTACAACAGGCGATGCAGTTACTCTATGGGGCTCATTTACAAGCCCCATGCACTGGTAGTGCGTCACTTTTTATATTGAAAAAGTGACCCACCAGCAGTACAGGGGGCTTGTAAATAAGCCCTTATATGTTTTACTCATCACAGGGAAAATAGCTTTTAAAATGAAAGAAGGCGTGACAATTCCACAGTACTTGACAGCTGCTTTCATAAGACTGAACAAAAATAATCACTTATCGGACAATTCGAAAATGTGCTTTCAAAAAGGTTATAATTATATACCATCAGTAACTGTGTCTACATTGGAGTATATTTTAGTGATATGGGGCCTAATTTGGAACTTGGCTTACGTGTTACTCCGTCACAACGGTGGCGGTTATTCCAGTCCCTGAAATTTAAATCCCATTATATTCTAAAGGATTTAAATTTCGGCAGATGGGATATCTGTCACCATTGTGATAGAGATACCCGTCCGTCGAGTTCAAATCCAGTCCATAGTTATTGCAAACCATCCAGAACATTTTGTAACATAGCTAAACTCCTAGAGAGTGAAGCTGGCAATTCATTTTAGTAAAGGTAATAAACTGCTGCTCAGGGCCTCTACCAGCCCCACTTTTGTCTGACACTTCCCACCTTCTTCCATTTGGCTTTTTCAAGTCTATGTTAGTCAAGACCCTTCAGTTTTACTAAGGTTATGTGTATAACATAGTTACTTATAGGGGTTTGCAGCAATCCATTAGTTTGTGATTGTGTCATTCACATTTTTCTTCCATCCACTATAGCATACATCAAGGTAAAATTTGTCAGCCCACTTCAGCCATTTCCTGACTTCACTATGAGTTTCGGCTTGGTGCCCTTTCACAAGAAACACATCCGCACACAAAGTAGTTTCACTCAGTGCCAGAGAGTACACTTGCAAAGCGTGCTTTTTTGAGACAAAAACAACATACTTGGTTTTAACCAATGTTTTTGTTTTCACATTGATGATGGCCTGGCAGCTTCCTAAACAATATGGTTTTCCAAAATTCATGGCAAGACAAAACCAAACAAGCATTGCCAAAGGGCTGGCAGCCAACAGTAGACCTTTTGGCTTTGCCAAGCCTTGTTTTGTTGCTATCGTACAACTGTCCCGCAAGATTCCACACCTGCCAGAAGGACTTTTCCTTGGGGCAAGAACTTCCATGAACAGGAAATTGATAGTGCTGCATCATTTCACTGTTGCCGTTCAAGGATAATGGAATCCTCGGTGATAGTGACGAAACCAGGGAGTCTATTTCAAGACAAGCTAAGCCAAGCCTGACATTCCACCTAAAGCCAGGAAACTATACGCCCCTTTGGAACACAGAAGTGTTCTGACTTTGACCAACTTCAGAGGAAATGTTCAAACGTTTCTCCATTAAGGAAAAGCACACCCAAAGGTTTTGGTTGTGTTCGCTCCTTTTCCCAGTCGGAAAATTAAAGTACTATTGCCCTTGATGGGGGTAAATTAGCTGACTTACCTAGAGTCGGAAACTATCTGCGAAAGACTGATGCATCCCACAAACATGGGTTTGTGAGTGTTCTACAATTAAGGATGCTACACCCGGGAACACCCACAAACTGGCAGGTTTTATAAGTAAGCCATTCGAGAGACCTCTGAATCAGGAATGGCATTTGGTCCTTCAAATTGCTCCGAATCTCTGAATCAGGAATTAAACTTAAGTGCAGACATGGTTTTAGGAGCCAAACTCTCAAATGTGGAATCGTTTGGATACTTCTTTAGGATACGGATACCTTCATAGATTAGGTTACATTAATGGCAATTGTACATCCAGGGCTGTCGCTACATTCATGCTTGTATTCATGTGGTGGGAAGCGTGTTGAGACTAACTGAGAGGCATTGAGGCACCAATAATAGTAAAGGGAGCACAGTGATATTTACCATGTTATCTATAGGTGGAGAGAAAACCACTGAGGGCAGCAAGTAAGAAGGGCGGATTGTGAAGATGCCAGGCTCTTTCGCTTTGCTGATCTCAGTCAAGATACACCGGCCAGGAAAATACTCTCATGAAAGTGAAACACAGATTGGTGGCAAGGGCCATCATAGGGTCAGCTAACCTTTCAGTGAGACTGAGAGCGGGATTTGCTAGGAGAAATTAAGGGGCAGACTTATGGAAAGTAGCACTGCACCAAGTGCAGTGCCACTTTTCGTGCACTCCTCAGCACCCCCCTTACCGCCATGTGTGCATCGTATTTAAAATACAGCGTGCCATGACTCAGGGTAGGGGGCAATAGCGTAATTTCTCATTATGCTACTGATATACTCTGCAGGAGTAGAGCCAAAATATTGGCGCTGCTCCTGCATAGTACAGGGTGCCTCATTCTAAAGAATGGAAGCTCCCTTTTAACGCCTGCTCTTAAGCAGGCGTTAAAAGTGCCGTAAAAAATGGTGCAAGAAAATCTCATAGATTTCCTTACGCCATTTTTCCGGCTCCCCTAACAGTGGAACGCCTCCTTTGCATACATTAGGACTGGTACAGGCATAATGTAGCGCAAAGGGTTACAGAGTGGTGCAATGCATGCATTACGCCACTCTATAAATATGGCGTGGGGATTTCGGCCTCGTTGGGCCACATTAACATAAAGAATAATTATGTTAATGTAGCGCAAGGTGGCACTAGGGCATTATAAATATGACCCTGTGTGTTTTCGCAAGTGGACTTCGGGAAGGGTTTTCTGAAAAACCAGCCTGCAGACGGCATGGAATGATGGAGACCAATGTGGGAGAAGATCATGGGTTGCTGTTTTCGTGGATGCGGATGTCGCCCAGTGCCGGTGGCATAACAATATCACCTGCAGCCCTCGCGGTGCAGAGGGCGGGCGAGCTTCAGGGCGCCCCCTCCAGCACTCTGCATAGCAGCAAGCCCCTGGCCTGGGAGCTCCTGACTAGATCAGGAGTGAGGTGGGCCCCCACCACCTATTTTTCCGGGGGGGGCTAAAGTTTTGTTAACTCACTGACCAATGCACCGGGGTCTTCCAAAAGGAGGATGCTAAGGGTGGCAGCCAGTCTTTTAAGGAATAGTTATACTGTTCGTTCCTTGACTTGTCGCTCCACCCATTTCTCAGCACTTCCAGGACAGTGGTGTTTAAAAGTTGTATTATTGAGCTGAAGCTATATTGCAGTTTAGTGGCTAATTCTCCACATCTGTGATATAGATTAAGGTGTTTTTCTTGATACATGCTGTGCAGAACTAATACAAAAAACAGTGACACCAAGAAAAGAACATTTCTTTAATTAACCATTAAAGAAAGTGATTCGAATGATAGACCTCAGTAAAAGATTTGGATGGGTGCATGCATGGCTCTTCAAAGGTGTGTGCTGCACCTAGAGGCTTCTTTAGTTGTAGGTAAATCTGTGTAATGCTTTGAGTCACTATGCAAACTTTTGAGCCACAAGAGTGCCTTTTCAAAACCTTAGTAAATAACCTCCACTGTTGCTAGTCTGTAGGACCCCAACCTGTTTTAAAACAATGGTGGGGCTAAAGTTTGTTGAACTCATTTAAATGAACATTTGCAGGGTCATCCCCAATCTTTTTGCCCCCTTCCTCCTATTTTTTCTGACCTGTTTTTGTTGGCTTTAGAACTCTGACACTTTACCACTGCTAACCAGTGCTAAAGTGCATATGCTCTCTGTGTAAACTGTATTGTTGATTGGTTTCTCCATGATTGGCACATTTGATTTACTAGTAAGTCCCTAGTAAAGTGCACTAGAGGTGCTCAGGGCCTGTAAATTGAATGCTACTAGCGGGCCTGCAGCACTGGTTGTGCCACCCACATTAGCAGCCCTGTAATCATGTCTCAGACCTGCCACTGCAGTGTCTGTGTGTGCAGTTTTAAACTGTAAATTGGACTTGGCAAGTGTCCCCACTTTCCAGGCCTAAACCTTCCCTTTTCTTACATGTAAGACACCCCTAAGGGCAGGGTGCACTATATGGTTATGGTAGGACATATAGTAATGTGTTTTATATGTCCTAACAGTGAAATACTGCTAAATTCGGTTTTCATTGTTGCAAAACTATCCCTCTCATAGCTACCTTTAAATAAGATTAAAGTGTAGATTCCCTTTGGGAGCGGATAGACAAGTGGAGTTTGGGGTCTGTGAGCTCACAATTTAAAAATACATCTTTTAGTGAAGTTGATTTTAAGATTATGTGTTTGAAAATGCCACGTTTAGAAAGTGAGAATATTCTTGCTTAAATCATTTCTGTCACTCTGCCTGTTTGTGGATTCCCTGTCTGGGTCAGTATGACAGTTGGGCTGGTTGCACCTCTCACTAGACAGTAACACAAAGGGAGATGGGGTGTAGCCTCCATATCCTGATGAGCCATCTGTGCTAGGAGGGAGGGGAGGAGTGGTCAATCACACCTGAAAGGGCTGTGACTGCCCTCACACAATGCAGTCTCCAACCCCCCTGGTGTGTGTCTGGGGCCTGGTCCGGGCAAGGAAGGATTTCACAAACAAGAGAGACTTTCCTATGAAGTATGCCTACTTCGAAGGGAAAAATGGGTATAAAAAGGGCACCCAAAACCACAGACTTCAGAACAATTCTGGAAACCAAGAGGAACCTCTGCCTGAAGAGCAGAGGAAGAAGAGCTGCCATGCCTGTGACTGTGCTTTGTGGAGCTATCCTGCAGTTTCTGCTTCTGCCTGTGCTAGAGGACAAAGGCTTGACTTTGCGTGCCTTCCTCCTTGTGAAGAGCTGTCCAAGGGCTTGATTTAGAGCTTGCCTCCTGTTGTTTGAAGTCTCAGGGACAGCAAAGACTTCTCTCGGCCAGCATCTGGAGCCTCTGCTGAGACTCTTACCCTGCTAAGTGGTGCCCATCCAGTTCCTGGGAACCTGAAAGGAGAAGCTGGCAGCCCAAGAGTGAGAAATCCACTCACCAATGGCTGTACGGGGAAAAGTTCGACGCAACTGCGATCTGTGGCCGAAAAATAGACGCGCCGCCGGCTTCGTGGCTGAAAATCAACACTCGTCTGCAGTGTGGCTGGAAGATCGATGCACACGGCTGGAGAAATGATGCGCAGGATCGCTGATGGAGGCTGGTGAGATCACAACCTGGACTGCGTGGTTTCCGAATCATCGTGCAGCAGGATTTCCAACGCAATCATCAATGGGTGTGTAAAAATGACGCAAGGCCTGCCCGGACCCAAGAGTGCAGTTCGAATCGACGCATCGCTTTCCTGCGGAGAGAAGAAACAACGCATGCCGACTCGACTGAAGGAGAAACGACGCACGGTCTTGCTCGTGAGTGATATTGATGCATCGCAAGTCCTTTTTGACTCACACTCGCACATGCGGGGTTATTTTTGACGCACCCAGGTACATTTCCTTGCTAACAGCATTAGCGTTGTGTTTAAAATTACATGAAGACTCTTTTTGGTTTTTAATTGATAACTTGTGTATTGTGGATTTTTGTCGATTTGGTCTTGTTTTGTTTAGATAAATATTTTTTATTTTTCTTAACCTGTGTTGTGTCATTTTGTAGTGTTTTCATTAAGTTACTGTGTGTGTTGGTACAAATTCTTTACACCTGGCATTGTGAAGTTAAGCTTACTGCTCGTGTCAAGCTACCAAGGGGATGAGGGGGATTAGCTGAGGGTGATTCTCTTTTACCCTGACTAGAGTGAGGGTCCCTGCTTGGGCAGGGGGTAACCTGACTGCCAACCAAAGACCCCATTTCTAACATCACACTACTGTCTCATTAATTTTGTAAAGACCAAAACTGGATGCATTGCAATTAGTGTTGCTCTGAGTCTCTCTGAGGCTTGGTGAAGCCTATCTATATGTCTTATTGTTCCTGAGTTCAACAGACTCTAGCCCCACCTTTGCTTTGAATCTGATTGGGGTCCTAGAGACTAGTGAAAAGGCCCCTGGAGCTCATGGTGCAGGGTCTTGTGAACTCTGGCCCTTTCCTTGTGACGGGACCCCAGCCTTTTGCTGTGGCTCTGACATTGGGAGACATTTGAACAGGGGCAGCTGGTAACCTTAAAAAGTGATGGGGCGAGCAAAGTGCCCCACCACTTCCCAAAAACTAAAAAATAAAACACCCCCTCCCTCCAAAAGCCCTTAATAAAACAGCCCCTCACTCAAAAGGCCAATATGAAATACCCCCTCCCTATAAAAACCCATAATAAAATGACCGCAGCCTCCAAAACCCCATGTTAAACTAAAATAAAAGGTAGTCACCGACTGCAGCATGTCCTCCTCAGTGTTCTGCAAAGTGCAGTCTGCTGTGGAGCTTCCCTGACCAATCCAGACACTGCTCTCATGCTGTTAAAAGCATTAGAAAAGAACCTGGATTGGATGGAGCAGGCTGGCTGGACGCTCCTTCAAGTCCTGGAGGCCTGTGCTGGGTCTCCAGCCAGCTGTCTTGAGACAGCTGAGTGCAGAGCTTCAAAATGCACGTCATTTTGGCTGGCGGAAAACAGCTGACCATAGTGACATGCATACTTTAGAGCATCCAGCAAGCCCCTGCTCCAGTCCTCTGCTGCAATCGGCAGCAGAGGACTCGCCCCATGTCTTCTGCCTCAGGGACATTGCAGCACACACTTGGGGGGGAAAGAAAAAATGGCAATTAAACATTTCATTGCCATTTTATGTTTTTTACCGATGGCTCAGAGTGGGTGGGGGCGATACTCCCCTGCCCTCATGGAGAAACCACTGCTGCATTTGAATAGCTCTGTATTATGATTAGTGTGACCTTGCAGCGCTGGAGTGAAAATATGCCATTATTGCTGGAGAAAGGAGAAAGTTGCAGCAAGTCAATATTTCAGAGCACATGTGTAAATAAAAACATCTGTATGAATTACAAATTAACCTTTTAAAATATTTTAAAAAATCACAGCATCATTGAAACACCTCCCAGCCCATTAAGCGACCCAACCTATGAGATGGTAAAATTACACCCAGTAAATATAGCTGTGATTCTATATTTGCCGGATGTGGTATTGCCTACCCAATCTGGGTTTTACACTTCAGGATGAGGGATGACATGGTAATAACACATTTTCCTGTTTCAAGCTGCAAAACCTAGAATTTTGCATGTTAATTCTGCCAAGGTTTTACCTGATAAAATTACTGCTGAGAAAAAGTGTGGTATTTTAGCACACATTGTTATCCTGATTCAAGTGCAAATTTCCGGACACTAACCTAAACTCTACATTTTAGCCATAAAATCCTATGGGCATATCTGTGTGAGCGAGTCACGCAGCGCCGCAAGTCACCTTGCTGCACTGTGTGACAGGCACTGGGCAGAAATGCACCAAATTTAAAAGAATAAAATGCATTCCTGCCTTCCTTCCTATACTGGTGCCATTTTGGCAGCTTAGCGCCAACGCAGGCATCCTTGCACCAGAGTGCAAGGGTGCCTACATTGTAAGGAGGGTTGTTTTTTATTCTGGAAGGAACAATCCCGAAAGGCGTATTCCTCTTTCCATCTGAGCTGCAGAATGCTGCACATAAAGTACGAGGAAGTAATGAGGAGAAATAAAGATATTTACGACTGCCCTGGGAAGGCGTAGCACTTTGGCACATCTCATGTTTACCAGTTCTGGTAAACTGGGAATGCATCGAAGTCCATGCGAACAGCCAAGCAACACCCATGGAGCGTCATGGAACGCCTTCCCAGGTCAGAGCAATGTAATGCAGTTACTTGTCCTGCGTTGCCTTACCCCAGATTTATGAAGCCACGCAGGGGCTCCTACGGGTGGTGGCCTTGCATGGCTTCATGACTCTGTTTTAAGAGCTGGGTTACGCATACATCACGTTGTGTGATCAAGAGTGATGGAACTAGAATCATAAATATGGCCTTATGTTTTTAGTGAATTATGTCAGGTGCGAGCGCCTCCTGGTGTCAAATCTGTTGCAGCACCATTGACGGATATCTTTTTTGGTGGAGCAAGCTACTGTGCAGCCCAATTTACATTCCCATACAAATGCTGACAAATGCTGACAATCAACTCTAATGCGAGGTAGAGCTTAATGAAAAAAATACCTTTAAAGAGCGACTGAGCAGTGTCTAGCTCACAATCCTGATTTTTTTCTTTCTTAAATTCTTGAAATCAGGCTCACCTTTTCAGTTGCTGTAAGAAGTCGCGTCAGTCCTGATGACGCAGAAAAAGAAGGTCCGACATATATTCATGTATACCGTGTGATTAATACGTGTAATGTAGTGTGATTTTAGTAACAGAAATAATGTACGAGGGAAATTGTGCCCTCAGATTAGTTCGCCATCATTATAAACGAGCTTTATTAATCACGAAGTATTAAAATTGTAGTAATCCGTCATAATCGCAAGTGTATGCCATGATTTCTTGTTTGAAAACTGTTTTGTTTAGCTTAAATTTAGTACAGGCTTTGGCCTAGTTGCCTGGCTTCAAATTCTAACTGCGTGATTTTTTTTCTTTGAACTAATGAAACATATATTCTTGCTTGAAGTTGTATTTTTCCAGTAGAAACTGGCTGGTACACTTATCTCCAAGGTTTCGTGCTAGGCCGGTTACATCCCCTTTGATACAAGGTCAGTCTCTGCAGGTGCGGACAATGAAGGTACAGATACCAAAAATAATTGGCAAACCATGATACAACTTGTGTTCCAAGGCTCCAAGGCTAATGTATGCACAAATAAGTTCTAGTAAAAGACAATTTTCATTGGACAATTTGAAGCCAACCTATGAACCCTCCAATGGAGGACCCTGCAGAATTCGGAATGTTTCTTACTTAAACCCACCGGACAAAGAGAAGTCAGCCATTTTCCTCGATGCCAGTTTGAAGCCTGATGCCAGACTCCATTTTGGACAACACCCTGATGCCCTTTTTCTCTATCTGAAAGAAAGAGACTTTAAGAATTCTCACCCTAGAGACTTTAACTTTGATTTGCCCCCGTCTTGCCCATGCAGTAACTTTGCCCTATTCTCCTTGCCGTTGCAAGGAAGCTTGCCCTTAACTTTGCCCCTTTGAACTTGCCCCATGCTGATCGAACCGGTACCTGAAGGACGAAGACTTTTCTTGAATGCTGATTGTATTTGGTAAATATGAAAGGATAAATGTATTATGCATTGTGTTTTTCCTTTTAGGTACCAACTGCTATTTTGATAGGGTCCTAGCTAGAACTTTTCCAAATTTGTGTTGACTAAATTCGTTTTGCATGAAGTCCCACATGCCAATGCTAATTAGAGGTTAGTCGAGGTTTTCATTCAATGTATCATGAAGAATTGAAATCTTGTTATGCTGACCGAATGTATGCAATTAGTCAAATACAGTTAGTCACATTGGTGATTTGCATTGCTATAACAGAGTGTATCATCATTCAGATTTTACGTAGATTGCATTTCTTCCGCCGTTATGGACAGCTAGTAATGTTCATATACATATATCAATTGGTCTTGAGACATATATATATCGTGCTAGCTTTGTTAATATAGGGAAATAAATTCACTAACTTTTAATAAACTGGTGTGGTTATTCATGACTGAAAGGTCATGGTGCGCCGAAATACCAACTGTTATTGATTTCTGATGTGTTATATTGATCTATTAATTGAGTATTGATTACCGATTACAACAGTTATTGATTATTGATCTGAGTGACTCGACTATTGAGGATGAGGAGAGCCCGACTCGGTTAAAAGATTCACCGACCTCCAACGTGTCCAGGTACAGGTAATTTATAAGGGCTGGACGCGTTATCAGTAGATGGTAGCAGAGATTGATGGTTTAGCCTTTTGGGACCCCATCCGAACAATAGACAGAGTCAGGTTAGAATTTTCTTTGATAAAACAAGTCGGAGAGATGATGATGCCCTAAGTCCCCAATGACTTTCCTGGGATCTCGGAGCTTGCGAATGAGGAACATGAAGGTATGAGAATGGTCTCAGCATTTCTAGTGACGGTATGAGTGAAGTTAGGGTTTCGCGCTTGCACAGCTTATCGCCGCAGATTAATTGAGAAGTCTGTGAGGATTTAAGGAGTTAAAAGATATTAGAGGAGTGTTCCTCCAAAGGTGTGAGAGTAGGGAAGTCGTCGAACTTCATGTGTGTGTAGCGCTTTGAGCAGAAAAATTGTCCACGTGGTTGTTGATGTTGAGACGGGCCCTGCGAGGTCAAGAGACTCCGGAGTATGTTGAAAAGTGTATGTGACACTTATTTGATGTTGTGATCTGGTCAGGTTTAATAGGTTGATCGGGCGTGGTCAACAAGTCGGTATGAATGTTGCATTGTGAAAGAAAACTTCGACTTTGAGATTTGACGAATTCTAAAGTGCACTAGAATAGTTCATTGATCAGTCGAGAGTAAAGTTTGCAGGTCAAATTTTGCTTGCGAAAGTGGGAAACCGAGAAAGATGGAATAACTGCCGAGGCTAGTGAAAAATCCCTAAGGTTTCTGAAGCGATTGTATTACCTTTCTTGTAGTAAACCGACAGATCTGTTTTATTCTTTTGGTTAAGTGCTCGCGTTATATTGCAGAAATGAGTTTATGAGTGAAGCCGAATGAAAAGAGGACAAGCCGCAGGACTTTGTCAGCCGCAGTGTGTGAGTGTGACGTCACTAGGAGCCGCGCTGGGATAGGTCGGTTGGTGAGAAGGGTCGCGCACGGATTGGACGCAGTCCGTGAAGCGCAATTGGAAGGGGAAAGGCAAGCGAAGAGTATTCCGGGAATTAAAGTCACTTATTGATTACATATTTTTTTAGAAAAACAAAAGACGGAAAGATGAAATTTTTCAAAGCATTTAAGAGTGCCATGAGGGGAGATGTTTATATTAAAGCAAATGTAGGAGAAGAAACACCGCCTGAGGGTACACCAGCTTACATCGTCATTGAAGAAAAGGGTGTAGCGCCATGTCTATGGTTAAAACAATGGTGCAAATTAACAGAGAAACATGGAAGTGTAGCGTTCCCTATCCACGGGTCGTTTAATTTAAGGGTTTTAGAAAATCTGAGGTTTGCGCTATACGACATGAAAGTACCCCCAAGGCCAGCACAGTTTGAGGCATTGGCAATTTGGGAGCTAATAGCTAGAAATCAACAACAAAAGAAATTTGAGACAAGAATAAGAAAAGTAGAAAAGACCCTAGCGGATGCTAGATGGGACAGCACACAAAAGGTTTGGAGATCAGACGTATTGCAGGGAATTAAATTGTTTCCAGCGATTGCCGAGGAAGAGGAGACGGAAGGAAGGAAAGCCACCTGTAAGACAAACAGGAGTCAGGCCAGAGAGGGAGAGAGCAATAGAAACTCGAAAAGGGGAGACGAGTCAGATGATGAGGAGTTCATTATACAATTGCTGAATGATCGCCCACCACCATATGTGGAAAGCGAAAAAGGCTCAAGCATTAGTACTGCCCCTCCAGAACCAATACAGGGTAATGTAACGCCAAATTTGAGAAGATCTCAGAGGCCGAGCAGTTCTGACATGCCTTTCTCACCACGAATACCACGGGTTCAGAGGATGTACCCAGACGTGCCAACATTGAAACCTGCTGATAACTATCAGCCACAGGTTCAAAGGCATTGTTGTGATGAGCATAATGTGGGAATGACTTCCGATTCAATGGCGCAGGGAGGACAAAACTATCAAAGACCGACATTGATTCAAGCTGAATCAACACAGTTCTCGATGCCCCCACAGCAGACACAAGAAGTGCGAGTAGTAGAAAGCCAGTTAGGTATGCCAGCAATGATGAACCACAATGTGGGGATTAACATGCCACAGAATTCGGGGAACAGACAGAATCCAGACGCGATATCTCTACCTATCACTGTAGGTCCACCAGTACCACTGTACATACAGGCAAATTCAAGCACCAGCGACCAAGGGTTAATGATACAGAATGGGACAGGGAGAAGATGCATGGAAACCACTCCAGAGACAACTCCGATAGCGGCACTGCCAAATGGATCTGGGTCCTTGTCGGAATTTAGTCCAATTCCAATTTGTGCTCCGTCAACCGTGGTAAGGTCACATCCACCACTATTAGTACCGTTAACCTCACAGACTGAAACATTACAGAAACCGTCAATGGCAGTTGACGTAACTGCTACATTGATGGGACTGAACGCGCAACAGTTAACACAATGGTTCAACAGCCTGAACTCCCCACAGAGTGTATCTAGCGGGAAGGGAGAAGAATACCTGAATAAAATAAGGTTGGGTATGGAGGCAGATGAACTGGTTGAGGGAACAATGGGTTTGAACAGATTAGAATCATACACGGAGGAAGAACTAAGATACATGTGCCCTAGGATTACAAGAGAAGTGAGCAGCATACATAAGAAATTACAAGAAATTGCAGACAGACACGAGATTGATATAGGTAAGACTAAACACCTGAGTAGAAGTTACAGGTTAGATTTCGACACAAAAGACTTCGAACACATGAGATCCGCAGGGATGAAAACACACCTTAAAGAGATACTGCAGAGTGCACAGGTCTGGAGATGTTTAGACAAGTGGGAAAGCAGGTGGGTCAAGAAAAAGGATAAAAAGAAGGAAAATACTTCAGAACGAAGTCAGAAAAAACAACAGAATGACGATCTGATAACCATGTTACCAATGAGAGAGACAGCAGGGGGAAAACTTGTGCATGTACCATGGCACAGGTGCGATATTCAATCCTTTACGGACGACTTTCCCAAATTGAGAGAAAAACCGATCGAGTGGTATCAACAAACAGATAGATTTGTGAAACTCGCGAAGTGTCTCTGGGAAGACCTGAATACCTTATTTGAGATTGTGGTTCCGGCTGATTTGTGGGAAGATTGTAAAAGGGCTGTAGGTTGGCCGACGAGTGAACCAGAGAGAGATAGGGATACAGGTGCGCCATCACCTACGGTAATGAGTTTGTACCACAAGGTGATCGAGCACTTGAAAACCCACGTTGCGTCGAAAAATGTGGATTGGCAGAGAATTGACAGAACAGCCCAAGAGGTTAAAGAGTCTATACATGCGTACTACGAGAGATTGTTGAAGGCGTTTAAAAATTACAGTGGCACGGAAATGATTGAGCCAAAGGACATGCTTCATTTTGTGTTCAGGTTTGTGGAAGGGCTGAGACCTGAAATTAGCCAGATGATTAAATCGCATTTGATTTGTTGGCAGTCAAAGTCGATCGATGAAGTGTTGAATTATGCAAAATACTGCAGTGATGAGATTGAGACAAAGCAGAAAAGATTGAAGGAAAAGGTGATGGTGATGCAGCTCAGAGCAGCTCAGACAGGTTTACAAGGTTTGCAAGGTTTTCAACAACAGATGCCGCAGCAGCAGCAACAGGGAAATGCTATGTTTCAGCCGCAGATGAGAGGCAGAGGCCGAGGAGGTTTTGTGAATAATGGTCCTGATTTGAATACCGTTATGATTCCAAATGGTATACAGGCAATGAAGAAGGTGATGCCATGTCACACGTGCGGAATTGTCGGGCATTGGAAACGGGAGTGCCCAATGATGGTGCAGGAAGGTGTGAGTCAGCAAAACAATGATGTCAATGCATTTCAAACTATGAGAGGACCGAAACTGAGAGGTCCGAACCCAAATTTTCAAAACAATATGAACCAGATGCAGGGTCTACAACCCATGCAACCGCAGCAGGTGCAAATGCCCCGTGTGCAAATGACACAATTGCAGCCAATGCAACAGCAGTTTCCCATGGTACCTAATCAGCAAATGCAAATACCCTTAGCACCAATGAATCAGCAGCAAGCAATGCTTCCTCAACAGGTCACGGGTCAGGGAATGAGTCAAAATGACACAGTACACCAATTCCCACTACACAGCGAGAACGGAATAAACGATGTATGGGAGAGTGGAAGTTCAGATGAGGAGGGAAATTGTGTGCTTGCAGCATCCTTGGAAGTTGATCAAAAGGGTCCGTACGTGGAGGGAAGAGTTATGGGTCATCGCGTTTCATTCTTGGTTGACACAGGAGCTACACGTTCAACTGTTAGGAGCATTGAAGTGCCAAATCTGCCACTTTCAGGGAGAACAGTTCAAGTAGTGGGAGTAGCAAACAGGTACCTGACAAACCCAATCACAGATCCAGTACAAGTCAGAATTGGTAACTATCAAGGGTCACATAATTTTGTGGTATGTGACTCAAGCCCGATATCACTGTTAGGGAGAGACCTATTGTGCAAATTGGGATGTTCGATCATGTGTTCGAACAATGGAATTAGAATTCAGACGAGCAGTGATGGGGAAGAAGAGGACAGTGTAGAAGGGGATGAGATGGAGACTGTCGATGAAGAGTATCCTCTGATTACCCTTTTTCCGATGATCACTGAAGCAGATATTCCAGCTGAGTTACAGGAAACGGTCGGAAAAGAAGTGTGGGATATGACAGGAAAAGAGGTGGGACTGATGAAAGGAGTGGAACCAGTGAAAGTGACTGTAAAACCCAATGTAACCTTTCCTCAGACCCCACAGTACCATATGGCACAAGACACCCTCATGAAAGTCGCCCAACTCATTGATGAGTTTGTAAAGCAGGGAGTACTGAAAGAAGTGTTAAGCAGTCCATGTAATTCACCAATTATGGGACTAATAAAGCCAAGTGGAAAGGTCCGAATTGTGCAGGACTTGAGGAAAATAAATGACATAATAATTAAATGCTGCCCTGTAGTACCAAATCCGGCTGTGATAATGTTTCAAGTCCCTTGCGATGCCGAGTGGTTCTCAGTCATCGACTTGTCACAAGCATTCTTTTCGGTGCCTCTTCATGAGGACAGCCAATTTCTCTTTTGTTTCAAATTCTTAGACAGAGTTTACAGTTGGTGTCGAATTCCTCAAGGGTTTTCGGAGTCACCGTCAATTTTCAATCAGATTCTAAAGAAAGATTTGGAAGCGTTGGAATTACCTTTCGAGTCAACCCTAGTACAGTACATTGACGATTTACTGATTGCATCCAAGACAGAAAGTGACTGCACAGCTGACACCATTGCTCTATTGAACCATTTGGGAAGGAATGGACACAAGGTGTCTCCTTCAAAATTACAATTCTGCCAGAAGAAAGTGAAATATTTGGGTCACCAAATAGAGAAAGGGTCACGGAGGATAATGAAGGAAAGAATAACAAGTGTACTTCAAATGAGTCCCCCAAAGACGAGGAGGGAAGTGAGGAAGTTTTTGGGAATGGTGAGCTACTGTCGCCAATGGATTCCCAACTTCTCAACTCTAGCAAAACCTTTGCTGAAATTAACCCAGAAAGATGCGTTGGATGAGATTGAGCTGAAAGGAGATGAGATGGATGCTTTTATTGAATTAAAGGAATGCATGTGCAGGGCTCCAGCTTTAGGTATGCCTGACTACACAAAACCTTTCACATTGTTTTGTCATGAACGTGATGCATGTTCCTAGTCTGTCTTGACCCAAGCCCATGGTGGCGTAAACAGACCAGTAGCATATTTTTCAGCTACTTTGGATCCGGTCGCAGCAGCACTGCCAGGGTGCTTGCGCGCCGTAGCCGCAGTTGGTATCAGCCTCACTCAGAGTGAAGGAATAGTGATGGGACACCCTTTAACAGTCATGGTCCCTCACTCAGTCGAGATACTTTTGACACGTTCCCGAACACAGCACATGACCGGTGCTAGACTCACAAGGTATGAAACAATAATTCTGGGATCACCTAATGTGCAGCTGAAAAGGTGCACTACGTTGAATCCAGCAACCTTGTTTCCCAGTGAAAATGCTGAAATTGAGAACGCTGAAGACATCGAGCACGACTATCTTCAGGTGACTGAATTTTGCACAAAACCAAGGCCTGATATCAAAGATACCAAATTAGAAGAAAATGATCAAATCATTTTTGTTGATGGTTCATGTTTAAGAGATGCACTGGGTGTATTGAAAGCAGGGTATGCTGTATGTACTGTAACAGGTGTTCTGGAAGCCTCTTGGCTTCAAGGGGTTTACTCTGCACAAGTAGCAGAATTGGTAGCCCTTACTAGAGCATGCCAACTTTCTGCACTAATGAAAGTTACCATTTACACTGACAGCCAATACGGGTTTGGAATAGTGCATGATTTTGGACAATTGTGGTCACAGAGAGGCTTCATGACCTCTTCAGGATCACCAGTGAAAAATGGTGAAAGAATAAGAGATTTGTTAAATGCCATTCAGTTACCAGGGGAAGTAGCAGTGGTGAAATGCAGTGCACACTCGAAGGGACAAGACTATGTTTCCCTAGGAAATGGATATGCGGATCAAGTCGCAAGGTTTTGCGCATTGAACTGTATATTGCTCAGGGATGAATGGAATTTGATAAGTGAACCAGAACTTGAACAAAGCGAAATATTTGCTCTAAAAGTTATAGATACAATGGACGAATTGAAATCCCTACAGAATGGTATCAGTGAGGATGAAAAACTCTCGTGGACTAAATCACAATGTGTAAAGAGACTAGATGAATTATGGGTTTCAAGTGAAGGGAAATTCGTTCTTCCAAATAGCCTTTTGACACAGATAGCCAGATTTTACCATGGACAAGCTCATCTTGGGAGGGATGCCATGATGAGGTTATTTAAAACTGATTGGTTTAACCCCAAATTCCGTCAAGTTGCTGAAGCAGTTTGCCACCGTTGCGTCATTTGCCAACAGATGAACGCAGGGAAGGGAACCGTAGTAAACTTGAGCCACATTGGAAGAGCAGGGGGTCCATTCAGCAGGATGCAAATGGATTTCATTGAGATGCCTGTGCATGGAGGCTTGAAGTATGTGTTGGTGATTGTGTGCATTTTTAGTCACTGGATTGAAGCATACCCTACACGCAGAAATGACAGTCTCACAGTTGCAAAACTACTCTTGAGAGAGTTAATACCACGTTTCGGAATCCCGATCTCTTTAGAATCAGATAGGGGAAGTCACTTCAATAATGAAGTAATAAAATTGCTTTGTGCAGCACTGAACATTGAGCAAAAGCTGCATTGTAGCTACCGCCCTGAAGCATCAGGTTTAGTGGAGCAAATGAATGGCACATTGAAATCAAGAATGGCGAAAATATGCGCATCAACAAACTTGAAATGGCCCGACGCATTGCCTTTGGTGTTAATGTCAATGAGAAACACCCCTGACCGAAAGACTGGACTGTCTCCACACGAGATTCTCATGGGCAGAGCTATGAGACTTCCAGCAGTTCCTGCAAATGCACTTTTGAATATTACAGATGATATGGTGTTAGACTACTGCAAAGGTCTAGCTGATGTGGTTCGCTCTTTCTCTCACCAGGTGGAGGCAACCACCTTGCCACCGATCCAAGATCCAGGACACACCCTGAAAGCAGGTGACTGGGTCGTGATAAAGAAGCACGTGAGGAAGTCGTGTTTGGAACCCCGTTGGAAAGGACCTTTCCAAGTGATTCTGACGACTACCACTGCTGTGAAGTGTGCGGGAGTTTCCAACTGGATTCACGCCAGTCACACAAAGAGGGTGTTGTGTCCCACAGATGAGGAAGTTGAAGCGCTGAAATTACCAGTACCTGATAACAAAGTGCCAAGCGCTGAGACAGAGCGGAAAAGGACTAGAAGCGAACAGGCAGAAATAGAGGAGGGAGAAATATTCTCTGAGGACGAAGCAACTGATTCACTTGGGGAAGACCAAGGAGAAGCCTCAGACAGCGACGAAGCAGCTGAAGGTAAGAAAGAGCCTGAAGCAGCTGAGAGTGACAAAGAGCCTGAAGAAAGTAACGGTGACAAAGGGCTCGAAACAGGTGAAGAAGCAGGAAAGTCTGATCAGAGGAGGGCTTTCCCAGAAGCAGACGATACAAGAAGAGAACAGGAAAACCTGATTGATTTTCCAGAGGGAGAAGACGAAACCAGACAGAGTGAAACTGTTCAAACTCCTTCGGAAGAGGTTGCAGGTCCGTCAAGTGGACCCAGTGCAAAACGCAGACAAAGCATATCACCAGTAAAACTAAGAACTAGAGAAACGTTGAATGACAGTGAAGGGCCAAGAGTGAAAGAGAAAAGAAAGGAAGTGTCTGTCGTAGTACCAACACCAAGTGAAGAAAAAGACTTGGCCAAAGAGGAAAGTACGAGTGAGAAAGAATCAAAGAGAGATGCAAAATTGAAAAGAAAAAGGATACCGAGCAGAAGGTATTCCGGTCCGGAGTGGGCATACATAGCCAATAACGACTGGTCAGACGAATTTGTATCCCTCAGTCTCGAGAACGAAGAAGCAGAGCTACACTTTGGAAACAAAAGTTCTATGGACTCTGTTGATTGAAAACATTGATAACCTGATTGACTTTGAAACCGGCTAAGACATTGCTAACTTGATTGACTTTGAAACCGATTTTGAGACAACGCTGCTAACCGATAAGAGACTAAGATGCTAAAGAAAACTGTGTGAACATTGAACTCGTTCAGCTTTGTAAATATCTGCAAAACCGCTTTGATAGAGTGTCTTCAACTTTCTGATTCTATACAGATCATGACTAGCTTCACTACACAGGGGCGTAAAATGAAGTATTGTAAATACATGTGTATAGGCTTGATAACCGCATGCGTACTAATAATTGTAGCAATAATTCTTGGAATGCATGGTAAAAGTGAGAGTGAGACGAATGATGCTTCCACTTCTAAACCTATTATAGTTACTGAACTAACAGCTCTCAAGAGACTCGAGCAAGACGAGAGACACTTGCATGATAAGAAGGAACTTTCATCTAACGTTTTCTATCGCTTACTGAGTGAGTATGTTGAGACCATGGATGCGAAAGATTGTTATGTGTGTACACAAATACCTACCTCATTAGTGGAAGGGGTAACGTATCACAGCATGCCTCTTACGTATGGAATCACATGTAGTATAGTAGCTTCCAGATTTTATGCTCAAAAGGACATTCATTATTTCTATACTAATTACGATGTTACATTTGCATATGTCCCTATAATAGGGCATTTAAGTAAGATAGCTCGAGATTATTATGCCAAGCTAATGAGGGAATTCTTCGAACCAATGTCACCTTTTCACACAGCTCACGCACATAGGGAGAACCTTACATGCTTGCTTTCACCAGTAGAAATAGAATTTTTAGATCGCACTGATGATAGGAAGAATGAAATGAAGGAGAAATTAGAGAGGGAATTACACGAAAGGACGTCTGTGGATAATTATGCTTTTGCTGCAATAAAGACACGAGGGAAAATAGCTTTAGATACATTACATGTAGGCAGATTTTGTATACATAGATTTCCATCATATTATGACACAGTTTTTGTGGGAATGAGTGAGTGTAAACATACATATGCATTTCAATCTAAGTGGACGTTCATGCTGAATGGACAAGATCCAGTTATTCCTGGAGTATATTATATTTGTGGACTCAACGCCTATTATCGTCTTCCCAAAGGATGGTATGGGAGGTGTTATTTGGGAATAGTGTTCCCAAAGGTTTACCAACTAGATGACTTAAAGAAATTTCCAAAGCTGTCTGAATCACATCGTGTTCAGAAAAGGGAAACAGCTTCTGGTGTGGTAGGAGACATATTTGGAGCATTGATTCCTTCAGTAGGAGTCATATTGAATTCAATCAAAATACGAAAGTTGTCTACTATTGTGGATAACATGCTGACAAAGTTTTCAGGAGCTATAATCCTGATGGACGCTGAACTTGCTGCAGAAAGAGCTATGACTCTTCAAAATCGGCTTGCCTTAGACATTCTTTTAGCAAAGGATGGCGGCGTTTGCAAAATGCTTGGTACACGTCACTGCTGTACCTATATACCAGATAATAGTGGAAAGATTAGAACAATGCTTACGAACCTAACAAAAGAAAGCGTAGATTTGAAGGAATTGAAAGAGCCCGGAGTTTGGGAGAAGGTTGGAAAGGGATTTGCTTCCGTGGGAAATTGGCTCAGCAACGTTTGGAACGGATTGTTATTAAAGATAATAAAGGGAATATTAATAGTGTTAATTTGTTTATTAGGTCCTTGGGGAATATGGAAAACTATTAAAATAATAAAAGCAAGGAACAAAAGAAAGAGAGAGGAGAAAATAGAAAACAAAATGGTGGAAATATATAGAGAAAAATCAAAAGGGACTAAAAGAAAAAGGGAATTGACTGAAGTGCCAAATTACTATACAGAATTTTAATGGAATAAAATTTGTGGGTGGATTTGATGTGATGACATAATTAGTCATCAGAGGAGGGATTGATGACGCAGAAAAAGAAGGTCCGACATATATTCATGTATACCGTGTGATTAATACGTGTAATGTAGTGTGATTTTAGTAACAGAAATAATGTACGAGGGAAATTGTGCCGTCAGATTAGTTCGCCATCATTATAAACGAGCTTTATTAATCACAAAGTATTAAAATTGTAGTAATCCGTCATAATCGCAAATGTATGCCATGATTTCTTGTTTGAAAACTGTTTTGTTTAGCTTAAATTTAGTACAGGCTTTGGCCTAGTTGCCTGGCTTCAAATTCTAACTGCGTGATTTTTTTTCTTTGAACTAATGAAACATATATTCTTGCTTGAAGTTGTATTTTTCCAGTAGAAACTGGCTGGTACACTTATCTCCAAGGTTTCGTGCTAGGCCGGTTACATCCCCTTTGATACAAGGTCAGTCTCTGCAGGTGCGGACAATGAAGGTACAGATACCAAAAATAATTGGCAAACCATGATACAACTTGTGTTCCAAGGCTCCAAGGCTAATGTATGCACAAATAAGTTCTAGTAAAAGACAATTTTCATTGGACAATTTGAAGCCAACCTATGAACCCTCCAATGGAGGACCCTGCAGAATTCGGAATGTTTCTTACTTAAACCCACCGGACAAAGAGAAGTCAGCCATTTTCCTCGATGCCAGTTTGAAGACTGATGCCAGACTCCATTTTGGACGACACCCTGATGCCCTTTTTCTCTATCTGAGAGAAAGAGACTTTAAGAATTCTCACCATAGAGACTTTAACTTTGATTTGCCCCCGTCTTGCCCATGCAGTAACTTTGCCCTATTCTCCTTGCCGTTGCAAGGAAGCTTGCCCTTAACTTTGCCCCTTTGAACTTGCCCCATGCTGATCGAACCGGTACCTGAAGGACGAAGACTTTTCTTGAATGCTGATTGTATTTGGTAAATATGAAAGGATAAATTTATTATGCATTTTGTTTTTCCTTTTAGGTACCAACTGCTATTTTGATAGGGTCCTAGCTAGAACTTTTCCAAATTTGTGTTGACTAAATTCGTTTTGCATGAAGTCCCACATGCCAATGCTAATTAGAGGTTAGTCGAGGTTTTCATTCAATGTATCATGAAGAATTGAAATCTTGTTATGCTGACCGAATGTATGCAATTAGTCAAATACAGTTAGTCACATTGGTGATTTGCATTGCTATAACAGAGTGTATCATCATTCAGATTTTACGTAGATTGCATTTCTTCCGCCGTTATGGACAGCTAGTAATGTTCATATACATATATCAATTGGTCTTGAGACATATATATATCGTGCTAGCTTTGTTAATATAGGGAAATAAATTCACTAACTTTTAATAAACTGGTGTGGTTATTCATGACTGAAAGGTCATGGTGCGCCAAAATACCAACTGTTATTGATTTCTGATGTGTTATATTGATCTATTAATTGAGTATTGATTACCGATTACAACAGTTATTGATTATTGATCTGAGTGACTCGACTATTGAGGATGAGGAGAGCCCGACTCGGTTAAAAGATTCACCGACCTCCAACGTGTCCAGGTACAGGTAATTTATAAGGGCTGGACGCGTTATCAGTCCCTACTTTACCATCAGTGGCATAGCTGGGTCACCCTTTCCGTCATGCAGTGTAAATAGCCCCTCCCCCAGTTGACTCCCCCATCCTTCTGTCTCCTCTTCCTGGGTGGGTGCTTAGTTGAGCAATCTGATGCGAGGTAGATTTATGTTTTCAGTGTACAGCGAGGAAATATTTAGAGACAAACAATGTATGCACGAATAGATTTACAGGGAGTGCTCCCAATGATACTGGGGAATATTAATAGCACATGTGGTACTTATAAGAGTATCTGGCCAAATGCATCAGTGAAAAAGATGGAATTTACCAGGCTTTCTAATTTAACGTTAGTTATACAGTGCACACCAGGTAGATATAATTTCTATTGCAGAGTATCAGTTCGACAGACACACATACAAGCATCGCACACTGAGATGCATACCCAGAAGCACACACAGAGGCAATACATGACTGAATGGCACACATAAACAAACATGCACACACACAGACATCCAGATGTAGTCCACTACCCACTCACAGCCAGCTTACTTCAACAAAAGGCTGTCAGCTGACCCTGCATCATCACCTGTTCCCTGTGGCCCCTCATCCGCAGCTTCATAGTCCACCCACGCTTGAGTGGACTCGTAACGCATCTCTCAGCCTTCGAGAGTGTACACCACATGGCAGGGAAGCAGGCCAGTACATACCTGGGCCAGTGCAGAGGGGAGTACTTGGTTGGTAAAATGACTGTCATGAACTTATTTCATCATAGTTGTGATACAAACTACAGAAGCCAGTTCAGTTTGTTCTCACAGCGATTGAGATGCCTTAGAAGCTGCATCTGCATATGGGACTGCAGTGACATGTGAGACAGTCTGATGTAAACGAGTGCGGGGTGGTGCACTGTAGATTTAACAACACAAGGAACTTCCTACAGCAAGCAGAGGCTTCACTGACCAGAACTGTGGTGGTGGCTGGCAGTGGAAAGGGAGCTCATTCAAGACGTGTTAACCAGTGCTGAACACCGGCACTTATTTATGAGGGCCGGTGCTTATTTTTCTGCCTCAAGCATTTACCGCGCGAGCAAAAGACACATATGGGAAAGACGGAGAAAGAGAAAACGAAAAACCTTCACAATGGAAGACAGCAGAAAGCTGAGAGTGTGCTGAAGAGGCAGGGAGTGGCTTTATAAGGATTGAAGAGGCCCGAGATGGCCTCAGGATTACTGCCTCAGTATTCCGAGTTCGCACATTTAATTGCAGCACCCGCGTGTTTAAGAGGAGGGCTTTGAGCACCGGCGCGTCTTTATTTACAAATTAAGCACTGGTGCTAACTATAATTAACGGAATGGCAATTGAGCCTGGCTGCACACGGTGACCATGGCGGCAGCCTAGCCTTGAATAGAGACTGGTGATAGGGGCTGTCACTGCACAAGGGTCACTTTACATGCCTCTCATTCTATGCTCGCCACAACTACAGGGCTGAGGTTTGGCATAGGATGGGCCTGTAAGCAAAACAACAGATGGCTCGCCCCCTCTAGCCTGAACTGAACGGCTTGATACATTTCAGCCCCATCAAGACCATTAAGCTTGCCTCACGTTTAAGACTATAGACCTTGTGGGTGTTTTAAAACACAGTGCCAGCTTCACTTTACATCTGTAGCTAGCCCCTAGTGCTCGAACCTACATCACCGCTTCCAGTGGTACCATCAACATTCAAGGCCAGCCCAACAAACATAGACATCACCTGCCCCCAGCATCAGCTCCAACTATGCCACAGGGGGCATGAGCAGTGTGGAAGCAGGCAGTTCCCTTAGCAAGAAGCATGGGCAGCAGAGGGCACTGCTGCTGTAAGCCGCCCTGGCAGTAACCTCCTAAGAACAATTGGGCCCTGGTTCCTATTTTCGTTCAAGTTACTCACTGCTGCTGTGTAACACAATTAACTCCTGTGCCCAAGGTTTCAGTACATTCTTGCCAACTTGTCGTGCTTCTTTATGAAACTAGAAATGTTCGTCAGGAATATACAAAAACATAAAAACTAAAATAAAAGAGGGTGCCATCTGTTGCATTTTGACAGAACGGCTTTCTGCCAAATTCACTGAATAAAGCAGACAAGACCAATGAAAGCACAGAGTCCCAAAACTGCTTAACAGAACAGACTGTTCTTTCTAATTATTAGAATAAGACATATTATTAAAAACGAATCACAATTCAGCTGCAAAAATAATAACATCAACTTGTTTGTGTTAAATGTTTTGCGTCGCAGAAACTTTTTTAATGGTGTTTTACAAACATTATATTCATATTTACACAAAACAGTCTTAGGAATCTGCATAGGTTGCCTTCTGGAGTCAGACTAGACCCAGCCAGGCTGTGTATTCTGCCCCTACTCACACGCACCGGAAGCAGGGGTCAATGCCCTTGTGTGCACTGCGCGTGGCACTGAGAAACCATTGTGACCTGAAGCGCAGGCCTGGCTCAGTTTGCATGCTTCAGGAGGCACCAGTGGTCTGTGTATGGCAGAACTCAGTGAGTTGCGCACAAGTTAAGCGTGCACGAGCCTAGTAATGTCTCAATCTGCTTTTGTCTATGCTGCCATCTTTTATCTCTGTGTGTTCCCTGCTTTCTCTTGGGTCAATGTACCCTCTATCCAGGTCTAAGAAAAGTGGCTGTTCGGAAAAATTATTTAGCTCAGATCAAGGCACTTTTTGAGCCATTTATGACCTCCAAGGAGAGGAAAGTGAGGGTGCGGAAGATGAATTAGGCAAATTGAAAGTGACTGAATTCTGCAGCATTTACAGAAAGAGGAAGATGCCTCTCTGGATTGTTTTTGTGCAGGAAAGTGCCCTCTTCTGCACAGAAAGAGTATTGCTTACAAAGCACCATGATGCAAGTGTGTCTGCGTTGGGGCTAGGCAGCAATTTGTGTGGCAAGCAGGGGGAAAGGACAGACATGCACAATATCTTGTAAATGGTGTATTTGTGCCCTTTGCCTGTGTTGCAGGGCAGTGCAACAAGGTCACTTTCTACGGTGCTCCACATCCTCCTAAATATGCCCCTTAGTTTTTCCTGGCTCGCCCACCTCTGGATGTTCCATGTTTGTCTATCTGAAACATTCAGTATTTTGTCTATACTTTTTTGACTAACTGTTTAAAGAATGAGGAGATGAGCTTCCCCTCAGTGCCCAGAATCTGTACAGAAGAAAGTATTTTCTGTGACATCTAACACTAATTAGTTTAGGCTGAATACACTGAATTTGTGCCTGCATACACGCACACCAATCACGGCACCCAAATCTGTAACTGAAACCAGATGTGCAGTTTAGCTACACTTAAAGCCAAACATACACGTCTGTAAACAGAAATACACATGGATTCTCCCTAGGCACCTACACACATGCCAGCAGCAGAGAACGTATGCATATTTGTCACACGCGCATACCCATAGGGGTTGCTACCTGCCACAATTAATGGTGTGAGGGGCAGAGAAAGCAGACTGTGGAACAGAGATGGGAGAGGATAAAGGGAGAAGCAAAGCAAAAGAAAAAGAATGAACTAACAACTTAGAGTAAGAAATATGAGTGACAGACAAGGTGAGAGAGGGGGCGAACAGTGGTATAGAAAGAAACAATTTAAGCAAGGGAGTGCAGAATGAAGAGTAGAAGTAAAGTTGAAGTAACACTGCACTCTAAGGAGACAGCAAGCTGCAGAATGAGAGAAATACTCAAAGTGGTAGAAAGAGAGCAGGTAAGGATAGAATTGGGAGCAGTGAGAGTAGACAAGGTGAAGTGAATGCAGCAAAACTAGCAGGTGGGTAAATGAGAGAATTTGCTGAAAGGAAACCAGATAGAAAAAAAAATCTCAGCACTATGATAGGCCTATTGTGAGAGTTATACAAGGAGTTGAGAGGACTGAAGATGTTTAGGTGCTTACAAAATGTGTATAACGTATGGTCATGTAATTATACTAAATGTCCCCATAATTATGAGTAATTACACAAAAAGCATCTTGAGAACAAAAATGATGTTGGGACATGCTTTGAGTTAAAATTAGCATGAAATGGCGTGCTGCACCATACATATGTGCAGTCACTTTATTAGGGCATGTCTCCAGCCTGATCCTGCCTGTCTCAAGTTTCCCAACTTCCCTCATCAATCAGCTCTGCAAAGTGTGAGATCTGTTGATGGTGAATAGATAATAGCACAATTAATTGCACATCTTGGAGAAAGAGGTTTCGCTATCTTATGAATTGATGTCTATGGAGAACTAGTGAAATGTAAGCGAAAGCAAACTCAGCATTCATGATCACGTCACATCAGAGATGAAGGAAGATGACAAATATACTAATCTATTCAAACAGTCTTTAGCAGCCCACATACTCCTAAATTAATAGTTACCTAGGTAGGATGCAAAGTAGGGAGGATGCATGCAGTGGAAATAAATAAGTAAATAAAAATGATGCATATACAAATGGGGCAACTGCCTCTGCTGACATTGCCTATCTTGGGAGTAGGGTCAACCTCACAGCTGGAGTGCTGTGAAGGTTCTTTTTAGAAGAGAATGTCTGCGGAATCAAAAAAAGAAAAGGATAATACTGGAGAGTCAGTATAAGCATTATCCAGAATGAGTCAGCGCATAGGCTGGAGAACCATTCATTAAAAGCCAATCTCATACAGATCCGGGTTCACCAGACAACTAGCTACCTGTTCCTTGTCCATCCAAACAATAACAAAACTTAGCTTTGTTCAGCAGGTCCACAATCACTTAATTAAAAGTTGCCGCTAGTCTGTAGTTTTCTAATCAACTCATGTCTTTCTAGTCCTTGAGGATAGACTTCTTTGAGTCCTTTTGTTTTCCACAGATGAGGGTTAGAATTGGATCTTTTTCCTGATGGTATCAATGGTACTTAGAGATTTTATTTCTTCCCAAAGGGATAGACGATTTTAACAAGACAATGAAAAGGAAGAGAGTATTGAGTGGTCATGAGTGGCCTCAGAAAAACCAAGAGGTGATGGGCTTCAGTTAATGAAAGGGAAATCAAGTAACACTCCCAGTGACACATGGAAGCATTGATCCAGAATGATCACTCACACTTAAATAGCAGGTTTACCTAAGATCTTCCTATCCATCTGAAGTGATGTCGCACTCAAGACCAGGTAGGAATTACACTCTTTATTAAGTAAGGGAGTACAAGGAAACAGGTCCGCTGTAGGGAGAAGCTCAGGCTCAACTGCCACAAGGAGGCTACACATACTAGAATGTGGAATCTCCTTAGGTCAGCATAGAAGACTGCATAGAAGGGAATTCTAACAAAGAACAAGAACACACAACACCATCTCATCAATTATCAATCATTTGACATTCAGTGATGCAAGTCACCTATTCCAAGTGAGGTTTTCATTTAAATGTGTGTCTCTGTTTCTCATAAAAGCAATATCCATAATAAAGCAGTGAGGTATTTTTAAGATTCATTGACAGTCAAGCAGAGGAAGGAAAGATCGGGCATGGGAGGGATTTTGTTCTTTTTATTAAATAGAGGCTTCACTTAGATTGCTTATTTCAAAGTCTGTGGTTGACCGAAGGTTGAATTAGTTTTCTTTCTTTATTGACTCTCATCACTCAGTCATCAGGTCAAAACTACTATGTCTTCCTTGATTGTTAGTCTGTGCCGTGCACACTGGTCCATTTAAGTTTATTTACAATAGGTGAACACCAGCAATAAAAATTAAACCTTTTCACATAGTATTACTGTTTTCTTTGTATAGCTACTTCCACAAGGGTGCTAAGTATCCTGTTTGGATGCTTTAGGATGACTATATTACTATTTCCCTTGTGCCGTGCCAAGGTTGCTGCATGTGAAGACTGCACACTCACACTATAAACAATTGTCACAGGGTGGTTTCACATGATGATGGCAACCTCCTTCTCTCAGTTCAACATCTTAGTCTCTCTCTCATCAGCAGCTATCATTCTGAGTTGTTCTTCCCACATAACTTTATCTTGATTTTTCAGATGGGCTTGTTGGCCCCCGATACTGTAATATTTATCTGCCTTACCATGACATACTAGTTTGCAGAAAAGTGAGCAGTCTGCGGTGTGCTCCTCATGAGGCCTCAGTGTAAAGAAGTCCCAAAGTGAGCAGGAGAGTTGTCTTATTGAGCCAATGTCTGGAAAACATGTTGAGTTGAAGCTAGGCAGTTGTGTTTGTCTTTGTGTAGAATGAGGTCTTACTGAAAAAGGAGTGGTGGTTGCAGAACATGTTTGGGTTTTCTTGAAAACACAGAAGCAGCTTGTGTTTGTGCAAGTTGAATGGAGCTGATATGTACTTTCTCTGTGACACTCTCTAGATGAGCCATCATTGGATTGTCACCTTCCCAATTTCCAAGGGTTTTATGAATCTTCCTTTTCTTTTGTCCCTTGTGGCAGATTCAATACAGGTTTCAGCCCATCTCAAAATCATTGGAAGGGGTGTTTGGAGAAGATGGGGGAGTGTTCTTTTTTTTCTTGTAAGGAGATCATGAAGGCAATATGTCCAATGGAAGATCTGTCACAACAAAATAATGCTGTGCAGCAAGCTTAACTTCCTGCTCTGCTCCTACCCCTGGAAGATCAGGCATATCAGACTGAAGTTTCTGTTAAGGTTCCTGTAAAGAAGATTTGGTTTGCTGCTTAAACAAGACAATTGTAGGCTTATTGGTCTCAGTCATGACTACAGTGAAAGTAGTGCTGAGAGACATCAGTTTAGATTTTGGTGGTGGTGTGGTACTATTGTTGGTTCAAGGGTGTTCTCCATCTCAGCCTCTTCCTGCCCAAAGTAGGGTGTAGCAGGTATGCTGCATTTCCAAAAAACAGATGAGCGCTTAATGTCAGTGAGGGCAACAGATGTCTTCTTCTCCTCACTATCCATTTTCTTGGCAGGGACCTCATTCTGTTGGGCCTTCTTCTTCCCTTCTTACATGAGTCAGCAGCATGAGCAAAAGCAGTTACCAAAGAGGACTCCTGACTCTGGTACAACTGTCATCTAATTCACAGAATTCCCTCCATCACAATATTGTGACTAGTCGTGCTTCTGCAGGCAGTAAAACATAAGCAGAAATTCAGTGAGACTTTAACAAACTACTCATGCCTAAACTAAGGTTTTTTCTATACAGTATACAGAAAAAGCTAATATGATGTCCTCCATGGTCCAGGGGACTCCAGAGGCAAGAAAGGGGACAGTCACATATCAAATAAATAGATGATAAAATAGCTTGTGTCTCTCCATAGCCTACAGGATCCCTATGGGAGAATGATAGGAAGGGCAAGCAAAAAATGTAATATATCAATAAAGAAACAACAGGAGCCCCTCCAGCGCTCGTGTGACCCCTATGGAAATTGGATAAATGAATTAAACATGTGTACTATAGTCCACTTCAATCAGCCACACAATAGCAAAAGACTTTCAAACGCAAAATATATTGATTATTAACCAGAAAACACACTGGCTCTACAAAATGGTGGTCCCAACATGGCCAGAAAACAAGGGGACATAAAGAGCAAAGAAAAAATGGCCACCACATACACACACAAACTTTTCTGAGTCCCCCCTGCCCCTAGCCACCAACAGGCACATGCAGACAAAAATAATCTACATTTTGCATAAGTATAACACCATCCACAAGACCCTAGAATGATAAGAATTAACTATAGCAAAACAACTGTGATTATAGGAAACACATCGAAAATTAATTTAAGGCTTACGTAAAAACCAGGCCCCTAACAGCAAGACACAGTAAAATAACAAATCTGGACATAATTAATAAAAAATGGGACACAAGAAAGCCATCTTCCAAAAAAAGGTGCATTATACCTTATTCCTACAAAGTTCTCGTCAAACAGCAATAAGTAATCATAATGAAAAAAACTAAAAAAGGAATTATAAATGGAGGCACCTGCACGTTTTCAGACAATAAACATTTTACAAAGTATTGCAGTGAACTTCCTTATTTTTTTCAAAAATGTAAAGATTCCAAAGATGTGGATGCAACAGAAATCGCACACAAAAAAGAGTGATGCTTAAACTCCAATTTCCACATACTAAATGACTGAGGGATGAACAAAGGGATACAAAAAGCACACAGCAGAGGGAGGAGTCTTCAAGATGGATCACTGACATCTGTGCTCTCGAATTAGAATTTTTACCTGAGTGTACTTGTGGTTACATCACATGGCATAATTGCATGATCTGGGAATTGTGCATAATTTTTGTATTGAACTGGTTGGCTATACCTTTCAAAGTTATTTATTGCCTTTAACTCCATCTAGTTCTTATTTGTAAGACTACTCACCCAGGGACTTACTCATCACGTTTCTGATACATAGTCTGCCTTCTGAAAATTCACATTCCCTTTTGAAACCTCTGCAACAAGAATTAGCCTTGAAAAAATCACCTACAGTGACAAAACATGTGTCAGCTGTGGCTGTTGCTGTATTATTTATGTACTGGAATCTACAAAGGTCTTTGAATGAATTACACTTCAGAACTACAATCAGTCAATCAGTCAGTATTGTAGAGCGTGTCTTGTGAGCCCGGGGGGCTCTAGGCGCTTGTGGGGTCCACGATCCTTGCTCAGCCAGTGATGGCTGTCGAAGAGCCAGGTCTTTCAGCTCCTTCAGGGAGGGGAAGGTGCGCAGGTGGAGGTTGTTCCAGGATCTCAAGATAGATGCCGGGGACGTGGGCCATGGTGAGGATGGTGGAGCAGAGCTCTTTGGTTGGTTGGTGGAATGTCAGGCAGTTGTTTATGTAAGCTGATATGGATTTGTGGAGGGCTTTGAAGGTGTGTGTGAGAAGATTGAAAAGGTATCCTTCCTGGATGGAGATCCGGTGGTGGTCCCTGAGGTGAGGGCTGATGCTGATTCTTCTTGGGAGGCAAAGGATGAGTCTTGCTGTAAGTTCTGGATGGTCTGGAGTCAGTTCAGGAGTTGTTTGTTGGTTCCGGTGTGGAGTACATTGCCGTAGTTGAGATAACTGGACATGAGGGCCTGGGTGACTGTCTTCCTGGTAGTGCTCGGGATCCAGCGAAAAACCTTGTTTAGCATGCAGAGAGTGTGGAAATATGCCAATGGGACAATGTTGACCTGTTGCTTCATGGTTAGTTGTGTGTCCAGGATGATTCAAAGGTTGCTTGCGTGGCTGGTCGTTGTGGGTGAGGGGCCGAGTGCTGAGGGCCACCAGGTGTCGTTCCAGGGGGTGGGTTTATTCCTGAAAATGAAGACCTCTGTTTTGTCTGAGTTGAGCTTAAGGCAGTTGGTCCCCATCCAGGTGGCGATGTCGGTCATCATGCTTAGGAAGTTGACCTTGGTGGCGATGGCATCGTCTGTGAGGGACAGGAAGAGCGGAGTGTCATTGGAGTAGGAGATGATGTTGTGTCCATGGGTGCGTGTGATGTCTGCGAGTGGTGTCATGTAGGTGTTGAAGAGAGTGGGGCTGAGGTGGGAGCCCTGGGGGATGCTGCAGATGATGTTCTTGGGAGCAGAAGCGAAGGGTGGAAGGTAGATTCTTTGCGTTCAGCTGGAGAAGAAGGAGGAGATGCAATTAAGTGCATTGTCTTAGATGCTGATGTGGTGGAGTCTGGTGATAAGAGAGTGGTGGGAGACAGTGTCAAAGGCAGCCGATAGGTCAAGTAGGATCAGTGCAGCTGTTAGTCCTAGGTCGAGGGGGAGCTGGTAGTTGATGGCTTTCTTCAAAACTTTGGCTGGGAAGGGGAGAAGTGAGATGGAGTGGTAGTTTTTAGGTTTGTTGGGGTTTGCTGAGGGTTTCTTTAGGAGGGGCTTAACTTCGGCTTGCTTCCAAGCATCGGGTACGAGGCTGTGGTGATGGAGGTGTTGAAGATGTTGTTGAGGGAGCTTGAAATTACTTATTTTCCTATTGTAGATGTGGTGTCGGCAGGGGGTCCCCGGGGGACCCGGAGTGGATGGAGTTCATGATGGAGATGGTGTCCGGTAGAGATCAGCTTCCAGTTGGTGATCATGGGGCAGTGGGGGATGTTGGTTTGGGTGCAGAGGTGTTTGAGGTTGGTGTATTGGGGGTCGAAGTTGCTGTAGATGAATGAGATCTTGTAGTTAAAGTAGTCTGCTAGAGTGTCATGGAGGGCTTGAGAGGGGTGGATCAAATTCCCTGTGGCGGATGGGCAGGAGAATCCTGCTGAACAATTCCTTGGTGTGTTGGCGCTAACCTCTATGCTGGCAATGAGGGCTTTTTTCTTGGTCTCTCTAAAATGGCGATGGTAGTTGTTGAAGACAGATCTGTAGGCATTGAGGTTGGTGGGGGTTTTGTTGGAACACCAGTGTCCCTTGAATTTCTTGCAGTGGCATTCAAAGGTCAGAAGCTATGGGGTGAACCAACTGGCATGCTTAGTGGGTTTGCTTATGGTGGTGCTTTTCAGGGGGTTGATGCTGTTGGAGGCTGAGGAGATCTAGTTGGCAAAGTTGTGTACGCTGTTTATGAGTGTATCTGAGGGGATGAGGTAGCTTCTTCGAGGGCGGCGATACAGATGGGTTCCATGACCTTGCTCCAGTTACGGCTGTGGTAGGTGCTGTCTGGGCTTCTGGTTGGCCGTTAATTGTGAAGTGGACGATGCAGTGGTCTGTCCAGGTCAGCTCGGTGATGTGGGAGAATTTGACTCTGTGGTCAAGCAGCGACAGCCATTAAATAGGTCCTGGGGTGGGGGGCCACTAAGATAGGAGTGGGAGGTGGGAAAACAATGGTGAAGGAGCGAGCTGAGTTGACTCTCAAAGGAGAGGCCAGGCCTGGTTAAGCACCCAGGAAAAGGAGGCCTGCAAGGCCAGGCAAGGCCTGGCAGGGCCTTAACAGCAATCAGAGGTCAAGGCCAGGCACACAAAGGAGTGTGGAGGGGAGCTGGATGGGACCTGCTCCCTACACATCAAGTAATCCGGTTTATGGACTTTTTACTTTGGTTGGACTTCCGAATTTTTAATGCTGGTTCATCTATCTATAATAATCTATGCATACAGTGGACTACTTTGTCATCCTCTGTTGACTGATACCTTTAGTGGTAGGGTACATGGTGCCCCGTAAACACCACAATTGTACTTTTGAGCTTTCGCATTTTCAAACATATCCACAGATTGTTATCGTCCGACAAGAAGTGTGATATTTAGATCACTACTGCCAGTGATTGTTTCTGCCACTATTGTTAGTAGATAAGGTTTGAATCAAAAACCATGGGTGGTTGCATGGTAATGCCCATGTATCACAAATGGAATGACACTAAGTAAGGCAAAGCAGTGCTTTGTGCTGTTTTTTGTTACTTTCGGACTACTTAAAGTAAGTTACAAACAAATTGTGCTGGTTTGCCTCACCTTTGTGATGCATCTCAGCATAAAACGTTAGTAAAACTGGCCTCTGTCAGAGTAGGCGGAGGTTCTATCAGTGGTAAATCTGAAATCATTAGACACAAAATATTGTTGTTTGGCCATTTGAGGTACGAATTCACATTTTGCTCTTTTATAGTGAAATAACCTCTTTCACCTTTGTGTATGTGCGGGGCTGTTTTCCCTTGCTTGAACTCATCAATATGTATCAGTCTATTCTTTTTAAGTGTGCACAAGTTCTCAAGAACTGTGCCACACTTTTGGTTAAAAGCAGACATTTAGTGGCTGATTCACTAAAGAATTTATAAGTACAGTAAGTAGCACTGTATGAGTACTCTTTTACATACTCTTACAAGCCTTTGTGAATTGGCCTTAAGACGTTCAACTCAACTGCCTATTAATAAAAGTGCCACAAATTCAAGTGCAACAAGGCAAATCGCTGAATATTCCCATTTTATTCTAATTTTGTACTACTGTATGCACTCCAAAATGCCTTTGTGAATAAGCCACTTTCATTTCAATAGCAATAAATGCTAGTAGTTCCTTACTGATGCTTTCAGCTAGGCTTTTTCATTATTTGCTCATGATAATAATTGCTTTCAGTTCCTGGCATGTTTTAATTATTGATGATTTTATCAAGTCATATATAACTTAATCACAGTTGAAGATTTAATAGTTTCCTACTTGAGTAATGGAGTTTTATATATTAAAGCTTAAGGGTTTGAAAGTTTATTAGATTAAAATATATGTGATAATGATTTACTTTGCAGACACGCCACCCACTATAGTGACTGTACTGAAGCAGTCTTCCGAATTCGCCTCCTCCATCTTCTGTATTGAATTAATTTCTCTTCGTTGACTTGTTCTCTGTCCCATCCCATACAGATCACCTTAAATGAATGTCAATTACGGGAAGCCACACCCCTCCCTTGCCATTCGGGTGCCAAGGCCCCTTGGTGCCATGGGTCATAAAGGAAGTTGTCGGAACAGAAAGTAAATGGCGCTTTAAGCCCAACAATTTCTTACTGTATTTTCCACTTCTTGCTCTCTCCTAACCCATCAGCCGAAACTAGGAGGCTGTTGAGGGAGTAGGGGTAGTTCAGTTTGGTCAGTGGTGTGATGGCATCACGAGTGTCCTTTGTGTGATGTCACCTCCTTTGCTTCTAGCATTATGGTAAACATTTTGGTGAATCAACACCGATATGCCTTTTCAATTTAAGTCGAAGGATTTTTAAGTGGAGCTGATCCATTTCATTCAACTGTGGGTAAAGTAGCAGGGGGCGGCTGACGTCAGCAGGCTCCTCATCCACCACAGACATGTCTCCATGGGAGCGTCATTGCATATGGCGGCCTTAAAGGGTCAATGCAATTAGTGCATGGAATAAAATATCTTCCCCAAATTTAACAAGAGAATACAATGAAATACTATTTTTACGAGTTAGAAGTGTACAGTGTGGCGTTTTGTACTGTTTTTTAAATCATATGCATCAGCATTATACAGCATAGGACAGAATTGATTTAAGTACAACAAATCAGAAAAAAGTAGAGTTACATGTAGAGCACAACACAGCAGAGAGCAGCACACCATATCTTGGTTCAACGTATGTATTCATTAGTACTCATACACTCAAACTGTTGCAAAATATTGACAGATTGAGGCAAGGCGTGGATAGAAAACAATGACGCAACGAATGCAAAGAAGGAAACATACAACGAGTTAAATGTAATTAATAGTAAGTTTAGGACTACAGACTCTCCACATCAAGGGCAGAGAACTATGAGCACAAAAATGTATACATAGGATAATGGTATGCAATCCACAGGCAAGATACAGAACGAGCAGACACATACAGTACAGAAGAATGAATGACAAAAAGATATTGCCAGGGTTACAGAAATGTGAGAAAGTAGTATGACAATGCAGACAGCACAGATTTGTCCCTAGAACATTCCGCACGTGGATCGCCCCTCCCTCCCGAGCAGAGTGAAAACATTTCCCCTCCTTATGGGGTCACAGAGTCCAGGGGATAAGGTGCGCACTGAGGAGGCCCAACACTCGCCTGTGCATATTGGGAATCCGCCTACAAGTCCGTCAGCTTTTTGTCATTCACCTCAGCTGTCATCTCCGCACTAGCCCGAGCCAAGAATGCCTGAAGGGGCCCCCATATGTCAGCCGGACTGCTGCAGACAAGCATCAGCTTGATAAATATCCGACTGTTCATTGCAATTTGACATGTCAACATGCAAGCCCGCCAGTGTTGGAAGGGGCCCCCGAGCCCAACACAGCGCTATTCTAGACCTTCCCAGCAACAGGCCAATGTCCACGAGCCACCTTTATGATTTCGGGACACCTCTATCACATCCCAGCAGCGCTATTTAGGGGGGTCAACTCAATATGCTCAACTGTAATCGTCCTAAGCTCCGCCAACACCGCCTCCCAAAACTGCTGCACTCTCTGGCAAAACCAAACTATATTGGCAAACCCCCCCCATCCTCGGCACCGCATCGGGAACAATTAGGCCCATATTTATACTTGGTTTGCGCTGAATTAGCGTAATTTTGTTTACGCTAATTCAGCGCAAACCTAACTCAATATTTATACTTTGGTGCTAGACACATCTAGCGCCAAAGTAATGGAGTTTACATCGTTTTCTGTAGGGGAAAACCTACCTTGCGTCAATGAGATGCAAGGTAGGCGTTCCCGTCCAGAAAAGGACGATATGGCCTTTGCTCCATATTTATCCCCCCGTCCGTACTAAAATCCAGCATGGGGGATGCAGACCTTAAATAATGGCGCTAAGCATGCTTAGTGCCATTATTGAACGCCTGGGTCTGGGCAAGCGTAATCGAACCTGTAGACAGATTTCCATGGTCAGAGACCATGGAAATTGCCCACAGGTGCCCTTCCCTATTCCCAGGGACACCCCCGCCCACACCAGGAGGTCACCTAAGGATGGGGGACCTATCCAAGGTAAGTCCCGGTGAGTATTTTATTTTTTTTGTCAAACACCGCTAGAGGGCCCTGACGTGGGCCCCCTGCATGGCGCTGGCCCCAATGGCCATACCCAGGGGACATCAGTCCCCTGTGCATGGCCATTGGGGTGGTGGGCATGGCTCCTGTCTTTACTAAGACAGGAGCCATGTCAATGGGGCTTGCGCACCAGAAAATGGCACTACACTCCCTAGAGGCAATTTTTTTGCCTCTAAACAGTGTAGTGCCATAATTTAATGCTCAAGCCCCGGTTCCCCCTTCGCCTCCCCAGCCCGGTTAGCGTCCTTTGCAAGGATGGTAACAGGGACTTAGCGCCGGCTAGCGTCATTCCATAAATATGGAGCCCGGCCGGCGCCATGGAATGGCACTAGCCGGTGCTAAACTTTTTTACACAAACCTGCGGTAACGCAGGTTTGCCTCAAAAAGTATAAATCTGCCCCTAAGAGTTATTGAGTAGACCAATGCCGGAAACTATGAGCCGGTGGATAATACATCCTGTTAAGGTATTTGAATTGCAGTAACCGATGTTGGCTATTCAGAGGCATGGACTTCACAACTGAGAAATTATGATTTAACCCAGACCCCTCCACCAGTCCAGCCAGACCTTCATGATTCCCAGCCACTGCGCCTCTTGTGGGAACACATGCAGTTCCGCAATAATACGTCTTGGAGTAGCAGTTTGCAATATGTGTGTCAGCACTGCAACTCTGAAGGGCTCCTGCAGGTTCTGCCCCAGGATTTCACACATCTTGTGAAGTGCTCTCTAATAATGAAACTGAGTTAGTGTTGTGGGCCGATCGCTTTGCGTGCTGGCTTGCTCCCAGCTGCACATAACCCCGTCCTGGAAGAAATCTCTTATATTCCTTAGACCCAATTCTCGTGATACCCTCGCCACACCCTGCTTCTGGCCTAGGGGGAACCACACACACCAGTCCATCAGCACATGCAGTGAGTAGAGCAGTGATCGGGTCTGCCACACAATAAGCTGCTGCCAGAAACATGCCATCATGTTTAGCAAATCGAAAGCATTGTGGTGTCACACCGGTTTCACAAACAGCATCTGGGGGTAGCGATAGAGGAGGGACAGCATTGCATTTAAGCCACAGATGCTGAAGTCCATTTACCGTGCAGGCACTAGTGAGCATATATACACTGCGTGGCTCTATAGTAGGTGTCCAAATGGAGCATTTAGTCCTCCCATGTTATACGGGAGAGTAAGCGTGTCCCAGTGGACACGTGGCTGCTTTCCAGCCCAGGCCAAGCGAACCGGGAGAACCCTCAAGTTACCAAACAACGCACAAGGCAATCGAATAGGAATGTTTGAAAATACAAATTTAAAATGGGGCAATGCTATCATTTTAATTAGGGCTGTACGACCACTAAGCGACAGAATCAACCTTATCCAACGATCGGTCGCCTTCGTGAGTTTCTGCACCACTTTGCCAAAAGTATCTAGCATCCCAACCGACAGGTCCATGTGGACTTGTCTCCCTAAATATCGCACCGATTCTGTCATCCCCTGTAAAGAGTACTCTAGTAGCACAGGCATCATGGCCGTGGAAAGCCGGAATATCAGGGACTTGTACCAATCAATGCATAAGCTTTGGTGCCCACCAAACAGCATGGCCTTCTGAAGTACCGGAGTTAGTTTAAACTCGGCATTACGTACCTATATAGAAGACTGTTGTCTGTGTATGCCGAGATGGCCAAATTATAATGCAGAAACCGGAGCACCCTATGCATATGATCTACTTGGAGTGCGCAAGCCAGCAGCTTAGCCACCAGAGTGTATAGCAACCCTCAAGGGCATTGTTATCTAGTGTCGCTCATGTCAATGGGACCTGTGACTATATCATTATGTTAGAAATGGAGTCTCCGGTTGGCAGTCAGTTTGCACACTGTCCAAGCAGGGACTCTCACTCTAGTTAGGGTAATGGAGATACACACCTAGAATAACCTATGCTCACCCCCTTGGTTACTTGGCCCAAGCAGTCAGGCTTATCTCAGAGGCAATGTGTAAAGTATTTGTACCAACACACACAGTAATACAGTAAAAACACTACAAAATGGACACCACACCAGTTTAGAAAAATAGGTAATATTTATCTAAATCAAACAAGACCAAAATGACAAAAATCCAACATATACTAGTTAAGATATTAATTTTCAAAGTAAAAAGAGTCTAAATCCATAGAAAACAATGGGAAAAGTTGATTTTACTCAAAGTACCTGGTTTGCGTCATAAATGAAGCCGCAGAAGAGAGTGTGCTTCTGAAAAGTCAGCAATGTGTCGACTCCTTACTCGCAAGTGAGGCTGTGCATCGTTTCTACTCCGGTCGGGTAGGAGATGCATCATTTTTCTCCCTTGCAAGAGAGCGATGCATCGATTTCCGGACAGGGCACCTCAGATCAGCGCTGGTTCATGATGGCTTTGATGCCCAGCGACAATGCGTGAGAAATCTGGTCGCACGGTGTTAGAAAATCGCGCTGTGTGTGGTTTGCGTTGGTATCAGCAGCCGCAAGCGGGTGTTGCATCCTTTCTCCAGCCATGATATGTCAATTTCCCAGCGGCAATGCAGGTAGGGCGTCGGTTTCAGCCGCGTTGCAGGTGGTGCGTTGAAAATGTCCCTGCATGATGTTCTGTGCGTGGATTTCAGTCCTTTCTCTGCCAACTTCACCTTTCCAGGGCCCAGGGACTGGATGGGGCACCACTTGGGAGGGCAGGAGTCTCAGCAGGGTCCAGGTATTGGCAGAGGAAGTCTTTGATGTCCCTGAGACTTCAAAACAGGAGGTAAGCTCCATCCAAACCCTTGGAGATTCTTCTCAAGCAGGAATGAACAACAAAGTCCAGCCTATGTCCCGTTTTACAGGTAGAAGCAACAACTGCAGGATAGCCCAACGAAGCTCAGTCACAGGCAGGGGTAGTACTTCTCAGCTCTTCTCCTTGGCCGAGGTTCTTCTTGAATTCAGAAGTGATCTAAAGTCTGTGGTTTTGGTCCACTACTAATACCCCTGTTGGCCTTTGAAGTAGGCAAACATCAAAGGAAAATATCTGTTGTTTACAGGATCCTGCCTTTCCCAGACCAGGCCCCAAACACACACCAGGGGGTTGGAGACTGCATTGTGTGAGGGCAGACACAGCCAATTAGGTGCCTCCTTCCACTCCAGTCTAGATGGCTCACCAGGATATACAGGCTACACCCCAGCTCCGTTTGTGACACTGTCTAGAGGAGATTCACAAACAGCCCGACTGTCAGTTTGGCCCAGACAGGGAATCTGCAAACAGGCTGTCACAGAAGCAAGAAAATGCCTACTTTCTAAAAATGGCATTTTCAAACTAACAATCTAAAAACCAACTTCACTAAATGATGTGTTTTTAAATAGTGAGCTCAGAGACCCCAAACTCCACATTTCTATCTGTTCTAAAGGGGGAACTGCACTTTAAGGATATTTGAAGGCAGCCCCCATGTTAACATATGAGAGAGATGGGCCTTGCAACAGTTAAAAACCGAATTTGGCATTATTTCACTGTTAAGACATGTAAAACACATCAGCACATGTCCCATCCTTAACATACACTGTACCCTGCCCATGGGGCTACCTAGGGCCTACCTAAGGGTGCCTTACATGTATAAAAAGAGATGGTTTGCGCATGGCAAGTGGGTATACTTGCCAAGTCGAATTGGCAGTTTAAAACTGCACCCACAGACACTGCAGTGGCAGGTTTTAGCCATGATTACAGGGCTACTCATGTGGGTGGCACAATTAGTGCTGCAGGCCCACTAGTACTATTTGATATACAGGCCCTAGGTACTCCTAGTGCACTTTACTAGGGACTTACTAGTAAATCAAATATGACAATTATGGAAAAGCCAATTACACATATAATTTCACTTAGGGAGCACTTGCACTTTATCTCTGGTCAGCAGTGGTAAAGTGCCCAGCGTAACAAAAACAGCAAAAAACATAGTCCAGCATACAGAAATAACCTTGGAAGTAGAGGCAAAAAGTTAGGGGAGGCCACACCAAAGATGCCAGGTCTAACAATTAACCTAGATACATGCCGTCGCCCTCCTGTAGAGCATCTGGACCAATGCAAGACAACATCGTCAGATTCCAATGCTCTGCAGCACCGCCATCATAGAAACCCACTGCACAGAGTCGAATGCTTTTTGAGCTCTAAAAATACAGCTGTGGAGCACACATCAGGGCTAATACAGGAAATCTCACCAAATAGTGTTATAAACTTGTATGTCAGAAATTGGCCGGAGATAAAACAGCCTGCTCCAGACCCAACACCCCGAGGAGCAACGGCACCAGTTGACTTTCTATACTTTACACAAAGATTTTTGTGTCTACATTTAGTAGGTGCAACGGTCTGTGAGATTAACAGCAGCTTTAACAGGGTGACCAGCAGGGCCTTATGCATCGTGGGAGGAATGCAACCATCCTTCACCATCTCTTCATAGAGAGTAACCAAAGCTTGTCGTGATAAGCCTTATAAACGGTTACCGTCAGCCCCTCAGTATGCCACTAGGCATATCATTCAACACCGCAACTATCTCCACACGATTTAGTAGAGCCATAAGGTGTTCCCTATGTTCCGATGTTAACCACTTCATGGTGACCTGCGAGGTAGTCCAAAGTGTCTCTATCGTGTGCAAGCCATGTCATGTAAAGCTCTGCATAATAACGACAGAATCTCTATGACACTTGTTCCGCTGAGCATAGAGTTGACCCCTGTTCATCCTGCACCACTAAGATTGTATCATCTTCAAGCCTAGGTAGCTAGAGTGCCACCGGTGTTGTGTCCAGAAATCCACCTTCACTGTTCTTGCCATTGAAGTCATGTACTTCCCAAAGTGACTGACTTTGCTTTGCATCACTTTGAGGTATTCCTCCAGTTTGATACTATGTCACTCAGCAGCCTCTGTTCCACTGTTTCCCTGTAACCCCCCTCTAAATCAGCAGTCTCTGCCTCTACCCTTGACAGCTGACCCTGCAACAATTGGAGCACTCTGGTGTGATATCGTGACTCCACTTATATAGACCTTGAAGACTTTCCAGACATTTCAAATTTCCTGATGGAGCCAATATTATTGCAGAAGTATTTGTCTATAGCCTGTGCCAACTCATACCTGAATGCTGAATGTGAAAGCAAGTACAGGGATCTGTGCAGTTCCAGCTCCACCAGCACCTGCGTGTGTTCAGAATAAGGGAGTGGCAAGTGTTTGCAGCAGAAAAGGTAGTACCAAACTCTGGGCCAGATTTACAAGGCCCTAGCTCCATCGGGGGGTCACTTTAAGTGAGCCTCCAATGGCGTTTTTCACTGCACCATATTTACAAGGAGGTGTTAAGCCACTTTTGTGGCTACAAAAGTCGTTTAACGCCTCCTTGTAAATATAGCTCAGATGAAGTTTTCTGCATCAGAGAGGCATGCAATGGGTGTTGCTGTTTGCGTTCCACCACATTTCCAATTGCTTTTAACACTGCCTCAGATTTACTAGAAGGCGTAAATCTGAGGCAGCGCCCAAAAACTAAGGCCACCCCAGGGGTGTCATTAGCATGGCACAACGAGGAGGAATAATTTAATCCCTCTTTGTTTTATGTTATTTCTATGTGTGCTGCATTCTGCAGCACACACCAAGGGAGCAAAAAGCCATGATTGAATGCAGGAAGGGGCCCCTTCCTGCACACAAACAATCATTCCAAAATTAAGCTTTGGCATTTCTATGTGTACTGCATTTTGCAGCATACATAGAAGTGCCAAATCGCCATTGTAGATTGTTTATGTGCAGGAAGGAACACCTTCATGCACATAAACTATCTATCCCCTCAACACAGACACCCTTGCACTATGGTGCAAGGAAGCTTTGTTGGTGCAGGCTGCTTAATTCAGTGCCGGTGCAGGGGTAAACACAGGGATGAGCTGTATTGCTATAAATATGGTGCATTCTTGCGTTTAAAAAGTGGCATGGTGCGGCTATTTTTGCTGCAGCACTGAGCTGTGCCACTTTGTCATAAATCTGGGCCTCTGAGTCTTTTACCAAAAATCTATGCACGTGTGTATGTCATGCACCATGGTGTAGTGTGTGTACCCCACTCCTGTGGAAAACCTATGCCGCCAGACATCCAGCAAGACGCATTGCTCCGCAATCTTGCCAAGGCCACCGAGGTGGACCCCAGGAGTGGTCCTGCTCCGGGCGCAACACACAGTTAAAGTCAACACCCTAAATAAGAGACAAAATTTCCACATCGAACCAGCCCGGCATACAAAGTATGAAAAAATAGTGGGACATCATAATGAGAACCATGCACTCCTATCAACACCGCTCCCATGCTATAGGTATGTTTCCTGTAGTACAGCCACATCAATGTTATGACTTTGTAAGTACGCCATCACCTACATATCTTTCAGTCAGAATCCACACATTTCAGGTGAGGAACTTTAGCAATAAAGGATTCCTAGCTCCCTTCGCTTCTCGTTGTGCATCATTCAGCATCATCATAAAAGTTACCATGCCTGATTACCTCATCATATGGAGACTCTCGGACTGCAACCAATGCCAATGCACTTTAAACAGTTGTCACAAATGAAAAACACCCCTCCCCCATCCGCACTGTGAACCTCTGCAACAGGTACAGTGAAACATGCTCCACCTGATCCCACACATTGCTTATCTAACAGAACCCCCCAAAAAATTAGGTGATGCAACATGGGGACAGATGCTGCACGGCCAGTCTCCCCCTCTGCACAAAGTCACAGGGTGTTATTTAACAAGCATAGTGTGTGCTTCAACAATTGTACAACAGCTGCACATGACTGAATACCCCAGATGCCCTCCCCGGCCCTCTTGCACAACTGCAAACAAACCACAGAGTCTCACCAGGCAATGACCAGGAGCCCTGTCCAACCATATCTGTCACCGGGGATAGCACCACTGTTCCTTTCGTTGTGTTGCCCACATAAGAAATGTACTGCTAGTCCACAGGGGGTATTGCTACTGCTTTGTCTTAGAATGAGGACTGAGCATCTCCCCATTGCTGCAGGGCCAAGGCTGAGTGGCAGACAACTTAAAGGTTAAGGGACCTAAACACAAGTTAGAAAACCACAACATCCATTCCAGGGGGTGCTAGTCCTGCTCCTCCAAGTCTTGGGTCACCCCAGCATCTTTGTCCTCCAATCCGGGGGAGCACCACCACACTCTTGCCAACGTTTGACCCTTGAGGAACTCCTGCAGTTGTTTGGGGTCCCCAAAGATCTTCACCTTCCCATCTAACATTACCTGCAAACGTGCTGCAGATTGCATTCTGTACTCCATGTGCAGTTCATGTAGTTTGTGTTTATCTAGGATAATCTGCCTCCGAGCTTCCCGAACCCACTAGGTGAAGTCTGATAGAGGGAAATCTCTGAGCCTTCATTACAAGGCACTTTAAGTTCTTGCGTCTTGCTGAGCCCCCCCACTCGGTCCTTGTTATTTAGGAGTCTTGTTATGATTGGACGAGGTTTCAACCCAGGTACAGGTCATGGCACAAGGGAACAATTTGCCTGCTCAACCACAAAGATATCCAAAAGAGTTTTGTGCCCCAATAGGTCTGTGAGAAGTTTTTCTACAAATCTTTCCATATTACCAGTATTTGTGGATCTTGCCAGTTCCACGATTCTGAGGTTGCTGTGCGATCTGGCTTCAAGATCCTCTGCCTTTGCCTCCAGTGCAGGAAGTAACTTGTCCATCTGTGTCTGAGTCGCCAAAGCCGTGACCTGTTCATCTTCCACCTCCAACCTCAACGATTGGAATGTTTGTCTAGATACTCCAACATGTAATGTATTTGAAATGACAGTGCGTCGATCTAACCTTCAATTTTAGTAAGAGTGTGCTGCATGGCTATGAGGACCTGCCGCAACTGCTGCCCACTTCTAGATTGGCATCTTCCTTTCTTGGCTCTGCTGCTGTCACATCCTCATCTCGAGCCTTGAGGGTGTTCTGCAGGTCAAAAAAATGGACTTTGGGCTGCCACTTGTCTGTTTTACCCATATTGCATGGGTGCCACATTGGGTCCCCACGGAGCTCCTCAAATGCTTCAAGCACAGTTGTCAACAGTGCAGTAAACGGGACCCATACCGGCACAACAGCTCCCACAACAGAGTCCAACCACTCAACACCACTGTGAGGCTGTTCACTCTAGAGTGCTGCGGACATGCCAAGAGCAATATCTGACAGCATGCTTCAGAAGAGGATGTGACATCTCACATTGTTCCTCAAGGGGCTCCATAGTCCTTGCCTCCCCCACACTGCCAATGTAGGGTTCTATTGCCTGACCAGGAACAAATCCCACAATGCTCCGATCCACTGCAGTGGGGACTCATGAGCAAGTAAGTCGGGGCATATATGTAGCACAGTCCCACACTCTTTGCTGACTAAGGCCAATCTCAGGGTGCTCCACACTCACCAGTATGGCGCGGGAGAGGAGGTTACCATGAGCTGCAACTGCTTCCTTGGATGAGGGGCAGTTGCAACAGTAGTCACAGCCAAATGCAGCACACTTCTTTCAACAGCACACCTCCAGGGCCAGGTATCCCCCATCACACTGCCTGTAGTCCTACCTCCTCCTTGTAGTAAGGCCTCACCGCTGGCATCCAGCACTCAGTGATGACTGATGGTGACCTGGGCCCCACCTTCATTCCCACGGAGCAGGACTCTTATGCCACAGACTGGTCTCAATATCATCTCCAGGGTCCGCTGCCCTTCGTGCACCACTGTGCTCTGCAAATATCCGTGTGGGGTCCTCACTCTTCCCACAGGGCCCCCCTTCTGCCAGTACCTGTGCCTCATACAGGCTAGGACAATGGGCCCTGCCACACAGGACTCAGGTAGGTTGTGTCATCTTTGCCAGGGCCAGCCACCCCTGCCTACTATGGATTGCAGCTGATATCTCTTTGTGGGCCTGGTGATACTCGCAGGAGTCCCCCAATGTCCCAGTTAGGCACCATACCCAGGTTGGAGCATCAGGATAGGCCCCAGCCTGCTCCACAAACCCCAGGGCTGCCTGCTACCCACAGGCCGGTCACAGCCGCAGTCCTCTCTTAGCACACATCAGCAGATGTTGAGTGGGTCTCCTAACCACCAAAGGCCCCAGGATAGCTAGCGCTTGGGTCCAGGTTGCCATGCTCCCTGGCAGGCCACTTTGCAAAGTCCTTGGCCTGGCCTCGCGGTCTGCGCTGAGCTACAATCTCAGACCTACAGCAGCATCAACATGGCATTGTTTCAGTCCTCACTCAGTACCCCGCCAATACAGGCAACATAGAGGCAGCTGCAGCAGACCGTTAGTGGATGAAAGCAAGAGTATTATACAGATGCTCATCTAAATGACGGACATCTTCATCTTGGTTTTTAACATTCTCTTGGTTTTAAACATTCTCTTTAGCAATAGAAATGTACTTACACCTCAAGAATATTAGTAAAGCTCTTTTTTTTAAATGTTAACCAACTGTGCCAGGAATGAGGGACAATGTTGGGAGTTTGATCTCCATGTGCACCAGTAGATACAAATGCAAACCATAGATTGTTGCTCAGGATCACTTCTAGCTCATTAGAATTGAAGACATTTTATAAGTGCAGTTCTATATGTTAAAGTATAGCAGAAACCTATCATTTTACTGACTGAAAAGCACCACATCCTTCCAAACATCACTGACAAGAAAGCTGATTGTACTCATTACTGTTTAGAATCCATAATTAAAGAAAGTGAGAAAGAATTATAGAGAAGCAAAACATCCACTAAATTATCTCTTCTGTCAGCAGTAATCACCCAATGATTGATCCATCCACCCATTATGCTCTTCAGCCTCCAGCTCGCCCATCCTCCCGATTATCTGCCCAGCCATTCATCCACCCACCCAATCACTCATCCTTCAAGTTGGGTGATTTCCCACATTTATCTATAGATTTACCAAACTATCCAATCATCCATCCACTCGGGTACCCACTTATCCACCCACACATCCATTGTAGGAAGGTAGATTTTTAGTAGACAGAGTTATGTACCATCAACTAGTAACAATTCTACAATCTCTTGACAACAAGCAGTGGGGCTTAACTTAGGAGAAAGGTAGGTGTTAAGCATTTAATATCACCAATAGAGTAAGTAAGTAAAAGACACAACACAATAAAAATCCAATACCAATTTATAAAACTAGAGAATAATGTTATCTTTAAAATTTCACCAAAATGATAAAAATACAATGTATTAACTGGAGATATGAATTTGTAAAATTAGAAAAGAAATACGTGCATTCTAGCTCCAAGAAGCATAAAGGGCCACTCACAGCTATCTAGTCGTGCTGGACCGGTACAAAGTCAAAGTTTTATGCTGACCGCGGCGGAGCTTCGATCGGGTAGTCTGGGTGCTGGGTCCTGGTGAAACCTAACCTTTGCACTACTGCCACAGTGCAGATTGGCATCAAAATTGATAACTCTCTGTAACTACAGATTCTAATGCCATGCTTGGGCCACATTTACAAAATGGTGCTACATGGCGTAGGGTTGGGCAGCATAAAGAAAAGGACACAAGTCTGTGCACCATGTCGTAAACCAAACCAACACTAGTGCTGCAAAAGTGACATTTGTCTGATTTCCAGCAGGTAATCTAACCTTAGCCAACCCAGAGTCACTTTGGCACCCAGAAGCATAAAAAAACACCCACAAAATGACTCTTCATCAAAAAAGGCAAACAGGAGACAATGCAGAACTCTATGTGGCTAGAGGCAATATTTTGGAGAAAATTACTTTGGCTGTTTTTCCTATGGGCATATAAAACATTGTTTATATTGTCCTTGCTTTTTATAAGAATTCGCCTTATGCACCCTCCCCTTGGAGCACCTAGGGCAGACCTTAGGGGTGACATATGTAATAAAAAGGTAGTTCTAGACTTTGGACGTGCTCTCAACTCTAAAGTAGAACTTGTGCATAGTTTCATTTTAAAACCACCACTCTGCAAGGCAGGTCTGGCTTTTAAATGAAACCACACACCACAGTAATACACACTTGAGTGCATGGGGTCTCTAAACCTACATACCCTACCATATACTAGGGACTTATAAGTAGGTTGTCTTAGCCAGTTACCATATACCTGTTAAGGACAATGCACTGATTAGCAGAGCCCAGTTACCACCGGTATAAATAAAAAATGGTGCTGATCCAGGTAAAAAGGATGACTTTCCTACACAGCACAGGAAAGGCCCTGACCTATGTCTGGTGTTTAGCAACCTTCCACTCAAAGATGGTCTAGTTCTTGGACTGGAGAGGATATACAAGGTCTCTTCTACAAAGTGGCCCAGATACACCAGTGAACCTTGTCCTGTCTGGCATTTGCTTGCCTTGATAGACAGGCCATCCTGATGCAGGGCATGAAGGACTTCCTTCAAGTGGACCAGGTACTCCTCTCAGGTGGAATACAGCTACGTCATCTAGATAAGCTGCACTGAAAGTTTCCAACCCAGAAAGGACTCTATTCACCAACCTTTGGAAGGTGGCAGGAGCATTCTTCAAGCCAAAGGGCACCATTTTGAACTGCAACTGGCCCTCTAGTATGGAAAATGTTGACCTCTCCTGTGCCCCTGGACCTAGGCCAATCTGTCAATAACCTGAGGTCAAATCAAATATACTCAGGTACTTTGCAGCCTCCAAACTATCAATGATCTCATCAGCTATAGGTATGGGGTGAGCATCAGTGTTGGTGACTGCATTCAAATAAAAAAAACTTAGTTATTTCCTTCCCCTTTGGGAATTAGGTTTGGGTATCAATACCTCTGGGCTCTCCATTGAGTGTCAGAGGGCTCAATTAGCTGAAGCTCCAGCATCTTGGCTACCTCAGCCGTAATGCTGGCTTTGACATGGTCAGACAGCCTGTACAGCTTCTTTTTGGCAGATAGACTGTCACCAGTGTCAATGTCATGCTCACACCAAGTGGTGTGCCCATGGCTCAGGGAGAACAGCCAACAAACTTCTCCAACACCTGTCTGAAGTCTTTCTGCTACCGGTCTGCCAACTTGGGACAGGGTATTACTCCTTCCGTTGACCCATCTTGTGAGATATAGGAGAGGAGGTCTGGCAGAGGCTCTCCCTGTTCCTCCCATCCTTCATCTGTGACCATCAGCTTGGTCATGTCTGCCTTGTCTTAATGGGGATTCAATCTGTTGACATGTTGACCTGTGGGAACTCCTGGGGGTACCAAGGTCCAACAGGTAAGTAACCTCACCCTTTTTCTCCAGAGTGGGGTAGGACTCTGTCCACTTGTCTTGGAGGGCCATGGCTCCCACAGGCTCCATCACACACACCAACTGCCCTGTATGGTACTTAGGCTTAGTAGCCTCCTGATCATACCAAAGCTTATTAAGCTCTCGGCTGGCCTCCTGCTTGCGCTTGCTCTCATCATGTACTCTGCCATGTGGGACATCCGGAACATCTTGTTTGGGCTGTTTGAGGGGTTTCTCCAAAGCTTCTTGAGCTAAACACAATCGCCCTCGTACTGGATGGCCAAATAGTAACTAAAAGGGGCTAAAACCAACCCCTTTCTGTGGCTCCTCTCATAAAACAAACAGTAGGCACTGGAGAAGAACATCCCATCTCCAACCTCCTGAACTTGTCAGTTAAGCCCATGATCATGCCCTTCAAGGTTTTATTGAATCTCTACACAAGACCATTGGTCTGGAGATGATGTAGGGTGGCGAACCTGTCGGTAACATCACATTCATCCAACATCGTCTTCAGATAGGTGGATATAAAGTCAGTTGTCCTGCCTGAGACCACCTCCTTTGGAACACCTACTCTGGTGAAGATGCCAAGCAGGGCTCTCGCCACTGTGGGAGCAGTGACCACCCTGAGGGAATCGCTTCTCTCTCTCTAGTGGCATGGTCCACTACCACCAAGATATTTCTGTTCCCAGAGGCAGCTGGTGTGTCTAAGGGACCAACAATGACAATCACCACCCTCTCAAATGGAGTTCGAACCATTGGCAGTGGTATCAAGGAAGCCTTTGTCTTGCCCCCTCTCTTGCCATTGGCAAGACCGGTGGCACAGGAGCTGCAAAACTTGTTAGATATAAGAGGCCAATAGAAATGGTTGACCAGCCTGTTCCAGGTCTTGGTTTGCCCCAAATGTCTGGCTAAGGGGATGGCATCAGCCAATGTGAGGAAGAACTATCTATAATTCTACAGGACCACCACTCACCTGGTTGCCTCTGGTTTGGGTCCCTGCCATCCATGTAGAGGATTTCATCATCTTAATAGACTCTGTGGAGGCTACTGACACTACCCTTCTCTTGCTTATAGGCTGTCTGTCTCAGGCCCTCAAGAGTGGGACAATCCCTTTGTCCCTGACATAGCTCCTCTCTGGTGGGTTCATCGGCTCCTTGCAATTTTGCAAGTCAGGCAGATCTTGCAGAGGTGTAATCCCCCATGCTGAGGACAGATCATTCCTCTCAGAGTTGGATTCCTCCTAGACCTCTTGAGCTACTTTGATTGACTCACCAGACACCTTTGCCCTTTTTCTTGTTCTTGGAGGCTTGGCCCATTGCTCCAGGGTCTACGTGTCCATTACTCCCCTGACATGCAGCCTATGAAATCATCATAGCACACACCCTCTCAGGGAGGTCCAGCATCTGAGTATGGACCTGCCTTTCCACCCCTGACAACTCAGAAGCTTCAACATAATTTCCTAATAGACAATCTACTGGGAGAGCAGGTGACACAACTACCTTCTTAGGGCCAGTCACTCCTCCCCATTCCAAGCTCACCATTGCCATGGGAGGGAGCTTGGCTCTGTTGTTTGCATGAACAACCTGGTGGAAAATACCAGGTAAGATCTATTCTGGGGAAACCAGTTTGTCCAACACCATGGCCACACTGACTCCTGTATCCCTCAGAGACTCAATCTCAGTTTGGTTTATCTCACACTTTTGCCTCTGCTTCTTTATCCTTGGAGGTAAGGCAGCCAGGGTCGCAACATCCACCCCACCCACAGAATCTAATTTCACCTCTGCGTACCCTTGTACCATCTCTGGGCAAACTTTCATCCCCACGCCTACATTAGCAATCCCTTTGGACTGCCCCTCAGAGGAGGGCTTCTTTGTGCATAGTGCATCTCCCCTTTTGTGTCCTGACTGCAAGCAATTCAGCACAACCCTGCCATTGTAGGGTCAGAATGTTTTCCCTGATACCCCTTCCCCTTATAAGTCAATTGGTTCTGGGAATTCCCTCCTTGGGCTGGTGCTTGGGGACCTTTTAATTACTCTTTTTGCTTTTTATCTGGTTTACACAGGGCTTTCCCCTAGGAGGGGACCTGCCCTCCTTTCTCCTGATCTCCTCCCAAGTTCTTCTTGGACACCCTGGTCTAAACCCACTAACCTGCTGTCTCATGCAGTTCCCTGGGAGTAGACAGTCTAGAGTCAACTAGATACTGGTGTAATTTCTCCTAAGGGCAGTTGGCCAATATGTGCTCTTTCATGAACAAATTGTACAAATTGTACAGGTACTTACATTGTTATCCTGTAACCAGCTCTCTAGTGCCTTGACAGTTAGTGCTACAAAGTCAACCCAGTATTGTGTACTGAACGTCTCAGTGTTCCTAAACCTCAGCCAGTATTGCTCAGGGGTGAGAACAAACCTTATGAACAACCTCTGCTTCATGTGGGGATATGATTCAGCCTCCTCTCCCTCTAAGGTTAAGAGTCTATCTCTCCCCACCACTGGAATCACTTCCCACAGGAGTGAACCCCAGTTCTGAGAGCTCACCCTCGTCATCTTAGGGGCCCTCTCTAAAGCTGTCACCACCTATCAATGTCATCACCTCCCTGAAACCTAGGGACAATAACCGTGGGCAGTCTTGGGTCAAAACCCACCACCCCTAGACACTTCTGTCTCTTCTTCACTGCCACCATCTTCCTCTCTACAGTCCTTTGTTGTTCTCCTTTCCTTACATGCCCACTTCTTGGCCAAGGCCAACCTCTCTGCCTCTTGTGGTACATAGGCAAGCCGTGCCTCAAGCTCTCCCTCTCCCTGAGGGGCAGTCCTGCTTCTCCTTGGGTAGATCCTCTTCCCACATTAACCAGAGGCATGGTCCTGGTCACTGTGGCCCTGATTTAATCTTTTTGGTGCAAAACTGCACTAACACAGTTTTGCACCAAAAAGTTTAGCACAAGCTTGCACCATTTCTGTGCACCAGCCGGGCACCATATTTATAGAATGGTGTAAGCCGGTGCAAAAGGGTAGGCCAGTGTAAAATAAAAATGATGTTAGTCGTGTGGGGCTGGCGGTATGGAAGAAGGGGGTTTTGCACCAAACAATGACGTTAGGCAGGATAAAGTAAAAAAAAAGACTCTAACCTTCCTAGAGTCATTTTCTGATGCAAAACCATCCATACCACATGACTCCTGTCTTGGAAAAGACAGGAGTCATGCCCACCACCCCAATGGCCAGCACAGGGGACCAGGGTCCCTTGGGCATGGCCATTGCACCCTGTGCCATGTCTGGGGGCCCATTTCAGGCCCCCCTATGGCACTTTAAAAAATAAAATGAAATACTTACCTGTACTTACCTATACTTACCTGTGCTTACTTGGGATGGGGTCCTGCATCTTCTGCTGTCCCTCTGGTGTGGGTGTCCCTGGGGCCTGGGGAGGGCACCTGTGGGCTTATTCCATGGTGTTCCACCATGGAAATAGGCCCACAGGTCACCTAACGACTTCACTGACCCAGGCGTTAAAAAGTGGGGCAAAGCAAGCTTTGCACCATTTTTTGACCCCTCCTCCCTCCTGTGCACCCATTTTGCACTGGAGTATAAATATGGCGTTAAGGCCATAGAGTCATTTTTGCACGGGAACACCTACCTTGCATCTCATTGAGGCAAGGTAGGTTTCCACGTCCCCAAAAATTAATTTAACTCCATAAATTTGGTGCTAGACGGGTCTAGCGCCAAAGTATAAATATGGAGTTAGTTTTGCATCAAATTAGAGTTTTAAAAAAAATGACGCTAATTCGGTGCAAACAGAGTATAAATATGCCCCTGTGTGAGTGGAGAGGTGTGTATCTTGCTCCTCACTGAAGTCTAGGGAGTCTTCCTCCCCCGTCCTTCCATCTCTGGAGCCTCCTTTCTATTGGAGGTCTGATCTACTAGTTGAGCCTTTGCCTAGGATGTGAGGACCTTTACCAGCACTGTCTCCCTGGGAGTGGAGGGTGCTGGTAATCCCCTAGCCTTATGTAGGTCCTTAAACTTTGCGATTGTGAGAGTGGGTAGGCTAGCCAGATTAAGCTCCATGGTATCCCCTTTTACGGGTCACAAAACCTTGGCAAAAATTGAGGTCAGAGTAATTCTGAAATAAATAAAAATGAATTCATTAATATGATTCCAAATTAAAAATCAAAAACAATTTTTGCACTATGTCGATTTATAGGATTTTTAATTGTCTCACTTAAATTCTGAATGGTGTTATCAAACACAAGTTCTGGATCCCACCACTGTGCACCAAACGTAGGAAGTTATTTATTACTAGGTGGAGGTATGTACTTTTGGCTAATATTACTAACAAAATCACAAATAAGGCCAGTCAAGCCTCAATTAATTCATCCTTGCTCAACCTTTGGTAGCTTGGCACCAAGCAGTCAGGCTTAACTTAGGAGACAGGTAAGTGTAAAGCATTTTGGCCCATATTTATACTTTTTGACACAAACCAGCGCTCGTGCTGGTTTGCATAAAAAAATCTACCTCCGGCTAACGCCATTCATACGCACCATGCGGGCGCCATATTTAAGGATTGACGTTAGCCGGCGATGCGGGCTGGTCAGAGTAAAAAAAAAAATGACTCAAAACAGGCAGCGCCGGTGTAGGGGTAAATGGGGGTTGTGCATCACAAAATAGTGCAAGTCAGGTTTGAGTCAAAAATCATGACTCAAACCGGACTTGCGCCATTTTTTGATGCACAACCCCTATTGAAATAACTCCTGTCTTAGCAGAGACAGGAGTCATGTCCCCTTGCCCAGAGGTCATGCCCAGGGGACCCGAATTAGGCACACCTATGCCACTTAAAAAAAAAATTAATAATACTTACCTGAACTTACCTGTACTTACCTGGGATGGGTCCCTCCCCATCCATGGGTGTCCTCCAGGTGTGGGCAAGGGTGTCAGGGGGTGTCCCTGGGGGTAGGGAAGGGCACCACTGGACTGCTTCCATGGTCAGAGACCATGGAGGTGAGCCCACAGGTAGCTTAAGGCCTGCCCTCACCCAGGCATTAAAAAACGGCGAACATCAGGCTGTGCACTGTTTTTTAAGGCCTGCTGCCTCCTGTGCATCAAAATGACGCGGGAGTATAAATAAGGCACACAAGCCTTAAAGCCATTTTTTGGGCAGGAACGCCTACCTTGCAATTCATTAACGCAAGACAGTTTCCCACATCCAAAAAATGACGCACACGGAGGAATTTTGACATCCGCGGGCCTCATAGTATAAATATTGTGCAAGGTTTGCGTCGAATGTGCGTCAAATTGTTTTACACACATTCGGCGCAAACATAGTATAAATATGCCCCTTTATAACACCAAAACAGTCAATAAAATACACAATAAAAATCCAACACCAATTTATGAAAATAGAGATAATTCTAGCTGTAAAATGACACGAATAATGACAAAAATCCAATGTAGGAAATTAGAGATATGAACTTTTTATGTTACATTCTAGCACTAAAAAGTATTAAGCACCACACGCGACTAGCTGGTCATGCAGGACCAGGACAAGTCAAAGTTTTAGGCCGACCGGGACGGAGTGCGGGGAGCATAGGCTGAATGCTAGGTCCGCGTCTAAAGTTTATCATTGTACTTAGGGCCTGATTTAGATTTCGGCTGAAGAGTTACACTGTCACAACAGTGATGAAAATCCCGTCTACCGAAACCTAAATCTCCATGTTTCCTATAGGATTTAGGTTTCAGCAGACAGAATATTCATCACTCTTGTGACAGAGTTACCCCTTCACCAAAATCTAAATCAGGCCCTAAGTCTTTTTCTTTTAGCTTTTCTTTCAACGCCAAGCCTTTGGGTTCCTTAGACTAGAGTTCACTTTGGCGACGGCAACCCGCTGTAGCACAATGCCTCAGTGAGCCTTAGAAATCTTTGTCCTTGGTGTCGATGGCAAGGAGCTTGGAAAATTTCAGCTGGACAAACCAGCGCAGTCAGGCCTAATCTTGAGCCAAAAATAGTGACTTGACTCTTTAAATGGAGCTGGTCTTCTTCTGGAGCTTTTTGACAAAACTTTGTAGAAATTTCCCAGACTTTCAGAACTTCTTCTTGGCTAATTCCTTTGTGAAAAGTGTCCAGCAGCACCACCCAAGGGTTCACAAGCTCTGGATCACCCCTTTGGGCATGGGACTCCATCTTCCACAATGCACCTGGGCAGTCCAGAAAACTCCAGTTGTAGCTGGTCAGCTGGAGGAGACCTCTCTTAGCTGCAAGTGGCCTCTTCCAGCACTTACCTACCTGTTGCCACTCAGTTGCCTCTCTCTGGTATGACCACTTCCTGTGAGGTGTGGCATATTTCCGACCTAGAATGTACTGTTCTCTAAAAATCAAAATGAAGAAAATATATTTTTGGAATGTATTTTAGGGTAACCTAACTATTCACAACACTCCCGTTCCAGCCCCTTTTCTAATATAATTTGGGGTCTCCCATCTGGCTGGGGATTAAGGAAGTGGGGGGTGTCATGGGTCTTCTGACATTTGTTCTGCTTCCTTTGCAGTCCAGCTTATCTCCCCAGACCCCCTCCATCATGGCTTCTCGAGAGAGCAAATCTCCTCCAACCAAATGGCTGTATTGTTTCAGCCTCTGGCCTCTTCACACTTACTCAGGGAGCAGCTTGGCTCAGGCTGTCAAGGGCAGGCAAATCAGAAGATGCTATTACAGGGATGTTTTATGTAACCTCAAGGTAGTACATTCTAAAACTACTCTCCTGTTATAATAAATCAGATCTTGACGCATTGTTGCCTTCATTGTAACTATTAATTTGGTACTTTGAATCAGATTGCTAGCTAACTCCCATCAAAAGGTAGACTTTATTAGAGACTAAGGGGTTCATTATGACCTCGGCAGTCACCAGACCGTCAGGATCATGGTGGCGGTCTGACCACTGCGGTCGTGGCGGTTCGACCGCCACATTATGCTCATGGTGGAACCTCCACAGTCCAACCACTGATACCGCCAGGCTGCCTGCATGGCATGAGCTGTGTAGCGGCCCCCATGCATAGCCCCATCGTGCATTCCACTGCCTGAATTACAGGCAATGGAATGCACGACGGGTGCCGCTGCATCCGCTGCATCTGCTGCACCGCCACATTGCAGCTGGCTTAATTGTGAGCCGGCGGTAATTTTAAGGCCCTGTTCCCCACTGGGCTGGCGGGCGTAAACACTGTTTCTGTCCGCCAGCCCAGTGGGGAACCCAAAATAGGGCCGGGGGGTTCAGGCATCCTGTGTGGCCTGATGGCGGTATGGCACTGGCAGGCAGCCTCCGCCGCCTGCCAATGTCATAATGAGGGCCTAAGGCTTTAATAAAGTTTAATATAGCCTTCCCCTCTCAGCCTATGGGGCTAGCATCACTGCAATTGTGGAAAACATCTTTGGATGTTTTTCCCTACCAGGGTATTTAAAACATCTTTTATAATGCTGCAATTTGTTGGATCCTAGACCTACATGCCCTACCACATACTAGGGACTTACAGGTAGGTTGTCTTGGCTAATTAGAATTATACTAGTTACCATATATCTTTTAAGGGAAGAGCACTGGCCCTGGGCCTGGGTAGCAGAGGCCAGGACACTTTTAGAGTCAGTATCAGAAAAATATCAGTTTTCGAGGCAAAAACAGTTGACTTTCCCACATCCGTTAAACCATGCACTAACCAGGCCATTCTTTTACCTAACCATACGTTCACACCAACACTCACTCACTCATTTATCCAGTTAACTATCTGACTACCCACCTACTCATCCATTGGCTTATTAAATATTGACCTTATCCCCCATACAACAACCTACTCAACCAACCACTCACTCACTCATCCATATAGTTACCAGTTCAACCTAACCCAACAACCGACACACATCTAGGCACACAGGTACATTCATCAATAAACAAACACTTTCACTTATTAAAATGAGCCAGACTGATTATCTTTGCCAATGCTTGTTTATAGTGCACTGGGAGTACTACTGGAGGGTAAATTCCATCCTACTTATTGTGTTCTAAATCCTCGCAGCCATATTTCCTTACAGATCTAGTTGCATCAGTGTAGTGGTGTAACGCAAAATAATGGTGTCCACTTGCAGCATGTGATAAGGAGCCCCTAAGCCTCCCATATCTCCCAGACATAAATTGGCTGTGAGCTAAATGGGGGTCTTTATGAAGGTCTGGGTGTCCATTGAAGCTCCTCCTGTGCAGCATGGTAGAATAGGTACGCTGCACAGTTCACATTGAATTTGCAACTTTTTTTTATTTTTATTTTTGCAGAAGGCTCTGTTGATGAGTCAAATATATGCGGTAATTTATAGCAAGTATTCTAAAGTGACAGATAGAGACGTTGGGCATAAATGGGTTGATCAGTACATGAAGCCAGCTGCCAGAAGGAAGATAATCCTGCACACAAACACCTGAGAAGACTTCTGGCCAGGCCCACTCCCCGTCTCCGCCTCCTTTTATTTCTGCCTCCAACTAAACCCCTCTGATTCTTTTGTCTTTGCTGAATACATGTTTTATCAGCTTTCCAAAGGCGGATCTGAAGCCGTGGATTTGCTTTTGACACTTGCGAGAGCAGAAAACGAGCAATCTGTGATCCTAGCAACTGGATCAGCTGCCTGACATCTGTAGAATTGCTGAAGGATTTCTTTGTTGTTTTATACAGTGCTAGAGTGGCATAAAGGCATCAAAGCTCTTTACATGAGCACTAGATTACTTCACAGAAAGTCAGTTTTTTAGGCACGTGGAGATCAAGGGGCATATTTACAAACATTTCATGCAGTGCAGCTAATGACGTTGGTGTGCTGCATTGCGCGAAAGGGGGCACAACTGCTTCATGTTTTAAAAGATATATCACAGTTCTGCTCTCTCCTAGCGCTGATGCACTTGTGGCTGCCTAGCGCCACTGCAGTTGGGATCCTGTTTTTGTTCAGAAAGGGATATCTTTCTGAACATAAACTATACTTTGAGGCCATTTCCTGCTTGCATGTGTGATGCACAAAGCAGCACACATGCAAAGAATTGAAAAGAAGGAGAAATAAAGACATTTCCCAATTGTCCTGCCAGTCTAAGGTATGTGTACCTTTTTAGTGCATGCCCATGCTTACATGCCTTTGTTAATATGGGTTTGCATGAAAATACATGGGTGAAGGCACTTCTCTCCATGTAAAAAAATACTTGTATAAGTGGAGAAACCCTTTCCTCTACTCTCCTAACATTTGTCTGAGTAATCCCTCCAGAGAGTGTTACCTTAAGGATTTTTGGGGGGACCCGGGAAGACATATTTTGCAAGCTCTTGTTTAAAACAACATTGAATTTGATTACCCATTTCTGCTAATTCAGACCTTCATGATGCCACAGAAACATTTGGAAATGGCATACCAAAGAAAAGAGTTGTACTATGACATGCTAGGGGCCCCACAAATCTTTCAGATGACATTGGGCATAGACAGACAGATATGAGAAAGAAAGATCACATTTTTCAAGTGGACCTTTGGAAGAGGAGTGCCATATGCAATTGACCACTTTGTCCATAACTTAAATGGCTCTTCCTTTAACTATCAACCATGGATGCAAACTCACTCCTGCCACTGATAGGAGTAAAGTACTCCAAGGTGAAAATGTGCCTTTACCATGTTTGTGCATACAACAAGCACATCACGTTTGTGAGTATTCACAAACTTCCAAAGGTATTCTTGACTTTAAACTTCCACTCCATGCCACTAGGAGCTGGCATACAATATACCTGTGCTATTTCTTTCAAGTGTAAATACGCAGTGTGTGAATCACATGTAAAACTGGCCATCTGTGTGCAAATGTACTATTTGGGTGCTTGGAGCTGACATACAATACACATGAGGTATTATTTTAAAGTGTAAATAATCATTGTGTGAATCTAAATCATGGATTTACAAATGTAAAACTAGCCAGCTGTGTGCCAATGTACTATTCTGGTGCTTAAACAACTTTGTTTATTTGATCCACGGTTCCTTAAAGAGGGAACACCTACCCCATTTATAAGATGCATAAGTGTTGAAAACAATGGATGTAGCATGAACATTATGTCGTCCAAGTGACTGTATGTACACAATACAAAATGTGTAGATATTAAGAAGGTAAAGCAAGGGGATGTGATATCTTCTGGGCTTTTGTAAGTATTTTGGAATGTTTGGGAAAGTCTTACATCACTGGGATGTGGATTCCATATTCTGGGGGCATTTCCTGAAAAGGATTGGTTCATGATGGATGTCTTTTTGAGTATTGGTAATTTGAGAAGAATTATGTATTTGCTTCTTAAAGTTCTGTTTCGCACCAATGACTCCAGTGTCTGTGAGAGGTATGGGGGTTGTTGAAGTGAATGACATATATGAAAGATTGTGTTCTAGCTACATTGAGTTTTGAGAGATTTAGGTGTAGGTGTGATTTAGTCAATCTTTGCGTCCCAGCGAAAGTGTAAATGAAAGCCTAATCTTGGGGATTAACTTTAATCAATATTTGTGGTGTTCAGTGATTTGTCAGATGGGAGAGTCAAACTTAGGTGCTTGCCCAGCGTGAATCCAAGTAATCTACCTGATTTAAAAAAATTTGGGTGAAGAGCCTGAAGTTTCTCAATAAATTATGTTCACTGAGCTTGAGTTTCATCCGTAATATCTTCCTAATGTCAGAGAGGCAAGCACTGAAACAGTCTCTTGAGTAGCTGTGTGCTTTAGAATTTTCCTCATTCATTCATTAATTCATTGGATGAGCATACAAGTGTTTCCTGTGTTATGAGTTTTAGGGTACAACTACATGTTGTTTTTCGTTTTTTAATTCTACTTTTAATAACATTCAGCTAGAGGTTATACAGTAAGCACGTACGGATTGACCATTGTGGGACACCAAAAAGGTTGTTAGGTGGAGCTGCCTCTTAAAAAAGAGCTACTAAGTCAATTGACAGTTCTGTTTCCGTCTCAACCTAGTGCTAATGGCAGTGTAAAAAAGGTATAAAATCACAATGATCCACTTGGTAGGCCCATTCGCTGATGATAAATAACTACTATACATTAGACATCCAAGGCATGATCAGCAGAAACTTTGAAAGAAAATGGGCCTGATTGTTCGTTGGTAAAACATGTGTATGTAACTGGCCTATCAATATGACATAGTAAGTTGCAGTACTTTAATTCCAGACCACCTCCTTATAAATTTGTGAAATAGCTCAATAATCAGTAACGTAGATCGGTTGGATCTGATCCAATCCAAGACCTGCAAATCATAAACTCAAATCCCTGTGCACCCAACTGAGATTTTAATCCTTCTGACGGACTCATTTCGAGTGCCATAGCAGCTGACAAATCAGGCACAAACAGATTTTGTATGTAATCCCTGAGTTTTTGTACCCATGTGTTGGACCTGGCTTTTTGACAGGGTCATCCCCAAACTTTTTGCCTTCCTCCTTTTCTTTTTCTGACCTCATTTTTGCTGGTTTTTAGACTCTGCGCACTTTACCACTGCTAACCAGTGCTAAAGTGCATATGCTCTCTCCCTTAAAACATGGTAACCTTGAATCATACCTGATTGGATTATTAATTTACTTATAAGTCCCTAGTAAGGTGCACTTTATGTGCATAGGGCTGGTAAATTAAATGCTACTAGTGGGCCAGCAGCACTGGTTGTGCCACCCACTTAAGTAGCCCCTTTTCCTTGTCTCAGGCCTGCCATTGCAAGGCCTGTGTGTACAGTTTCACTGCCACCTCGACTTGGCATTTAAAAGTACTTGCCAAGCCTAGAACTCCCCTTTTTCTACATATAAGTCACCCGTAATGTGTGCCCTAGGTAACCCCTAGAGCAGGGTGCTGTGTAGGTAAAAGGCAGGACATGTACCTGTGTAGTTATATGTCCTGGTAGTGTAAAACCCCTGAATTCGTTTTTACACTACTGTGAGGCCTGCTCCCTTCATAGGCTAACATTGGGGCTGCCCTCATACACTGTTGAAGTGGCAGCTGCTGATCTGAAAGGAGCAGGAAGGTCATATTTAGTATGGCCAGAATGGTAATACAAAATCCTGCTGACTGGTGAAGTCAGATTTAATATTACTATTCTAGAAATGCCACTTTTAGAAAGTGAGTATTTCTTTGCACTTAAATCCTTCTGTGCCTTACAATCCACGTCTGGCTGGGCTTGGTTGACAGCTCCTTGTGCATTCACTCAGACACACCCCAAACACAGGGTACTCAGCCTCACTTGCATACATCTGCATTTTGAATGGGTCTTCCTGGGCTGGGAGGGTGGAGGGCCTGCTCTCACACAAAGGACTGCCACACCCCCTACTGGGACCCTGGCAGACAGGATTGAACTGAAAGGGGACCTGGTGCACTTCTTAGCCACTCTTTGAAGTCTCCCCCACTTCAAAGGCACATTTGGGTATAAAACAGGGCCTCTGCACTACCTCATCAGACACTTGCTGGAAAAGAAACCTGAACCAGAAACTACATCCTGCCAAGAAGAACTGCCTGGCTGCTCAAAGGACTCACCTGTCTGCTTTTCTACAAAGGACTGCTGCCTTGCTGTTGGCCTGCTGCCTTGCTGAACTCTTGCCTGGCTGTAAAAGTGCTCTCCAAGGGCTTGGATAGAGCTTGCCTCCTGTTCCCTGAAGTCTCAGGACCAAAAAGACTTTACTCTTCCTCTTGGACGCTCCGTGCACCGAACTTTTCGACGCACAGCTTGTTCCGCGGCAAGAAAAACGCCGCACACCGACGCTGATCAACGCGACGCCTTCGGGACGACCGAAACTTTGATGCACGGCCTCGCAAGGACAACGCCGCCCGCCTTCCCGGGAGAAATCGACGCGACGCCTGCCGTGAGATCAAAACTTTGACGCACGGCCTCGCAAGGACAACGCCGCCCGACTTTCCGGGAGAAATCGACGCGACGCCTGCCGTGAGATCAAAACTTTGACGCACGGCCTCGCAAGGACAACGCCGCCCGACTCCGCAGGAGAAATCGGCGCGACGCCTGCCGTGAGATCGAAACTTCAACGCACAGCCCCGCAGAACGACGCGCAGCCGAAAAACAAGCAGGAAAATCCACGCACAGACCCGGGACATCTGGTAATCCCCGCGACCCACAGAAAGAGACTGTCCGCGCGCCGGAAAACGACGCTCGACTTCCCCGCGTGGAAAATAACGACGCAAGTCCGTGTGTGCTGGGGAGAAATCGACGCACACACCCTTTTTCCACGCATCTCTTCTTTTGTGGCCCTCTGAGGAGATTTTCCACCAGAAACCAGGTACTTTGTGTTTGAAAGAGACTTTGTTTACTTTCTAAAAGACTTAAGACACTCTCTATCACTTTTCAGTGATATCTTTACAAATTCGTATTGCAACTTTGATCGTTTTGACCTGAAGATACCCAGATAAATATTATATATTTTTCTAAACACTGTGTGGTGTATTTTTGTGGTGTCATGCTATGGTGTTGTATGATTTATTGCCCAAATGCTTTACACATTGCCTTCTAAGTTAAGCCTGACTGCTCGTGCCAAGCTACCGGAGGGTGAGCACAGGCTGATTTTGGATTGTGTGTGACTTACCCTGACTAGAGTGAGGGTTCTTGCTTGGACAGAGGGCAACCTAACTGCCAACCAAAAACCCCATTTATAACACCATGATTACATGCAACCCCAACCTAGAGGAAATAGTGTATGCAAAACCATGGTCCTGATTCTGAGTTTGTTGGAATCAAGGTGCCTTTTATCACACCTGATAAGTAGTGTTACCATAGGCAGAAGGTGGGTGCCACGGATTACAGGACCCATCCCTATCAGCAGTACCATTGGCATGGAGGCCGCCCCTTGCTGTCTTCATGACAGTAGGTGCTTCAAATTACAGCAAGTGCTCCCCTAGTGCAGGACATCACAGGCAGAAGGTGGGGGCCACAGACTATAGAGTCCAACTCCACCAGCGGCACCTTTGTTACCAGCGGCAGGGAGGCTGCCTTTGCTGTTTTTACGCTAGGAGGCACTTTAAATTACTAAAAGCACTCCCACAGTGTGGGACATCACAGGCAGAAGGAGGGGACCACAGACTTCAGAGCTCAGCTCTGCCAGTAGCAGGGATGCCTCCCCTTGCTGTTTTCACAAAAGGGGGTACTTTAAATTACTGCAAGCATTCCCACGGCACAGGACATCTCAGGCAGAAGGTGAGGGCCAGGGACTACAATGCCCAGCGCCACCAGCAGCACAAGTGGTAGGGAGGTGCTTTAAGTTACTGCAAGTGCTTCCATAGTGTGGGACACATGTGGGATGTGCCTGGGCGAGTATCCAGGCAAAGATCGGGCCAATAACAGGCCCGACTGTGCCCGTCAGAGCCCAGGAGAGGCAGCGCTGGGTCAAACCTCTTGGCCCTGTCATCAAAAGTCAGCAAGAGGTTCCACCTTTATCTTCAAATGACTTTTAAGCATAGGACCATGTGTAAGAGAAAGGTCCGTGCCATCACTGTGCAAGGTAATGAGCGTCTGGTTCCATTACTAATTATTTGTCTACTGCAATGCGTGCCATTAATTCTGAGAATGAGAGTATGGAGGAAAGAGTGGGGGAAACTTGGAAGGCTCTGCTGCTTGCCTCCACTAGAGACCATGCATGTATCCCTTCTATTGTTAATACAGAGGTTGTAGCTGAGGCAGGGGAGGCTCCTGGTGGTGGTGGTTGGAAACTAAGGAATGCTTATGTTTATGGGGGGACCTAGACATTGTGACAACGCCTCGGATCTGTTCCGGTAGATCACCTAGTAGGGATCTGATGGGCTCTCCCCCAACTAAAAGTAAGAAAGTAAGAAGTGTAATTCGTGCTTGGAACAGGCACCCAAGGCCAGCAATATAAAACACTCAAAACACCTGTTGAGAGAAGCAGGGACCAGTCATACAATGCCTGGAACATGCACACAGACACAACCCCTAACTTTTGGCAGAGGTGACAGCACAAACTCTCTGGGTGTTATTAGCCAGTTAAAAGGCAGCATTGTGAGTCTGCTCAGCCCTGTAGTGACTGCACTTAAGTGCACAGCTCAAGCCCTGAGAGAATGTATTTCACATATCCATAACCAGTCTCCAGGTCTTATCGAGCACACTGAGGCCCTGATTTAGATTTTGGCGGACAGGTTACTCTATCACCAACATGACAGATCTTCCGTCTGCCATAGAACAATTTTCTTGGACATAATAAGTCATAATATTGGAGATGGGATATATGTCACATTTGTGACAGAGTAACCCTGTCTACCAAGATCTAATTCAGGCCCTAAGTGTTTGCATCATGTTTCAGGCGATACCTCTTGTAACTAAATATCTAGCTCAACTTCTATGAGTGATCAGTTTCAACTAAATGGTTAGGCACATATGGTAATAGCCCACAACACAAGGATAGGATTCCCTCTTTATCAGCTAAAGACCTGGACCCCGAATCATTAGACACAATAAAGAATTCTGTATCTTTGCAACTACCTCTAACTTGAACCCCATACGTGAATGTGTTAAAGAATGTTCCATCCTTCTGGCCAAACCATCTCACGTCTGACTCTCAACTAAAGAACCAGGTGACACATTGCCTTATACATCCCTTGGAATATCAGCAGCAATGCGCTTTCCAGTGCGATAATAGGTGTCCGTATGGTGTTTTGCTTAACAGCCCAAAGAAAGAGGGAGGCTATAAAATTGTAATCAATTTTTGCAATACCCAATTAGTCAGTTATATTCTGTGTAAGTTGTCTGGTTTTAAGGGGTCTACACATGGCATTGAACCAGTGTGTTAGGGTTTTTTCTGCAGACCAAGGAGAGATGCACCTATTATTCAGCCTACCTGCAATCCTGTGGCCATCATCCTGACCCATAATCACTTTTCTCCCCTTGTAGAGGTTGATTGACCGTGTCATGTTAGCCCTAGACTTAGACCACCTGTTGGGCTCACTGGGCAGTGCTGCATCATGGTAGACCAAATTAAGACAACACAATATTGTACTAATGGTGCTCCCAAACTTGGGAATAACCTTCCTCTTTTCTTGTACAATACAGGAACTCAAGCAAGGAGCACCCCTACTCAAACATCTACATCTGATTGTAATACTGATGGTGAAGCATTACACTATGTTGATCCCTCACCTAGTGAGCCTGGTCTTTCTGCTCCACCTCCAAACTTAGGTACTGCTTCAATTGGTGGAACAACCAATCCCACAGCTGCTTCTGATTTGAGTTCCCCTTTCTGAAATGTTGCAGGTGCCTCTAGAAAACTCAACGAAAACAATTGGTTAAACATGTTAGCCAATCACCGGATTATATGCCTACAAGAAACATGGTCCCGGTCAAATATATATGTAAATGTTACTTATTCAGTTATTCAGTTACTACTCGTGGCATCCTTTTAACCGTAATCAGCGTAACCACTTCAGCAAAGATTTTTGAGACTTTCCTGGACTCTGTTCACTTCGAGATAATATTTTCATCAGATACCAGGCTACCATTTGTTGTTTTGATTGAGTTTTACAATATTTTTAACAACAAACATTTTTCAATTATAGATTCTTTTGACCACATACTTGCCAAGGTGTTGACAGGTGTGAAAGAGGATTATATTATAGTGGGAGAGGGGGTGGGTGATCTCAACTCCAGACTGTACCTTATTTCCCTGTGGGGAAATGCTAAACAAGTTGATGGGCACTAAGGAGCTTATTTTCAGTATAGGCTTGGCCCCTATTGAAAATACTAACCAGGTAACATTTACAAGAAGGGGCTCTGGGTCCCTGATCAATTATATTGCATTATCAAAGGTTTGGGCAAGGAGGGCATTCAAGTTCTCTATTATAAAATGTTCTATGAGTGATTACAGCCTGCTAGTATTAGACCTACTTCTAGGGCTACTGACACTAGCTTGTGATTTGGTGGTCCCTCCATTTGGGTACACTAGAGATGGAGGTGTGCAGCGCAAATGGTGGGACATCGATCCTGGGCAGTTATTGCCCTCACTTTTGGGGGAAAAAAGGGATGAATTTGAGTTATGCCTAAGGTACCAGCCAAATCCACTAGAAGAAATAGTGGCCTTTGATGAAATATGAAAGAAGACAACCAAGCTGATGGTGGTGCTTCAGCGGTGGGCAGCTTCAAAGCACAATAAATGGTTTAACACATCTTGTTCACAAGCACATAATAGCCTGATACGTGAAGTCAAAAAGTCACCAAGGACGTGTTCGAAGTTAGAGCCTGCAGGAAAATTTGTAACGATGTTATCAGGGCAAGAAAAGAGAAGATCAGAAGGGAGGCTTGGGAACAATTAACCAATGTATGTTCCACGGATGATGTGTCTCAATTTGGTGAGTAGTGAACCCTTCTTTTTTTGCAGTCAGCTACTCTACCAGTCTAGATGTGACCATTCTAGAGCAACTTTGGGTTACGCATTTCAATAGGTATATGATTCCCATAGTCCAATAGATCACGATAGTAGCATAATAAACATGATGATCAACCTTTAGGGTAATGGCCAGCCATTAGTTACAATTAAAGATGCAATATCAGCAGTGGAAAGGTGTCTGAGTAATGAAGAACCAGGACCTGATGCTGTTCCGATTGACCTTTTCAGTTTTGGTCCAGCACAATTATTGTGTCCTTCTTCAAGAAGGGAGACAGAGGTGACCCTATGTGCTCTCGCCCATATTCTTTAATTGACTCCACAGCCAAGGTGTTGGGCAGAGTATTGTTGGACTGATTGGACATTAGGCAACTTAGAAGGGCATCCTCATGGCTGTCCGGTACAGCATTAGACAAGGGTTTGGAACAACAGAATCATGCTTGAATCTTCACATGTTAATAAACAAGTATGTAATTGCCAAAGGAGGGTGCATGTTTTGGCATTTATGGAGCTTAGTACAACGTTTCCTAACATCATTACAGGAAGGCGGTGGAGAAAGCTGCTAGACAAGGGTATCGGTCACAAGATTGTCCGTGTACACTCTGAACTTCATGAGGACATAGAATGCTGTGTCAGTTTTGGCCCTAATGGTGAATGTACACAACCATTAAAGATTAGGAAGGATGTCACACAAGTGTGCATGCTGGCCCCATTCCTTTATAGCCTATCTGCAGGCCATTGAGGCTGACCCACCTTGGGCAGGGACCAGGAAATCGCCAGTTCTGATGTATGCCAATGATTGTGTTCTAATGGCAAAAACAGGGTGGGGATTTCGAAGGCTGTTGGACAGATTTGTGCATTTATGTCTGACTTGGGATTACCAACCAACAAAACAAAATTAATTTGCCATGGTGTGTGACTCATCAATTCTTCCCATATCGATGTCACCAAACGTTGGTGCGTATTTACCCTCCTTTTTCTCGGGAGGCCCCTTTTGACAGCATAAGCACAAGGCATCGTCTGATGAGGGTGAGGACCATACAGCTTGAACAGACCATTGTTTCTCTGTTCAAGTTTGCATCTAAACTAGGGGCCCCTACCTCTAGGAGCCGCTATCAAAATTGACAACGCCAGATCCTCATCAGTTGCCTCGTAGATGCAGGTGTGTAGGGGTATAGCAAATCCTCACAGTTGCAGGCTTGTGAAATTAACTTTTTGCACAGACTGTTATCACCTTTGCAGAGTACACAATGAGGAACTTAGGGCCAGATGTATGAAGGTCGGCATTTGCGATTTTCAAATACTAATTTTTACAGAATCGCTATTTGGGAATTGCAAAATGCAATGTAACAAGGCAATCACAGAAATCTTTACGATTACCAAAAATTCGCAATCGAAAATAGCCAGTACCAAATAGCAATTCGGAAAAAATAGCGAATCAGTATTTGGAAATAGCAAATTGCGATTTTTGTATTCTGGAGCAGCATGATGACATCACAACCAGGAAGTGAGTCAGTGCATGCTGTTTCTAGAAGCCTGAGCCAGAGGAGCACGCAGAGAGACCCAGCACAGCACCTGTGAGGCACTCAGAAAAGTCAGTCAGGACCAGGTGAACACAATGGCCACTGATGGAAATGGCAAGGACACGAGGGAGAAAAAGAAACTGAAATTCAGTGAGCAGAAACTGGAGGTGCTCACAGAAGGGATGGTCAGGAACCATGACCAGGTATTTGGGAAGAACTCACAACATGTCCCAGAAAGTGAGAAAAGGAAATTGTGGACTGACATCCAGACCAAAATCAGCGTGTTGGGTGTTGCGCAGCGTACAACCGAAGAGATACACAATGGCCGGTACGACTTACAATCCCGTGCCAAGGAGAGGGTGGCAAGCAAGCTGAAGGAGGCAGGGAGCACTGGCGGGGGACCATCCACCCAGACTCCATCTACCCCCATAGAAGACATGGTGGAGTCAACACTGCTGCCTGAAGCAGTAGGTGGTGTCAGTGACATGGACACCTCAGGCACACACAGCGCCAGCAAAGGTAAGGGCAGTAATGATTTGAATCACCATATGTGCAATTTTCAATGGCACAGTGCTGTGTGAGAAACAGTCCATGCCACATTGACAAATCAACACAACAATGCCTTATGGGAGGGGTAGTCCAGACCCCAAAAGTACATCTACTGCCAAAATAGCAGTATTGTGTAAAACTAAACAGAGAAACCATACAACAGACATATAGAGATACAACGCCAGGAAAAGTGTTTAATACAAAAGTAACTGTTTCATGACACATACAAAAAGAACAAATAGAATGACATGCTGCGCATTGTTGTTGCAGATGTTCCTGCACCTGATGCAGTGGAGACTGAAACAGGGGGGATGAGAAAACTGAGCAACAGTCTGATACCTACAACACTGAGTCCATCATACCAGCACCACCCAGGTGCAGGGCAAGAATGGAACCCCTCCAAGATTTCACTCAGAGCTATGATGAGTTACAAGAAGATGTGCAGACTGTAGGCACACCCACAGACAGCAGTCCCTGTTTCTGCTCAAGAATACTCCCCTCAGGAGGTGTTGTGAAAAAGACAGACAAAGCACAGTGGAAGGTGAGGACCCATCTCTGTTTGGTGGTCTTGAGGCATCCATGTTGAAGGTGCAGTGTAAGCACATGAGATCAATTCACAGGCAGTTGGCGTCTCCCAATCACAACATGTAGAAGCTGCATGAACGACAACCAGCTAAAGTAGAACACCTAAGGGAGATGACAACTGCAATAAATAGACTATGCACTGTACTGCAGCAGAAGCATGTTACCCACTGTAGGTGCCATCACCAATTGATGGGTAGGTTGGATGGGTTCAGCAGATCTGTAAATCGGCTGACTAATACAACTGCTTTGCTGTTGCAACATGCTGTGGGCACGCAAGTGGAAATGGCACACTGCAGTCGGGACATTGCACAAGGATTGGTGCAGGTCACATATGCATTTCAGACAATGCAGACAGCTCGGAGTGTTGCAAACAGCGATCTGGGTGGTGGGGGCAGTGAGGAGCTCTCTAGCCTCAGTAGTGTCACAGCCCCTAATGGATCCTAGGCGTGACTATTCCAGACACAGTACCTTCATCAAGATGTGCAGCTGAGCCCACTGAGCGTTCTAGTGGAGTGTGTGGACGCAAAAAGTGATTTGGAAATGTTCTGAGCCTTGCATATTTTGTCACAATGCATTGGTACTATGAAATTAATAGTATGACGTTGTTATTGGGTACTGATTCTGCCAATTTGAAATAACCATGTGCTATGCTCATAAAATTGTCCTGAAGTTAAGGCAATAAATGTGATACCTGTAGCAAAAAAGAAACGAGTTGTGGTGTTGTCATTACTTACATTCAAAATAGTAGTGCGTAATCTCAGCACGTCTTAGCCTGCCGTTTGCTGCTCTGGTTCTATCTGCTGGGTAAAGGGGTGACAAGGAGTCATTATCCTCATCGGATTCCGTCTCTGTCGGTTCCACTGTTATACCTCGTGGAGTAGCAATGTTATGCAACATTGCACACATGGCCACAACCTTGCAGGCAGTTTCTGGACTATATTGGAGGCACCAAAAGCGACTCTTCAGCAGTCCAAAGATCCTCTCTATCACACTGCGTGTGCTCCTATGTGCTGCATTGTATCGCTGCTCACTTGGCATGGCCAGATTGAGATATGGTGTCAGGATAAAGGACCGCACGGCATATGCACTGTCTCCTATAATGACAGGAGTGTCAAAATAGTTATTGATATCTGTGACATCACTTATACAATATGCAGCATAGTTCTCTGTTACATTACCAAATAGGAATCCTTCGCCAAACACCCCAGCAAGAAGTCTTGTGTACATTCCACTGTGCCTAAAGATGTAGGAATCATGTGTGCTACCAGGGTATCTGGCCACTAGATCAGTTATTATGTGGAAAGCATTGCAAATTACCTGGATGTTCATCGAATGGGTATTTTTTACGATTCCTGTAGATACACTCTGTTGCAGAGGTTGGACAGATTGCCACATGTGTCCCATGCAGCTAATAACATGTGGAAATTGGGCTATCTGGTATAAATTTAATTTAGTTAGTTGCAAATCCTGTGAGGTGTTGGGGAATTTAATGTGCATATTTAATTTTGTTGACATAGCATTTAGGAATGCGTTAAATAAGCGTGAAAGTGCACTTTTGAGAAACACGTCCAGCTGCTGCCTTGACCCCCTGATAGCTTCTAGAGGCTAAGAGGTGCAGGGAGCATAATACCTGCACATGAGTGGAAATGGAATTGGTTCTCTGTGTGTGACGCTGCAGTAGAGGTTGTAAAGCTGCTATTAAATAGATATCATGGCAGACTTCAGCCCGTACTTGTCATATATTTCCTCCTCTGTTTGATCAAAGAGAGTAATGTGCACTCTGAAAATGCGCTCCTGTCTCCTCCTCCCTCTCCTCAAACCAGCCAGGATCCTCATCCTCCTCCTCCTCACCATGACGTAGAGTGCTGCCATTGTGGAAAAGGGCTGATGCATTCTGGGCCTCTTTTTATAGGTTGCACCTGTTTACAGCCTGATTTCATTTGGTGGTAAATTGTACATGCAAAATCACCATTTTTGGAGTAATCGCTATTTGTGACTGGTTCATACATTGGATTTGCGATTCCTTATTTTCGAATCGCAGTTTGCGATCTGCTAAACCTAGTTGCATTTTTAGGAATTCTCTGTTTTAGTGATGCCTCAAAAATGCACTGTGAATGCCTTTTATACATCGTAGAATGCTTTTTTGCATTCTCAAACGGTGGAATTTTCCTATTCGCACCGTTTGCAAATGCAAAATAGTTTGATACATCTGGCCCATGGTCTTCAATATTTGGGGGATCTTACAACGCTAGCATTAACCATGTTGTGGTTTTCTGTCTGGTCTAGGCCCGAAGCTACACTGAGTCAGTTGATAATAGCTGACTGTTTGAAATTAACAAAAGTCAAATATTAACTGGCTGGGGCATGTGAAGGAAGATCTGTGGGCAATAGGAAGGCCAGACATGTATAAAAACTGGCAGAGTATTAACCAGCCAACTAAAGCTCTAGTTAAGAGCTAATTATTGAGATTAATTGCCAGGAAAAGACTTGAAGCTAAGTTGAGAAAATAGTCAGTTGAAGTATATTTTTCATTGATGACTACTGTAGCAAAGGATCCATGCCTATTTAAGGTTCAGGGATATCAGAGGCTTTACCTGACATGATTTAGACTAGGCATGGCCCATTGTCTAATATCACACCCTTCAGGTGTCTATCTTATCAGAGATCTGATACCCTGCCCGCATAACTCAATCACCTTTCTTTCCCCCCTTTTTTGTGATTTAAGGACCATAGAGGATGTGGTGTAACTGCCAGAGCGTCCGGCTTTGGAGCTGGTGAACCAGGTTTAAGTCTCGGTATCAGCACAACAGCCTGTGATCCTGGTCAAATCACTTAGGCCCTCATTATAATATTGACGGTAAGTACCACCTACTGCCGTGGCGATGGCCGCCAAAAGACCGTCGCCGCGGCTAACATCCATCTGCCGTAATATGACCACAGCCAGATTTCCGCCACAAGAAGGACAGAAATCCGGCTGTGACCATGCTGGCGGATGTTATTAAGGTGACGCTGCTACCACCAGCAGCACCACGCCAGTAGACCGCCGCCAGCTGTATTCTGACAAATAATACTACCTGGCAGTGTTCTGCTGGCGGGCGCTGCTGGAGGTGGCAGTGCCCCGTCCCGTCCCCTGCCGGAAGACCAGTGGATTCAGGTAAGTCGGGTTTCTAACAGGGGAGGGGGTGTGGGTGTTGTGTGTGTATGTGGGTGTGTGTGCATGAATGTGTGAGTGTGTGCGTGCATGCGAATGAGTGTGTAGTGTTGCTTGCATTTGTGTGTGCATGTGTGAGAATGAGTGTATGAATGCAAATGTGAATGCATGTCTGTGTGTAAGTTTGAATGTGTGTACGGATGTGTGTGTGAATAAATGGATGCATGTGTATATGAATGCGTGTCTGCCTGTGTGAGTGAGTGGATGCGTGGTGTGTGCCTGCAAGTGTGTGTGTATGGGGGGATTGCAAGAGGGGGAAGCGTGGATGGGGGGATATCTGGGGAGTGTTGGGGGGGTGGGCCTCCTACCAGTGACAGGGAAGGAATTCCCTGTCACTGGTAGGGGCTATGGCCATAGTTTTTGTGGCGTTATGAATGCCACGAAAACCATGGCAGTAGGCAGGGTCATAATGCCACGGCGAGACAGTAGGGACTCTCAGGTTGGAGATTGTTATCTCCAGCCTGGCTGCTGCTACCGCCATGGGGGTCGGTGTGGTAAATTGGCGGGCTGTCTTCAGCCAACCGGCCAATGTCATAATGTGGTGTTGTGTACAGCCAGCCTGTTGGCAGTACTACTGCCACCTTTGCACTGACCGCCGGGGTCATAATGCCTACCAAAAAAAAAAAAAGTGAATGTGTCTTTGTGTAACGTAACTGGTGCTCATGTAAAGCACTCCAATACCTTGGGGTCGAGTTCATGATATAGAAAACCACAAAAAAAAGAGAAAGAATATTTTAATACCTCTGCTGAAGCGCATTAACATCTGAGGGTGCAAGGCAGTGCTGAAATATCTCCAGCTACTGCAAACCAATGCGGTCTGTCAAACAATTTATAGATTTTTTTGCGGCCGTAGTTTAGCAGCACAGATTAGTCAGGAAATGAAATTTGATATGGCTCCACTAATTACAAAATCAAAGAAATGGACTCAGATGTACTAGTATCAATATATTCTTTGGAATTGTTTGCATATTTTTGTATATTTAACCCCTTCCCTGCCAGGCCTTTTCCCCTCCTGTGCCAAGCCTTTTTTTAGCTATTTGGGGTAGTTTGTACTTAGGCCCTCATAACTTTTTGTCCACATAAGCTACCCACGCCAAGTTTGTGTCCTTTATTCCCAACATCCTAGGGATTGAAAAGGTACCCATAGTTTGTGGGTTTCCTCAGAGGAGACTAAGAAATTAACAAAAATACAGCTAAAATATGGTTTTGGGGAAAAATGGGGAAAAAAGCTGCAAAAGAAAGCATTTTTTTTTTACTGTAAATGGCATCAACAAAGGGTTTATGGCACTAAAATCACCACCTCCCCTAGCTTTCAGGAACAGATAGACTTAAATCAGAAAACCAAACTTTTCAACACAGTTTTGACATTTTACTGGGACATACCCCATTTTTACTTTTTTGTGCTTTCAGCCTTCTTACAGTTAGTGACAGAAATGGGTGTGAAACCAGTGGTGGATCCTGGACAGCTAAACATTTCTGAAAAGTAGACATATTTATGAATTCAGCAAGGGGTCAGTTGTGTAGATCCCTCAAGGTTTTCCCACAGAAAGTAACAGCTGACATTAAAAAAAAATTGAGTTGGAAAATTCTGTCTAAATTTTCTTCTGTAAATTTTTCCAGCTGTGGCAGAATATTGAAAGCAATATACCATTACGTCTGATGCACTCTTCTGGTTGCGGGGATAAATAGGGCATGTAGGTTAATCAAGAACCCTAGACACCCATAGCCAGTAAACGAGCTGCGCCTTACAATGGGTTTTCATTGTAAACCGGGTAGACAGCAATTAATTTGGTAAAATATAAAGAGTGAAAATTAGGTATCAAGGAAACGTTTGTATTTCCAAAATGGGCACAAGATAAGGTGTTGAAAAGCAGTGGTTATTTGCACATCTCCAAATTCGGAGGTCCCTATTCTAGCATGTGAATTACAGGACATTTCTCAAATAGACTTCTTTCTTACACACTGTCTTACATTTGGAAGGAACACATGCAGAGAAAGACAATGGACAATAGCACTTATTCTTTTATTCTGTGTTTCCCTAAGTCTCCGATAAAAAGGGTACCTTTACTTGTGTGGGTAGGCCTAGAGTCCGCAACAGGAAATGCCCCAAAACACAACATGGACACATCACATTTTTACATTGAAATCTGGCCTGTTTTTTAAAAGTGCCTAGCTGTGGATTTTGGCCTCTAGCTCAGCCAACACTTAGGGAAATCTGGCAAACCTGTGCAGTTTTTAAAACTAGATACCTAGGGTAATTCAGGATGGGGTGACTTGTGGGGCTCTCACCAGGTTCGGTTACCCAGAATCCTTCGCAAACCTCAAACTTTGGCAAAAAACAAAAACATTTTTTCCTCACATTTCGGTGATGGAAAGTTCGAAAACCTGAGAGGAGCCACAGTCATCCTTCCACCCAGCATTTTACCAAGTCTCCCGATAAAAATAGTACCTCACTTGTGGGGAAAGGCCTAGTGCCCTCAACAGGAAACACCCCAAAACGCAACATGGACACATCCAATTTTAACAATGAAAACTGACATGTTTTTGGAAAGTGCCTAGCTGTGTATTTTGGGCTCAGCCGGCTCTTGGGGAAACCTACCAACCTTGTGCAGTTGTGAAATCTAGACTCATGGGGAAACCCAGGATGAGGTAACTTGTGGGGCTCTCACCAGGTTCTGTTACCCAGAATCCTTTGCAAACCTCAGAATGTGGCAAAAAAACACTTTTTCCTCACATTTGGGTGATGGAAAGTTCTGGAATCTGAGAGGAGCCACAAACTTCCTTCCCCCAGTAATCCCCAAAGTCTCCCAATAAAAATGGTACCTCACTTGTGTGAGTAGGCATAGGGCCAACAGCAGGAAATGCCCCAAAACACAACGTGAATACATCACATTTTTCTAATGAAAACTGACCTGTTTTTTTAAAAGTGCCTAGCTGTGGATTTTGGCCTCTAGTTCAGCCGGCAACTAAGGAAACTTAGCAAATCTGCACATTTTTTAAAAGTAGACAACTAGGAGAAACCAGAATGGTGTGACTTGTGGGGCTCTTACTGAGTTCTGTTACCCAGAATCCTTTGCAAATCTCAAAATGTGACAAAAGAAACACCTTTTCCTCACATTTCGGTGCTGGAAATTCTCGAATCTGAGGAGAGACACAAATTTCCTTCCACCCAGAATTCCTCCATATCTATAGATACAAATGGTACCTCACTTGTTTGTGTAGGCCTAGTGCCAGTGACAGGGAAGGGTCTAAAACACAATATGGACACATCAAAATTAGCAATTACAAAAGTACCTGTTTTTGCAAGGGGGAATCTGCGTTTTTTGTCCTGAGCTCAGCAACCATCTAGGGGAAATTCCCGAAACTAGACATTTCTGAAAACTAGACACCCGGCGGAGTCCTGGGAGGTGTGACTTGTGTGGATCCCCCAGCGTTTTCTTACCCGAATCCCCTGCAAACCTTAAATTTGGCTACAAAATCTAATTTTCCTCACATTTCTGCATGGGATAAAAACAACAGCCCAAAGTTCCTACCACCCAATGTTCCCCTCGGTCTCCCGATAAAAATGATACCTCATCTGTGTTGGGGAGCCAAGTGCCTGTGACAGGGAAGGGTCAAAAACATGTCAAAATTGAGGTGGAACCAAAGCCGGTCCAAAAGGGCAGTTTGAAAAAAAAAAAATTTTTTAGGATGACAAGTGGGGCAGAATTTTAATCGGTATAGATGTGACAATGCTGGATGGTAGTAATTTTGTGGATTCCTGCGGATCCATCACAAAATGTAGAGAAAATGCGTGATTTCAAGCAAAGTTGGAGGTTTGCAGTGCATTGCGGGCAAGAAAATGGTGTGTGGTGCATGTGAGGCACATCACCTTTGACTCACCCAGATGTCTAATTTTCAGATGTGTCTAGGTCTGGTAGATTTTTCTAGGTGGTAGCGTCCCAAAGTCCAAAAAGTGCAGCCGCTCACCATTCCAAATGGGATGATAATAATAATCAAATGACCTCTTGCTTACTGTTGAGATGAGATGATTTAGTTTGCAGGGGGGCTGAAAGACTGCTACCTTCTTCAGTTGGGGTGGGGGACATAACTATCCCCATACTGGTTGGCAGCCTCCACCCCTCTATTTTTTTTTAATTCCCTGGCATCTAGTAGGCTTTCGCCTCCCCCCCTGGGTGTGGATCATGGGTGATTACCCCATCTGCCCACCGGTGGCCAGAAAGAGTTTGTCCCCATTTATTTGGGGTGGGAGTATGGTCATAACCCCACCCACATTTTAAAGAAAAATCTTCCCTGGTGTCTAGTGGGCTTTCGGCCCCCCTTGGGGGCAGATGGGCCTTACAAACATATGTCGATCTGCCCCTAGGAAGGCAGAAATGGCCATCAGTGATGTGTCGCCATGGGGAGCGATCCTTGCCCAAGAGGCTGCCCCCCCAAACAAAATACACATACACCGATCCATGGGCCTAAGTGGTGTCTGTCCCCATTGGGGTCAGATGGGCCTATTAAAAATAGGCCCATCTGCCCCCAAAGGGGCCAGAAATGGTCAACAGTATTGTGCCCCTATGGAAAGGACCCTTGCCCGAGAGGCTGCCCCCCCAAACAAAACACACCCCAATCCCTGGTGCCTAAGTGATTTCAGGTCCTAATAAAAAGTGGCCAATCTGCTCCAAAGGGGGTAGAAATGACCAATAGTAAAATGCCCCCATGGGGAGCTACCAATGCCCAAGGGTCTTCCCCCCCAAAACCAAACACACACACACAACAATCCCTAGCGCCTATGTGGTTTCTGCCCCCCTTTGGGGCAGATGGACCTAATAAAAATAGGCAGATCTGCCCCTCCAGGGGGACAGAAATGGCCTAAAATAATATGCCCCCATGGGGAACTGTCCTTGTTCAAGGGTCGGCTCCCCATATGTAAAACAAAAAATAAAAAAATCCCTGGCGTCAAGTGGTTTCTGGCCCTGTTGGGGGCAGATGGGCTGAATTAAAGTAGGCTGATCTGCCCCCAAGTGGGGCAGAAATGGCCTAATATAGCCTGGTGAGCGACCCTAGCCTAAGAGGCTGCTCCCCTTATTTACTTTTTTTTAAAAAATCCCTGATGTCTAGTTGGTTCTGCCTCTTGGGGTGGATTGGCCTAATAAAAATAGGCCAATCTGCCCTCAAGGGGGACAGAAATGGCCTAAAATTATATTTCCTCCCAGGGGAGCAACCCTTACCTAAGGGGCCATTCCCCTCATGTCAGATTTAAAAAAAACAATCCCTGGTGTCTGGTGGCATTCCTGCAGCACGATCACTATGCGATCGTGCTGCAGGTATGCTGAGAAAGACATGAAAGGAAAAGCCTTTCCTTTCCTTTCAGGTGTCTCCGAACTGCTCCTTCCCCAGTCCTGAGGAGAAACAAATCAGTTTGTCCTCGGATGCGCTGGAAGCCATGCTTCCAGCTCGTCGGGGGTGACCTCTGATTAGGTCAGTGCGCAATTGCGCGCTGATGTCATCAGATACCCCTAGGGTGGCAGCGGAAGTGATTCGGCTGCCATCCCTGCCCGGGGGTGTTGGTTGGGAGACCTACAGGGGGAGCGCTAGTGCTCCCCCTGTAGGTCATGTGGAGGACGTAATAACTACGTCTGTGGCACACGAGCGCCGTGCCACCGGACATAACATAATTTGGAAATAGCAGTCAATTTCCCTTACCGCCCAAGCCCAACCCACCAGACGACCGTCAGAGCTGGCGGTAAGCAGACCGCCATATTACGAGTGCTGGCTGCTTTCCGCCTCAATGATGGCAGTCATTCTGGCAGTCGACACTGCAGGGACGGGTTCCTCGCCGGCACCACCACGCCAACAGGACTCCGCCACTGTATTACAAGCCATAATAAGGCTTGGCGGAGTCCTGCTGGCCTGGTGGTGGCGAGGGAAGACTGCCAGGACCCATCCCCTCCCAGACATCCCCCTCGATTGAGGAGGTAAGTGGGCGTCCAAAAGGGGGAGGAGGGTGTCTGTGTGTTTGGGTGCATCTGTGCATGTTTGCGGAGGGGGGGAGTGCTGAATGCCTGCATGTATGTGCGTATGAATGGGGGTGTCTGTGGTGATGAATGTGAGTGAGTGAGTGGGTGCGCCTGAGTGCATGTATGTGTATGCTGAATGGGTGTGTATGTGTATGCATGTGTACATGAAGGGGTGTGGGGGGTGTTTGAGAGTGTGTGGATGGGTGCGGGGGATGTGTGCATGTGTGCGGACATATGTGTATGTGTGTGCCGGCGACAAGAATGAAGATTCCTGTTGCCGGGTGCATGACTTCCAGGGTCTTCATGGAGGGGTGACCACCACTGAAAGCTGGCAGTTTGCAGCCTTGTAATTCAGACTGCAGGCTGGGGCCTGCCGCTGGATTGGAGGTGCTCACCGCCAGACGCCGAGGTGCAAGTGCACCGGGGGACCAGGCGGAATTGTGGAGGCTTGTAATCTGCCAAGCCTCACAACTCATGATGTGACGATCCTTACCACCGGCTCTGTGGTGGTAGGACCGCCACGGCAAGGCTGGCGGTCTCATAACCTCCAGCCTCGTAATGAGGGCCTTAGTGCCTGATTTAGAGTTTGGTGGGTGGGTTACTCTGTCACAAACATGACAGATATCCCATCCACTGTATTGTAGTCTCCATAGGCTACTATGGGACCATAATACTGCGGAAGAGACAACTATCATGTTTGTGATGAAGTAACCACGTCCGCCAAACTCTAAATCAGGTTCTATGTCACTTTATATGCAGTACTGCCTGCAAAGGCTTCAGGTGAGATTTTAAACAATGTTGTTTTATTTTTGTGATATAGCTTGGGATTATAATGAAATTGGTCACTCTGAAGAGACATGGAATGATCATAAAACAGCTGATTTTATATCTTGGGATTGTATTTTTTGCTTTTTGCAACATGTTTTATGTGTAATATTTTATTGGTTTTCGTTTTAACCGAATAGAGAATTGAGAATTCTGAATTGAATTGAAGTAGCAATACCCTAGCGATACGTTATTTATTGGGTGTGAAAAATAGGGCCTATTACAAGTTTTTGGGAAATAAATACAGGTTTGGGTGCACAGTGTTCCAAAATCCACAGAGTTTAGTAAATAGAATTACCACCAAACTTGTAATTTTGACCCCTGCAGAAACAAGGATCTAAATAGGATTCAGGAAGCACAGACCCACTCATTATCAGGGCCAATGCAGTAACAGAATTACCTGTGCAAAGAGCATTTCTGCACATTTTTCCACTTTCTATATCAAACTTTAAACAGAGTGGATGCTTTGGCCAGAAACCATTTACAAGTAGTGCCTCCCTGACCGTTTTGTGAGTCTAGGATAACACTAGTAATGAGCCTGCGATGACTTTAAAGGTTTTAAAGGTTTTTTATTTTATTTTTTGTTAACATCCATTTGCACCCATTTTTGTTGGCACGGGGCCCTTTTGTATTACTGAAAGGATTGCATATGTTTGTGTTTGTTCAGGCTTGTTCAGGTCCTTCTGTAATATCAAAGGGCTGACCATTTAGTATTACTAATAGGTAAACTATGAGAATGCCTTTGCCCCTGTAATCATCAATTACCAATGTCTGAGCAACAACAAATAGGTTCTTGGGAAACACACTCATTGTGTGTCACATACGCACTGGTACACAATAATTGCACCCCAATGAGTGTACTTTTTTTTTTGAGGTACCACCAGTCCTTGGGACCCTCCAGTAGCCTTATCTCAAAGTACTTTTTTTCTTATTCCTTTTCTGTAGTTTGTTTTTATATCGAACCCATTTGTATCCAAACAGGTTAAAGGATATTTACCACATAAACTGTTTCTTTTTTCCATTTTCTCATGTTATTGCATGTGTTACTATCTACTTATCTTAGAGCTACAAGTTCTTCATTTTCGTACTTGTGTTTATTTAGCTGATTTGGTACACACAGCATCACATCTATTTTCTCTGAGGAATACCTTGCTGCTCGGACTCAGCTACCTAAGATAAGTTGATGTTATCTTCCTAAAACATAATTCAGAACCACAATCACGAGGGATAAATGCAGGAAAGAGAGAATATTGCTTGTACCTAAGGTGAGCATCCTGGTGCTAGTGAAATCCCCGAAGAAACTGGACGAGGCTGTTAAACCTAAGGTGAGACAATGCTACTCCTACTGAAACTTGCCTCTGTTGATTAGCCTAGTTGAGCAGTTTGGAAGCTCAACCGCAGCTTGCCCGTGGAGTATTCCAAATTGGAGCTTAGTGCTGATATTTGGACTGTTGTGTATTTATCAACTACACAGTAGATTTAGAATTAAAGAAAAAGTTTCTGCAGCACTCTCCCCAGTACACAGGAGCTCGTGCCTGTGGTGGCCACTTTGCGTTATTTTCATTAAGAGAATGCAGTGCCCCACTTTGTGCAGGATGCATGCAACAATTGTGCACTGTGGAGCAGACTAAGCATACAATTCCCCCCTGTATTTTGCTCCTTTAGGTCAGAGTCTGGGTTACTAATTGTAATTGCTTTACAATTTCACTTCTCATGGTCATGCTCCTGCGTATCCCTCCACAGTATAGCATCACATCTGCTAGAAGTGAGCACTAATGGCCATATTTATGGGAATTTGGCATAGGGCAGCACAGCAATTCATCTTGCTGCACTGACTTACACTAAAGTGAAAGGGCAGGAATGCACTGTACTTATGCAATATAGAGAATTCTCTTCCTTCCCCCCTGTGCTGGGGTATTCATGTAATACTGCACATTCCCTTTTCTTTCCCCCTGTGCTGATGCCATTTTAGCAGCCTAGCACCACAGCAGGTACCCTTGCACCAAGGTGTAAGGGTAGCTCTGCTGCATGCAGGATTGTTTTTGTGCAGGAAGGGGCACCTTCCTGCACAAAAACAATCCTGAGAGGTGTTTTCTCTTTCTATGTGTGCAGCAGGATGCAGCACACATGGAAAGAGAAAAAAATGAGTTGAAATAAAAATATTTCTCCTCATTAAGCCTCACCTCAGGAGGCGTAAGGTTTTGGCGCTTCCCCAGGTTAACGTGATTTTGTAAATGGGAAAACCCACCGCAACACTCATGGAATGCCTCCCTGCTGCAGAGTAAGGCAGAGCGGTGATTTGCGCTGCCTTGCCCTACTCCATAGCTATGAGGCCTTTTCAAAGCCACGCAAAGTGGCTTTGCTGCGCTTCGTAGATATGGGTGAGACGTTTGCGCCTTCGCTGCATCACAGAAAGAGACGCAACAACAGAGCAAAGCTCTCATAAATATTCCCCTCAGTGTGGCCACATCACAGATCTATGTGCACCAGCAACCGAGGTTAAAATACAGAGATCCCTTACCGGGCAAGCGGATGGGGCCAAGACCCATGGACGACCTGCCAGGGTCTAAATGACCCGTTATGTTTTGCCCATGGCGCATGAATTTAAATGTTCCTTTGTCCTTCAGATTTGTGATAGAATGAAACCATCTGTCAGTTTCCTTCTCTTCAGTCTAACATTGCATCCATCTCCATCAATTTTTTCTCAGTGAATCTCTTCAGCATATCTTCAGCTAAAACAGTTCGACTCCCAATGTCTGACAACTGTGTCCTACATATGGGATGACTCGACGCCGATATTGAGCCCTTTTACTGGTTCACTTATCCTATGGGACACATTTCCTTTTTTTTCAGGCATCTGCATTGCCCCGATAAGCTAAATCCCTCCATTCTGCTTGAGCTGTGTGCAGAAACTTTCAAGTGTGATGAGAAGTTCATGGAAGAGCAGTAGAGCTTACCTTAAAAAATGAATCACAGGAGCAAATTGCTGATTAATTAATACAGACAACCATACAGGTTGAAAACCTCATCTTAAAAATATTGGTAATATCGAAGTGTTTCACACTAATAAAGAGCTTAGGCTTGACATGACCTCCAATAGTATAAGAAAAGAAAGGATGATGAGATATATACATTTAGGATATAAGTATATTGCCAGAAATGTTTGCATTACTGTTTCTTTTTCCTACTTTAATTTTACATTTACTCTAACCCTCTTTCCCTTCCTCTTTCTTCATCTTTCTCATGCCCCTCTCATTTTCTGCTGCTCTCTGTTTTTCCATATTTTTATGTTTTTCTGTCTCGCCTTTTTCTTTATTTTGTTGGTTTCTATTCAGTTATTCTTCTTCGTCATAGGCTAGTTCCATTGACTATCAACTGATGGAAGACCAAGGTTTAAATGTATCACCATATTAACAAAATGTTTACCAAACCAAAAGGCAGCCCAGAAAGAAAATAAAGGTGTGATGCTTGGTTTACGTAGCAGAATAAATGTTCTTTGTCCTATTTTTCTCTATTTTCTACATGTCTCTTTCTTGTTATCTTTTTAGACTTCTGTACTTGTAAACCCCCGTGACCAAATGAGGACTGAAAAAGAAAAGTGTTTCTTCGAGTGTAATCAGTAATTTATTTTGAATTAATGATGATCTTTTTGTGTATATGTGTTGCAGGCCAAACAATCCACACTAGGGTATTCTCATCATGCCACCAACACCACATCAGAGAAAACAAACGCATGCCATCACTTGACAAAAGACACACACTGATCTGAAAGTATTTCCGACGTTAAGAAGCTGTTTCTGTGTGAGATAAATAGGTCTATATATGTTATGCAGTAATTTCGGCTGAGTGTGTAATTACACCAATTAAAACTATTTATACAGCTCACAATACCAACGCGCTTGAAACGTAACAATAAACACCTGTTACTACTAATTAAAGCTCTTTGTTTTAAACTTTGAATTAAAAAGAATCAAATTGCAAGGATTTAAATATTTATATTGCAGGTCACAAGCTGCTGATGCATAACTCCCAAAGCTACTTTACCATGACTGTAACTTGAGATAAGTGGCTTGTGCAAGAGTCTCTGCAGCAAACCTGTTAACTCGCTGAGTTATTTTACACAGAATACAAATCTGTGACTTATGCGTTGCACATACATACTCCTTATTTCATATTTTCTGATGAAATAAGCCAGTGATCACAGACTACTCACACATCTCCTGAGCAATCTTACTAGAATTATACACCATGAGACTCGCTGGATACACAAACATCTCTGCAGTTGATGATCTAAGCCCCTTGGCTGTCTTAAAATGCATTCTGTGCTTGACCAATCGAGTACACTTTAACTGGTTTATAAGCTTTACCCCTGCTTTTATGGTCATTGTGGTAGATTTTTTGAAAATAGTATGCATGTGCTAGCAGACAACAGTCTGACTTTCCTTGACTCTATGTCAATTAATGACTCTGTCCCTCACCAACTGACAGGGAAGCTACTACATTGTACTTCTGCCATCAAATTCCCCAGAACCCCCTTCCTTTACCTTCTTCCTCTCTCTCAATTTCTGTCAGCCAATCATCCTTTCCCTTTGTTCTCTGTTACTATGAGAAGTTAATGTGCTATATGTCCATTTTTAATCAGAAGGAATAGACCTCCCATGATGTCACGCACCCATTTAATAAAATAGTATTTAGACATTTTCTTTGTGCCTTACTGACTCACAGGAGACCACATCACTCATTTCTAAAGAGGAAAAGACACCCTAATACTTTGTGCTAATTTACAGGAGTATTCGTTACTCTCTTAAATTAGGGTAGCTTAAACATTTAACCATGTTCTTTTCATCAGTGACCTCATTTGCTGTGAGTTAAAAATACATCCAATCTTTCTGCATCAAGCCTGAGAGCATGTTGTTGGCCTGGAAGGATGTCCTGTAATCAGAGTACCAACCCCTCTCCTCCCTCACCTTCTTCTTTTGCTATGAAGATATGACTACAACCAGAGTGCTGGGTGCCTGCTCTCTGTAAGTTACATCGGGTTATTCTTCCCATTTCAAACGATTTTTCTGTCATAGTTGACATGTTCAAATTGGTATATTCTATTCATGTTCTGGGTGGTGCCGTTTGTGTACGGTCCCCTTCCCCTCCCCAAATCTTCTGTGAATCAAGCTAAGGAAAGTCCTGGCTGACCTTTGAATAAGATGGTGTTTTCCGAGGATAAAAACTACGGGAAATATTTAAAGTTTGGTGGATAGGCTACTATGCCATCAGAGTGGCAGAGTACCCTGTCTACCAAACTGATGGTCAACCAGCTCCGTTTAGAGTCTTGGGGCCAGATGTAGCAAACGTTTTGCGACTCGCAAACGGCAAAATTTGCCGTTTGCGAGTCGCAAAACGCATATCCCAATGCAGAAATGCATTTTGCGAGTCGTTACCGACTCGCAAAATGCATTTCAGACTCGCAAATAGGAAGGGGTGTTCCCTTCCTATTTGCGAGTCGCATTGGGATGCAATACCATTTGCGACTGCATATGCGGTCCCAAATGGCATCGCAGTTACCATCCACTTCAAGTGGATGGTAACCCAATCGCAAATTGGAAGGGGTCCCCATGGGACCCCTTCCAGTTTGTTACTGGAGCCCAAAATATTTTTTCAGGGCAGGGAGTGGTCCAAGGGACCACTCCCGGCCCTGAAAAAACCCGAAACTAAAGGTTTCGTTTTTTTTTAAAGTGCAGCTCGTTTTCCCTTAGGGAAAACGGGCTACACTTCAAAAAAAGAAAACTGCTTTATTTAAAAGCAGGTCGCTAACATGGAGGTCTGCTGACGTCAGCAGGCCTCCATGTTAGCAAGTGCCTATACTCGCAATGAGCCCGCAATTTGCGACCCACCTCATGAATATTCATGAGGTGGGTCATTGCGACCCCATTGCGAGTTGCAGTCGGTGTCTGAGACACCGTACTGCATAGCAATTTGCGACTTGCAAATTGCGAGTCGCAGGGACTCGCAATTTGCAAGTCGCAAATTGCTTTTTTCCTACATCTGGCCCTTGGTCGCTGTCATGTTTCTGCCACTAGGGCCCCTTGCCAATTGTACCAGACAGAAACCCTAGGACATCTGGTCCAATGTACTTTATTTCTACTTGGGACTGCCAAGGAAAGGCTGATGGTCACAAATACAAAAAATCACCCCATACCCTTTGACAAAACACCTAGGGCATCAAGGACAGAAGTCTTCAACAGGGAGGTGAAAACTCTAAATATGGTGCACTGTAGTGTACCAGCGCACCAGGGTACATGCCTCTGTTGCCCTGGCAAAACAGAGGAGAGCCCGCTAAACTCTAAACGAGGCCCTCAGTATTCTGAAAAGTCTACAGTAAAACATGTCGGTGCTAGACTTGGGCTGTCCTTATTATAGTTTCTGCTGAGTTTGGGCAATTCTGGAAATCACTTCTGAAGACATCACTTTGAAAGGTAAAAAAGTTCTCACTTTGGCAGTCTTGTGGGAGAATGTCGTTCTAGTTAGAAATTAATGATGTTGAAATTATATGGAGTGGAAAGCTGCTAATTGCAGCCTTATTTTTGGAACATAGGCGGTGACATCATTCTAGAGATGAACATTGTAGTTTTAGAACGTATTTGAAGGTAAAGCAGTCTTATTTACCAGATTTCATCTCTGTGACCATGAGTTTGAAAGCAGCTTTTCAGTTCAGTAAGCTGTCGCTGTGTTTCCTCAAGGCACATACCAGCCTGGTTACAGCATTTTGAAAATTTAGGAGTATGAAAAATACATTGTCTTGATAACAAACATATCAGCTTTCATACAAGGTATTTCAGAGGCCCATGTGCATTGAATATATATATATGTTAGACCTGACAGCCTTAGGGTGGTCACCCCTAACTTTTTGTTTGCCTCCCTCCACTTTTTAGATACTGTTTTTGCTGGTTTTAAGACTGCACACTTTACCACTGCTAACCAGTGCTAAAGTGCATATGCTCTCTCCCTTTAAACATGGTAACATTGAATCTTACCCAATTGGACCATTTAATGTACCTATAAGTCCCTAGTAGAGTGCACTATGTATGCCCAGGGCCTGTAGATTAAATGCTACTAGTGGGCCTGCAGCACTGATTGTGCCACCCACTTAACCTTGTCTCAGGCCTGCCATTGTAAGGCCTGTGTGTGCAGTTTCACTGCCAATTTGACTTGGCATTTAAAAGTACTTGCCAAGCCTAAAACTCCCCTTTTTCTACATATAAGACACCCCTAAGGTATGCCCTAGGTAAACCCATAGGGCACGGTGCTGTGTAGGCAAAAGGCAGGACATGTACCTGTGTAGTTTACATGTCCTGGTAGTGTAAAACTCCTAAATTTGTTTTTACACTGCTGTGAGGCCTGCTCCCTTCATAGGCTAACATTGGGGCTGCCCTCATACATTGTTTGAGTGGTAGCTGCTGATCTGGAAGGAGTAGGAAGGTCATATTTAGTATGGCCAGAATGGCGATACAAAATCCTGCTGACTGGTGAAGTTGGATTTAATATTACTATTTTAGAAATGCCACTTTTAGAAGGTGAGCATTTCTCTGCACTTAAATCTTTCTGTGCCTTACAATCCACGTCTGGCTGGGTTTAGTTGAGAGCTCCTTGTGCATTCACTGAGACACACCCCAAACACAGGATACTCAGCCTCACTTGCATACATCTGCATTTTGAATGGGTCTTCCTGGGCTGGGAGGGTTGAGGGCCTGCCCTCACACAAAGGACTGACACACCCCCTACTGGGACCCTGGCACAGGATTGAACTGAAAGGGGACATGGTGCACTTCTAAGGCACTCTTTGATGTCTCCCCCACTTCAAAGGCACATTTGGGTATGTAAACAGGGCCTCTGCCCCTACCAACTCAGACACTTCCTGGAGAAGAAACCTGAACCAGAACCTGCATCCTGCTAAGAAGAACTGCCTGGCTGCCCAAAAGACTCACCTGTCTGCTTTCGGTGAAGGACTGTTGCCTTGCTGTTGCCCTGCTGCCTTGCTGCTCTCTGGCTGTGGTGAAGAAGTGGTCTCCAAGGGCTTGGATGAGCTTGCATCCGGTTCCCTGACGTCTCAGGTCCAAAAAGACTTCATCTCTTCAAGAAGGACTCCTTGTGTGGCGAAATCAGACACACAGCCAGCCAGAAATGACACACAGCCTGCACCGCGGTGAGAACTTTACTGCACGCCGAACCGGAACGACGCAGCCCGACTGCACAACAAGAAGATGACACAGCACCAGCGTAGCGACCGGAACTTCGACACAAGGCCCACCGAATCGACGCACAGCTGAGTCAGCTCCTGTGACTTCATCCTGCCAGTGCAGGAAATCCACGCACCGTCTCCGGGGCGTCTGAAAACCCCGCAACCCTGAGAGGATCCATGATAGAGTGCCGGAAATCGACGCAGAGCCGCCTTGCGTGAAAACTACATGATGCATCGCCTTGTGAAGCCTGAGAAATCGACGCACACCCCTTTGTTTCCACACTTCTCCTCCTCTGCGGTTGTTTGCAGAGATTTTTCACGCGAACCAGGTATGTTGTGCTTGAAGAGACTTTATTTGCTTTTAAAAAGACTCAAGACACTTTAGATAATTTTCCAGTGATATCTCAACATTTACTTATTGCATTTTAATCGTTTTGACCTGCATCTTACCAGATAAATATTATATATTTTTCTAAACACTGTGTGGTGTATTTTTGTGGTGCTATATTGTGTTATTGTGTGATGTATTGCACAAATACTTTACACATTGCCTTTTAAGTTAAGCCTGACTGCTCAGTGCCAAGCTACCAGAGGGTGGGCACAGGATAATTTGGATTGTGTGTGACTTACCCTGACTAGAGTGAGGGTCCCTGCTTGGACAGGGGGTAACCTGCCTGCCAACTAAAGACCCCATTTCTATCAATATATTTATATATATATATATATATATATATATATATATATATATATATATATATATAGATTTAAGTCAATTACAAGGTTGTCAGAAAATTGACCGGTGCTAAAAGACCCAGATCTCTACTCCCTCAACCAGAAATATGTTCATATGGATAGTTCATTCAGTGTGACCTGAGAACACCCCAACTATATGAGTAGAACATTTCTAAACTCCTTTATTTTCTACCCAAAAAGGAATGATATTTCTTATGCATAGCAAAGCAAAAAAACAATGTATAAAAGCCACAGCCAACATGTGTTTCGTGTCACTGACGTTTCTTCAGGGCTGTTAAATTAAAAAGAAATGAAATGATCATACAATGAAACTATAAAAAAACAACATAATCATGTACATAAACGACACACAAAAATCACATTACTTGTACTGCACCTTGTGAAATGTAACACAACTGCAGAAGAAACCCATAAATCAGAAATTATCAGTAGAAAACAAATAAATTAAATTCAGTTGAACAGAGCGACAGAAGACAAAGAGATTTCATAGGGAAATCAAAATTATGTATTATAAATGGAAAATATAAACATGATAACATTCCAGCTGAAAAGATTTTTTATACAGGTAAGTAAAGAATATATATGATATGACATATGCAGTGGAAAACGAAGAAGTGACATCCCTTGGTCCCTGTTTCAATTACTCTACATTGGATGAACATGCTCACAAAGATAGATAATGGAAGTGAGAACTAAAAAGTAGAATCAGTGACATGCAACTTCTATATAGAACTCATAACTTTGATGGGCTGATAAGCCATCCTATCATCAAAAAAAGTCACAATAGACATGACAAAGTTGTTGTAAAAAGATGTATTTTTAAAATTCTGTAAAGTGTAAATCAGCCTCTCACCACTTGAGAAGAGAAACTATTTGTCTCCATAGACTACCACCAATACAATTCATATAGGCCCTCATTTTAACATTGGCGGTAAATGCCGCCTACCGCCGCAGCGACGGCAGCCAAAAGACTGTTGCCGCGGCTACCATCCGTTCGCCGAATTATGACAACAGCCGGATTTGTGCCACAAGAAGGGCGGAAATCCAGCTGTGGCCACACTGGCAGATGGTGGTAAGGTGGTGCTGCTACCGCCAGCAGTGCCACACCAGTAGACCGCCACCAGCCGTATTATGAAAAATAATATGGCCTGGCGGTGTTCTGGTGGCGGGTGCTGCTGGCGGTAGCAACGCCTCGTCCACTGCCAGAAGACTCCCTGGGTAGGTAAGTTGGGTTTCCGACACTGGAGGGGGGTGTTGTGTGTGTGGGGGGGTGTGTACATGTATGTGTGAGTGTGTGTGTGAATGCAAGTGTGTTTTTAGTGTTGTTTGCATGCATGTATGCATGTGTGTGAGTGCGTGTATGAATGGAAATGAGAATGGGTGTCTGATTGTAAGTGTGGAGGTGTGTGCGAATGTGTGTGTGAATGAATGAATGCATGCATGTATGTCTATGTGAATGAGTGTGTGTCTGCATGTGTGTGTGTGTGTATGGGGGAGGTTGGAAGGGAGGAGAAGCGTAGATGAAGGAGGGAGTGGGGGGCTCAAGGGGAGTGTTGGGGGCCTCCTATCAGTGACAGGGAAGGGCCTACCGCCATGGTTTCCGTGGCGTTACAAACACCACTGAAACCATGGCAATAGGCAGGGTCATGTTACCGCCGGCGGCACAATACCGGCCGCAGGGCTGGAAATGGTTATCTCCAGCCCAGCGGCTGCTACCGCTATGGCGGTCGGAGTGGTACATTGTCATAATGTGGCAGTAAGTACTGCCAGCCTGTTGGCGGTACTAACACCACATTATCTCCAACCACGGGGTCATAATGACCCCCATAATGTCTTCTGAGACAACTAATGTAGTAATTAGCCTTATAGAGCCACACCATTAATATTCTGTACAGCAAGTGTAGTGAAACTAAGAAATACGGAAAAGAAAAAAGAAATGAAAATCAAAACAGAAACAAAAAATAACAGAAACAGCACTCACGATTAAACATGACTAGTTATCCCCTTAATGCCAAGATCTGTCTGCCGTAATGATTTGATAAAGTTATCCAAAACTTATAACATCATGCTGCCCACCATCATCCAGAATCCCAACAATATTCACGAAGCAGTATGCCTGAATATCTATCTAGTGACTACTGGCACTGCACATATACAAACTGTTGAGCTTCTGGCCTACGGAAACCAGGAAGATGAACCCAGCAAAAATAACAACAACTAGGATCCCATGGTTGGGTCATAACTGTAGCGATCTCGTACAACATTGTTACATTGTCTAAAAATAGAAATCGCTATGGTGTGCAAGCAGTATTTTAAGATATATCTGCAGTACTAAGATCGGCCAAACAAAATCTAACTGTATCAATCACCAACAACATTCTAACTTACCTAATAATGAAAACAAACAAATTCATAAAGTAAATGTAAATATCTATTGGCATTCTGGGTAATTGAACACCCATTTTTCAGCACTGTAAATCAACACACACATATATATGTATATGTGCCCTACTGGTGGTGGCCAGTAGGTAGTTCTGGTTAGGATCTAGTTTCCATAGGTAAAGTATTTTTTCATTTCTTAATACTTTGGTATCGATTGACGAATTTTCTCGAGATTTTCAAAACTAGTTTGCCATTCACATCAGCTGTTGTCTGGAAAGTTTTGAGGTGATTGGTCAAGCAGGGATTGAGAAAAAGGGGGGTCCCAAAATATGTTTCCCCATGCAATTTCTTATAGGAATTTTCGACATGACTATAACACGAACCGCTAAACAGAATTACACCAAATTTGGCAAAGTTAGATCTTGTTCCAGAAAGGTCGCTTTTTGTATTTTGGTGGAAATCTGTTCAGTATTTTAGGAGTCATTAAAGAAAAAATATCTATGTATATGTAGAGACGTGGATCCACTGCAGATCCACTGCGGTGAATCTGCAGATCTGCGTGGCAGCAGAAATGCTGTGATTAGCTGGCCTCAAACTGACAGAAAAGTTACTGCCACCATTTTGTTTCTCAGCAATCGGTCTGGAGGGGTGAGTGTAGGAAGTTGGCTCTTTATATACTATATCAAAGTTCGATATAGTGTGCACAGAGTCTAGGGGTTCCCCAGAGGCTTAACAGAGGCTGAAGTAAATAATACTAATGCTCTATTTGTGGTAGTGTGGTCGAGCAGTTAGGCTTATCAGAGGGTAGTGCAAAGCATTTGTTGTACATATATAGACAATAGAAGAAGCACACACTCAAGGACTTAACTCCAGACCAATTGTTTTTATATATCAAAAATATATTTTCTTAGTGTATTTTTACAACCACAAGATTCAGTTTGCAGGTGAGTACATAAAATGAAAGGTATTTTGCATGTATATGTTTAGGACTTTGAATGGAATCGACAATGTATACAGTTTTTTCTTAAAAAGGCAAAAAGCTATTTTAAAAAGTGGACACTGCATTTTTCAACAGTTCCTGGGGGAAGAAAAGACAGTGAAGCTTTGCAGGTAAGTATACAATTTACAGTTCTTGTCTCTGGGTTTTAGGTAGTCCACCGTTGGATGTGCTGCACAGGGGTCGGTTTCTTCTAGGCCTGGGGGCTGCAGGTGCAGTGGATCTTCAGGTGTCGGTTATCTTCGTACAGGGCAGTCACGGTCAGGGGGAGCCTCAGGATTCCCACTGCAGGTGTTGTAGTGGAGGGTTGAAGAGGTTAGCCCAGGGTGAGTACTTGCTCGGAATCGCCTGGGGATCCTCTCTGGCTAGTTGGGCCACCTGTACATTGGCAGTGGGCATTCGGTGTAGAGTGGTTAGGACTCATACATTCGGGTGAGGTTGGAGTCCTTGCAGATAGTTTTTTTTGTTCTTCTCCTCAGACAGAGGAGTTCTTGGTCTTTTTGGGTGCAGCGCGGTCGTCTGTAGCTTGGCAGAGGTTGCTGGTCCCACTGGATGCAGCGCTGTAGTTTTTGCAGGTTCTTTGAAGCAGAAGACAGGCTGGTAGGACTGGGGCCAAGTCAGTGGTTGTCTTTTTTTCTTCTCTGCTGGGGGTTCAGCTAAGCAGTCCTTCTTCTTCTTGTAGGTAGCCATAAATCTGATGAGCTGGGTTCATGGAGGCACTTAAATCCTAGATTTAGGGGTGTTTTAGAGTTCAGTGGGCAATAGCCAATGGCTACTGACCCTGAGGGTGGCTACACCGTGCTTGTGCCCACTCCCTTTGGGGAGGGTGGCACAAACCTAATCGTTTTGGTCCCTACCCTGCAAACCAAGATGGAGGATTTTGCAGGGGGGTCACCTCAGCTCTGGACACCTTAGGGGGTGGTACTGGCTGAGGTGGTCACTCCTCCTTGTTTTCCGTAATTTTCCTGCCTGACTTGCAGCCAAAAGTGGGGTTTGTCCGGGGGTGGGCAACTCCACTAGCTGGAGTGCCCTGGTGCACTGTAACCCGAGGCTTGAGACTTTGAGGCTTCCCACCAGGTGTTACAGTTCCTGTAGGTGGGAAGGTGTGAAGCACCTCCACCCAGGACAGGCTTTATTTCTGACCAAAGAGTGCACAAAGGCAGTCCTACACTAGCAGTTTGGCTATCTCTAAGATGCCCTCTGTGTGCATTATTCAGTAAATCCCACACTGACATCAGTGTGGGTTTATTGTGCTGAGAAGTTTTATACCAAACTTCCCTGTATTCAGTGAAGCCATTATGGAGCTGTGGAGTTTGTAGTGACAAACTCCCAGGCCCTATACTCAATATGGCTACACTGCACTTATGCTGTTTAAGAACGGACTTAGACACTGTGGGGGCATATGGCTCATGCAGCTATGCCCTCACCTGTGGAATAGTGCACCTCCATTAGGGCTGTAAGGTCTGCTAGAGGGGTGACTTACCTATGGCACAAGCAGTGGTTTGTTGGTATGGCACTCTAGGAAGAGTGCCATGTCGACTTTGTCTTTTTTTTCTCCACTAACACATACAAGCTGATCCAGTGTAGATGTGCTGGGTGAGGAGTCCCCTAGGGTGACATAATACATGCTGCAGCCCTTAGAGACCTTACCTGGCCACAAGGCCCTTGGTAGCAGGGGTATCTTTTACAAGGGACTTAACTATGTGCCAGGGCTGTGCCAATTGTTGGAACAAAGGTACAGTTTGTAGGAAAGAACTGCCAGGGACTGGTTAGCAGGTTTCCCAGCTCACTTTCAATCAAAGTTGGCATCAACACTAGGCAAAAAATGGGTGGTAACATGCCAACAGTGCCATTTTCCTACAGGGAGGAATAAAGATGAAATAGGATATAAGAGGTTTGGATAGATGTATCCTGACCCTAAAGGACTGATGGAGGGTTTTGTATGGGAAACCTCATTGACAAGAAATTGCTCAGAACCTTTTGTTGGAGCACATGAGGATCCACAGATCCTTTGTGAAGCTCAATGAGGCCCCCTGTATGGCTCAGCAATAGATCTGTCGATTCAGACACCAATAAAAGAAATACACACAGACACACTCACTCTCACAACAGTTCACACACCCACTCACATAACTACAAAACCACTACCTCACACAGTCACAGACCCAGACAGCCACTCACATATCTACTCACCCACCCAATTGCACACTCTTCCACCAAGTCACAGACCCACATAGCCACTCACACTCACACATTCACTCACCCACACCTACTTACACATCCACCCACACACCTACTAACACACCATTTACATACTCATACACCTTCTCCCTGACCCACAAGGCCACTGCCACATCCACTCACTGACCCATACAGCTAATTAGACACCCACTCACACACCTATTCACACTCACACACCTACTCACAGACCCACAAAACCACTACCACATCCACTCACAGACCCACATAGCCACTCAAACACCAACTCATACATTCATTCACCGATCCACACACACACCCATTCCCACACTCACACACCCACTCACAGACCCACAAAACCACACCAACTCACAGACCCACATAGTTACTCACACACCCACTCACACACTGATAGAACCACTAACACACTCATTCACACATTGTCACACCCAATCATAGACCCACAAAACCACTATCGCACTCCCTCATAAACCCACGCAGCCACTCACACAGCCACTCACAGACGCACAAAGGTACTCACATACCCAGACATACACTCACACAGCCTTCTACATACTCATATAGCCACATACATAGACACCCACAGATCAACTCAGCCACTTATACACCCATTCACACACCCATATAGCAAAGTCATAGACATACCCACTCATACACTCATACAGCCATTTGCACACCACTCAGATACCCAATCAGCCACTTACACACACCCAGTGATACATCCACCCACCACACACTCAAGTACCCACTTACACATATACACAATCACTCACATACCCAGTTTGAGACCCAGAAACCAACTGACACACTCAAGAAGCTACTCACACACCCAGTCACAGATCTATGCAGTCACTCACACACTTACTCACATAGATATACAGCCACTTACTCACCACTCACAGATCCAGAAAACCACTCTCACATACCTGCACTAGGCAACTACTCACACACCAATACAGGGATATATAAAGTTACTCCCACTCCCACATAAAGGCATTGATACAATTATATAAATTGCAATATAATATGTTTGTATTACATGTTGTTGTCTTTCATTGAATTTATGGTTTTAGCTGGGACCAGATTCACTGATCTGTTGTGGATTGGACCACAATATAACCGTTAGACCCCTTATTTGATTGGGGATCCACTGCTGATCCACGGATCCGAGTGAGAAATTAGGAAAAAGTATTTGAAAACAAAAAGAACCACTGTTTAGGAAAAGAGTTGGCTCTGAAAAGAGCCTTTGTGTTTAAGATGTGTAGATGATAAATGCACATAGAACAGAATGTAGTCTTTTAAGTTGCTGAGGAACACACTGTTGCCTACAGCTGTGAAATTGACCCTGGCTTTTCAAAATATTCTCTCCATATTGCAGCGTAAATTGCTATGGTATATAATGTCCATGTTGTGGTCTCAGAAAAATGCAGAAACAGCTTTATTGACATGTTTCCTAGACTTGCCCATCTGTGGACAAACTTCAGGTGACCACTCCCATTTCTGTCTTTGGCAAATGTTGGAAAACACTAAGCCAGTGTGTGGGAAAAGTGACATTAGATCACCTAATGTATCCTTCATTAGGATTTCACGTCCTGCCCCAGTAATTGGGCCTAGGTCAATGCCACCACTGTGCACAATCATGAGGTATGGATGTTGGCAATCTGCAATTCTTTCAACCAAAGCAGCAATCTCACCAACCCAAGTAATGTCTACATTAGGTAAACCTAGGTCTGTATCAATGCAAGTCTTTCTAGCACTCTGTCTGGCCTAAAACACAAAACTATGGTCCACAAGCCAGACTCAGACCATCTTGGAGACAAGCAGGAGTAGCACACAGGAAAAGGCTGCAGAAAAATGAGGTAGTTTTGAGGAAAAAGGGCAGTTAAAATGGAGGACAGCAAGTAAAATATAAAGGGAACAAATTTGATTGGATGGTGGAGATGTTCAGAGAACTCATATTAGGTGGTGACTTTAAGAAAAAGGTAACTTACTCTGAGATTGAATTTGGAAAAATAAAAAACAGTATGGCCCAGATTTATACTTTTTGACGCAAAACCGTGCAAATGCAGTTTTGCATCAAAATGTTTAACGCCGACTAGCGCCATTATTTAACGCCACCCGGCTTCATATTTATACTATGACGCTGGGTGGCGCTAAAAGTAATTTTGAGTAATTTTTCTCAACATTAATCATTGCACCTTGTCGTAAGACAAAATGACGTTAATGCCGGAAAAATGACTATAACCCATTTTACGACACGTAAGCAGGTCGCAAAACGGAAAGGCACCATTTTTGCCCGCAATGGCGTCCAATAGAGATGCTAACGGAGAAGACAGTGCAAAGGAGAGGATAAATGGAGCCAGAAAGCCATGAGAGACACCAGGGAGACCTCAGTCAACCAGGAACCAGCCAGGAGAACACACAGAAGCCCCAAGGGAGGGAGAAGAAAAAGAGAAAGTGTTGTTTCAGTGCGGAGGACAATGAAATACTGGTGAGAGAAGTGACGGAGCATCAACATCAACTCTTCATCACCTCAATCGGAAGGAGAGAAGCAATTTGGCAGTAGATGGTAGACAAGATTAACAGTGTGGCAGAGATCAGGAAAACCATAACAGAGTGCAAGAAATGCTGGCATGACTGCAAGCGAAGGACAAAGGAAAACATGGCAAGGAACAGGAAGGCAGCACTGCAAACTGGAGGTGGGAGTCCAGCACCACAAGAGGACTTGGACGAGATTGAGGAGATGGGTGCAGCGGTCAACCCAGAGCAACTCGTCACAGGAATCAGAGGAGAGGACAGCGCAGACTACCAGGAAACACCATAAATGCAGGGTAAGTTGCATGGGGGAAATTAATGCTAAAATGTCAAGTACAAGAAGGGGGAGGCACATAGGACTCATACAATGCATTTCAAAGGAGCGCACAAGGACACATTGCACATTAATAACGTTGCACCATGCTGACGTCAGCTACACATGTCATGCACCATAACACATACACAACCTGGACATATGTTGATCACCAGGCCTAAATACCTACATGTATTATGCAGCACATAGGATGGATGGCATGTATAATCACTGTGGCTCTGGTCATGCCCCTTGTATATAGTCATATCAACCCTACCAACAAGACCAAGACTTGGTAGTCAATCAATACCATTCCTGGGGTAACGTCATTGTGGTGTCCCTTGCAGTAACACCTTGGAACTGCCTTGCCTCATTGCCCAAACATGTGTGCTGTGCACACAAGTCATTGCAACTGTCCCAACAGTACCCAGACATGTACCGGTAGCACCACCACCCCGCATATTGACAACATAGACACGTAAGGCAGCCACCACTCCATCACGCAGTCAGGATGCCTCCTGGGTGAAGGGAACAATGATATGAACAGGCACTGGGGGAATAGTAGGCTCGTCCTGTATCATTGGTAACAGCCACTACCCAGACCAGCGAAACTGGTGTAGTGATGTATCACAGATAGCAAACAGTAGGCCACAACAGACACATGCTGATCCCACAACTACTCTGACACAACCAGATGGGACACATACGAATGGGGAAATAAACACACACATACAACACATGGGTTATGACTGTGGACATAATGGTGTATAATTCCACATTGACGGGCGGGGGATGGTGCATGGGCAAGTTCAGTGTTGGTAAGACTGCCAGTGCAATGTACCCTTTGCGGTTGGCAGTATGAGTCACACGTTGGGATGGCGGGTGAAAATCTGTCTGCTCATGGTACCTCTGTGGGGCACCTAGCACAGCATTATTGATGGATCAAATCAGTGCCAGTTTTGGGGTGCATTGGGTGTGACAGGGCATGCTGCACTTAGCTCTGCAAATCAGGCAGTAGAAAGGGCCAGGGCATAGGACCCCCTACACTGCCCATGCCACACCACACAACATCACCACCAACCTTTGCATGGGAGTTTCACCGACCATGCAAAGACTGGTGGAGATACCTGAAGGGTAGCATTGAACGTAATACTGGTCTGGTGTCACAGGACAGCTGGCATTGCCAGTCTGTAAGCTGCTGGAAACCTGAAAGTGCCAGGCCATTGCTGTTGCAGGTGGTCAAATAGACAATGGAAGTCAGGTGACCATAGGACTGACACACTTGAAATGAGGGACCAGTGTGACTTCCTCCAGAATAACCATCAAACTTGCTTCAGGCCCTTACTTAAGTTAAACTCCTGTTAACCGGCTATGTCCATAGACTCATTTACCATCAGGCGCTGTCACATACATAATGATGTACACAGCAGAAATTTAATAACCATGCTGGCCATCCCTGGATCTACCCCTATGCCTGCCACCATGCTGCATCTCATGTATCATAGTGCAAGGAGGACTGCATTGAGGGGGAGGACATAGGTGTGTAGGAAGGCGAACCCACCTGCACAGACAGAAGATGAAATTGAACCCTGCCAGGTCCATGAGTGCTGTGCAATGTAACATGCATACACATACATCAACATGAGGAGCTATCAATGGTAACAAGAGCATGGTGACCTGGCAATGCCATCTCTGGGGTGGTGCAAGGTCTCAGCACTGCATAGGTGTATGTGAAAAATGTAAGACTGGGACAAGAGAAAATTGCCATCTATGGTGCTGTGGCATCGGCAAAGCAACACCCATTGCAAGGCCTCACCATGCAAATGGATACATAAGGAGGGTTGACAACGACAAGATGGTATCAAGCCACAAAAATGATATACATCACACCTAGAAGATATGACGCAACCAATTGCGCCAACTGGGCTTCCCTTCATGTTACACGCAGGTGGGGCATAGTGCTGATAGACTGCAACCATGATGAACAGGAACATTATTTGGGAACTAAGATGACAATGAGCCTTTAATAACAAGTCAGTGGCATGACATATCAGCGTGCCACAATACAGATAGACTGATTTTACACCATCTAATGGCAGAGGATGATGGCTCTCCTGAGGATCTGCCTGTCCTGGAGTACCCCGATGACCTGGATGACCAGCTGACACCCATCAGCCAAGAGACCCTCCAAGAAGTTATTGTGTCCCTCCAGACACCACCTCCAGTTGTAAGGAGGAGTATTAATGTATCAGCCATCCCAGAGGCCCCACCCAACACCCCAATAGTATGACCTGCCAGCACCGACACAGCTGAGGACTCCGAGGACTGAGGAACCAGCTTTGAGAGGACAGTGGTAGGAGTCCATCGGGAGCTGGCCAAGGAGGTGCGGGTGGGAATGCAAACTATGGCAGCCAGCCTAGAGGGTATTTGTACGTGCATCATTGCGGTCACTGAACAGACTGCAGCCAAACGAAGCACACACTCCCCAATGTATGGAGTCCAGCAGTGTCTTAGGGACCTAGCTGCTGTCATGAGGGAGAGGCCACAACAACTGCTCTCCCAAACTGGCAGCAGCAGGATTGAGGACCAGCTGGACTCCGTGCACCGGGGAGTGGCCTCCCTCAGGGCAGACATGGCTGCCTACCACAGGGATGTTGCTGCTATCCTAAAAAATCAGCAGCTCCTCCTTGCTGCAGTGATGCTATATGTAGTTCCACAAATGCCAGCTTCCGGGAATTGGGAGTCCACATCTCCAACCACTGAAGTGTGTGTGGCCCCCTCTACCTCCATACCACCACCATCAAGGGCAGAGGAGACACCCCACACATAGGAGAATGAAGATGTGGAACATATTATCTTCACCTGTAGGAGTTCCCAGTAGCACCAGCCCATGCCACATGAGCACTGTTTTCCTTTGTCCTTTGCTTGACATCATGCCAGTGTTAGCACAGTTGGAGATATGCACTCTTCACTGACACACTGTTGACCTTTCTGCTATGGATGCAATTGTCTCTTACTTTTCAATTGGCAATTCATGTTCCCCTGCACTGAACAACACTTTACCCAAGCATGTCCCATGACATGTCCCTCAACCCTGGACTTGTGTTGTGTCACTATTGTATGGACTTCACTAATGGGGTCACAGACCTGGACATTGTAAATATTGCTTGTAAAAAAACACCACCTGCAAAACCAGCATGTCTTTGTGTATTGTGACACATCTACTACGCTTAGGAATTGTGATGTGTGTAACATGTCGTTAGTCATGGAGTGTCAGTGCAAGAGTGCAGGAATATGGGGGCACATATCTATGCACAAGGTTGCTACATGATGAACGACAATGCTGGTCTCATCCCACTGAGTATTTCAAAAATGTAGAACACATGTATGCTTTACCCACTACATACATCAGGAATGGCTGTGACATAGTTCTCAGGCAATATCGCCAGCTGAGAGTTCCAGTAGGACACATTTGTGTGAAACAGAGGTACTTAACACCATATGTAATTGCCACTGGTCAGTTTAGCATAATAGATATAAAATGCAGGCTGTTGTCAGAAGTGTCACAGTGCCCAACATTCCTACACAGGACCCAAACAATGGCAGTTGTATTACCACACCTACCTGTCTAATACAAAGTTAACCAAATCACCTTGAGTGGTGGGTACATTTGATAGCAGATGCATAGAAAAGTAGATGTGTTGTAGCTGCCAATGTGACAGCTCAGTTATAAACGGGAGATGAACATGTCAACAGAGGAATTTGGAGGCAGGACGGAATCCCCAGGCCAACCCACAATTTTCACTGTTCACTCATGGGAAGAACCTGGGACACAAGCATATGACACATGAATTAAGGGAGTACCCAAAGATTTTTAATAACAATGAAACTAAACTTATAAGAATTAAGAAAACCTATCCTAACCTAAACTAACCTATCCTAACTTTACTTAACCAACAACTGGCCTTAACTACCCTATGCTAAACTTACCTAACACATTTAACAACACACTCTAAACATTGGCCCCCCACCCCTCTTATCTTACAAGACACGTGCAAGACAACATATACTAAACTACACATATACTAACTATATCTAAACAAATATATATTTTTGGGTATATTTGTTTTAGACATTTTTAATGTCTTATTTTATTTTTTTAAGACACATTTATGCCCCAACATTACCAACCCCCACCCATGCACAAAGTAACATGTAAAAAGTAGAACCTCCCCCCGAAAGCCACTTATCCTAACTAACTTACTAACCTACTCTAACCAAACACTTACCCTCTAAAACACATTACAAAACATTACAAAAAATGAGGAGGGAGGGGACAGAACTGGGTGTGAGAGTTCCAAGCCAATCACAGCTTGGCCCTCTTGAGGATTTTTTGATGAACTTCAGTCTTTTTGTATTTGCTGCCACCTCCTTCTCCAAACTGTCCAACCTTTTCAGAACCAGCGTCACGTCCCTCTGAAGATCTTGGACCATTTTGTGGTCCGTGGCAGCAGGTATTGTGGGCTGTGGAACAGATGTGGACGGTGTTGCAGCTGGGGCTGTAGTTGTGGTGGCTGCTGTGCCCCCTGCACAGCTGTGGAGCTTAGTCTCCTCTGTGTGACCACTGCCAGTGTGTGGCCCCCCTTGGTAAATGCCCGCCATTCCCCGGTTGATCTCTCTGTGGGAAAGCGGCATGCCATGGTCTGGAACCCAGATACCACTGGCTGTATATGTCTATGGCGGACTTCCCTCTTCTGGAATGCTCGAAGTTCTTCATTGCTCATGTTGACAGCTGTTAAATTGAGACAGGCAACCATCAGTGCCAGCATTGTGTGGAGTATGTACAGATTATTGGCTTACACTCTATAACTAATTGCACATGCACTCCAACTCACATTCTGGAAAAGACAATGGCCCTGATAAATGCAATGCCAATGCTGCCTTAGCATCATTTCATTGACACCAAAGGGATGCACAACAAGATTAGGAACCAAACCAAATTAGGTGTGCATTGATTTGTGCTAAATGTAATAATGCAAAGGCAGCATAAACGTCACATAGTTCAGGCCCAAATTTCCTCATCATCTGTGTCAATTTTCAACCATACATCACCAGTACCTTGTATATGTCATTGGGAGCATGGGATGCAGTTGGTCACAATAAGGGGTCAGTGCTGATAGGTACACATGCAAGCCTGATCTATATCACTGTCACCTACACTGTGAGCATCACATCTACCTACAAACGTGTTAATCCTCTCCCCCTGTGCCTAAGGGGAAATGGCCATGCAATCCATCATCTTAACTGCCCTGGTCATCCACCAAGGCACGCCCACTCATGCATTGAGTCAGGGAGTGGACCATATGTTAGGAGGGCTGCCAACTAGGAAGCTGGTATACATAGGTCTATCACATCTACGTTAATGTGTCCAGGTGTAGACACCCATGAATACCTGATCTGCCAACACAATTCCTTACACACCTATGTTCATGCCAGCACACGTCTGGCCTTGACTTGCATGCACACCTATTACATTCCACATAAGAGTTACGTACATGGAGTGCAAAATATGGAGCGCCATGCTGGGGGACTCCATATACATTACAATACAGGGATGCACCAAATTGGGTTCAAAATGGTGCATTACTGTGTTGTGAGAATGACAGAGTTTCCCAGTGCCAATTTTCCCACAGTGTTGCACTTCTTAGTCACATATGGCCCTACATGAAGCTTGTCATCACCTTGTTTACACAATGCTGCCCATTGAGCACCACAAGCCTCACAATATATTACCCTCTGCATGTGCATGGGGAACCTTTAAATGGAACACAATGTCACCATCCTCCCTACTTTGATATCTGATCATTTGACAGATTATCACATCTATCATTGTGTGCAACACACATGACTCACTCACACCAAACACATTATCACACTTACTGGATACATCTGGGACCTCAAATCTTGCCACTTTGCAGATGGTGTAGAGGGCAGGTCCGCCTGTAAGATAAGTATGGAAAACCATGCTTAGTGTCATTTCACTGTCAATACTAGTGGACAACAAATTACAGGGTGTACTATTTTAGAGGAGTGAGCTAGTTATCCTGGTGTAAAACAGTGCAACAGACACAACACTGCAAACTCACGATGACACTGACACTCAGGTGAGTGAGAGCCACACATCTTCAAACTTATACTGGGCCTGAGACTCATGTAGTGCTACACCCTTCAACAACCATAAGTGGGCAATCTATAGAAGATGGAACTATATGGTATGAGGGGGAGTTGTGTGACAAATACAGGACACTACCCTGGTGCTTTGCTCAATTATTAGTCTGCAATGATCATGCTTTGAGTAATCAATGATTGATGTGATAAAGTTGTCTGATGGTATCAAATGCCCCATTTACATTGCCCCTTAAGGCGGATAAGCCCCCTTTGCTAACATGATGGCAGGTATCATGTGTGTGAAATGATGACAATGTAGCGTTATACATGCATTGCTCTACTTTGTTGACTCAGTCCAGGTACATGTGGTAGGCTGGCGGTGTATTGGTGTATCATACATGACACTATGCTGGGGCACAGGTGTCACCATGGTCCTGAAATGTGTGACTTGGGGCCAGATGTAGGTAGGTAAAAAATAGCGACTCGGAAATAGCGACTCCATGCGAATCGCTATTTCTGACTCACAAAACCAAATGCCAGAAAGACTCGCCATTCCAAATAGCCAGTCGCAGAGGTGTCGCACTGCATTTTGCGACCTCTGTTTTTGGCGAGGTCACAATTCGCGACCTCGCTAAAAGCGAGGTCGCAAATTGCGCGAAGGGTGTGGTCCGGTGTCGCAAATTGCAACTGACTCGCAAATTGCCTGCAGGTGGAACAAAACAGTTGGAATACCCACTTCCTGCCTCTCGGTGATGACATCAGAACCAGGAAGTAACCAAATAGAACTGGGAGGAGGGAGGAGCCCACCCAGCCCAAACTGCAGAGCCACACCCAGGTGAGAGGAGCTGCAGCAACAATGGAGAAGGAGACACCCAGTGCTGGCAGGAAGAGAAAAATCAAGTTCTCTGACAAGGTGTTGGAGGTACTAACTGAGGTGTGCTGCCTGCACCATGAACAACTCTTTGGCAAGGCAACAATGAGTGTCCCTGACACCCCTAAAAAAAAATATGGCAAGACATCCAGGACAAAATAAATGCCATCGGGGTAAGCCACCACACCCTGGATGAAATAAGGAAAAGGTGGTATGACCTTCTCTCCAGGACCAAGGATAGGGTTGTGGACCGCATGAGGGAGATGCAGGGCACTGGAGGAGGCCCATCCACTGTTCCACCGCCTACAGCAATTGAAACCATGGTGGAGACAGCACTGGAGCCAGAGGCTGTACTGGGCATAGGAGATATGGACAGTTCGGCACCTGAACATCAAAAAGTAAGTACCAAAATATATGCTTTCACACGCACAAATGCACTGTATTACCAATCCCAGTACACAGCAGCAGGCACCTCCAGACTAGTTGCATTCCAGTCTAGCAACCTCTAGAATAGTGCATTATGGGCAATATAGTACAGTAGTCCAAATATAGGCAAATGTTTATTGTGAGGCAAAAAACATATGTGCAACACTGACAGTGTATCCCCTATGTCCCACAGGTCTCCCACAAGGCCCCCCCATCAGCACCAACTTGCAGGGAGAGGAACACGGCACAGACAGTGGCACAGGAGGAAGCTGCCACTGACACAGCAGGGGAGTGCAGGACAACACCACCAATGGAATTGGCACCGGAGTCCATGGACGATCCTGCGCTGGGTATGGAAGCAGCAGTGATAACACCAGGGCCAATGCCTACAGAAAGGCACACACAGCCATCTTCAGGCGCAGTGCGTAGACGCCACTGCAGATTGCAGTCTGTGCACTGTGAGGATGTCGCAGATGTCGAATTTTATGGGACTTGAGGCATCCTTAGTACAGGGTCAGCGCCTGCAAAATAGACAGTTGAGGTAAATTAACCGGAACCTCACAAGACTGCAGACCACTGTGACCCATGGGCTGGCTAATGTGGACAATAAGTTCTAAACAATGAACACGCATCTGCGGAACCTGACACAATCCATTGACTTTTTGGTCAGGGAACTGGTGGCTGACAGGGCACAGGCAAGGTGCAGGGAGCGCAACACTGCAGCCCGTATAGACAGACTTGCTGCATCCATAGGGTGCCTGGCAACGAACACAACCTGCCTGTCAAGGCGCACTGTCAGCCTGCAGATAGAGCTGGGGCATTTTGCTGGAGATGTGGCACCGGGACTTGGCCACATCAGCCATGTGGTTGATATCCTGGAGACCAAACAGGCTGCAACGGGCACAGGTGATACCCCACAGGACAGTGAGGAGGACTCAACAATCAGCAGTGTGTCTGCCACTGATGCACGTGTGCTGCGGAGTAGCAGTGCATGGCAGGGCACAGGGGACCAAGCTGGAGTGAGCCATGGTGGCCGCAGTTGTAGGAGGCTGTGAGCCACTGACATGTACTGGTACTGAGGCACATGAAAATAATGTGTCTGATTTGACTGTTTCCATACCAGACTGTTGCATACTGCACATTTATATCAACATTATAGTTTAGCAATAAAAAGGTTTTGTTTGTTTGACTACACAACTGGGCTATGTGTGTCTGACAATTGTGAGTGTGGTCACGGTTGCCACGTACCTGCCAAAGTACTGGGTTGCAATGTGGTTCCGTCTCTGTCTGCTCTCATTTGCGATGCTTCTATCCCCAGGCTGTCGGTGTGGTAGCTCTTGCTCCTCATCCTCCGTGTCTGTGTCTTCAGGGGTGAGATGTGGCCCACGTCTGGTGGCAATGTTGTGTAGGATGGCACAGGTGGCAACTATCTTGCATGCTGTTTCTGGGGCATACTGGAGTGCTCCTCCACTTTTGTGGAGGCATCGGAATCTTGCCTTTAACAACCCAAAGGTCCTCTCGACTACAGTTCTGGTCTGCCGATGTGCAATGTTGTATCGCCTCTTGTTCTGATTGCCAGGTGTTAGGTATGGGGTGAGTATCCATGGTCTCAGGGCATATGCACTGTCACCTGTTTGACAAAAGAGGCAAATTTAGCAGGGCATCACAGGGTTAAACAGTGACCTGTATGTAAGGCTTCAGAGTGTAGTCACCAATACCTTTTAAATATCCTTCTCCAAACTCCCCACGTACTAGGCAGTGGTGTATCCCATTGAGTCTGAATATGTATGAGTCATGTGTACTCCCTGGATATTTAGTTACAATGTCAGTAATGACATTATTGACATCACATACCACCTGGATGTTTAGTGAGTGGGTACATTTCCTATTGCGGAACACATATTCCAGATTTGCAGGTGGGCAAATTTGTATATGTGTCCGGTCCACACACCCTATTACATGGGGGAAGTTGGCAATTCTGTAGAAGTCCAACTTGGTGCTGTTAATTTCTGCCTCATTCCTGGGAAGTAATATATATCTGGACATGTGTGCCAGTATGGCATCTAGGAAACGTCTGAAGAATCGTGAGAGGGCACTTTGGGATACCCCACCTGCCCCTGCAATTACCCCCAGGATAGCTACCCAGGGCCAAGAGGTGAGCATAGCACTTGCACATGTGTGGGGATGGCGCTGCCGCGCATTGTCTGTTGTTCAAGCTGAGGTTTCAGCAGTTCAATAATCTCTAAGATAACAGCACTGCTCAGTCTATATTTGTCATAAATCTCATCTTCAGTTTGTTGAAATAGTGTCTGCCTGGTTCGGTATATCCTCTTCTGTATCTGCCTCCTCCTCCTCTGCTTGGCAGCCTGGACATTCCTCCTCCATGCAATCACGTACAGTTCAGCCATTTTGAGTAGCCCAGATGCCTTCTGGGTCTCCTTTTATACTTTGGTTCTGGTTACCACCTGCTCTGAAGCAGTGGTAATCTGGGTGTGCGAAATTGGCTTTTTTGCGACTAGTCGCAATTTGCAACTGGCTTTTGCATATGGTTTGCGACTCGCAATTTGCGACTTCCTGATTGCGGGTCGCAAAATCAGGTCGCAAATTTAGCGAGTCGCTGCTGGGTCGCATAGCTATTTGGTGGTCGGAAATGGGATTTTTGCATCCCATTTCGGATTTTGCGGGGTCGCAAATAGTGATGCGAGCCATTTGCGACTTGCAAAACTTTGCTACATCTGGCCCTTGGTGATGGTTGTGCATGACTCACCAGACATCCGGCCTGCATTGATATAATGGTAGGACATGTGAACTCCATGTCTAGACTGGCGCGGTTACACTTTATTCTGGTTGCATGCAACCTGTCCACAAGCATTGCATGCAGCACTCCAACACATCTGCTACTGTCATTCAAGAGCAGTGAACAGTAAATAGTATGCCAATGGGAGACTCACCAACAGGGCACCAATCTCCACATCAAAATGATCAAGCAGATTCTGCTCCCTGGCCACCAGATCCGCCCAGCGATGCTTCAGCTGATGCTCATTTCTGATGCTCCGAAATACCCACTTCAGGTGGTGGAGCACCAGCCCTACCGCATCCGCCTTGCCTCAGTCCAGTAACCTTGTATTACCCGGCCCCCCCATCTCTAACATCAACAGCTGGTAGTGGGCTACAAGCCATAGAAAGACACCCAACTCCTCCTCACCCATCCTGGTCAACCTCCCCCTACCAGGCATATTATCACAGTACAGGGTGAACACAAGGATTCAAGTAAAATAAATAAATAAATAAAAGGAAACTTAAGCCCAATAACTAATCTCAAATAACACCACTTAACAACTATCCTGGACATACACCCCACAGTACAAGTACAAGTATACACAGAAAACACAAACATTTACAAACACTGGGACAAAGTAGACAAAAATAGAAAAAGCACAACAGGAGGGACACCACAAGATATAATCACAGGAAAATCACACTATCAACTCCAGAACACAACCACACAGTCAAAGGAGGCATGGACTGTAAAGAGAAAGTACACCCACTGTACCATGCTTGTAAACAGGATTTCCTATTACATCACTTCCTGTCCCTGTGCATCACGTTTTCTGATATATGTGTATTTATATGACGTATGTGATATTTGTGTGGGTAATTTTAGATGCATTACGCATGTGCGTCGTTTTTATTGCTATATTACCTTGATGCATCAAATTCACTGAAAATCAGCATTGAGAAGTGTGCGGAGGTGGAATTCACGCTAAGGGCCCACGTGTCATATACTTTGCGTTTGCGGATATTTTAGACGCATTTGCGTCAATTCTTTTTGACTCAATTCATGATTGCGTGATTTTGTTCCATTGTCTGTCGATGCACCCTGTATCAACATACAAATGACATGAGCTGTGCTGCAGTGTGACATATTGTGAATGACCACATGTGGTAGTCCATGCAACAATGCGATGAGGGTGTGATTGGTCTGTTACACCGATGTGTGTTTTACAGGGTCAACAGCATGCAAATAGTTGCACTTCATGCATATGTATGCATGTGTGACAACAGTGTATCCACATATGCACGTCAGTCAGTACAATGCAATAGTTCTGGTTTGTGATTCTGAATTGTGTTTGCTTATGTGATGTGTGAAGTTGTATTTCAGAGCATAACATTTAGGACGACATACACAGCTCAGGCATTATTGATGATGGCTGAACAATGCTACCTAGGAAATGTTACCTGACAACTGTCTCTGTATGTAGTTGTGGAGTTTATGGTGACTTGTGTGTGGCCTAGACATGTCTGACATGTGTACGTCTTTGGTACATACTGTGTATGACACACTCTGCCTACATTCCACCCAGATTATATTTTGACCACAAATGTTTGATTAAAGTCATTACATTTAGCAATGGTTGTTGTTTTTGTGTGGTGGACCTGCAGCCTTAGCTGTATATGTTCTCATCCATACTGATGTGCATTCCACAGACATGTCCATTCAATGTGTGAGGTCATGTGTACCCTTTGTCTGGAGTTTGCCCCATGGCAGTGGCAGGACTGATTACCATGTATGTACTGCACAGGTCCAGATTCTTCCATTGCTTGTCATACCTGGGCTAATCATGATGATCATTGTTACCAATTATGTCCCCCCCTTGTCACACATGCTACATGCTGCCATTGCAACTTTCACGCTGAGTTGTGACAGTGTTCTGTTCCAACATTACTGTCTTTCTAATTTTTGACATCCACTGCCTCATGTGTGGGCCCCTTGTTTACTTCCTATTTGGACATGTTATAGTTGTGTGTGCCGAGCTATTGATGGACAAGTTGGATATGTGGATGTAATTCAAATGTAGTGGTCCATAGATTGTGTCCTTCAGTTGTCACATTCAAGGGATGAGGCTATTTGTGATGTGTGTGATAGTAGTAGTACAGTTTTATGCATCAAATGTGATGTTGCAACAGTACTTTTCAGATTAGTATGTGTAACATGTTCCCTGAGGTTAGACTCACAATCCTAAAGTATATGTTGTGGAGATTGAAGAGAACAAAGCAGAATTGTTTGAATAAGTGAGGTGTTCATTTACTAAATGGACAAGGTGAGTGAAGAAATTATCAACTATGTGCTGTCTGCGGCCTATATCAGCAACTTTGTTGTGCTGTTCCCCCTCATTTTCTTCACCACCCTCCTCCTCCTCATCCTCAGGCACGTCATCAACCTGCTCATACATGGGGGTGTTCATCCATACACATATGTTGTGCAGGATAGCACATGTCATTATGATTATGGCATATTTCGGAGGCTGCCTCCTGTGATGTCCGGGCACTTTAATCTAGACTTGAGGATGCCAAATGTCCTCTCCATGATATTCTGTATCTTCCAATGTCCCTCATTATATGCACGCTCTGCTGCTGTGCTTGGGTTGGCAAATGGGATCATAATCCATGGATGTATGCCATAACCCTGATCCGCTGCAAAAGATTAAAGGTGTAAGTTGTTGTTAAGGATTGCAACAGGTTTGTCATAGTTGGTTGTTACTCAAATGTGTTTGTGGTGTAGTGTAAGCTACTGGCCTTGTGTAAGGTCTTCTCAGCACTGGGTTGTTGGGCATGACAATCTTGAGTTTGGCTCAAGGACCTGGGACATGTGATTTGGATTCCTAACTGATGGTCAGTATGTATGTACCATGCGTTGTATAGTGTACCTTCGCATCAGTGTGCTATCACTAGAGGGAACATGACACATCCTCACACCACAATGGGGTCAGGTGTGTTGGTAGTACTACAGAGCTTGGACATCCCTTCCATTTTGACATGTATAATTAGAGATGATGTGCAGCCCATTGAAATTAGTAAGTGACAATGCACAACACGTCTCCAACATTGGCAGCACTGTCCTGCAACATCTTGACTATGCAAGAATGCCCCATGTGTGACATGTTACCAGTATCTCATATGCAGCTGTGTGCCTACACTACCAACCTTGCACCAGAGTACTTGGTTAGCTGCCCTGTGGAAGTGGATATATCTGTGCAGGAATGGACACTGCCCCATACATATGCTGTTTTGATGGAAAATTGGCTTGTTCTGTGTGTGCAGGAGTATGCAACATGCATTGGTGGCACATTCATATGAGTTCAAAGCACAGTCTGCTTCCTTATTGCAACCTCCAAACAGCACACCTGGGATGGCGTTTGATGTTGGCACTGCCGCAGGTTTTAGGTGACACCTACATCTGAGTCAGCATCATTATGCTATGTATCTTGTGGTGACTGACCTGCAGCAACACACATTACACACCACTTTCACGCTACATACTGCATGGGAGGGTGGCCAATTTACAATGTGGTTTAAAGTCATAAAATGGTCTTCAGTGCAGGCCATGACAATGGCACTGTGGGCTTTTACATAGGTCCCTTAGTGATCCTGAGTGGTAGCTAAATTTTGTGGCAGGCATCAGGTGTCCAAGGGTCTGTATACCATTGTTTCAAGATGATCAACATAACTACCAGTGTCTCTCCTATCTTCCAACACATGAATCAGCATTTATACTGTCAACACATGCACAGTGCAGGCTATCGGATGGAGCTCAGCTACTTAGCAAATGTGTCCCGTGGCACAGTGCATGTGAGGTCATTGATGTCCTGTATTCTCTTACAAGGTCCCACTATAGCATCCATGATCTGCACTGTCTGACAGTGACTCTGCCCCATGGTGGGCCATTTATTGTTTATGGTACAGACATGATGGTGTTATGAATCAGTAAGTGCTACATGTGAGAAGCGGTGCCACTTCTCACACATCTGGCGCATGGTATGTGATGGGCATTGACTTTGTATTCCTATGTATGTGAGCCAATGCGTCAGGCAGATGTCTATGCACAATATAGGTAAGTCAGGTATGTGTTGACAAGATGTAGTTGGTATTCGCAGCAGTTGTCTGGCATTTGATGTTTGTTCTGGGATTGACGTGCACGGCATGATTTGAGGGATCTGTGCCTATATGATACTTAGGTAATAAGTGCATGGTGTATGCCATTAACATGGCTGTGCTATTCTTAATTTGGTGTACTGTGTGTGAAGTGTACATAGTAGGCTACCTGTTGGCACTTGTGGATCTGTGTAGTTCTTCTGTTAGCAAAGGGTACATATCTGCACCTGTCCTTCATGTGGTGTACCTGTCAAATTGGTGTGTGTTACATACATGTGGGTGTATGTGTTTGTGGTGTGCACTGATTGTGCTGTACTACAGCATGGTGCATATGTGTTGTTACCTGCACTCTGTGTTACTTTGGCCATGTGTTATTGTAGTGGTGTATGTCTTGTGTGTCCTGCACGGTTGGTGTGTTGTGTGTATATTGCTAGGTTTGTTGACTTAACCACAAGTAGGCCATTTCCATATTGTCCATCCTGGAATTGTTCATTGATCCTGCTGTGCCAGAATATGAAAGCGTCATGGGAACTCCCAGGATACTTGGCCAAAATGTTTATGAATAGTCCCCTGTGGTCCACTATGCCCTGCACATTAAGGAATGCGTGTGCTTGTGATTCCGGTATAAGTGCTCTGTTGCTGCAGGTGGTACGAGCCAGACATGGGTGCAGTCAATTGCACCAAGAACATGCAGGAAGCCATGGATTTGGTAGAACCCCTGTTTTATCTCCTGCTGCTTTTGCTGGGTGTTCAGGAAGCTGATGTGGCGTGTGTCAGGGAGATTATAGATTCTAACATCTTTGGCATGAACACCGAGAATGACGCCCGTGAGACACCAGCAACCAGGGCACTCGTTGTTTGGAATGAGCCATCTGACCGCATGTGCAGGACAGCTAGCAGTTTTGTCACATGTGGTATGTTGTGTGGGGTCTGCAGGCTGGCTGTGATTTGTGGCTCAGTGTGGTGCAGCAGGTGTAGTATAGCTTGCCGGTTCAGTCTGTAGGTCCTTATGATGTCCTGGTCCCTGAGGCCAAGGAGGGCGGTCCTGGTTCTGAAGAACTTCTCCTGCCTTCTGTGTTGCCTTTATGGGCCGCGTTATGATGGTGGTGATTGCTGTAGTTGTTGCTGTCCTCTGCGTCATCTCACAAGCTGGATCAGTAGCACCTCCATCTTCTCCTGTTGGTTGGTAATGTTACTTCTGTGTGTTTTCCTTATGTAGTGATGGGTTTGCCTCATTTTAACGCCTGCCCTCACCCAGGTGTTAAACTTTGATGCAAATCGCAGTTAACATCATTTTGTGGGCCCACCACCCACCCGTGTGTCTTTTTTGCATGGGTGGATAAATCTGGTGCTAGGGGTTAGAGTCATTTTTTGGACGTGAATGCCTACCTTGCATCTCATTGACACTAGGAGGTTTCATGCATCCAAAAAATGACGTTAACACCAATATTTTGACGCTAGTTGGGTCTAGCATCAAAATATAAATATGGTGCTAAATTTGCGCTGAATTAGGGTAAAAAAAATTACTCTCATTCAGTGCAAACAGAGTATAAATATGCCCCAATGTTGTTTGTGATATACTTTCAATTGCAAACAGTCAACCACACCTGTTACAATTAATGTGAAGCTAGCAGGCTGTTGAGAGAAAGTGTTGTGAACTTGTGACCTACTGGTAGTCAGAAACAATTGAAATCATGGTTACTATAGAAACAGAGTTAAACAAGTGTGGGGGAAGGGACCTAAGAGACTGCAGTGTGAAACTGAAAAGCAGACTGATGTACAAAAATCACTCAGTAGCAAGTGCATGCCTTGTAATGGACAAGATTTTACAAAATAAAATATAAATGAAGAGCACTGACAGCAGACTGTTGAATGCTTTTAAGGGCTGATGAGTGGATTGGTGGATCCAGTGTAGACCATGCAGGGAGGCAGCCAAGAATTCCGTGGTAAATCTGTGGGTCTGCAAAAACTACCAAAATTAGGCTTCTTTACCGGAAACATGGAAAGGTTTAAAAATAGTGACCATTTAGAAGTGGAATGAATAACACAAATAAAAGATGAAAGGAAGTTTGTGATTTGCTGAGTACAGCACTATGAGGGAGAGCACATTAGGAAGGATAGCCATTATTGGTACTTTTCTACTGAGAGTGGAGGAGGAGGATTGCCATATTTCTGACCAGAGGTTTACAGTGGAAACCGGATGTTAGCAGATATTACAAAAAAATTTGGAGAACAGCAAAGAGATTTTCCAGGTATGTCAATTAGGTTGTACTATAAACAAAGTATATGAAAAAACCTATAAGTGTGTATAAGCTGCAAGAAAAAGTGTAGCTTCTAGAAACTACAGGAAAGGCAACATAGAAGGGAGGCTAGATGAGAACACGAAGTAAAAAAACACTGAGCAACGGAGAAAAAGGAATTGCTTTACTGAAAATATAATTATCTTTTAAGCAAGTATAATTGAATGTTTAAAATTAAATGTGTCTGCCTTGTTATAGCATGTGATTTAATAGTATGTATTTTCACTCACTCACACAGTCAGGCAGGCGCTTACACACCCAGTTACACTCCTACAAATGCACTTATATACCCTCCAGACATACACACAGTCACACATCGATGAAACCATTCCCACACCCATTTATCACCCATACTTTCACCTACATAGTCATTTACACACCCATGCAAGCACTGTCACACCTTATCACACACCTATTAATCCTTTTATATACCCAGCACACAGGCTGTCCGTTACACATGCATGTACACACACATACAGCCAGTTGCACACTAAGGCCCTCATTACGAGCCTGGCGGTCTGTGACCGCCAGGCTCGCGGTTGGCGGGAGCACCTCCGACAGCCCGGCGCTTTGGCCGCGGTCAGTGCAGGAAAACCGGCGGTCTCCCGCCGGTTTTCCGCTGCCCGTTGGAATCCTCCTCCTTGGGGATTCTGACCCCCCCTACCGCCATCCTGTTCCTGGCGGTTCGCCCGCCAGGAACAGGATGGCGGTAGGGGGGTGTCGCGGGGCCCCTGGGATGGCCTGGCATGGGCACTACATGCCTGGCATGGGCACTACAGGGGCCCCCGTAAGAGGGCCCCGCTTGTATTTCACTGTCTGCATAGCAGACAGTGAAATACGCGACGGGTGCAGTAGCACCCGTCGCACCTTCCCACTCCGCCGGCTCGATTACGAGCCGGCTTCATCGTGGGAAGGTTGTTTTCCCCCTGGGCTGGCGGGCGGCCTTTCGGCGGCCGCCCGCCAGCCCAGGGGAAAACTTGGAATACCCTCCGCGGTCTCTGGACCGCGGAGCGGTATTTCTGCCGCGCAACATTAGCGGGCGGCCTCCGCCGCCCGTCAATGTTGGAATGGGGGCCTAAGTCACCCACTCATACAGCCACTCACATAACTATTTAAAAAAACGTGCAACAGTCACACACCCAGACAGACAGCGTCAGAGGTATTTGCACATCCACTAAACATCTCACACAGCACTTATGTATGCACTACTAACAGAGCCACTTGCACACACAGTTACACACCCAAACCTCCACTAACGTAGCCAGTTGCCAGTCCATACAGCCACTTACATACCCACTTAGATGCCCATACAGTCACTCACACTCACAGTCACACATCCACACAGCTGCTTACATATCTAGCGACAGATCCATAGTGGCACTGATACACTCACTCACATATTCACTCAATCACCCACACACCCAGTCACCCACCTGTACAGCCACTCATCTACACATTTATACAGCTATACTCAGATACTTACAAAACCTGTTATACAGTGACATAATCACGTATGTAGCTATTCACTTTCTTATAGTATGTAATGTAAAGTTAAATGTATTCTATATTTGCTTTTCAGATATCTACTTGTGTTTAAAGGCTAATGGAAAATGGAGCAGTGAGGTGAAAAATAATTTAACAATTATGCTTTTTGACAGCATTTATAAACTGGGCAACAGATAACATTTTTAGTGCAACTGGCATATGGCATTTTCTACAATGAGTGTCCATGTCTTCTAATTTTGGTGAAACAGCGGGGATGGTAACCATGTGGTCAAGAGGTAAAGGTCACACAGATGGTCCAGCTGCTTCTGATGCTGCACCACCTTCCCTCTCTCTTATCATATTGTGATATGTCCTTCTGTGTATGGCTTTCTGGTGTTTCCAAATAGAGGATGTGCCATGTGAGTACTTCTTCAACATACCTCTTGACAGTTTCTTTCTGCATATATTGCATTGGACAAATTTCAGGAATAAATGATTTTTTCCTGAAGAAATGGAGAAATATTTTCAGACGAAGGAGAAATTCTTTTAATGTGGTAAGTCTTCTTCTTCGCCCTGCTGTTCCCGTACTCTTCTATCTTCAGCAGAAGACTTCTTAACTTTGAAACTCTCTTCTTTTGAAGGAAAGCAAGAACAATGATGGATCTGTGCTTTGGAGTCTGTCTCCTGAGCGGTGTGAAACCCAAATGCCTGACTTAGTGTGTGGCTTGCAACATGGATGGGTGGAGACATATGTGCTCATTACGAGTTTGGTGGTTCCAATGTGGGATTGCGAAACCTTTGGGGAGGATGCCTCCCCCATGGCAGTGGAGTCCCCCCCCACCCTATTACAATGTTCCAGTCGGTCTGACCTGTGGGAACATTGTAATTGAGCATTCTCACCGGTCAGACGGCTGGGAACAGTGCTTCCTTAAAGGAGCTGAATGTTATCTCGTAGCAGGAAGGGGGCTGACCAGTACCCTCGGAATGTGCACTGTCTGCAAAGCAGCTAGTTCACTTTTGCACTTTAACATAGTCTGCAAAGCAGACAGTGCACATTTCAATTGTGCTGGGCAAGGCAGCCCCTGCACTGTCCATGTCATGGGCATGGGAAGTGATGGCCCCCCCGTGCCACCAACACACCCTCACAACCAGCCTTTCCATGCCAGTGAAACCACCATGGAAAGGGGCGTTGTAATCAGCCAGGCACGCTGAGTTCAACACGAGTGTGACAGTCTTCAGACCCCTGCACTTGTAATGAGGCCCTTAGTGTATTCAATGAGAGGTTGAGGATTGGGTATGTTCCTGGAATTGCAGCAGATTCGTGGTGGCATTACAGTGCATCTGTGGATACATAAAATGAATACAAAAAGAGAAAGACTTGCTGTATTGCATTTATCAAAGTTTACATAACTATGTTACCTAGATTTGTTAATTTTTATTCTAGAAGGTATAGTACAATGTATTTATAAACTTATGGAAATGTATATGACTAAATTGAATGTATGGGTGAAACTGTAGAACAATTTATTTGAAAAACAGTGAAATTCACTAAAAAATCCAAAGGGTACGGGACGTTAGAATAAAAAACGTTTTAGATAGGAAATGGCATTGAAAAAAAACTTAACATTTCAGAGAAAAAACAAAGGTAACAGGGAGGTAATAGGCTCAGATTTTACACACACAAAATATTAGAAATTCAGCAGTTATAGTTTTCTGAGCTAGCTATAACTCATGCCTCCTCAATGCATTGCTTATAACCTCTCAGATTACAGTCAATGACATTGCTGATGACTTCTCAAACTACATCACTGATGACATCATCCAGCAAAGTAAACTTCTATATACTTCATAAAATACCATTTAATTGCTTTAAAAAAATAAGAAGACAACAGAGGTGAGAGACTACAGCATAGAGCTGACTGTAAGCTTATGAACTACTACACTCACAGATCACCTAAGAGACAGTTCTCAGTGGATAGTCCTGTCTCTTCTGAACCACTACTCTAAACACTAATGACCATATTTAAATGTCTAACCATAGACTAGTCTATTGAAAACCAAACAAAGCTATTACTGAACCTGGAAAAAGGTTTCAAAGCAAATATCAGATTTACACAAACCACCACAACATACGATCACTAGAGAGGTCTTAGTGGATAGGCCACTGTGTAATACACCACTAGTAAAATTCTTCTTCATTCCGGAAAAAGGTGTGAGCAGATAGTTCAGAATGTTGTAAATGTCTACTACACTGAGCCATTACCCTAGGGAAAGGTCTTAGTGAGCAGATGAATGTATTGCAATCTACTACTACATTCATTCATCACAAAGGAGAGAGGTCAAAGGAAACTTGTCAGTATGTCATAAAACAGAATTATACTGAGCCATCACTTTGGACTGAAGTCTCAATGAACAGCTTCGACTGTCGCAAAGCCACATACACCAGCATGGGACATGTGTCAGTGTAGAGGTTAGTTTAGTGATAAACTCATTTTAAAAATGGAATTATAGATCAGATGACATATGTTAGAAGTATATCACTCATTAATAGAACAGAAAGAATAGTAATTTAACTTATGCAGTAGCTCGGTATAAATCGTTCAGCCTCAGAAACTTTAAAGAAATCAATAGCGATGTCATGTTAGATGTCATCAGTGATGTCATGGTTTGTGTGAGTCATATCTGTAACTATAATGCCCCAGTAACTTTTGTTTTTTTCAGGGAAAATGTATGTATACACACCCACACCCACACCCACACCCACACACATACACACATACACATACAGAGCAGCAATAGTAGTTATAGTTAGGATGATCAGAGACATATTTTTTTTAATTTTGCCACTTAATAACTTTGCGCTGTTTTTAGTTTTAGGACTACTGCATTTTTGCAACATTTGGTCAAGGGGTGCAAAGAAAAAAGGGGTCCCAAAACAAGCCTGAAATCCAATGCATTTTACATAGAATTTTGTATTTTGTACAGCGTGAAAACGGGCAGTCAGATTTTGCTGAAATTTGTCAGCATTAGATATATGAGTGCGTAGGTGATTCTTTTGGGTGCTGCAGGTAAGTAGAGTAAGTATTTCTTAAGTAATAAGGTTTTTCAACTTAGTGATATTTTATAGCACTATACTACTAAAAGTAGCAAGGAAGCCCAAAGAATAAACTTCACTGTATATATACATTTTCAGATTTACTACATGAACATTGTTAGAAATGGGGTTTCTGGTTGGCTAGGGTATGCACCTCAGCCAGGCAGAACTTACCCACTCTAGTCAGGGCAAGGGAGTTACACGTCCAAGATAAACCCTGCTCACCCCCTTGGCAGCTTGGTACGAGCAATCAGGCTTAACCCGGAGGCAATGTGTAAAGCGTTTGCACAACACACACAACACATGTGACGCAATATCCCAACCACAAAGGAAACACAACACCAGATTATATGAAAATATACTGTATTGTACACAACGCAATTATCAGACCAAACATCACATATCAGTACTATCCTGCTACCTTAGCAGTTGTCAGAATGTTACACATTAGTTACTCTGCAACCTAGCAGTAGTCACACATAACACACAGGTTACTCAGTATTCTGCAACATAAGCAGTAGTCAGGAAAACACGTTATTACAGCACTTGTCATAAGATTATCATAAAATGCCCATAGTAGGAAAATTAGAAAACATATGGCAAGTTAGAAAAACATATTAGCAAGCATGTGCATAAAAGGAACATTTGCATACACATATGTAAAAACATCAAACGCAGGTAGGTAATATATGAATCAAACAAAAGTCTGTAGAAAGAACTTTGGATTGCAATTATATTGGTCCTTTAAACAGTACCTGGTTGGATTAAGGCAGCTCCAGTGCCTAGAAGGCGAACAATGGGGCCACCAGCGATCCTATGCGCAAAACTGGGGCCTCTCTTATACTCTGGGGTCAGAGGAGGGAGACATGCACCTCCTCTCTTTTATAGACAGGCCCCTCTGGGGACTGTGATTACTGGAGGCCCCCCCAGGGCCTCAAACGGCCCTCACGAAAGGGGCCAAAGCCAGCAAAAACAACTTAGGGCAGGAGGGGGGCACCACGCACCCCCTCCGGTTTAATGACAGGCCCCTCCCAGGACCCGCGATCTCTGGGGGCCCCCCCGGGCCTCCACTGGCCCTTCCACCAAGTGGGGGGGCCCACAATAATGCCCGTTTTACCTAACAGCAGAAAAGGAGCATCCTGCTCCTAACGCAGAGGTCAGGGGAAAGGGGGCACTCCCCGCGCCTTCCCCTGGTCCTGCCGTGAAGCCACAAGAAGATCAGACCCCTCCTGGGGCCTGAGCAGACACTCGCCTGCACCCGATGCGGTGTGCGAGTGTTCTTCCAGCTTCCCGGGCCTCTGCAGTGATCTTATTTAAAGGGGCACAATGCAGCATGGAGCGTACGAGCTCCCAAGGCTCCATAAGCTCGCTGCAATCAGCGCTGTGGCAGCCGCAACCACGGAGAAGCACCCCTTGTGAAGAAATGGATGCACGGGTCAGGGGCCACAGCACCCTGCCCCTGGGCAGCAGAATCTTAAGACAAGGTCCTCAGGTGGAGGGCCCAACTACAGGCCAGCACAAGGGAAAGGCAGCAAGTGGCAAGTCCTTCACAGTGACAAGGGAGGTCACAGGTCAGCACAGCAGCAGCAGTCCATGGCGGTTCCTGGTGAGTCCTTTCAGCCTTTGGTGTCCAGTTCCAAGATGATTCCTACGAGTCTCCAAATTGTGGGGAAAATTCCCCTGTACTTATAGTCAGTTCTTACAGTGTTTTACAATGGTAGGGAGAGGAGGTTCCAGCCAGTTACAACTTGTACTGGGAGTGCCCCCTCTCTCCTTTCAGCACAGGCTCCAAACATCAGTGGGGGGTTAACAACCCTATTGTGTGAGGCCAGGGCACAGTCTTTACAAATGCAGGTGTGCCCCGCCTCTCCATTCTCTCAGCCCAGGAAGACTATTCAGTATGCAGATGCACCTCTATGACACCTCCACCCTCCCTGTGTACAGGCTCTCTGAAACGTATGCACAAAGCCCCAACTGTCACTCTGCCCAGATGTGGATTGGAGTCAAGCTGCAAAACACCAGAGTCATAAGCACTTTCTAGAAGTGGCATGTCTGTGATAGTAATAAAAAATACACCCACACCAGTAAGCAGCATTTATTATCACCATCACAACCATACCAAACACGCCTACGCTACCCCTCATAAATCAGACAATACCCCTTACACATAAGGCAGGGCATTTCTAATGCAATCCTATGAGAAGGCAGCACTTACAGCAGTGAGACACCAGTTAGGCTGTTTGTCACTACCAGGACAGGCCATGCAATATGGCACATGTCCTGCCTTTCTACATACATGGCACCCTGCCCATAAGGCTAGCTAGGGCGTATCTTAGGGGTGACTTACATGTAGTAAAAGGGGAGTTCTGGGCCTGGCAAGTAAGTTTAGATGCCACGTCCCTGTGGCAGAAAACTGCGCACACAGGCCCTGCGCTAGCAGGCCTGAGACAGGTTTAAAAGTCTACTTCAGTGGGTGGCGCAAGCAGCGCTGCAGGCTCACTAGTAATATTTAATTTACAGGCCCTGGGTATAGATATACCACTGTACAAGGGACTTATAGGTAAATTAAATATGCCAATTAGGTATAAGCCAATCATACCAACTTTAGATGGGAGAGCACCTGCACTTTAGCACTGGTGAGCAGTGATAAAGTGCTTAGAGTCCTAGAGACAACAGCGAGAGGTCAGAAAAACCAGGAGGAAGGAGGCAAAAAGACTGGGGATGACCCTGCGTAAGGCAAAAAGTCCACCAAACATCTGAAAGACCCATTTATGGTCACACACTAATGGAAGTCTCTGACCAAATACATAACAAATAGACTACACCTTACTCTACATAAGCTTTGTTTGCATGCTTTCTGGCTTACAGAAAATCTTCCCCGAACAAGCCAAACAAAAACTATCTTCTTTATTTACTCCTGTGCAACAAAATGGAAAAGTGAACTAGCAGTGACCTACACATAACTACTATTGGGAGGACATAATAATTGGCCATTTGGAAAAAAAATATTAACCTTAATTTTTATAACAGCAATGTTTAGTTTCATTCATTTTGTGCTGTATCTGTAGCACAATTCTACTAAATGTAGCAAGGATGCCCAAAAAATAAACTACACTGCATATGTAAAGTTACAGAATTACTACATGAACAACTAAAAGACACATTTATACTCACCTGATTATGTAAACCAATAAGCAAATGCATAACCTACACAATAGATAAAAACAAAGACATCACATTAAATCTGATTGCCACTATGTAGTTATAGTTAGTATTCCCAAAGATAGGAATTCCCTTGATAACTTTCCACCGATTTGACGAATCACACGAAACTTTCCAGACCTATAGCATTGTCCACCTTTTGAGATGATGTACATTTTTGTGGAGAATCCTTAAAGGAATGCAAAGATAAGAGGGGTTGCCAAAATGTGTTTTTCCACTAATTAATTTTCCATAGACTATTGTAATCGACGTAGCACACACGCTGCTGAATGGACTTACATGAATATTGTCAGGATTATACATTATGGTGCATAGATGATGCATTTTGGGTACTGCAGTTAGGTATGGTAAGTATTTGTTAAGTTAAAAGTCATTTAAACTTAGTGATATCTGTCACTGCAGTACTTTCATGGAATTTCAACACATTTTGTGAAACTACCACAGTGCATAGCTGTAAACCTATTTGAAAATACATAAATAAATAAAAACATTTCCCTATTTTAGACCACTTTAAAAACATGGTAATAGATAGGGACGTACTACTCACCTATATCTAAGGCCCTAACACTGAACACAGCCAAAATGTACTCAAAATAATATCGCTCCCATTTCTTTCTCTAAAAACAGCCATTACCAAATTGTATACTGGCTTGTTATCGCCAAGTACCATGGTATACTGCAAAGTTATCACGGTTTGCCATGACTGAAAATATAACTAAGGCCTGGCTTTATTATTGGATTCTGGTATCCTTGCGTCACTCATGCTGTCACATGGGCAATGCAATACATAAGTCTGAATTACAATGGAATGCAAGTCCACCATGTGTGGTCCTGCTTTGATTGGTAAATCTGGAGAAACACAAGCAAGAGCAATTCACTTGTTTGCATTACTCTGCCCACCATAATTTACATTCCTGCTAAATTCCACATGCGTTTGTATGCCACACCACTGTAGCCACTCCACTGTATGCTATTCCACTCTATGCCACTCCACTCTGCGCTATTACTCTGTACGCAATGCCACTGTTCACTACTCCAGTCTATCTCACTCCACTGTATGCTACTCCACTGGACACTACTTTACTGTACACTATTTCTCTCTATGTCATTCTACTGTACACTACTCCACTCTACTCTATTTCACTGTATGCCACTCCACTCTACAACACTACACTGTATGCAATTCCACTGTATGCTACTCCACTCTATGTCACTCCAGAGTATCACACTCCACTCTACACTATTTCATTCTATGCTATTTGATTGGACCCTACCCCAATATACACTATTCCACTGTATCTTATTACACTCTACACCACACCACTGTATGCCACCCAGTCTACACCACTCCATTATACGCCACTCCACTGTACAACACTTTGGTCAATGCCACACCACTCTATGCTATTGCACTGTGTACAACTCCACTCTAAGCCAGTCCACTCTATGCTATTAAACTGTATGAAACTTCACTCTAAGTGGCATATTTACAAGAAAGTGGGGCATCAGGACCGATGCGCCACTTTTCTTGTGTCACGCCCTGCCCCACCTAACGACACCATGGATGCGTCGTATTTACATTTCGGTGCACCATGGTGGTCGTTGAGACAATAGCGTCAAAATTGTTGACGCTATTGTTGCGCTTTGCTGCACTAGTATCAAAAATGTTGATGCTAGTGTAGCAAAGAACAGGGAGGCCCATTGATTAAAATGGGTGCATCATTTTAATGCCTGCTCTGAGCAGGCGTTAAAAATGATTGAAAATATGGTGCAGTGAAATGTTGTGAATTTCATTGCACTATTTTCTCTGGCCTCCGATGCATTGTAATGCCCCCTTTGCACACATTACGCCTGGTGCAGGCATAATGTGGTGCAAGGGTTTACAAAATGGCACAATGCAAGCATTGCGCCACTTTATAAATATGACACAGCAGAAAGGCCTCCTTAACGTAAAAAAATATTATGGTAGGGTGGCATAAGGTGGTGCTAGGGGCTTGTAAATATGCCCCTACGTATCTTCAGTATGCGCCATTCCACTGTATTCCACTCTGCTATACGCTACTCCAGTATAAGCTACTCAACACTAATCAGTCCCACTGTATGCTATTCCAATGTATGCCACTGACACTCCACTGTAAGCTACTCTAGACTATGCCACTCCAGTGTATGCCATTCCACTCTACCACACTCCATTCTATGATATTCCATTGGACGCCACTCCGCTGTATTGTATTGTATTGTATTGTATTGTAATAGTATTTATATAGCGCTTACTACTCCTGACGAGGCGTCAAAGTACTTTTCGGCGAGTAGCACGCTACTCCAGAACCCAAAAGGAATTAGCGGTGGATTAGTATAGGGGAATATGAGTACAGTTTTAGTATTATTATGAGTTAATTTGAGCTGCAGATATGTGAGTGTTAGTTGGATTGACTGGGGTAATAGAGGGGTGGAGGCGGGAAGAATCCAGAAGTGTTCATTGAGAATTTATGGTAATAGGTTTTAGGCTTGGGATGAATAAAGGGGGGATGGAGGAGGGAAGAGTCTGTGGAAAGAATTAGGGAGATCATAGTAGCAGTAGGGGTTTTGGATGAGTTAAAGGTGAGATAAATGAGGGAGAATTTAGTAGGGTTGTTTGGGAGAGCATGGTAATAAAGTGAGGTTTGGGTGAGTTAGATGTGGAAGAGGAGGGAAGAGCTTAGGCAGGGTTTTTTAGGAGATTAAAGTAGTAGAATGTATTTGGGATGAGTCAGATTGGGAATGGAGGATAGATTGATAGAGACATGACATATGGTGATGGGTAGACAATGTGTGATATAAAATGAGAACAGGGATCAGGGATTCATAAGTATCCAATATAACAACTTATCTAGGAGCTCTGCAATGACCTATGAACATGTTAAGCATTGAATAACATTAAAAAAGAATATATATATATATATACGCACACATGCACATACACCCATACACACATGAATACACACACATATGCACACATATATGTACATACATATACACATTTATACCATCAGTAAATATACATTAGTTAAACAGGTTTAAAGAGTATGTGTGTAGTTTATTGTTATGACATAGTAGCGATACATATTTTCTAAAGAACGATACGTAACTAGAATATACACATAGTCAGATAAACATATGTATCAACATAGGCATGTAGTCCAAAGCTGTTTGAATATGGTGGTTATAAAGAAAAGAGACAACTCCTGAGTAGTTTTCTGAAGACAAGATAGTTATCGGTGGCTCTTATAGTTGGGGTTAATGAATTCCATAGTTTTGCTGCTTGAACGGAGAAGAATGTACAGCCTATAGTCTTTTTCTTGTATGTGGTGTTCTGAGGCGGGGTGCCAATCTTGAGCGGAGGTTCCTTTGTTGAATATATTTGGTTATTTTGTTTCCGATAAAAAGCGGTCCTGTTCCATGTATAGCTTTGGGGGTAATACAAAGCAGCTTGAAGGTGTATCTTCTGGCAATGGGTAACCTGTGTGGTGCTTTCAAGGCAGGGGAGATGTGGGCTTGTGGTTTTACATGTAATAGTACCTGGCTGCGGGGTTCTGAATATGTTGTAGTTTTTTCATAATAGATAGAGATGATCCATGGTAGAAGCCATTGGCATAATCCAGTTTGGATAGTACAAGCGTGATAGTAGCTTGCACCTTGTGTGGAAATGCGAGGTGGGGGAAGATGCATCGTAGAGTCTTCAAGGTGATGAAGCTTGTTCATGCTAATTTGTCCACTTGGGCATTCATTGTTAACTTGGAGTCCATGGTGATTCCAAGGTTTTTAACTTCCTTGGATAATTGAGGAGGTGGTCCGAGTTCGTCAGGCTAGGCACACAGTGGGTCATAATTGTTCCAGTCACCACATATGAGTAGTTCTGTTTTGGAGACATTTTCCCACTGGGCTGGCGGGCGACCGCCGAATGTCCGCCCGCCAGCCCAGCGGGAAACACCCTTCCCACGAGGACGCCGGCTCTGAATGGAGCCGGCGGAGTGGGAAGGTGCGACGGGTGCAGTAGCACCCGTCGCGAATTTCAGTGTCTGCTAGGCTGATACTGAAATTCTTTTTGGGGCCCTCTTACGGGGGCCCCTGCAGTGCCCATGCCATTGGCATGGACACTGCAGGGGCCCCCAGGGGCCCCGCGGCACCCCCTACCGCCATCCTGTTCCTGGCGGGAGACCCGCCAGGAACAGGATGGCGGTAGGGGGTGTCAGAATCCCCATGGCGGCGGAGCGCGCTCCGCCGCCATGGAGGATTCTCAAGGGCAGCGGAAAGTCGGCGGTACACCGCCGACTTTCCGTTTCTGGCCGCGGCTGAACCGCCGCGGTCAGAATGCCCAGCGGTGCACCGCCAGCCTGTTGGCGGTGCTACCGCGGTCATTCGCCCTGGCGGTTTTTACCGCCAGGGTTAGAATGACCCCCTTAGTTTGAGATGGTTCCAAATCATCCACTGATCAATGGCTCTGAGGCAACTGAAGATTAGTGAGTTTTCAATGTTTTTGGGGCATTCTAATTTAAGTAGTATTTGTGTGTCATCTGCATAGTTGTAGCATGTGAGATGAAAATCATTGATCAGTTCTGGTAATGATATCATGTAGATGTTGAAAAGCAAAGGTGAGACGATTGATCCTTGGGGGACCCCTGCTTTTGTGAGGTAGGGTTTGGATGAGAAGGGGGGAGAATAGATGATATTAGTTATGTTTTGAAGGTAGGATGTATTCCAGTCGAGAGCAGTCCCTTCTATGCCGGCTTCGTGGAGTCTTTGAATTAGGGTGTCATGGTCAACCATATCAAAGGCAGAGGAGAGGTCCTCAAGAAGTAGTGCAGCAACTCCATTGCGGTCGACTGTGTTTTTAAGATCATCCCAGAGGGCCGAATCAGTGCCTCTTTCTGGGCGGAATCCAGTTTGAAAGTCTGAAAGTATAGAATTGTCTTCAATGAATTGTGACATCTAGGCGAATGCTGCTCTTTCTATCAGTTTGACCAGGAAATGTCCATTTGTGATTGGTCTGTCGTTGTTGGGGTCTTGCGGGTCTAGGTGTGTTTTCTTTAATAACGGTCATATGTATGCCTTTTTCAGGTCTACCGGAAAAGTTCCTGGAGTCAAAGAGTTGTTGATGATTCTTCTTATAGGTGTGGCAACAGAAGTAGATAAAAGAATGTTCTTGAAGATGTGTGGTGGACAAGGGTCAGACGGGAAACCAGAAGGTCTGCTTGCTTTGACCAAATCCATAAATTCACCTTGTGATATTTGTTTGAAGGAATGTAGAGGCTGGGTTTATTCTTATAGGGTATTGTAGGAAAGGGATTGGTGCTGATGGTTTTTTTCAGTTTTAAATAGGAGTCCAATGTGTCTGCCTTGGTTGTGTAATGAGTTGCCAGTTTGTTTGTGAAATCTTGAGTAGTGGGATGACTTCCTTCCATGCATGTAGGTTTTTGAAATTCATTGAGAATTTTATAAAATTCTTTGGTTGCAGATTTAGCATTTTGAATTATGTCTGAGTAGTACCTTTTTTTTGCTTTTTTGATTGATGATTTGTATCTTCTGTCTTTTAAGTTCTGTGTTTCTCCAAGGTGTTGGTTTTCTTTTGTCCTGTTTAATTTTTCTGAGTGGTATTATGATTTCAAAAGCTTCCTGTAGCCACTCCTAAAGTTTTAGAACAGAATTAATTGTATCTAGATCTGTGTTGGCAGTTAGTTGTGTTTCTAAGTCATCAAAATCGAGTTTGCTCCAAGGTCGATAGGTGCATGTATGTAAGTAGTTGTGTGGTGTGTTGATTTGTGGTGTTTTATGTCGGAAAGTTATCAAATAGTGGTCTGACCATGTGATTGCCATGATGCTATGAACGGTAACTAGTTCAGACTTAGCAAAAATGACATCTAGGATGTGTTCAGTGATGTGTGTGGGATTGTGTGCAATCTGATGTAGGTTCAATGCGACTATGCCAGTAGTGATAGCTTTTGGATGGGCATACTGGGTTTGTCAAACCAAATGTTTAGGTTCTCAAGAATGCATAGGTTTGAGTATAATGTAATAAAGTTTGAGACTGTATCTAGCAAAGCATCTGGTAATGGTGAGTTGTTAGGTGGAGGTCTGTAAAGGAGGAGAAAGTTACAGGAGGAAGTTGGAGTAGGGTGGCATCTGGTGAGGAGGGCTTCACAACCTTGTATGGAAATGTTGTCTGTTTTACTGAGATTTATTGCCTGTTTGAATATAATAACTAGTCCACCTCCTCTCTTCCCTATACGGTTTTGTGTGATGGTTTGATAGTCCGGAGGAAGGGCTTCATGCAAAACTGTGGCCATGTCATCTCCCAACCATGATTCTGTTATGAATAGTAAGTCAGGATGTGTGTCTGTGAGCAGGTCGTAGACGTAGTGCTTATTTTTTTAGAGTGACCGAGCATATATAAGTTGGCAGTTTAAAAAAAGTGTGTTAGTGGTGGTGTTGTTTTTTTTAGGAGAAGGGTGAGCAGTATATATTGAGCTTGCAGCAGGTGTGTTAGTTGTGATAACTGTGTGAGGGTCACAATAGTATTGTTTTTCAATATAGTGTTTCTGTTCCAGCAGGTTAAGGAGGCATGTTGTAGGGTCTGTGTGTGTGGGTGGTGGACTTGGTGGCTGAGAGAGACGTGAAGACTACTGTTTTTTGTAGGGTAGTCTTTTTATGTAATAGACAAGGGGATGCAAAGTTGTTAAGAGTGGCATGTTGTTTATTTTGTTTGCGTCTGTTTAGTGTGGATGGAATATGGGTAGGGGTGGTGGAGGAGCATGTGGATTATGATGTAAGGCTCTAAATTGTGCAATGGATGAGAGGTGGGTGAATGAATGTTGCTGTGTTGGGGTGCTTGTGGTAGACGTTTGTGAAGAGTGAGAATGTAGGGGTAAAAATTAGACGGGATTTGTATACTTTGTGTAGTCATGAGGGTGGGAGTGGGTGTGACGATAAGTATAATGAAAGTTTGTGTTGATTTGATGTGCTGATGTGTGTGGTCTGTATTGTTTTAGTTGAGCAGTGAGAGGGGATATTGATCTAGTGGTTTTCTGTGAGGGATCTGTATGTGAGTTATTGCTAGTGAGTGGAATTAGAATATTACAGGGGGTGTTGATATGTTTTGGAGATGAATGTATGAAGTGTGTAAGAGGGGATGTATATGTGTCAGGGGAGTTTGTGTTAGTTGTGACGACTGGAAAAGTTAATATGTGTGGTGGAGTGGAGTGTGAGGATTGTATGGTTGAGTGTAATTGGTGAAGAGAGGGGGAGGGTGTTTGTAGATGGTGTGTTAGAAGGCTGGGTTTAGGAATTGTCATGATGAAATGTGGTCTGTGTGGACAAAATAGAGGATAGTGTTGTTGGTTTGTTTGAACAGGGAGTGTGTATCTGGAAGGCTGAAAGTAATGTATAGTGTGGTTTTGTGTTGTGTGGGTGATGGCAGGTTGTGTTAGTGGGAGTGGACAGAGTAGTGTTTGCTGTTAGAATGAAGGTGTTTTACTGTTGTAGTTTTGGTGGATATGTGTATAGGTGTTGTATATGGGGTATCATATTGGATGATGGGACATTGTAATCTGTATGCGGTCAGTTTGTGATGCAGGTGTTGGATGTCTTTGCAGATAATGTGTTTGTATGTTGATCGATGTGTAGGGAGTAAGTTCTTTTCTGATAAATGGGAAATTGGGCAGCATTTCTGGCCCTAGGCCCAATCAGTCCCGAACAGGCCCAAACAGGCAGCTGCCCTTGTCCTCTTCGCCCTTCGCCTCGACGCCTGGGCTTAGACACTCTAAGCCCTAAGCTTAAATAGCCCTACTGGCCAATAGAAACCTAGTTCTAACCCTAACCAATCAGACTTGTAGCCCTAAATCTCACAACCATTGGGAGACCCAGCCCTAATCACCAATCATATCCCTAATCTTGACAACCAATCACAACCCCAACCCAAGAACCAGGAACCAATCAGAATCTCAGCCCTATTACCAATCACAAGCCCAGCCCTAAATACCAGGAACCAATCAAAATCTCAGCCCTACTACCAATCACAAGCCCAGCCCTAAAAACAGGAACCAATCAGAACCTCAGCTCTACTACCAATCAAAATCCCAGCCCTAACATCCAGGAACCAATCAGAATCTCAGCCCTACTGCCAATCATAAGCCCAGCCCTAAAACCAGTAACCAATCAGAACCTCCGCTCTACTACCAATATAAATCCCAGCCCTAACATCCAGGAACCAATCAGAATCTCAGCCCTACTACCAAGCACAAGCCCAACTCAAATCCCTAAGCCAATAGAAAGATCAGCCCCCAACAACCTATCACAACACTATATGCAACAACCAATAGAAACCTATATAACGGCCAAGTTAACTAAAGCCCAGTCCCTGTGGGAAGGGAGGAGGCAGCTGCTGCTCTATTCAGAATCTCCTTGGAAACAGACAGGCTGAATTTACACTTCCAAGCTAGGAGAAACTACTTTCAGGTAAGGGAGAGATTGTAAAAAACGCTGAAATACTGCTTGTTCCAAACTCTGAAATGTGTCTTTTTTAAGGCAAAAACAAGGGATGCAGACAGTTTCTAAACACAATTTTAATCACAGACACACTCTGCAAGATGTATGTAGCCTTTTTACTCAGAAAAGGGGGGGCTTTATGCAGTCTTGTGCCACAAACTAGGAGGGAAATTGAAAACGGTCAAAAATAATTGAGAGTGAGAACCCACTTGTAATTTTGTTAAATAATATCCAAATTGGCTGAATTGAAGACTTGCAAACTGTCCTTGATATTTAATCATTTATTCAATTATTCAAAATAGATGCAGCCAACAGATACAGCCGACATGTGTTTTGCGCTCTATGGTGCATCCTCCTAGGGATTTCTCAAGGCTATAAATAATCAAACATAAGGCAATCAAATACAAACGGCTAAAGCTAAAATGAAAGATCAAGGAGAAAAAGAGAAGGAAAACACCACTAATAAGTGAGGGACATGCTGAGTGCTAATTCATTTTGCTTGCTTGAAAAATGAGAAGAGAAGAGACACCACCATTAGAAACCTAATTTGACATGATTAGATTTAATAAAACGAAAAAGAGAGAAACACCAAGAGGTTGCAAGAATCCCGGCAACCAAATCATATTAGTGAGTTAATTATCATAACAGACTAATACTAGACAAAGGAAGAACTCATAAATTGGAAGCGCTTAGAAAAATTATAAAGGGGTGCTGGCACATCCATCAAGATAAAGTTAAATTACTAGTGATAATGTAGAAACATGCTCATGCAAATTGTCATGCTCCAAAAGGTCATTGGTGAAATAACACAGCAAATGCCATCACACCATCATAATAACCAACCAGAAGATTTGAGGATGTCTAATCATAACATTAATTCATATAGAAAGGTGCATCATACAATATGAGGTCTGCAATGAAAAAGAAGGAAAAGATCATTTTTGTGGGAATACAATATTTAGAATGTAAATGAAAATCACCGAAGTGAAAGTAAAATCCATCTACACAAGATGACTGACGAACTTATCAGATATCAAGGGCCATTATATTTGTAATTTTCTTAAATTCAAACAGTGACAATAAATAGTTTACGAAGAAATAATTACCAAATAATATCTACATAATGAGAAAGTTGGGAAAATTAAAAGATGTTTAGTTTGGTGGCTCATTTTGTGGAACATCATCCGAATGTTCGTACTTTTACCTTCAGTGGCCTTCTACAACTGAAACCACATCCTAGAGGTGGTAATTTGGAACTATTGCTACGTCAAAATGAAAGACGACTTATCATCCGTTATGACACAGTACGACGGGGCTTAAATAAGGATCCTGAATGGCACTATTGGTTACTTTAGAATAACTTGTAACTGGATGTATTAGGGGGACCTCATATAATCAGTTTTAAGACTCCCTCTATTTTTCTATGGTCAAGACTCTTCCCTCTCTTTAATGTCTTATTTCCAATTTATAAAACTCTCACATCATTTGAGTTCCTTTCCCTATATCACGTAGCACTCGCTACTTTGGACTATTTAAATCTTGTAATCTAAGTTAATTGAACCTTTGGTAGTCAGCAATAATTTCATTTAATTTTATTATTCTCATTACTATCTTATTTTTTCTCTCAAGACACTCTAAATAGGAGTAGGACCTGAAAACCAACGGTCCTGCGTATTAATTTTATTGTTACATTTAATAAAACACCCCCACCCCAGGAGAGGTTCTTTTGAGTTGGAGGCGGCCATAATTCCTGAACGCCGCTCTATAATCATTAAATTATTATAGTTTCTCATGGTTTATTTATTTTAGGCAAAACACTGCCTTATTCATATTTCTATCAAAACACTTTAAAAATTTTAACTGATCCAATAGGGCACCTCAAAATCAAGTCTTTTCATTTCCCCATAAAAATAAAGGTAGGACTTAGCGTTAAACAATTACCTGTTCCATAATTAGTCAAAATTGTATTTACGTGTTATTGTTATCTAGGCAACGTTTTGCCTTCCTACATCCAATTTTAAGACCCCTGTAGGAAAGTCCCTTTGTTTAACTGTACATGGGGCCCCAACAACCAGCTACTTCGTCTCTCCCTTAAGTTATAAAAATAGATGAAGGACTAAGCGTTAGCACGTTCTTTCGAATATCAGCTGGTGTACTCATTGATTTACTTTTTCAAGATGGCGCCAACTTAAGACGCGATCCCGGCATACGGCTGCCGTTTTCCTCGATTAACCGATTCTAAATAGGTTATTGAAGTAAGTGTTCATTTTTCATTAATTTCAGGACTTGGATTCCGTTTGGAAGTAGATTTAGCCTTTATACTTAGGCGACTTGTTAAGCTTGATACCTGATTCCATATTTAAAGTAATCTAAACGCAGGACGGGTAACTAAACATCTTTTAACTTTCCCAACTTTCTCATTATGTAGAGATTTTTGGGTAAATATTTCTTCGTAAACTATTTATTGTCACTGTTTGAATTTAAGAAAATTACAAATATAATGGCCCTTGATATCTGGTAAGTTCGTCAGTCATCTTGTGTAGATGGAGTTTACTTTCACTTTTGTCATTTTCGTTTGCATTCTAAATATTGTATTCCCAACAAGAATGATCTTTTCCTTATTTTTTATTGCAGACCTCATATTCTATGATGCACCTTTGTATATGAATTTATGCCACTCTAATGTACACTACTCCACACTATGCTATTCCACTGTATGCCACCCCACACTGCACTACTCCATTCTATGGGAGTCCATTGTGCCCCACTCCACTTTTCACCACTTCACTATATGCTACTTCACTCTAACCCACTCAACTGCACACTACTTCAGTCTGCACCACTCCTCTGCATGCCACCCTACTCTACACTATTCTACTCTACACTATTCCACCACCCTGTGCTATTCTACTCTACACCACTCCTCTGTACTGCGTGTTATGCTATTCCATTGTGCACCACCCCATTTAATGCTATTACTTGATAAGCAAGTTCAATCTCTGCCCCTCTACTGTATGGTATTCCACTCTACCCCACTCCACTGAACCCTACACAACTGTTTACTATTACACTCTAACACACCCCACAGTACACCACTCCAGTCTAAACCACTTCACGGTATGCCACTCCAATGTCCGCAACTACACTATATGCTATTACACTTTATGCCTCTTCACTGTATGCTACCACATTTTACGCAATTACACTCTATGCCACTACACTGTACATCACTCCAGTCTACGCTACTCCAGTCTACGCTACTCCACTTTATGCCACTCCACTGTATTCTACTCCACTCTACAACACTCCAGTATACTCTCCCCCACTAAATTAACTCCACTCTACAAAACTCTACTGCACTCTGTGCCTCTCTACTAGACTCTACTCCACTCCAAGTACACTCCATTGTCCAAATTTGCACTCAACTCTATGTCCATACACTCTTTTGTGCTACTCTATACTCCACTCTATGACAATTTCCAGCACTGAATGACACAGCACTTCACCTTACTGTATGAGATGCCTCTTCAGTTTGTAACAGTTTCCTGGACTTTATGTTATGTCAATTCAATTTATGTCACCCTACTCTATGCTAATCCATTGGATCCTACTCCACTCTCTGCCACTTCACTGTACACCACTCCACTCTACACTAGGCCACTCCACTCTTCTGCACTCCACTTTACAGTATTCCACTGTATGCTATTCCACTGTATGCTACTCCATGTAACGGTAATCCAACGTACTCCACTGTAGTGTATGCCACTTCACTCTTCACTGCTCCACTGTATGACACTTTCCTGTACTCTGTATCACTCCACTCTATAAAGGTCTACTACACTTCATGACATTTTACGACATTCTACTCCAGTCTATTCCGGTACACTCCACTGTCCAACTCTATACCCCACTCTGTTCCCGTACACTCCAATGTAAAACACTCTATTCCACTGTACAAAGCTTTTCTATATGACACAGCACTCCACTCCACTGTACAGGACCTCATTCCAATTTATAACAGTTTACAACCTATGCTACACCAGTACACTCCACTTCATTCCACTCTACTCTATGACACACCAATACATGCTATTGTACGGTACTCTAAACTATGTTACATCGCTCCACTGTACTGCACAAGACTTTACCTCACTCAATGTTACTGTTCAACAATCCACTCTAAGCAGCTCCACCATTTCACACACTACTGTACTCTTTGCAACTCACTCTACAACACTCTTCTACACTGCATGCCACTCTCTGACACTTTAATCCTGTCTATACCCTTCACTCCACTTTACAATATTGTACTGTTCTGTATGGCACTGTACAATACTCTACTACACTCTACTCTGCAATACTTTAGTCCACTATACAACACCGTACGTAACTCTTCGTATGCCACTGCATCCCACTTTACTCCTCTCTACTCTGACACAGTACTCTACTCTACTTCATTATTCCACTGCATGCCACTTCATTCTACACCACTCAATGCCATTGCAGGCCACTCCACTGTACCACAGTCTACAACACTGGACTGTACCACTCCACTACACAAAAATCAACTAAACTGTATGCCACTGTACGCTATTGTAGTCTACATCACTTCCGAATACTGTATGACACCACTACATTCTACTGTACAACATGGTACTCCTATTTATGACTCTTTACATAACCATATGCTATGCCACTCTACACTCCTGCACTCCACCCCACTACAGTCAACAACAGGTTATTCTGCTCTGACAATTCATTCCACCCTACACTACCCCACTCCAGTGTACTCCACTCCAATATAGTCCATTCTACTATACTTTATCCCACTTCACGCCACTGTATGATACATACTCTGCTCTATGCCACTCCACTGTTCAACATTCTACTTCACGGTATGCAACTCCACTTTACAACTCTGCAAAACACTTTATGACACTCTATGACACTCTATAACACTTTACCCCATTCTATGCCCATCCACTCTATGGCTCTGTACGGCACTGTATGACACTCAACACCATGCCACCCAACTTCTCCCTATGAAACGTAACTCCACTATATGACGCAGCACTCCATTCTATGACACTCATCTCCAATGTATTCTGCAACACTCCACTTGAATATACTCCACTCTATGACACTCTACATCACCCTACTCCACTCTAAAACACTCTACTCCACTCTATAGCAGTCTATGACACCCTACTCTACTGTTCAACATGTTATGCCACTGTACAACTTACTGCTCCAGTCTATGAAACTTGACTCCACTATATGAGACACCATGCCACTACACTATGTAGCACTTTACTACACTGTACAATACACTACTACACTCTACTCTACTCCACTGGATTAAAATCTACAATACTCCAGTCTATGACAATAGACTTTGCAGCACTCTTCTCCACTGTACTGTGCAACACTCCACTTAGCAACTCTCCACTTGTGAAACTAGACTCTTACCAGTTGAAACACATTTTTATAAAAAATTAAAGAAAATATTGAAATCCAATGAAACACTGAAGGTTAAAGCTTAGTTACAGTTAAGAAAATTTATTTTCCCTATACAAACCAAGTTAAAACTACAGTTATAGTCATAACTTTCATTTACAATTGATCCACCACCTTCAAATTATTATAAGTAGCGGGCATCACTACAAACTCTTTTCAGCTCGCTAACCAGAATTTTTAAAGTTTTATAGTTTCTGTAGTTGAAACTTGGTTTGTAGAGGGAAAATAGGTGTTCCTAACTGTAACTAAGCTTTGACCTTTGTTTGTTTTCATAGATAGCTATGTATATAGCTATGGAATTAGGAATAGAACATCTTTACTTACCTATATATAATTACCTTCTCAATATTGTGGCACCTTATACTCTGACTTCAGAATTTTTGCACAATGATAATTATAGCACATTATGGAAGTAGAATAAATTCAAGGCTGATCAGCGGTCAAAGTGCATCAAAGAAAGTATGGGAACCATGATCCTGAGTGCAACGGGTCAGGGTCACTGACTGAGTGTGGGGTCGAGGTCAATGGGCGTGGCTAATAGCAACAAAATATTCTGTGATTGTTTATTGACTTTTCACTTTCATAGAAACTAACGCACAAGCCTTAAATGAAAAATGTATGCAAATTAGACTAATCACTGGGAAATGCACCTTTTTTATGTCATGTAACATCTATTGGCTAATGGCTCATGGTGCATGCAGAGGGGAATAGTGGCTTGTATTTTATTGCTACAAGGTTCCAGAAAGTGACAACAATCACTTTGAATATGCAAATCATTATTTTAAACATGCATTATGAACAGTATAAGATAGACTGCCACAAAATGTGCTTAAAGATTTAAGTTGAAGATAGAAAAGTACTTCCAAAATGTCGATTTTGGTAATATGCAGTCAGTCTGTACCTAATGCAAACATGTCTAAAAGTGTCCATTAAAAGAGTTGATCGAGTACTCAGCTGTTAACACTCTCACAAAACTTCAAAAAAAAAAAATATTTGGCATAGGAATCTTCAAGTAACTCCATGACCAAGTCAATACTCGTTTCTAAGCTACCTTTACATTTGCAGATTAGCTAATTGCACATACTCACATTTAATTCAGGCAGACGGCACCCTGGCAAAAAAGGCTTGTCTTCTGTTTAGTTGCCTGCCTGTCTGTCTGCTTTACAGCACTCCCATCCTTTAGTTTCAGCTAAGACATCTTAACTATCATTTATCTTAAAGTCCGAGAACTGTTTTTGTTAAATTAACGAAGTTTGGCCATGGTGTTTTCCATAGATCTTGCCCACTTTGATTTCTGGGTTAAATTTATAAATGCAGGAACTCTAAAGGTTTTATTGGACTCCCACCCCACATTCTGCTGAATTCAATTGCTGGGGAATACTGAAGCTGCCTATTCTTGATTTGCTGCATGTCGCTTTCATCCACTACTCTGCACTTCCTGTCTCTTTATCTCTTTTTGCAGGCCCCATGGTAATCCCTACGTTGTCTTTTTTTCAATGAGTTTAGTATTCTAGTTCTCCCTTTTTCCTATCTCATTCTGAGTCGAACTCGGTAGATGAAAATAAGTTATGGTCTCCCAAAAATGAGTGCACGTGTCCACCACTTGCAAGCACTGACACAAGTTAAGAACTGACTATGATATCCTGATTATTTTGTTTTTTATGTTTGTGATTTCTGGTATTATTTTTCCAATGACTTCCCCTACAGCATTTTTTAGTTTTCACTGTATAAGCAAACATAACTGTGTAGTGCTTAGTACGTTCGGTGTTTACAATGCTTGAAATTAATGCTCTGCTCTATTCTTAAGGATCTTTGGCTTACAATTTGTAGCCAAAGATACAAACATCCTGGCATTTTGGATACAGATTTCTAACACACAAAACACAGCCACATATTCATTGTGTTGCTGTCCTGAAACCACTACACTTTTCAGAGCTTTCCTGAAACCAGCAGTGGCAGAAAAGCAGAAAAAGAAGCATGTACATTTAGTAATAATCAAAACCAATGATCACTCTGCTGAAGAGGCAAACACTGGTAATTGTAACAGAAGTACCTCGCTAATGGACCCCCTGTGCCTGTGGCGCTCCTCTCAGATGGGCTGTAGGGTCATCTCACTGGTCCTCAGAGGCTGGGACTCAGAGAGCGTGTCAGGGTCATGGTAATCAGCATGATTAGCAAGCTTGCAGCAGGAACAAATGTCTCCCCAAAGGTGGCCACAAACTTTCTTTATTTTTATATATAGTTAGAGATGTCTCTTTCCTCTTCTTTACTGGTTCTTGAGACAGCTAAAGCTTGTTGGTTTATGTGGGGATGACGTACCTTCTGGATTAGTCCTTCCTCTGAGAGGAACTCCACTGTTACTACTTTTTAAGGAGTTCTGATCTTCTGAATGGATGATGGTATGTACTATGGAAGGCAAAAGAAAGTACAAGAGAAGGATCATTTCTTCTTCTTCCTCCAATGAGGATGGACCAATTCCTGCAAAGAGAAACATGTCTACTCTTTTCATTATTCCCTTACGAAGAATTATAAATCTTCTTTTAGTAAGAAGAGATTTCAACCCAAGAAGCAAGCTAAACAAATCTGACTCTGCTGATCAGCCAGGGTCTGACAAAGGAAGCTCCAAAAAAGTACTGCTCCTTAGAAGCTCCGGGTTCTGTTGGAGGAAGGATTCAAGAGTTTGCACAAGCCTGGGATCAGGACATCAGGGATTAGTGGGTTAAAAGCCCGAAGAGGACTTCCATATACATTTTACAGAACTCCCTCCTGAAACAGGATACAGCCCTACTCTTGTTCCAATAAAGCCAAGGCCCTTTTTGTCAGGGATTTTGGACCACCTAGGAAATAAAGCCTTTATGGAGGTTCCAACTGAAGAGGAAGGTAAGGGTTCCTGCTTCAATCTTTTTCTCATTCAAAAACCATCAAGTTCATTTAGAGGAGTGCGGGGTCTGAGGTGTGTGAATCTATGAGTATGAATAGTCTATTTGAAGATGGTGATCTTGCAGTCAATCATTCCAGCGATAAAAGAAGACTTGCTAACAATGATAGACTTGCAAGATGCCTACCTCCATGTTCCTGTGGCCTTACATCATCAGAGAAATGTGTGTATCACAGTAGGATGACATCATTTCAATTTTTCAGTTCTCCTCTTTAGCCTGAAATCTGTCCCCAAGTATTTTCACAAAGGCGCTCTCTCCTCTGTTTGCCTTGCTTCATCAAGTGGATATATTTGTACACCCATGCTTAGAAGACTGGCTCATTCATGCATCATTGAGAGAGTTGGTCGAGAGTCATATCCATAGGGTCTTGGTGTTGTTGCAAGAGTATGGATTCCTCATAAACTGTGAAAAATCAAACTTGACTCTATTCCAAGAAAGGCTCTTTATCGGAGCAAGGTTCAGTTCACACAGGGCGTTTGTTACTCTTCTGTAAACAAGGGTTGTAAAAATCCATTCTCTCATAAGGAACCTTCTCTCTCAGATAGCTCCCAGAAATCTCTTTAGAATCCTCTCTCAATGAATCTGGCTCAAACCAAAAAAATCAATCCCAACAAAAGATGTTCCGCAATCTCTTCAGGCTCCTCTGGTTATCACTATGGACTCCATCCTTTCAGGTTGGGTTGCATGCCTAGACTGCTGTCAAGTCTAGGGAGTATGATCACACTGTCTGTGCAAAATGTTAATGAACTGGAGTTTGAAGCGGGTCGTCGAGTCTTCAAATCTTTCTCTTGTTAAATTGAAGGAAAGTTGTTATAATCCGGACAGACATTATGACCACGAAAGCCTACTTGAACAAAGAACAGGGAACAAGATTGGTTTCCTAAGTGAAAATCTCAAACAGGATATTCTGGTGGGCAATGAAGAAGATCACGGCTATCTCAGCAATCCACATTCAAAGGTATTTGCACACAGCCTAATCAAAACAATTCCATCATCAACAAACTTTTGACTCTTGCTTTGGTTAACAGGTATTGCTCCAGGATGAGCGAGGATGAGGCATGGGCAATGGAGTAAGTGTCTTCTGGGTCCTATGTCTACCTTTCACCTTTTTCCTGTCTACTAAAAGTTCCCAGAAGAATCAGAAAGGAGAAGGAGACTGTGATATTGATTGTGCAGACCTGGGCCCAATCAAGTTGGTTTCCACTCATAACATTCATGAAGGAGAGAGAAGTTTGTAGACTCCCATACATCCCTTACCCATTAATCTATAGAATGTTAGAACAGGAGCTGCTGTAGAGGGCGAAAGTAGCAGCATGAAACGTGAGAGGTAGAGAACGATAAGTAGAAGACTGCCTGACAAATTAGTCTCTACTGTGGAGGCATGCAGAAAGGCACCCATCCTAAAAGCTTAATCCAGACACTGGGGCCCAGATTTACTAAGGGCTTGCATTGCTCTTGAGCCACTCAAGGCCCCATAGGTTACACAAGCCCATAAGTCTGATTTACTAAACCATGCAAAGCTATCTTGCGAGGCCTAGTAAATCTGTGTTGTGAAGGTATTCCATGGGTAGAGTGTGGACTTTGGTGCATTCCTAGATTTACAAAGATTAGTAAACATGGGAAAGCATCAAAACGCTATGTCATCCTAACAGCAGATTAATGAGGAGAAATGTCTATTTTTCTTCAGTATTTCCTCTTTCTACATGTATTGCATTCTGCAGCACACACACAGACCGAAGCAAATGCCTCTGAAGATTGTTTTTGTGCAGGAAGTTGTAGCTTCCTGCACAAAAACAATCCTGCCTGTAACACCGACATCCTTGCACCAAGGATACCTTTATTGGCACTAGGCAGCCCTCAGTGCCAGCACACAGAGAGACCAAGAAAGCACCATATCTTAGTAAATATGATGCATTCCTGCTCTCTCCATTTGAAGGCTCCAGTCTCACTTAGTAAATGGTGTAATTTAAGGGAATTGGATCCCTCTACTGCTGACTTATTTTGGATCATGTCTTTTCTACTGGATGAAGCTTCTCTGGGTTTAAGACTTTTCATGTTGTGGATCCAATGGGCCTCTTCATGAGATTTCAAGGTACTATGCGGTAATCTACTTGATCCCAAGGGTGTGATTACAGCTTTATTCAAAGGTTGTCTAATATCCATCCAACACCTTGCAGTGAAAATAGGTGGGTTTGACCACTGACTTTGTGTTTTACCACTGTGCATATTAGTTGTTCAGTGTTCCCCACTTGCAGATTACATTTTGTATTCAGTTTAGCTGCCTATTGGCTTTATTTGGTGTTAGACATTGCAGTTGAGACATTGCAGTTGAGCTGTGTTTTTCCACATGGTAAACTAAGCTTGTGTTTATCGTATTTTCTCTTACCGAACACAATAGCTTGATTAGAGAGCACATATTTTTAGTTTTCTCCAGTGAAGGGAACAGGTTGGCCTTGGAAAGGGAGCCTTGAAGTTTTGGCCACTTTTCAAAGTTTTTCTTCCAGCTCAGACCTATAGTAGCCAGCATGTTTGAATATTACCATCTGAGAGGGGAGGGCCTTTCAGAAGGCTTTTTCCATGATTGTTTAAGCTATAAAAGAGGTGACCCTGCTCAGTAGCGAGGGAATTTCTGAGACCTCGGTCAAAATTGGATGTCAAATGTCTAAAACAGACACTTGTCCCGGGAGGGTGGATATCTCTTTCTCGCAGTTGGACAGGGGTCCTCAACTTGCTGGCATGAGAAAGATGAAGAAATTAGCAGGCCCTATGGTGATGAAGTTTGACTTTATCGTTGCTTTGCAATTATGCTACAATAAAATCACATATATTTGCTGTGTACATTGCAGTTGAGAATCACATTCTCATTTCATTGCTGTGACTATTTTTAAATGTGTGCCTTCGACCTACTAATCGCCTTTATTTTTGAGGAACCTCGTGGTGGAATAATAATAAAGGTCTTCTTTAAACTAAGAAGTGAATACCAGAGATTTTTGTCAGCTCAGTCATTAGCAAAAGGAAAACACACTCTCTCACCAATTTCATTCTTGATATCTACTTCTAGTCTTACAAGCATTCAAATCCCCCTTTTAAATCCCCAGTATTTAGTAGATCATAAGACCCTGACACTTAGGACTTTCTTTTCAGTCAGTTTGGTCACAGTCACCTGAGCTATGAGACTGGGCGAATGGAGAGCTCAGTCATGCAGTCACCTTTTTAATTGAGTGTTTGAGGATAGAGTGACCATGCATCTACTTCCTTTACTTGTTCTGAAGGGTAATTCCACCTTGGAGTTCAATAATCTCATAAAGGAACTCGGCCTCGGTCCTCTATATAGTCAATGTTATTGAAAACCTTTTTGGGGTAATCTGCGAATACTTAAAATATGTTTTATTGTAAATCACACCTTAAATAGAAACAACATTGTAACGAAATTTTAAAAAAAAGTAATGTTGGAAAGTGTAGCATTTTACTGACAGGGTTCCATGTTTATAAGGTTTATTTTTACATTCTGGAGAGGATTGGTTGGTAGATGCTTGCATCAAGACTGGGCCTGCAAGGGGGAGTTTGTCAGGAGTGCTTTTAATGTGCTAAGAGCACTGTCATTATGAATGGTTTTTTTTTTGTTGCACTGAAGAAAAGAAAATTGCAATGTTTATGTATAATGTTTGGGTTCGTTTAGCAATTTAAATATCCAGTAAATTAATTCATCAAAGTGATTTACAGGAAATAATTCAAGAGTTAGCTCTCTTTTTTGTGAAGTATTTGCATTCATTTATATTTGCATATATGTTCAATGAAAAAGCCAAAGACTAAAGTAATTTCAGTGACAAACTAACATTTGGAAATAAGAAATTCACAAAAATTCACCAGTTATAGTTATCTATAGGAACTGTAAAGCAGGCTCTAAAGTAATGTTCTCTCGCACACTCACCACGCACAGTTTTTCCATCAATGATGTCATTTGAGAAGTTGCAGTGATCTCATCAAAGGTATCATAGAACATTTCATGAGTGATATAATACGTGGGGTAATTAGCAGTGCATGGCGAGGGCACAAGTAATAGTTACTTTATGGCACGATTTATAGTTATTAGAAATAACTATAACTGGTGAATTTCAGTGTTTTTTTAATTTTAAAATGTTATGTTGTCACTGAAATTTTCACCTAACTATAATGTTACTGCTGCATGCCCCCTCACCTTTTCTGGAGGAATTGGCCTTGAGCGATGGGGTCTCCAGGGCGCAATAGTGGCTCAGGGAGGGTGGCAGCAGGTCACTACTCACTTAAATTGGCATTAAAATTTCTGGTGCCCCACTCATGTCCCACTCAAGCCCCCCCTCCATAAATATTTTGTAACAATGACCCCTGGCCCTCGGCCCACTTCAGGGGTAGAAATAATAAAATGAAAAATACCAGCTGACTTTTGTTTTACACTGCAATTCCACAGGAGTCCAGCAGGATTACGTCACAAAAAACAATCTGGGGCATAGTAATGAGAAAGTGGCACAGGGCAGCGCAACAGGTCACCTTGCTGCACTGCACTGCATCACTGGGAAAAGGCAGGACTAAGGTGTGTTTAAGGCATGTGACGCATTACTGACTTTTCCCCCTGTGCTGGCGCACAATGGGCTGCCTAGTGCCAATGCAGGCACCTTTGTACCATGGTGCAAGAATGCCTGGTTTGCCTGCAGGATTATTTTTGTGCAGGACGGGACACTTTCCTGCACAAAAACAATCCTGGGAGGCATATTCCTCTTTCTATGTCTGCTGCAGAATGCAGCTCACATAGGAAGAAATGACGAGAAATAGAGATATTTCTCCTTGTTACGCTGCCCCTGGAAAGACGTATGCTTTTGACACATTCCCAGGTTTGCAAGTTTTTGTAAACCTGGGACTGCCTCAAAAACTATAGGAGTTGCATGGGAACACCCATGCAACATCCATGGAATGCCTTACCAGAGCAGAGTAATGCAATGCAGCGATTTGCACTGTGTTGCGTTACTCCCGATTTTAGGAGCCATTCAGAGCCACGCAAAGTGGCCTTGCGTTCCTTCAAAAACCTGACTTAAGGTTTGTGTTGCTCTTGCACCATGTTATGTGTTGCAGAACGCCACAAACCTTGTCATAAATATATAATATAATACAATAAATATAAAATAATTATTTTTGGAAACAAACCTCCCTAGGCCAGTCAGAACGCTCTATTTTTGTTTGATTGAAGGGTGTTTCCCGAGAGTCCGAACCATCCAGCTATAGAAATATTTCTGGTTGTTAATTTCTCAAAAACTACTGAACAGATTTATAAAAAGGATTGCAAAAAACACACTTTCTGGAGCCAAGATCTACAGTAGTTTCCTGTGAAATTTGGTGTACTTCCATTCATCAGATTTAGCGGTATCACTTCCTAAAAAGTCCATGGAAAATGAAGGGGATTTTGCGTTTTCTGACTCCCCTCCTTTTTCTCGGCCCTTGCTTGACAAATCATCCTGAAACCTTCTGCAAAGAAATTGGGCACTTTTTTGGAACGTTCTTTGGAGATTTGTAGAACAGTGCCAAAGTGATTAGCCAAGTTATTAGCAAACCATTTCCTATGGAATAAACAAACCTAATGATAACTATTAAGTGGCAACCACAATTTATTAAAACAATACCATTTCGGACTTAGAGTGCAGCATTAATTATGCAAAAAGAAGCAGAGAACTTTGGCTAGTTCCCAAGTTAATGTGGAGAGCAGCTCCTGTACAGTGCACCCAATAACACCAGCAACACTCTAAATCCGCTCACCTCCAATGTCTGTTTTTGTAGCAAAGATTTTAAACCCTAGATTAGCACAGTGCCATCCACACGAGCTGGAAAGTGAAAAAGGCCCACATTTTTGCCAAAAATAGCAGCACCGCACTGCACCAGTTTTGAAATGCTGGGATACGCTGTATTTACAGGAATGTCCCCCTGCTCCGGCACTGAATTAGGATGCTCATTGAGGGGATAGATTTTTTATGTGCAGGAAGATGTCCCTTCCTGCACATAAACAATCTATAGTGGTGATTTAGCACTTCTATGTGTGCTGCAAAATGCAGCACACATAGAAGTACCAAAGCGTAATTCTGGAACGATTGTTTATGTGCAGGAAGGCGCACCTTCCTGCACATAAACAATCACCCATGGCATTTTGCTCTTTCTAGATGTGCTGCAGAATGAAGCACACATAGAAAAAGCAAAAACGAGGAGGAATGTTTTGCCATGCTAACGCCACCTCTGGGGTGGCATTAGTTTTTGGCGCCGCCACAGGTTTACGATTACTAGTAAATCTGGGGCAGCGTCAAAAGCAATGAGAGTTGCAGTGGAATGACCATTGTAACACCCACTGCACGCCCCTCTGATGCAGAAAACTGCCTCGAAGGGGCCCATATTTACAAGAAGACGTAAAGGCACAAAAAGTGGCATACACCTCGTTGTAAATAGGGTGCAGTGCACAGCACCACCGGAGTGTCACAAAAAGTGACGCTTCGGTGGCGCAAGGGGCTCCTAAATCTGCCATTTATACAGCAAAGTCCTTTAGCAAAGGAATAGCCAGTGGCATCCATTTCAAGCTATAAAATGACAAAAACCTTTAAGCACTTCAGGCACAGTATTACCACTTTGGATTGGTAAAATACTATCCAAGCTAACCCATTCAGCAGTTTTTGCAGTATCTCTTCCTAAAATATTCTATGGAGAATGAATGGGGGTTTTGTGCTCTTGTTCCCCCTCCTTTTTCTCGTCCCTTACGTGACAGATCATTCTGCAGCCTTTAGAAAGATTTTTTAAATTTTGTCAAACAGCACCAAATTTATTAGCAAAGCAAAAACACAGTCCCTATTGAAACACAGGCCTAATTAAAACTACCCAATTGCCACCATAACTTATTATACTCACTGAAAAACAATTGTTAAAAGGATGTTATAGTTATGTTATGTCTTGAGTAATGTAATTGGTGAGGTAATTAGTAATGCAAAGTGAAGCCACAAGTTAGAGTTACTTTAGAGCATGAGTTACTTGAGATAACTATAACTGGTAAATTTCAAAACTTTTTTCCAGGTGAATTTCTAAAGATTTTTAATGTAAAGTTAGATATTATTACAATCCCGAACTGTTATGTCACTGTACCCTTTGAGTTTCTCTGTACATTTCTGTATTTTCTTTGATGTAAAGTAAGATGTCTATCATCGTCTGTGTCTGTCTGTGGCCCCCTGAACCTATTGCCCAACAGTTGATTATGGGCCTGATTTAGATTTTGTCAGATGAGATATCTGTTACCATTGTGACGGGGTACCCCGGCTGCTGAAATCTAGATCAGGTCCTGTGTCATGTAACAATATAAAGGGTGTCATTTTAAGTAAGGCAGATCTATTGACTTTGTCAAAGGGTCAGAAGACCAAAATATATATAACAGTGGGCTTTATGAAGGGGTCAGCACAGCAACATAAGCACACGTCCCTCCCTCTCCTTTAAATATGAGAGGGGCCTGGAGGATGGGGCCCCTGGGGCCCACAGTGGAATGGGGAAAAAGGAAGCACACCCCCTCCCCTTTTCATTAAAAGAAGGTCTCAGGAGACAGGGTCCTTTGGGCCACTATAGGCTCTAAATCAATCAATCAATCAACATTTGTAAAGCACAGTACTCATCCGTGAGGGTCTCAAGACTCTGTGGGAAGGGGAGGAACGTCAACCGAAGAGCCACATCTTGAGTTTCTTCCTGAAGATGGTGAGCGATGTGCTCTGTCTGAGGTACAGGGAGAGGTTGTTCCAGCTCTCTGTTGCAGTGTAGGTGAAAGATCATCCTCCAGCGGTGGCTTTGCGAATGCCAGGGACGGTGGCCAGGGCCATCTAGGCTCTGGGAAGGGGGCACATGTTCTTCTCACCTTAAGTGCTTCAAGAAGGCTTTGATGATGGGGTTGTGTTCCTTCCTCCTGTTAATTCTTTTTAATAAAAGGCCAAGGGGGTCCTTGGGGCACTTAATGGCTTGGGAAGGGTGGCCATGCTCTATCCTCCCTTTGATAAAACAACAAAGACCCCGCAACATAGGGTTCCCAGGGCCCAAAGTGAACGCCCAACTGTCTCGCTTCCTAGAGGAAAACAACGCACTCAACGCCTCCCAGTCTGGATTCTGCAAGAACCACAGCACTGAGACCACCCTCATTGCCTGCACAGAGACAACGGAACCAGAGTGGACACAAGCGAGACCGTCGCTCTCATCCTTCTGGACCTCTCTGCAGCGTTCAACACTGTATGCCACCAAATCCTACACGCACGCCTTTTTGACGCAGGAATCCAACACAAGGCCCTAGACTGGCTCACCTCCTTCCTCGCCGAAAGAACCCAAAGAGTTTGCCTCCCTCCCTTCCAGTCCCCAGCCACCAAGATCATCTGTGGGGTCCCCCAAGTATCCTCCCTAAGCCCCGCCCTCTTCAACATATACATGGTCCCCCTCGCCAACATCCTCCGCCCCCACGGAATCACCATCATCTCGTACGCAGACGACACCCAGCTCATCATCTCCCTCACCAGGAACCCTTCCACTGCCAAGACAAACCTACACGCCGGACTCCTCGACATCGCCAAATGGATGACAGCAAGCCACCTCAAACTCAACTCCAACAAAACAGAAATCATCATCTTCGGCCCCTACAAGACAGTACGGGACGATTCCTGTTGGCCCACCGCCCTCGGACCACCCCCAACACCCTCCACCCACGCACCAACCTCAGCATTTTCTTAGACTCATCTCTCTCGATAGCCCAGCAAATCAACACCATATCGTCCTCCTGTCTCAATACCCTTCGCATGCTACGGAAGACCTTCAAATGGATTCCCTTAGAAACAAGAAAAACGGTCACCCATGCCCTCATCAGCAGCAGACTGGCCTGCGGCAACACCCTCTATGCTGGTACCACAGCCAAGCATCAGCAAAAACTCCACCGAATCCAGAACGCAGCCACACGTCTCATCCTCAACCTCCCCCGCCACGAACACATCTCCACTCACCTCAGATCCCTGCACTCGCTGCCCATCAGCAAAAGGATCATCTTCAAAGTCCTTATCCATGCTCACAAATCCCTTCACAACACTGGACCAGCCTTCCTTAACGAACGAGTAAACTTCCACACACCTACTCGACTTCTCCGCTCCGCTGACCTCGCCCTCACATCAGTCCCCCGCATCCAACGCACCACCTCTGGCGGCAGATCCTTCTCCCACCTCACCTCCAAGACCTGGAACTCCCTCCCCACCAACCTACGCAAGACCCAGGACCTCCTAACTTTCAGAAAGCACCCCAAGACATGGCTTTTTGAGCAGTAAACGGCAACCCTCCCCCCCCCTCAGCGCCTTGAGACCATAACTGGTGATTAGTGCGCTTAATAAATTTTTTGATTGATTAATTGATTGATTGAGAGGGGGGCTTGCACCCTTCTTCTTACAAAACAAAACAGAGACCCCCGATGGCCGAGATCCCCAAGGCCTAAAGTGGATCAGGAAGGGGATTGTGGGCCTCCCTCGCCCAATAAAAAAGGCCCTGGGGAAGGGTTCTCAGGGCCAGAAATGGCTTTGGGAGATGTGCTGCACAAATAGATTGGATGCAGGGCCTGACTGAATTACCATATGTAAAGACAAACTTTCAACTGTTCTCATTTATGTAGATAAACCTACAAATTCACTGGAAGAAAAAAATAAAGTTTAAAGTGACATAGGTGAAAATTTCAGTGACAATGTAACATTAAATTAAAAACAAAACACTGACATTTACTAATTATAGTTATCTATGGTAACTGTAACTCATGCCCTATGATAACTATAACTTGCACCCCCTTCCCATGCACACCTCATTACCCTACATATTACAAGGCTCCTCACATCGTCTATGACATAATTGACAATATCACGCCAAGGTTTGGAATGAAATTACTGATGAGAAAACTTTTTATGGCAGGAACGAGGTATACTTTTTTTTTTAATTTCAGAGGTTTTTCTTATGTAAAGTAAGATTTTATTACCATATCTAACTATAACATCGCATTAATTATTCGTAAGTTTACAAATTTAGGTAGATAGTTAAGTACATAGATAGATAGTTAGGAAAGTAAATAAATATATAGTTAGATAAGTAGATTAGATAGATAGATAGATAGATAGATAGATAGATAGATAGATAGATAGATAGATAGATAGATAGATAGATAGATAGATAGATAGATAGATAGATAGATAAATAGATAGATAGATAGATAGACAGACAGACAGATAGATAGATTGCTCATGTAGAGGAGTGTCTTATGCGAGCCATGTGTGCTAATCATTACCTAAATGGAAATACAGGGAGAACGCTATATATGAGGCAGTATACTTTTGGAATAAGAAAAGGAATGCACAGAGAAGGTTAGAACCTCCCTGGAGACACAGCAATGCTTTAAGTATGACAAGTCTGTTGGCATTTTCAAAGACTTTATTGATTTCATATCTCTCTGTGTATATTAATCGCAGATATTAATGATGGAGCGTTGGACGTTTTATCTGATCCACATAAATGTGACGATGATTTACTGCTCTTGCAGTCTTGCCCTACGCTCGAGTTGAGATGCTCTCGAACACCTCAATCTTTTCCATCTTTCCATTTCACTGCACTCCTGCACTTCTCACATTTTCCCTTCAGTAAAATGCATTACATTTCCTCTAATCTTCCCTTATTGCCTTCTCTTATTCACAGGCCCGCCCCATCCTTTTAATCTTTCGGTCTCAAGCCACTACACCTCTGTGATCGATAGCCTGCTGAGGGGTATTTGCAAGTCAGCTTTTAGAATATCTCCTCCCACATTACATATAGGACGCAGTATCATTGTTTGAGGCACGGGGCATTTTTTATCAGGTGTGCCTGGAGAAAACAGGGACAATGCACTGAGCCCTATTACAATGAATGTGCTGACCCTAGGGCTGCCACTAACTTGTGCTGCCCTGGGGGCACTTCATTCAGTGAAATACAGAGCAGCTGCTTCAAAAGTGCTCAGTCTTTCTTTGCAAAGGCGGCTCCGGTCTGCACTATAAAGATGGGAGGCAATCCCCCCTGCAAGCAGGTGCAGTGAGAGACTGTACCTGCCTGCAGAGGGTTGGCTGGGTGGTCCAAGGAAGCCCTCTTCTCCCTTCCAGAATGCTGCCCTTTTTGGGTACCTGAAAGTCTGCCACCTTTTTTGGCACACTATCCTTGAGCCTCCTAAGGGCATGTTTATTGCAGAGGCAAAGTAATTCCTTCATTTGTATGGGCCACACCCCCATGCAAATGACAGAATATCCCAATAAAGTTAGCATGGGCGATCAGTATTACAGAAGGGCCACAAGCATCTATAACCCCTTCTGTAATATCACAGTGTCCCAGAAGTGCAGAAAGCAGACACATTCACCTGTTGCGCCCCTGGGCACTATGTGTAATACAGTACCTGATATTACCCGCAAGGGAGTGCTCTTGAGGACTTGTTGTTAAAAGAATAAGAAATATACTCCTGAAGGCTTACAGCTATATGAAGAAAATGTCCTCCGCTGTTGAGAATTATCAAACCATTACTGGAGTACACCCACTAAGCTGCATTTGAGTATTCTCCAATGAGAGTCTGCAAATGTATTTATTTATATTCCAGTTTGCATTGCTTTTGCACCACACAACATCATAGAAGTGCAATGAAAACCTAAAGTCAGATTTTTAAAGCCACAAAAAAGCCACTATGTGTGGCTCTGAATGACCCCAAAAATCTAGAATAATGCAACGCAGCAGAAAATCACAGCCTTCCACTACTCGGCCCTGGAAAGGCGTTCCATGGGCGCTTTCTGGGTGTTCCTATTTGACAACCATGTTATTTGAAACATTCCCGGATTTACAAGAACATGTAAGCCTGGGAGTGCACCAAAATCTTACTCCCTTCCCAGGGGAGACATAATGAGCAGAAATATCTCTATAAAGAGGAATATGCCTCCCAGGATTGTTTTTGTGCAGGAAGGCGCAGATTGTTTTCTGCAGAAAACAATCCTGAATGCAACACAGGCACCCTTGCACCTTGATGCAAGCATGCCTGCATTCCTGCTAGGCAGCTCATTGTACGCCAGTGCAGAGGAATAAATCAGAAATGCACTGTATGCCCTAAATTTGGCACATTCCTGCCCTTTCCCAGTGTGCTGGGAAGCACAGCAAGGTGGCTTGCTCCGCTGCGCCACTTTCCAATAAATATGCCCCATAATCTACATTTATGCATGTGTAACTATAATGTATACTAACACTTACACTTGAAAAGGTATTTACCTTTTTCATGGGTATGCTGGAGAGGAAATCAACATCCCACCAGATTATAGTGCCATTCCAAATCTGAAAAGCAACTTTTACCTGCTCTTCATAGTAGTAAAAGGTCCATCCATATCCAGGATGAAAATGTGCCTGCCAGTGTGTGACTCTTACCCATGCTTACACAACTGTTGACATTTAAGCTACTTAAGTAGGTTTCATGACCCCACAATCACTTCATGTCTGTCCTTGTAAAACAGATTTCCTTCCCGATAAAATGACACCATCAGTGCTTAATTTGAACAGGTGGTTTCTGGTGGGTGGGCACCGGCACTTATTTTTTAGGGCCAGCACTTAGGGCCAGATGTATCAAGAATGCATTTTGCGAATCGGAAATAGCGATTTTTAAGAAATTGCTATTTCTGAGTCACAAAATGCAATGTATCAAATTTGCGATTCGGTAATAGCGATTTCTTAAAAATCGCAAATGCTATTACTGAATCGCAAATTGCGATACAGCCCCCTTTCGCATCTATGGGCCTGTCGGCCCATAATTGCGAATATTTTGCATGTCCCAAACTGAGAATTCCTAACTGGAATTCGCAATTTTGGAAAATGCAAAGTCCAGGGTGCTGGGTGCCTAAGGCCCCCTCTGCTGCACCCCAAGACATTTTTTAACAACATGTAAAGTGCACACATGCCAAAAGGGCATGTGTGCTTTACATGTACATTTAAAAAATGCATTTTAAATGCATTTTTAAAATTTGCACATGGTTACCACCAAGTTCAACTTGGTGGTAATAGCGATTCCTTAATGCCCAATTCGCATTAAGGAATTGCTTCATACATGTGCTTTAGAAATCGCAAATAAGGGTTCCTTATTTGCGATTTCTTATTTAGAGAGTCGCAATTTGCGACTCTCTAAACAGGGTTGCAATTTTAAGGAATCGCTATTTTAGCGATTCCTTAAAATTGCATTCAGAATGCCTTTGATACATTCTGAAAGGGCTTTTTGCATTTGCAAACGGGCATTCGCACCGTTTGCGAATGCAAAATGCTTTGATACATCTGGCCCTTAGTTTTTTGTGCATCAGACATTTACTGCGAGCAAAAACACATATGGGAAAAACAGAGGAAAAGAAAAAAGAGAAAGCTACACAAAGGGAGAAAGCAGAAAGCTGCAAGAGTAAGCTGAAGGGGCCGGAAACAGATTAAAGAGGACCAAGATGGCTTCATGACTACGCTGTCTCAGTATTCTGTCCTCGCGCACTTAATTGCATCAGCAGCAAATTTCAAATTAGAGCTTTGGGCACCGGCACGTTTTTATTTACAAATTAAGAACTGGACACCATACTTTTGTTCAACTAACTGAGTTGGCAGATTGGCTCAATGAGTTGAGTAGGTACTGCTGAAACGTGGTTGTCGGCAGACCACAAATTCAAATCCTTGTGAGGAAGACTCAGTCCTCCATCTTCCTGAAGTTAGTAAACCACAAACTATGAAGGGAGCCACTCGCTCGCTACGGGGAAGGAGAGTCGTCCCCCTCTTCAAGAGCCAGGAGATGAAAAATGAAACAATAGTTTCACTATTGTTTCATTTTTCATCTGCTGCTCAGCCAGCAGTTCAGGGGAGTGGAGGGGCTGGGCCATGGGAGGTGGGAGAGGAGAGGAGGGAAGAGTGCACCTAAGTGCACATGTGTGTTTGGCCGACAATCTTAGGCCAGCCAAACACACATGCGCACTTAGGTTTCTCTAACCTGGCTGTATACACAGCCGGGCTGGAGAAACTGCACAGATCCCAGGCTTGTGTCTGAGTGGCAGTCACTGCCGCTTAGACCAATCCTGACACTGCTTACATGTTGTGTTTAACATGTGAGCAGCTCCAGGATTGCTGGGGAACCTGTGCTGGTGTCCCTGCAAATGCTGGGAGACCACATGGAGGGAAGAGGAGAGTGAGGCGGCAAGAGACGGAGACGGCAGTAAGGCAAGTTTTTTTTTTTTTTAATTCCCCCCTCCATCTCAGTCACCTTCCCACACCTCCCATTGAGCGCTGACTATGAAGTCGGGTAATAGTAACACCAGCAAATTGCAACGCTTAGAAAATAAATAGACTTGTAATAAGAGCTTATAAATAAAAAACAATGGGCAGATTTATGAAAATTGGTGGTGCACCTAGTGCAGCACCACTTTTCTTGCGCTCCTTACCGCCCCCCTAATGCCACCATGTGCGCACTGTATTTAATATACAGCGCATCATAGTGGTAGTTAGGGAACTAGCGTCAGAATCTCTGATTAAAAATGCCGGACAAAATGACGCAAAGAATTCTATCAGATTTCTTTGCACCATTTTTGCGGTCCCCCTAACGCTGGAACGCCCCCCTTGCATACATTATGGCTGGTGCAGGCATGATATGGGGTTCCAAAGTGGCGTAATGCAAGCATTGCGCCACTTTGTACATCAGGAGCAGCGTTTTTGGCTATCTAACGCCTCATTAGAATTAAACAAAATGACGCTAATGTGTTGATAGATGGCGCTAGGCCCTCTTAAATATGGGCACATATTATATGTAAGTAACTCAATTCTCGAGCTTAAATTCATGTTTTTGTAGCATCGACTTATACATACATAACAGTATTTGTGCAGAGCACACAACTGAGATTCACAAATATTGTTGTGAATCAGGCTCCTGCTTTGCGTTTTGGAGCAGAAGTGCTTTTTTGTTGGGCATCCTTAACCCAGCCTCGACAAGCATTTACCGCTGACTTTCATTGGGCTATTTTCATGAGCATTTGTAGAGTCAGAATCTACCTGAAATACGTACCAAACTGCTCGCAAACATACTCTAAACTTGTGATTCCTGATATTCTATCACCTTGGCGAAATGCCTGCATTATCAAATGGGCACTCCATCTATCGATCATTTTGAAGTGTAGTGTTTGTTGTGTGTGCTTTATTGGCCATGACATATGGATTATATTAACTACATGACTGGATGTAGTGAAACCCATAGTTTGAAACGCGATACATTAAACATCTTCTTTGATCAGTAGAATTGCACTTTCCTGTAGAAATGAGCTTTTCCTGTCGAGATGACCTTTAGCGGGTGCAATATTGATTTACTGCATGTCTTGAAAAAAAGAAGAAAAGAAACAAAAAGCAAAAATGTGTACCATAAATCAAAGTGTTCACATTAAACAGTCTTCTCCTTCCGTCCCCTTTAAATACACTATACTTCCTTTTCCTTCCCCTAAGAAAAGTAGGAAAGAACTAAAAAGCAAAGAAGTATACCATAAATCCACAGTAGGCATTCTTCTCTTCCCTTCCCCTATAAAACGCATATAAAAGAAAGAAAAGGCCCAGAAAATACCAGCTTACCATCAACAAACTTGTCCACAGCCGTCTCCTTCTTTGCTCTTTGTGTAAACTATAAAAAAGAAGAAAAGAACCAAAAAGTAAAGAAACTTACCACCAACAAATCTGCTCACAGTATGCTCTCCTTCCTTCACCTATGAAAAGACCTTCAAAAGAAGACAAGACCTAACAAGCATACAATCACCCAAACTGCGAACAGTAGTCACTCTTCTCTTTTTCTTCAAGTACTATAAAAAAAGAACAAAAGAACCAGAAAACAAAGCCATCAACCAAATTGTATTCAAAAGCCACTCTTTACCTTCTTTTCCCAATGAAAAGACTATAAAAAGAAGAAAATAACTAGAAAGCAAAAATGCATATTATCAACAAACTTGTCCAAAGTAGGAACTGTTCTGCTTCACCCCCAATAAACAGAGTATAAAGAAGAAAGATAGAACCAAAAAGCAAAGAATTATACCATCACCCAAACTGTGCAGAGTAGGCAAACTTCCCCCTCCTTCCCCTTTGACAAGAAGAAAAGACCTAGAAAGCAAGGAAGCATACCATTAACCAATCTGTCAACAATAGTCACTCTACTCCCTCCTTTACATCTAGAAAGACTATAAAAAAGAAAAGAACCAGAAAACTAAAAAGCATATATCAACCAAACTGTCCACAGTAGGCACTCTTCTCTTCCTTCCCCGACCAAGATACATTAAAGATATTCTCTCTCCCTAAAACTCCTTCTGCATTCTTCCCTTTTGTTCTCCTCCCACTGTTTATCCCCTCCTTCCTCTACCTAGCCATGATTTCTTCTTCTAGTCCCTTTTTCCAGATTTCCTTCTCTCCCGCCCCCTACCACTCCCACTCCAATACCTGTTATGCTAATCCATATGTTCTCTCATATACTCTCTTTTACTCTCCATCCGCCTTCACCTGCTCCCTTTCTCCTCTCTCCACTCCCTCTACTCCCACTCACCCTCCCTCTCATTTTCAGGGATTGTCACACCACACTTCCCCTCTCTGGACTCTCGTTCACTCCTCCTCCTCCCAATCTACATCTATCTTTCCTCCCCTCTCCCTCCTCGCTCTCTTCCTCCATCCCGTATCTACAGAGTTATTTCCTCCCTTCACCCTCCTACGTCACTGCACCTTGCTGGTCTTCTCCTCCACTCCTCTTACCCTCACCCTCTCTGATCAGTCATTTCTCTTTCCACTCGCTACCTCCCTTATCCTCCCTCCGCCCTCGTAGCTTCTTCCAATTACATGTCCCTAGATCTCCACCCTGCCTGCTGCTCCTTCGCCTGTCTGATCTGGGATTATTACTCTTCAGACAATGTTTGTTTGATATTTTGCTTCTAAGCTATGATACTTGTAAGACATCTGAGTCATCGCTGTCCTGTGTGAGGCTCTCTCAAACCTCTAGGTGCCTGCTGCTATTGAAAACTGTTAAATGAAGAACTAAGGCGCATATTTATACTCTATTTGCACTGAATTTGCATAATCTTTTTGACGCAAATTCGGGGCAAACTCAACTCCATAGTTATATTTTGATGTTAGACACGTCTAAAGTCAAAATATAGGAGTGTGCACTATTTTTTGGATGAGTGAACCCACCTTGTGCCAATGAGCGGCAAGGTAGGCATTCCCATTCAAAAAAGGGTGCTATCCTCAAAGGTCTATATTTATCCCCTGTGCTAAAATGATGCACGGGTGGGAGGCGAGGCGAAATAATGGTGCAAAGCCTGCATAGCACCATTATTTAACACCTGGGTCAGACCAGGCGTTAGGGGACCTGTGGACCCATTTCCATGGTCAGACACCATGGAATGGATCCACAGGTGCCATTCCCAAGCCCCAGGAAAATCCCCACCCCCACCAGAGGGACACTGGAGGATGGGGGACCCGATCCCAGGTAAGTCCAGGTAGGTATTTTTAATAATTGTTTTGTTTGCCATCGGGGCCCAAACTTGAGCCACCCTGCATGGCACAAGGTGCAATGGCCATGCCCAGGGGACACTTGTCTCCTGTGCTGGCCTTTGGGGTGGTGGGCATGACATGTTTTTGGTGGTTGTGCACGAGAAAATGTTGCTAATCTGGTTAGAGGCATTTTATTTTTTGCTTCTAACCAGGCTAGCGTCATTTTTTGAGGCACAATCTCCTCCTTCCCTACCAACACCCCGACCTGGCTAGTGTTGTTTTTCAGGACGCTAGCTGAGCCTTACCACCGGATTGCGCCATTCCATTAATATGACACCCGGCATGCGTCTGAGAATGAGGCAAGCCAGCGGTAAGGTTTTTGATGCAAAACTGCATTACCTCAGTTTTGAACCAAAAACTATAAATATGGGCCTAAATGGTTGACATCACGCAGTACAAAATACCACAACATAACACAGCATACCATATCCTAATGTACTATGGCATAAAGTGATATAACATAAAATAGCCTAATATATAAACACAACATAACTTACTTACACCCTTTTATTGCTAATGTTAAATGCAGAGAAGTTTTTCAGGCATGGCAAAGTGAGCAATTGCCCTGGGAGGCCACATTCCAAGGGGCCCTCTGTGAAAGTGAACTTTCTCCCCATTTCACCTCTGTCTGTTCTATTTTTCTGTCTAAACCTCTCTCCAGCTTTGCATACCTGTACCTCCATCTCCGTCTGACTGCATTGTGTCATCCTAAGGATTTTTGTTGTCCCTCAGTGCAAGAAATATCTAATGTGTTTTTTGTGACCCCGTTAATGATTAACATGATTTAGTATTATTTGCCATCACGCAGGCTTGAATTTACAAGAAAATGAGAAATACATTGCAAAGTTGTTCTTTAAAGGGGACCCTAGAATGTTTTCCTGGGCCCCCCAAAATCTTTAAGGTGACACTGGTTGAATGCCTAAAAAGGTTGTAATTATTTGGGAACACCTATGTTCTCCTGACTAAGCCTAAAGTCATGACTGATGAAATGCTTGATGCATTTGTCAGCTCCATTTGCAGCAATAAATTTCACCAGCTCCTGATTTTTTTTTATTTTTACCAAAAGTGAGCCATTGACTTGCACAAATGAGGGCACAGTGTGCCTCTGTGGTCCCTTGATCAGTGGGGGTCTGAATTTAGACTATGAACTCCTTTCCAATTCAAATCCGATTGCAACATATTAAAAAATAACACTGTGAAAAAATATGACTCGCACATTGATCATCAAAAAACGGCACACATTCCACATGCAATATTCATGCTGCATTATTACCCATGTGTAACTATTCAGATGAGAAGAGGGTCCCAATATATCACCCAGAGCGCCATATTTATTAAAAACACATCAATTATTTAACGTGAGCTGTGCTACTCTTATTATTTGTGCGGCTTTGCACCAACCCGCTTACCAACAAAATCGTAAATCACTTGACTAGTTTCCATATGTATTATTTGTACATATTTTCCTTCAACTGCAATAAGTCAAAAGCTCTGGATTTCATTATGCAAGCAGTTCCTCTGTTTGTCCTAGTTTTATAATACATTTCCAGAAAGCACACACCAGTGGCCGTAGTCCATCTTCCACTCTTTTTTATTACAGTGTTCTTTCTAGGTCTTTCTGAAGTTATGGCTCACTTCACAGAGAAGATGGGGCAGAAGGCCATGCCCTTTACAGAACTCGTGCGAGCGTGTCCTCAAAACACCATGCCTTAATTCTATCCTGAAATGCAGAAATGTCTGATATCACTCAGTCCGCTCCAGGAGTTGGTTTATAGCACACAATGGGTGGTTGGAAGTTTGGTAAAGTGTGAATAGGTGAACGAGTTTGAAAGAGGCATCTTTAGGTCTGGCGTTAGCCAAGACCTTTTTATTCTACTAAAATAATGTGTAAAATATACTTACTTAAAGGGGCTTTCAGCCAACTCTCTTCACCCATTGGTCTGTTATTTTGTCATTCCCATTTGGCTCCTGCGTACTACAGCATGGGGCAATGAGTCCGCCTGCTTAAGCCTCTGGTGAACGCTGCTGACTGCATTTTGCTTTTTGACAAGGTACGCATTCACACACAAGGAGTTCCCTTTAGTGCCAGGGTTGCTTGATGCATTATAGGACGCATCTGAAGTGAGCACATGGCACCTTCCAGCATTATCAGTCTCCTTCCTATGCTGCTATTTCGCAGCATGCCCTATTGTGTTCCTGGATTTGGTTTCACCAATGGCTCTTTGATAAAGTTTGCTGAGGAACAAAAACAATCTTTATGATCTTTAATTTGCAGAACACTTGTAGCAGCTCTACTTAATGATAGGTCGGGAGTAATTTGGTTTTTAGTATCCAATATTTTTTTACTGTGGATCCTCTTTCCTTCCTTATTTCCATCTTCTTTCATTCTTTCCTTTTACTTTCCCTCGTTCCTTCCTTTTTTCTTTGTTGCCTTATTTCTTTTTTCTCTATTTCCTTTCTATTCCTTTTACCTCCTTTTCTTCATTCTATTTCTTTTTCTTTTACCTTTTTGCATTCTTTCCCTTTTCTTTCCTTCTTTCCACATTCTTTCCCTTTTCTCTTTCCTCAATCCATTCTTTCTTTGTTCATTCCTTCTTTTTTCTTTTTTTATTGTCTCTTTTTCCTACTTTCTTTTTCACTTTTGAATTTTTTATTCATTCTTTCCTACATCTTTTTGCCTACCTACATTCCTTCTTTCTTTCTTTCTTTCTTTCTTTCTTTCTTTCTTTCTTTCTTTCTTTCTTTCTTTTTTTCTTTCTTTCTTTCTTCTTTCCATTCCTTTTTTGCATCTTTATCGTCTACTTTACTTTTTCCTTGTTCTTTTCTTCTTTCTTTTTTGCCTTCTTTCCTTCTTACTCTCTTTTTGCCTTCTTTCTTTCCATCTTTCTTTTTTACTTTCTTTCATCTGTTCCTTCATTTTGCAATCTTTACTTTCCTCCTCCTTTCTTTCTTTTCTTCTTACTTTCTTTTAGCCTTCATCCATTACTTCTTTCTTCTTTACTTTTTTCTGTCTTTTTGCCTTGATTGCTTTTTTCTTTTTTTTTTCTTTTCCGTTTTTTCTTTCTTTTACCTTTCTTTCCTGCTTTCTTTATTTTTGTCTTCTTTTGTCTTTTCTTTCCTCCCTTCTTTTCTTCTTTCTGTTTTGCCCTCTTTCCTTTTTCTTTCTTACTCTTCTTCACTTTTTTCTTCTTTCTTTTTTTCCTTCTTTATTCATTTTCTTATTTCTTTCTTGGTTTTGTTTCTTTTTTACTTTCCTTCTTCCTTCTTTTTGCCTTCTTTCCTCCTTTCTTCCTTTTGCCTTCCTTTGTTACTCTTTTACCTCCTTCCCTTTCTTTTTCCCTTCATTCCTTCACTCCTTTTTTGTTCTTCTTTTTCTGTCCTGCATTGTTTCCATTTTTGTCAGACTTCCTTCTTTTTTTTTTCCTTACCTCCTTACTTTCTTCCTTTTTTCCTTGCCTTCTTTCTCAAAGGTGAGGCTGGAAATGAATGCTAGACTGATTTTTTTTTTGTTTAGGCATCTGCTAGCGAAGATCTTTTGATCTTACAAACAATATGTATAACTTAGATACTTGAAGGGGTTTTCAGCTAGACTTCATTTATTAGTCTGTGATTGTGTTTTTCACAATATAATTCCACCCATTTAATAATGCATCAATGTTAGCCCTCTTCAGCTGTAGATCGGTTTCACTAGAAGGTACTGCCTGCTGAGCTTCCACACACAAGGTAGTTCCTTTCAGTGCTGGGTGTATCATGGTAAAGTATACATTTTATAGACCATAAAAACAACTTTGCTTTTAGGCATTTTTTTTGGGATTTAATGAGGGCCCGGAAGCTTCCGGAACAATACGGTTTTGCATAAACTATGACAAAACTCAACAAGAATTGCCAATCGACTAGTGTTTAACTCCTTTTCTAGCTGTACATTCAAAATTTAAGGCTACAGTAGTAAACAGATAACCATAAAAAGGAGAACGCGTTAAAATACCTGTGTACATTTGTTTTATATGTTCTTATCTTTGCTAAACAATAGTGGAGACTGCTAGTGATGGTGAACATAGGGCAGTGTAAAGCTTTTGTGTCAATGTGACTGCTAGTGAGGACAGTAAACTGCTCTGTATTTCTGACTGCTTTTATCATAAGCACTTGATAGCTAAGGAAAAGAAGTGGCTGTTGGGATTTATGATTTTGGAAACCTAGGTTATCACCTTCCTTTCTTCCTTAATCAGGGATTGATTTTACATCCTGTCTACCAGAGAGGCAATTAATCTAACCCCTCAAACTATGGTACAATAGCTTCATTAGACATTAATGCCAAAATATAAGCAAGGGTATTAATAAAAAAAAGTTGGAGTCCTTAGTATCCAAAAATGGTTTTGTTCCATTTTTCTAGTCTGGATTTAGATCCCAATGCGGCACCACAGACAACAGTGTAGTACTATCATCACCTATACATCTGGCAAAAATGTATGAATGTTATAGGCCAGTCTGCTTGTCTGTTTTGTACATCATGGTGCAGCATTTGATGGGGTTAAGCATGGATTACTTTGGAAAAATAAGAGCATAGGGCATTGGGGTATTCTGCAATTCCACCACTTACTAAAAAGATACATTCTACAATGAGTTCCACTTTATAAATATAGCAAGTACATAATCAATATATATTTGAAAACAGTAACAAAGGTAAAAGGTTTAAAATAATTTTTTTCATTCACTGGCATTGGAATGCGTTTTTTGACAAGCAAGCTCCGTATTTCAAAAACAAAGGTTTCAGTAAACAACATTGATTAGCATGCAATGCAGGGCAGGCGAAAAGAACATGCTTGAGGGTTTGCCTAGAATAGTCCTGGACAGATAATTAATTCTGCTCATGGAATTGGAGACATTTGGTAATTTTGCGTTACTCTTGTAATATGCAATTACTTTTAAATTCCACCACTTTGCTGGCAGAATTACTCAGTTGAAGAGGGCTGGCAGAGGGAGCAGAAGTCCCTCTATGTTTAAAAATCACTGCAGATTAAAGTTTAATCTGGAGTTGTTTTTAAACATAGAGGGATCGCTCCCTCTTGTGGCCCTGTTGTGAAACACCAACTGCAGTGCATACCCCTCAACACCCTCAGATACTCTGCAGTAATTACTGCAGAGTATTGTAAGGCCTCCGAGGGCGATGCACTGTAGAGATTTTTAAACAGGCAGGAAGCAGGAGCAACCCCTATATGTTTAAAAATGGCTGATTATTAAAGATATAGGGTTTCTTCCTTCTTCTCCTCCTATTTAATAATCACTGCAGTGCATACCCCTCAGCGCCCTTGCATATTCTCAAGTAATTACTGCAGAGTATGCAAGTATGCCAAGGGATATGCACTGCAGTTATATGTAGTGGTTTTTAAAGCACATATTATGTAAGGGGACAGAGTGGCATTTGGCAGCACTATTTTCTTAGCGCAAAATGCATTCTTTTATGCATTTTGAACACAAGGGTGCATTTTGCACTTTGCCACTGAATTCTGCGGGATCAAATTCTGCCAATTCTGATCACCCCTAGTCAACAGATCCTTCAGTGATAACATAGTCTATTCTCTGCAGCAATCCCAACCCAAGCATGTATGGCAGACTTTTAATAGGAAAATATTCATATGAAACAATAAAAAGAATCACTGAACACCATGTTTAAAGTTCCACTTTAAGTAGGGTTGGTCAGTTCCTCTAAGCAAGTTAAAGCTATCATTTCCAGCTTTCTTTTTCCCCTACACAACATCATATCACGATTCTTTGAAGTGGTGTTAATACTATATTTGAGATTACTCTTAAGAGTGTTACAGGACATTGCTTTTAGATCAGCTCTACTCAGTCTAAAGTCCAAAGGTGCTTGATTAAAGTTCTTCAGCAAAGTATGTTCCCTTCTGCTTTGACACCATTGTAGTCCCAGTTCTCTCGTCAAGGCAAATGATTCATTATATATTGAGACTTCGGGAAAGGCTCATAACATTTGAAAAGAATAGAAACAAATAGTATCACTTGGAAGGGTATGTTTTGCATCCCTACTTTCCAGTTTTTATACAGCAAACCTAGATATCACCTTTGAATCTGTGAGACCCTTTCCCGAAGAAGAGGGAATAAATCATTACGGGTACTACAGTATGCAGATGACATCTTGATTTTAGACAGTGCTCTTAAAGCTCTCGACCTGTATGTGCCTCCTCCTACAGCTACTTGAGTGCTTGGATTACACAAGCAGGGTCCCTTCAATTTCATCCCTTCACTGTGAAGAAAAGGGTTGTCTTCACCAGCATTTGCACTGGCCAGATTGTACTCAAAGACTTAAAAGCTCAACAGCAGTCTCAATATTAAAATTAGTTAGAACTAACTTATGGCTGCACCCCATAACATATTGTCAAGAGTTATTTTCCCTTAGGGCCCCTCTGAGCTTTGAAACACTGCAGTGCTCTGCATTCAGAAAGATCTTAAACCTGCATAAGAGCTACAATCAAAAACAAATATGGATGGAATTCGGTTTGATTCAACGGGATTTGGCATACATGGCCTCTCTTGTGATACTGAAATAGGAATTGAGCATGACTCTTTGAAAGGGTTTCTAAAGGAAAGTTTTGCGAGGGGAGAAGGCTCTAGTATAAATTCCTGGCTAGAATGATCATTAAAATAATTAGAAATAAGCGAGGGATCACACAACAAGATCTTATCTACTGCCTTTACACATTTGGTTAAATCTCAATTGAGAATGGAATCATGGTTGTAGACTGGGGAGAATTGCTAATAAAAGCTCATGCCCACTTGTTCATTCAATCCTATGACATCCAGGTAAACTGTCAGACCTGCTGCTGGCCTTGAATGAAGTGAACAGATAGATAATAATGCATAATGAATAATGAACATCTGCTTACTTCAGGCCCCCGTATAGGAAGTCAGGTAAAGTTGGAATATTGTCAAACTGAGTAGTGGAAGAGATCACAAGATTACAAGAACGTATCCCTATTTCCATCCTTTTTATGTTGTAAAAGTTTCCTTAGGAAAGAAAAAGACTAATTCTGCATTACATTTTAAAAGCAGGAATCAAGAGAGATAGGGCCTCATTATGAACATGGCGGTCTGGGCTGCCATGCCCGCGGTGGCGGTTATCATCGCCACCGGTATGGCGGCCCACACCGACCATATAGTAGACATGGCCGAACCACCACTGGCGTAACTCCGCCACCTCCAGGCTACCGCCGCCAGACAGCCTGGTGATGGCGGAGTTACATATCCGACATGGCAGCGCCGGATAACGTACTTGTTTCCACCAGCCTTTCCCTGGCGGTTTACCCCGCCAGGGAAAGGCTGGCAGAATGGGTGCCTCGGGCACCCCTGGGAGCCCCTGCACTGCACATGCACTTGGCATGGGCAGTGCAGGGGCCCCCATACACAGCCCAGTCGCGCATGTCACTGCCCAATTTACAGGTAGTGATAATGCGCAATGGGTCCTGCTACACCCGCCGCACTGCTACATTGCCGCCGGCTCCATGTGGAGCTGGCATCAATGTACAGGCCCTGCATTCTGCCAGCCCAGCGGAATGATCATTATGTGGCCGGCGGGGTCTTCAACGCGCTGGCGGTCTATTGTAGACCACCAGTGCCAAACTCTGTGGGTTTGCCCGCCGAATTCGTAGTGACCACTATAGTGACACAATTTGGTTATGGTTTAATAACCAAGATATTCCAGTGCCTGGTAGTATTTAACTTAGCACCTATGGCATTAGTGAGAAAGGAAGCCAGCTAAAAGGTAATATGTTTGGGGGAGTAGGGATGATAAGGCTCTCTACCGAATGGCAACATAATCTGTTTTGAAGGCAAAAGAAATGAAGGATATTTTCTGCTATGCACTATGTCATCTTGAATGGTTCAATATGACTGAAAGCGATCAATATCTTTTAGTTTCTGACTGCCAAGTCCACGAGATGAGCTATGCAACTGGAAATTGATTAAATTGTTTTACTATACTCATATTTTTTAGTTTACCAAACTGGAAAATTGAAACAAAACTAATTTGATAAAAGTAAACTGTGTTATTGAGATTTGAATGTTAGTTGTACAAAAGTAATATGTTGAATTAGGTATCTCATAATGGTTTTATATTGAAAGATTTTAATTAATCATGCAAGAAACTACCTCACTAAGAGACTTCTGTTTGTATGGGGAAGTCCATTACTGACAATATTTCATAACAGGAGCAGAAACATATTTTTATTTTGAAACCGATAACTGCACACTCATATTCACACTATACATAGCAACAGCTTACATGGCATGCTGACTGACTAAATTTATTTTCTACAAGGCTGCATGGAAGAACACTGTGAGTAGGATACAACCCTACCCCAACCACCTGTTGCACATGGTGGCAGTTTTAGATTTTCTACCGCTCTAGATGACAGTGGAGCCCAGCACACAGCAACATTAAAAACACCCATTTCACACACTAAAGACAACCGCACACAATAACAGCAGCTCTGGGATGACTTCTGCCTAAGTTATCTTTGAGGAGAGCATCAGAGCGATTTCACAGGGACACTGTGCACAATAGCATAGCCCAGGAAATGGATTGGATGAGGGGCTCATTCACAACACCAATTATACAAAACTAAACAGTGTACATCCCCCGAGCTACGCACACCAGGACAAGTATTATACCCTTTTAAAAAATTAGAAGACAGCATGGAGAGGACTGTTCACAGGATCGTAAAAACAGAGGCAAAACGCAACAGTTCTAAGCTTAAAAATAACACTTATCACACGACAAGTAGTGTGCTATATTTGCACATTGGCATGTATGAAGAACAGGTGCCCTGTAATTCACTTCAGAACATAAATGAACAAGAAATTTCCTTACCATACATGTGTTACATGTTCCAATGCAAAATCACTGGAGGCTGTCCAAAGTGGAGGCTAGCTGTTTCTATGGAATATAGGTGGATTTTTTTTATTAGATATTGAGTTCCATTTTCATCTAACATTAAAAATGTCAATACATGAGATCTGTTTTTTTCAATCATTTGCTTTATATTTCAAACATCGTAGCAGTCACTAAATTTTCTTCACTTCATGAAGTCAATCCTTTAGACAATGTCCCTCTGCTTTTTCCAATCCTCTTTCCTTATCGAATTCCGCTAGTTCTGTAAATTCTCCTATCCAGACCTTACCTACCATCTTTTTTAGTCACTGACTGAAGAAAAAAGTCGACAAGCATAATATCAGTACTAGGGAATTAAAACTGACAGTAACCGTACACTCCAGTGAAGCAACAATCTTAAGGACTACTTGCTTCAGTCGAATTGAACAATAAGCAATTGAAACAAAACAGTCTGAAAACAGAAAACAGGTACATATACATATTTACAGTATTTTGTTTGTATTAACATAATAACAAGATGTTGGAACTGACAGCCTTAATGTGGTCACCCCTAACTTTTTGCCTGCTTCCCTTTACTTTTTGGAAGCTGTTTTTGTTGGTTTTAAGACTCTGCGCACTTTACCACTGCTAACCAGTGCTAAAGTGCCTATGCTCTCTTCCTTAAAACATGGTGACATTGGTTCATACCCAACTGGCTTATTTAATCTACTTGAAAGTCCCCAGTAAAGTGCTCTACATGTGCCCAGGGCCTAGAGATTAAATGCTACTCGTGGGTCTGCAGCACTGATTGTGCCACCCACATAAGTAGCCACTTAACCATGCCTCAGGCCTGCCATTGCAAGGCCTGTGTATGTAGTTTCACTGCCACTTCGACTTGGCATTTAAAAGAACTTGCCAAGCCTTAAACTCCCCTTTTTCTAGATATAAATCACCTCTAAGGTAGGCTGTAGGTAACCCATAGGGCACGGTGCTATGTAGGTAAAAGGCAGGACATGTACCTGTGTAGTTTGTATGTGCTGGCAGTGTAAAACTCCTAAATTCGTTTTACACTGCTGTGAGGCCTGCTCCTTTCATAGGCTAACATTAGGGATACCCTCATATACTGTTTGAGTGGTAGATTTTGATCTGAAAGGAGTAGGAAGGTCATATGGTAATAATGGCCAGAATGGTAATACAAACTCCTGCTGACTGGTGAAGTTGGATTTAATATTACTGTTTAGGAAATGCCACTTTCAGAAAGTGAGCATTTCCCTGCACTTAAATCCTTCTGTGCCTTACAATCCACATATTGCTTTGTTAGTTGACAGCTCCCTTGTGCCTTTTTACTCAGACAACCCCCAAACACAGGATGCTCAGTCACACCTGCACACATCTGCATACAGAATGGGTCTTCCTGGGCTGGGAGGGTGGAGGGCCTGACACTTACATGTCAAAGGACATTGGCCTGCCCTCACACAATAGACTGCTACACCCCCTACTGGGACCCTGGCAGACAGGATGGAACTGAAAGGTGACCTTGTGCACTTATAAGCCACTCGTTGAAGTCTTCCACACTTCAAAGGCACATTTAGGTATTTAAAAAGGGCCTCTGACCCTACTGACTCAGACACTTCTGGACAAGATACTACTGGTGAAGAAACTCTGAACCAGAACCTGCAACCTGCCAAGAGGATCTGCCTGGCTGCCCAAAAGACTCACCTGACTGCTTTTCTGCAAAGGACTGCTGCCCTGATGTTGTCCTGATGCCTTGCTGCCCTCTGGCTCTGCTGAGAAGTTCTCTCCAAGGGCTTGGATAGAGCTTGTCCCCTGTTCCTTGACGTTTCAGGGCCAAAAAGACATCCACCTACAAAGAACTCCTTGTGCGGCAAACATTTAATGCACAGCCTGCCGAAACGACGCACAGCCTGCATCGCGGTGAGAAAATCACTGCACACCGAACCGGAACGAAGCAGGCTGGCTCCCTGAGTCGTGATCGATGCAGAACCAGCTTTGTGAATGGAACTTCGATGCACGGACTGCTGGATCGGCGCATAGTAGAGCAGGAATGACTCAGCCTGACTTCCTGCAAGAAGAATTGACGCAGCGCCTGCTGTGCAACAGAAATTTCCCCCCCGTACCCACTGGATTGATGCAGCTCCTGTGATTTCGTCCCACATGGGATTTCTACACATCATCCCCGGGACGTCTGAATACCCTGCAACCCAAAGAGGATCCAAGTCAGAGCACCAGAAATCGACGCAAAGCCTTCCCTGTGTGGAAAATTATCGACGTATCGTCTGTATGCACCCAGAGAAACCGACGCACACCTGCCCATTTTCCATGCATCTCCTCCTCTGCGGTCCCTTGAGGAGAATTTGAATGCAAACGAGGTACTTTGTACTTGCAAGAGACACTTGTTGCTTTTTAAAGAGTAAAGACTCTTTTTATCATTCTCTAAAGTGGTATTTCAATGTGTACTTGATCGTTTTGACCTGCGTTTATCCAGATAAATATTCTATATTTTTCTAAACAATGTGTGGTGTATTTCTGTGGTGTTATTCTGTGTTATTGCATGATTTATTGCACAAATACTTTACACATTACCTTCTAAGTTAAGCCTGACTACTCAGTGCCAAGCTAACAGAGGGTGGGCACAGGATAATTTGGATTGGGTGTGACTTACCCTGACTAAAGTGAGGGTCCTTGCTTGGACAGGGGGTAAACTGTCTGCAAACAAAAGACCCCATTTCTAACACAAGAGAATACTTATGTCACACTAGAACTGGGAAACAAAATGAATCAACGTGTGATATTTGATTCTGACCACTGTATCTAGCTTTTACAAGAAAATAAAAGGGACAGGGCTTCAAGTAGGGTTAAAAAAATCGAGGGTTTCTCAAAGCAGCGTGACCAATGTAATCAAGAGTGTGGCTTAAAAACACATAAGTTAAAAATCTGTGCTTAGCATAGTGTTCAGTGACTGGTATTTTGCCACTTCTTTGTCATTGCCTCCTGATATAATATAACAAGTCACATTATACCTACAACAAGCCAGGACTATTGGCTTTGTCTACGGTTGTTAGTTGCATAAGATAAATAAGCAATGTCTATGACTTCGCTGTATACAATATTGAAAATGCTTCAGTTCAGAAATGATGAGATGGTGAAAAAACTATAATGAGTGTCTTTAAATTAACTGCAGAGTTAAGTTTGTTTTTCACCCTGAGGGTGGGGGAAAATATGGAGTGCCCCACAGGGACCCATCTGAGCACCTGCTTTTTAGAACGGCTGCTGCTCAGCACCAGCAGGACCCGGACCACTTAAAGCCCTGAGAAGGGGTATTGTAAACAAGGTCGACTGAGCACAGAAATAGGAAATCAAAATTTTCAGTGGCCATGCACATGAAGGGATTCAACCATACTGTTAATAAGGTGTAGTTCTATAGCAATAGAATCTGTCCAACCTTTTCCCAGGGGTAATATCAGAAAAGTACTGTTAGCTGCGAGGATACCAAGGAGACTCTTGTCTGAGAAGCACTTTGGGAAGTAGGAGGATTACAATTTAGGAAAAGATGGGTTTAAATGAGTTACTAAAGTCTGATTCTGAAATAGTTGTTTACATATTCATTTAAAAAAGGAGGACTATTTGTTAAAAACTCAAAAAAGACATTTGTTCTGCTGATAAAGGGCCATTCTGTCAATACATTGGAAAACATGCTAATCTTTGAAAGTTAAAAGATTGCACAAAAGAGAAACGACTCAATTCTTTTAATTTGTTCTTGAAAAATGTGCTGAAAATTGTCAGTTTTTCTACTTTAAAGAGTGTTATCTGTTTATGGAAAGATTAAACCACAAAACATTTCAAGTTTATTTAACCTCATTCCGGCACTGTAGAAGAGTTAATGTATATCCACACAAGGTGCGCCAAGCTAATTCTGTACACATGCAGGGCCATATTTATACTTTTTGACGCAAAACTGCGCTAACGCAGTTTTGCGCCAAAAAAATTAGCGCCGGCTAACGCCATTCTGAAGCGCCATGCGGGTGCCGTATTTATTGAATGGCGTTAGCCGGCGTTAGCCGACCGGCGCTGCCTGGTGTGCGTGAAAAAAAAACACGTGTACCAGGCAGCGCCGGCGTAGGGAAAAATGGCGTTTGGGCGTCCAAAAATGGGGCAAGTCAGGCTGAGGCAAAAAAATCGTCTTAACCCAATTTGCGCCATTTTTTTTTGGCGCCCAGACGCCATTAACATGACTCCTGTCTTAGCAAAGACAGGAGTCATGCCCCCTTGCCCAATGGCCATGCCCAGGGGACTTATGTCCCCTGGGCATGGTCATTGGGCATAGTGGCATGTAGGGGGGCACAAATCAGGCCCCCCTATGCCACAAAAAAAAAATAAAAAAAATACTTGCCACAACTTACCTTTTCTTCCCTGGGATGGGTCCCTCCATCCTTGGGTGTCCTCCTGGGGTGGGCAAGGGTGGCAGGGGGTGTCCCTGGGGGCTTGGGAGGGCACCTCTGGGCTCATTCTGAGCCCACAGGTCCCTTAACGCCTGCCCTGACCCAGGCGCTAAAATCCGGCGCAAATGCGGGTTTTTTAGTCCCGCCCACTCCCGGGCGTCATTTTTGCCTGGGAGTATAAATACGACGCATATGCATCGCAGTAATTTTTTAAGACGGGAACGCCTACCTTGCATATCATTAACGCAAGGAAGGTGTTCACGCAAAAAAATGACGCTAACTCCATGAACTTTGGCGCTAGACGCGTCTAACGGCAAAGTATAAATATGGAGTTAGTTTTGCGTCGAATTTGCGTCGAAAAAAACGACGCAAATTCGGCGCAAACGGAGTATAAATATGCCCCGCAGTGCCTTTCAGTTAATTACAGACTCCATGCTAATGGCCCACAAATAGTTAACAGCTCATCTGGACAGAGCTTGTGAGCCATGACTATATTGGTAGGATCCCTTTCCTTTTTAGCCAAAGAGACTAATATGGAAGGGTTTATTTCACAAATGTCCATCAGATTTACAGAGAAAATCTTAAAAAGGCACATACATTTTTCTTGTTAGCCCTGCCCATTGAAGTACATAATTAAAGATTGACAAATTTAACATAGTTGGGGAAGAAGTCCATTCTGCTGACCTAGAAAGCCTGATGGTATTTAGTGTGCCTAACATCCAAAATGGCAATGGTATTATAACTTAAAATCATGGCCCACATCTAGGAGGGCCTTAACCCAATCTGAAATGTCATTTATTACTGAAGGGGGGGGGGCTGCCATCACTGGGAGCATTAAGGGAATATTAAGGGGAATGTTTAAAGCAGGGCCCAAACGGCACTTAGGAAAAGGGAAAAATACCACATCCACCTGAATTATTTTGATCTGTAACAGAGCAGGTGCATCCACTCTGCCATCATCAGCAAGTAAAACTGTGTGCACCATGAACACTGATACCAGAATAGAGATGGGACTCATTATCAATGACAAAATATGTAATATGTGTCTCCCCCCATTGGGTAATAGTTGTCCCCGCATCTGAAAATGTATTTCCTCCTGAACAAACTGTCCCTCACAAAGGTGATCAGGGCAATGAATGATCAGTTTTTTTAACAACGCCACAATAGAGCTACTGATTTCGAAATTGTTGAGGGCATTGATGTAGATATTGATTGAGTGCTTTGATACACTCATAAATATGCACCCTGAAAGGTTGCTGTAGCCTGGAAATCAGTGGCAAAAAGATGTTGGACCTTCACAATTTCCTCTATTTTTTCCCAATATAAATTTGGTTAGGAACCTTGTGACCTGCCAAACACAGCTTTCTTAAAACCCAATTTGTCATTGCCTTCCGTGAGCAACTCACTTGAAAGAAACATAATTCCAATAAATTAATCCTATTTTATAACAAAAGAGCAACCCACTACAAAAATAAATGTGTATATTTAACAAACTATTTAAACTATACGTTTTTTTCTTTTTTTCACCTTGCGATACAAAACACGGAAATAAATTCCAATAGTTAAAACACTGGCGCCTTGTGCTCAAAGAATGAATTTTAAAAACTGCACAGGGAAACAGTGAACGCTACAATGTTTCTCTGGAGCCTAACTCTTGAGGTCATTGATAAATGAAACACCATAGCAACGGGTGCACGCCCTTGCCTCCTAAGAAGCAGCCCGCCCTTTTCTCCACTCCCCCGACCTCAAATGGGATAAACCACTTTGAACAAGAGATGGGTTTTCGCCGTGGTATTGGCAATAGGCAAATTGCCATGTCAGTTGGATTGGCAGCATGGGATTGTAGTAGTCCTTTTTCATTTCTGATGGATCTGTTGTCACAACAAATGTGACAGTTCTTCCTAACAGTTTGCTACCTGTACCATGCTTCTCATGGCCTTGTATGTCCCTGTCTCTCAGGTCTGAGGTATGATGAAGTAGTGATTTAAAAATAATCTTCTCAAGGACGAGGAGTGTAAACATTCCCATGCTGGCCCTGCTCAATTGACTGTGTTGGCCTGGAGTTATATTTGTGGAGCATGCTATTCCTCAAACCTCTGACATTTGTGCTTGCATGTCATGATGTGGAGACAAACATTTTGCTTTGACATTCTTCACAATATCCTAGAGGCACAGCCAGCGGGTGTCATTCTTGGTCCTTTTTCCAAAAGATCTGCCATCTCCTTAACACCATCTTCCTCCAGGCAAACGCTGGATGGATTCTATTCCAATACAGACATTACTGAGCTATTCATCACACTCTTTTACAAACACACACACAATGTCAGTCAACTAAACCAATGATTCAACAAAGTTGAATTAAACAAAAAGAAATAACTCAGTCTAAAAAGGACAGAAAAAATGAAAGCACTTCAAATGAGCTCTTCACTGAGGAGGCATTGTGTTTGCCATGCAGTCCAAAGTAAAAATCCCAGGCAGATGGTGTTTGACAATAGCCTGTAGGAACTTTTATAAATTACTTTGTTGCCAGTATCCATTTCAATTTTGGGATGTTGAAAACCATGATTTTTAAACTGAAAATCATGTTGTCATCATTACTTACATCACTATTTCAACTATGATTGATTATTGCACTTTCCTATACATGCACACAACAAAGAAGTAGTCTAATACACTTATAACATTTCATAACTCTATAAAAATGGCTTTTCAGGGCTGAACAGTTCACCTTATCCATAGACCGAAAATTCCCTCCCGCCTACCAGTCCATGTTTGAGTGGGTAGTACACTCGATGGGCTCAAGATCATAAAATCAATCCCCCGGAACAAGCTGGCTTTAGGAGGAATCATAGCACTCTCGACAGTATAGCTATCATTCAAGTGTTCATTGATTTCTACATGGCATTTGATATAATAGATTGTAAAATGCTGTGGAGGAAGCTTTTCTTTCTGGGTGTTTCACACCATCTACTAAGGCTTATTATGGAATTGCACTCTGATAGCTGGTGTAAAATGTTGATGGGAGGGGCACAGGGTCTGTCGTGTAGGGTTAAGATGCAAAATGGGCTGTAGCAGGTTTGCTTGTTAGCCCCTTGTTGTTTTCCCTGTATATCCATGATCTTCCTGGTTCCCTAAATTTCATACAGGGTGATACTCCAAGAATTTGTTTAATTTCAATCAGAACCTGTTAGACTTTTTTGTTTATGCAGGGTCATCCCCAATCTTTTTGCCTCCTGCCTCCTATTTTTTTCTGACCTGTTGCTGTTGGCTTTTGAACTCTGAGCACTTTACCACTGCTAACCAGTGCTAAAGTGCATACGCTCTCTGTGTAAATTGTATGTGATTGGTTTATCCATGATTGGCATATTTGATTTACTAGTAAGTCCCTAGTAAAGTGCACTAGAGGTGCCAGGGCCTGTAAATCAAATGCTACTAGTGGGCTTGCAGCACTGGTTGTGCCACCCACATGAGTAGCTCTGTAATCATGTCTCAGACCTGCCACTGTAGTGTCTGTGTGTGAAATTGTAACTGTAAATTCGACTTGGCAAGTGTACCCACTTGCCAGGCCCAAACCTTACGTTTTATTACATGTCAGGCACCCCTGAGGTAGGCCCTAGGTAGCCCCAAGGGCAGGGTGCAGTGTATGGTTAAGGTAGGACATATAGGGGGTCATTACAACGTTGGCAGTAAGTGCCGCTTACTGCCGTGCAGAAGACCGCCAACAAACCGCTGCGGAATTCCGCCACATCTATTATGACCCACAGCTCGGAATCCGGCAAAATTTAGACACCCACACAAGTCCGCCACACCAAAGACCAGTGATAAACTGGCGATAACAAAACCTCCACAGTCACGCCAACAGGAATACGCCCACACTATCACGACCCACGAATCCACGCAGCGGTCTTTCAACCGCGGTATTCCATTGGCGGTACACACCGCCGCGCTCAAAATACACACACTCTTACAAAACACATCCACATTGGACAAATCGAAATACACACACCTGATACACATACACACACCACTCCCACACACTCACTACAATATAAAACACACACCCACATCACCCACAAACCCCTACGACAAAAATTGCGACAGAAGGCCAGAGAGAGACACCACCAGAAACAACACTAGCATCAACAGACACTCAACACCATCACTCACACAACATCCACGCACCTCACACAACACACCCCTAAATATCACCCCACACATCACAACACACACCATCCCACACATCACCCACACCACCCCATGGCACTGCAAAGACACCCCAGGTTTTCTGAGGAGGAGCTCAGGGTCATGGTGGAGGATATCATCCGGGTAGAGCCACAGCTATTCGGATCACAGTTGCAGCACACCACCATAGCTAGGAAGATGGAGCTATGGCACAGAATCGTGGACAGGGTCAACGCAGTGGGACAGCACCCAAGAACATGGGATTACATCAGGAAGAGGTGGAACGACCTACGGGGGAAGGTACGTTCCGTGGTCACAAGACACCAGATTGCGGTTACGAGGACTGGCGGCGGTCCCCCACCACCTCCCCCAGAACTAACAACATGGGAAGAGCAAGTCTTGGCTATACTGCATCCTGTGCGCCTCACAGGAGTAGCTGGAGGAATGGACTCTGGTAAGTCAAATCTTAACTACTTCATCCCCACTCTACCTGCATGCTATCACATACACCCACCCTCGCCATCACCCCCATGACTCCAACTCCTCACACATGTCCCACTATCACAAACCACACATCCCAAAACCAAGCTCTGCATGCAACACCAAAGCATAGACACCCATCACCAAAGTATGTCCACTACAGATACCCATAACCCCCATAAATCGTTATGACACAAGGTCCCACACAAGAATGCAAGCACTGGGGTACAGGGTCACCCACCCATTGCACACCATGGCACATACAGATGCACTAATCATGCCTTTACACCCCTGCAGGACCCCTACCCAACGTCACCGGACAGGAGGTTCCAGACATGTCCACTCCACCCACAGAAGAGGCCCACAGTGATGACAGCAGCTCTGTACAACTGGATCTAGATGACCAGCCCGGCCCATCTGGGCCCTTGGGGCAGTCGGTTCCCCTCACACTGGCACAGGCCACTACAGAGCTTCCCCCCTCTGGAAACACCAGCACAGCACCCACCCAGCGGGCCCATACCTCTGACCCCATGACACGTCAAGCAGCAGTGTGTCTACCACTACAGGGAACCCAGGCTAACCCACCACCCCACCAACACCAGGGACCTGGGGGCAGTGGTAGTGGGCACACGGTTCAGGGGACAGAGGCCCAGGAACACAGGTGAACTGGGAGGGCTGCTGTGCGACAGGGGGAGGACAGGCCCAGGGAACCCACTCTCCACGAGGCCCTCTCCAACATCATGGGAGCCTACTACCATTCCCAGGAGACGATGGCAACGGTACTGGCCAAGTTTCAGGAGACCCAGCGGCTGCAGGATGAACAGTATTTGGGGTTCAGGGAGGAACTCAAATCCATCAACACCACCCTTGGCACCATTGTAGGAGTGCTGAAGGAACTCGTCAACACCAGGAGGGACACTGTGGCACAACAAGGGGCCCCTGACACTAGCCTGGACGATGAACTGCCCACCACCTCTGCCGGCGCTAGTGGACAGGAGGCACCGCCACAGGACCATGACACCAGCACCCCATCCCCTGCAGATGGAGAACCACCCCGCAAGTGGTCCCTGAGATCCAGGACAAAGACAAAGAACAATGCCAAGACCTCCACCAAGAAATGAGAACATCCTGAATGTCATCCTTCTGTCCCACTTTGTCACCCTGGCCATACTCAAACTACCCTAGCTACACTTCCTATGCCCCTTTGGACAATGCACCTGTGAGACTAATAGACTGGACTCTGCCATGGACATTCATCCACCATCACCCCTGACCAATTTACAACCCCCTCCACTATTTTGCACTTAAATAAACACCCTTAAATCACAAAACAATCTGGGGTCAGTCTGTGCTTTTGAAAATGCGTATTTGCAATAACTGCAGAAAAATGCTATATCCAATGTATTGTCAACATACCTATGTCACACAGCTCTAGTCCATGCGGAAACAAAGCAGATGTCACACAGTGGGACCCACATCTGTGAAATTGAAAGGGAAAGTGACAAATCAGGGTCCATACACTGGGTGAAAGTGACAGACAGATGAGAGGGAGAAGAATTAAATCAGATGTAGCAGGCAGTGTTGTCTTCTTACCTGTGTCTCACTGGAAGTATTGATGAATCACCGTGTTCTTGTTGTCTATGTCCTCTTCTTCTGCTTCCTCGTCTTCACTGTCCACAGGCTCCACAGCTGCCACAACACCTCCATCTGGACCATCCTCCTGCAGAAAAGGCACCTGTTGTCGCAAAGCCAAGTTGTGAAGCATACAGCAGGTCACAATGATCTGGCACACCTTCTTTGGTGAGTAGAATATGGAACCACCTGTCATTTGGAGGCACCTGAAGCTGGCCTTCAGGAGGCCGAAGGTCCTTTCTATAATCTTCCTATTTCGCCCATGGGCCTCATTGTAGCATTCCTCTGCCCTTGTCCTGGGATTCCTCACTGGGGTCAGTAGCCATGACAGGTTGGGGTAGCCAGAGTCACCTGCAAATGTCGAGGGACAACTGTTAGACACACACTAACCTGGAGGGATATCCCCAGACCCAGACAACCATTCCCACTGACTAGCTTCCTGGTGCTCACCTAATAGCCACACACGGTGCCTCTGGAGTTGCCCCATCACAAAAGGGATGCTGCTATTCCGCAGAATGTAAGCGTTGTGCACTGAGCCAGGAAACTTGGCGTTCACATGGGAGATGTACTAGTCGGCCAAACACACCATCTGCACATTCATAGAATGGTAACTCTTCCAGTTTCTGCACACCTGTGATGTTAGGGATATGTCACAGAGCATAGAAGTCACCTTTCACTGTAGGCAAATCCTCCACCTGAGGGAACACGATGTAGCTGCGCATGTGTTTCAGCAGGGCAGACAACACTCTGGACAACATGTTTGAGAACATAGGCTGGGACATGGCTGATGCTATGGCCACTGTTGTTTGAAAACACCCACTTGCCAGGAAATTAAGTACTGACAGGACCTGCACTAGAGGGGGGATTCCTGTGGGATGGCAGATAGCTGACATCCGGTCTGGCTCCAACTGGGGACACAGTTCCAGGATTGTAGTACGATCAAGTCTGTATGTGACAATTACATGTCACTCCTCCATTGTCGACAGGCCACCAGCGGTCTGTACACCGGAGGATCTCCTCTTCTGACGCAGCAGACGTGCTCTACGGAGGAGAACAGCGAGCAGAGAGTCAACCAACACTGAGGTACGTTAACACAACTTTACTCCATAATTTATTTTAATCGATATATGCCTGTATTAGTGTTTCTGCAAGTCCTCAATATGTGTGACGCAGTCAAAATTAATGCCATGTGGCCCCCTGAAATGGCTGCTTCCTAACCTGTAAGGTGGGACAAGTGGATATGATGTAACTGCGCTGGCATTGTACACCGTCGTGGTAGGCGGTCGAAAACCGTGGCGCAATCCTGCATTGGTGAACATTGGACCCTATGGGTTCCAGGAGCCAATGACGATGTACGCTGGCGGTGACAGTACGCACCGCCGCGGACGTGACCGCCATTTTCTGTCTGTTCACTCACTTGATACCTGATCTTCGACAGGAGAGGACCTACACTGAAAGTGCTGCTGTGACCTCAGTCTGGAAGAGACAATGGCTCATGTGTCTGGGGAAAGGACCCCTGCCTTCAGAACGGAGGAGTTGGAGAAACTAGTGGATGGGGTCCTCCCCCAGTACACGCTACTCTACGGTCCTCCAGACAAACAGGTAAGTACACTGTGAGCATGCCGAATGGGCAATGCCTGTGTGTAATGGTGTGGATGGAAGATGAGGGGGGGGGAGAATGAGGCGCGCATGAAACGATGGTGAGTGCATGTGCGTCATGGCAAGGGTAGGGATGCGGGCCAATGACTGTGACGGTGCGGACGGTTAAATCTTCTCCTTTTCCCCTGTACTATTCCTTTAGGTCAGCGCCCACCAGAAGAAGGATATTTGGCATGCCATCGCCAAGGAACTCCGGACTCTGGGGGTCCACCACAGACGGCACACCCACTGCCGTAAAAGATGGGAGGACATTCGCCGCTGGAGCAAGAAGACGGCGAGGCCCAGCTGGGGATGGCCTCCCAACGTGGGAGGGGTGCCCGTCGCACCATGACCCCCCTGATGTTCCGGATCCTGGCGGTGGCGTATCCTGAGTTGGATGGGCGCTTGAGGGCATCACAGCAGCCACAAGGGGGTGAGTACACTCTCATTCTGCTGATTCAGCGCGCAGTGGAGGTGTCTGGGTGGGGAAGGCGGGCTGTGGGTTCCCCTAGGCCAGGGCGAGTTTAGTGGGCAAGGTCCCTTCTCAAGGCAGGCTATGTGGCACCCCACCCCACCTGTGTTCAGAGGCAACTACACCTAGTCAGGCTCCTGTGACTTCCATGTGTGCAGCAATCGGGCATAGGCCTTGTACCCCATGTCCCTGTGATTAATGAGGGAACTCAAAGTGCACGGCGTAGTGCAGGGGGCTTCTGTGTCTGTAGTGTCCGCCAACGGTAGCGGTATTGCATGCACTGAACATGTCTTTCTTCTGTCTTCCCCCCCTTTTTGTGGTCTCCCTGTTTTTGTGTGCATTAGCATCACCAGGCGGAGGAGCAGTGACGGAGTCAGAAGCCACCAGTAGGACGGAGGTCGGGGGAAGCTCCACGGCAGGGACAGGAGCTGAAACCAGCGACACAGAATCCTCCTCCGATGGGAGCTCCCTTGCAGTGGCGGGCCCCTCTGTTCCCCCGCATCTACAGGGACAGCCGTAACTCCCCCTACCAGCACCGCCCTCCCAGCAGCCCCTCAGCGTGTGCCCCGTGGCCGCTCACCCAGGATGGTGGGCATCTCCTTCGCCCCAGGCACCTCAGCCCCTGCCCCTGTCAGCCCTGCTGCCCTCAGTGAGGAGGCCATTGACCTCCTCAGGTACCTCTCTGTTGGCCAGTCTACCATTTTGAATGCCATCCAGGGTGTAGAGAGGCAGTTGCAACAGACCAATGCATACCTGGATGGCATTCATTCTGGTCAGGCAGCCCAACAGCGAGCTTTTCAGACTCTGGCCTCAGCACTGATGGCAGCCATTGTCCCTGTGTCCAGCCTCCCCCCTCCAACTTCCTCCACCCAGACCCAAACCCCTGTACCTCAGCCTATCCCAAGCACACCATCAGACCAGCATGCACACACCTCAACACACAAGGGAAGCTCAGGCAAACATAAGCACCACAAATCCCACAGGCACTCACGCAAGCATCATACACATGAAGACATAGCAACATCCACTGCCTCCACTGTGTCCCCCTCCTTCTCGTCTCCCTCCTCCCTCCCTGTCTCGTCTCCACTCACAACTGCATGCACTACATCTACATCCACTACGTTCATCACCAGCACACCCACCACCACACCCCGCTCACTTGCACTCACCACCCCCACTACCATTCACACATCCCCTGTGTTCTCTCCCAAGGTACACAAGCGCAGCCACACACCCACCCAACAGACATCCACTTCACAACAGCCTCCAGCCCATGCACCTTCACCCAAAGTCACCAAACGTACACCTCCTACAGCCACTACCTCTTCCTCCACTTCCAAACCCCTCCATCTACCCGTACCAGTGTGTCCAAAAAACTTTTCCTGTCCAAACTTGACCTCTTCCCCTCACCTCCCCCACCCCTTCAGTCCCCTAGGGCCCGCCTTTCCAGGTCCCAACCCAGCACCTCAGCCACAACATCTGCAGGAACAGTGGTGCCAGTAGTAACAGGCTTCTGGAGTGCGCCAGGCAGCAGGGCAGCCAGTGTGCCAAGGAGCCAGACCACGGACAGTCCCCAACCTCAAAAGCACAAAAAGTTGGCCAGTGCCCGGCGGGAGAGAGGCAAAACATCTACCACCCAAGCCTCTCCCAGGAGTACAGTTGGGAGTGGGAAGACAGCTGTGCCACCATCCAAGGTGGGGAAGGGGCACAGAAAGACAGGCAAGTCGCCGAAAACCTGCACGGCGGACAAGACCGCCACCAGCACCGCTGAACAGGACACCGCTGCCACCAGCACCGCTTCCAAGGACACCCCCGCCACAAGCACTGCTGCCAAGCACACCGCCGCCACCAGCATCGCTGAACAGGACACCGCCGCCACCAGCACCACTGAACAGGACACCGCCGCCACCAGCACCGTGGCCAAGGACACCGCCGCCACAAGCACCGCTGAACAGGACACCGCCACCACCAGCACCACTGAACAGGACACCACCGCCACCAGCTCCGCTGAACAGGACACCACTGCCACAAGCACCGCAGGCCAATGAGCGCCAAAAGCTCTGACGGTACTGAGGCCGCCACAAGCAGGATGAAGCACTCTGGGCACCAAGCCCTCTCCAGAACCAGTGGAGTATCACATCCACTACCTCAGTCCTTGGCAGGATGAAGCACTCTGGGCACAAAGCCCCCTCCAGAACCAGTGGAGAAAGGCATCCACTACCTCAGTCCTTGGCAGGATGAAGCACTCTGGGCATGAAGCCCCCTCCAGAACCAGTGGAATTTCACATCCACTACCTCAGTCCTTGGCAGGATGAAGCACTCTGAGCACCAAGCTCCCTCCAGAACCAGTGGAGTATCACATCCACTACCTCAGTCCTTGGCAGGGTGAAGCACTCTGGGCACAAAGCCCCCTCCAGAACCAGTGGAGTATCACATCCACTACCTCAGTCCTTTGCAGGATGAAGCACTCTGGGCACAAAGCCCCCTCCAGAACCAGTGGAGAAAGGCATCCACTACCTCAGTCCTTGGCAGGATGAAGCACTCTGGGCACAAAGCCCCTTCCAGAACCAGTGGAGTATCACATCCACTACATCAGCCTTTGGCAGGATGAAGCACTCTGGGCACAACGCCCCCTCCAGAACCAGTGGAGAAAGGCATCCACTTGTGAGACTGTGGCTTTGCACTCCCCAGGATGCAGCAGTGGGCAAACCACCCACTTGAGAGACTTGAGAGACTGTGGCTTTGCACTCCCCAGGATAAAGCAGTGGGCAAACCACCCACTGTAAAGACTTGTGAGACTGCGGCTTTGCACTCCCCAGGATGCTACAGTGGGCAAACCACCCACTTGAGAGACTGTGGCTTTGCGCTCCCCAGGATGCAGCAGTGGGCAAATCACCCACTGTAAAGACTTGTGAGACTGTGGCTTTGCACTCCCCAGGATACATCAATGGGCATGGAGCCTCCTCGTGGGTCTGGCATCGTGCACTCATCCGGCTGAGGTGCCCCCCCTTTCCTTCCCCCTGAGGTGCCTGTTGTATTTCTATCTGATGCCCCTGCAGTGTTCTCTCCGTTTTGATCGGGAATTGAGTGTGGGCCTCACCCATGCATTTTGGGCCCAGTGGTCCACGGACTTTAATGGTGGAATACCTTGGACTTGTATTCTTGGTGTATATATTTGTTTATAGTGTAAATATATATATATATATATATATATATATATATATATATATATATATATATATATATTTGTTTACTGTATTTTAATAGATTACAAACGTTAAACTCATTTCCTTTTGTCCTTGCATTCATCCGGGGGCGGTTGGGGGTTGTAAATGTAATGTATCAACATGTTCTTGTGTGTGTGTTGTAGTGGGTGAGGGTGGGGGTGGGAGTGTTGTGTGTTGCATGTGTGTGTCACTCTTTTTTCCCTCCCCCCTCCCCTGTGTCGTAGGTGCAGTACTCACTGTGGTCTTCGCCGCATTCTTTGATGTTCCTGGTAGAGGAGCAGGAAGACAAAGGCAGGGAGTATCTGGAGCTCGGGTTCCATGGCATCCTGGTTCCTCGTGGGGTGTGTAGAGGTGAGCGTTTTCCCTTCCAAGTCCTGTTTCCGCCGTGTTTTTGTTCACGGTGAATCCGCCCCAGAAAATGTGGCGGATTGGACTGTTGTAATACAGTGGGCGGAACCTTGTCTTCCGCCTGTCTGTTGGCAGTGACCGCCGCGGTGTTTGTTTGTACTGCCGTGGCGGTCGGAGGGTTAAAGTGGCTGTCTATGTTGGCGGTTTCCGGCACGGTCGTAATTCCAGTTTTTTTTACCGCCGGCCTGTTGGCAGTTTTACCTCCGCTTTAACACCAACCGTCAGGGTTGTAATGACCACCATAGTAATGTGTTTTATATGCCCTGACAGTGAAATATTGCTAAATTCGTTTTTCACTGTTGCAAGGCCTGTCCCTCTCATAGGGTAACATGGGGGCTACCTTTAAATCTGATTAAAGTGTAGATTCCCTTTGGGAGCGGATGGACATGTGGAGTTTGGGGGCTCTGAGCGCACAATTTAAAAATACATCTTTTAGTAAAGTTTATTTTAAGATTGTGTGTTTGAAAATGCCACTTTAAAAAGTGAGCATTTTCTTGCTTATACCATTTCTGTGACTCTGCCTGTTTGTGGATTCCCTGTATGGGTCAGTTTGGTAGTTGGGCTAGTTCCACCTCACACTAGACAGTGAAACAAAGGGAGCTGGGGTGTAGTCTGCATTTCCTGATGAGCCATCTGTGCTAGGAGGGAGGGAAGGAGGGGTCACTTACACCTGAAATGACTGTGCCTGTCCTCACACAATGCCGTATCCAACCCCCTGGTGAGTGTCTGGGGCCTGGCCTGGGCAAGGCAGGATTTCACATTCAAAAGAGACTTTACTTTGAAGTAGGCCTAGTTCAAAGGAGAAATTGGGTATAAGAAGGGCACCCAAAACCACATACTTTAGATCACTTCTGGACATCAAGAGGAACCTCTGCCCGGAGAAGAGCTGAAGAGCTGAGGAGAAGTGCTGCCCTGCCTGTGCCTGTGCTTTGTGGAGCTATCCTGCAGTTGCTGCTTCTGCCAGAATAAGAGGGCAAAGACTGGACTTTGTGTGCCTTCCATCTTGTGAAGAAATCTCCAAGGGCTTGATTTAGAGCTTGCCTCCTGTTGTTTGAAGTCTCAGGGACAGCAAAGACTTCTCTCTGCCAGCACCTGGAGTCTCTGGAGAGACTCCTGCTCTGACAAGTGGTGCCCTATCCAGTCCCTGGGCCCTTGAAAGGAAAGCTGGTGAAAATTGAAGGAAATCGACTTCGGCCGAATTCGGACCGATGCCGCTGCTGAATCTGGTGATGCCGCCTGCAACTGACTCCGTGATCTTTGCTGGAACGCGACGACCTTCGCATGCCCAACGCCACTGCAGCCCCGCTGAAGTCTGCGACTCCATGGAAGTCGTTGCACCACCTTGTGACCGACGCCACTCGAAGTGCGCGGATTCAACGTTTCGCACAGACACCGCGATCCCCGACTTCACCCATAGACTTGTTTTCACTCTTCACCAAAGGTACTGTACTTGGGGGTCTATGCGACTCCGTGTCTGGCGCCGCTGGTGTTTGCTTGTTGGGAGCGACTCCGTCACGACGCCGTGTTAATCACCTCATCGAAGCATTTTGTGTTTCTAAGCGCTATTTTTTAGTTTAAATCTTTAAAAATTCATAACTTGACTTGTGTATGTCGGATTTTTGTCGTTTTGGTCTTGTTTTGTAATTATAAATATTTCCTATTTTTCGAAACTGGTGTTGTGTCATTTTGTAGTGTTTTCATTAAGTTACTGTGTGTGTTGGTACAAATACTTTACACCTAGCACTCTGAAGTTAAGCCTACTGCTCTACCAAGCTACCAAGGGGGAAAGCAGGGGTTAACTGAGGGTGATTCTCTTTTATCCTGACTAGAGTGAGGGTCCTTGCTTGAACAGGGGGTAACCTGACTGTCAACCAAAGACCCAATTTCTAGCATTGGTGGCAGCGGTGGGATTTGGACTTGTATTTGCACTTGACATACAGTGATTAAGTGTACACTACTATTTTGAGTGCAGACCACTACCACATATTACTTGTTTGGTGATCTTTTGCTTTTTCTCTTAAGGACTCCTTTTTGTTCTACTTCCATGATTTTGCCCTTAACTGATTCTTTTTACTTCATTGGGAACTTGTTTTCTGCCGTTGGAACTTTGCACTTGTTGCCATCATGTCTCAGTCTGGAGATGCAACAGCTGGAACTGTGCTTGAATTAGGAAAACTGAAGAGGTACTCAGTTGCTCAATTGAAACAGTTCTGTAAAGATCTTGCCTGTCCCGTTAAGAGCTCCACCAGGAAGGGGGAGCTGCAAGAGGCACTGAGGGCCTGGGTGACAGCCAAGGAAGCTGGGGGGCACACAGAGGATATGGATGGGGAAGTGCAGAGTCTACACAGTGGTGTAGTGGAGGTACCTGTTACACCTGGGGGGATGGACTCCAGGAGTGGTAGCAGTAGGTCCTCTAAGGGTCTGATTCCTAAAGATGTGCAGGACAGACAGGCAGAAAGGGCTCGCCGGTTGGAGGCAGAAAAGTTGAGGATGCAAAGGGAGTTCGACAAGTGGAAAAGGGACTTAGAGATAGAAACTATGATTTTGGCTTATGGGGTAAAACTGGAAGAGCTGGAAGTCAGGAGGGCTGAGTCCAGCTGGAATGGTGGCAGCAACAGTTTTATATCCAGTGCTGCTGAAGAAGTGCACATGCCCAAAGATGTGGTGTCCTACTTGAAGGAGGGAGTTAACACACGCCAGGAGGTTCAGGGATATGAGGTAGCTCCAGTGATGCACAGGGTCCCTGAGGTGGACTGGGGAACTGGCATGGGGAGTCATATTCCTACTGGTGGGAGGACACTCTACTGACTCTAGATGAGAGTGACAGGGAGAGGGGTTCCACCCAGGTTGAAGTCCTGGTTATGGAGTGTGGAGACATCCCAGAAGAGTGTGGGTTGAGTGTCAGTAACAGTCAGGTACTGTCTCACCAGTCTCAGGAGGGTGATTTGGGGTGCTTTTCCAAAGCAGAGTCACTGGATGGTTGGGTGAAGGGTACTTTGGTTAATTCATGTGCGGAGCTGAGTGATGTAATTGCTGGAGAGCATATGCCCAGTCTTTATTTTCCAGAGCTACGCCAACACCAGGTGGAGTGTGAGTTCTGTGACCCCAGGGAGCTTACAATGGAGGCAGACTTCTGGGCGAATATCTGAGAGGGGTAGTCTAGGTATTTCCCAACCAGGTGAGGTAGGGAAAGATTGTAGTGTCCCAGGTAGGTCCCAGAGTAGTGGGATGGGTGAGGGACCCCATGTCCAGTCTCAGGGGAGAGGGAATGGGGATGGGCTGAGGCCCAAGGTGTCCGAGATCTGGTCCCAGGTCCTGGAGGCTTCCATGAGGGAACACCAGGAGGGGAGCCCAGCCTGTACCGTAGGGCCATCTGTTGAGGGAGACCCCACAGTGTCAGGAGAACTTGGGGGGGGGGGGCGGTTGTAGCCAGCATCCCACCAGTTCTGGTGTCTGGCAGTACCACACCTAATGAGGGGGTGCAGAAGACCAGACAGAGGGTTGAGAGGGGGTTGTGGACCCCAGTGGAGAACCTGGAGGGTCAGGGGTCAGCTCTGAGAGCAGAGCCCCCCAGGAATGACCTTGGTGAGACCATTTCTGGGTTGGGGGAATCCAGACTCTGACAGATGGGCAAGGATCAGGAGACCTGCGCCAGCCAGACTCTTGTGTGGCCCTTGGGGACGGCGTGTCCCCTGAGGGGGGTAAGTGTTCCCCCCTGGAAGTCCTGGTGTGCCAGGCAATGGTTCAACCACAGAGTGGTGACTCTGGGTTGAATGACCAGGTTCCAAGGGTAAACTCTGACCTGGTGGGGGGTAGGTATGCCCCCCAGGAAGGCCTGGGTTGCCAGGCGGTGGTCCAGTTTGTGGGTACAGACCCTGGACTGGAGGATCAGGTGCAGGGGGTAAACTCTGACCTGATGAGGGGTAGGTGTGCTCCCAAGGAAGCCCTGGTGCGCCAGGCAATGGTTCAACCGCAGGGTGGCGACTCTGGGTTGTATGACCAGGTTCTGAGGGTAAACTCTGACCTGGTGGGGGGTAGTATGCCCCCCAGGAAGTCCTGGGTTGCCAGGCGGTGGTCCAGTTTGTGGGTACAGACCCTGGACTGGAAGATCAGGTGCAGGGGTATACCCTGACCTGAAGGGGTGGAAAGTTTGCCCAATCACCCCCCCGGTGTGATTTCAAGGGGTACCAGTACCCTCCTATATGCCGACAATGCCACCATAATGGATTTTACTCCTGTTGGCTGTTTAACTGAATTGACAAGGTACGAAGATGCTCCCTTCCTGAGAATAAATATAGCTAAAAGTAAAGTTTTCAACTTTTGTAAGAATGCTTTAAGAATGAGGTGGAAATTTAAAAGGTACCTAGTTTTGGATAAATTAGAAATAGTTGACTTGTATCTTTATCTTGGTAAGGTTTTTCTAAAATAGTGGGTGAGATAATGATAATTTAACACTTTTCTCAGACAGGGCCCTTACTCAAGCAATTGCTCTTAATAGATTATATTAAAACTTGTGGAAGGAGTCATTTTGGGCATGTCCTGTCAGTTTACAGGGTTAAAATTCCCTCTTTACTTTGCTATGTGAGCAAAGTGTTAGATATGGGACTTTTGGACTCTTTTGAGGGGATTGAAGGACAAATCTTTCATCAGATGTGTAGTCTGAATACTCTGGTAGCCCCTCATGCTCTCCACTTAGAGTCTGGTTTACTGTCCTCTTATTCATTGTCTTTGGCAGCTCTTCTGAGGTGGGGAAACTCTCTCTTGTATGGAGAGGAAGGAACACTGCAGGCAGGTTTGAAGTGGAAAATGTTCTCTCTCCAAAAAGAAAAGTCCTCTTTCTATAGCTCCTTCGAGCAGGCTAACACAATTTGTGGGCTCTATTTGAGTGTATGTCATATGTCAAAATCTACTTTAAGGAACTTTATAAAAACCACGTTGTCCATAATAAGTCAGGGCAGAGACATTTCTTGATGCCAGTCAAAGCTGTGGAACCTAGTGGTTCAGGAGAGTTCTTTGGGGATTAAGGGCCATATTTATACTCCGTTTGCGCCGAAATTGCGTCGTTTTTTTTGACGCAATTTCGACGCAAAACTAACGCCAACTAACGCCATATTTATACTATGGCGTTAGAGGCGAATAGCGCCAAAGTTCCCGGAATGTGCGTCATTTTTTAGCGTGAACCCCTTCCTTGCGTTAATGATATGCAAGGGAGGCGTTCCCGTCTAAAAAATGACTCCCAGGCCTTTACGTGGTATTTATACTCCCGGGCAAAAGAGACGCCCGGGAGTTGGCGTGGCTAAAAACGGCGCATTTGCGCCGCTTTTTAACGCCTGGGTCAGGCATGGCGTTAAGGGACAAGTGGGCTCAAAATGAGCCCAGAGTGCCCTCCCCTGCCCCCAGGGACCCCCCCTGCCACCCTTGCCCACCCCAGGAGGACACCCAAGGCTGGAGGGACCCACCCCAGGGACATTCAGGTAAGTTCAGGTAAGTATTGTTTTTTTTTTTTTTAATAATATTTTGTGGCATAGGGGGGCCTGATTTGTGCCCCCCTACATGCCACTATGCCCAATGACCATGCCCAGGGGACAGAAGTCCCCTGGGCATGGCCATTGGGCAAGGGGGCATGACTCCTATCTTTACAATGATAGGAGTCATGTTGATGGGGGATGGGCGTCGTTAAAAAATGGCGCAAGTCGGGTTAAGACGATTTTTTCGACGTAACCTGACTTGCCCCATTTTAAGACGCCCATGCGCCATTTTCCCCCTACGCCGGCGCTGTCTGGTCTACGTGGTTTTTTCCCACGCAAACCAGGCAGCGCCGGTCTGATTGCGCCGTCTAACGCCATTCCATAAATACGGCGCCCGCATGGCGCTTCAGAATGGCGTTAGACGGCGCAAAACTTTTTGACGCTAAACTGCGTTAGCGCAGTTTAGCGTCAAAAAGTATAAATATGGGCCTAAACCTCAGCTCTATTTAATATTGAATGTGCCTAATGGGGTCAGAAGGGGTACACTTTTATTGAGAATGGATTTGCTTCTCCTCAGTATTATAACAGGAATCTAGGACAAAGTCCGGAAAGAAGAAAGAATGTGTGAGCTTTGTCAGCTACATATTCAAGACCTTCATCACATTCTTTTTGTTTGTCCTGTATTACTGAATACAAGCCCCCACTTTGTAAGATCTCTGTTTCTTAAACATAACATGTGCACTGCCTTGGAGGCTCGTAAGTCTGTATTATTGTCACCTAATGAAATGTTGTGCAATAAGATCTATCGATCCTTTAAATGTTTTTCAAACATTTATTAGCTATCCTGGATGCATTTATGTGCGGCTATATGTAAAATGCCATTGTCTTCCTGTTAGGCCAGTGGTGATAGTTTGGTAGGGATATCTTTAATTGCATAACCACATCTCTATATTTGCAAGATTTTCCCATCGTATGTCGCACTATGCATTAATTTATTTGCTATGGTCAGTGTTGCACACTGAATAATACATGTCGGTATTGTTGCAGAATGCACATTGTCACTTTCTAAGGCCTCTGTTACTTAAATCCAACTTATAAACTTCTTGGGAGGCCTGCAAGTTGATAATGTTCCCAACCAATGGAATGTTTTGTAATAACTTTGTGTTCACCTTTACCGGTTTGAATTATATAAGGCTGTCGTCTTCGTGCTTGGCCAGTGACAGTTAAGTATGGTTATGTTTTAACGTTGTGTCTATAAGGATTTAATTTGCTTACTTGCACATTACTTTACCTTTTCTTGGGTCAGTGCTGTATATTGAGCAATTCACGCCCTCCTAATCTTAACTTCTCTGTCTTTTAAATGCTAGGGGTCTTGTTCTCTCTGTTAACTCTGGATTTTAAATATGTATTTTTGCATATTACTTATTGCGCCATGCACGTAGTCACTTTCAAAGTCTCCATTGTTTCCACTGAATGAAGTGTTCATAGTATGATCCATCAACTTGTTATTTAATTTTTAAAACATTAAATTTCAATTTATGTAAATGTTGGAGGAGTTTTGTCTTTTGAAGTCGATTTATAATGTGTATGTACTGTTGTTTTGTTTTGTTTTTTAAAATCTGTTATTAGTTATTTAGACCTCCGTTGAAGTTCCCTATTGCAATAAAATTCTTGACTTGACTTGGGGAGTACAGTCCTTAACAATATGACAATGCATGTGACGGGCATGTAGTAACTGGCAGCTGGGTTCTCACTCTCTGCTGCTGAATGCTGTGTGTAAGCTGTAGCTGATGTCTTCGCTGTCAATTAAAGGGATAAGCGACTTACAGGGGCTCCTGGAATTAATGGAAAGAACACCCGTTGTCTGTCCTCATTGAGGTGACAGTAAGTAGCCCAAGTGATGTGGCCTCGGGCTTTTGCTATTTCACTGGCCTGTCTTCTAAAGTCCCCATGGTGATTAAGAACAGGCATTGAAGAAATTCCAGCGCATGATGCTCCACCATTTTTGCACATTTTTACCTCTGTTTTTTTAATTGTTGGAGTCTGACACTTACTGACCAGGAAGTAGCTACGCATGTTCTGTTAAAAAGTCGTGTTCCCTACTTTCCCACTGCAGCCCGTGTGAAATGGTACTGACCAAACTTTGGGGGTGATTCTAACCCTGGCGGTCGGTGATAAAGCGGCGGCCAACCCGCCAACAGGCCGGCGGTCAAAAAAACGGAAATCTGACCCTGGCGGGAACCGCCAACACAGACCGCCACTTTAACACTCCGACCGCCACGGCGGGACAAACAAACAGCGCGGCGGTCACCGCCAACAGGCAGGCGGCAGACAATGTACCGCCCACCCTATCACAACTCACCAATCCGCCACCTTTTCCGGGGCGGGAGCACCGCCGATAAAAACACGGCGGAAACAGACTACGAACGGGAAAACGTTCACCGAAACACACTCCACGAGGAATCGGAACAGCATGGAACCCGAATTAAACATCCTACCTGCTCTCGTCTACCTGCTCATCTACCACGAGTACGAACACCGGCGCAGACGACAACGGTGAGTACTGCACCTACGACACAGGGGAGGGGGGAGGACGAAAGGTTACGGGCACACACATACGCGATACACCCATCCCCCCCCCCAAATACCTACACACCAATGCAGAGCAACAAGTCAGAGTGACACCACCCAAACCCACCGGAATAATGCAAAGACATAATTAAAGTGACAAACAAAATTTATGTAAAAATAGTATCTTAGAAGTCATGGTCAAATAGCAATATAAATATTAAAAAACTAGTAAAAATGTTGTGCAACCGATAAACAGAGGCTATTAGTCCTGCACATTCAACTAAATTCCAAGTGTCCGTGGGCCAAAGTGTATCAACACAAGGGCAAAGCCCTCACAGGAGACCTGAGTCCGTTGGAGAGAACACTGCAGGGGCATCTGATGATAAAACCACAGGCACCTCAGGGGGAAGGGAAGGGGGGGCACCACAGCCACATGAGTCCACGACGCCAGATCCACGAAGGGGCCACCATGCCCACTGTGCCATCCTGGGGAGTGCAAAGCCACAGTCTCTCAAGTCTCTACAGTGGGTGGGTTGCCCACTGTACTATCCTGGGGAGTGCAAAGCCACAGTCTCTCAAGTCTCTACAGTGGGTGGGTTGCCCACTGCCATATCCTGGGGAGTGCAAAGCCACAGTCCATCAGGTGGATTACAGAGACCACTGGTCATGGAGGAGGGATGGTGGGCAGAGTGAACCGTGAACAGTAGCTCGACACAGAACCGGCACTGTCATTGGGCCAGCGGTGCTTGAGACGGCGGGGCCCAGCGGAGCGGTGCTTGAGATGGCGGGGCCCAGAGGAGTGGTGCTTGAGATGAAGGGCCCAGCGGAGCGGTGCTTGAGACGGCGGGGCCCAGTGGAGCGGTGCTTGAGATGAAGGGCCCAGCGGAGCGGTGCACGACAGGAAGGGCCCAGCGGAGCGGTGCTTGAGATGGCGGGGCCCAGCGGAGCGGTGCTTGACAGGAAGGGCCCAGCGGAGCGGTGCTTGAGACGGCGGGGCCCAGCGGAGCGGTGCATGACAGGAAGGGCCCAGCGGAGCGGTGCCTATCTTCACGGCGGGGCCCTGTTCAGCGGTGCTCTTCTGCACGGCGGGGCCCTGTTCAGCGGTGCCTATCTACACGGCGGGGCCCTGTTCAGCGGTGCCTATCTACACGGCGGGGCCCTGTTCAGCGGTGCTCTTCTGCACGGCGGGGCCCTGTTCAGCGGTGCTCTTCTGCACGGCGGGGCCCTGTTCAGCGGTGCTCTTCTGCACGGCGGGGCCCTGTTCAGCGGTGCCTATCTTCACGGCGGGGCCCTGTTCAGCGGTGCTCTTCTGCACAGCGGGGCCCTGTTCAGCGGTGCTCTACCTACACGGCGGGCCCTGTTCAGCGGTGCTCTTCTGCACAGCGGGGCCCTGTTTAGCGGTGCTCTTCTGCACGGCGGGGCCCTGTTCAGCGGTGCTCTTCTTCACGGCGGGGCCCTGTTCAGCGGTGCTCTTCTGCACGGCGGGGCCCTGTTGAGCAGTGCTCGTCCAGTCAATCAAGAGAGCCAGACCTGGCCAGGACTCCCTGATCAGTCACCCTCCGACCGTGCAGTTGCTGGACCCTTCGGTGACGGAGTGCTGGGCCCTTGGGTGTCGTCCCTTACACCCGGGATGGGGCTTGTGGGGCCCTCCTTCTCCGCGCTCCTGCTGGCTGACTTCTCCGCCCTGCTGCCCTTTCGATCCTTAGATGAGGCTCTCTGGCCCTTGCCTCCCCTGGATGTTGTGGCAGGTGAAGTGGCTGAACTCTGGTCCTTGGGGGCAGCCGTATCAGTCTTCTCACGGCGGCCCTTGAGTTTCCGGGTCCTCTTTCCAGGGGGGGGCTGGCAGTCCCCTTGCTGCTGACCGATGTGTCACTGCTGCCAAAGGGTGGACTCCAAAACCCATGCACTACGGTGACACTTGAAGCTGGGCTGGTGGTGGCTGAGGTGCTCTTGGGACTCTTAGCAGATGGAGGGGGTGGGTCAGGGGAGGCAAAGAGGTTAAGATTGGAGAGGTAAACTTTTTTAGGACCAAGGTAAAGGGTGGGAGTAGTGGTTATGGGAGTGGAGGAAGAGGATGTGGTTGTAGGAAAGTCAAGTGTGCTGTCTTTGGGTGCAGGTGCAGGTGCTTGTGACGTAGGCTGAGGTGATGTGGTTGGCTGTTGGGTGGGTGGCTGCCTGCGTTTGTGTGTCTTGGAAGAGGGGGTGACAGACACAGTGGGAGAGGACACAGGGGACGTGTAAATGGCAGTGGGGTGGTGACTGCACGTGTGCGGACTGTACTGGAGGGTGTGCTGGTGTTGGAAGTACTGGCTGATGGTGGTGTGCATGCATGTGTGAGTGGAGACGTCACAGGGAGGGAGGAGGGAGACGAGGAGTAGGGGGACACAGAGGTGATAGTGACTGTTGGCATGTCTGCATCTGTGTGTTGCTTGGGTGAATGTTTGTGTGATCTGTGGTGCTTATGTCTGGATGAGCTGCCCTTGGGTGTTGAGGTGTGTGCAGGCTGGTCTGATGGTGTGGATGGGATAGACTGAGGAACAGGAGACAGAGACAGGGTGGAGGCAGTTAGAAGAGGGAGGCTGGAAAAAGGGACAATGGCTGCCGTCAGTGCTGAGGCCAGAGCATTGAACGATCGTTGATGGGCAGCCTGACCCGAATGAATGCCCTCCAGGTAGGCATTGCTCCGATGCATCTCCCTTTCTACCCCCTGGATGGCATTCAAAAGGGTAGTCTGCCCAACAATGATGGTCTGTAGGAGGTCAATGACCTCCTCACTGAGGGCAGCAGGGGTAACTGGGCAGGGCCTGAGGTGCCTGGGGCGAAGGAGATGCCCGCCTTCTTGGGCGAGCGGGCACGGAGCGTAGGCTGAGGGGCTGCTGGGAGGGCAGAGCTGGTGCGCTGGGTGGCGGCTGTACCTGTAGAGGCGGGGGGCCCGGATGTTGCCGCCACCGCTAGGGAGCTCCCATCCGAGGACGTGTCGGTGTCGCTGGTGTCACCACCGGTCCCCGTTGTGGTGCTCCCCTCGCCCTCCGGATCACAGGTGCCCTCGGTGTCTGTACCATGGCCCACCGAGGCCTTGTGACTTGCAGCTCCCTCGTGCTCCGATGCCAATTCTCCTCCGCCTGATGATGCTAAGGCACACATGCACAAGAAGATGAAGAAAAAGGGTGGGGGGAGATAAAAAAACAGGTTGAGTGCATGCATTTTCAACACCGTTGGCGGAGAGGACAGACACAGGAGCCTCATGCACTACGCAGCGCAATCGGGGTACACTACTCAGTACTTGTGACCAGCCCTACAGGTCTATGGACAACAAATACACACATGGATGATGCAGGACCATGGATAGCTGTACTTGGCACCCTACAGAGGTGGGGGGCGGGGGCACAGGGCCATGCCTAAAGGAGAGGACTATACTACAGAAAGCGCCTTGGCCTAATGTCACCCACAGCCCTCCTCCCCCACCCAGACGCCTCCACTGCGCATAGAGATAGCTGAATGTGCTGATACTCACCCCCTTGTGTCTGCTGTGATGTCCTCACGCGCCCATCCAAATCAGGGTAGGCCACCGCCAGGATCCGGGACATCAGGGGGGTCAGGGTACGACTGGCACCCCTCCTAGGTTGGGAGGTCATCCCCAGCAGTGACTCGGCGGTCTTCCTGGTCCCGCGGCGGATGTCCTCCCACCTCTTGCGGCAGTGGGTGCCCCGTCTCTGGTGGACCCCCAGGGCCCAGACTTCCTTGGCGATGGCACGCCAAATGTCGACTTTCTGATGGGCGCTGACCTATTTGACATGTACAGGGTGGGAAAGGAAATATCATCATTTATCTGCAAGTTAGATGTGATTGGCCCCCCTCCCCAACCTTGCCATGTGGCACATGCTCTCATCTGTCGTGCGTTGCACTCCTCATTCTCTCCCCACCCCACCATCTTATATCCACCCCACTCAACACAGGCATTACCCATTCAACGTGCAACAAGTGTACTCACCTGTTGGTCTGGAGGACCGTAGAGTAGCGCATACTGGGGGAGGACCCCATCCACGAGTTTCTCCAATTCTTCAGAAGTGAAGGCAGGGGCCCTTTCCCCAGTCGCAGCAGCCATTGTCTCTTCCAGACCGAGGTCACAGCAGCACTTGCAGTATAGGTCCTCTCCTGTGGATGATCAGGTCTCGAGTGATTAATCAGGTAGAAAATGGCGGTCACGCCCACGGCGGTGCGTACCGCCGCGGTGCGTACCGCGACCGCCGGCGCACATCGTCATTGCCTCCTGAAACCCATAGGCTTCAATGTTAACCAATGCGGCTTCGCACAGCGGTTTTCGACCGCCTACCGCCACGGTGTGCCACGCCAGCGCATTGACCTCACATCCCATTGTCACACTTCACAGGTCAGGCAGCCGCCATTTCAAGGGCCCACATGGCTTAATTTGAACTGCGTCACACAGGCCTAGGCCTTGCATTGCCACTCATACAAGCCTTTCACTGCATTGCGATTCCATTACTGTGCAAGCTGTGGTTACATACCTGTGGGTTGCTTGACTCTGTGCTCTATGTTGTCCTTCCTAGGCACCGTCCGCTGGGACTTGCGAGGAGAAGGATGAATCCTTGCGTGTACCGACCGCTGGTGGACCTGTCGACAATGGAAGAATGCCATATTATACTACGATACCGACTTGACAGAGCCACTATCCATGAACTGTGTTCCCAGCTGGAGCCAGCCCTGATGTCCCGCATCCGCCAACCCACAGGAATTCCCCCTCTAGTGCAGGTTCTGTCAGTCCTCCATTTTTTGGCAAGTGGCTCATTCCAAACAACAGTGGCCATGTCATCTGGGATGTCTCAGCCTATGTTTTCAAAGGTGTTGTCCAGAGTGTTGTCAGCCCTGATGAAATACATGCGGAGCTACATTGTTTTCCCAGAGGAGGGTGATTTGCCTACAGTGAAGGGTGATTTCTATGCCCTTGGACATATCCCCAACATCATTGGTGCCATTGATGGGACCCATGTGGCTTTAGTACCCCCAAAAGACGATGAGCAGGTGTACAGAAACAGAAAAAATTATCATTCTATGAATGTGCAAGTGGTCTGTTTGGCTGACCAGTACATCTCCCATGTAAATGCCAAGTTCCCTGGGTCAGTGCATGACGCGTATGTAATGCGAAATAGCAGCATCCCTTATGTGATGGAACAGCTACAGAGACACCGTGTGTGGCTAATAGGTGACTCTGCTTACCCCAACCTGCCGTGGCTACTGACCCCAGTGAGGAATCCCCGGACCAGGGCAGAGGAATGGTACAATGAGGCCCATGGGCGAACTAGGAGGATTATAGAACGGACCTTCGGCCTCCTGAAGGCCAGGTTTAGGTGCCTGCATATGACAGGTGGATCCCTAATGTACTCACCTAAGAAGGTGTGCCAGATCATCGTGGCCTGCTGTATGTTGCACAATCTTGCATTGCGACGCCAGGTGCCTTTCCTGCAGGAGGATGCTCCAGATGGTGCTGTTGTAGCAGCTGTGGATCCTGTGGAGAGTGAAGAGGAGGAAGACGACGGGGACAACACAGACAACAGGGACACAGTCATACAACAATATTTTCAGTAGCACACAGGTAAGAATCACCCACGCCATTTAACATTTACTTAAAGCCTCCTGCATCTCTACTTTCTGTATTTCCCCCCAGTTCCTTTTAACAGATTTTTGATTTTCCCTTCCCTTTTCAGTGCTGTATGACCCACTGCGTGACTTCTGCTTGGTTTGGCCATGGACTAAAGCTTATTGACATCGGTATGTTGTTATCACAAATTGACTGTACATTATTGAATCATAATGTGTAATACATTTGTTAAGAATACAAGCTGACTCCAGAATATTTTTGGTGCAATGAGTGTTTAATTTGTAGTGCTAGATGATGAGACATGATATAAAACGGTGATGGGTGGGGGTGGAGTAATGTCCATGGCAGAGTCCAGTTCTCAGTGTCACAGGTGCATTGTCCATATGCCTGTGGAAGGATGGAGCAGGGGCAGTTCAAGGTTGGACAGGGTGACAATGTGGGACAGTGGGATGACATCAGGGGGTATCTTATGCTGGCGGGGGTCTTGGCATCCTACTCTGTCTTCTTGTGCGATCTCAGGTTCCGCTTGCGGGGTGGTTGATCTTCAGCAGGAGGTGGGGTTCTGGTGGCCTGTCGTTGTGTGGGGGCCTCCTGTCCACTAGCGCCGGCGGAGGTGGTAGGCTGTTCGTGGTCCTGGCTAGTGACAGGGGCCCTTTGTGGTGCCACATGGTTTCTCAATGTGGTTTCTATCCGGTTGAGGGCCAGGACTATGGTCCCCATAGCGGTACCGATGTTCCTGAGTTCATTGCTGAACCCCATGTAGCGTTCCTTCTGCTGTGCCTGGATCTCCGTGAACCTGGCCAGTACCGTCGCCATCGTCTCCTGGGAGTGGTGGTATGCTCCCATGATGGTGGTGAGGGCCTCTTGGAGAGTGGGTTCCCTGGGCCTGTCCTCCCCCCCCTGTCGCACAGCAGCCCTCCCAGTTGCCCTGTTTCCCCGGGCCTCTGTCCCCTGGACGGTGTGCCCACTACCACTGCCCCCAGGTCCCTGTTGTTGTTGGGGTGTTGGGTCAGCCTGGGTTCCCTGTAGTGGCGGACACACCGCTGATTGACGCGTCCTAGAGACAGAGGCATGGGCCCGCTGGGTGGGAGCTGTGCTGGTGTTCCCAGAGGGGGTTGGGTCTGCTGTGCCCTGTGTCTGTGTGTGGGGAACCGACTGTCCAGAGGTCCCCGATGGTCCGGGCTGGTCGTCAGGTTCTAGGTCGACAGAGCTGCTGTCCTCACTGGGGGCCTGTTCTGGGGGTGGGATGGACATATCTGGACCCTCCTGGCCGGTGTTTTGGCGTTCGGGCCCTGCAGGGGTGAAAGGGTATGGTTATTAATTTTGTGTGTGCCATGGCGTGCATTTTGTGGGTGCCCTTGTCCCCCAGTGCTGCCATTCCCTTGTGGGAGGAGTTGTGAGGGTGGTTGGGGGGGGTGTATGGGTATGTGCAGTGGTCATGCATAGGTGATGGGTGTCTATGGTTTGTGTTGGCATTCAGGGGTTGGTGTTGTTTGGGCTGGGTTGTGCTAGTGAGACATTGGCAGGGAGGATGTGTGCTGTGGGGTTGGGATTGGGGGTGAGGGTGGGGGTGTGGGTTGCCATGCTGGGGGGGGGGCAGTAGTTGAGATTCGACTTACCAGAGTCCATTCCTCCGGGTACTCCAGCGAGGCCATCAGGATGCAGGATGTTGAAGACCTCTTGCTCCCATGCTGTGAATTCTGGTGGAGTGGGTGGGGGTCCGCGGCCAGTCTTCTGCACAGCGATGTTGTGTCGTGACACCATCGAGCGCACCTTCCCCCGTAGGTCGTTCCATCTCTTCCTGATGTCCTCCCGGTTTCTGGGATGCTGTCCCACAGCGTTGAACCTGTCTACGATCCTTTGCCATAGCTCTGCCTTCCTGGCTATTGTGGTGTGCTGCACCTGTGTGCCGAAGAGCTGGGGCTCTACCCTTATTATTTCCTCCACCATGACCCTGAGTTCTTGGTCCGAGAACCTGGGGTGTCTTTGTGGTGCCATGGGGTGGTGTGGATGAGGTGTGGGGTGGTGTTTGAGGTGATGTGCGTGGTGATGTGTGGTGATGTGTGTGTAGATGTGGTGTGGGTGATGATATTGGGTTCCTGTGTGTGTTGTGCTTTGCGTTCCCTGTGCTCTCTCTCAGTGTATTGCGCCTTCTCTCAGAATTTCAGGTCGTAGGGGTTTGTGGGTGATGTGGGTGTGTGTTTTATATGGTGATGGGTGTGTGGGAGTGTTGTTTGTATGTGTATCAGGTGTGTGTATTTTGAATTGTCCAATGTGGCTGTGTTTTGTAAGGGTATGTGTATTTTGACCGCGGCGGTGTGTACCGCCAATGGAATACCGCAGTTGAAAGACCGCCGCGTGGATTCGTGGGTCGTAATGGCATGGGCGTGTTTGTGTTGGCGTGACGGTGGAGGTTTGGTCATCTCCAGTTTATCGCTGCCCGCTGATGTGGCGGCCTTCCGTGGATGTCGGGTTTTTGGCGGTTTACCAGTTGGAGGTCAGAATGACCGTGGCGGTTTACCGCGGCCGCGGCGGTAGAATGGCGGACTTCTGACCGGCGGTAAGCGCCTTTTACCGCCGAGGTCAGAATGACCCCCTTTGTGTCCGATCACCAGACTGAGCCTGAGAGATGTAAAATATCAAATGGTAACATATAATAATAAAGTACAGGAGCAGCAGGAGCAAGTGTGGCAAAAAACAACAGTAAATAATATAATACAAGGGCAAACAAAAAATACAGTGCAGTACTGTGCTTTAACAGAACTGAGAGAACCATACGGTTATAGAACTAGGGCAGAGTCCCAGTGACAACGAGTGGTTTGCAGCAGCAGCGGGGGAGCAGCACGCTGATCCAAGACATTTTTGAATGAAAGATTAAACAGGCAGGTGATATATGGACTTAAAAATGAGGCCAGCCATGAGAAAATAAAATGGGAGCAAGGGTCCAACGGTGAGCCAGAGTTTTCCTTTTTCATAATTCTTTCTTCCATTTCAAGTGTAAGATCCAGGAACCTACCCCAGTGAGTGCATGTCCCAGGATGTGGTTTAGCCTCTTTAAGGAAAGGTTCCTCCATGGGAAGTTGGGACTCAAATGTTGAGTAGATCTTATCAATCTTATCAATAAACAAATTCACAAACTCCTCACATCACTGTTATGAGGCTGGAGTAGTTTGATTCAAGGAGATAGGGTGAGAGAGTTCTTTCACTATTATAAATAGCTCTTTTGATGATTCACAATTCCCTACCAGTCTTCTTATGAAATGAAATGTTCTTGTCCAAGGTTTTTATTTTAAAGATTTAGTGCAGTTCTAAAATCCATGTTCTCATTTGGGCATTTGGAAAGCCTCCGGCAGCGCTCCATGACTTTGCAATATCTCCTCGCTATTCTAAGTTCATTAGTGTACCACTTTGCAGACAGAGAACATCTTGGAGACTGCCTACATTTCTGTGACATGCATCTATATACTGCCTCAACTATTGCCTTCTCCAAGGCATTGGCGTTTGTTCCTAGAGAGAGGTCTGCATTTAAAGAGGGAAGGCTAAAAGTATTGGAAAAGGTCTCAAGATTAACTTTCCTCCAGGGTCCCATCATGAACAGGGTGGTTCCCCTGTTAACAGGGGACCTGCGTTGAGCTAAGAATGCACATTTGTTTAAAAATTGTTCAGACCAAAAGATAGGGTTAATAGATTGATTAGAGATTGTACGTAGATTGGAGAACTGCAGATCTAGACTGTGACCTGCTTTGAGTCACACCCTTTAGCCATTGATTCAACTGTAACATTTGAATTTAATTTTCTTGATTCTTACTAAGAAAATCTCCTTCCTTTTCAAAATGAAGATTAGAATCCCATATATTAGTGAAAAATGCTTATTCTATAAGATCAGGAGAGGCAACAGAGCAGATAGCTTAGCAGCCAACTGAGAATTATAGCCCCTTGGTCTATTAAGAATTGCTACACCTAAGATGATCAATTGATACACCTAAATGGAGAGCCGAAATAGTGGAATCACACTGTCTCTTACTGGGCGTTTCCTTACTTCTGAGCACGCATAAATATCTCTATAGATAACTGCAAATCTGCCCCCCAGTCTGCCTTCCCAATTACAAATCATCAAATTCTTATAAAGGGACGGTATGGCCAGTGCTAGCTCAATCATCGAATGGCTATTAAGCCAAGTTTCAAGTAATAAAAACTAGGTTGGGTTGGAGCTGTGGATGGTGTCCCAGAGTTCTATGCAATGTTTGGGCAGAGATCTAGTATTATTAATATATATATATTCTGCTAATGTGAGAGTCACTGGTGGCAGCCACAGGGTCCACTGGCACCTTTACTTTCCTCAGGTACATGGGGGAGGTGCATCAGCTCCCTTCCATCCTAGCCTGGGAATCACGGGTGTCATCTCTCAGAGGCACAGACAGCCTCATTTACAGGTAGCACAGGAAAAGGGACCAAATGTTGACCTGGATGCACCTTTACAACAATTAGGCAAATGCACTCCTTTTGGTGCCAGTGCGAGCATCATATCTCAAGAGAAGCAAACCAAAGGTCTCTCACCTCTGGTGAAGCGGGCAGGGGTCCTGGCAAATGGAAATGACCAGAAGCAAATGGGTGCAGATGCTATGCCTTTGGCGTGGCTGCACAGCCCCTGCACTTAAATTCATCTGGAGAGTCTAACATTAGACCGGTAACCATGCACACTCCTCCCTTCTGCCCAAAACCAAAATGGTAGAAGCCAAAAAAATGCAGCAGCAGGAATTAGTGGTGAAACATAGTGGTCTAACTCACCACTGGTCCACTACCTCGCACAGGCTAAAAAATTCAAAGTGTGTCGAAGCCACTCCCAAAATACCCAGAGTGAGAGGGCATACCAACACAATGAAAATCACCATAACTATCCTAAACGCAGTCTGCTAATTAAATCAAGGTCCCCAAACCCCCTAACATTAAACTGCATAAACAAAGCTGAATAGCAAAATGGAGAGAAAGATGAAATTAGTCCTTACCAGACCACACACCACCTGCATTTAAATCAATCTGTATGGTATAACACTAGACCCCTAACCATCCACACTCCTCCCTTTCCACACACGCCCAAAATGGTGGGAGCCATGAAACCACCGCAGCAGTCTTTGGCTTCTGCCTGCTTGCTGTTCGGGCTCTGCAGCTGTCAGATGAGTTGTTAAAAATGTTACCCACTGTTGCTCACTGTTATTCACTTTGTTTGTCGTATGCAGTCTGAACTCCTGTTTGACTATCTGCTAGAATTCTGCAGGGTTCTTACTCTTCCTGGCACAGACTAGATTAGCCCAGTAATTGTCATAGCTGTTATTTTTAATCTGCCAGAGCTCCCTTTCAAGATTAGTTCTGCCCAGTTTTACGACTAACATTTTTTCACTGTCGAGTGGACTTATCCATAGTAGTTGCAGATATTTATTTAGCAGTTTTTTAAAATATGTTTTATTTCCAGGGGGGGGGAGTCTTTTTGATGGTTGTTCTTCCTGTGAATAACCAGTGGCTCAGCAATTCTTCCAGATAACATGATTGACTGTGGTTAGTGGTTGCTTGCTGGGTACTGATCAATTCTAAATTGCCAGATATGGCTGAAATAGGACAACGTTGCTAATGTAGTCTCTGGATAGCAATCAAAGGGCTTGATTTATATTTAGGTAGGTGGCCCCCCTTCCTCCATGGAGATGGAGTAAATTACTCCATTCCCATGGTGGAGAGACTGCCACCTAATTTATAAATGACCGCTAAGCAGGCAGTCATTTATAAAAGCATTGCTAGGAACCACTGTGACGCCGGCTCCTGGAAATGCATATTTTCTGTCCTATGGAGCTGCAGCAGCAGGATGCACCCTTTGGCACAGAGTAATCCTTTATTTTTTTGTACAAAAAAAATCCAGAAATGAGATTTCTTTATGAAAAGAAAAATTATAATGCTCCACTTGACATGGGAGTCTTCTCCCATGGCAGTGGGAGCATTATAATGATTTTACTTTTCCTTACCACCAGGTAAAACCTGGTGGTGAGAAACAGTAAAAAAAATGACTGTATGTCCTCCAATCAAAATTGAGGGGGTGCACATGTTGACATTTCTCTGATGGCACTCACTCCCTAGGGCCGTCGGTGAAGCTTGGCCTTGGGAGAGGCACAGTAATCTCCTCCATGGCCAAACTTTTTTTTTTATATACAAATTTTATTATGCTTATAGAACAGGCATCATCCACTGAAATATAATTCTCAATTGCTGAGCACCTTTAAATTACATTTTTACATGGAACAGTGATTCATGCCCACCACTTCCCGAATACCTTGTCATGTTTTTGGGACAATCCTTGTGCCTCATATATTGTTTTTTCCTGGATTCCACACCTATCAACTCCCTTGCACCACAACTGCAGTGAGGAGGGAGAAGATTGCTTCCACAGGTGAGCAACGTCCCTTTTTTACACCATACAAGCCATCCCTATAAAAATCCTCTCAGAGCATGGTCTCCCAAGCTCCTCCAGGAGACCCAGCTGAGCCGTCCCTGTCCAAAAAGAAGTGTAAAGCTGGACAATCCCATGCCACAAGATAGAAGTCAGCAGCAGGGAGTGCACAGAGTGTGCTTGCTGTCTGTGTTTACAGATTCATCCGTTGAATGCGGTGTGGTGACAGGTAGGATGTATGTAGGAAGTTGACCTGGATCATAGGCCGTCATGAAGGCATCTCCAGCTCCGGAGGGGCCAGGCATGTCTCCCTCCAATCATCGGCATGTTGCTCAATTACACAGCCATTTAATTTCCTCTGAAGAGACGAGAAACCATCAAGGAGTGGTAAATCAGCTCCCTTACCCAGGTGTCCCATGAGGTTTTTAGCCTCGAGCAGGTTGAGGGCTGAAGCCAGAGAGTTGGGCATCCAGTGGGAAGTGAGCACACAGAGCCTGTCATAATTGAAGGACACGAAAGAAGTGTGTTTGGAATAAAGCATAGTTTTCCCTAAATTCTTGGAAAGACATCAGGGTCCCTCCCAAGATGGACATCTCCCAAGTACGTTACTCCAGTCCGGTCACATTGGGTAAAGACAGTCTCAAAATCTATTGAAGCCAGGGGCCTTGCCATAATGGGGTCAACTCCATCAGGCAGCGTTCTCATTGGAGAACAAAAAAACTGGCAGCACTGACCAACAAATAAATGCACATTCCTATAATTTCCTATGCATATAGTAGGCAACGCAGGTGCTCATACAATAATGTAGATTGTTGCGAAAAATGTACATGCTGGAATCTCTTGAGAGAATCCAGTGAATACATAAACTTACGAAATAGCGGAGCACACCATATGCAACATAGAAAATGTTTAATTTGTATCTAACTAAATATTTTAAATCTAGATGAAAGGCATTAGTAGATCCCCTATCTGTGGGATCATTGATCAAAAAACAAAAAAAGGGTGTTCGATCTTCTATCCTTCTAAACAACAAAAAACTCACTTGTTGGTACAAAACTAGAGTTTTTAATATACCCATGTAAAGGATAAAAGTACAAAGAATCATACAAACTTATAACACAATTTGGTGCTAAAATGAAATTTGATGTTTGACTCTAATTCTTCTAATTGATGCAAATAATTATGCAACATTGATCAAATTTCCCGCTATGGTATGTAGGCAAGTGTTGTTATAATGATACATCGGAATGGACAGCAATGCGCTACTGTTAAGGTGGCCGCCGGATTTGCCCGTAGTAAGACTCACATTGTGTCGTCGATGATGGTGGGCGATACTCTTTTAACTTTGCTTAAACTAACAAACATGGCCGCTGCCTGCTGTTAGTGTTAGCTACGGGTGACACCATTGGACGGTGTAACTGCATAGTGAAAGGTCTCTGCTCTATTTAAAAGAGTCCCCGATACACCACTCAGTTCTGGACAGCTTTACGGACGTCCGGAACTCTGATTTTCAAAGGCTACTATTTACAGATATCGTCGCTACAAGTCAATAGTTTCGAATTAGCTAACATATTTTTTCTTGCTCTTAATCGATAAAGCAGTTTGGAAAGGAACAAGTTAGAAGTCGTTTTATAATATAAGGAGGAGTTAGTTAAAAGTGCTTTTGTTGTTGAAAATGTGAGTCACTGTTGACATTATTAGGCTCACCTATGTTTTTATTTTTAGTTACAAAAGGGACTGTTTTGTCTTGGTCATAATCGATAATGCAGTTTTGATACTTTAGAAAGGAATACGTTTCAAGCAGTCTTGGATTCCAAGGAAAGAAATTGGTTTACAGCGGTGTTATAGTCTAAAATGGGAGTCTTGGTGTACATTATCGGGCTCACAAGTGCTTTTGTTTTTAGATACAAAAGGGATTGACTTGTTGGCTTTGCCCAAGAGGTTGACGCTAAGCTTACTACATGCCAGCTTCTATACCGCATTTTGGACGGGTCGATTGGAAAGACTAATAAGCTCCATCTGGTTGAGATGTTACTGCCATTATATAATTAGTGGACGTTCTGTGAAATACAGGTATGTAGAATTGGCCTTGGTCACTATTTTGAATAATATTAGCCATGGTTACAGCATTGAACCTAATTATGCTCTTACATATTGTAGGTGTCTACTTATGAATTAAGGTCAGTTCTAACATACAAGATACTCATTGTGCATGGCTTTTAGGGTACAATCAAACTTATGTTTCTGGGCTTTGCCTATTATTACACTATGGGAGGTCTGCTCTCAATAACATTTTTCTAATAAAATTGTGCATGCTTTGCTTCCCACAAGTTTGATTTTCTTTTACACACTCTGGGTGCATGTTTTGATACAGGACTTTACAGGTTGTGAACCATATAATATGCACCATGTTATTTGTGATTTGGTATGGGTTATCGGGTGTTCTTTCCTTTATGATTTGTGATGTTGTCTTAGGGCTACAACTTTGAAGACCTTTGCCAATGCAAATGGGTCACTATAATGAATTTAAAAATGAAAATGAATTACATACTGTGTAGATTGTTGTAACTAATATGATGTTTCCTCATTGTGATTTATCAGCCTTGAAAAAGTCAATTTGTGGAAGAAACATGTGTCGGGTGAAGTCCTACTAGGCTGAAGTTCTACTACGAAGGGGTCGAATTATACAGTATTTGGCCCTTTTTCCTAGTATTTGGGATCTTTGAGAACTGCATACACATCACGTCCTACATGTTTATGTTGTTTTTTATTCATTGTCTTGTACATTTATATTACGTGTGTTAGAAGTTTGTATGATTCTTTGTACTTTTATCCTTAATATGGGTATATTAAAAACTCTTGTTTTGTACCAACAAGTGAGTTTTTTTGTTGTTTAGAAGGATAGAAGAATGAACACCCTTTTTTTGTTTTTTGATCAATTATCCCACACATAGGGGATCTACTAATGTTTTTCATCTAGATTTAAAATATTTAGTTTGATACAAATTAAATGTTTTCTATGTTACATATGGTGTGCTCTGCTATTTTGCAAGTTTAACCCGTTCTGTGCCCAGGACGTAATGGTTACGTCCTGAGGCACAGTGCTGCTGTGCCCAGGACGTAACCATTACGTCCTGCGCACAGAGCCCAGAGGGAGCGCTAGCGCTCCCTCTGTGGGGTTACCCCCCACCCCCCCAAGTCAGGGATGGAAGGGGAAGCCCTTCCTCTTCCACCCCCAACCCCCCCTGTGACGCCAGTGCGCCAGCGCGCGCTGATTAGTCACAGGGTCTCCCCCATCGCGCTGGAAGCTCTGCATCCAGCGCGATTGAAAGAGAAATGCAAAGCATTTCTCTTTCAATCCCATGGGGGAGGCCCGGAGGGCCTTCAAAGGGAAGGAAATGTATTTCTTTCCCTTTGAAGTCCCTCACAGTGTTTCAAAAGCCGGATTGCTTGCAATCCGGCTTTTGAAACCCCACTAGACACCAGGGATTTTTTTTTTTTACTGAAAATGTCAAAAGGGAGCGACCCCTTGGGCAAGGGTCGCTCCCAGGGGGGGCATTTTTTGGGGAAGGCCTTTTCTGTCCCCCCTGGGGGCAGAAACCTCTAGGCACCAGGGATCATTTTTTTCTTTTCTTTTTGTTATGTTTTCTTTTTTTTTTTAGGTGGGGAGCGACCCCTTAGACAAGGGTCGCTCCCCTAGGGGGCAAATTATATTTAGGCCATTTCTGCCCCCCTTGACAGCAGATTGGCCTATTTTGATTTTGATGAGGCCAATCTGCCCCCCTGGGGGCAGAAACCATTAGACACCAGGGAGGTTTTTTTTTTGCATGAATTTCACGCAAGGGGAGCGACCCCTTAGGCAAGGGTTGCTCCCTGGGGGGGGGGGGGGATTATTTTAGGCCATTTCTGCCCCCCTGGGGGGTAGATCAGCCTATTTTTGATTAGGCTGATCTGCCCCCAAGGGGGGCAGAAACCACTAGGCACCAGGGATTTTTAGTTTTTTTTGTTTTACAGATGGGGAGCTACCCCTTCGACAAGGGTCGCTCCCCTGGAGGGGCAAATTGTATTTAGGCCATTTCTGCCCGCTTTGGGGGGAGATCGGCCGATTTTAGGTCAATCTGCCCCCAAAGGGGGCAGAAACCACTAGGCACCATCTTTTTTTTGCGCCGTCACGCAAGGGGAGCGACCTTGTAGGCAAGGGTCGCTCCCCGGGGGGGAGGGCAAATATATTTCAGGCCATTTCTGCCCCCCCGGGGGCAGATCGGCCTATTGGTATTAGACCGATCTGCCCCCAGGGGGGGCAGAAACCTCTAGGCACCAGGGCAAATAGTTTTTTTGTGTTTTTTTTTTGTTTGTTTGTTTTTTTAGAGATGGGGAGCAACCCATCAGGCAAGGGTCACTCCCCTGGGGGGCAAATTGTCCGGCCGGCTGAGCTAGAGGCCAAAATCCACAGGTAGGCACTGTTTTCTATGAAAAAATGTGATGTGTCCACGTTGTGTTTTGGGCCATTTCCTGTCGGGGGCGCTAGGCCTACCCACACAAGTGAGGTATGATTTTTATCGGGAGACTTGGGGGAACGCTAGGTGGAAGGAAATTTGTGGCTCCTCTCAGATTCCAGAACTTTCTGTCACCGAAATGTGAGGAAAACGTGTTTTGTTAGCCAAATTGTGAGGTTTGCAAAGGATTCTGGGTAACAGAACCTGGTCAGAGCCCCACAATTCACCCCATCTTGGATTCCCCTGGGTCTCTAGTTCTCAAGAATTCGCTGGTTTGCTAGGTTTCCCTAGGTGCCGGCTGAGCTAGAGGCCAAAATCCACAGGTAGGCACTGTTTTCTATGAAAAAATGTGATGTGTCCACGTTGTGTTTTGGGCCATTTCCTGTCGCGGGCGCTAGGCCTACCCACACAAGTGAGGTATCATTTTTAATCGGGAGACTTGGGGGAACGCTGGGTGGAAGGAAATTTGTGGCTCCTCTCAGATTCCAGAACTTTCTGCCACAGAAATGTGAGGAACATGTGTTTTTTTAGCCAAATTTTGAGGTTTGCAAAGGATTCTGGGTAACAGAACCTGGTCCGAGCCACACAAGTCACCCCATCTTGGATTCCCCTAGGTCTCTAGTTTTCAGAAATGCACAGGTTTGGTAGGTTTCCCTAGGTGCCGGCTGAGCTAGAGGCCAAAATCTACAGGTAGGCACTTTGCAAAAAACACCTCTGTTTTCTTTCAAAAATTTGGATGTGTCTACGTTGCGCTTTGGGGCGTTTCCTGTCGCGGGCGCTAGGCCTACCCACACAAGTGAGGTATCATTTTTATCGGGAGACTTGGGGGAACGCTGGGTGGAAGGAAATTTGTGGCTCCTCTCATATTCCAGAACTTTCTGCCACAGAAATGTGAGGAACATGTGTTTTTTTAGCCAAATTTTGAGGTTTGCTAAGGATTCTGGGTAACAGAACCTGGTCCGAGCCACACAAGTCACCCTATCTTGGATTCCCCTAGGTCTCTAGTTTTCAGAAATGCACAGGTTTGGTACGTTTCCCTAGGTGCCGGCTGAGCTAGAGGCCAAAATCTACAGGTAGGCACTTTGCAAAAAACATCTCCGTTTTCTTTCAAAAATTTGGATGTGTCCACGTTGCGCTTTGGGGCGTTTCCTGTCGCGGGCACTAGGCCTACCCACACAAGTGAGGTATCATTTTTATCGGGAGACTTGGGGGAACGCTGGGTGGAAGGAAATTTGTGGCTCCTCTCAGATTCCAGAACTTTCTGCCACAGAAATTTGAGGAACATGTGTTTTTTTAGCCAAATTTTGAGGTTTGCAAAGGATTCTGGGTAACAGAACCTGGTTCGAGCCACACAAGTCACCCCATCTTGGATTCCCCTAGGTCTCTAGTTTTCAGAAATGCACAGGTTTGGTAGGTTTCCCTAGGTGCCGGCTGAGCTAGAGGCCAAAATCTACAGGTAGGCACTTTGCAAAACAACACCTCTGTTTTCTTTCAAAAATTTGGATGTGTCCACGTTGCGCTTTGGGGCGTTTCCTGTCGCAGGCGCTAGGCCTACTCACACAAGTGAGGTATCATTTTTATCGGGAGACTTGGGGGAACGCTGGGTGGAAGGAAATTTGTGGCTCCTCTCAGATTCCAGAACTTTCTGCCACAGAAATGTGAGGAACATGTGTTTTTTTGGCCAAATTGTGAGGTTTGCAAAGGATTCTGGGTAACAGAACCTGGTCCGAGCCACACAAGTCACCCCATCTTGGATTCCCCTAGGTCTCTAGTTTTCAGAAATGCACAGGTTTGGTAGGTTTCCCTAGGTGCCAGCTGAGCTAGAGGCCAAAATCTACAGGTAGGCACTTTTCTAAAAACAGCTCTGTTTTCTGTGATGTGTCCACATTGTGTTTTGGGGCATATCCTGTCGCGGGCGCTAGGCCTACCCACACAAGTGAGGTATCATTTTTATCGGGAGACTTGGGGGAACATAGAATAGCAAAACAAGTGTTATTGCCCCTTGTCTTTCTCTACATTTTTCCCTTCCAAATGTAAGACAGTGTGTAAAAAAGACGTCTATTTGAGAAATGCCCTGTAATTCACATGCTAGTATGGACACCCCAGAATTCAGAGATGTGCAAATAACCACTGCTTCTCAACACCTTATCTTGTGCCCATTTTGGAAATACAAAGGTTTTCTTGATAGCAATTTTTTACTCTTTATATTTCAGCAAATGAATTGCTGTATACCCGGCATAGAATGAAAACCCACTGCAGGGTGCAGGTCATTTATTGGCTCTGGGTACCTAGAGTTCTTGATGAACCTACAAGCCCTATGTATCCCCGCAACCAGAAGTGTCCCGCAGACGTGACGGTATATTGCTTTCGAAAATCTAACAATGCAGGAAAAAGTTACAGAGTAAAACGTAGAGAAAAATTTATGTTTTTTTCACCTCAATTTCAATATTTTTCTTTTTCAGTTGTTATTTTCTGTAGGAAACCCTTGTAGGATCTACACAAATTACCCCTTGCTGAATTCATAATTTTGTCTACTTTTCAGAAATGTTGCGGTTTCTGGGATCCAGCGTTGGTTTCATGCCCTTTTCTGTCACTGACTGGAAGGAGGCTGAAAGCACAAAAAATCGTAAAAATGGGGTATGTCCCAGTAAAATGCCAAAATTGTGTTGAAAAATTGGGTTTTCTGATTCAAGTCTGCCTTTTCCTGAAAGCTGGGAAGCTGGTGATTTAAGCACCGCAAACCCTTTGTTGATGCCCTTTTCAGGGAAAAAACCACAAGCCTTCTTCTGCAGCCCCTTTTTCCCATTGTTTTGAAAAAAACGAAATTTTCACTGTATTTTGGCTAATTTCTTGGCTTCCTTCTGGGGAACCCACAAAGTCTGGGTACCTCTAGAATCCCTAGGATGTTGGAAAATAAGGACACAAATTTGGCATGGGTAGCTTATGTGAACAAAAAGTTATGAGGGCCTAAGCGCAAACTGCTCCAAATAGCAAAAAAAAGGCTCGGCACAGGAGGGGGAAAAGGCCTGGCAGCGAAGGGGTTAAGCGTTCCCATTGGATAAGGCCCAGTGCTGCCATCCAGCAAGGCACCATCACGCGGGTGCAGAATGGTGTTGTTAGAAACATTTGGCCCCCATAGAGCTAGTCAAGAAGTCCCTCAAACCTCAGAAGATGAAGCTCTAGGTGGTAAGCAGGCTCATCCCAACCCCCTGAAAACCATTTATTTATGGTCACCAAATGAGTTGCTAGATAGGAGCTATAGGTATCAGACATGCCACGGCTACTATTGAAGCTGAGCCCCCAATGATGTCACCTACCAGCCCATATAAAGCATGTCAACTTTGAGGTCAAGGAACTGAACCACCTCCAGGGGATTGGATAGTGAAAGTTCACCATAATGAATAAGTACCGGAGGATCCAGATCATTTTAAAGATTGCAAGCGTCCCATGGAGTTAAGGGGTAATCTGTGGCCATGGGTTGAAAGTTAGAGGACCAGGCCATATCTGGCAGCCATGATATATGAATCCCCTGATACACAAAGGAGTTCCGTCTGACGGGTATATCAGGGCACCGTTGTTGCCCTGCAATGTTTACAATGCAAAAACAAAAACAATGTTTCCAGTCACCTCCAGCAGCAGGGACTTACATGCATTGGCATGTAGACTGGAAGCCTCTCCATAAAGACGTAGGGTCTCAAGGAACCCCGGGGCCTGAGGTCAGGCTATCGCTGATGAAAAGAAGAGTATCATCAGCATATAGGGCTACCTGAACTTCAAATCCCTCTTCCTATCTCCAGCCTAAAATTTGAGTATCTCAATGTATCAGATGGGCCAGGGGTTTCATACCTAGGGTGAATAGTAGTGGGGTTTGGAGACAGCCTTGGTGCATGCCTCCATGAATTGAAAATGGGGGGGATAAAACTCCATTGAAACAGACCGATCCATTGGGATGTTATATAGGAGATGTACCATTCTTCCGAATAATGAGTCCACCTCGGCTCGTAGAAAAATAGCATTAAGGAAGGACCAAGAAACTATATCAAAAGCCTTCCAGAAGTCTACAAAGAGAAGGGCTAGGTTATGATCCAGGTGGTGAGTTTGGGAGAGGAGTAACCGCACTCGATGAATACAGTGGAATGTACTTCTACCTGGCATGAAAGCACATTGGTCATGATGAATAAGATAAGACAGGGTTCATAATAGTCTAGTCACTAGGGGCCAGATGTATGAAGCCTGTTTGCATTTCTTAATGGTCCAAATTGGTATTTTGTGGTGTTAAAAATGCAAACTGGGATTTTCTAATGTACAAAGCCCCTTAAGAAATAGAAAATTGTGATTTCTACCCTGTAGAAATTGCAATTTGTGATTCCCACAATAGGAAATGTAAACAGGGATTTCCTATTTGCATTTCCTATTCTGATGAACCATGCATTTCCCAAATGCGATTTGGGCATTTTCGAGATGCAATTACCACCAACTTGAAATAGGTGGTAATCAGGCACAATTTTAAAAAAAGCACCCAAAGGTGTTTTTCAATCACAATAGAGCACACACATGCCCTCAGGCATGTGTATGCTCTACAGGTGCACCACTATTTTTGGGGTGCACCGAGGGGAGCCTTTTCCGATTGCCATCCCTGGTTTTGCATTACCTAAATAGTGATTTTGTGAAAAAAAAATTGTTGTTTAGGAAATGCAAATCCCCATTGACTCAAATGCAATGGAATTTCTTAATACCGATTTCCTAATAGCTGTTCCTGCTTTGTAGGAATCGCTACTAGGAAATCAGTTTCTTTGTACATGGCATTTTGCATTTCTTAAATAGAGATTTCTATGAAGTCGCTATTTAAGAAATGCGAAATTGCATTTTCGTACATCTGGCCGTAGGACTTTAGTGAAAACCGTGATGTCCACATTAATAAGCAAGATCGTGAGGTAGGAAGAGCACTGTTCTGTGGGAAATGCCACTTTGGGAATGTCAACAGTGGTGGCACAGTCAAGGTCCAGGGGTAATGTTCCCTGTTGTGACGCCTCTGCACAGAGAGCCAATAAGTGGGGCATCAGAATAGTACAGCTTCTTATGTAATATTCAATAGGGAAGCCATCTAGATTAAAGGTCTTCATCAATTGGAGTTCGGATATAGCCTGGTCAGCATTTTCAGCTTTAAAGGTTGGTCTAATTCATGAGTCAGAGAGCCTGGGATTACAGGTAGCCCAGTTACAGTATATGTCCCAGATGAGGGGGTCTCTCTGTCTCCGAGGGGGAAGGCACACCTCATACGGGTCTGGATAAAATGCTGTGAAAACTTGAGCAATCACTGGTGCGTCTCCTGGAGATTACCAGCACAATTTCTGATGGCAGGCACGATTCTAGAAGAGATATTGAGGGTCACTAACCTGTAAATCAGCTTGCCAGATTTATCTCCCAATTCATATACTTGTGTAGAAGCCCTCCAGCACTGTCTTTCCTCGTCCAGGGAGTCCTGTTCCAATTTAGATCGTGTTATCACCAGTAGATGGTTCACTCCATCTTCGGTGGAACTGTGGACCCAGCACTCCAAAGTGAGGATTCAGACCTATGGATCTGTCACCTGCACTTGTTGCATGGATTCCGTCCATTGCACATATCCCTTGAGCAATTCTCTCAAGGCAGGTTTACCCTCTGCCCATAACGCTGCAGCTGAGGATACTGAACCTGCATTGGTTTGAAAGAAAGCCTGCAACTCCTTCTCTCTGAAGGTGGCACACTCTGCGTCCTTTAGATGCCATGTGCTAAACCTCCAAATTGGGTGCTTGGTCTGCAGTTTGGCACCCCACTTAGTAAAGAGGGTGGCATGATCAGATATCCGCGTGGGAGCATCTGGATGGACTCCATTGACAGGAGATCAGCAGCAGGCAACTAGAGCAGGTCGATACTTGATTCTCTATTATGGGTTGTGTTTATAAGACCTGTGTGAAGGGTTCCATGAACGCCATGCCTCATTTGGACTCATGGAATCTGCCCAAGTTATGAGACACATAGAGCGTGTCCACATGTTGGGACGTAGGATGTCTGAGATGTCCTTCACAGGATCGGGAACTACATTAAAGCCCCCGCCTACGAGGTTAGTCACGGTGGAGAAGGGCCTTTTTTGGGGGACTAGAGGACCTGAAAGTGGTCCACAGGAGTTGTAGAGGGACATAGCATGAGATAAAATCCAACATCCATCGATTCCCACATGCCTTCCCAGAGGATCCTCGTGCACCTCAGCTACTGTCAGAGGAAGGGTTTTTGTCTAAGAGAAGTGTGACTCTCATCAAACCTCTGGTGAAGTCCAAGTGGAAGACTCTGTTGTATCCAAATTCCCCTTGAAAGGGGCATTGGGAACCTGGATGGTGTGTCTCTTTGAGTAGGACTACATCTGGTCCATACCACCTGATGTAGCGCAGTACCGCCAATCTCTTAATACAGTCTACGAAACCGTTGAAATTCCAAGAGAGGATCTTAATCATCCAGGAGGGAGGTGTCATACATATGCGGCATATGGGGACCTGTCAGGGATGGGGTTGTCCGCACATGGCAACCCAGAATATAGTTGAGGAGCCAGAAAGATCGCAGTGGAAACCTTGCAACGTGTATACATGAAAAGTTAAAAAGGACACATAACAAAATAACAGTCCCACAGAAAACAAAATAATCCCCCAACTCCACCCACCCCATACTTCCTCCCATGAAGCATCTGTCACCCATAAACAGAAAATGAACTACAAAATATTGGGGACATTTAAATGGCAATGTATGTCACTCATGGGTCGGATCTCAAGCCTGACAGCAATATGTTGACTAACTAAAACTTGAAGGTGAACATTTAGATGACATACATATAGTCATTAAAAAAATACAGTACCAAGACATTTGAATGTGGTATATGTAACCACATCCTCTGCTCCTCCACAGCCAGAGAGTCAGAGACCAAGGCATACGATACCACTCAGGGGGACAGTAGCCAAGTCTTGCTCCATCGTAGGCCCCCATCCCCACTCAGACATAACACTCCAGAGGGAGGGTTTTAAGCCAAAGATTTGGGTACACCTATCAGGGGAGTTGAATAGCTGCGGGTGGCCTTAGGAGTCTCATCAGGCTCCACAATACCTGGATTTTCATGTACAGCAGGTGGGCTCATTGAGGTCTCTCTCTTCTGATTAAATCCTGACTTCCAGGATCTGGAGTTCCTCCTTGGATGCCCCAAAGGCAGTAGTAATGGGAGGAAGGGCTTGTGGCCCTAGATCCACTCAATTACCTGGTTCCCTGAGGTGTAATGGTCATCTCTCTGCAGCCCATTCCCAGGCCTACTTTGGCGTATCAAAGAAATGGGTGGAGGACTGGAAGATGACTTTGAGATGGGTTGGGAAGGGAATCATATAGCTCGAATGAGCGCTGTTTCTGTTTGACTGCCTTAGTATAATTTAGAAAAATCATGACCCTAGAGTACAAATGTCAAAGACCTGGTTGGTTCTGAGCTTCACGTAGGATGGTGTCTCTGTCTCAAAAGTTAAGGAGTGACAGTATCACTGGACGAGGTGCGGCTCCGGGTGGGGGATTCTTGGTCAGGGCCTGATGCGCCCTTTCAATTACAAAGCAGCTGTATAGTTTGCCTGCTGAAATATAGGATCAGAACTAGTTTTTAAGGCGTTCGCTCAGCCCCAAGCTTTCCACCCCTTCAGGAAGACCAACAAGGCCCAGGTTATTACCCCTAGAGTGATTCTCAGCATTTGCGACTCTCTCGTGAAGGGTAGCTACTGTGGCCAACAGTTTTGATACTTGACACTTAAGTGTAACTATGTCATCTTTGGTTGTAGAGATCTGTGTCTCCGTTTAAGTCACCCTGTCTGCAACTTTGCATAAGTCATGGTACAAAACAGAAAGGTCCATACGGAGGCTGTCAACTTTAGTTTCAACCGCATCCTGTGACTCCTGGATTGCCTTAAGGATCTTACCTAGGTCTGAGGTAGAAGGAGCCATCGCAGCAGATTGAGATGCCTCAGTGGTCTCTTTGTTGTCTGATGTCAGAACCGTATACTGGTCCATTTTGGTCTCAGCTGCCACAGGTGGAGGAGTATGTCCTGACCAAGGATGATAGGAAGTAGGGTTGTTGCCCCAGGAGGGCAAAAGCAGCCCTTTCTACTGTAGTCCAGGTTCTCTGAAGCAAGTCCACAGCAATACACTGGCTGGTCAAGGGTAGAAGAGGGCCCACAGTTGGTACCAAAAAGGTGGTCCAGCTAAATGACATACTTGATTCTGGGCAGCACGAGCAGTCAACAATATCAGGAGCATGAGCCCTGGAGAGAGAGGCCTGGGCCAAGTGCTGGATGTTTGACTCAAGTTACAGCCAGTCTTCGCACTTCCCTAGGCACTCTCGAGCCTTGACAAGGTGGCAGTATCTAGATTGCACAGTGTGCACTCCTCTGGCGGTGTCGGCATGTGGGAGACACAATGAGGGTTCCACTTGTTCGAGGTGACCCAATACTTAGTTCATGGGTTGAACATTATTAACATAGCCTAGATTTTAGTGACACAATGATCTGAAGAGGGATCTGACAAGACTCAGGGGGTCAGTGGAGTGATGTATGAACCCCCAAGGTGCAAAAGTAAACCCCATTGCCTAGCTAAATTGTCCTGCACATGGGGTAGGTGAGCACCAGTGATGCTCCTCAATTCCAGTAGTCGCTGCTTCCCATGTGGTGACAGTCCAGGCATTAGGGTCCAGTCAAAGTCCCCTCTTCAAAGTCACAGCCAGGTGGAGAGGTCCGGAAGTACTATGATCACTCCAAGGCTAAGGGAGTCTGACAAAGTGCCCCCGGCCAGCATGAGGCTAGACAGTAAGGATAATATGTAGGTGAGCAGGGCCCACTGTAGTCACACAGGGTGGGCCTGTTTGCTGTGGGAGCATGTGCTTAGGTCACTGTATGAGGTAGTATCCCCTCTCTCCCGTGATCCAGGCTTCCAAACTGCTCTTAGCTGCCACTCAGGGTCTAGTTGTGCCCACAAGCTGTCCTTACGGGGCGATTTGCAGTTAGATTAGGGCAGTAATTTCGATGAGCTTCCCCAGGAAGCTTGCAGTGGCAATGTCCACTTCCTGGAGAGTCCTCCACCTGGGGGCCCCCACACTCCCACTGTGTCAATGGGGCTCAGGGGGGACCAAGGGCATATGGTTGAGCAATGGGGAGCCCGTGATTCACCCTGGGTCAGCACACAAGATGCGCGGGGCACAGTCTTGATGAGCAGAGCAGAGACCACTTAGTCAAGCAGTTGCTGGGGGCTAGGGTGTGTCCCAAAACAGAAAACCCCACACGGGGGCAGTCTGCAGGTGAGTGCACACCAGGATGCCCTCAGTCACAGAGGTGCGCTATCACATGTGTCTTCAGATGTGCCTCCCACCTCCAATTATCTAAAAAGGGGGTTGTGGGCCTCATCTGCTTCCCCCTCCTTGTAGGTGTCAGAGGTTCCTTAGTGTCTGTCCCCATCTCTTTCATTGAAAAAGTCACTGCACAGGACAGCCCAGGCTTGCAGCACAGAGGAGGTGACCATTGCAAGTTCACAAGGGGCCCGAGCACCCCCCAGTGGGGAGTGTAGTCCTCGACAGTCACGCTGGCCCGTTATCAGAGGAGGGTCACACTCACCTCAGAGTGGCCAGACCACACAGTGAGCAGTAGAATAACGATTGCACCGAGTCTCATATGGAGGCTGCTCTGGGAATAGGAGACACTCTGCTGCTGCCACCATCATGCCGCTTTGGCCTCATGCGGCTCCAGCCGTGCACCACAGTACCGCTCAGACGTCGGAAGAGGGGCTGAAAAGGGGGCCACATCAAGCAAGGCAAGATGAGGGGGAGCATTAGACAGCCCTGTCAGGCAGGATAAAGAAGGATTAAAGTCGGGTGATGGGACCGCTGTTAAAGTTTGACCATTGTGCTGGATTCCTTGGCCACGCCCCTCACTGTGGACAAACTTAAGTTCTGCCCACAACTACATTTGATGGGTGCACCACTACAGGTGTGGAGGGAACACCATCACCATTGCAACGGAGTATCCTCTCTGCCAGTATATAACTAAGACACTCTGGGGGTTATTCTAACTTTGGAGGAGTGTTAATCCGTCCCAAAAGTGACGGTAAAGTGACGGATATACCACCAGCCGTATTTCGAGTTCCATAGGATATACCGGACTCGTAATACGGCTGGTGGTAAGTCCGTCACTTTTCCGTCACTTTTGGGACGGATTAACACCTCCTCCAAAGTTAGAATAACCCCCTCTGTTCTCAGTAGCCAGGCCCATGAAGGTGGGGTCTCATCTGCAAACTGCTGTTCAACACTCAGTACTGCTATTGTGTATAAAGTAAGGAAACTCCTTCCCAAATTATTTCAGCAAGGCTTGTCCATTATTGCTTGCCTCATATTGGCTAAGTTCATCATCTTGACTATCAAATAGGTTGATAATAAAATACTGTGTCATTATGATTTCTGAGTTATTATGTTCCATTTGTATGTTCATTGTCCTGACTTAGCTTTGTCACTATTAACCTTTTTTCCTTTAAACTAGAATTGATGTAGACGTTAATAGGTATCAGCTCAGGGTCTGCAGCCCATCCTTTAATGCTTACTGCCAGGATCCTGGCTCGGTTATCAAAAACTGAGGAGGGCGCAAGTTGAGACCACAACTTATATAGATGGAAAGGCCAACCCTTAAACTTTCTTCTTTTTTTGCTTTTATTGTTGGGCTCATACATTCTACGTATCCTATTAGTGGCATTGAGGTCTGTGCCCATGTCTCCTGCAGCATGATTATATGAAATTGTTACCAATAGCTTATCAGGTCATAGTCATTAATGTTTTACTAAAGCCCCCCCAAGTTTACATATTTTCAAGTAATTCAGCACTGTAGTTGGCAGGCTTGTGTTCTCTGTGATTCAATTGCTGCTATCCTTGGTGGAGGGGGCTGCTACAGACCAGCTCCAGTCTGCTGGGCACTCATGAACTTGCAATGGTTTGTGCTGGATTATCTGAGGGTCTGAACTGGATGTTAGTTTAAAGCTTGATTTACTTGTGCTAAGTGGCCTGGCTGGGGGCCCTATGACACCCCTTAAAACTGATGTTAGTTTAGTCATCACTCGTAAATATGGGCTTGCTGTATATAATGCTGGAGGGTAAGCATCTGCAAAAGAATGAGTGATTGTTATGCCCCAGCTTTTTAACATTATTTTCCATGAACAAACCAGATTAGCAAGTTGGTGGGTTGCAGTAGTTACCACAGTGGGGTTGGTTAGTTGTGATCCACACCAGGGTATAAAGTCAATAGATATCATATCTTCTGATTTTATTGTGGTTATCTCTTGGAGTTCTGCAATGAGCCTGAGGTCATTATTGTTGTTTGAGATGTCTTGCTTTCCCCTGGATTGATATTCCTTGCACCTGGAAGCTTAATCAACATAGGATGAGGACCGATATTTTTTTGATCCTTAATGGGACTGTCATGTTTTATTTCCCTCCTGTAGTTCTCAACCACCAGTCCAGGGATTGATGTCTAACTGTTAATCACTTGTGGTATAATATCTGTTTGTATTCTTGCAGCATCTCGCAGTGCCCAACCTTGGGCTTTGTGTGTTCACCTGCTTCTGCTTGGAGGCTTTAGGAAAGATTTATCATAGTGTTGTGCTGCCCTTGCGTTACACAAGGGAAATTGAGGTCAATGCAACACTAAAGTCAGATTTACCAAGAAACGCAAGGCCACCTTGTGTGGCCCTGCAAAGCTTGGTAAATTTGAAGTAACACCAGGGAGCGCAAGTTGCTGCTTTGTATTATTCTGCGTTGGGAAGGCCTTCCATGAGTAGTGTGCGGATGTTCCTGAGCATTCACCCATGGGTTTTGGAGCACTCCCAGATTTACTTTGAGTGGTAGACCTGGGAAGGCGTCAAAATGTTATACATTCCCAGAGGAAGTGAAACGAGGAGTAATAACTTTATTTCCTCGTTTTGTCCTCTTTCTATGTGTTCTGCGTTCTGCAGCACACAAGGAAAGAGGAAAAAGTCTCAGAGGATTGTTTTGGTGTCCCTTCTTTCACAAAAGCAATCCTCCCTGCAATGCAGGCACCCTTGCAGCATGATGAAAGGTTGCCTGCATTGGTGCTAGACAGTCGAAAGTGTGCCAGCACAAGGAGAGGCCAGGAATGTGCCACATAATGTTAAACATGGCACATTCCTAACCTTTGATACATCTGGGCTGAATCTTTAAGTGCTGCCTGATTCTCAGTTTGTGACAGGGTTTGCGCTATAATTGGCTACAGATGCTCCACCATATCTCTCCACCTGACTAATTTGGTTGAGATCCACATGGTGTCCGACCTCTCTGTGGTCAATGGGTGCAGATGCAGATTTCCTCATCACACTGCTTTGAGGTCTTCTTGTGGTTGTGGATTCTTCCACTCTCTGTGGCCATGGGGGCTATTTGTGTCCTGGGGTGCTTCTCCTTGCTCACCATAACTACACCTGGTCTCTTGGGGCTGTGTCCCCTGTGATTGACTGACTAGCAGACATTTTTTTTAAATAGAATCATGCAATTCTTGTTGCTCTTGACTGAGCCAATGATCATACTGCAAGATGCTTAAGGGTTTTTCACCATTCTGGGTCATCTGTCCTGATAAAAACTCCTGCGTAGAGTTTGTTGCAGTGTGGTCTATAATCTGCTTATTTATTTGTTTATGTTACCCTTGGCGAATGATGCAGGAAGGGCTGAAAACATGTTGCAGTGACAATTCACTGTGCCATTTTTCCATCATTTTTAATGCTTAGAGCAGGCGTTAAAATGACGCACCCATAGTAACCTATGGGCCTCCCTGTGCTTTGTTGTGCTTTGCTGCACTGGTGTAAACATTTTTGACGCTAGTGCAGCAAAGCGCCACAATAGCATCAAAAATGTTGATGCTGTTGTGCTAACAACTGCCATGGTGCACTGTATTATAAATACGGCAGAACCATGATGTCAGAAGATGGCGGTAGAGGCACGCAAGAAAAGTGGTGCATCAAGACCGATGTGCCACTTTCTTGTAAATCTTCCCTATTGTTTTTCTCATCACACTGGCCTGCTGCTGATGTTTGCGCCTCGATGAACGAGTCCCTTTGCAATTTGTTAATCACTTCTTTGCGGTTATCAGAGATTGAATAGAATTTTTTATTTTGTGGAGTAAGTGCTTTAGCAAGGTTTTTTCTTTACTTTGTGAAGCCTCCCCTTGCACATTTCCTAAGGTGGGGCAGATCTTTTTGGGCTGTCCCAACAGCTGATAAAGATGGAGTGCCCCATTCTGCAAAGGAAGGCTGTCTGTAGTGGTCAGTGGATCTCTTGTCCTGCAAAGCTTATTGAGGACCATTGTAATCAATGGTGTGCCTTCTTTTAGTGCATGCTCTGAGCAGGTGTTAAAAGTGTTGAAATAAATAATGCAAAGAAATCTGTTAGATTTCTTTGCCGCCATTTTTTCGACCCCTCTAACAGGGGAATGCACCCTTTGCATAATGTGGCGCAAAGATTTGCAAAGTGGTGCAATGCATGCATTGTGCCACATTTTGTAAATATGGTGTGGCGATTTTGGCCTCGTTGGGCAACATTAGCGTAAAGGAAATAATTATGATAATGTGGCACAAGGAGGCACTAGGGGCTCCTAAATATGCTCCTAAGAGCCTTGTGCCACCCAACTTCCTACACCACTCCCCACTGAACTTTCCAAGCAGCGGTAGGAGCTTCTGTAGGAGGCAGAGGATAGAATGAGGGAAATTATATGGTGGCCGCACTCACCCACTCTGGGCAGCATGTTTCCTGTAGCTCTTGCCCCCTTCCCCTGTTCCTCTTCTCCAGTCTAATCCCTGTGCTCCCTGCTGAGCCTCTGAGTTGTCAAGCTGCAGTGGTTGATGGTCGTGCAGTGCAGCGTGGTGAAGGACATAGCAGTGTAGGATGAGGCAGGATGGGGCTATATGGCTCTGATGCAGCACCAGTACTGTGATGCTCCTGTGCCCTAGTCCCTGCTTGCTCCTCCTCGGAGTACCCAGAGTATGTCAAAGCAACTGTACAATGGCTGAGGAACTACAAAGTGTGTATTGGACCTGTCTGTATCCAAGGAGATTGTGAGCTCTGGAGCTGCCTGATTTCAAATTGATTATGCAGCTCATTTGGGACTTCAAATGTTTCTGATTTTGTGCATTATTCTGCATTGTCTCATTTACTGAGAGCCTTTGTGGCAACAACTTCGTGAATTTGCATTCACAATTTCATTACTGCCCTTTATACGTTTTTCTTGTAATGAAACTTTAAAATTGATATTCTTGGTGTAGAACCCAAATGTTACTTCACTTCATTGGCTGTATTTTGACTTGCTGTACGGTGTTTTATTTCAGGACACACTTGCCTCATGAAATCGTGGTATAAAACTGTTTCCGATTTAGACACCCATGGGGGTGCTGTTCATTAAATTTTTTGGAGTGTTCAATTTAGAGGTTTCACACGCCCACAAAACAAAGTTTCACCATAGGGTTTCACTTTCAATGCATGAGCTTGATGCTATTGTACACCCAGATGTTGCCGACATGTTTTTTGTTGTTTCTTGAAGTCTAGCTACTGTCGTGTTCACATGTGGTGAACTGATTTTATGCGGTGTGTTCATGGATGCTTCAATGTTCAGCATATTTACTTCACTTGTCATTTACCTTATTGTATCTTACTAGAAGTCACTTTAGGAGACTCCTGCGTATGTGTATTCATTCGTTTCACAATAGAAGTTGGTCTTACATAATAAATAATCAAATTACACAGTTATCAGAATAATCGTACATGTGTACATCATGCGAAGTGATCATGCCTCATTCACTTTCATTTCATTCTCCCTTGCTTCCTTGCATTATTTATTTCACAACCAATGTATAGCTTTGCATTCCGTAAATACCTATCAGACATTTATTGCTGAAGGTTTATTAAATTATGTTCGTAAATGAATACTAAATTCTCTTTTTTAAAATATGTATTTATCATGGATTCTTTACTGAAGATAACTTCAATTATACTTTTGTGAAAGTAATTTATGTCGAAGGATATTTATTGCTACTGAAAACCGAAGTATGTAAAAGCTCATCAATTAAATGTGTTATTGTTAAACACTCACCATATAAATCTAATAAACTTTAAAAGGGCATGGCGGCTATTAGCATGTCTTTGCCTTTGTAGCGATCTCTTTACATTTTATGCTTTTTTTCCTGTATCTTATTTGATAATCTGTTTGTGAATTCCAATGCACCACGCTGAGGTGTCCTTTTTCCTCTGGTGTATCTTTGCCTTGGGCAAATTCTTGTTCAATAAAGAACCTGCAATTGCTTGTTAAGGTTCATTGGTTGTAAGTGTTACTTCAGAGAGCGGTATCTCGCTATACCATATTCCCTCAGCTCAGCATTCCATCTGTGAAATCTTGATACAATTCTGTGTTTTATGCCTCTGGAATCCATCCCTACACAGATGTTTTATGTAAATTAAATATAAAACATAAATATTTCACAAGTGCAAAATATCACATCGCCCTAGAGAGCATGCTGAACCACTGAAGCTCGTGAGATGGCATCTCTCGTGTAGCCATTTTGCATATTTTTGTACTTATTTTATTTTCTACTGTGTGAAATGAACATCAACATGCCGAAAATATATACAATAATACCCAGATATTTCCCATGCAACATATGACATAAGGGAGCCCATGGAAATTGAAAAATGTTTAGATTTTTTAAATATAATCACGTAAATGTGTTAATTAAAATGGCAAATATTTTAAAAATTCCGAGATTGTGTAGTCTCCATTTTTCAAAAATAGCACGAACACCTCATGACAAACAATAAATATGTAATTGAAAAATCAATAATTTTAATGTTTAATTGTTCTCACAACAGGGATGTCACATGTTCACATGTTAATAATAGATTCTTACATTTCAGTGCGAGATGTGGAAAATAGATATATAACTGTTATCAAAACACAATGGCCCTCATTCTAACTCTGGCGGGCGGCGGTTGCCGCCCGCCAGGCGGGAAGCGCCATTTGGCCGCCACGTGGCCAAAATACCGCTTCCCGCATTCTGACATTCCCGCTGGGCCGGCGGGCGCTAAGCAAGTTAGCGCCCGCCGGCCCAGCGGGAATGAGGGCCACAACACAGGAGCCGGCTCCAAATGGAGCCAGCGGTGTGACGGGTGCAGTTGCACCCGTCGCGCTTTTCACTGTCTGCTAAGCAGACAGTGAAAAGCCGCCCTGGGCCCTGTTAGGGGACCCCTGCACTGCCCATGCCAGTGCAGTGCAGGGCATGGGCAGTGCAGGTGTCCCCAGGGGCCCCAGGACACCCGTTCCCGCCAGCCTCATCCTGGCGGTGAAAACCGCCAGAAACAGGCTGGCGGGAAGAGGGTCAGAATCCCCAAGGCAGCGCTGCTTGCAGCGCTGCCCTGGCGGATTCACCCAGCCGGGGGTAAACCGGCGGGAAACCGCCGGCCCCGGTTTTCTGACCGCGGCTTTACCGCCGCGGTCAGAATGGGCTAGGAAGCACCGCCAGCCTGTTGGCGGTGCATCCGTCATTCGCGGCCCTGGCGGTCTTTGACCGCCAGGGTCGGAATGACCCCAATGTGTTGATAGGTACACTATAGGATTTTAAGAGCAATTTACATCTTGGTTTTGGGTTCTGCCCAAAGACAATTTTGTGCTGGCATAGCGATGCATTATTTTCATTACTTCCACACACGTTACAATGGCCTTTTTTGTTTGTCTTGAGAAATAAAGAATGCACATTTGTTCAAAAATGTCTGTTTTTATTCAAATGTCCATATTTGTTTTCACAGCATCTTCCCTTTTAAAGCGGGAGGAAGGCAAATTTGATAGTGTACATTTTTATCATTCAGTGCTTCCAAAAAGAAGCTTTCTCAGTGCTCTCAGAGGAACTGGGCTCACCTAAGCTTGTAACTAGGCCCGGGTATAGAAATTCGCTCTGCCAGTGGAGTTTGTAGAATTTGGAAACATCGCGCTACGCAGAGTAGCATGGGGTTCCCAAAGTCCGTAATCCAGTGCGGAGCGGAGTTCATTTGTGCATGCAAGGCTGGGTTTTGGTGCTGCGTCACGAGTGCCATGATACTCCCAGGCTGCTAGTGAGCACGCGTGAGACTTGCGTTCGATTGAGTGGTTTCCGGACGCACATATTAAAACTTGCATTTATTTGCGCTACTTCCTGCTACGACTGTGGCCAAAACAGTCCCGCTCGCAAGTGCAAGTGCACCTGGAGTGGATTTTCTACTCCAGATACTTCTAAGTCTAGTCAAAAAGTGTTTTTTGAGTGGATGTTCTTCTCCAGTGGAACTTTCAAGCTGTTTTTTTTTAGATTGAGAAGCCATTCTTTTCTTAACAGGAAGGAAGTGCCCCAGAGACTCCAACTTCCAGTTCCTGTCTAGCAGGCTCCTCCCAGTGCTTTGTCCATCTCCTGGTCACTTTTCGCTTGGACTTTGAGGTGGAATTATCACTCTCTTTGTTTCCTGGATATACCTTTGGATTTAAGGATGTTGTTTCTGTGAAATCACACATTTATGTTCACACATGTTGTTTGTTTGCTTGGGTATACATTAGTATTTCCTTGTACTTTAATTTAATTTTAGAATGTTATAGTGGTGGGTGGCCTGGAGATTTAGTATGGACCTAGTTATTTTTTTATTTTGTTATTTCAATGATTTTTCGTCTTCTGTAGAGGAAAACTGTAGCACAGCTCAGTACCTCTCCTTTTTACATGTTTGTGACATTTGCAATTTTCTTTTACTATGTGGCCTCGATTTCCAAAGCACCAACTAGCCAGTAGTCCCAGTACTAGTAGTCATCAGTGTGTGAAATAAATATTTCAGTGACATATGTTTTTAAAACTTCAGGCAGGGATGGCATTGGATTAAATTAAATATGTTGGCTATTTTTGTGTTTCATTCAAGTGTATATGTTGTGTAGTAATATTTGATGCACAGGAGAATGTGTGTACTGCTGTGTTGAAAATGTTATAGCTTAGTTATTTTTTGTGTTTTGCATTGCTGAAATAATGTTTGTGTTTTCTTCAGTGTTACCACCATGCCTCCTTATGGCCAGTGTGTGTGTGTGTATATGCGTGTGTTTTTGTCATCCTCCACCTTTTGTCTTTGTTCTCCATGCCATGTGGTCAGGGGCCATTTTGTGTAGTCTATGTCTATAGGCTTGTATGAGTTTTTGTTCTCCATGCTTCATTGTAGGCAGTTGTTGTTTAACAATGTGGCTGGAAGCCATTTTATTCATGCAGCCAGTGTTCCTTTGTCATAGGCTTGCCTGTTTTCTTTTGTTGTTCCCCATGCCTCCTTGCTCCTTGTTCTTGTTGTTTGACCAAGTGGCTGGCAGCCAATTTGTGCATGCAGCGAGTATTCCTTTGGCATAATCGTGCATGTTTCCTTCTTTGTTTCCCATGCCTCCCTGCTCCTTGTTGTTGTTTGACCATGTGGCCGGCAGCCATTATTGTGAAAGCAGCCAGTGTTCCTTTGCCATAGGTTTGCATGTGTTCTTTCTTTGTTCTCCATGCCTCCTTCATCCTTGTTGTTGTTGTTTGACTATGTGGCTGGCAGCAATTTTGTCCACCCAGCCACTGTCCCTTTGCCATAGACTTGGACGTGTTATTTGTTTGCCATGCCCCCTTCCTCCTTGATGTTGTTTTACCACATGGCTGGCACCCATTTTGTGCATCCAGCCAGGTTGTCTTTGCCATAGGCTTACATACAAATATCAGCAATTATAATTTTTAACTTTTATTTTCTGTTTTCATTTTTAATAAATGTTTATTCTATTTTTTATTTCAATTTTGTATTTCATTCTTTTAATTGTAATTGTCTATGTATTTTTATTTTTATTTCTATTTTTCATGTTAATGTTTTTTAATTTCTTGTTATTTTAATTTTAGTTTTTACATTTTTGTTTATAATTTTTTTTAGATGTTTAAATTTGTATGTTGTTTTACTGAATTCTGCATTTTGCTCCATCCATACATCCACATCCATTTTCCATCCATCCATTGGCCAAAGGCTCACAGCCGCACTACAGCATTCAGTTTCTTTTGGTGTCTAATAATTCCATTCCCTCCTCCACACCCTCGCTGCAGAGTACTCCAGACAAATCAGCAGCATAATTAATTTTTTTAATGATTGTTGCTTTTCTCCTGGACCACCTAGCTGCCATAGGTTTTTTTTTAAGGATTATTCCATTTACCCATGCCCATCTCTCTGACTACCTCAGGTGTCTCCTTTAAAACAGATGGAGGTAAAGCAAACAGCTGCATCTGCATATTTTGCTGCCTGATTTGAAATTACATTTTATGGTGTGGTAGTGAGGTTTGACTTTACAATATTTGATTAAATTGATATTTCTGACATGAGTAACCAACTGCACTAATATTGCATTTGTCTGTACTATTTCAACCTGCAACAATGCCACGTTTCACTAACTAAATTTTTTTCTTCCTTGTTTGCTTTTAGGTGCACAAGAGAAGAGACCTCACATCACTTACAGTACTGCCAAAGAGAAAGCCTTACAGTTACTTCAGTCCTCTTCCTCCTGTGCATTTTAGTGTCACTGCTAACTTAAAGCTTCAGATGGCCCCAAAGAAAGTTGCTCCCAAGAAAGTGGCTAGTGAGAAGAAACAGCTTTCCACCAGTGGCATGCCAGCTGCAACCTTTTTCAGGAGACGTGTGTCTGCCACACCCGCCTCCAGGGAGGAACCTGGGAGCAACACTCCCATGTCAACAGCACCACCCAACCTAAGACCAAGACCATGGCTGTCAGTGAGGCAGCCACTGCAAAACTGGTGATGTCGACAAGCAGCGACATTGAATTAGCTCTGTCCCCTTCGCAAAGTAGTACACAATAATTTCAGGAAACAGAGAAAAGTGGACAGCAGCCAGCAACAGTAAATCTTCCTGAAGTTGGAGCAGAACAGGAAGTTGAGAGCTTCCTGCTGAGCAAGAACCTCCGCCTTTAGAATCAATGGCCTCCAGATGTCGAGCAAGAAGATGAAAGGGTATTACTCAACCATATTCTCCAATTACCACTTCCGATGATGAAGATAGGGACATGTAGTGGACCCCAGCAGAGTCCGGGAGAAGTCAGGAGAGGCAGGGGGAAATAAAAGTTCCAGAAAGCCTTAAAATCATGGAAGGGGTGATGATGAGAACTAGCCAGTCATTCTGGAAGCTGGCACAGAGGAGTCCAACATTACTATACACCTGCTCCAAGGGATGTGGCACAGGCAGCACCACCAGCGCCCATATTTGTAAGGTCCCAGGAGAGACCTGCACCAACCTGTATCTCATTAGAAGTATGCACTGCAGAGAAGCAATCAACACACCCACCTACCTCCGGTTCTTCTTCAGACATTGGCAGTGGGCAAGTAAGAAGTACTCCTCTCCAGTTTGGAACTTTTTATGATGAGCAAACAGCAGGAGAACATTTGGATATGCTCCATGTGCCACATGAGTGTTCATTGAGGTAAGCCTGGTTCATAATATGGTACTGGAGGCAACTCATTTGAAAAAACATCACACAATCAGGTGGTAGGAGCACCTTATAAACAAAGGCTGAACCTTGTTGCAGTGGTGAAGGTCAGGGGAGGTCGTAGTGGTGAATGTCAGGGGAGCTGGGAAACATCAGTTAAAACTGGTCAAATCACAGTGGAAGGTGAGAAAGAAGAGGTTGACATCCTCAAGCAAAGCAGTCCTGTCCGTAGCAGTGCAGCAGACTCATTGCCTCAGCAACCTCACAATGGCACAGGAAGAATCACGGTCAGATGGCGACACCACAGCATAGGGTGACTACACCACGATGCACATAAAGTCTACCATGATCTACATCTCAAAAGTCACCAGCGTCAGTAGCACCACAAATGAAAAAAAAACAGGCTACAATTATGGGCATATTTAGGCAGAAGGGGCCCTATGACCACAGCCACACAATGGTGCATTTGTACAATGGGATGCTGGCAAAATTTTTAGCCCTGGTGCTCCTCCCTTTTTTGTGTGAATGGAGTGTGATTCTTAGAGTTTATGGCAGTCATCTGCCCGAAATAGGTGATTAGAAGTTGGACCTATTTTGCCAGAGTTGCAGTTCCAGTGCTGCATCACGGTGTGCTGCCATTCGTTGGACAAGCAAAGTTTTGTCCACACTATCCACCTGATGACAGACATGTTGATCAGTTATCAGGCTACTGATTGCATGTGCATCACTGCACATCAGGGCCCTCATTACAAGTTTGGCTGTCTTTGGGTAAGATAGCCATGCTACATTCTGCCACCATCCCGTCAGTATTGGCGCTACAGTGTCCATGTATTACGAGTCACAAAGACCAAGCTGACGAAACACAGACAGAAATCCAACACCGCCAGTGCCACAGACGGCGAAGAGCGACTGTCGGTCTGCCAGGCCCACCAAGCCGACACCATTCTGGCTGCCATATTATGAGTTACAAATCAACACAGTGGAACATGCACGGTGGTAAACCATTAGCAGTGCGCACTGCGGCAGGCTAGAAAATCACTGCCACTAGAAGGCAACACTGGATTCAACAGTTCAAATATCTCACATCTGAAACATATAAACATGCCACACACACCTGTTCACCGCATTATAACACACACCTCCCACACCCCTACAAACCCTTGCGGACATCACCACAAGCCAGAGAAATATGACCCCTGAACCACTGCACACAGAGCAATAATTCACATGTTGCATGCACCCCCACAACAATCATCCACCCACACTGCACCTCACACGCATAGCACGCACCCCCACAACATGTCACGCCACAAGTACCCATTCTTCACCGACAATAAGTTGCGGGCCATGGTGGACGAGATCATCAGAGTAGAGCCACAACTAATGGGAGCACAAGTCCAGCAAACATCAATCGCCAGGAAAACCAAGCTATGGCAGAGGATCGTCGACAGGGTGAATGCAGTCAGAAGCTACCCACGCACAAAGGAGGACATCAGAAAGAGGTGGAACGACTTCAGGGGGAAGCTCCATTCCATGGCGTCCAGGCACAACATCACCCTCAACAAGACTGGCAGTGGACCCCCACCTCCTCCCCTTTACCTGACAACATGAGAGGAGAAGGTCTTGGACATCATGCATACTGAAGGCCTGACAGGAATCACTGAAGGGATTGATACTGGTAGGGAACCTACACCCCCCCGAGCACTAACCACTCCAATCCTGCATGCCTCACAAGCACCTACCACTCCCCAACATATCATAAACCACAAGAATGCATCCACCACTATCACCCCACCTTCCTACTCTGCATGCCACACCACCCCCCACCCACCATCTACACACCCACCCTGCACAATGCACGCTAAACCTTCACTATCTCTTCAACTACCACTCCCACTATCTGTCACTCGGCATGCCGGATCCGAATCACACTCAAGCCTCACAATGGTGCACCTGCATGGACAGTCATCCCACAGCCCACCCAGACTGCTAGCCAACACCACCTCACTACCAATGGCATTTACAGCAATGTCAAACAGCAAACCCACAACTACAATTGATATGACAAGCAATGCCCAAAGGCCATTCACTATGCAGTATCAGCATTGCTGCAAATGTTATTGTCATCCCTGGGTAAAGATTCCACCCGCTGTAAGCGGCACACCATGACACTACAATGACATTTCCACGTATTAACTCTCACCCTTACCATCCACAGCGAACCCTGCTACTACCATCCAGCAGATGATGCCCGGATCAGGCAGCCCTCCCAGGATAAAGGCCCCAGTGGATGTCTGGAGGACGACAAAATGCCTGGACCATCTGAGCCGACTGGCCAGTCCACCACCAGCAGCCCCAACCTAGACACCCCGAATTCACCCTCCTGTGTGGCTACAACACCACAGCTAACCCCTCCTCCCCAAACCTGTACCTCAGGGACCATTCAATTAGAGGTGTCAAGTGCACGTGCCCCAGACAATGAAGACCTTGGTGCTACTGGGAGTGGGTACACTGTGCCAGGGGCACAGGCACAGGGGGGCAGGGCTTGTGGGAGGGGATCTGTGGTGGTCCAAGTAGGGGGCAGCAACAACAGCAGACTGTCCAGGAGGCCCTCAGCCAGGTCCTGGGTGCATACCACCAAACCGAGGACACCATGGCCCAGATCTTCACTACCCTGCAGGAGACCCAGAGGCTATAGAGGGAGAACCATCAGGAGGCCAGGCAGCAGTGGCAGACCCACAATGCCACCATGGCCACCACAGCAAGGGTGCTGATGGAAATTGCCACCATCCAGCAGCAGTCAACCTACCACCAAGAGGCCCCTACCATAATCCAGATCACATCTGATCCCTCCATGTCAACCACAACCACTGGAATGGAGGTCCTGACACAGGACACACAGGACACCAGCACCCCTTCCCCTGTAGCTGAGGAGTCCCCACACAAGCGAGGACGTCCAACCAGACATCCAACCTCCACTAATGCCAAGACCAAGACCACCGCCAGGAAGTGAGCCACTTCAGAACATACCCCCTTGTGTGTCACAGCGACACCCTGTTGATTGTCCACTGTCATAGCACCTTTTTCACATGGCCATCATACTGGACATTGACTCTCCACAGGTGGGCTAAGTACTCTGATGATCCCACTCACCATGACCCCACTCATCAGCCCTTTCATGTGCTCATTTGACCGCCATTTCATGTGCTCATGTTCACTTGACTCCTGGCACTCGTGCTGAGCATACCTCCACTGCGTGTGCTGCTGTGTTCTGCCACTGGTAGCCAAGATGCAACATGCTGCAGAGGATAGGGCCCCAGCATTCTCACAGAAGGAACCTGAGAAGCTTGTTGAGGGTATCCTACCCCTGTAGGCCGAGTTGTATGGGCCACCAGGGCAGAAGGTGAGTGCACTATGATTGTGAGTGGTACGAATGTGGATGGGGCCTTGGGACGAGGATGAGTGACTTGTGGAAAGACCTGGCTGCAGGCTGTGAGGACAACTGGAAGGTTAAAATGTGCGTATGTTCAGGGGATTTGTTGTGTCCAATGCAGTCCCTAAGATGCCACACTACATGACTGTCTCCTTTTCTCCGTGTTATCCATGCAGGTGAGCGCCCATCAAAAGAAGGGGATCTGGCGTGCCATCGCCAGGCAACTGCAGACCCTGGGGGTTCATGCCCGGCAGAGCACCCACTGCAGGAAGAGGTGGAAGCACCTGCGATGCTGGGTGAGGCCCAGCTGGGGACGTCCTCCCAACAAGGGAGGAGTGCCCGTCATACCCTGACCACCTTATGTCCTGCATTTTGGCGGTGGCGTACCCTGAGGTGGATGGGCGCTTGAGGGCAGCACAGCAGCCACAAGGGGGTAAGTTCACATTCGTACTTAGGTTATGTGGTGAGTGATAGGTGCAGCCTGTGCAGTGTGTGAGGGCTGTGGAATGTGTGCTAGTTTGCTACTGTATGACTAGGCTTGGGACACATTGATGCGGGATGTGCTACATACATGTGTTCATATGCCGTGCAGGATGTGAGTTGGGGTTGACTTTATTGCTAAGTGGCATTGATGGCAGGGCAACTGTGTAGTACATGAGCAGGGTATTAGATGTGGACAGGGTTCCTGCTTCTCGAGTTCACACACATTACACTTCCAACTATCCAATCAGTGTTGCTGGGGCCATATCCCTATGTGCTGTCTGCTGGCATGTGGTGTATGTGTAGTCTGCGAAGTCTGAGGTTTCACATCATACAGCTATGTGTGCTTTGGTTACGTGGCTGTGAAAGTATGCTTCAAATGCCCGTAGAGTACAAAGTTTGGGTCTAGTGATCATATAGAGCTATGAGCCAATGGGGTGGGTCAGACATGTGTTGAGGGTTTGGCTTTCTTCCTGTACAGGATTAAATGTGTGTCAGCATGTGTGAAACTCATGTGAATGACTGAGGTGGTATGCATGGGCTGTCATTGCAGTGGCATGTGAGTGTCAAGGCATGACATGTAATGACATGGCACTGGAGTATGTTGTAGTGACTTGTTTGTGGCTGTTGTGCTGGCATTGACCAATTGCTCCCTGTTTCTCTTTCTCCCACCCTAACTCTCACTGTCCCACCCTCCCTCTGTGCCTCTGTCTTTGTGTGCACAGCATCATCTGGCGAAGGGGCACCGGCAAGTGGGGAAGCTGCATCCCACGGGACCCAGGATGCTGATACCAGCGGAGTCGAGGGGACCAGTGGAACGGAGGGCGACTGGAGCACCACAGGGGAGAATGGAACATCTACAGCATCATCTGATTTTTCCTCCAATGGTGACTCACTGGTGGTGGGAGAACCTTCACGCCCTATGCCTGCACCATCTTTGTCCACCACCCCCTTTACCAGCACCGCCCTCCCTGTAGCACCCCACCCAGTAGCCCGTTACCGCTCAACAGGAGGGTGGGCTTCTCCTACGCCCCAGGCACCTCAGCCCCTGCCCCAGTCAGCCCTGCTGCCCTGAATGAGGAGGCTATTGACCTCCTTAGGTCCATCTCTGTTGGGCAGACAATTGTGAATGCCACCGAGGGACTGGCATCCCAGATGCAACAGTCCAATGCATTCCTGGAAGGCATTCACAGTGCCATGTCTGCCCTTGAGAGATCGTTTCAGGCTCTGGCCTCCTCATGGACGGCAGCCAGTGATCCTTCTTCTTCTGTCCCCCCTCCGGCTACATGTTCCATCCCCACCAACAGATCCAAAGCGCAAACACATTCAAATGCACCACAAATGCCACCACCATCATGCACACACCCACCATTCAGACGCACACACACCAACATCCAATACCTACCCTGACTCCCCCACCTGCTTCCCCTTCACAGTCACATCACCACTCAGACATGCAGACACCACATCATCAGTCCTGTCCTGTCACTGCCATCATCACCACAACAGCTGACCATCATACATGCACCCCATATACCGCATCTGCATGCACCACAACAGTGAACACAACCACATGCAGCACATCCACCCTACCTGCACACACCATCCCAACATTCACTCACACATCCCCCTGCCATCTCCCTGTGTCTCCTCCACTCCTCCTCCCAGTGCAACTTTATACCCACACTCCTCCACCCAACACACACCCAGCACACACATTTTATACACCCACGCACCAGCACCCAAACCATACTCATGTACATCTATCAACCATCCCCTCACCCTTCACTCCCAAACCCATAACCCATAACCTACCTGCTGCCCCTAAAAAGAGATTCCTGCATGAGTTTTCCCTGTTCTCGTCTCCTGTTCCAGTCCCTGTTCCCCACAAATGCCCTGCTACCCTTCCCAGAGCCCTGTTTTCCACCTCCCTGTACTCCTCTGGGCTGAGCCATGCACCACAGACAGCAGTCTGCAGCGCTGCCACAACAGCCACACCTGCCCCTCACTCCTCCAGCCCTGGTAGCACTCCCTCTGAGTCCCCTGCTGCGGTGGCCTCCACTGCCGTCCCACCTAAGAAGGCAGGAAAGAGATGCAAGGCTAAGGCGTCCCCCTGAAAGCAGGACCGTAAAGGGGGAAAGCCTGAGAAGAAGAAGAAGGACCCCCCATCCAAACCCTGATCACACATCCCCCCACTGCCCCATCCCTGAGGTGCCTGCATTCCCCATTGATGCCCCTGCGCTGTGGAGGTCAGCAAATTGCACTCAGGAGTCAAGTTGGGCACTCCTCACATGCCCGGTACATTTGGACAGTGATGCACTGGCCCTTGTGGCATTTTGCAAATAGTTATTATCATGACATTTTTGATATTTCCAATAATATTTATCTACAATGGCACCATTGGTGCCGATGCTAAATATCTTGTCCTGGCTTTCCTTGCACATGTCCATATGGTAACTGCATTTGTGCGAGTGGGTGTGTACTAATGTTCTTCCCTCCAGTGTGTTCTAGGAGGGGGTACTTACAGCCGGTGTCTATGTCGGCGTCGCTGGTCCTGACTGTCAATGGCCAGCAGGAACATTGGAAAGACTTGCAATTCGCATGCCATGGCGCCTATGGACATGCCTGTGTTCCAGAAGGTGGGTGCTTCCTTTTATGTTGTTCGTTTCTGCCATGGTTTTCGTGGCGGTTAGACTGCCCTGGAAGTCCTGGCGGTGTGCAGCCTTGTAATACAGTGGGTGGAAACTGTCTGCCCGTCTGCCTGCCTGAAGAGGCCTTCCACCGGCAACAGTGGTCCATCCACTTTGGCGGTTCAGATGGAAAGTTGACTGTGTTCTGCAGGTGCCTTCCCAGTAACTGCAATCTTCACTGCGGTGGTCCACTGACCGCCAAACTTGTAATGAGGGGCTCGGTCTCTTTTGTGGGGGTAAAGCAAAAGCTATCTACGGATCTTGTCCCTGAAGAAACTTTTAAGAGCGTTTGGTGTCATGCAACAGTAGCGATGGAAAATTACACACAGCTTCAAACATCTTCGGAAAATGTAATAGCAAGGTGTCTGAATGGCTGTGACCCAGAGGCATCAAAATTGGATTTGTTGCCACAGACAATGGGAGTAACATAGTCAAGGCCATGGCAGCCAGTGGCTATGTCAGGGTCCTGTGTCTGGTGCATTGCATCAACCTGGTTGTGCAAGACTTTCTAAAAAAAAAAGAAGACACAGTCAGCAACATTCCGACCACCTGCCGATAAATCTGCACTTATTACAGCCATTCTTTTAAAGCCTGGAAACAGTTACAGATTATTCAGTGTGGTAACAGAGTACCAGTTAAAGACCTAATACAGGAGGTGCCAACATGTTGGAGCTCAACCTATTAAATGTTGAAACATCTGTTTGAGCAGTACAAACAGATCAATGACTATGTCATTCTAAGCGGAAGGGATGCAATTGAGAAAGCAATGACCATGGATGCGGGCAAATGGGGCCTAGTGAAACGCCTGACACAGATGCTGCTCCCTTTTAAGATTTTCACATGGGAAGTTAGCAAGGAGGACAGTACGATGGGCCAAGCTATCCTGTTGTTACATCTGCTACCGGACCACCTAAAGAAGGTGTTTGAATGGTTGGCACTCTGATGTGTGAACATAGATCCAGAAGTGTATGCCTTGGTTGAGAGCCTAAGCTATCACTTGACTTGTAATGCAAGGCTGAAAAATTATATTATTTCATCCAAAGAGTACATCTGTGCCACCCTACTTGATCCATACTATAAAAAATTGGCTCCTCTTTCATTCCTTTTTCTGAAGGGGATGTTTCAAAATGCAAGAGGTGGAATGTGGAGCAAGCCAGAGAACAGGAAGAAGAATGGCTGGAACTTAGAGTCCACTATGCAGTTCTGGGGTGCTGTCTTTAACTTCCAGAGAGGGCAGTCTTGTCTCACAGCAGCCATCACCAGCAACAAGAACACTGGCAACAACAACATCAGGAGAATCAGACCCAACCGCTGCACTGGCTTGGTTTCAAGTGGTAGGTCTTAAGTTCAGTGCAGAAGCTAAGGCAAAAGAGGTTGAGCAAATGGAAGTATCAATGACACTGCAGAGGATGTTCCAGGAGTATGTGGATGACCCAAAGAGGCGTATGTGGATCAAAACCCATTGATGTATTGGTATGGGATGATGCGCCAAAGGGCAATAATGTGTCTGACTTGTCCTGTAGCCAACGTACCTGCTGAACATGTGTTCAGTGCAGCGGGTGCAGTTGGTACAGTGAGAAGGGCCAGTCTCTTGCCTCAAAATGTAAAGATATTAACCATGGTCAAAATGAACCAGCATTTTATACCACATGATTGCTCTGTTCCCGAAACACCACAAGAGAAGGAAGAGGATGATTGGTCACAATCAAATGTGTTTGCTGACCAACTTCTTGTTGAACCACCTGAGATGGAGGACAAAGTCTACTTCCAAGACCGAGTATGCCAGTGCGACCATAAAGCTTTTCAATTATTTCCTGATGAACTTCTTTCTTCCTTTGTTTGTTTGTTTCTTTCTTTCTTTCATCATTTCTTTCTTTCTTTCTTTCCTTCTATCTTTCTTTCTTTCTTTCTTTCTTTCTTTCTTTCTTTGCTAAAAAAATAAAATAAATAACTAACGGAAGATTATGTTTGTGTTGGATACATGCTGCCTCACCATTCTTTAGTCACACTCACATATAACGCCAGATTGGAGTTGGACCGATGTGCAGTGAAGAAGCCCCCACATTCCCTTCAGGACATTGGAGACGATGCCTGCTTCTGTCACATGCCACTGACTATCCTTTTTTTTACATCACATAGCAGGGCTGCCCCAGATGATCATTTTTTAATAGACTGCCAATGCCTAATTCCAATGTGTTGCTACTTACCACCAATAGAGGAGATAATATTTTATTCAACTACCATGCTTGGATTGGATGCGGTAACTACTATTGCAACATTGTGTAGTGGTATATTTTGTGATTGTGAGTAATGATTGATGATGTATGTGGTGGCTGACAGTGAGGGAGGGAGTTCAACTAATTTGTAAATTTGATTCTGACGATTTGAAATGTTTGGGGGCTGATGGATGATCATTTTTCCAGAAAGTGATTGGACTTTCACACTTAGTGAGATTTACCTGTAGGGTCAAATCCTTTTTTCTGGTTCCTCAGACCAGACCAGACACTTTAGTTACTAAACATAAATCTACACAAAATTCTCCAGTTCTGCTTCTCTATTTGTTCTTCAACAACAGTGCATTTGACTACACAGGTCTACCTTGTTCGGTTTGGGACTGGTACGGAGTTCCTCATAATTAGAAGGAGGATGGGGCTGCGGTACAAAATGAATTTCTGTTGATGGGATCTTACAGTAATATGCTTTATACCCTTACTGACTAGGCACTGATTTAATCCGACAGAAAATAGTCAAAGAGCTGGCAGACCCCACAGAGGAAAGGCAAGCGGGTGCATGGAGAAGGTTACTCACAGAAGAGAAAAAATATGACTTTTGGGCAAAAGCGGCAAGAAAATGGGATAGGGACAAGGGCCTGAAACTGACTAGGGATAGCAGAGAGAAAGTTAATCGATTAAACTAGAGCACTTAGAGGCACACATTGGCATTGTATGATATTCTTCAATAAATGGCTGTTGTATCATACCCCACAAGCCTTGTCCTGGATTACCGCTAGCTGCTCTGACTTTGTTTTCACTGCCAAGCAGAAGACACAGCAAAATGGACACATGTCATTGACCCGTTTAGGTTTATTCAAGAATACTGGGATGGGGTGTTTAAGTTGTTAATGACAACCGTGCAGATGTCTATAACTCCCAGTACTTGGCTTCTGGTCTTGGGTTATGATCCAGTTGCAAAGCTCCCACCTAGGTGGATCAAACTAGTTTTTATTGCCACCACAGTTGCCAAGTCTCTTCTATTGAAAAACTGGTGTTCCGTGCAGATCCCAACTCCTGCAGAATAGCTGAATAAAATGGTTCTTGTTTGAAATCAGGAATTTAAATGCGCAGTGGGTTGGCTTGAGAAATTTTCCCAAACTTGGGGCCGATTTTTTTAGATGACCGGTAGTATTCATATTTAGGCCGGGATAGCAAAGTAGTAAAATATGTAGTGTTAGTGAGATTGATTGCAATATATAGCTGTTATGACTTTAGAAATGCTTCGATCTGTTTTTCAGTTTCTCCAATAAATGACAAATTATGTATCTGAGACTGGTTATGTCATTATGCTGGATCTCGGCAAAACCAATAAAAAAAAAGGATCAGAAGGAGGAGAATGGAAGGAGTCAGGGCAGGACTACCTAACAGCTAGAAGGAAAAAGTTATTGACTTCAAATTCAAAAAGAAATCATGATGATGGCGAAGACTCTGAGGCCTAGTACTCACTCACCTCGGTGGAATGAAGAGAGGTGCCTTGTTGGGAAATGCTGCTGAGTATGTGTTGCTACAATGCTGGCTCAAACATCAAACTCCTCTTAAGTTCTTGTCTGCCTCTGAGTTTTCTTGGTATACCCCTGACTCCTGATGAAGCTTACCTTGCAGCCTTTTGCGCTTCTCCCTTACTCTGTAATATAGTTTCTATTTTTATCAATATGCAGTCCTTCTCCGGGTCCTCTCTTGCATGAACAAAACTTGGTGAAAGCTCAAGACTCCGGGTTACCTACTGGACAGGTTCAGCCAGGCACCCAAGAGTGATGGACATTCCATGAAGAATTAAGATACACCACCCAATTTGGCAATACAGTATCATTTTCCTTTTCCCAATCATAATTTTTAGAACCGGGTGGGTTAACTCCAATCCTTCATAATTTGTATTTTTCAAACCTAGAAGACATAACATTTAGAGATCCACTATCTTGGGCCACTCTGGGGACAAAGAACTGTTTGAAATGCATTTACCTGCATGATGTCATACTTATCCCTTCATCATTTCCTTCCACAACATATTGATGAAGGTGTGCTGCTCAGCACCCCAATGAATATTGTTGTGGTTTCTTTTGAGTAGTGTTTGTCTTCGTCACAACCTTACCCCAATCCCCATTCTCATCCATTAATCAAACCACTAACCCTCTTCCCCGGGCTATGTGATTTATTGAGGTGTGACTTCATTTTATACTACAAATGGATGACACACTTGCTGGGGTAGATGTGGTGAAAGTGACACCAACTCACTGCATGACCACTTATTACCTGAGCAATATTCCACACCAGCCCCATAAACATCATTATTCATGCCTTGTGTTGTGTGTTGCGTGAACGTTTAAGCTTGTCCAGCCACTCGTGACTCTGAGTCCATTTCTCCTGTCTCCATGATTTCATATGCTAAGATGTTTAAAGTTTTTAAATACTAGCTCCGCACCATTGCTCAGAAGAAGTTGATATTGCTATGTTTTATTATCATATCAGGCCTTTTTGTTGTGTGTCAAATACTGTCATTGCGGTAGTCTGGTCTCAGCCTTCCTAAAGTTATGATATAATATGACCCACTAGCTCTATGTTTTCGTTCAATATGTTTGACAGTGATGGATAACACTTTGGTTAATCCTACAGTTGGAGTTCGCATAGGTGGGAGTGGCGCCTTCTTTCTTCCCTGTTAGTGTGCTAGCCTGCTACTACTGCTATTTACCACCCACTTAAGATGCCACCTTGGGAAAAACAACCTGCAGTAAGACGACTCCCTCACTTTATCTAGTTAGGCAAGGGAAGAACTATGGATTGAAGTGAACTTGTTTAGTTAGTAATAAACTCCTACTGAAGAAGATGTTGTCTGTGTGTATCTAGGTTTTTGGAGGCAAATTAGGCAATGGCTACCATCCCCTAGTGGTCAATGTAGTTGCAGAGGGCAGTAGAGCAAGGGTATAAGTAAATGACATTCACTTTTTTAGCAGATTTAAAAAACAGGCTATACTAAAAGGCAGCAGTGCAAACTAAAACATCAAAATGAACATTTGAGCAATAAATCAAGAAAAGTAAATTACTCCCTTTTTGTTTTAAAAAAATACAAAAACACACCTTTCCACCCACAACAGTCCCACTCCTCTCCCCAAACAAATTGCCCTGTGTCCAAAAAGTCCAGCGAAGAGTCCAATGTGAAACCCAGTCCCAACTCCCCTCCCACCCTCTTCACCTACAACAAGTTTCTCTCCCACCAAAACAAAAGAATGAAAAAAGAGTCAGAAGAGGGCATTCTCCACGCGGGTCCGGAGATCGTCCAGGGTTGCCTCAATGTGTGCCACGCAGTGGTCTATGTGTGCAAAGTGTTGCAGGAAGCAACAATGGAAGATGCTGTCTGACCATTGGGGGTAGAGGCGGGGGGTGCAGAAGTGGTGGAATGGGAACAGGCTGATACCAGCTGGTGGCTGTGACGATGGTACCACTAGGAGGCTGGAGGTGCTGGCAGCCGGTTGGAGGAGCTAGGACCAGTGGGCATGTTGACTGCTGCTTGGGCCTCATCCTCCTCCTCCACCAGCCACTGATATTCATTGGGGATGCCTCCAGCCTCTTCCTCTGCTGCCGGGATGCTATCTTCCAGTGAATTTGATGTCCATTAGGAGAAGCTATAACAGAGGAAAAAATGGAAAAGGACAAATTATAAACAGTCTTCTGAGCAAACAATGTTTTAAAGAGTAGAGTGGCACAGTAGCAGTAAATTGCTAGTCCCCTAGGGCCATTGGAATTTGATGTGACTGATTATGACAAATCACAGTGCCATTTTTTTACCAACACATGCCTCACTGTAGTTGACAAAATGTCCAAAAAGTAAAATTTGAACTGGCATTAATCGGTTACAGAAGCCATGAAATATTAATCACTTGTACCTTAATGTGGCGCAAGCCAAAAGCGATTTTCTAAATGTTTTTGGTTGGCTGGGACAAAACTTTAGGAGGTGACACAGTGGGCACTGGGAGGGAAGGGCAACACACCTTTTAAGTTTGCAGTGCATTGACAACTTTGTGAATGCTGCATTATCTGAAGCAGATGCACATTGCATGGCCAACACTATTGTATTGACGAATTGAACCACGCTGCGGTTACATCATAGCAGCATGGGTGACTAATAGGAAGCGAGGTATGATGATGGGGGGGAGGATACATACCTGCCTTGCTTCAACTATAGTGAGTTAAGGAAGAAGACAGAAAATTACATTGAACCAAAACATTGATAACTTGGCTAACCGGGTTAGGTAGGTGAAGAAACACGTCGTTCTTAAGAAGAGCTCCCTTGTTTCTTGATCAAGCAGTTATACATTCATCTTTTCATTCATCTACTCTTTTCACCCTTTAATACCTACCATTTAAGCTTTACACTCTCTAGTACATTCTTTCACCATTCTAGTCCAGCCATCCATATATACACAAATCCATCCAAGCACTCACCTATCCAGCATCCACCCTTTCAAACACTCTGATTTCACCTATTCATCCATTTACCCATGCCTTGTTCATTACTATCGCTCATTACCATCTACACATTCCTCATCAAAGCATCCTTTTACACATCCACCCTTCATCCACTGAGGCAACCTTTCACTCCTTTCACCCATCCTTTCACCCATTCTTTCACCCACCCATGCATCTCCCATCACTCACCTATGCATCCTTTCATTTCACCCTCACGTCCTTTCACTCACATACCATTTCACCTATTTTGTCTTTTAGCCGTCATCCTCCATTCGCTTTTCCATCACGCATCACTTGTAGTGTCCGTTCATTACGAGCTGTTGTCTGCTGAATTGAGGAGAGAAAAGGCCACTAAGAAATCAACCCCTGTTGTAGCTGCTAAATCAAGGACTTCACAAGTAATGCCCATGCAGAAAGTATTTTAGTAATTGTCAATGAGCAAGAGCAGTATGACTTACCATCGCCATCTCTGCTGCAGCCTGTTCTCACCCTCCGACGGCTGCCACATTCGGTGCACTGGTGCTGCTTCTGGCCCCTTCACTGGTAGTCGGTACGGCTGGAAAAAACATTACACATTTGAGATTCCAACAAAATACTACCACAAAAGATCACTACAGTTCTATCTTCTTTTAGCATTCACTTTAGGAATTTTGTCGGCTGTTAGAAAAGGCAGGTAGACAAATCAACAGCAAGTGTTTTATAAAGGAGGGGCAAAACGAAGTCACTGAAGCACAATAAAGGGGGTGGAATACTTTGGTAAATCCAGGAGAACCTATGGTGAGATCCTGGTCGGCAAATACAATGACCATGAGAATGGCAAAGGGAACCTTCACAAACATGTGTATACCAGTGGATTTGGGCATACAATCTTGTCAGTAGAGTACCTGTCCCTAAAATCTGTCCTCTTAGTATTAAAGTGCCAGTCCACAAGATTTATAAAGGTAGAAGGGAAAGCTAAGCTTAGTAGCAAAGCAGAAAAAAGCTAGTACAGACAGAAGGAAGACAGGTACAGACACAAGATAAATGCAGGGAAAACAAGAATTTAACAAAGCGTAGATAGAACAAAATTAAGTACAAAAAAAGTTTGACAGGCACAGGAAAACTAAAAGAAAAAATATAAAAAATGAGGAGAAGTAGAAATTAGGGAAATAATAATAATAATACAACAGGAAGACTTACTGAGGCCAGCAGATCTGCCAGCATCTGCACTGGTGGTGGCACTGGCACCCTAGTCTCCTCTTGGACCTGCCTCAGCTGCTGCCATCTTCTTCCCCTTGGGTGCTGATCTAAGAAATAAAGAAGAGAAAAAAAAGATTAGTTGTACAGTTTATCTCCCAAAACATATTTTGACAAGCAAGGCAAACAAAGTAATGTTGTACTTTTCTAAATCAGATCACCTAGTATCAATTGACTCAGCTTGAGTTGACCTATTACTTTTACTTTCATAATTCCTACCCTAAGCCTTCCTAAACTCTGGGCCAAATTCACAAACATTTGATTCAGGGTAGCCCCGCAAACCTTCTTGCAGCTCTGCCCTCTGTCAAAAGAAAAGGCTAGGAATGTGCCATGTCTACAAGATCTGGTGCATTCCTGTCCTTGTCCCCTATGTGGGGCACAATGGGCTGCCATGCGCCAAAGTGGGTAGAAACGCAGCAGACATAGAAAAAGGAGAAAATGAGGCAAAATAAAGATATTTCTCATCCTTGCATCTCCCTAACGCCTCCCCTGGGAAAGCATTGGCTTTTGATGCATTCCCAGGTTTACAAAACTTTGTAAATCTGGGAATGTGTGAAATACCCCACAGCAATCACTAGTTCATTAGAAGTCACCATCAGAGGGGAGAAGAAGGACATAGGTCACAGGCAGTAGTAAAAGAGAGCTAAAATGGGTGTGGGGTTCCTATAGTCCACTCCCAGCTCTCACCATGGGGGCAGCAGTGATGTTCCTTTATGTCAGCCCAGAGGTCCCTAGAGTTAAGCCACCTCCAGGTCTCGGACTTTCTAGTGCTGAACAAGCTCCTCCAGCCAACTCATAGCTCTCACAGCCTGCAGTGGGAAACAGTGGGTGGCAGTGGAGTTTAGGGGAGGGCCGGGCTCGTCTACACAAGGCACCCACCAGCACTTGTGGCTCTAGCAGCAGCAGGAGAGAAGTCTAGATATATGTATGCATCCACGAGTGACATAGCCTCCTCCAGCACCCATCTTGGCGTGTGCACTGTACTCTCGGGCTACTCATTGCACCATCAGACTCGCAGTCTGTGGCTCTCACCCACCAATCGGAATGTGTGAAGGGCTCATATCACCCTGCTGTGTGCTATGCCAGCATCCTGGTAGGCTATTTTCCCAAGCAGGGTAGGAGTTCTCATATGAGCATCTGCCACATTCGTGGTTCTGACTCCTCCACCCTGTTTTGGACTACAGTAGACAGGAGGTGGATGGCAGTGGTGAAAGGCACTGATTTTGTTCAACTTATTGGCATACTTCAACACTTATGATAACGCCCTTCTTCAGAACAAATTTGACCACAGTATATTATTGGTTTTTAACAGGGCACTCAAAGGTGGTGACCCCTCAAATGTTCAATCTCAAATCTCAGTTATTATAGAGGCTGTTCCTCAGGGGTGAATCACTTCTCTCATCACTTATTTTACATGTTGTTATGTATCACCTGACAACTTGCTGCATGACATGAAGAGCTTAGTTTCCACTACTTCATTAAAACTGCCACAGTAGTCAACCTCCCATGGGTAAATAACTGTTGCACAGGTGTGCAAATACAAGTTGGTTGTGGTTGCTTGTTAATTACAGGGTGCAATAAAGTCTTCCTTCCTCAGATAAATTTCAGCAGGGCAAATCTGCAGAAATGTTTTTGGAGAAAGTCCTGATAATACAGGGAAATGTGCATTTTAGTAGGGGATGTATGAAAATCTTCAGGTTAAGTAGTATGTTTTCTGAAGGCGCTGAGTTATGCAATTGAAAGATTTAGGTAAGTATAGCACCTAAACACACAAAGAGCTACTCATGGTTGTCTGGTTGTGCTAGACTGGGGGAAAGTTACAAGTTCACATTGACTGCTATGGGACACAGACTAGATACAGGACCAGGTTAGTCCTGCTGAAAAGTTACCTTCCCATAGTCTGGTGCAAAATGTCAAGTTTGTGGTGGAGGAGGCTGCAATGAGAGTGTTGTGGATGGTCATCATTGTAGCGTAAAGAGAAGGATAGGCATTACGGATGGACGTCACTGTAGCGAGAAGATCCTATCAGGCCTTGTGAGGGTCACTGCTGGAGCTTCCTGTTGGCAGTCACCACGTGCAGTTGATACTGCAGTGTCAAGTGTCAATCTCACATTGTTGACAGTTGCTAGCAGTTGCTGTAGCTCAAAGAGTTGGGTTCACCAGAGCATTGCATTGGTGGTTGCCACAGATAAAAAGATCTCAGCACAAAAAGCCCTGTTCATAATTACCAGGAGCCCAAAACTTCAAAATTTCTCCCTTTTCTTCAGAGGAGTACACTTTGATGCCAGTCAAGGGTCCAAGACCTGGAGAGGTGACTCTTGGGGATCAGGAACCCACCCTAGCAGAGGGCCACTGGACTCTGGTAGATCTAGTTTCAGGTTTAGGTAAATCTAGTTGCAGCAGGTCAGCTGGACAGTTGCAGGAAGGTATCTGGAGCATGTTGTATCCCTGTAGCTCAAAAGAGGAGGGCAGCCAGCTGATGCTTGGAGTCATTCAGGGTAGGCTTGGATGAATGGAGAAGGTCCAGTCTTTCTTCTCAGAGAGCAGGCCTCAAGCAGCAGGGCAGTCCCCTTGCAGCAGGGCAGCCCTTCTTCAGTAATGTCCACAGAAAGGTTTACTGTAGAGTTGGTCTGAGGTCTCACTTTTTATTCCTGGTGCCAGATTTGAAGTGGGAGAAACTTCTAGACTTTCCCTGCATCTGGTTCTGGGATTTCCTTCCTTCCTCTTCCCAGACTCCAAGGAGTCTGAGATGACAATAGCCTGGTGTCAAGTTCTTTGTGAGTGTGCTGAGGCAGCACGTTTGAAGTGTAATTGCGGCAGGGAACAAGCTCATATCCCCCCATCCTGACAATGCCTAATCTCTGTTTGTCTCATTGTTTGGGGGCAATACACAAAAGACAACTGCCAACTCTACCAAGTAATCTGACCCAGAATACAGGCTGCAGGGACCAAATAATTCGGACAAGAAACTGCCAGATTTCTAAACATGGTATTTTCAGAATTGGGGCTTAAAATCTGACTTTACCATTAAAATGGCTTTAAATTACAATTTATTTGCATGTAAACATGACAGTTCTACCTGTTTCCAATCAAACGCTATCACTTATTAAATGTAATAAGGTAAGGCATTTTTATTGTATGGGATAGGTAGGCCATTGCAGTAGTGAAAAAATTATTTTAAGAGTTTTGCACTGCCATGACATCTAGAACTTAAGAGTACATGTCTACCTTTTTAAATTGACATCATAGAGTTCCTCCTGCCCTATGGTCTGTTTAGGCTTTACCATAGGGGTGATTTATATGTATGAAAAAGAAAGACAAAACATTATTTTTCCAGGTCAAAATGGCAGTTTATAAACTGCACACAGGCTGCAGTGGTACTCATAAGACCTGTTTGGAAGTGCTACTTAAGATGGTGGCATAATAAGTGCTGCAGCCCCACTAGTAGAATTTAATTTACAGTCCCAGTAAGATGGTGGCATAACAAGTGCTGCAGCCCCACTAGTAGAATTTAATTTACAGTCCCAGTGTATATATTGAACCACTTTATTAGGGAAGAAAATGTAATGTGGCAATTAGGTTAATGAGTGAGCACAAGCACTTTAGCACTGGGCAGCAGTGCTAAAGAGCAAAAAGTCCTAAAGCCAAATCATTTCAGCAAACAGGAGGGGAGAAGGCAAAACATTTGGGCGAACACTACTCCAAAGGTTGACAGGTCTAACACAAGAATATAGCAAATTCCAGATTTACTAAATGTTTGCTGTAGAGCACATGGCACTTAAAATGGAACATACAGCAGTGATGGATCAACTTTCACATGCAATATATATTTTGCACAGAAAGCTGACAGTGCAGTGCTCAAACTTCTTTGTGCCAACTCCCTTTTAATGTATTTAAGGGGGTGTCTGAGTGGACTAGTGTAAAGACCATTGGTTTTGTGACAAAGCTAAATCTACATCAGATGTGTGATCTAGCTTTGCCACAAATCACAATGCTGGCACATGAACAATTAGCCTGTCACTTGCATGTGACCTCCAGTTCCTGCTTGATCCAGCCTAATCCAGTCACACCACCACTACCTGGGTTTTCCAGTCCAGGTTTTCCTGCCAGGGTATTCCCATTCACCATTCTCCTGCCAATAGAAGCCGAAAACCCTCCAGGATCTACTTAATGCAGCTGCAGCACAACCACACAGTGGATGAGTGCTGCCAAAGGCAAGGCCATCCGCGCCTCTCCATACCTGGACTGTGCCCAGTGCCACAACCCCTGACTCTCCTACCCTCTGAAGATACACCATCGCCAAGCTCTAAACCCCTGACCCCGAATGCTACAACAAACATTGCCACTGTGCTGACCCATGCTCCATGGTAGGACATTTCATCTGCACTCACTGCCACTTCACCTGTCACAGCACACAAACCAGTCCACTGACACCACACCCAAACACACCACAGACACCACCTGAACAAAAATACCAACTTGCATGTGCCCTTCTCAACATACGCTCACTATACAAACACACCACTGAGATTAGAGACTTCAATCCCACCCTCACACCTGATGTCCTCTTTCTCACGGAGACCTGACTCAATGCCACTTCTGCACCCGACCTCACCACCACAGCACCTGAAGGAAACAAGATCACCCACCGGGACTGCATCAACAAGCCTGAAGGAAGGATCAGCATCATACACAAGGAATCCATCCAGTGTACCACCACAAATTACATTACCCCAGCTATGAAACACCTCAACCTCCGACTCCAAACAGATAGCAAAACCACCATCAGCAGTACCCTCACCTATCATACTGCAGGACCATGTCCAGCCTTTTTCAACTTCATTGCTGATTTCATCACATACCACACCATTGACTCCAACAACTGTATTTTCCTCTGCAACCTCACTTCCATCTTGATAACCACAATGACATCAACACTGCCAATCCCCTTGACAGCATAAACAACATCAAACTCACCCAACTAGTTTACGACCTCATGCACACCACGGGTCACAAGCTTGACCACATCTTTACCTCCAGCGACTGCATCAGGTACAACCACACTATGGAACTCACTTGGACTGACCACTCTATAGTCCACTTCAACTTCACCAGCTCCCAACCTTCACTCCTAGTCTGCCCAATGCCCCCTACTGCAGCTGGAACAAAGTCTCAAAGGACACATAGATCAACACCCTCAACCGACCCACACCATCTCATCCAACAACCTAGACCCAAACATCAGAAACATCAACAATCGGATCATCAACTGCACTGACAGCTTCATTCCTATTGGCAACTACACCCCCAGAAGGTCCAGTAAGCAGGCTAGCTGGTACATAGAAGACCACAGACCGTCTAAGCTACACTGTAAGGCACTGGAAAGGAGATGGCACACCAGCAAGGAAACAACCATCAAGATTGCCTTGAAGACAGCCTTGGACCTCTACCACAGACAGTTGAGAGAATCAAAGAAAAAAGCCATAGCCTCATGCATCAAATCAAGTTCTAATAACAAAAGAGAACTCTTTAACATCACCAAAGAATTGTACTACTCCTCATCTGCAAAAAACAACATTACCCCATCACAGGAATTCTGCAACAGACTTGCAAACTTCTTCCACATCAAGATGTTTAACATCTATAGAAACATCAAAGCCCGGCCCAAGGCCACTGACTTCTTCAAGCAACACAGTGAACTCACTACCACCACATACATCCGACTCCTCAATGTAACCAGGTCGCCCCACAGGACACTGCCACCATCATCAATTTGGTCCTCTCAGAGGCCCAAACTGAGCCATGCTCTCAACACATCTTCAACCTAGGTGAAGCCAGAATAATCCATGTACTCACTATCTTGTTAAACACCTCAATTGACACAGCCGCCTTCCCTGAGGACTGGAAACATGCAGAAGTCAATGCCCTATTAAAGAAACAACCGGCAGACCTCAGTTACCCCAACAACTACCAACCAATCTCTTTGCTCCCATTCTCAGCCAAAGCCTTAGAAGAAGCCGTGAACAACAAAGTCTCCTCACATCTGGAATGGAACCTCCTACTCAAATCCACCAAATCTGTATTCCACTGCAACCACAGAACCGAAGCAGCCATCATTGTAGAGACTGGCCCAGCGAGTGGGCCCAGCCCACTCGACTGAGAAGAGACTGCAGCTCTGATCCTCCTAGGCCTCTCTTCATCCTTCGATGCGGTCTCCCACCATCCACTCCCTGAACTTCCGTCAGCATACATGACAAGGCTACACAACATCTTTGGAGCCGAACTCAGATGGATCATCTCTTTCCTCGCGGGAAGAACACAAAAAGTCAGTGTTCCACCCTTCACCTCTGAACCAGAGGAAATCACCTGTGTAGTACCCTAAGGAAACTCGCTCAGTCTCACCATCTTCAACACATATATGACCCCTCTGGCCAGCAGTGCCAAACCAATGGACTCCCCATCATATCCTATGCTGACAACATACAACTCATCCTCTCCCTCTCTCAAGACACCATCAACACCAGGACCAACTTCCCCAACTGCATGACAGGCATCACCAACTGGATGAAGGACAACTGCATAAAGCTCAACACAGACAAGATAGAGGTACTGATTCTCAGAAACAAGAGCTCCACATGGGATGCATCCTGGTGTCCCTCAGAACTCAGACCTACTCCTGTCCCCGATGACCATGATAGGAACCTAGACATCATTCTGGACAACAAGCTAACCATGATAACTCAGGTCAACTTCATCTCCTCCTGCTTCTTTATCCTGTGAATGGTTCATAAGATATTCAAATGGCTACCCCAAAACTCCAGACACAATTCTACCCTGGCCCTCATCTCCAGACGACTGGACTATGATAACACTCTCTACACAGGGATTCGAGCTCACCTTCTCCAATGACTACACACCATACAAAATGCTGCAGTCAGACTTATCCTGGATCTTCCTAGACAAACCTACACCGCCCCCTACTTTAGGGAACTCTATTGGCTCCCTTTACAGGAAAGATGCCAGTTCACGTTCCTGACCCATGCATATAAGGCCTTACACAACTTCAAACCCCACTACTGTAATCACTCCCTGAACCTCCATCAGCATGCAAGACACCTCACCTCTTTGTCCCTTTCTCAAACCCTCACCCCCCACATCCGATGTAGCAGATGCGGGGGTCGCTCCTTCTCCTACTTAGCAGCGAAGACATGGAACAAGCTACCCTTTTATCTACGGGCTTCCCCATCTCTTCAAGAATTCCAAAAGTCCCTGAAGACCTGGTTATTTAGCGAATCAACTGGACCCTGCCAGCTCCTGGATGTCCTTACAGGTGAAAAGTAGCACACTACAAATCTACTGGTTGATTGTTTGCTTGATTGTCACCAGAGCAAGCAAGGGGTCAGGCGTTGCATTACGTGATATCCCAACATGAGTCAGATGCTGTACTTTAAAGCACCTTTTTTACATGTTTGAGCCTTGTACAGTAGTTGTACAAGAAGATGTGCTTCTGCTAGTTTGTTCCTGCTCGCCTTTGTGTTACAGCCTGAGGCAGGGATTTACACAGACACTGCATGAGTGCTGATCTAGTTTATGTCCTTTGCTTAATGCAGTACTGCAGTTTTTCATGCAGCGTTCTATTGCAAGAAAGACAACGAATATGGGCCAAAATATTTTATTTTGACTTTTGTCTTTTGAAGTTTCAATAAAAACAGTCCAACAATGTTTTCTAATCAGATTGCTTTACTGGAAGCAGATTCATGTGATGATTGCACTACTATGAGACTGACACATACAAAATGGGAGACAGCCCCACATCTCACCTGGAGTGGTGGAGCAGCACTCCAGGGGCTCTGTTAGGGCCTACATGGGGGCTAAGAACCATTTAACATGTTGCCATGACTGCCACAATTTTGACAGTGCCGCCTCTAGTTATTGAGGGTGAACTGTATCCCAACCAGTTTTAGGCAATAGGGACGGGCAGCGCGTGACCTATATGTAATAAAAGGGGTGTTTAGGGCTTGGCAAGAGGGTTCTAATGCCAAGTCGACATGGAAGTTTAAAACTGCATTAAGGCTGCAATTGCAGGCCTGGAACATGTTCACAGTGCTACTTAAGTGGGTGGCATGATCAGTGCAGTGCTGCTGGCCCATTAGTAGCGTTTAATTTACAGTCCCTGGGAACATATATTATACCTTACTAGGGACTTAAAAGTAAAATTAAATATGCCAATTGGGTATAAGCCAATGTTACCATATTTAGGGGAGATAGCACAATCACTTTAGCACGGGTCAGCAGTGGTAAAGTGTGCAGAGTCCTAAAACCAGCAAAAGTGAGATCAGAAAAATTGAGGCAGGCAAGCGAAAGTTTGGGGGAAGACCATCCTAAGGCTGTCAGGTCTTACAGACAGGACACCAGAATGATTATAAGGGTTAGTCTGCTAGCCTCCTGATCTGAGTCTCCTCAGGGACATAAAAGGCTCCCCAAAATACTGAAGCAGCCATTGGACCCAGCAGCAGTGAATTTCTGACCACCAAGTTGTGGCCCTTAAGTCCTGGACCCTTGCTGTGGCTCACGGCACTCCAGGTCCTGGACCATTGGTGTGGCTCATGGCACTCTAGCTTTGACTGCCAGGGTTACCACCAATGTGATGCTCCAGCAACGCCCACAAATAATGCCTGGCTTGGTCTTCTTGTTATGCCAGCAGCAGCCAGCAACATTCTCCCTGCTCTTCTGTGTCCCCTTCATCGCGCCGGACTTTAAGAAGGTAAACTTCAGCAGGAATGTATCCGACCTGTACTCCATCGAGGACACCCTAAAAGCGTGACTTTGATCCAGTCCAACACGACCAGGTATTCTCGGTTGACGCTTTATCCTTTTCAGTGCTATTTTTCACTTTAATCTTTAAAAATTCATGAATCCAGTTTTACTGAATGGATTTTTGTCTTTTGGTGTGGAATTATTTGTTTAAGTTTGCTCTACTTTTCTACCTTGGTGTGGAATCCTTTTTGTGTGGTGTTTTCACTGTGCTACTGTTTGACAGTAACACATTAACTCTAAGTTAAACCTGGCTGCTGTGTTCCAAGCTGCCAGAGGGTTGAGCACATGTTAACTATAGGGTTGGGTTGTGCCTCACTCTGACATGGACTGTGGTCGTTGCTTGGTAAGGGCTCACACCCCAGTTAACCAGTAACCTAATTTCTTACAGTTCTGTATAAAAGAGTCCCCTTCTACTTCTACTGAGATCAGTCATACTTTATACTTCTCCACATTTGTATGTGTGCTATGCCGTGCAGAACACATGCAAAATTTAAAATCTTTGGAAAAGAAAAACTGTTCTCCAACTTTGCACCTGCCTCAAAAAACCCTTGTCTACAGACATTAGTAGATAGGGTTTTTTGTAAAACAAAATACATGGGTGGTGGCTTGTGAACACCTATATACAGCGCCTGGGATGCCTCCTTGATGCAAATTAACTCAAAGCAGTGCACAGCTCTACTTTGTGGTTATATGACAAAATATCAAAAAGAAAAATATTTTGTGGACAGAATGTTGTATCAAAAATATTGAGGCCAAAATATTGAGAAAGTAAGTGCAAATAGTTAAGTATGGATTTACTATTCGTAACTCCCCATTTATGTACTTTGAAGATATATATATATATATGCATAACTAGGCTGGAAGGTGGAGTTAAGCATAGTGAAACTTTGCTTTCCCATAGAAACTTACCTTCATAATATTTTTGCCCTCAATATTCTAGACACAACATTTTGTCCATACAATATTTTTTCTTTGATATTTTTTTCAAACACCTTACACCTGTTTGAGTCAGTCTTGGTGACTTTGCACTAGCACAAACCTTTTGATAATTCTGACACTTTGGCCCTCATCATGGCATTAGCGGTAAATCCTGCTTACCGCCACGGTGACGGCCGCCAACATATTGCTGTGGTGGCGGATATCCGTTCGCCATATTATGACACACACACACACCATTCCGACAGAATACTGCCAAATACACAAATCCGTCAGCCCAAAGGTCAGTGATAAAGTGGCGGTCCCAACACCCATACCGTTAGGCCAACAAAACAACGCCTATCACATTATGACCCACAAATCACCACGGCAGACATTCAATGGCGGTAAACCATTGGCGGTACATACTGTCAAGACGGGGCCACTCACCTGAAAAGCAGGATGTCTGAAGGGGCTTCTTGGTGGGCACAGAAACCCCGGCAGGTGTCCCAAAAGGTAAGGGGGAGTGGAAGAGAAAGAGACAAAACACTGCTATGTCTTGCCGGTCCAGCAAGGCACCCTGTATCTTCGGGGGGCAGGCCGTTGTTGACAGAGTGATAGTAGAGTTAATGCACTCAACTTCCTTGAAACTGAATCTCATATTTCTCATATGGGCACGGGAGCGGTAGAAGAACACCGGGATGCTCCAGCACTTCTCTTGGATAATAATAACTGTTGGCACAATTACTAACACTGCATTACAAAAACCCAAACTGAGTACTATAACAATAAGTACTGCGACACTAGGGCTGGCTTCACAGGGATTCACTGTTGCACACTACAACTGGAGCTGTGGTTGCACTTATCATGCACAAGAAAGACAAATAAGGACAATAATTATATCACATATAACTTTCCTGCATGCATAGGGTTAAACTATAAGGAACAAAAACAATCAAAGAAATACAAATGTCCACTCTGGGTTTAACAGTTAGGGTGGCACAGTTTGGTTTGGTTTCACTGTGTGTGTGAAAAACCAATCAAAAGCAAATTCCTCAAACCTGAAACACAGGCATGAATGACACAAGTTAATTCCAAGAGTTATGCTATTAGAGATCGAAAAGTCACGTAAATGCTCTTTTAAATTTGCACTGTCACTTTTTTGTAGTACTTGAGCTCAAGCAGACTTCCTGAAGCACATGTAAACAAGTAACTACAATAATAATGTAGAATGTTCAGAAATGCATTTGTCTCTTCAAGATAAGCACTCTGCCAAAATACAAGGTCTGAAATACACCAGCTGTTCTAGGAAAGCGCAGCGCTCAAAGAACAAACTCCCTGGAGAATACTAGTCACTTAGCTGCAGTCTTTTCTGGATTGCTGGAGTAATGCCTGGTGTCAGCTGGTACAGGAATGAAGAAAATAATTGCCTCAAAAGTCCTGAATACGAGGATGACAGCAGAGGTTGGACTGCCAAATCTGATGCTGAGATCAGGAAGCAAAACAAAGCCAAGCAGGGAGGCACGCTTCATTCTGCTATTTATATCCAATCAGGAAAGCAGTGAAGTTTCCGCATGTGGAGGAGTTACCACACCCAGTTAGAAGCACATGTCTACACCACACCCAATTAGAAGCACATGTCTACACCTGCTCATATTAGCAAATAAGCATTGGTAAAACAAGCATTGACAAAACCAAGTGTGTAACACAGCACATTATGTTTACTTAGAAACATGAAGGTTTAACCAAGAACAGAGATATGAGTTAACCATAATCCCTGGAGATGCTGACAGATAACGCAGGAGGCACCTTGGGGATTCCCGACACATACCGCCACACTCGGAATGGAAACCTTTATACAAAACAACCCCACATTGGCCAATACCAATAACACACACCTGACATCCATACACGCCCACACCACACACCCACACCACTATAAAACACACACCCACAATACCCACAACCCCTTACAAACACCAATTGCTACCAGGAGACTGAGAAGAAGAGCACAGAGACAACTAGACACACACCCCACTCACACCTATCCACCCCTCACGCACTCCACATCACACATCCCACCACATTACCCAACACACTCACACCAACACACATTACACAATGCCCATGGCACCACAAAGGCACCCCAGTTTCACTGAGGAGGAGTTAAGGGTCATGGTGGAGAAAATTGTCAGGGTAGAGCCACAGTTCTTTGGAGCACAGGTACAGCAGATTTCTATTCCAAGGAAGATGGAGCTATGGCGGAGAATCGTGCACAGGGTGAACGCCATGGGACAGCACCCAAAAACAAGGGATGGCACCAGGAAGAGGTGGACCGACCTACGGGGGAAGGTACGTTGCATAGCAGCAAGGCACCAGCTCACCATACAGAGGACTGGCAATGGACTCCCACCTCCTTCCCCACAGCTCACAGCATGGGAGGAGCAAGTACTGGCATTACTGCACCCTGAGGGACTCGCCGGAGTAGCCGGAGGACTGGACACTGGTAAGCAACATTTAATACCTATCACCCCCCAATCCCTGCATGCCATCTCACTTCCACACCCTCACTCCCATCACTCCACTCCATCCCACACACACACCTACACATATGTCTAACCCTAATGCCAAGCCCTGCATGCCATACCAATGCATGGACATCCCTCACAGCCCTGCTTGGACACCGATCACTAAAGCATGCACAGCATAGAGAAACTAACATACCAACAATACATCACCATACACAAGCAAAAGCTGGCAGGGCAACACCAACGATAAAGGGGAAGCCAAGGGTGTACAAATGTCACACACTTGAAGCATCATATATCACATACATACACACAAGTACCCCAGACAATGTCATTGGAGAGGAGGTGCCACCACCACCCAGTCCCCCAACAGAAGATGTCCACAGTGATGACAGTAACTCTGCACTTCAGGATCTGGTGGACCTACCTGGCCCATCAGGGACCACTGGACAGCCACCCAGCGTACCCACACCTCTGTCCCCAGGACACATCAATCAGCAGTTTGCCCACCTGTACAGGGCCCTAGGGCCCACTTCGCCCCCAAGACAATCAGAGACCTGGAGTCAGTAGCAGTGGTCACACCATTCAGGGGACAGGGGCACACGCCAACAGGGAAACTGGGAGGACTGCTGAGCACCGGGGGAGGACAGGACCAGGGAACCGACCCTCCAGGAGGCACTTTCCGAGATCCTGGGAGCCTACTAACATTCCCAGGATACGATGGGCCAGATCCTTAACAATGTGCAGGAGAACAGCGGCTGCAGGAGGGACAGTACCAGGGGAGCAGGGAAGACTTGCAGGCCATCAACACTACCCTGATCTCCATTGCAGGGGTGCTGGCAGACATGGCCAACATCATGGGGGAGGCAACAGAACACCAGTGAGCCCCTACCACTGGCCAGCCCATTGACCAGCCCTCCACTTCAGCTGCCGCTAGTGTCCAGGAGGCCCTGCCACAGGACCCAGAGGCCACCAGCATCACTCCCCCTGCAGAAGGTGAATCACCCTGCAAATGTTCCTTGCGACCCAGACAGAAGCTAGAGACAATTGCCAAGACCACTGCCAGAAAATGAGACTCTCATGATTGACCCCCTTGTGTCCCACACTGTCACCTTGTCCACCTTGAACTGCCATTGCTCCCCTTCCTATGGCCCCTTGGAAACTGCACCTGTGCTACAAACAGACTGGAACAATACCCTGGACTTTCCTCCATTATCACCCCATTCCATTGCACTTTTCCCTCAATTTCTTTGCACTACAATAAACACGCTTGAACACAACTCAAATACTTGTAATTCATGTTTTGAAACAGTGTATTAATGGAAACAGTTATATCCGTTGCAAATGAACTGTACAGTGTGAGTGCATAGAGATAATGACCTGTAGCTGGCTGTCATTGCATTAACACCTGTAAACTGAGAATCCATATGTGACATTAAGTAGAGGTATAAAGTGGGTAATGCCATCATGCCACAGCCACACAGAATCCACCAATAATCATAGAAATGTTAAGTTGCACTGTCTCACCTGTGTGTCATCGGAAGAACTGATGGATAACTGTGGTTCTGTTGTCCTCATCCTCATCCTCAGCCTCTTCATCCTAACTGTCCCCAGGGTCTACTGCTGCCACAGGGGCATCTCCAGACTCCTCCTCCTGCAGAATAGATACATGCCATCTGAGGGCCAGGTTGTGCAACATGCAGCATGCCACTACTATCTGGCAGATCTTCTCGGGTGAGTAGCACAGCCACCTGTCAGATGGAGGCACCTGAACCTGGCCTTCAGGAGGCCTAAGGTCCTCTCAATGATCCTTCTGGTTCGCCAATGTGCCTCATTATAATGTTCTTCAGCCCTTTTCCTGGCATTCCTCACAGGGGTCAGCAGCCACAATAGGTTTGGGTAGCCAGAGTCACCTGCAGGTATTGAGGGACAACATCTAGCCACACACCATCCTATGAGGTTAACATCAGAGGCATGCACTAACAAACACCGATGGGGACCAAGGCTCACCTATAAGCCACACCCTGTGCCTCTGTAGTTGCGCCATCACATTTGGGATGCTGCTATTCCTCAGGACAAAGGCATCATGCACTGACCCAGGATTCGTGGGAGATATACTGGTCAGCCAGGCACACCATCTGCACATTCATGGAGTGGAAACTCTTACGATTCCTGTACAACTGTTCATTCTGGTGGGGGGAGACAAAAGTAATGAGTGTCCCATCAATCACCCAAATAATATTGGGGATATGTCCCATTGCATAGAATTCGGCCTTCACAGTGGCCAAATTTTCCATCTGGGGGAAATCTATGTAGCTGCACATGTGTTTTACCAGTGCAGACAACAATCTTGCCAGCATGATTGAGAACACTGGCTGTGACATTCCTGCTGCCAAGCCCACTGTCACTTGGAAACAACCAGTTGCCAGGAAATGGAGAGCTGATAGCACTTGCACAAGCAGGGGGATCCCAGTAGGACGACAGATAGATGAGATCAGGTCAGGTTCCAACTCGGCACAAAGTTATGTGATTGTGGCCCTGTCCAGTCTATAAGTGAGGATAATGTGCCTTTCCTCCAGTGTAGCTAAGTCCATCAGTGGTCTGTACACAGAGATATGTCTCCATCTCCTATTCATCCACAGCCGTAGGTATATAAGGGACACAAGAGTGAGTAGGCTGTCACAATTTGAACTACTAAACCCCAACAGCAGTCCACATTGTGCACTTATGTATTGGGACAGTGTACATTTCAAAGTATATACTTACTTAACCTGTGACGCAGCATTTATCGATAGGCCAGCTCTCCCCCACCCCTGAAATGGTGACCGCCTGTCCTGTATGGAAGGACAGGTGGAAGTGAGGTAATTCAGCCAACGTTAGGCGTCCTGGCATTAAGCGGTCGTGCACCGCCGTGCAATTCCTCATTGGATAATATTGGGCCCTATAGAGAACAGTGGCCAATGGGGATGTACGCCAGCAGTGACGGTTTACACCGCTGCGGACGTGACCGCCATTTTCTAACTCAATCCTCACTTGTTTTCTGATCTTCAACTGGGTGTGCTGCTGTGACCTGTGTCTGGAACCTACCATGGCCCGTGTGACCGGGGAAAGGGCCCCAGCCTTCACTTCAGAGGAGTTGGAGTGACTAGTGGATGGGGTCCTACCCCAGTACGGACAGCTGTATGGTCCTCCAGACCAACAGGTGAGTACACCTTGGGCATGATGCATGTGGCATGGATGCATGGAGATGTGTGTGAAGGCATTGTGTAAGGGGGGATTATCTGTTGGTGTACATGTTGTGCGCTCGGCTATGTGTGTGTCAATGGTGATGGAAAGAGGTATGGTGGGCCATGTGTGTGACAGGCTGGACTGTTAGTTTAATGGAGTTCTCCTGTCTGTATTGCCTCTGCAGGTCAGCAGCCATCAAAAGAAGGGATTATGGAGTGCCATCACCAAGGAAGTGCGGACCCTTCGGGTCTATGGACGGCAGAGCACCCAGTGTCGGAAACAGAGGGAGGACCTGAGACTCTAGGCACAGAAGACTGCAGATGCCCAGCTGGGGATGGCCTCCCAATCAGGAAGGGGGGCCCGTCAGACCCTGACCCCCCTGATGACCTGCATACTGGTGGTGGCCTACCCAGAGCTGGATGGGCGCTTGAGGGAATCACAGCAGCCCCAAGGGGGTGAATACAGTGGGTATCATCACATCTTTTGGCTGGTGGGGTGGTGGTTGTGTGTTAGTGGGTGGCCCTAAGGTCAGGCCAGACATTGCAGCATGGATTATCTATATAGTAATGGTTGCATGTCAAATCCAGGTAGCCTAGCTTGTTAGTAGTCACTTTAAGGCAGGGCATCATGGGTCCCAGATGTGCTGCATTTGGCGGAGTGTGCTCCTCATCATGCCGTGGTGACTAGCCATATTACTGGTAGTTCAATGCATATTGCTCAGGCCTCTTCCCTGTGTGAGAGGGTGCTGTGTATGCCAGTGGTGGTGTTAGTGCAGTAACTGACCCAGTGTTTCCTTTTTCTCTCTCCCCCTTTTTTGTTCTGTCATCCTGTCCTTGTGTGCATTAGCATCATCTGGCAGAGGAGCAGGGGCACCGGCGACAGAGGGAGCTGCATCCCACAAGACCCTGGAGGCACAGTCCACTGACGCCGGGGTAACCAGTGGGATGGAGGGCTAGGGGAGCACCACAGCAGAAACAGGAGGAGAGGACACAGACTCAGATACCTCCTCCGATGGGAGCTCCCTGGTGGTGGTGGACACCTCTGTCACCACCCCAGCTGCAGGTGCAGCCGCCACCCCCATACCAGCACCACCCTCCAAGTAGCCCCTCAGCGAGTTGCCTGTGCCAGCTCACCCAAGAGGGTGGGCATCTCCTCCGCCCCTGGCACCTCAGGCCCTGCCCTAGTGAGCCCTGCTGCCCTGAGTGAGGAGGCTAATTACCTCCTGAGGTCCATCTCTGTAGGGCAATCAACCATTGTGAATGCCATCCAGGGGCTGGCATCCCAGATGCAGCAAAGCAATGCATTCCTGGAGGGCATTCACTGTGGATTTGCGGCCAAACAGAGATTGATTCAGGCTCTGGCCTCCTCTCTGATGGCAGCCATTGTCCCTGTTTCTACCGTCCCCCCTCCAACTACCACTTCCCAGTCCCATTCCCCTCAACCCTAACCCATCTCAGGCACACATACAGACGAGCATGCACACAAGGCAACACACAAGAGTGGCACAGGCAAACACAAGCAGCACACTTGGTCCCATAGGCACTCACGCAAATACCACACTGTTGCAGACACAACAACATCCACTGCCTCCACTGTCTCCCCCTCATCCTCCTCCTCCACCTCCCTCCCAATCACATCTACACTCACACCCGCATGCACTACATCTACATCAGCTACCAGCTTCTCCACACCAAGCAGAATACACACCTCACTGGCAAACACCTCCACAACAGCAATGCAGGTGTCCCCTCTGTCCTCTCCCACCCTGTCTGACCCCCCTCCCAAGGGACACAAACGCAAGCATTCACACACCCAACAGCCCCCCACCTCACATCAGCATACTGCCCATGCACCTGCACCCAAGTCCAGCAGACATACACCTCCAACAACCACTCCTTCATCCTCCACTCCCATTAGTCCGCCCTCCTACCACCCCACCATTCCTAAAAAGCTTTTCCTTTCGCAATTTGACCTCTTCCCTCCCCTCCCCCCATCCTGCACGTATGGGCAGGGTACCAAGAACACAGCTCAGCGCCTCAGTGAAAGAGTCGATAGGACAGTGGTAGCAGCACCTACACGAGGTGGTAAAGATAACAAAACTCCATCACAGAAGGGGAAGGAGCCACCACCACCGGTGAAGAGTGGGAAGGGGCCTGCTCCACCTGTGAAGAAGGGGAAGGGGCTTGCACCAGCTGTGAAGAAAGGGAAGGAGCCTGCTCTAGCTGTGAAGAAGGGGAAGGAGCCTGCACCAGCTGTGAAGAAGGGGAAAGAGCCTGCACCACCAGGCAGAGAGGGGAAGAGCCCATCCACCCCTGCCATGAAGGGTAAGGGATCTACGACCTATGTACAGGAGAAGGCACTCTATGCCAGCAGAAGCTGTCAGGCTCACACCACCACTACCACCAGCTGTCACAGGGCCCCCACCGCCAGCTGTGGAAGTGCAGCCATCAGTGAGTAGATAGGCTGCTCAGGAGGCTCCTCCAACTACCACCACAGTGCAGCCATCGGACAGTGCAGAGGCTGCCCAGGAGGCTCCTCCATCCACCACCACAATACAGCCATCGGACAGTGCAGAGGCTGCACAGGAGGCTCCTCCAACCTCCAACACATTGCAGCCGTCACCAGCAACGGACGCCATGTAGGCCACACTCCAGGGGCTGCTGTGTGAGTTGCCCCCTCCAGAACCAGTGGGCAAGTCACCCACTTCAGAGACTGTGGCCTTGCACTCCCAAGGTCAAAGCAATGGGGATGTTGCCCCCTCCAGAACCAGTGGGCAAGTCACCCACTTCAGAGACCGTAGCCTTGCACTTCCCAGGACAAATCAATGGGCATAGAGCCCCATCCAGAACCAGTGGGGACGTTCCTGTATTCGGCTGAAGTTCCCCCACAACCCCCTGAAGTGCCTTCCCACCTGCAAAATGATGCCCCTGCAGTGTTCTCTCCGGATGTGTCAGGATACAGGTTGGGCTTTGGACTGTGCCCTGTGGCCTTGTGTGCCCTTATGACATTGGACTATTCCAGCTGATCTGGCTGAGGGTACTCTCTCTATGCTCTCTTTAGTAAATATATTAGATATATATATAGGAGTATGCAAACATTAGCAACTTCCACCATGGTTGAATTGTCCATATTGTTTATCATTTTAATAATGCTGATTACAGTAATATGTCTTATCTTACTAATAATCACAGCACATGCTTTTAATACAAGAATATGATCATTTCAATAAATGGTTTGAAGATGCTACTTGCATCTTTCTTTTGTTTACCTTGGGCATGCAAAAGGATTAGATGTGTTGCCATGGATTCCTTTGGAACTAGAGTGTCATTTTTGATGATGCCTTCAATATCTCTCTCTGGTCTGCTTAGATATTGGGTACCAGCAATAAATACTCCACACATGGAGCTATGTATTACATGTCTTTATTTGTCTGCATATAGCCGCAAAATCTACATCCTAAACCTGCATTCACTTCACCATGTTCTAGCACTCACAGAGACTTTCAGGAGCCAAAAGGGTTCTGTCATTCACACTCACATAACACTACATCTCCCACTGTGTTAAATAAAAAATAGATTTTTTACAAACATATGCACAAACATAACTCTTCAATAAGCCTTGTTGGTGCTTTGAAGACTTCCCTGATTGTGGCCTTGGAAACTGGAAATCAACAACAGGAATGTCCATAGTCTGCATTGGTGGTGCCGAAGCAATAGCATTCTGTGGTGTTCCAATTGTCTTTGCTGAACCAGTCTCTGCATTCACAATAGTATCTGATGAGCGGTGTCACATGTCTGAAATGCGAGGAATCTTGTGTGATGGACTTCCCATGATGTGGGGCAATCACCATGTGTCCTTTGCTAGTTACAGCATGGAATGGCTCAGTATCAAATGGAGCTTCAGATTTACATTTTCTTGGCTGATGGATGAGCACTTGATCTCCTCTTGTGAAAAGAATGTATTTTGCATGTTGTCTCTTGCTGGCATAGGCCTTCTTTTTGTTTTTATGATCTAAGTCTTTTGTCATCTGTTCTCGATCTTGTGTTGTCACACTGAGGTAACTGAGTCATTATTGCTTTCCTGAACATCCACGTTGCAGGGCTTTCACCTGTGGTTGAGTGAGGAGTCGAACGGTAAGCTCGTAGGGTAGAATTGAAGACAGCCTTGAGTTCAAGCTTTTCTAATGCAGCTCGCTAAACAGCTTTTTTTTATAATGTACTCATGAAACGTTCATCAAGGCCATTAGCCTGTGGCCAAAGAGGTGTGTTCTTCTGATGCTTCACATTAAGTAGATTGGGAAAGTCTCTGAATTCTTGACTATTGAAAGGTGAGCCATTGTCATATTTTAAAATTGCAGGAATGCCCTATGTCCCAGGGATGCCGTCTAATCTCTTGATGACTCTTTTTTCGAGTGATAGATGAGAGGTCTTCTATTAATGGAAAGTGGGAGTACTCTTCCACAATCAACATTGAATGATGTCCATTATAAAGTGGACTGAAAATGTCAACAGCAATTCTTTCCCATGCATGCTTTTGCAACACTGCATATTTAAGGGGTGTTGAGTAGTTTTCCATGAGAGGCAGTTGTATAAATTACAGGCCTTCAACTCTCTTTCAACTCTTTCATTGAGATGAGGGAATCATACTCAATCTCATAGAGCTCATTTTGTGGCAACCATTCCACAATGTACTTCATGGGCCACTTCAATTATCTGTGAACACAGACTCTCCTGAATGACAATTCTGAAAGCTCTCATGATAATGCCTTCTTGTGTCATGAACAGTTTATCTTTGACATTTTTTAACTTCTGGTATTCACTGTCACTGGAAAGAGGTCCAGTATGTTGGTTCCATGACTGATGTGTAATAATATCTTTCAGTATGAACATGTCACAATCTTGACTCATGGGTGTGACAATTTGTTCCAATGAAATGGCAGCTGGTGTGTTTGATTTCACGATGAAGTTTAAGTAGGCCTCATCTATCTTAGATGGGGTACCTTGACACTGTATAGGCACCCTGGAGTAGTGGGCAGGATTTTGATCTTTCCCTGGACAATGCACAATTGTGTAGATGTACTCTTGTAATCATAATGTTCAATGCGCAGATGCACCTTCACCATTGGATTGCCAAACATGGTTAGCAATGCTTGATGATTTGTCACTAACATGAAAGGCTTCCCATATAGGAACACATGGAAATGTTCACAAGTCCACACCACTGCTAACCATTCTTGTCAGGTTGTGAATAAGGATCAATATCAGACAAACTTTTGCTTGCATTTGCTACAACATATCTTTAAACATGTGTGTGTCCATTGTGCTGTGTAACGATTGTGCCCAATGTGTCTGGGCTAGCATCAACAACAACTTCTGTGTGTAACTTTGCATCAAAATATGCTATTTCTGTAGCATGTTCTAAAGCTTATTTGGATCTCTTAAATCTTTACTCCCATTCATGTGTCCAGTGAAATGAAATATTCTTTTTTGCTAGCTCTCTCAATGGTGCACTCTCAGTAGCAAAGTCTTGTACGTATCTGGAACAGTAACTGGCCATGCCAAGAAAAGAGTGTAACATGGAATCACCTTGTGGAGGACTGGCAGTAGACAACATTTGTGCTTTAGCTGGATCTGGTATATACTTGAAAAGAGGGAACCCTGTAGCCCTATTCTGCCCTGGGTTAACCAATAATCATAAACACAAAATATCGGCAGGTAGGGACAAATAGCCTTATTACTTTAAGAGAACAGTGTCAATTCTGGTCTCGAGTCAATTTCTTTCCCTTGTTTATTTCAATTATTCTACAAAAAGGTCAGCAGTGCTTATTCGGTGAACATTCTATCACAAAAAAATATATATACATAACATAAATATAAACATGACATCACAACAATTATGACAAAAAATCAAATCCCTGAATATTGGCGGTGTAAACAAAGGAGGGTTATGCCCCATATATTTTCTTTACAATGTGGTCACTAATATAAAATTAAAGTTGTAATCCACTGTAAACGCATTGGTTGCGGGTCTTTGCTGCACCCAGCTGTCTAATACCTATATATTTGTTTCCAAAGGTATTGTGTAGTGCATATCAAGTTTCTTAGTTATAGTCCATTAATTTACAAGCCCACAATCTTGCAGAAAATGTGTCGACGCGTTTCGGCCTCCGCAGTCAGGGCCTCATCAGGGCTGGAGAGGGGCAATACCTTCTATATAAAAATCAACAATAAACATGAATTTGTACCATTCCATACGGTATCAGAGCAGTAAGTCTGCAATCAGAGTGTGTGCCAGTGTCAACAGAAACATGCGTGTCCCATCATCCATCACACCCCACTTACACCACTGTGTGGAGAGGGTGACAACAATTTCTAGAATTACAAGTGTTGAATTACGAAAGTCTATGTCAAGAGTCTGAAATGGATAACATGATCAGTGTTGTGTGAGGGCATGCATTGCTCATATATGGAGCAACCGCTCCGAATAAGGCACCATTAATTACCTTTATTCTGTTGGACGGAAACCTACTTGAAACTGCCCATATCTGCTTACGTAAGGAAACCTAGCCAGCCCAGAGATACAAAATTGCATTAGTATATTAGCATGCACACGAACTCTGCTTTTTAATTAATGCTGTCAATGTTGTGCTCTGATCTTACTTTAGCCCGTAGTTTAAGAATCAAGTAGAATCATATGGACTCAACTGGCCTGGGGGAGTAACTCTTAGCAGGGCCAAACCCGGCACCGGGAAACAAATCCTCAGTCTAAAACAAAAACGAAGGCTGTCAAATAAGCGCGTCGCCTAACCAGAACTCAAATATGGATTCACAGGTCATGGTACACACCTACCGGGAATAGAATGCCATCTATGTGCATCCGCAGCTCTCGTCAGCAGGAGGATACTAATCCCTCGCATGTGCCTAGTGGTAGCGATGATAGCACTATCGCGCGCGTAGGTTATAAAGCTACTGGGTTTCTAATCTTGCATCTGTTTCTAAATGTGTCAGTGCACTACCTCGCGTCTGTTTCAAAAATGTAGGGGGACCACGGCGGCCATCTTAGTGGAACCAGGGGTCCCATCGGCTCACAATACACGAGGCCTCTCCAGCTTTAATGCAAGCAATCTCTGGTTTCTACGGAGGTAAAATGCGCTGTTAATCTCGCGGGTGGACAAAGCTAGTAAAACTCGTAACTTTATTACCTCTACTTCAATAAACCTGTTTTCAGGTGTCATGCCAATCAGAAAAGACATGGGCAAATAATTTTAGCTTATTTTTATTGAGTTCACATTTCTCAGCATTTAGCGTTTGACCTTCATCAGAGTTTAAATGACACACTTGCCTGAGAGCTTTATCGTGTCCCTTCTGTATAGCTCAGAAAAAAAGCATGTCATCGCTATAGTTGAAAGCATTCACAGCATGCTGTATGATACGTCCAATGACAATTTGAAAATTCTCTGCAGCTGATGGCACACCGAAACATAGGGCCTGATTTAGAAATTAGCAGATGGGTTACACCATCACACAGGTGACAGATATCCCTTCCACCGAGATCAAAATCCCATTATCTTCCATGGAATTTAGATTTTGGCTGTGATGGAGTAAAGGAGTTCTGAATCCCGCCTTTAGTCTTTTGTTTCGAAATAGACCAGTATGTGTAGAAAAAGTTATAATGTAATTCAGATCTCCTTGCGTTCCAACTGATGATATGCTTTATTCAAGTCAAGTCAAGAGAAGATTTTTGTACCATTCAACTGTGTTATCATGTCAGCAATGTTCGGACCTGGATGTCGCTCTCTTTCAAATGCCTTGTTCGCTTGACGCATATCCAGACAAGTTACGTACAGCTCCTTCACTGTCCTTTTTGGGCACTACTACTATGGGAGAAACCCATGCTGTCAGACCAGTAGAACGCTCAATGATATCATGCTTAAGTAATGATGTGAGTTCCTTTTCCACAGATTCTAGTAAATGAAATGCAATTTCTCTGTGTCTTTGAGCAACAGGATTGACATCCTCATTAATATGCAATTGCACTTTCATAGTCTTAAGTTTTCCCAATCCATTAAACAATGAAGGAAACTGACTTACTATTTCTTGATGAGCATTTATATTGCAGTTCACTGAGATCAGTCCCCTATCAGCAGCTGTGCTGAAACTGAGTCAACAGGAACTTGACGTTGTACCTTAAAGTGTGTGAATGGGCGATTGCACTTTTGTGTTCTTGTATTTCATAGTTACAACAAATGGACCTTTACTTTTCAAGGGTGTCAATGCAGATCATGTGTACACTTTGGTTGTCGATAGCGTCAGTCATGGCAATAGAGACAGTTCATTATATTTCTCCTCAGGCATAATATTTATCAAATCTCCACTGTCAATGATGAAAGGTATTGAAAAAACATTTATCTTCAGTGTAATCTTCAAACAATGCTTGAATGACTGGGATTCGTCTTCATGTCGACTTTTGTTTAGCTGGTAATTTTCTTCACTTGTGGCCAGTTCAGCATGTGCTCATTTTTCTGAGGTAAACATCGACATTGCACAATTAACTTCTTCACATTCACTTGATACTGACAGTGACAAACTTTTCACTGATGACTTAGATGACGATCATCTTCGTTTGGTTTCTATTTGTCTTAACTAATAATGTTGCTTGGTCTTGTGGGCATGCATCGAGAGTCGCTTCTGGAAAGTTTGGTCAGCCATTTAGACTTCTCGCCGTGGCACACTCATTTTTTCATAGCCTTGCAAACTGTCACTAAATGGTTGTCTTCAACACAACCTTTGTATATCTGTGCAGTGGCAGGATATTTAAATACATGTGGAATCAATAATCCATATCTGAAACCCAACTTCTTTTTCCTTGTGTTTTGGCTTGCTTTTCATTTTCATGACTGACTCACTTTCGGCACCTCCGGCCTCCATGTTGACAGCTTGTCGATCAGCAGGCTCTTCAGCTCTGGCAGCCATAATAACTCCCTCCAGACTAGGCCTGGACGGAGTGCATGGAAACACGCTATGCGCAACTCTGTGAAGTGAAAAAAAATTCCACTGCCCTACGCAGAGTTTTGCTAACAGGCAGAGTTCTCCATTGCACCCGTTTGCGTCGTGTTTGACATCAAATGCAATGAAAAGTATATACTAGCGTTCAAAATTGTGCATGAATGGCACAGCACGGTTCACATGGGTGTGGTCATCTTGTTTACCACTATGTTTATGGTGCTGGGCCTTTTTTTTCATCCCACATCAATCTTTGCAATCCCCCACCCTTACACTTAGTCTACCTCTATTTTTTATTTATTGCATTAGTTTGCCTTTTTGTGTCTGATTATTTTTACGTTTTTTCATTTTTTGTGTGTATTTTGTGACTTTTTGATTTTTTGTTTATTTTTCGCCTATTTCTTCCTTCCATCCTTTTCCTCCAGTTTATTTTCTTCTCATCTCCATCCTATCCCACCCAGCACCATGACAGAGCAAGGGAACAGCGGCTGCCTACCTTGCAGGTGGCAGTACTGTCAAGGGGTGCAGCCTCGCCTGATATTTAGTGAGGGGAAGGTGGCAGCGCTGTTTTTTTATATGCAGCACCACCTCCCCTACATGCTAGCAGCAGGCGGCAGGCCTGGGAGCAGTTCCCCCCTAAGGGAGCATCAGCAGTGTTGGGCTAGGATGCACCGGTTGATCATGGCCACCACCCAGGTCAAGCACACTACCCAGCAGCTGATGCACCACTGGGCAGATATAATCGACCGCAAGCAGGACCTGCTTGACCTGCTGAGCGTTGAGATTCCTGGGGTTGGTGAGTATTATATTTTTATTGTGTGTGTGTTTTAAAATGCTAACATTTGTTTCTGAATAGCATGCGGCTTCCACTCAGAGGTAAGTTACGTTTATTTTATGTTAAGAATATTATTTATTATATGGTCCAGTTAGAGCTATGCATTTGCTCAGGCCTACATCATCATACTCGCAGGCACTCACTTTGGCTGATTAAGAAGCCATTGTAAAGCAGACTCCTATGTGAATAGTGAATTAGTGATATCAGTGTGTTAGTGTTCTCTGTGACTTTATGTAGCCCCTATATTCCCTAGTCATTTCACAGTGATGCGAGTATGCTTGTATTGCAAAAAAAGGAGACTGAGTTGGTCTATCAAGGAGCTTGAAAAATGAGAATAGAATTAAAGATCATTCATTGCAATGTATTAGTTTCAAATGTAGTTTTTGTTAAGGAAATTTGGAATAGGGATTTTAGGATTGCAACCAACTCAATGATAGTTGATACTAGTGCCATGGACGATGTGATTTAAATACAATCTTATTGTATTTGCCTGTTATATAATAATTTTGTGGAGATTAACAGTATCACTACCTTAACGGTATCATTACTACTAATGTATTTTTTTATCTTCTTTATTTCTTACATCAACAATGAAGGGCAAGAAGAGGTGCACTTTACCAGTGGGTCCCGCAGGAGCCGGGGAGCTGCCAAACACCAGTGCCAATGGTGATGGCTCTGCTCATCCCAGTAAGTTATATTACTTATTATTATTATTATTATTAAGATTATCATTATTATTTCCCTAACTTTTATCTCTCCCCACTTTTATACTACTTTGAATTTTGCCTTGTTTACTTTAATTTATATTGTCTCCCTTTTTTCCAACTCCCCTTCAAAGTTTATTTTTAATTCCTGCTATTCCTGCATTATCTTTTTTCTGTCTTTCATTGACCATTTTATATTTCACCTCTTCATTGCTCTTCAATGGTTCAGAGTCATCGTCAATCATAGGCTGTAGCTCTGCCCCTCTATTACACAAAGCCTTTGGTTGGCTTGACTACCTGGCTTTTCTAACATTTCAACAAAATTCCTAGAGTGATATATTTGGCAGAAGATACTGCAGTGCTAACCGAACTGTAACAATATATTGCAGTTGCATTTGTTTGAAAATTAAGAAGTGGAATTGTACCTGGCATCTAAAAAACGCATACTGTTTATTTATAGCCACACCAACCACTGTAGAAGCAGATGGAGCAGGGGGAGACACATAGGTAGGGATGGGTTATGGTAATTCACATTGTTTGCTTATTGACAATTACTATTATTCACTAGTTAAAAGGGTGTTGTTGTGATCAGATTCTTGAACCCCCTCCCTCAGCATTACAGCTACAGTTGTGCTTGAGTTACTTATGGCCTCTTCTATCTGCAACTCAGCAAAAGCACACATAATGTACGCTAAAAAGGATGGCTTGATGGAAATGTGAACGAATGGAAGGTTAAAAGAAAGGATAGGTGAAAAGAGTGAGAGGAAAGGTCTCATAGGTGGATGAAAAATGATGTGTGGGAGACTATTGAGTAAATGGATGAAAGGATGATTGATAGAAAGGGTGGCTAGTGGGTACTGAATGGATGGATAAAGGATTGTGAATTTGAGTGAAAGACTGGATGGGAGAAAGTAAAGCTTAAATCATGGTGGCTATGGTTGTATATAGGGGAAGAATGAAAGGATGATTGAATAATTGCCTGAATGAATAAAGAAGGGAGCTCTTCTTCTGCAGAGAGATCAGTGGCACCCCTCTATTTGTCTATAGCAAAAGCTCAACCTTCCTGCCTAATCTATCTGCTGTACTCTGCAGTAGAGTAAGTCAAGTTTCTTTACTTTCATTACTGCCTAGAAAATCAATTTGTTTGAAATAATTTGTGATGGTGGACAAGACCAGTGAGGAAAGTGGGCCTAGTAGGTGCCTGATTTGATTTTAAGTTTGGCGCAAGGGATTCTCTGTGATGAACGTGCAAATACAATCTTTATAGTCCATTCCTTGTCCTGTAGTGCAGTGCATTGTTTTCCCATCTGCTTATGGCAGACAGGATAAATATATCTGTATTTTTATACATGACGTGTAACCTATCTTATTTATTCATCTGCCTCTTAGGAGTCAGGGTAGAAACTAAGTGAAAAACATTTGGGGAAGAGCACGGCCATTGAATTAAAGATAGTTAATTGTTAGCTACAGCTGCCTGAGCTGCAGACATTAGCAAAGTACTTGAAGATCTGGCTAGCATGCCTTTAATTGATTGGCACAATAGCTTTTACTCCCTATTGCATAATGACTTATGCATCATAAATGTTTTTATTTTTCCACAAAATGTGACTGTTTAGTTACTAGTAAAGCCGTTGGAGAAAAAAATGAAATCATTGTTTTTTTAATCTGGTCTTGGTCTGCCTTAATTCTTTTCTACAAGACAGTCAGTGCTTTTTATTGAGTCATTTTGTAGGTAAACAAATATGATTGGCCTGAGACTCTCCTAATCATAATCACATTAAATTGCAATGCCCCTCGGGGACCAGCAATCTAGTGCTATTGTGTCACCCACACATTTGAAGAACTGTATGTTCAGAGCATTGTTTACAATTTGTCTTTCTTATTCTTCTTTTTATAGAATATATCTAATCCTGCTCAACGACCACAACCAGGAAGAAGATAGCTGCCCATCTGCGGCAGCAGAGGCTGGGGAACATTCAGGCCGAATATCAGTGGCTGGAGGAGGAAGAGGCCGAAACAGCTGCCTTGGACCCAAGACCTAGCAGAGCAGCACACCAGCACCCAGCCTTCCGGACAGTACATCACCTGCGCCAGCAGTCTGGGTTCCTGACTGTACCTGCTGCTGCACCTTCCAGCTCCAACGGGGCATTGCCCAGAAGCAACCTGCAGTAGATGGACCAGATGGAGAATGGGGTCACCAGAATTGAGAAGATACTGGAACAGCTTTGGACCAATATTGACATTACCTTTTTTTAAGCCATTTTTTTATTTTTATTTTTTGTTTTGGTGGGAGGGACCTGATGCGGGTGGAGAGGGTGTTGAGAGATTTGGGATGGACTTTGGACTTTTCTTTCAACTTTTTGAGGACAAGGTTATTTGTTCGGTGAAAGAGGTGGGACTGTTGTGGGTGGAGAGGGATGGTTTTCTTTTTGTAAATAATTAAAGTGGATTTTTTTAAACTTCATTTGTGTCTCAAATCTGTATTTAGTTTTTTTCGACTTTTAGTTTGCACTGCTGTCTTTTAGTGTAGCCTGTTTTTAAAAAAAAATGTGCTAAAAAGGTATATATCATTTACCTATACCCTATTGCCCTCTGCAACTATATATTGACCACTAGGGGATGAATGTCCTTGACTATTTTGCCTACAAAAACCCAGTACACGCAGACAACATCTTCTTCAGTAGGAGTTCATTACTAACTAAACAAGTTCACTTCAATCCAGAGTTCTTCTCTTACCTGAATAGATAAAATGAAGGAGTTATCTTACTGTAGGGTTTTTCCAAAAGTGTCATCTTAAGGTGGTTGTAGGGGTAGTAGTAGCAAGTTCTTACGCTTACAGGGAAGACAGAAGGTGCCACTCCCGCCTATATGAACTCTAATTCAAGGATTAATTAAAGAGTTATCCACCACTGCCAACTAAATAGAAAGAAAAGAGTGAGTTTGTGGGTCATATGTCATAACTTTAGGAAGACTGCGACCAGACTACCACAATGACAGCATTAGACACACAAAAAAGAAGACCATATGATAATAAAATCTAGCAATATCAATTTCTTCTGAACAATGGTGGGGAGCTATAAAACTAAACTTAGGAAAGGAAATCATGGAATCAGAAGAAGTGGGCTCAGACTCAAGAGTGGTTGGACCAGGTTAAGCATTTAGGGAACACACACACACGGCTTGAATGATGATGTTGATGGGGCTGGTGAGTTGGTATTGCTTTCACCACATCCGCCCAGCAACTGTGTGATTCATTTACGGTGTAAACTTAGGTCACACCTCAATAAATCACAAAGCCTAGGTTAGGGGCTCAATGAATTGATTGGAAAGGGGATTTGGGGAAAGGTGTGACAGAGACAAACACTACACAAACGAAACCACAACAATATTAGTTGGGCCGCTGAGCAGCACACTATCATCAATCTGTTGTGGAAGGAAACAAAGGGATGAGTAAGTATGACACAGTTCAGTAAACACATTGCAAACAGTCCTACTGCTGCATAGAGACACCAGTTTGTATATCCTAAGTGTTATGTCTTCTGGATTTGAAATATGGAAGATTGAATTTAACTCACCCAGTTATAAAATTGTTAAAAGAAAAATGGTACTGTATTGCCAAATTAGGTGATGCACCTCTATTCTTCTAGGAAAGATCGTCACTCTGGTGCCTGTCTGAACCTGTCCGGTAGATAAGTTGGAGTCTTGAGCTTTCCCCAAGTTTTGTTCATGCAGAAAAGGACAAGGTTTGTGTATTGAAAAAAAAAACAATAGCTGTAGTATAGAGTAAAGGAGAAGGACAAAAGAAAGTAAGGTAAGCTTCATGACAAGTTAGGAGTGTACCAAGAAGACTCAGAGGCAGAGCAAGAACATATAAGGAGATTCACATTTGAGCTAGCAATGCAATAAACACAAACTCAGCAACATTTCCAAATCAACGCACCTCTCTCTAGATCACAAAGCTGAGTGGTACTAGGCCTCAGAGTCTTCGCCATCATCACAGGCTCACTTTGAAGTCAATAACTTTCTTCTTTCTAGCTGTTGAGGTAGTCCTGCCCGAGTCCTTTCATCTTCCTCCTCCATATTTTGAGTAACTCTGTTCCAGTCCCAAACCATGCAAGGTAGACCTGTGATGTGCACTGCTGTTGAAGACCACAAATAGAAACATAACTGGAGTATTTTATGGGCCGATTTGTGTTCGGTAACTAAAGTGGCTGGTCTGTTCTGAGGAGCCAGAGAAATGGAGTGGACCCTGCAGGTAAATTTCACTAATTTTGAAAGGCCAATCACTTTCAGGAAAAAATTATTACCAATCAGCCCTCAAACATTGTAAATCATCAGAAACTCCCTTCCTCATTGTCAGCCACCACATACATCAGTCATCACTCACAAATTCACAATCAATAAATATACCACCTCTCATTGGTGAAATACTTAGAAGTTATCTCTTCCAATCCAAGCACGGTGATTGAACAAAATATCTCCTCTTAGATTGTATGCACACATTGGGATTAGGCATTTGCACTGGCAATCTTTTTTATCAATGATCTTCTATGCAGCCCTGCTAGGTGATGTAAAAAAAGGATTGGCAATTGCATGTGAGGGAGGCAGGCAGGCATTGTTTCCAATGTCCTGAAGGGTATGTGGGGCTTCCTCACTGCACACAGGTCCAACTCCAGTGTGGGCTTATATGTGACTATAAACTGGTGGTGCGGCATAAATCTGACACAGGCATAATGTTGCACAAGGATATATTTAGTTTTTTTGCAAAGAAAGTCAGAGAAAAAGAAGCTTAACAAGAAATAATAAAAAATGTATATGGTGGCACTGGCATACTCAGTCTGGAAGTAGAATTCATCCTCAAACTCTGGTGGTTCTCCCAGAAGCTAACACGCTTGATTTTTACCAATCATCCTCTTCCTCCTCCTGTGGTGTTTTGGGAATGGTGTAATCAGGTGGTATAAAATGCTGGTTCATTTTGATCATGATCAATCACTCCACGTTTTGAGGCGAGAGACTGGTCATTCTCATTGTAACCACATGCACCAGCTTCACTGAACACACTTAAAGCAGACATCCTGGCTACAGGACAAGCCAGATACATTATTGCCAGCTTGCTGAGATTTGCCCACTTGCACATCTTTCCATACCAATACACCAATGGGTTTTGATCCACATACACCTATTTCGGCTCAACCAGATACCTCTGGAACATCCTCTGAAGTGTCATTGCCACCTGCTTCACCACTGTTTCCTTTGCCTCTGCACCAGCATTATGACCTGCCACTTGAAACCAAGGCAATGCAAAGGTTGGGCCCAATTCCTCTGTTGCTGCTGTCGCCAGTTTTCTTGTTGGGGGGTTGGTGGATGTGAGACAAGACTGCTCTCTCTGGAAGTTGAAGGCGGCACTCCAGAACTGTGGAGTGGGACTCTAAGTTCCAGTGATTCTTCTTCCAGTTCCCCTGCTTCCTCAACAATCCATCTCTTGCATTGTGAAACATCCCATTCAGGAAATGGAATGAAAGTGTTAAAATAATTTTTTGGAGCGTGGATCAAGAAGGGTGGCACAGATGTACTCTTTGAACAAGAATCTGTCCTTTTGCAGCCTTGCTTTACAAGTCAAGTGATATCTTAGGCTCTCAAACAAGGCCTGCGCTTCTGGGATTTCGTTCGCACCCCCAAATGAGAACCTTTCTGACACCTTCTTTAACTGCTCCTACACCAAATGCAATAACAGGATAGCTTGGCCTATTGTACTGTCCTCCTTGCTAACTTCCCGCTTGAAAACCTCAAAAGTGAGCACCACCTGTGTGAAGCATTTGACTAGGCCCCATTTGTACCACACCCATGGTCATAGCTTTCCCAATTGCATCAGCTCCTCCGAATTACATAGTCATTGATGTGTTTGTACTGCTCAGATGCTGCAAAATATAATAGGTTGAGCTCCAACATGTTGACACCTACTGTATCAGGGCTTCAACTGGTACTCTGTTACCAAGCTGAATAATCCACAGCTGTTTATGGGCTTTAAAAGAATGGCTGAAATGAGTGCAGATGCTTCTGCAGGCAGTCAATATGTTGCTGACTATGGGGCTGATTATGAGTTTGGCAGATGGAAAAATGGGTCCACCAAACTCCCCACGGAGAGGTCGCAGTGCTGGCAACCTCCCTTTCAGCTCCTTTATGACTTTCTCTCTGGGCTGACTGGTGGGAACCAAGGTTTCCATGGATCAGCTCTCTGGGAAAGGTGCAGCAGCATTGTTGCCGACTCATAAAAGAGCCAGCAGCAATGCTGTCACACCTGGGGGCACCAGCACCCTTGACATGTGCACTGTCTGCACTGCAGATAGTGCGCATTTTGAGGGAGCTCGGTAGGGGGACCCCATGCCAATGCCCTTGTCCCATGCTCGCTATGACACGACATTCAAGCTAGCCAGGCTGAAGAGAGCTGATACCGCCAAAACCTGCCACAGGATGCTTGTTTCTGCTCCAAGGAGGACCTGGTCTGGCAGTTCGGGCTGGACTGTTCCCATGAGGTCAAGACTGATTTGTATATGGCTGGGACCAAACTGGAATTGCATGGCGAGCAAAAACAATTATGGATTAAACCCAGATCTGTGACTTGGGGTGAATGTTTGATGTGTTCTGCATTTTGTCCATCATCTGTTCTTTTTGCATTTGTTGCCCTAAGTGGGATTTGTATGCCCAGAAGTGGGTCCCCTGCTCGCTATGCCACCAGCTTTAAACTAGTATGGCTGAAAAGGGGTGATACCCCGAAACCAGTCCAGGATGCTTGTTTTTGCTCCAGGTAGGACTTGGCCTGGCAGTTTGGGCTGGACTGTTCCCATGAAGAACAGGGTCAAGAATGATTTGAATATGGCTGGGTCCAAACTGGAATAGCATGGCGGGCAAAAAAAATGAAGTATTAAACCCTGATCTGTGACTGGGGGGTGGATGTGTGATTTATTCTGCATTCCGTCCATCATCTGTTTTTTTTTTTATTTGTCACCCTAAGAGGGATTCATATGCCCAGACGTGGGTCCTGTGCTTCCTATGCCACCATATTCAAGCTAGCCTGCCTGAAGAGGGGTGATACCCTGGAACCGGTTCCAGGATGCTTGTTTCTGCTACAGGGAGGGCCTGGCCTGGCAGTTTGGGCTGGACTGTTCCCAAGGAGAACTGGGTGAAGACTGATTTGCATATGGCTGGGTCCAAACTGGAATGGCATGGCGAGCAAAAAAAGCTGATGGATTAAACCCAGATCTGTGACTGGGGGTGAATATTTGATTTGTTCTGCATTCAGTCCATCTTCTGCTCTTTTTTGTATTATTCATAATGGGCCTCAATGGGCTTTGCAGGATTAGCGTCAAAATGTTTGACGCAAATCCTGCAAAGCTCCAAACTAGCATAAAAAATGTTGAAACTAGTTCTCTAACTACCGGCATGGTGTTCTGTATCTTAGATTAGGGGGGCACTAGGGGACACAAGAAAAGTGGCTCTGGACTGGGTGACGCTCTTCCTTCCTGTTTGAAAGCAAAAAAAGGCTTATCAATCTGAAAAACAAATTGCAGGGTCCATTGGAGAAGACAATCTAGTCAAAATCTCTTTTTGACTAGATTTTGTGGCTCTGGAATGGAAAATCTACTTCAGAAGTGAGTTGCGCTCACAAGATGCCCTGTTTTGGCTGCCAGCATGCTGGAAGCAGTGCAGCAACTGTGAGTGTCAAAACCCAATCTCACCAGCAGCAACAAACTCTGCAGCATGCTGGAGTGTGGGAATTTGGGAACTCCGCGCTACTTTGTGTAGCGTGAAGTACCCAAATTCAGAAAACTCTGCCAGCGGGCTGGAGCTCAGTTCTGAGGCCTACTCCAGAATAGGTGTTTCTCTCAGCATTCTTCGTCTGAATTAATCTGACAGGCATTGGTCAATAGCTCTGAGACATATTGCTTCTTCATCATTAAATTCATTGAATCTACAATGTTTGATGAGTGTGTACAGTCTCTCAACACATTTGTCTATGGTTTCAACAACTTTGTAGCTCTTGACTGACAATGTACCTTCTGTACTCTACATTTGACATCGGATTGAATTTGAGATTCAAGGCTTCTTTAATTTGACAGCATGTTACTTCACCAGCTCACAACATTTTCTTTATGACTTCTTTTATGCCCTCACCAGCATAGTTTTTGAGGTGATCTTTATATTATCTGTTTTTTTAGCGCATCAATGAAATCATCAACTGTCACTATCCAAGCAGTCCATCTATTTCCAATATTTTGCTTATAGGTCATATTGAAGGGTATTGGTAATTTTAGGAAGGCGGCAGCATTGTAACTGTTCACGGTCATGGCTGACAATGTGACTGGATCTCCCCCGTCTCCATCTGCCATCTATCAGGATCTGTTCCACTCATATCATCAGCCTGGCCCTGTGATGTGCTAGCCTTCGGGTCATATTTTATGCTTAAGGGAAATGTGGCCTCTTTCTTGGTTTCCTTTGGAAGAACAGCCTTCTACTGGGCATCTCGCCATTTCAGGTATGGAAGGCTCTATATATGCCAAACATCAATCCTGCACTGCGATGAAGTCACATGTAGTACGCACAAGCAGTTTGCTTGATCCACAGCAAACTCTCTGGGAAACCACTGTTGATCTTTCGGTTACTTTCCCCTAGCTTGTCGCCATTTGTAGCATCCTCCCCAACCTGGGAACTGCCACTGAATACACCACACACAGACCTATGTATTGCAAATCTTTATTGTCTGCTTGTAACCGCAAACCCAACATTCTAAATCTGCAATCACTTCATCACGTTCCAACACTTACATCATCAATCTATAGAGTCCTTCAAGAGCCAAAAGGGTTCCGTCATTCACACTCACAGGACACTACAGCCAAGATAGGCCAATACTGACTGATGATTAATGTGGACTGTGTTTCTATGCCATGAAGTTTGTGTTGGTCTAATATGCAGTCCTGCTTTGTTTGTATGAACCATATAAAAATCCTTTTATTTATCTCAGCAAGCCACCAAATCATTAATTCATTCAAATATTGATACATCCATTTGGTATCCTTTCCTCACATTTCATCTCCTCAGTACAGGAACCCATCAATATACCTAGTTGCGAACCACCCTAGAATCATTTGTAAAATGAACTTGCCGAGTCATAACTGGACCAAATGTAAATGTCTGAACCTCTCAACTAATTCTACTTTTAAACCAAAAATCTACACATACAAACACCAATGCATCTACCTATCAGTCCATTAGTTTATCCACACATTCATCCATTAATCCATCCACACATTACCTTATCCATCCATCAGTGTACCCAGTCACCAAACCATTCACTGTTGTGTTCCCTCATTATTCATGTTCCATTAACCCATCACAAATTAACCAGTCCACTTTTGGACTTGACTCTCTCTGCAGGTCATCCCCATACCTTTTGCCTCAAAACTCCTGTTTTCTGAACCCATGTTTGCTGGCTTCAGGACTCTACACACTTTACCACTGCTAACCAGTGTTAAAAGTATGTGTGCTCTCTACTTTAAACATGGTAAAATCAAATCATACCTAATTGGCACATTTAACTAACTTGTAAGTCCCTAGTAAAGTGGGCACCAGGTTTAAAAAGGGACCCTCAGAACAACTCTCCAGTGCACTCTTGGACCTGTGGATACAACAGAAGGACACCCATATCTCCTGTGCTTGAGGCCTGCCTTACTTGCTGAGAAGGAAAATTGGATCCCCAAACTTCATCCCAGGCTGATGTGAATCCAATGATTAGCTGACTGACTTTCTTTTCTGAGTTATAGGGACCAAGAAGCTCCAGGGCACAGCTGACCTGCTGGACTGGACCTGCCTGGACCTACAAATGGATCTGCCTGAGCCCTGCTGGCCTCTGCTGGAGTTAGTTCCTGATCCTCAAGAGGTGCAACTGGACCATTGTTGTGGCATTTGTTAAGCTCTTCTTGAGGAAAATGTGAAATCCTGAAGTTCTGGGCTCTTCCGCCCACGTGGACCGACAACAAAAAAGCTCCATTGAACCTGACTATTTGTGCTACAACTATTGCCACAACGACAGGCAATGCAAGATCTGCACTTTACACTACAGGTTTGACTACCCGTGGTGACCGCCAATGTGAAGCTCCAGCAATGACCATCTGCAATGTCCTGCAGAATCCTCATGTTACAGTGATGATCGCCCATGATGCCCAGTCTGCTCTTTGAGCTACAGCGACGGCCATGCACAAAACTCTCCCTACTCCTTACAACCATAAATCTTCACTCTGGAATTTAGAAGGTAACTTTTTCAGTGGGTCTAATCTGTGTTCACTCCATCCCGGTCATCCTAAACTTGTGACTTGCAGCAGGTCTTGCATGACCAGATTGCAGTGAGTGGCGTTTTGTGTTTGCAGGTGCTATACTTCCATTAAATCTCTGAAATTGCATATCTCCGACTCTACTGATTAGATTTTTGTCATTTTGGTGTCAATTAATATGTTAAATTTCACTCTATTTTTCCATAGTTGTGTAGTATTTTTTGTTATGTGTTTTCACGTTATTAGTGTTTGCATGCTGCATAAATGCTTTACACATTGCCTCGAAGTGAAGCCTTAATGGTTTTCAGCCAAGCTACCAGAGGGATAAGCACTGGTTAATTTAGTGATTTGTTGTGGTTCACCCTGACAAGAACTGTGGCTGTTGTTTGAGTAGAGCTTCATCCTATCAAACAACAACCCAATTTCTTACTTCCACCCACCCCCATCAATTTCTCCTTCAATCTGCAATCTTTTGCCAAACCATCGCAATAACTATCAACTCATTTACCAATTGGACTGTTCACCTATAAAGCCATCTACACATCACTGATCCTACCACAGATTATAGCTACCCACCAATCCAGTCATCCATTGTTTCACTCCCAAGAACTACTCACACATCAGTTTGCCCACTCACTTATCGTTATTCCTAGTCCTCAATTAGTTCGCCCTGAAATACATCCACTTGTCTATCCTCATAGATACTTTAGAATTATGTCAGGATTATCGCAGAATTTTGCAAAGGGCATTTTAACAAAAATGCAAAAAAAAGAAAAGTAAAATAGCACATTTTTGATTTCGGTATTGTATGGCTATCACTACGTCCTCTTATCAATCCCTTCCCGCCATCCACTTTCTAAATCATAATTCTGCCTGTCTACCTATGAATGCATCGTCCAGACATTCGTTTTTTTTAATTTCGTGCACCAATTTGTTCATCGGTTTGACAATCTGTCTATCTCTTTGCCAAATGGAAAGTAGGGTTTCTATTGTTTAACCATTATTTTTAAGCTTCTATATTAGTTCTTTTTTTTTTGTTTAACATTCGTTTTCGTGGCTCACGCATGTACTCGCCGTTTTTCTACTAGTTTGTCAGAATTCCTATCGGTTGGAACCCCGTATGCCTGTTCACACGCTGCTTTATTCATCTCTCCTTTGGTATCCCCATTTATGCTTTTTTATCTGTTCATTAGGTCAATTGTCAAAGATTGTTCTCCAGTAGTTCTCAACTTTGTCAATTTCACTTGCATCACTGGTTAAGCTTCTTTCAATTTTTGTGTGTTGCTTTTAATTCACTATGTACATTTACTTGTCTGTTGGTGGTTTGTTTATTGATCAGCTTATCTGTCTGTCCAGATATCTGTCCATTGTCTTTGCTAGCATGTGCATGGTTGTACTTGCTTCTACGGTTTAACTTGCCCGGACTAATTTTGCTCGTCATAGCATACGCTTCCTAATCCGAGCTTCAGTTTGCCAACTTGAGTCTGGGTCTGTTCTCCTGTTTCATCACTCTCCTATGTGCCCCTGACTTAGCTTCATCTATTATTTTTGTATGCTCATTGCTTTGCACTGCTATCTTCTGCCTGCTTACTTGCCTGTCTAATGGTTTGTTCTTCATCTTGGCAGTCTATTGATCTCTAGGAAAAATTGTCAATGGGTGCCCATAACTGTCTACCATTTAGTCTGCCTGTCAGCTGATTTGATATTTGGTTGGTGGTTTTCTTTTCTGTTCCTTCATGGGTTTCCTTGCCAATCACTTAATGGGTCAATTTTTTTCCTTTAAACTTGCCTGACAGTTTTTTGTAGGCTCAAGAATCTATATGTTACTCTCTCCATCTGTCCATTGACACACACATCTGTCACCCGGTTCACACTTTCGTGTTTAGGTTTGAACGGCTGCTGCTTTTGTGAGTATCCGTCTGTCTTTCCCTCTTTTTGTTGATGCACTATGCCTCCTCTGTGTTTCTTTGCATACCCTTAGGTCTATCCTCTAGCTTGCAACCACCTGTCTGCAGAAGCCAAGACGGTGTGAAAGGGATAACAAATGGGATCAATGACAAGAGTCAGACGTGCATCCGTCTGGATGCTTTCATCATTTCCTCTTCCGGCACTTTCACTACTGTCCAAATCATTGTGAATGCCTACACACCCTTTTATACCTATACTTTTTGTTTTATCCATCCGCACACCCATATAATTACTGCCTAAATTAACTATCTCCACCGATAACAATATTCACATTAGTCCATTACCTCTTCAATTCGTATATTGAACAATTCATCGATGTCTTTACTTATACTTTCTTCAGTTTGACAACCTTTTGCATTAAAAAGCATGACAATCATTGGGAGTTCAGCGTGTCAGTCATGACATATAGAGTAGTTCCTGTTCATTATAGGAATCTGTACGGTAAAAGTCTGTCTCCTGGTTTGGAGCTGATATGGAGAAAGGTTTTACCATTATCCAAATCAGATTGCACAACCATCTCCACCCTGGTTGCATGGCAGAGCCCGCTGCCACAGAGAGTCACACCACCAAGGGCCAGCCCTTTGTACCCACTGATGTGGCAACCTGACACAGAGATCCATAGTGCAGCTCTACCTAAGACTTTGCTCGGTGTCGTAGAAGTCAAGTCAAAACATGTATTCGAATATAAATATATTATCATAAAAGTCACAATACACCAGTCAATCAGATAACATTTTAAAACATCTTGAAATTGCGATGATGCGAGGCTGATTTTAAAAATGACTCAATAGGCAAAACAAATGTCATGATCTGACAACAATTGTAAAAAGCTCAAAGGTGTTCTGCAGCTGTGACAATTATACCTGATGGGCTCCGGAGTTAAATTATATTGAGTATAAAACTGATAAAATGTACAATAAACAACATGAATTAAAGGGCAATGAAGTCTGATCGGAAAATCTGTTGCAGGGACAAGAACGAACAGATTCACTATTTATTGGCCCAAAGAAAGAGACAATAAGCCAGGAATTGTTTCTGGCCTTGACTTCCCTAAAATACCTCTTTCTCAAGCCCCAGGGGCCAACTCGAGATAAGGTGCAATGCACGTAGTTATCTAAATAATGACATAGGTTGTAATGATTATTGCAACTACTAAAGTCTAGTATGTGGACTGGTTCAGTAGTATTGGCTCTCGTGGAATTTTTCTTTAATAACACAATTCTTTTTATGTTTTCGGAAACAAAACATAGAATACAGACTGCTCCAAATGCATCACATAGACAACAGTACAATGAATACAATACCTAAAGGTCTGTACCTGAAGGAAGGAGCACCCTCAAACTGCAGGGAGCCTAGGTACAAAGTATATCCACCACTTCCTGCAGACCTTGTTGTGTTTCTGCAGACATCCTCATTCCTGGTAAACTTCCAGTTCCATCATGGCACACCAGTCTACACATTTGTACCCGGGTAGTGGCTTTAGGCGACTTCCACTGACGGGCGACCTCCCTTTTAGCATCCAGGGTAGCTACCCCATCAAGGTAAGTTCAGCTTGGGGCATCCCCAGGTACTTCAGGATATCCATAAGGCTGATCGGTGGAGTCAGTTTCACCTCCCTCACCAAGACCTGGGAAAAGGTTGCCTCCACTCCCCATCAAAATCTCTGCAAACAGGGACAGGACCAAACCACATAAAAGAAGTTGGAGACCAGGGCAGCTAAAGTAAGTGGGGTGCAGGAGCACCCCCCCATGCCACAGACGTTGGGGTGTGAGGTAGTAGGTATGCAAGTAGTACAGCTAGGCGAGACACAGTATGGAAGAGACGGGTATCTCTTGGCATGCTGCATGCATGTCTCGACAGTCTAACTCCTCCAGGGGGCACACTCATCCCTCCCACTTCTGCCCAAGGGAAGGATAGTACTCTGGGGAACGAATGACTAACGTGCAGTAGATGCAGGAAATCGCACCCTTTCGAAGATGACTCATGAGTAGCTTGCCCCCAAGTGGGGTAAATTCGGAGAGAACAGTGGAATCCTGCTGGTGATAGGCCAGGGAGTGGAACAGCTGCAGGTATTTGTGGAATTGGGAGCAGGCTAGAGAATTTTAGTAGAAGGACGCAGAAGGAACAGAGATTTCCACCCTGCTAAACATCACAAAGGGCAGTGAGTCAAATTCTGTCCCACACCTGAAGCCCTCAAGTGGTGCAGCGTGATGTAGCCAGAACTCCTCTCTCAAGGAAGTGAGTTGCATAAGTGGTTTGTCCCATTTCGTAAAGGGCAGGCCAACCCACCAAATGCGGAATACCACCACAGTTAAGCAAGAAAGTGATCCGGTATTGAATCACCATAGAACAGCCCCATGACAGCGTCCAGACTTAGGCTAGCAAGCTCCAGTCAATAGGCAGGTCCATCCCAGCTTGTGGTCAGCCAGTCATTGATGATCTCTAGTTGCAATGCCAAGCAATAGAGTCGGACATTATTTGGCCCAAGACTACCATTGTATGTCACCTGCCCGGCCCTAACCACTGCTTTGTAAGAATGACAGTTTGGCCATAAGAAGTTGTGAATGGTGGTGTTGAGGGTCTGGAACCAACTCTTCCCAACACATTAGGCGACAGGCGGTCCCACTTCTGGAAATAGCTCTTCATGTCGTGGACAGGGGGGCATGAGGTTGAGGTGTCAGGCCAGGTCTGGATTCGTGGAGCTGAGAAAGCCCAAGTATCAAAAGCTCAACCACCAAATGGGTATGGACTCCTGCCATTTCACCATCAGACGGTCCCCATGGATTGGAACAAGGAGGGACTTACTTCCATTGACTCACAGACTGGAGGCCATTTCATACAGGCAAGGTATTGTCAGTGCTTGAGGCCCCGATAGGTGTGGGAGTTTGAGAAAGAGGAGATTATCATCAAATCAAATCAAATCAGGGTTTATAAAGTGCAACTACTTGCCCCGTAAGGGTCTCAAGGTGCTAAGGGGGTTTGTCCTCTGAGCTTTAGTTGAAAAGTCAGGTTTTACGGTCCTTCCTGAATTGATGACTACCTGAAGTGCAGGGTGTTCCAGCTCTTTGCTGGTTGGTGAAGGATCTTCCACCAGCCAAGGTCTTCCGTTTGTGGGATATGGTGGCTAGGGCTTGTTGAGTGGGGTGGAGAGCTCTTGTGGGGGAGTAGAAGGTGATGCGGTGGTTGAGGTAGGCGGGCCCTAGGTTGTGGATGGCCTTGTTAAGCATGAATGAGGAGCTTGAAGTAAATTATTTTCTCGATAGGAAGCCAGTGGAGGTCTCTTAGGGGATTGGAGATATGTTTGCAGCGGGGATTGTCCAGTATCAGTCTAGCAGAGGTGTTTTGGATGCTCTGTAGTTTCTTCAGGTTCTTCTGGGTGGTACCGGTGTAGAGGGCGTTGCCATAGTTGAGTCTGCTGGTAACCCGTGCATGGGTTACAATTTTGTGGCAGTCCTTTGGGATCCATTTGTAGATCTTCTGGCGAAGTTGTAGTGTGTGAAAGCAGGAGAATGCGACTGAGTTGACTTAGCGGCTCATGGTGAGTGATGAGTCAAGGATGAGGCCGAAGTTGCCTGTGTGGTTTGTTGGGCTAAGGGGTGTGCCGGGGGTCGATGGCCACCAGGAGTCATCCCAGACTGAGATGGATGGTTCCAGGAAGAGGATCTCGGTCTTGTCAGAGTTGAGCCTGAGGCAGGTGTCCTTCATCCAGGCGGCAACAGCTTCCATCCCATTGTGGAAATTCTTCTTGGCAGTAGTGCATTTTACGGACGTGAGGTGATGAGCTGGGTATCGTCGACGTAGGAGACAATGTTCAGTCCATGGTCCCTGATGGTGGATGCGAGCGGGCCCATGTAGACATTGAAGATTGTGGGCTCAGGGAGGAGCCTTGTTGAGCTCCACGCATAACAAGATTCTGTAATTGAATTGGTCAGCCCACCCCCATCCCGTTACATGCGCATTGATGCAAATGAGGTATGACAATGGTTCCATGGTAAAAGCAAAAAGGACCGGGGAAAGGGGTCAACCCTGCTGGGTCCCACTGCATAATGGGATTGCATTAACTTTCAGTCGCACCATTGGGGAGGCATATAGCAACCTCACATAGGACCGAAACATGGGGCCAAACCCCATTTTCTTGAGAACCTGAAGAATGAAGGACCAGCTAACTGAAATAAAGGCCTCCCCAAAATCAACTAGGCGAAGAGCACATGGGTTTCCCTGTGCTGTGGCACATGCCAAGACTGTCTGAATGAGCCCCATACAGGGCTGGCAGGATCTCCAGCATCTGGGTGGCCAATATCTTAATGTAGATTTTGGGTTCTGCATTGATTAAGAAGATCAATTAATATGAAGAGCATTGCCCCGACTCCAGCCCAGCTTTAGGGTTAACCACTATTGTAGCAGTGTCAATCCATGATGGGAAGTACCCCTTGGCAAGTGCCTCCATGTACATCTCTAGTGGAAAGGGGTTAAGTACATCACCATATATCCAGTAGTACTCCCAGGGATACCCATCGGGCCTGAGAACTTTCTCAGATTTCATAGCAGCTACAGCAGATGCAAGTTTGTCTAATGTCAGTGGCTCCTCCAAATCAGAGAGGAGGGTGGGGGAGAGTTACGGCAGGTGAATGTCCATATGGGTCTGGTGGTCATACTCGACCCCTGGCTGTCGGCATAGAGTTGTTGGTATTCTGGAATGAATGCTGCTGCAATTTCAGGAGCGGTACACCATCAGTGATCTGTCAAATCCACTATTTTTTGGGACAATTCTGGAGGCCAGATCATTGGTGGCCAACCAGTAAAGCAGTTTGCCACTTTTCTCACCCCATTTGTACACGAGCTGGACTGAGGCCCTCCATCATTACTGTGCCTCCTACAGGGGTACTTAGCATAGGGAGGCATGGGCAGGAGGCCTGGGCACGTTGCAGCTGGTGTTCCAGAATTACAGAGTGTTCGAAATAAAGTTTCAACTCCACCTCCATTACGCAAGCTTCAAGTGCAGTGATCTGTGCTAGGGTCTCCCGGTTCAGAGCCCAAAGAAAACCCTGCACCCTACCTCTAATGGTGGCGTTGACCACTGCCCACAGGATCCCAGGGGAATCCACCATACCCTTTTTGTAGTCAGAGTAGTCTAGCACCTCTGACCGCAGAAACTCTGTACATTAGGAATCTACCAGGCACAACACATTGAGGTGCCACACCCGGTGCTATAAGGGTTCAGGTGTGCTAACAGGAGCGAGACAGGGGAGTGGTCTGAGATATCCCATGGAAGGATTGCAACGCCAGTAACATGGAAGATGTTGGTAGTCAGCAGGAGATCGATACATGAGAAGGTCCCATGGACTGCAGAGGTATGAATGTACTCCCAGTCCCTGGGGTGCCATATGCACCAGGCATCACACCACCCCAGGGAATCCACCCATGAGGACAGCAGGCAAGCACTGGAGAGTCTATGAATATTGGACAGACTGGAGCATTCTTGGGCTGGATTAGGCTGGGCATGAAAATTGCCACTCACAATCATAGATTCCAAGGGAATGGCAAGAAGTGCACGTAGAATGAAGGAAAATTCCTGGAAGAGGGCCTGGGGTGACACGTGGAAGCTGAAGAGGGTATACTGCTTTCCTTCGAGGAGGCCCTCCACTCCAATGTATCAGCCGAAAATGTTGATGACTGTGGAGGTCACAACCAGTGGAAAGGACCTATGGATGAGTATCACTACCTCTTGGATCCCCTGGTGAAGCCCCCATGGTAGAACCTGTCGTACCTGAATTGCCCCAAGAAGGGGCAGTGGGAGCCCATGAAGTTGGTCTCTTGGAGCATCAGAAAATTAGGTTGGGAGCACCCAGAATACTACAGGACAGCGGTTTGAACAATGCAGTGCAGGAGACTATTTAAGACATAACTTTAAATTGTGACATTAGACCCCAGGTCATTCATAGTGTAAAGTGAAACTTGCTCTCAGGAAAACTATTGCCAGTATTGTTAAGTTCTCTCAGCAAAAACAATTCCCCTTTTCCTTATATCAACGTTGGTTGCAGCGGCGTCCTCACTCCCGGTGGCTCTTTCAGAGGCTGTTCTTGGAACTAGCTTCTTCAGGTTTAACTGCCACTCAAGATGGAAGCCCCAAATCCTCGAGAGGTCAGCGCTTTAGTGTTTCTACCTTAGTCTCGTGCTGAAGCTTCCATCCAGCTGTTTCTTTCTGGGAGCCCTGCACTTCAACTGTCATCCTGTGGAGAATGAGCAGTGTTCCTGAGGCGCTTCGTTTCATAGAGAATTCTTCTAGTTCTGAGTAATTAATTATTTTTCTTGTTACGGTGTGCACACCAGCTACTTTTTCCCTTATGAAGAAGCTGAATTCTTTCTTTCTTCCAACAACTGGCTATCGGCTTTCTGAGGAGAATTCATTTTTTCTTAACAGAACTTCAAGCAACTGCAGTAAGGAATCCTTTTGTATGATTTCCAGAATTGCCAATATATATATGTACATATATATTCAAAAACTCTTTGCTTTGCAGACTTGTCAGGCTTAGAGACAAACCTCCGTGCTCAGAATAATTCCTAGAGACTGTTATTGAGAAAACTGAACCTTGAGAAGGAATTTTTGTTTCCTGTGACAGACATTAGTAGTTTGTATATTTGTGAACTTTTAAACTGTTCTCCAGAGAACTTTGGAAACCTCTGACTCCTGGAGAAAAGAAGATAATAACATTGTTCTCTTAGGGAGAGGCTAGTCTCTCAAAAGATCCAGGTTAGGAGAACGATAGAATTGGGTGAATGTGAATGGCTGAACAGTTGAATGTGCAATAGGAATGTACTTATCTATACTCTTATCACCCGACTGCAGGTCCTTCCTTTAAAGAAATCCCAATAAGAAGAAAGGTGCAGGTTTTCAGAGACACACATTGAATATCCTATCTTCAAGTGGGAAACACAGTCTGGAACTGGATCTGGAGGCGGTCTCTCTTTTTCTATTCCCATTCCCCTTTACCACTAGTGGATGCAGGGCTCAGATAATCAGTTAACGCCTGAGCACGCATCTGTTGGAGGGAGTTGGGTAAAAGGCATCTGCTCCTGTGGAAGTTTGATTTAAAGGGTAATCTTCTGACACCTTTAGCTCCCTGTGACATGCCATTCCCAGAGTATAAGTGGGGAACGCACTGCCATTATCCCTTGTGGTGTCTAGTGTGGTGTGGCCATGAATGGATCGTCAGGAACTGAAAGAATATAAAAAACAAACAACACAAAACCAAACAACCCAACCCCTCAACTCCCCCACCTCATACTTCTCCCCTTGAAGCATCTGACACCCTGAAACCTCCGATAACCAACACTTCAACAGTATCAAGGGTGAAACATTGGCATGGGACATCCTCCAATGGGACTACTTGGAATGTTTAAGCCCCCACCATATCTTATTGGCTTCAATGTACCTGTCCTGAAAAATGTAAAACATATCTAACTCTTTACTAAAACTTTAAACCATCATCATTGCATTAAAGGAGGTGAGCTACACTGTGGGCAAGACTGTTTCAAGATGCCTGTCACATTTAAAACTATTCTCTTTGTTAGGTATTTACAGCTGCTATGACTATGACAAACACTGATTTTTTATTTAGTGTATTTTTGATGGGATTTTAATGCCCTTCATAGAGCAGCAAACATCTGAGAATGCTCGATCCTCTGAAGTGAACATACTCTTGCCAGTAGTCGGTATGCACACTCCCCACACACCGGGGCATATTTCTGACAGACACTGTGATCTGCTGTGTTCTCTAAATATTACCTCAAACCTCACATGCACTGTGGACATACATTTAGGTTTCTTAAATGCCTAAGACTTTACATTGTCCAGGACACGTGGGATATAAATTCACCTGTGAAGGTTTAAACATCACACATCTGTTAAATGAATTAGGTCTGATTATAGTGGACACTATCTCTTCACTCTTAAAGCTTGTGCATGTTTTCCCTTGTGAGAAATTGGGTTACTGGTTGAGGGGTGGGGCTTGCTCAAGCAGCAACCATGACCCTTGTCAGGGTGAAGTCATACCCAAACCCCAAATTAACCTGTGCTTAACCCTCAGGTAGCTTGGCACAGAGCAGTCAGACTTAACTCAGGCGCAGTGTGTAACACATTTGTTCAGAACCTCAAATAGTAACACAGTGAAAATACACCACAAGAGGATCCCACACCAGGTTGGAACAATAGAGTAGATTTCAATAAATAAAACAATGATAAAAATCATATCAGTAGAACCAGAAATGTGCAATTTTAAGGTTTTCAGTAAAGATAGCACCTAAAAAGCCCAAAGTGCCACTGGCAACTATCTAGTCATGCAAGACAGGGAGAAAGTCACAAGTTCAGGCCGGCCATGATGAAGGTGCGGCAGATACAGGGATCTGGTTACAATCATGATGAAGGTGAAAAGGTATCTTCTCATTCCAGCACAAAGAGTTCCGTTCACATTAGAGGGGGCCGCAAGAAGAAGGGAAGCTTAGTGGATGTGTTTCGCTGTAGTGCGAAAATCCTGTGATTACCGTGAACAGTCAGGCTGGTGCTTTATGATGGCACGCTCTGGGAGCACTAACTGCTTTAGCGTAAAAGGTCATGCTGACAGGACTTCATGTTAACAGGCTGTGCATGTGGCAAAGTTTCGCTCCAACGGGCTCGTTCGCAGTCATGAAGAGCCTAAAACTTTAATTTTACCTCTTTGAAGCCACACCAAAGGTCCAGGAATTAGGGGAAACCACCTGGGGGTCTGGGTCTTGCTCCAGCTTGATCTGGGTGCTAGTTCAGATGGCTCTGAGCCTATTATGTCCCTGTGGCTCTAAACAGGAGGCCAACAGACTAGCCCTAGGTTTCACTTTGAGAGTCGTGGGTTGAGGTGCAGGTCCAATCCCTCTGACCCGGGTAGGAGGACAGCAGGGAAGCAGGCCAGCAGGGAGTCCATCAAAGCAGCAGTCCAGCAAGGCAGTAATCCAGCTGGGCAGCAGTCCAGCAGAGTTGCAGTCATTTCAGCAGTACTGCAGGCCTTCTTCCTGGCAGTCTCCACAGGTCCAGAAGTATACTGAAGAGGAGGTCCAATATTTATATCTGGTGCCCTTACCAGGTCAGAGAAGCATGTAAAGGTTCTCTCTGAAATCCTCAGGAATCCTGCCTTCCTTGCCCTGGGATTAGACCAACTGTAGGTGGTGTGCAGCCCTTTGTTAGGAGGAGGAACACAACCTATTCAAGTGTAAGTAGGACTGTATTTGTGTCCAGCTGCGCCCTCCCATCCTGGTCCAGTGATGGCCCACCCAGGCACACCTAAGCTCTCTATTGTGTGTGGCTGTCTGGGGGGAAGTACACAAAGCCCAACTGTCAGTGACTAGGGACAGGCTACAGGCACTAAATGGTTAATGCAGCAAAATGTAAACTTTCTAAAAGTTCCATTATTAAAATATAATGTACAATTTAACGTAACAATGAGAAAGGATTTGTCATTATAATTTCAAAGACATCAAGCATGAACTGGTTACCTGCTCACATTTGGAAATTACAACATATTAATAAAGTAACTCCAATATTATCTTGTTGAAGAGGTAGGCCTTGTAGTAGTGATAAATGACTTTGAGAGTTTTTCAGTAACAGGAATTGTAAAACTTCGTACTTTGTGGATACACTGCACACTGACCCCTGGATTGTACAGGGCATTCCCTAGGGGTGTTTTACATTCATCAAAAAGTAAGGTTTGGGCCTGGCAAGAGGTTCATTTTGTCAGGTCCCATTAGCAGTTTACAACTGCACAGAAAGGCTGCAATGTCAGGCCTGAGGCATGCTTAAAGGGCTCCTTAAGCATGCAGCACAATAAGTGCTTCTGTACCACTAGTAGTATTTAAGGTACAGGATCTTGGTATATGTAGTACCACTATACAAGGGACTTACAAGTAAATTAAATATGCCAATTGAGATAGCCAAGGTTATCATGTTTTAAGTAGGGAGTATATGTACTTAAGCACTGGTTAAAAGTGGTAAGGTGTGCAGAGTCCTATGAGTATAAGAGTAGTAAAGACGAGATCAGTAATAATGTAGGGGTAAGATGAAAAGTTTGTGTAAAGATCACCCTATGGCTGACAGGTACAACATCCCCTTTTATACACCTACTCTAAGCATTCCGAGACTACAGTGTGGTGATTCACAGCCTCAAATAAATAGTGAAATAAAATAGCTATTGTGTAATTGTGCAGTTCTGAGTATGCTGTACAGATTACAAGGTAATGATGCAAATCTGACCATCTATTAATAACTATTGAGTATGAGCATGCACTCAAGATAGGACAAATGCTATTATGCACTACATATTAAGGGGTGCTGCAAATAGTTCTACATCATAGTGCATTCTGGATGAGCACTCAAAATGTCTGAATCTAAATGAAAACATGCATTCACGATTAAAGTGTGTGGGTGCAAATCTAAGCATGTATTATAGATTACTGAGTGATTTGGCAAATCTTAACTTGCAGTGACAATTCATACATGATAGTGTAAATCTGAGCATGCACTGAGGATTGCTGAGCAATGGGACACACCTCAACATGAATAATTGTGGTAATTCTTGATATAATATGTGCATTTTTGCCGTGATAGTGCCCACTCAAATGCAATGCTTACACAGGTAAAATAATGGCAATCGTTTTCAATTTGTGGACTCTTTCTACATCATAGTATAATGCCTGCTCTGGCACAATATTGGTAATTCTTGACGTTGTTTAAACCTTATCAGTACTGATGCCCGTGTTCTTAGTCTGTAAATTTTGTTTAACTTGCCTGCATCTAGCCAAACATTCACTCACTTGCTCAACTATTCATGCACCTACCCATCCATCAATTTACTTACTTATTCTAACATTCACCTAGGCACCCAAACTCCTAATAATTATCCATACACAGTAATCCGCTCATTCTTTCATCCATCCACTCACTCATCAATTCAACTCTTGCCTGATTCTAAAATTGTTTTCCATTCACACAATCACATTCGAAAACTTCAAATAATGAAAAAGCACTTCCACTTTATAGAATAGCTAGAACAATAGGCATTGCTGATGCATATGGATACGACAACTGATAAACAAACAACAGTTGGCGTGTGCAGAAGATGCAGTAAATATTCTACCCCTCTTCTTTCCCATAAACCAATTACAGTGTCTCCAGCAGTTTACTGGAGCAGTGTAATTTTAGGCTCTACCTATATATCATTTGTATGCATTTACATGCGATTCTTTTGTTCAATGTGTGCCTAACGATGATTAATTTGTGTTCTTTTCTCACAAGAATTTAATTAGATCACGATTTATTAGCCTATTGAGAAGCTATACTAAGTTGAATGATAATAAAATAATCATATTTACTGAATGTACTCACTTAAAGCTCATAATTGGTTGATTGCTAAGGATTAATACAATTGTAATGTGCTTCAATTTGAATTTTGAGTTAACTTAGCCTGACTTTGGGCCTTAACTGAATATTCTCATGTATTGAAGTTTGCCAGTGTGCTGCTTTCCTTTCCTTCTTACCTGAAGAAATGTTTATTGCCATGCATTAGACGGAGAGTTAGGCTTGGGAGGAAATGGTTGGCAGCAGATGTGAAGAGATGACTGTGAAAGGAGCCTGCTTTACCTGGTGTGCTAGGAAGATGCAACTCTCAAGGACGAGCAGATGTCCACCTTATGTTTTTTGAGAGCCGGAATTTGGGGAGTTTACTGATTCTCAGAAAAGGGTGTCATCGGATTGGTCTTGGACTGCGGGGGTGAGATATGGATGTTCTGGAACCTTTGATTGTGTTTTTAATTAGTTTCCAAAATTGGTTTCAATGAGACCTTTTTCCTGACTTAGAAGAGAGCACACCTCTTTCTTGGGTTTTACCCCGAGTGGAAAGTTTTGCACTCAACACTCTTTTGTTTCTTGTGAACTTCTACTGAGATTCAGAAAATGCTGGCAACTTCTTCCCTTCCTCTTTAAAATAAAAAAAAAACTTTTTTTATTCTTTACTTGGTCAGAGTGGGTTTCGTTATGAAACACATTATCTGGATATTTTGCATTCATTATATATAGTTTGTTAATGTGCTGTACTTCATAATACTTCAATTCAGGATACTAGAGCACCTCAGCACTATGGCTGTATTGATTTGCTTTCTTAACCATGTCCAAATGTGTCGATTGATAGTTGACTAATAATCTGAAAAATAAATAATTATGGCTGAAGTACCATCTTCTCTGTTGTCATTGTGAGGCCGTTTGGTTTCACTGCATTTCATTTTATTTGAAATGTATTTCTGAGGTTAGCTCTATATTGACTCTTCAGGTCCACATCAAAGGTCCATAGGCTCAGAGGGGGATACTGTTAGCTGATTTTACTAGGAGATTGAGGTTCAAATATCGCTGCTCCTTCATATATTACAGTTATTAACATAAAGAACATAATGTAAAGCTAGTTAGACATTAAAAAGCTTCTACATTTCGGAGGACATGGTCACTCTGGAGGAACTGACTGACTGAACCAAATCACTGCAGCCATGCTATACCTAAACTGGAAGGAATAGACAAACATTTGATTGCAATTCCCTGAAAGGTTACCAACTGCCTTCTCAGTCAGAAACTATTGGCATGGTGGAACCTGTCACTGAGGGGCAGCGTTCCTGTGTGAATGACAGCATCAGGGGAATGTATTCCTTGGACTTCTGCATGAACCAGGCCCCCTACAACGTTGTCTCATATTGTACAGTACAAGTATATTTTGGCATTTGTTAGAAATGGGGTCTTTGGTTGGCAGTCAGGTTACCCCCTGTTCAAGCAAGGACCCTCACTCTAGTCAGGGTAAAAGAGAATCACCCTCAGCTAACCCCTGCTTGCCCCCTTGGTAGCTTGGCAGAGCGGTAGGCTTAGGAGTGCTAGGTGTAAAGTATTTGTACCAACACACACAGTAACTTGATGAAAACACTACAAAATGACACAACACCAGTTTAGACAAATAGGAAATATTTATCTAAACAAAACAAGACCAAAATGACAAAAATCCGACATACACAAGAAAAGTTATGAATTTTTAAAGATTAAACTCAAAAATAGCACTTAGAAACACAAAATGCTTCAATGAGGTGGTAACACGGCGTCGTAACGGAGTCGTTCCCAACAATCTGACACGAGGGGCGCCGGACACGGAGTTGCGTAGACCCCCAGGTACAGTACCTTGGTGAAGAAATGAAAACGAGCTGATGCGCGAAGTCGGGGATCGCGGCGTCTGTGCGAAAAGTTGAATCTGCACAATTCGAGCGGCGTCGGTCACGACGTGGTGCAGCAACTTCGACAAAATTGCGGACTTCGGCGGGGCTGCAGTGATGTCGGGCCTGTGAAGGTCGTCGCGTTCCAGCGAAGTTCATGGAGTCGGATGCAGGTGGCGTCACCGGATTCAGCAGTGGCGTCGGTCCGAAGAGGTCCGAAGTCGATTTCCTTGGATTTTCACCAGCTTTCCTTTCAAGGACCCAGGGACTGGATAGGGCACCACTTGTCAGAACAGGAGTCTCTCCAGAAACTCCACGTGCTGGGAGAGAGAAGTCTTTGCTGTCCCTGAGACTTCAAACAACAGGAGGCAAGCTCTAAATCAAGCCCTTGGAGATTTCTTCTCAAGATGGAAGGCACACAAAGTCCAGTCTTTGTCCTCTTATTCTGGCAGAAGCAGCAACTGCACGATAGCTCCACAAAGCACAGTCACAGGCATGGTAGCTGTTCTTCCTCTGTCCTTCAGCTCTTCTCAAGGCAGAGGTTCCTCTTGTTTCCAGAAGTATTTCTAAAGTCTGTGGTTTTGGATGTCCTTCTTATACCCAATTTCTCCTTTGAAGTAAGCCTACTTCAAAGTAAAGTCTCTTTTGAATGTGAAATCCTGTCTTGCCCAGGCCAGGCCCCAGACACTCACCAGGGGGTCGGAGACGGCATTGTGTAAGGACAGGCACAGCCCTTTCAGGTGTAAGTGACCACTCCTACCCTCCCTCCAAGCACAGATGGCCCATCAGGAAATGCAGACTACACCCCAGCTCTCTTTTTGTCACTGTCTAGTGTGAGGTGCAACTAGCCCAACTGTCAAACTGACCCAGACTGGGAATCCACAAACAGGCAGAGTCACAGAAATGGTATAAGCAAGAAAATGCTCACTTTCTAAAAGTGGCATTTTCAAACACAGTCTTAAAATCAACTTAACTAAAAGATGTATTTTTAAATTGTGAGCTCAGAGACCCCAAACTCCACATGTCCATCCACTCCCAAAGGGAATCTACACTTTAATCAGATTTTAAGGTAGCCCCCATGTTAACCTATGAGAGGGACAGGCCTTGCAACAGTGAAAAACGAATTTAGCACTATTTCACTGTCAGGACATATAAACCATTACTATATGTCCTACCTTAACCATACACTGCACCCGGCCCTTGGGGCTACCTAGGGGTGTGTGACATGTAAGAAAAGGGAAGGTATAGTCCTGGCAAGTGGGTACACTTGCCAAGTTGAATTTGCAGTTAAAACTGCGCACACAGACACTGCAGTGGCAGGACTGAGACATGATTACAGGGCTACTTATGTGGGTGGCACAACCAGTGCTGCAAGCCCACTAGTAGCATTTGATTTACAGGCCCTGGCACTTCCAGTGCACTTTACTAGGGACTTACTATAGCCTTAGAACCCGCCGTAGCGGGCTCTACCGGCTATTAAAGGCCCGCTCCCCGCGTTAAATGCCCGAGCCGAAGGCGAGGGCATTTAACAAGGGAGAGGGACTTTAATAGCCGGTAGAGCCCGATACGGCGGGTTCTAAGGCTATTAGAAAATTCTGCCACACAGGGCAGAATGTTCTATTAAAAAAAAAAAATGTTCACGGAGCCCGAGGGGATTTAAATCCCCTCGGGCTCCGTGAGGCTTTGTTCACAGCTGTTGCTGTGAACAAAGCGAACATTGGAATGTTGGCGCTGCGGGCTTTTACCGGCCTGTAAAAGCCCGCAGCAGTCCATTGTCTTCAATGGACATGCCAACATTCGAATGTTCTAATAGTAAATCAAATATGTCAATCATGGATAAGCCAATTACATACACTTTTTGTAAAGGAGCACTTACACTTTGGCACTGGTTAGCAGTGGTAAAGTGCCCAGAGTAACAAAAACAGCCACATCAGAGTCCAGCACACATCAACAACCTGGGGAACAGAGGCAAAAAGTTAAGGGAGACCACACCAAGGATGAAAAGACTAACAGCATTCAACACTGATGTATTGCAGCAATGGCACTTTGTGGATGCCAGCACAAAGGTGGAATTCTGATGTGCCCTTAGCACTTGCATTTCTTCGTTTGCATTAGGGTGCAAGGATTTGTAAAAATAATCTTGTCTTATGAATATTGATAAGGTAGGATTTCTGCACATGCTTGTGGACATACTGTAGTGCACCAGATTGATTCATCGGATACAGCTCAAATAATTTGATAAGGTACATCGTTGGCCATGCCCACTCTGCGCTTCATATTACATAAACAGACAGCAGGTATTTCTCTTGCAACTGTCACAAGGCAATCTTACTCCAGACCCCTTCTCAGTGAGATTTCTTAACGTGGGTGGTCACGGATGGTTGCTACCACTTGCGTTGTGAAACCGTCCATTCGCATTGGGGAAGCTGCCACTCAAGTAGAAAACCTACTCATGTGGCAGAAAAGAAGCAGTGCCCTCTTGCGCTGCGCATGGTGCCGTTTGCGCTGATTTCACAGCACCGGACAAACATCCAGTGCTAAAAATCAACACGAATGGCGGGACCCAACACACTCCGCCGCTTCGCAGAACTCCGCATGGCGCGGCGGAGTTTTTTGGTTACTTCTCGGAGTCCTGAATGCAGAACTATGCGAACTCTGCCCAGGCCTACTGATTAACATTGTCGATGCCCCAGTGTTAGAGTTCATGGAGAGCTATAATTATCTTCGATTGCAAGTTTTGCATATAGAAATAAGGGCACACTACACATCACAGTTTTTACTTGGTTTCTACCAGAGCACATGCCAACACCTTTGACCTGCCAATATGTGCCTGGACGAGGAGAATGAAATTGCTGGGATGTAGCCTTGATTGCACTCGGTAACTACAGGGTATGGTACACTTTGCATTGTTTATAATCCTGTTCCCTCCACAAACAGTGGTTTGCCCAGTGTTGGAATTATCTACCCGTTTATAATCGGTACCTGTGACTAACACGGTCTGCTGATTAATCTCTTGTTTCCTTCACTTAGGATATTTGGGAGCAGATTGTATGCTCTTTCTTTTTTCCCTCCATATATCGCTCTGTTAAGAAAATTTCCTTGAGGGGACAACCCCGTGAGCGTGTCATCATTTACCAAGCTGCACTAATTACTTTTCTACAAAATGAATTTCCCCCTTCAGGCACAGACTATGAATATTCAGATGAGTGTGGAGGGTTCGGGGATACACAGGGGTGCATTAGAATAAGAAATATATGCTATGAAAATGTGTCAACTAGAGCAAACAAGGCCCCTTTACGGCATAAAAAGGCAGGATAAATCTTGCCCAGGGAACTCCCAAGCTTTATCACATTTTTCAATGCCATTCAAATGTCCCAACAGGGTTTCTTAGGTTGGTGGAAGCATTGCCATCAGCCACCACCTCAAAGCAATATTCCAGCAAAGCAGTCATAAAATCCGGGTTAAATATTTCTATTTACTTTCTTGGCATGTTAGAAATAACCATAGACCCTTAGCAAATATGGAACTTCAACACAGGTCAATTTTATTACTGTGCAGTATGTTTCCAAGTAAACGTTGCGCACTTCAACACAACACACAAAGGTGCATGGTAAAACTTGGTCAAAATAGAATTAACACACAACATAGAAGAGAAGTGAGATACATTTTAAAGCAAATAAACAAAAAAATAGATATGCTTGTGCTATCACTGGGGATTAAGAAAGCATCCGCGAAGGTGATTTGTTAGTACTTTTGTCTCCGATGATAGTAATACGATTGTTAAATTCGGATAACTGAGTTAGGACTTTCTGGGATTCATTTTTACTCGTAAAGAGATTTCTACTCCTGTGGACCCTTGATATTTCGTTTTATTATTATTTGTGTTATTTGATATGTTCTTAGAGACAGTGCTCCTCTTCATTTCCTTTTGGTGAGAGAGAACATAAATATTTCAGAAATACTAAAGGGAATATTTACAAGAAGGTGGCGCATCGGTCCGATGCGCCACTTTCCTTGCATCCCCCTACCGCCACCTAACGACACCATGGTCAAGCCATATTTATAATACAGCACACCATGACAGTAGTTAGCATGATTACATCAAAAATTTTGACTGTAGTGCATCAAAGGACAGGAAGGCCTATAGGTTACTAAGAGGCAGATTTGTGGAAAGTGGCGCTACACCGAGTGCAGCGCCACTTTCCCTGCGCCCCTTAGCACCCCCTACTGCCACCATGTGTGCACCGTATTTACAATACAGTGCACCATGGCACAATCTAGGGGGCAATAGTGTCATTTTTTGTATGACACTATTGATATAGTCTGCAGGAGTAGCTCCAAAATATTGACGCTACTCCTGCAGAGTACATAGGGCCCCATTCTAAAGAATGGAACCCCTCTTTTAACCCATTAGCTGCTGGGGCTTCCCCCCCACCCCCCCCCCAGTGCTGAGCCCTTTTTTGGCTATCTGAGGTAGATCACACTTAGGCCTTCATAACTTTTTGTCCACATAACCTATCCACGCCAAATTTGCGTCCTTTTTTTCCAGTATCCTAGGATTCTAAAGGTATCCAGAGATTGTGGGTTCCCCTGTAGGAGACCAAGAAATTAGCCAAAATACAGTGAACATTTCGTTTTTTTTTTTTAAATGGGAAAAAAGGGCTACCAAAGAAGGCTTGTGGTTTTTTCCCTGCAAAATGGCATCAAGAAAGGGTTTGCAGTGCTAAAATCACCATCTTCCCATCTTCAGGAACAGGCAGACTTGAATCAGAAAACCACATTTTTCAACACAATCTTGGCATTTTGCTGAGACCTACCCCATTTTTACTATTTTTTGTGCTTTCAGCCTCCGTCCAGTCAGTGACAGGAATGGGTGTGAAACCAATACTGGATCCTGGAAAGCTAAACATTTCGGAAAAGTAGACAAAATTCTTAATTCAGCAAGGGGGAATTTGTGTAGATCCTACAAAGTTTTACTACAGAAAATAACAACTGAAATAAAAAGATATTGAAATTGAGCTAAAAAAACAGTCTTTTTTCTCCATGTTTTACTCTGTAACTTTTTCCTGCAATGTCAGATTTTTGAACGCAATATACCGTTACGTCTGCTGGACTCATCTGGTTGCGGGGACATATAGGGCTTGTAGGTTCAAGATCCCTAGGTACCCAGAGCCAATAAATGACCTGCACCTTGCAATGGGTTTTCATTCTATACCGGGTATACAGCAATTCATTTGTTGAAACATAAAGAGTGAAAAATAGGTATCAAGAAAACCTTTGTATTTCCAAAATAGGCACAAGATAAGGTGTTGAAAAACAGTGGTTATTTGCACATCTCTGAAGTCCGGGGTGCCCATACTAGCATGTGAATCACAGAGCATTTCTCAAATAGACGTCTTTTTTACACACTGGCTTACATTTGGAAGGAAAAAATGTAGAGAAAGACAAGGGGCAATAACACTTGTTCTGCTATTATGTGTTCCTCCAAGTCGCCTGATAAAAATGATACCTGCGTGGGTAGGCCTAATGCCATAACATTTACATTGAAAACTGACATGCTTTTTGGAAAGTGCCTAGCTGTGGATTTTGGCCCCTAGCTCAACCGACACCTAGGAAAACCCACTGAACCAGTGTATTTTTTAAAACTAGACACCTAGGGGAATCCAAGATGGGGTGACTTGTGGGGCTCGCACCAGGTTCTGTTACCCAGAATCCTTTGCAAAGCTCAATATTTGGCAAAAAAAACACTTTTTCCTCACATTTCGGTGATAGAAAGTTCTGGAATCTGAGAGGAGCCACAAATTTCCTTCCACCCAGCATTCCCTCAAGTCTCCTGATAAAAATGGTACCTCACTTGTGTGGGTAGGCCTAGTGCCCGCAACAGGAATAGATCACACAACGGTCAATGTTTGTCCTTAACCTGGGGTGATCCATTCCTGACGCAGGCACTAGGTACAGGCACTCAAGTGGGGTAGTGTTTTATCAGGACAGGTGGGGAAACATTGGGTGTTAGGAATTTTGTGAATCCCAGCATATTCCTGTAGTTTGTATGACAGAAATGCAAGAAAAAAAATACTGTTTTTATTCAACATTTCTGCTTTACAGGGTATTCTGGGTAAGAAAACTTTGGGGAATCCACAAAAGTCACAGCTCTGTGGACTCCCCCGGATGTCTAGTTTCAAGAAATGTCTGGGTTTGGTATGTTTCCCTATATGGCCGCCGAGCCTGGGACCAAAAACGCACATGCCTGCCTTACAAAACCAGTTTGTTTTGTGACAGATAATTTTGATGTCTCCACAATACGATTTGGGCTGTGGAATTTGGGGCTGAACTAAATTGGGGAGCTCTTAAAAGAGCACTCTCTCTGTTCTTGCTGGCGCCTGCTCTCTGGGTTGGGCCAACCCGCTATTGTCCCGTTGCACAGATTGTGCTTGCGAAGGGACAGCAGGACTGTCCTCATCACCTCCCTCATAATCACAGGAAGAGGAGTTATCAAATGGGAGTCCTCCGACTGAAAAATCACTCCGAGAGTCTGCGCCACTCTCCTATCCCTCAGATGCTCTCTCAGTATCTGCTGTCTCAGTCTCTGATCCCACGTCAGAGCTGTTCTCCATAACACGAGTGAGGACCTGAGCAGCAGTCATCCAATGAGATGCCATCTCTGCTACTGGCTAAACTGTTGCTCTAAAACACTAGCCTACGTGGACAGTCACATACTTGCTGGTGGGTGTGTGTGTGATACGTGCAACAGTAGAGGTCACCTTGCCACCACTTCTTCCCTCAATCAGCACGTTCTTTCAAGACACTCAAAAAAAGACACACTGTTACTTCACCTTGTCACATACCAATCGTCACAGTCTTTAGCGCCTCTAGTGCCCAGTCCAGCAATCATTATTGGTGCTCCCACTCCCATGACCTCCTCCTTGGATTCCCTCACTGCCACCCAGCAAAAGTGCCCTTCATCTCTTCATAGCACCCCCAACACACATTTCATTTGTATTATAGCGCAGGCAATGGCTGACTTTACTAATGTACTAGCTATTTACATAAAATACAGATTTGATTTTTGCAGTAGGCATATAAACCTTGTGCGCTTCTTTATGGCATCAAAACTGCCACTAGACAAAAGTCTGATCCTTTTGTAGCAGAAACATAATCACAAGATTTACTTGACTTTTTTATTTCTGCCTAAAAGCTGCAGTTGAAACGTGTCAGTTGAAGTATGTGCATTGCTTTGAAGACCCAAGCTGCAACTGTGAATATAACTGTATGGTATGGCCCTCAGGGAAACCATGCAACAATTTAAAAAAAATGATTGCCCCCGCAGAGGGTCGCCCTGCTCACGGGCGACCCCTGCCAATTTCTTTTTTTTTTTTTAATTTGCTTTAAAAAAATATATTTTTAAATCCCTGAGAGGCGTGATTGGGAGTGATCGCACCCCCCAGAGATAAACCTACCTTTTTTTATTTAAAAAAATGTCCCTGGGGTGGCGGCCTTTTGCCGAGGGAGCCGACCCCCCCAAGTGAAATCCCTGGTGTCTAGTGGGGTTTCCTGGCCCTCGATCGCAGCACAGCTGCGATTGAGGGCCAGGAAACCGGTTCAGGAAGGCCTTGTTTGAAAGATGAGAGTCTCCCCTTTCATATAAGGCCATCACGAACGTTGGGATGGCCGTTTGGGGCTGTTTTCCCCATCAGAGCAGGAAGCAGCCACAAGGCCGCTTCCTGCTCCGATAGAGAAAACAGATTGTGACGTCAGCACGCCTCGTGGAGCGCTGACGTCACAAAGGGGCGGATAGGGAGCTGTGGGGTGACACGGATGATCTTCAATGTCTCCAGTGGTATTTTTTAACCCCCTCCCTGGTGTCTGCCACTGGTCGTGACCCGCACCAGGGAGGTAGTGTGGGCGTCGGCCAGTGGCCGACCCCCGTACTAAAGCAGTTAACACCGGCTCTCGAGCAGGCCTTAAAAGTGCGGTAATATATGGCGCAAGGAAATCCCATGAGTCTTCTTGCCCTATTTTACCGGCTCCCCTAATGGGGAGCAGGCATAATGTAGTGCAAAGGGTTACAGAGTGGTGCAATACATGCATTGAGCCACTCTGTAAATAGGGCACGGGGATTTTGGCCTCGTTGGGCGACATTAACGTCAAAATAAATGACGTTAATGTGGCACAAGGTGGTGCTAGTGGCCTAGAAATATGCCCCTAAGTTTTGGCGCAGGGCAAAAGCGCAAACCTTTTTGCTTCGCCACCCTGCATCAAAACATAAGGGCAGGAATGTGCAGTATTGCTGCCTAGTGCCAACACAGAAACCTTTCCGCCATGGTGCAAGGGTGTCTGCGTTGCAGGGATGATTATTTATGTGCAGGAAGAAGTCTCTTCCTGCACATAAACAATCATTAATGATGTTTTCCTCTTTCTGTGTGTGTTGTAGAATGCAGCACACATAGAACTAGGAAAAACAGGGAGAAATAATGTTCCTTCTTCTCGGTGCACCACTTTAATGTCACCCCTGCGGTGGCATAAGAATCTGATGCATTCCCAGTGTTGTAAATCTGTAATGCGTCAAATTCCTTCGGATTCCATGCGTCTTGCAGTGGGAGCACCTACAGCAACACCCATGGAACTTCCCTTTCACACAGTGTTATGCCTGAAAGGGGTCCACATTTACAAGGCCATGGAAAGCCACTTAAGGCGGCTTTTCATGGCCTTGTAAAAATGAGCCGGACACTGCGCCACCGGAGCTTAAAAAAAGACACTCTGGTGGCGCAGTGTGCTGCTAGGGCCTTGTAAATGAGGCCCTTAGTCTTCTGTTTGCAGCAAATTTGTTTTAAGCTAGGACAAATGCCTTTGTAAATCTGAGTAATTGTTCCTGCACCGTCTTAGGGTTTTATGCTTAGAGTCTCCAGGTTAGCTCTGTCCATTTTTAATGGCAAAAGCAATTCAGTTCTCCGATCTGTAAGCAACTTCATAGAACCTGCAAGGCAAAAAGCAATGGAGAAGGAGTGATTGCCTCATATTGTTTTGCATACAGAAAACAAGTTATAGGACTGCTATAATAGGGACAGAATGTACATTTTATGGGAACTTCAAAGAAACACTCTGTTGCAGCAAGCCTCTCAGTCACTCCACCCTCAAAGATTTCCCGAGTCTGCCATAACTACCCTGCATTTAGGTCAAAGTCTGCTGCTTCACATAAAAATTGATTTCCTCAAGTACTCCGCCATATCTAGTCAGTAAGAATAACGGTCTCATTTAGACTTTGATTGATTGAGAGCACTGCATAAATTTGCAGTGCTCCTCTGGCCTGCCAAATCTGTGCTTCCCCTGCTTTTCTGACAGGCAGGAAGACACTAGACTTGTACCTGCTGACCTCATCTGTGTAAATTGCACCTACTTTGTCTGTGTAAACCTTTGTCTGCTGTCCGTCCAATAATCGGTCGCCAATTCACAATGATGGTCACCTCGTCCTATGGAGATGACTGCCCTCATTTTCCCCGACTGTGTCTGGCATGCGATGAATGGCTGACAGGGCAGCAAAAAATGCAGAATGACCCCCATGCAGGGAAAAAAAACTCCCTGTGCATACTGGGCCACGAGCACCTCTTTTCCATTCAGAAAAAAATAAAAAATTGTTTTCTCTGAACAAAAATGTTTTCCAAGTGGGCATGTTTAACATGACATCCACTCAGCAAACTTTCATTGTTGGAAGTGAGTCCGTTTACAGCACAGAGATTCCCAACTAGCAGATGGGAATCTCTAAGCTGGGCAAATGTTCCTCAGCTATGGTGGTGGAGTCCATGACCTCCACCTCCCTGACAGATAAATGGATTGTCCTTTATTCCCTAAATGAGATCCAAAGTATTCAGATGGGCTACATGATACTCCTAGGAATAACCTCAAAGCTCAAGAGAAAAAACCTGCAGGAAGGAACAACGACACCAAACCTTTGCTTCAATGCCCCTAGGACCTTGGCCTCCCCATTCCGTTCCAGAAATCTTCCTCACCTCTTCTCTTCAGGAAGGAACTGATGCCCCACCGTATTCAGGTCCAACACATACATACATACAAATCTTCGAAGGTGGGTTAAGTCGACTTCATGCTCCACAGGGTGGTTTCAAAGAAGAATAATAATCTGCCTGCCAGCAATCTCAGCCAGGACAAATGGTTGCCAAATATTACATTCTTCAAAACAGTTTTGCCAAAAGACCATAGGGGCAAGATTTATGGAAAGTGGCACTGCACTTAGTGCAGCGCCACATTCCTTGTGGCCCTTAGCGCCCCCTACTACCACCATGTGGGTGCCATATTTAAAATACAGCACACCATGGCGCAGAGTAGGGGGCTATTGTGTAGATTTCCTTGTGCCAATTTTTCAGCCCCCCTAACAGGGGTAGGCACCCCTTGTATTCATTATGCCTTGCTAAGGCATAATGTGGCGCAAGGGTTTACAAAGTGGTTCAGTACAAGCATTGCACCACTTTGTAAATATGGCGTGTGGAAAATGCCACCTTAACGCCACATTTGCGTCTAAATGAATGCTGCAAATGAGCCACAAATGTGGCGCTAGGGGCTCATTATTATGCCCAATAGTTTTTACATAGGTTCCATGAACAGTCTAAATATTCAAAATAGGAAATTCAAATGGAACACCTATCATTTTTGGCAAGTGTTTGGCATTTTTGTTCACTTCACATTTCTATTTCTTTGATTTTTCTGATCCTTTGCCTTTCAAGTAGAAGCAGAATCAAAGACTACACCTGGGAGATTACTCTGATCTCTAAGATCTAAGACTTAATAGTTGTAGTCAATCTAGCCATTAATCCCCTATCTGCAGCATCATTCAAATGCCATTTCGACCACATTTTGTCCTCAGATTCTGTAAAAGAGGCCTGATAACACCTCTGCTAAAACTAAAAAGCAGATTGTGTTCCAACCATCTTGAAAACTACAAACCCATTAGTCTTCTCACGTCAAATGGCAAGTGCTTGGAAAAACACATAGGGCCAGAATTACAAGGCCCTAGCGCCACCAGGGCATCACTTTTTGTGATGCTCAGGTGGAGCTGTGCAGTGCATTACAAGGCAGCGCTAAGCCAATTTTCGTGGCTTAGCACCACCTTGTAGATGTGGGCCCCTCCGATGCAGTTTTCTCTGTCAAAGGGGAATGCAACGGGTGCTGCTGTGGGTGTTCACCCACAACACCCATTACTTTTGACACTGCCACAGATTTACAAGAAGGCGTAAATCTGAGCAGCACCAAAAACTAATGCTAACCCAGGGGGGGTTGCATGGCACTACAAGGGGGAATACTATTATTCCTCCTCGTTTTTGCTTTTTCTACATGTGCTGCATTCTGCAGCACACATAAAAAGAGCAAAAGGCCACAAATGATTATTTATGTGCAGGAAGATGTCCTTTCTGCACATAAACAATCATTAAAAAATGATGATTTGATACTTCTATGTGTGCTACATTCTGCAACACCTTCCTGCACATAAACAATCAATTCTGTCAATGCAGACACCCTTGCAGTGGATGCCTGCATTGGCACTGCCAGCTAAATTTAGCGCCGGTGCAGGGGGAAACACAGGAGTGCGACGTATTCTTGAAAGTACGGCACATCCTAGCATTTCAAAACTGGTGCAACGCAGTGCCAATTTGTTGTAAATCTGGCCCTTAGGTCAGTATGGTTCCAAGAATACCACACAGTTTTTGGGTCCCAAGCAGACTGTTGTCCACTCCATAGCACTGACTTTGTACTACTGGCCACCCGTGCCAGACAGTGTTACACAATGGATAAGGTCCACCATGTAGGTCTGTGGTTGTTGGAAAGTGGGTTATTGGTCAGGGCAAGTAGGTACCTACACTTAGCAATAAGCCACAAGCCCCTACTAGGTTCAGTCAAGGTCTCAGTAAATTAATCCATGCTCAACCCTTGATAGCTTGGACCATGAACAGCTAAGCTTAACTTAGGAAAGAGGTGTGTAAAGCATTTAATATCAACAAAACAGTAAATAAGTAAAATACAACACACAATAAAAATCCTACACCAATTTATAAATACAGAAAATATTTTTATCTTTAAAATGACATGAAAACGACAAAAATCCAATGTGGGGAACCGCAGATATGAATGTTTAAACCTTTAAAGCATGAAAAATAAATGCTTTCTAGTGCCTAAAAACTAAAAGTGCCAACCTGGGACATCTTGTCGCATTTGAGGGGGCAAAGTCAAAAGTTGAGGGTGATTGCGATGGTGCCCTGCTCAAATGCAGTGAGCAGGAAGTCGCTGTCAAAGTTTTACCTTCACACATAGAAACTTTTCTGGAGCTTTTCTTCCTTGATGTTGTGCGGTCCTCCTCAGCAAGCCGATTTCAATGCAGCATCGTCCGATTGCTTTTCCACGAGCCACCGGTAAAATTCTTGCAGTCTAGAGCTCCTGAGCTTTTCAGTGGGATGAACCTGAGATTTAGGCGGGGTCACGGTTGAAAGTAGCCGGCTTGATTATCGATGTCAGGTCGGTCCACTTATGGATCTTTTTTCAAAAGTTGCTCCAAACTTCTGGATCTTCTTCCAGAAGTCCTTTTTACATCTTTGAAGTGTCCACAAACTTGAGCCAAGGTTCCAGAAGCTCTCAGTTGCTCTTTGGAAGTTGAGACTGCAGTTCAGAGAATGCACCTGGTCAGAATCCTCAAATGGTTACTGGACGCTTGTCAGCTGGGCTCTTCTTGCTGGACTTTATACAGGGGACTGTGGTCAGCTCTTTTGTATCTGTAGCTTACCGAGATTCAACTCCTGGAGTTGCAGAAGCAAGGCAAAGTCCTTTTCTTGGTGAAGCCCCAAGTGTGCAGCTGGTGCAGTCCTTTTGAGTGAAGTCTTCAGGTGCAGGCCAGAGGTCCAGCAGGACTGTTGTTCTTCACCAGTATTTTCATCCAGCAGGGATCTGAATTGTGGGGCAGCTCTGCCATATTTCTCCTTGCTCCTTGGATGGGAAAAAGAGTGCTGCTCCTGTCCCTCTGAGGTGACCACTTCATGTGAAGTGTGGCAAAAATTAATCCCAGATAGAAACATTCTTTAAAAATCCAAAATAGCAAAAATTCATCCTTAGAAGTTAGATCTGGCTGCGTCCACCCACTGTTGTGGTCAAGTTTCTCTTAACACACCCCTTCAAGCACCTCTCCTAATCTAATCAGTGGAGCTCCCATCTTTCTGGGGGGACCAGGAAATGGGGGAGGTCCAGTTTCTGTCCCAAATGGCTTTCGCACCTTTGAAGACTAGTTTAGCTACTCTTCCCCAATCCTTCTCTGCCATCTGCTACACAGTTCTCCACCCACCAGATGCTTCCATTGTATCAGCCTAGGCCATTTCACAACTCATTAAGGCAGCGTCACTCAGGCTGCCAGATGCTGACCAATCAGAAAGGGGCATTGCAAGGCTGAATTTGGTAACTTTAAGAAAGAAAACTCTTTTCCTGTACTAGTTAGATTAAATTCAGCATTTTCAAGCTGTTGGATTTATTACAACATTTAATTTGGCACCAAACCTGCTATATTTAGCTCATCTTTATTAAAAATAAGACTTTCTTATTTTAAAATAAAGTCTCCGAATGTTAGCCTACAGGACCCATGACTGCAATGGGGAAAAACGAATTTGGCTGTTTTTCCAAAACCAGGACTTATTAAACAACTTTTATAAGGTCTCTGCTTATATGTACACTGCACCCAACCCTTGGGGCACCTAGGGCAGATCTTAGGGGTGACATATGCAAAAATGAGTTAATTTGAGACTTTGGAAATGCTTTTAATTCCATAGTCAAATTTGGGGTTAACTTTAACTTAAAAGCAGCCAGCAACGCAGGCCTGCCTTAACAATAACACCAGGGACCACAGCAGTGCACTCAGAGGTGACCTGCCTACCTTGGGGTCCCTAAACCTACATGCCCTACATGCCCTAACATATACTAGGAACTTATAGGCAGATTGTCAGAGCCAACTATAATTAGGCTTAATTTGCATATACCATTTTACAAAGAGCACTGGTCCTGGGACTGGTTAGCAGTGCACAGGGCACAGTCAGAATCAGTAACCACCAGTATCAGACAAAAGGTTTGGGAGTGACCAGGGCAAAAATAATGACTTTCCCACATCCACTTCTTGCATTTGATACAAACACTCATGCAATTTTAGTCAGTAGTAGTTCAGGACATTTTTCAGTGACGACCACAAGTGTATTGCTTCCCTCTTTTCAATCCGCTGTGTAGGTGGTGTCCTGTAGATTTCAACAGGATTCAGCTATCTCTCGTATTATGTCAAACATATGCAAGAAGCTGCTGGGAGGGCTGACATGCTTGTTGTGTTTCAAGGTCTTTTTCTACATGGCCAGACCTCAGTTTTTTACTGATATTCAGCCAATATTCATCTAGTTCTATCACCACCTCCCTCCCATAAGGTAGTGCATGACTGTCTTTCACGTGCACATGTCTGCCAATTGTTGGAAGATGATAAAACAGGGGTATTGATCATTGGATGGAAAGATCAATGCAGAGGCAACACACTTTATCATACTCAACAGAGTTTCATGCATCACCGTGGTGTCACCTTTGTTAGTGATCTCTCCTTCACTGCTTCACAGATTCAGAGCGTTCGATCTGCCTGTTTCTTTCAACTCCATCTCCTTCAGAAGATCTTACTTTTTATTTCCATTCAATTGGGGCTTGTATTCTGCTACTGTTGAACTACAGGAATTCTCTCCATCACTGCCAGCCTGGGAATGGACATGTAAGGCTTTAACATGCCTAAAACATGGCAGGAAGAGTAGTATGTGGCCTCTGCAAATTCAACTATGTCACTGAGGCTAGATAGTCCTTACATTGGCTCCCTGTCAAGAAAAGGAACCATTTCCCTGCCTGGCTGTCTTATGTACTGGTTCTATTACAACATCACAACTGGCTTTCCTATCTAAGGTTCTTGTTACTGACACTCCTGTCAAAAATTATCTTTAATTATGCAAAATGCAAATCTGTCACTTACACTATATTTTAACATGAAAAGCATCGTCACATCAATTTGCGGCATGATAAGGCATTTAAACAAAAGCAGCGAGAACAACAGGCACTTGCGTTCTGCTGTTCCTGTGCATTTTCACTATTTTTTTACATCAAATGGCATATCGGCAGTACATTTTTACTGCAAATGGTGCATAACGTTATGAAGCGGCACATCATTGACAACTCAGGAGGACACTAGGGGCCTTATTTAGAATTCAGCAGCTAGGCTATTCCATTACAACTGTGTCTGTACTGTGTACAATATTACAACTGTTTCACAGAACTTGAAATTCGGCAGACAGACTGTCTATCACCTTTTGATGGAGTATTACATCACCCAAACTCTAAATAAGGCCCTTAGACCCATTGTTTTTACAACTCTTTGACTTGGACTGTGTCATGCTCTTGTAACCCTGATTTCTGGCATCATGATATCATGTGATGGCAGTGCATTTAAGAAATACATGACAAAAGTTGTACAGAACCATTATTTTCCCACCCTCTTCCTTCATATATTATGAGCAATAAACTACTTGGGAGAGGCAGGGAGGAGAAATGAAAAGCCGCATAGTAATCACAGTCTTGGAACCAGTGCAGTCCCTCAAGTTAGACCGATCTCAAAGGTTCCCACACTAGAACTAACACTTAGGTTATAGCGAACTTAAATATTCATACTGCAGGCAAACATCTTATGTTACACCATCAGACAACAGGGGTGATCATAATATAGCAGCCATACCAATAAATAGGCTGAAATGCCTTCATATCCATCAAATAAATAGCAACCATACTTGCATCATATGACATCAATGATATCTCATCAGGAATAAATGCTCATAGTTCATCATAAATTAACATCGACTTAACATATTACTGTAATAGATACATTATACTCTCAATAGCAGTTTACATTTTTGGAATAGAATAAAGACCAAAGTTTGGTATTAATGAAGATACCTGTTTTATTAAAGTAACATGTTTTCATGTGTATTATATGCCTGCTCTTTTTATTGAAATACTCATGTGAACTAATGTACCACATTGACAGAATTTAAACAACTTGCTTCCATATCACAGTCTCATTCCCAGTATGCATACCAAATGTCAAAGCTGCAGTTAGTTGTTACGGTTGCCATCTGTATGGCAATGACACACTTCAGAGGTCGTGGATGCTCACCAAATGCTCACCAGGTTTAACCATCATTATGCCATGTCTCCCAGTACGCCTGTGAGGGTCATCTTCAAGTCTGAGATGGCCACAAATTCAGCCAACAATGCCAATAATATGTCAAAAAAACACACACATTTTGGACCATACATTTATGCAAGGGTGTGTATTACAACAAGGATGGCCAAATTGTGCGAGAGTTGCACACCATTATGCTTGGGTAATTATCATTACTCCAGGAGTGGTCCAATATTGACCTGGATGCCCGCAATATGCTAAGGAGGACCACTGTTTGCCGAGGATACTATTAAAACAGTGATGGCTTGCAGAACACTAAGAATGACCACCCTTTGTCAGGGCTATAAATATGCGGTAATGTCCACTGATATGCAGGACATGATCTCCACTATGCCTGGAATAGCCACTACGTTGGAAGGTAAAACCACTATAATTCGAATACTGGCCATAATTTGTCAAAGACACTACTACTATCTAAAGAACAGGTTTGGCACTGCGTTTCAAAAACATAATGAAAGAATATGCAGGGTCTCTTAAGAAAACAAATTGAATATATAATTTTCAGAAAGAAGTTCAAGATTACCCAACTGAAGAAATACCTTCAATCATTCTTTCTATCGTAATCCCGGCAGTGATTACTCAGTATTTCACCAGAGACACTTAGATTAATGTCCGTAGAGAATTAAGGGCCACATGTACGAAGCATTTTGCACGTCACAAACGGCGAATCGGGCCGTTTGCGAAATGCAAAATGCAAATAGCGATGTTCAGAGCCATTTTTGTGATTCCGCAATCTATTTACCAAATCGCAAAAAGGGTTTGCGAGTCGCAATTAGGAAGGGGTGTTCCCTTCCCAATTGTGAGTCACAGTCCCATGTATGATTGTTTTGTGACCGCGAATGCGGTCACAAAACAATCACAGTTAGCACCAGTTTCAACCTGGTGCTCACCCATTCGCAAACGGGAAGAGGTCCCCATGGGACCCCTTCCCCTTTGTGAATGGCAGCGAAAATATTTTTTCAGAGCCGAAAAATGAAAAGAAAACTTTTCAGTTTTTGGTTTTTGAAATGTATCTCGTTTTCCTTTAAGAAAAACGGGCTGCATTTCAGAAAAAAAACTGCTTTACATAAAAGCAGTCACAGACATGGTGGTCTGTTGTCTCCAGCAGGCCACCATCCCTGTGAGGGCGGCCATTCCCAACCCAATGGGGTCGCAAATTGCTACCTATCTCATGAATATTCATGAGGAATGTAATTTGCGACCCCCTTGTGAATCGCAAACAGTGTCATTGACACTGTTGTACATAAGGTTTTGTGACTCGCAAATTGTGAGTCACTCTGACTCGCAATTTGGAAGTCGCAAAACCTGTTTTTCGTACATGTGGCCCTAAGTGATCAAAGACAAGTGACTCAGGTTGTCGCTAACTTCAGAAAGAATCAAGTCAACACACGCCAGAACAGATGCTATGCTCTTCACTAAGTTAGTATTTCACAGCTTTGTTGAAGAGAACAAGCAAACAATATATATATCGTCCAGGGCACCATGGGAAAACCCTGAAAACTAATTATTTTATTGGTTTTAGTGAATGTGTCTTATACAGTGCTGCACATATGCAATGTGGGAAAAGTCTGGAGAACTGCTACAAAGAGGTGTTATTTTGTCGCACAAATCTCTGTTTACCATTATTAGCATGTGTGCTTTCTGTCAAAACCCACGGGTGACAGAGTGGGAGCTACCACGTACCATCAATGAGACACCGTCCCTCCTAACAAAGTAGAGCAAATTGTTATTTGTATTACTTTATAGACTACTTTCCAGGCCAAATGGAATTTTGCTCTGCAAGGTAAATATTATGTTAATACTTTGCACTAGTTTGCGTCACTTTTTGTGACCTCGCACCAACACAAAGTGTTGACAAATTTGCCTCAAAGTGAAAAAAAATAATATTTGTGCTGTCATTTAAATTAGAAGAAAAATTCAAAACAATTAGAATAACAGGTGTTGATATTTCACTGACCATTAGCCTAATTGTTCAGAGGAGGCATGTTTCTGCGAAACATGGCCCATTATTATGGAAAATAGTGCACAACTGCACTAACGCAGTTGTGTGTCATTTTATTTAATGCGAGCTAACGCCATTCCTTAAAGCCATCCGTGCACCATATTTATGTAATGATGCACAATGGCACTAAGGAATGGCTAGCGTCAAAGAAGAAGACACTAGCCAGGTTTGGGGGGATGGCATCAGGGGGAATGGCACTAGTAGGTCAAAAATGACATTAGGCTGGTTAGCAACAAAAAATCTGCTGCTAATCAGCCTGGCGTCATTTTCTGACTCTCAAGCAGCCTAAGTTTAAACAGGAGCCATGCCCACCACCGGAATGCCCACCACCGTGGACCAGTTTCCCCTGGGCAAGCCCTAAATTCCCAGTGCCAGGCAGGGGGCCCCAGGTCAGAGGCCCTCAGTGGCACTTATGAAAGAATAAGATATACTCACCTAAACCTACCTGGGTTGGGGTCCCGTCAACCTGTAGTGTCTGTGTGGTTTGGGTGTTGGTGTTGCTGGGGCTTGGGGTGGGCATTTGTGTGCCCATTCCATGGTGTTTAGCCATGGGAATGGGCCTACCTGCACCCTAATGCCTGGTCTTACCCAGGTGTTAAATAATGGTGCTAAGCGGGCTTAGCACCAATATTTATCCCCGCCTCCTCCTTGCACCTAGAGATAAATATGGTGCTAGGGGGTGAGCGTCGTGTTTAGGATGGGAACGCCTATCTTGCATTTCATTGATGCAAGGTGGTCTGTGCATCATAAATATGGCGATAACTCCTGTACATTGACCATAGACGGTCTAGCGTTGTTTTAGCTCCAAAATAAATGGTGCTAAAGCAACGTCAACCATCCATAAATATGGTCCCATGTTCTATGCTCAGAATCAGGATTAGCCATTGGGATGTGGTTGTTTAGCCAAAGGGATGAGGGTGGTGATAGAGATTTTGATGTAAACAAAATCTTTTTACTTCAACAATATGTTTCAGTACTATTTGTGGTTGACTCTATTGGTAAATGTTGTTGTCAATATAATATTTATTTTTATAATAGTTACAATTATATTAGGCACACTAGGTTAGAATTTTAATTCTAAAATAAATCTTTAAAGTATATCTCTGTTTTTCTAATGTTCTTGGTTGTGCCTTTCCATTATAAAACAGGGTTTGTATTCCACAGACTGTCCCTATGATATCTCATTAGATTGATCATTACGTAAAACTTATCCTATTTGTAGAGTGCTCACTGGGTTGCGGGGGTGGTTGCAGTTTAAATGGCTTTCTGTCTAGGGTAGGCACATTGATGATGTCCTTAGTGCCAGGGGGGGTCTAAAAAACCCATTTACGGGATATGCGCTAGAATTATCCAGAAACTACATCACAAGGACCAGGTGTGCGTTATTTAGGCCAGGTTACCAGAGGCTAAATTGGCAAGGATACAAGGCTCCAGCCTGTCAGACATAAACTCTCAATCTACGTCACTTGGCATTGATCAGCAGCTACCAATGTCTGCGTCATGTGGGAGTGTCTCTCTTTACATATTAAGTTGAGTACTGAGGTGAATACCTCAATTGGATAGCCATTTCTCAACTCTGGCTTCACAAGGTATGCACAGTTAAGACTACTGGCATGGTCTCATTGACACTGTTTTGCCACTTTGAAGTTGTAGGAATCCGGAATGCAATCAGTGAGAGCATTTGGCCCACTAAAGGTTTGGTTACTGCTTTGCCCCCGGCCAATTTGGGATGTTCCACAGCTTTCTAAATACAAAAACACAGCCTTTGCTTGTTTTCTTGTACTCTGTTCAGATAAGGCGCAAGATCAAGGCATGTTGCAGCAGTGTCCTCCTTACACAGGCATATTACATACAGGGTGTGCTGCACATGCTTTGGTCAATGTCCCATGTCAGCCAATTCAGCTAGAATTGGGCTTGACAAATGCCTTATCAGAAGGCAGGATAGAGCTGCAAGGGATCAAGGAGAGGAGGGCTTTCTCCATCCATCTCATGACTCTAGTGTCTCATGTTCAGTCTGTCACATTGGCCCAGGGAAAGCTGTCACTTGTTACAGCGTCCAAATGTATATTTTGTAACGATGATTCTAGACCAGAAACAAGGAACAACTCTGGGAGCTGAGTGAAGGAAGAAGAAAGAGAAGAAAGGAGTAGAAAGGTATGTTTGAAATCAGGAGACAAAAAGTGTGTGTGTGTGTGTGTGTGTGTGTGTTCGGGTGTTTATGTGTGTGTGTGTGTGTGTTTTGTAGACATATGTGTCTGTGACTGAATGGGTAAATGTGTATTTCTGGGTGGGTAGAGTGGGAGGATTACCAGTGGAATATGGAGATTTAAATATTAACTGCCTAACTATTGTACTTATAAACCACAGAGGGTAACCCAAAAACCCGATCGGGCTGGGTAGAAGATAATCATTGCATACAACAATGCCCTAACGGGGAAAGATCGACAAATTATTTATATATCATAAAACAACATAGGTGAAAACAAAAAAACGATGTATTCATATAAATATATATATTCATTTATTTGCTTATACATAAATATCAATTTAATATATTCATCCTATATGGACAACCCATCTAATAAAACAACATACCAAAGGACAGATAGTGTGAGAAAAAAAGTGCTTGTGATAGATAGAAAGAAGAATAATATATATTCCAATGAATCAAAAACCTATACAAAAAACATTAAAAACAGTTGGTTGGTTCTTTTCTGTTTGCTGCATTAACTCCATTCCAAATCCTCAGAGAGTCTAAATCAATTCCTTTAATCCTCCAAAGATCCTCTGCAGAAACCAATCCAGACTATGATCTATCCGTCGACGTTTCAACCCCTCTATTCCTTGGGCCAAATCCCAGCTCCACAATGGGTCTTCTTCAGGACTAGTACGATGGGAGTCCCTTAAATATATCCTCAGACCTCTTCACTTCTTTTACTTGTCTACTTATGAGGAGATCATATATAATTTTAAAATATAATTCCTCCTCATATACCAGGTCACCAATCAATTCCAATGCACTATTCACGTGTGAGCCTTCAGAAGAATGAGCGTTCACGAATCAAAAAAAAGACAAAATATCAACTAACACAATGCCATGAAGGTAGGTTTGTATTGCTAAGTATAGGTTTACAACATTAACTTCTCATTTGTGTACCTTGACTATATATATATATATATTTATATATATATATAGAGAGAGAGAGAGAGACATGGAGTTTAAAATAGTACATCTTTAATATAAATACTTAGCTCCTTGAGTTTCTGGTGGTTGACATTTTGTCAGGCTGTTTTTGTTGTCATCTTTATGCTGTTATACAACTGTAGTGAGAATATCTCGTAGCATGAGAATATCCCTGGGTTACTGTTAGCATATCATGGTCATTTTGTATCTTCTAGTGGTCAACCCTAGCATCCTCAATCACGTTATATGCCAGAATATTGTTACATATATATTCTAACATACATATTGTGGTCTAAATATCGTTTTCAAAAATATCATTTCACTGGGTGTAGATTTGACAATGACATTCTAGTACTACAACATTTGAACTATTATGGACACAAGTGACAAGTTTGTGGCTGTCCCTGAAATAATGGTTTCCATCTGCTATTAGTGGCCATTCTAGGTGTATTGGAGGCATTTTGAACATAATTGTGGCAATCCCCGGCATAAACCACACCATTCGTTTTGCCTCCGATATTAGTTCTGCCATATAGATGCCTTCATTGAGACATCATGGGAACCTTTACTATATTTACTATATTTATGAATATTGTTGGCATAATAGGAACCCATGCATGTTTGTGTCCATCCTTAATATATTGTGAGCATCCTTAAAATATCTGTGTTCTTGTTGATATAATAGCGGGCCTCGGATAATGATGAATTTCTTGACATTTCATGGGCATTTATGACATATTTCTGGTTATGCTTTGCACGATAGTTGTGGAAATCACCGCCATATGGTGGCTATTCTTGGCATTTGATGATACTACATTGGCAATCATTTGTCTATTTGAGGCCGATGTGCACAGGTATTTTTCTGAAACTGACAAGCTAATATTTATAGAACAAACATGTATTTAGCATTACTAAAAAAATGAATTTCATAAATTAAATTGTGTTTTGCTCTTGAAAGTGATATGGTTTATTTGAAACAAGTGAGTGTTTTCATCAAAATGAAGAGTATTTATATAATGAGCTGCATAATATTTCTATTTCTTCTTGTTTCTTCCTCTTTCAATAAATGTGTGCTGCGTTCTGCATTCTGCAGCACTCATAGAAAGAGGAATATGCCTCTGAGGATTGTTTTTGTGCTGGAAGGTATTCCTTTCTGCACAAAAACAATCCTGTATGCAACATAGGCACTCTTGCACCATGGTGCAAGGGTATCTGCATTGGTGCTAGACAGCCAATTGTGCACCAGCGCAGGGGGGGAAATTCAGGCCTTAAGTATGGTGCATTCCTGCTCTTTCTCTGTCATGCAGTGCAGCACAGACAGTGGTGTAACAAAGGCCCCCGCACCAACCACAGTGCAGGGGAGTTCCTAGGGGCCTCCTCAGCACAACACCTGGCCTGACAACTCCTGAGAAAGTGCGGAACGGGCCGCCTCTATGTTCTTTGTAGAGGTGACCCTTCAAGTTTCCTTACGCTACTGAGCGCAGCAAGGTTACTTTCTGCACTGCAGGAGAATCTAATAAATATGCCCCTTGGTAACAGAGAGTACTTACTGATATGCTGTTTTATTTTGTTAAAGCTTCTTGTTATTTTAAGCCTCTCCTGACCTGGATATATATGTATGACTTTTGTTCAATTACAGAAGTGAAGAATTATGATGTGTACATTCTGAAAAAATTATAGGCCATTGGAAATAGAATGGGAATTGCCTGTAATTTCATTAGTCGGCAGCTTTTTCGCACACTGTGCAACCACAACCAACAACCATGGGAAGACCAAGACTTGGCTGGCATAGTATTGAACGATTTGATTTGCTTCTCAGCCAATATACGTGGAAAGTGTAATGTAAAATGCTCCATTTGGTCCTGTCGATTTTCTCAGGACAAAACTCCGGGAACCAATTTAAAAGAAGACATGCTTGCTATTTACACTAATCAAAGCAATTTGGAGTATTTTAAAGTTCACGAGCCATCCTTGAGTGCTTCCATTGTCCCTCAATTACCCTGTTCCACTTGAGCTGGTCAATATTTGCCTTTCCTTGTTGTTCGCTTTTGTTTAACATCTTCCATCCCCCAATCCTCCATTTTTTCTCCTGAAAATGGGGATCTGGACATGCTACCATTTGTTTTGTTACTTCATTATTTTAGCTATGCACGTGGTCACTTTGGCCCATATTAATACTCTATTTGCTCTGAATTAGCGTAATTTGTTATGCTAATTCAGCGCAAACTTAACTCCATATCTATACTTTCACGCTAGACCCATCTAGCATAAAAAATATGGAGATAACGTCATTTTAGGGAAGTGTGAAGCCACCTTGCGTCAATGAAATGCAAATTACGCGTTCCTGTCCAAAAAATGACTCAAAGCCCCTAGCGTCATATTTATTCAACTGGGCACAAATGAGGCATGGGTGGGAGGTGTACCCAAAAAATTATGTTAACTCCGATTTGGGTAAAATTTTAATGCCTGGGTCAGGGCAGGTGTTAAAATGAGGCAAACCCACCACTACTTAAGGAAAACACACACAAGCAACATCACAGACCAACAGGACAACATGGAGGTTCTACTGATGCAGCTTGCAAGACAACGCCAAGCACAGGACCAACGGCAGCAACCACCACCACCCCAATATGGCCCACAAAGGCAACTCAGAAGGCAGGAGAGACTTTCCAGAAACAGGATAACCCTCCTTGGCCTCAGGGATCAGGACATCATTCAGAGCTATCGACTCAACTGTCAAGCTATACTGCAGCTGCTGCCCCATATTGAGCCACAACTAACAGCTCACCTGCCGACACCACACACCATACCATCTGTGACCAAGCTGCTAGCTATCCTGCATATGTTGGCAAGTGGCTCCTTCCAAGCAAGGGGTGCCCTGGTCGCTGGTGTATCACAGCTCTCATTTTCGTTTTTTCTGCCCAAGGTGTTAGATGCTGTAATCTCCCTGACATCCCGCCACATCAGCTTCCACAGCTCCCATCAGAAGCAGCAGGAGATAAAACAGGGGTTTTATCAAATCCAATGCTTGGTGCAATTGACTGCACCCATGTCCGGATCGTCCCACGTGCAGCAACAGATCACCTATTCAGGAACAGAAAGCACACACATTCTATCAATGTGCAGGCCATAGTTGACCACCACAGACTGTTCACTAACATCTTGGCCAAGTATCCTGGGAGTGTCCATGACTCCTTCATATTCAGGCACAGCAGGATCAATGACCACTTCTAGGATGGACAATATGGCAGTGGCCTACTTGTCGGTAAGTCTCCAAACCTAGCAATATACCCACAGCACAACAACCCTGTAGGACACACAAGACATACACCACTACATTGACACATGGGCAGTGAGGTCTGACACTGGTAGTTATGTTGTACACCCTGACACAATGGGATACACACTCTTGGACACCTGACAGCTGCCACTTAGGAGCACTAAGGGACTACTGTTAAAGCCCACAGTGACAATGTCATGGCCTGCACTGTCTGTACAATTTGGAAGATTAACTATTTCCAATTACTTGAGGCCACATAGTCAATTAGCCACCCTCCCAAGCAGTATGTAGCCTGGAAGGGGTGTGCAATGTGTGTTGCAGCAGCGCTAACACCATGAGACACATAGCATGAGGATGCTGACTCAGATGTAGGTGACACGGAAATACTGAGGCAGTGCCAACATCAAACACCACTCGAGGGGTGCCGTTTGAGGGTTGCAATAAGGAAGTGTACTGTGCTATGAACACATATTAATGTGCCACCAATGCATACTGCACACTGCTGCACACACTGAAAGAGCCAATTGTCCATCAAAACAGCATATGTATAGGGAGGTGGCCCTTCCTGCACAGATACATCCACCTCCACAAGGCAGTTAGCCAGGTTCCCTGGTGCAAGGTCGGTGGTGTAGGTGAATGGCTGCACAGGAGCAACTGGCAGAGGGAACAACAAAGGGTTGCCTAGAAACAAGTCACACATGGGACAATCATGCATTGTCAATACTTAACAGGTCAGTGCTGCCAATTTCGGAGATGTGTTGTGCATTGTCACCTACAGAATTCAATGGGCCTCAGTGTCACATTCCATTTGCAATGACACATGTCTAAATGGATGGGATGTCCAGGCCATGTAGTGCAACCATGTTACCACCACATCTGAACCCATTGCGTGTGTGGATGTATCATGTCCCCTCCAGTGAAAGCACACTGATACATATGGGACACTGCATAACGCATGGTACATACATACTGACCAACAGTTAGGAAACCAAGTCATATATCCCAGGTCCTTGAGCCAAACATAAGTTGTCATGTCCAACAACCCAGTGCTGAGAAGACCTTTAAGAAGGCCAGGAACTCACACCATACCACAAACACATATGAGTCACAATCAACAGCCATGCTACATGACAATTGCAAGCCTTAACAAAATACTCACTCCTATTATCTTTTGCAGCGGATCAGGATTATGGGATCCAGCCATGGATCATGACCCCATTTCCCAACCCAAGCACAGCAGCAGAGCGTGCCTATAATGAGACACATCTGAGGACATGCACCATTGTGAAAATGACTTTTGGCATCCTGAAGTCCATATTCAGGTGCCTGGACATCACAGGAGGCATCCTTCTATATGCCCCACACATTGTTTATACAAATTGTACTGACCTGTGCTGTCTTGCACAACATTTGTGTGAGGATAAACATCCCATTATATGAGCTGGACCAAGAACTGCCTGGGGAGGAGGAGCGTGGCAAGGAAAATGAGGGGGAACAGCAGAACACAAATGTAGACAGCAAATTGAACACAACTTATTCACTTTATAATCACTCTACACATCTTGTTAATATTTGTAAATAAACACCTTACTTGATCACACAATCCTGCTCTGGTGTCGTCATTCTTCATCACATGTACCTTAGGAATGTGAGCATTACCTCAGGGAGCATGTCACAAATAGAAATCTGAAAACCTCTGTTGCATTATCACATGTGATGCGTATGATTGTACTACAACCTTCACAGACATCAGAAATAGACTCATCAATTGAATGTCACAACTGAAGGACACAATCAATGGACCACAAAATATGAGCCACATCCACGTTGACAACTTGTACTACTGTAGCTCATGACACACAACTAAAACATCTCCAATAATGAGGTAAACAAGGGCCCCATACATGAGGCAGTGGATGTAAAATATCAGAAGGACAGGAATGTATGAACAGACCACTGACATTACTAAGTGTGAGACTTGCAATGTCGGCAAGGAGCTTGTGTGATAAAGGAGGCATCATTGTTGACAATGGATAGCATGATTGGCCAAAGTATGACAAGCAATGTTCAAAACACTTGCCCTGCACAGTCCATCTCTGGAAATCAGTCCTGCCACTTCCATCGGGCCCAATTCTGACACAGGGTACGCATGCCCACACACTTGGACTGGACACTTCTGTGGAATGCACATCAGAAATAATGAGAACACATGCAGCTAGGGCAGCAGGTCCACCAAAACAACACAGGAAACATAGCTAATTGTAATGAGTTCAAACTGATGTGTTCAAAACATGATATGGGTGAAATTTAGGCAGAGTGTGTCAAACACAGTACGTACCAAATATGTACACATGTCACCATGAACTCATTACCAACATTTAGAGACAGCTGAGGGGTAACATATCCTACATAGCACTCATCAACCATCATCAACAATGTGTCAGAGTCACCAGATCCTCGGGGTCTGTGCACGTTCCCAACACTTCCACCACAAGACAGCTCCAATACTCTGATTAGATTTGTCACAGAGTCTAAGAGAGTCCAAGTGGGGAAAAGGGGATTAGGAAGGGAACAGCTGGGAAGGAGACCTGTAGGAAGCAAAAGGTTAAAACACACAACATCAAAATTACATCTCATGAAATCAGTACTAGGCTATGACTCTAAGCATCATCATTCTGAAAACATGAACAACCTAAGAATAGACTTAAAACGACTATGCTTCCAGATGACTGGATACCTGTGAGGGAATCAAGAGAGGTTAAATGAAACTTTCAAATTCAAGTACTTTCCATTGCATGAGAATCAGGAAAACAGGCTGAATAAGTTCTGAATCATCTTATGAATTATTTTTGAGAATTCATATTAGGAACACACAACATTACATCTAGAACTCTTTCCTTTTGTTCTCTCAAAATGTTGAAACATGAATTGCGCACATTGCAGATTTTCACATAGGTAGTAAACACCATAGAAGGATTGTGCACCATGAATAACACAACGTAGATTCAAGGAATAAATCCTGCGACTTGTCAACACGAGTACTACCAAGTAAATGCCTTAGAATGGTAGTGCACAATGAATAACATGAATTAAGCACGAGGAAAGAATTGCGCGTCTTGCTGATTCGAATGCCACCATGTAACTGCCAAGGAATGGTAGCGCACAATGAATAACATGAATTAAGCCAGAGGAAAGAATTGCGCGTCTTGCCGATTCGAATGCCACCATGTAACTGCCAAGGAATGATAGCGTGCAATGAATATCAAAGGTTAAATCACTAGAAAACTAATCATGCGTCTTGCCGATTCGAAGGCCACCATGTAACTGCCAAGGAATGGTAGCGCACAATGAATATCAAGGGTTAAAACACAAGAAAATGAATTGCGCGTCTTGACGATTCGAAGTCCATCATGTAACTGCCAAGGAATGGTAGCGCACAATGAATATCAAGGGTTAAAACACAATAAAACAAATCGCGCGTCTTGCCAATTCGAAGGCCACCATGTAACTGCCAAGGAATGGTAGCGCACAATGAATATCAAGGGTTAAAACACAAGAAAACGAATCGTGCGTCTTGCCGATTTGAAGGCCACCATGTAAATGCCAAGGAATGGTAGCGCGCAATGACTAACATTAATTAAGCACGAGGAAAGAATCGCGCGTCTTGCTGATTCGAATGCCACCATGTAAATGCCAAGGAATGGTAGCGCACAATGAATAACATGAATTAAGCACGAGGAAAGAATTGCGCGTCTTGCCGATTCGAATAACAGCATGCAAATGCCAAGAAACTCTCAAGCGCACATTCACACGCGCAAGAGTAATTTGTTTATCATGCAAGAATTAGGCCCAAGAATTCGAGCGTCCTCGATAACGGGGTCGGGGCCCAGCCCAACCTCTGTCCTACCGCCCTGATTAAGGATCACCAATGTCGAATGAAGGGCAGAGGCCTGGAAGATCAAAGTAGGCCACCGGAACAGGAGCTCAGGAAGTTGCTGCTGCTCTGCACCGGGACCTCTAAATAGTGAGCACGTGGAGCTGGGCTGGCTCCCATATATAGAGTCTTGGCCCAGCCCACAAACCACACCCAGGCAAGCTGCAGGGAAAGCTTCTAGAAGGCCCTGGAAGGGGACCACACCTTGACACAGTCTGGTAACCTGCAGCAGTACTTAGCATGTGAACAGTATTTATATGCCTGCTAAACATAAGTCTTTAAGATTAAACTCTGCAATGCAAAAGGTTAAACAACATCATATCATCACAATGCATAAATTATGTTAGCTTGAAACTGTTGGGTTTTTGCATTCTTGTCGCCCGTAGAGCGCGCACTGCCCTGATGTTGACACAATGCCTGAGTTGTGCATGTCATCTTAAATGTAATGCCCTCTAAGTCAAACATCTACAGACATCACATGAGTCAACACAATTCACAAACACATGACAGTTGCAGATCACTGACTGCCATCAAATGTAGATACACAGTTGTCACACATGCATATGCATGACGTCCAAAGTTTTGCATGCCATTCATTCAGAAACACTCACATCAGTGTAACAAACTATACACACCCAAATCACAAAGTTGCATGGTCTACCACATGTGGCCACACACAATATTACACACTGCAGCCCATCCCATCCCATTTGCATGTTGGAGTGCATGTGCAAATCGAGGTACAGTGTTAGAGTATCATCTGTACATACATCACACAATGCTGACACTGATGGTTGTCTGTTTCAATTTAACAGCTGCCAACATGGACAGTGAGGAACTCAGGGCGTTCCAGAATTGGCAGTGGAGTCTGGGTACCGCAGGATGGCACTACGCTATCGGAACGAGCAAGCCACTGGAAAATGGCGGGCATTCAGCCAGGGGGGACCCACACGGCCCACACAGAGTGGACCAAGCACCATAGCAAAACAGGGGGCCACAGCCGCCACTGCCACATCTACCCCACCTGCAACACCCTTTATATCGGCAGCACATCCCACCACGCCTGCTGCCATGGACATGTCAGACACTAGGGACCTACAGATTGATATGAAACTGGTCCTCAAGAAGCTGGACAGCCTCAAGAAGGAGATGGACTGCAACTCCAAGAGACTGAAGGCCATCAAGAGAACACTCAAGAGGGCCAACCTATGAACTGATGCCTCCCGTTCACCCCCAGTTCAGTCCAAAACCACCTCATTCGTTATCATATTTTGTAGTGGGTTTAAGAGGGTTAGTGATAGGTTAGATTAGGTTAGTTGTTTAGATAGGATAAGTAGGTTTGGGGGTGGGTTTTCAAATTATGACATGTTAGTTTGTGGGTGGGTGGGGGTCATTTTTGGGCATTTATGTGTTAAAATTTCTTTTTGTTAAATATGCAAAAAATATTTATTTGTTTAGGACTAGGTAGCATATGTTTAGGTTAGTATATGTTGTCCTGCATGTGTCTCTTGATATAAAGGGGTTGGGGGTTCAATGTTTAGAGTGTGTTGTTAAATGTGGTAAGTTTAGCATAGGGTAGTTAGGGCCAGTTGTAGGTAATGTATAAGTAGGATAGATTTTGTTAGGGTATGCATTTTTCATAGATTTTAGTTCCGTTTTATACCTATATAATAAAAGTTTGGGTACTCCCTTACTGCATGTGTCATAAGCTTGGGTCTCAGGGTCGTCCAATGAGTATAAAGTGAGAATTGTGTGTTGGCCTAGGGATTCTGTCCTGCATCCAGATACCTCTCTTGACATGTTAATTCTCACTTACAACTGAGCTGTCACATTGGCAGCTACAATACATCTACTTGTCAATGCATCTGCCATCCAATGTCCCCACCACTCAAGGTGACTATGGGCCAGATGTATGAATCTGGCCCATTGCGATTCGGTAATTGCGATTTTTAAGAAATCGCAATTACCGACTCGCAAAGGGCCATGTATCACATTTGCGATTCGGTAATTGCGATTTCTTAAAAATCGCAAATGCAATTACCGAACCGCAAATTGCGATACTGGTCCCATTCGCAGCTATGGGCCTGTTGGCCCATAGCTGCGAATTTTTTGCATTTCCTAAATTGCAATTTCTGAACCAGAAATCGCAATTTGGGAAATGCAAAAGGCCAGGGTGCTGGGGGCCTAAAGCCCCCTCTACTGCACCCCAAAAAAAATTTTTTTACCATGTAAAGTACACACATTCCAAAATGGCATGTGTGCTTTACAGATTAAATTTAAAAATGCAGTTTTACTGCATTTTTAAATTTTGCACCAGGTTACCACCTGGTTGCAGACAATGGTATTTTGCATGTTCAAAATACCATTCTGCGAAAAACCGCAATTTTCATTTTGTGGTCTGCGAATGCCTCTGATGCATTGCAGACCACGATTTTGTACTCGCAAACGGCCGATTTCGCCGTTTGCGAGTGCAAAATATTTTGATACATCTGGCCCTATATTTCCTATGTATTGGACAGGTAGGTGTGGTTTTTAAGCTTTCATTGTTTGGGTCCTCTGTCGGAATGTTGGGCACTTTGGGACATCTGACTACAGCCTACATTTCATGTCAACACTGCTAAACTGAGCAGTGCCAATTACAGATGAGGTTAAGTATATCTGTTTCACACCAATGTGTTTCACTGGTACTCCCAGCTGACGTTATTGCCTGATCACTCTTTCACAGCCATTCCTGATGTATGTAGTGGATGAGGCATACATGTGTTCAACATTTTTCACATACACAGTGACTTTCGCATAGGGGATGTGCCCAGCATTGACGTTCATCGTGTAGGTACCTTGTGCGTAGATATGTGAGCCCAATATGTCTGCACTCTTGTACTGACACTCTGTGATTATAGACATGTTACATGCATCACAATTCTACAGCATGGTAGATGTGTCACATTACACAGAGACAATGTGGTTGTGTAGGTGCTGTTGATTTACAAGTGATGTAGTGCAATATTTACATTGTCCAGGTCTGTGACCCCAGTAGTGAAAACCATTCAATTGTGACACAACACAACTCCAGGGTTGAGGGACATGTTATTGGACATGCTTGGGTAAAGTGTCGTTCAGCGCAGGGGAACATGAGTTGCCACTTGAGTAGTGAGAGACAATTGTAGTCCATAGTGGAGAGTTTAACAGTGTATCAGTGAAGAGTGCAAGTAATCAACTGTAGCAACACTGGCATGATGTCAAGCACAGGACAAAGGGAAATCACTGCCCACTTGGCATGGGCTGGTGCTACCGGGAAATCCTACGGGTGAAGATGATCTGTTCCACATATTCATCCTCTGATGTGTGTGTTGTCTCCTCTGCCCTTGATGTTGGTGGTGGTGGGGTAGAGGGGGCCACACACACTTCAGTGGATGGATAAGTGTTCACCGAATTCCCGGCAGCTGCCATGTGTGGTACTACAAATGGCATCACTTCAACAAGGAGGAGCTGCTGATTTTTGAGTATGGCAGCAACATCCCTGTGGTAGGCAACCATGTCTGCCATGAGGGAGGCCAGTTCCCGGTGCATGGAGTCCTGCTTGTTGTCATGCATCCTGCAGCAAGATTGGGAGGGCAGGTGTTGTGTCAGCTCCCTCATGAGAGTGGTTAGGTCCCTCAGACACTGCTGGACTTCATGCAGTTGGGATTGTGTGCCTTGTTTGGCTGCAGTCTGTTCAGTGGCCGTTATGGTGCACATGCACATACCCTCAAGGCTGGCTGCCATACTTTGCATCCCCTCCCACACTTCCTTGGCCAGGTCCTTCTGGACTCCCACTACTGTCCTCTCAAAAGTGGTCCCTATGTCCTCTGAGTCCTCAGCTACGTTGGAGCTGGCAGGTCGTACTATTGGAGTGGTGGGTGGGGCCTCTGGGAAGGCTGCTACATGAATGTTCCTCCTTGCAACTGGAGGTGGGGTCTGGAGGGTTCCCAGGACATCTTGGAGGGTCTCCCGGCTGATGGCTGTAGATGATCATCCAGGTCATCAGGGTAGTCCAGGACAGGCAGATCGGCAGGAGAGCCATCGTCCTCTGCAATGAGATATTGTACAATTAGTGTGTTGTGGCAGTTGATTTGTGACGTCACTGACCTTCTATTGGTGGCTCATTGTCAGCTTGGTTCCCATACATTGTTCCTGTACTTAATGTTTGCAGTCTCTCAGCCCTATGCCCCACCTTCATGTCACATGTAGGGAAGGGCAGTTTGCACAATTGTCTGCGTCACATCTTCTAGGTGTGAGTTATGTCCTATTTATGGCTTGGCACCTTCTTGTCCTCATCAACCAGCCCTATTCTTCCATTTGCATGGTGAGGCCTTGCAATGGTTGTTGCTGTGCTGATGCCATACCGCCACACATGACAATATGCCCCTGTCCCAGTCTTTCATGTTTCACATTCACCCATACGGTGCTGAGATTTAGCACCACCCCGTGCATGGCATTGCCAAGACACAATGCTCTTGTTACCATCCTAGTTCCTAACGTTGATGTTTGTGCATGTGTGCTACACTGCATTGCTCTGATAGACCTGGCAGAGTTCCATTTCCTGTTTTGACTGTGCGGGTGTGTTCACCTTCCCACACACATATGTCCTCCCCGTCAATGCGGTCCTTCTTGCACTATGATACCTGAGATGCTGTATGATGGCATTGCAGCTAATGTGACACAGACACAGGGGTAAACCCAGGAATGGCCAGCATGGGTGTGAGATTACTGCTGTGTACATCATTATGTATGTGACAGTGCTTGATGATTATTGAGTCTATGGACATGACCAGTTGATAGGAGTTGCACTTGGATCATGCCTGATGCTACTTTGATGAGGATTGATCACCTAGTCATACTGAACCCTAATGTTGAGTGTGTTTGTCCTATGGGCACCTAACTGCCATTTCCTAAATGACCAGGCCCAACAGCACAGGTGGTAGTGGCAACTGTTGTCAATGGGGAATGCCCCTTGGGCCAATGGCCTGGCACTGGGCAGTTTCCTGCAGATTACATACTGGCAATACCAGCTGTCCTGTGACACCAGACCAGTTTTATGTTCAACGCTACCCTCCTGCTCTGTTTCAGCATTTCCACCAGCCTTGGCATGGCGGTGAGCCTTGGCATGGTGGTGTTGTGTTGTGTGTGCCCCTGTACATCCCATGCACCTGGCATGGGCAGTGCAGGGGGTCCCATGCCCTCGTGCTTTGCCCTTTCTACTGCCTGATTTGCAGGGCTGACATGCATTGTGTGTAACCTATGTGCCTCCCCCTTCTTGCACTTGACATCTTGTCATATTTTTCCCCCATGCAACTTACCCTGCATATGTGCTGTTTCCTGGTAGTCTGCCCTGCCCTGTCCTGCGATATCAGTGACCAGTTCTTCTGGGATGACCGTTGCAACCATCTCCTCAATCTTGTCAAGGTCCTCTTGTGGTACTGGACTCCCTCCTCCGGTCTGCAGTGCTGCTTTCCTGTTCCTTGCCATTTTTCCCTTTGTCCTCCGCTTGCAGTCATGTTTCTTGCACTCAGTGACAGTTCTCCTGACATCTGCCACACTGCTAATCCTGTCCACTATCTGCTGCCAAATTGCCTCTCTCCTTCCAATTTTCAATTTTGAGGTGATGAAGAGTTGATGTTGGTGCTCTGTCACCTCTCTCACCAGTATTTCATGCTCCTCTGCGCTGAAAAGATAGTTCCTCTTTTTCTTCTCTCTCCTCTGGGTCTTGTCAGTGTCCTCCTGGCTGATTCCCGGTTGTCTGGGGTCTCCTGGCTTGGCTTTCTGGGTCCATCTTGCTTCTCCTTTGCATTGTTTACTTCATTAGCGTCTCTTTTTTATGCTATTGTGGGCAAAGATGGCGCATTTCCATTTTATGACGTGTTTACATGTCAAAAAACGGATTAGAGTAATTTTTCCTCCATTAACGTCATTTTGCCTTACAACAAGGAGCAATGCTTAGCGTCAGGAAAAATGACTCTAACCTAGTTTTAGTGCCACCCAGCATCATAGTATAAATATGACGCCCAGGTGGCATTAAAAAATGTGGCTAGTCAGTGCAAAACTTTTTTGACGCAAAACTGTCAGTGTCCTCCTGGCTGATTCCCGGTTGTCTGGGGTCTCCTGGCTTGGCTTTCTGGGTCCATCTTGCTTCTCCTTTGCATTGTTTACTTCATTAGCGTCTCTTTTTTATGCTATTGTGGGCGAAGATGGCGCATTTCCATTTTACGACGTGTTTACATGTCAAAAAACGGATTAGAGTAATTTTTCCTCCATTAACGTCATTTTGCCTTACAACAAGGAGCAATGCTTAGCGTCAGGAAAAATGACTCTAACCTAGTTTTAGTGCTACCCAGCATCATAGTATAAATTTGACGCCCAGGTGGCATTAAAAAATGTGGCTAGTCAGTGCAAAACTTTTTTGACGCAAAACTGCGTTAGCGCAGTTTTTACCTCAAAGAGTATAGATATGGACCTTTGTGTATGTGTGTATATGTGTTTTTTGTAGACATATGTATCTGTGATTGAATGGGTAAAAATGTATTTCTGGTGGGTAGAGTGGAAGGATTACTACTGGAATCTGGAGATTTTAATGTTAATTGCCTAACTAGTGTAGGCAAAATATCAACTAACACAATGTCATGAAGGTAAGTATGTATTGTTAAGTATAGGTTTGCTATTTGTTTTTACATTATTGCTTTAACGCAATAATATTTCTTCAGCATCTGCCTCACCTCCATCTGTATTTAGTGCCTGCTGCTTTTGTAGCTTTTCTGTATACGTCTGTTTGTGTGATCATGCAGTTGCTTCAAAGCATTGCCTTCCCCAGAGGCATGCTTCCAAGTTTAGACAGCTGCACCTGTGCGTCAGGAGCACACTGCACTGTCGGACCCAGTGGCATAGGAACTAGAGGTGTGGGAGGTACTGCAGCAACTCCATAAAACTTTAAAGAGGTTAGATGGAGAATGAACAATAGAGGGGCCACTCAAATGTTTGTCTTGTGGGTGAATTTGTGTTTTCAAAGATAAAGTGCTATATATCACCTGTGCCTTTAGTAAGGTGATGTTACTGGCCATCAATTGTTCCAGCAGCACTCAACAGATCCAGAAAGCATTTGCCTTTCGATGATTTTAGGTTTGCTTATTCATTGATTTGCTTTCCTAATTTTTGTTTTTATTTATTGTTGGAAATGGGGTCTTTGGTTGGCAGTCAGGTTACCCCCTGTCCAAGCAAGAAGCCTCACTGTAGTCAGGATAAGTCACCCACAATCCAAATTATCCTGTGCCCACCCTCTGGTAGCTTGGGGCTGAGCAGTCCGGCTTAACTTAAAAGGCAATGTGTAAAGTATTTGTGCAATAAATCATGCAATAACACCATATAGCACCCAAAAAATACACCACACAGAGTTTAGAAAAATACATATTATTTATCTGGATAAATGCAGGTCAAAACGATCAAAGATGCAATGAGTAAATGTAGAGATATCACTGAAAAGTGATATAAAGGGGGTGATTCTAACCCCGGCGGTCTTAGACCGCCGGGGCCAGGGTCGGCGGGAGCACCGCCGACAGACCGGCGGTGCCCCGCAGGGCATTCTGACCGCGGCGCTTTGGCCGCGGTCAGTGCAGGAAAACCGGCGGTCTCCCGCCGGTTTTCCGCTGCCCGTTGGAATCCTCCAAGGCGAGGGGATTCCGACCCCCCCTACCGCCATCCAGTTCCCGGCGGTCCGCCCGCCGGGAACCGGATGGCGGTAGGGGGGGTCGCGGGGCCCCCATAAGAGGGCCCCTAAATGTATTTCACTGTCTGCTGCGCAGACAGTGAAATACGCAACGGGTGCAACTGCACCCGTCGCACAGCTTCCACTCCGCCGGCTCGATTCCGAGCCGGCTTCATCGTGGAAGCCTCTTTCCCGCTGGGCTGGCGGGCGGCCTGAAGGCGGCCGCCCGCCAGCCCAGCGGGAATGTCAGAATTACCGCCGCGGTCTTTCGACCGCGGAACGGTAACCTGACGGCGGGACTTTGGCGGGCGGCCTCCGCTGCCCGCCAAGGTCAGGATGAGGGCCAAAGTGTCTTAAGTCTTTTAAAAGCAAACAAAGTCTCTTTCAAGCACAAAGTACCTGGTTTGTGTGAAAAATCTCTGCAAAAAACCGCAAAGGAGGAGATGCGTGGAAACAAAGGGGTGTGCGTTGATTTCTTGGGCTGCACACGGCGATGCGTCGTTTAGTTTTCACGCAGGGACGGCTGTGAGTCGATTTCTGGTGCTCGGTCATGGATCCTCTTCGGGTTTCGGGGTTTTCAGATGCTCCAGGGACGATGCATGGATTTCCTGCACTGGCAAGGAGAAGTCACAGGAACTGCGTCGATCCGGTGGGCCTTCCATCGAATGTTCTACTGCACGGCAGGCGCTGCGTCGATTCCTTTCTGGAAGTCGGGTTGCATCGTTCCGGCTCAGCTGTGCGTCGATCCACTGGGCCGTGCATCAAATTTCCGGTTGCTACGCTGGCGCTGCATCGATCTTCTTGTTGCGAAGTTGAACTGCGTCGTTCCGTTTCGGCGTGCACTGAAATTTTTACCGCGGTGCAGGCTGTGCGTCGTTTCTGGCACGCTGTGCATCGAATTTCGTCACACAAGGAGTCCTTCTTGATAAGATGAAGTCTCTTTGGTCCTGAGACTTCAGGGAACAGGAGGTAAGCTCTATCCAAGCCCATGGAAAGCACTTCTTCACCACAGCCAGAGAGCAGGAAGGCAGCAGGGCAACAGCAAGGCAACAGTCCTTCACAGAAAACAGACAGGTGAGTCCTTTGGGCAGCCAGGCAGTTCTTCTTGGCAGGGTGCAGGTTCTGGTTCAAGTTTCTTCTCCAGGAAGTGTCTGAGCTGGTAGGGGCAGAGGCCCTGTTTATATACCCAAATGTGCCTTTGAAGTGGTGGGGACTTCAAAGAGTGGCTTAGAAGTGCACCAGGTCCCTTTTCAGTTCAATCCTGTCTGCCAGGATCCCAGTAGGGGATGTGGCAGTCCTTAGATGAGAGCAGGCCCTCTACCCTCCCAGCTCAGGAACACCCATTCAAAATGCAGATGTATGCAAGTGAGGCTGAGTAGCCTGTGTTTGGGGTGTGTCTGAGTGAATGCACAAGGAGCTGTCAACTAAACCCAGCCAGACGTGGATTGTAAGGCACAGAAAGACTTAAGTGCAGAGAAATTATCACTTTCTAAAAGTGACATTTCTAAAATAGTAATATTAAATCCAACTTCACCAGTCAGCAGGATTTAATGTCACCATTCTGGCCATACTAAATATGACCTTCCTACTCCTTTCAGATCAACGGCTACCACTCAAACAATGTATGAGGGCAGCCCCAATGTTAGCCTATGAAAGGAGCAGGCCTCACAGCAGTGTAAAAACGAATTTAGGAGTTTTACACTACCAGGACATGTAAACTACATAGGTACATGTCCTGTCCTTTGCCTACACCGCACCCTACCCTATGGGTTACCTAGGGCATACCTTAGGGGTGTCTTATATGTAGAAAAAGGGGAGTTTTAGGCTTGGCAAGTACTTTTAAATGCCAAGTCGAATTGGCAGTGAAACTGCACACACAGGCCTTGCAATGGCAAGCCTGAGAAAAGTTTAAGGGGCTACTCAAGTGGGTGGCACAATCAGTGCTGCAGGCACACTAGTAGCATTTAATCTACAGGCCCTTCAATGCCATGGAGCTTTCATGCAATGACCAGAAAATATATTTTTGCTTTAGCCCTTTTTTGTGTTTAGATTGAGGAGGGTGCATGAGATTCTCCAATAATACATTTTTGCATTAACCATGAGAGAACAAAACAAGGTTTATCCAAATGTCTAGGAGTCAACATGAAATCAATTGGCTGTACAAAATCTTACTTTTGCAACTAAACACAGCACTGTGATTGTTCAGGATCAGCTACTCAACTTTGACTACCCTAACAAATCGGCTTTCCTATTATCTGCAAGGTGGTTTGTTATACGGTTCCTACAAGTTTAGTATGACTGTATATATGTCAGCAGAAACTTCATAATATAGAGACTCAGTCTACATATATCATCAGTAAATTTTGGTTTGTTTTGGCTAGTTCACAGTACCACATCTAAATGCCTAACCTTACAAGGGTAATAGATGTTATTGGTAACCTTGAACATGACCACTCTAATTCCCAAGGAATCTGTGGAAACAGATCTAACCCTTTTGTTTGTTACTCTCAGATGCCCAAGGGAGATCCGAAAATGCATTTTCAAAACATTTATTGAAACGATTGTATTCTTGCAAAGAAAGTCTGGGCTCCAATAATTAGTCAATGAGACACATTACAGTAATCAGCATTATTAGAATGTTGGAAAATACAAGCAATTCAACCGCGTTAATTGCTACTTTTGTTCCCTCCCTACTACCCGTTACTAGTACTACACTAAAATGAATATACCGGGAGCACCCTCTGCCAAAATCATTGGGAAAGTCTAAGCCCTAGACCTTGGTCTGGGGGGCCAGGAACCTGGCCTAAGTGTACAGGCTATCTTCTTTTACAGGGTGATGGTTGGAGTCAGCAGGGTTGCATCTCAGTCACAGCGGCTCCATGATGATCTCAGCATGAAGTGCTCTTCTCAAGGAGCTTAGCATGCATGCTGTTTATAAAATGAAACACTGTCCTTATCTCACTATGAGCCCTGAAAAAGAAATCAAGGGCATCACGTTCCTGGACTAAATGTGCAGACTACAGAGCAATAATGCCTACCAGGAATAAATGCATATGCAGCTCATCCTTGTGTCAGTGGAAAATATGTAAAGAGTCATCATTAGAAAAAGATGTCAAGCTAACACTGAAATCCAAATGGGGAGTAATTGCGGGCCCTACAACAGTTTGGCATGTCAGAAACATCTGTCCCTGACTTCACAAGAAAAAGTTTCTTGCATGTGAGATGTAGTTGACTACTAAAAGTTATGTAACTTGTATAGTTGCTAACTTTATTTATGCTCCGTAGAGCTCCTTGCTTCTGGTGACTGTTACATATGAGCTAAGTCTTTACACTGCATATATGTTCTGGACATGCTGAACAGCTGTTTCTGTTTAGATCTTCTTCAATGACCTTCTGAATGATGCTGCAGTGCCTCTTCTGATGTCATACTGTAGTCTGCTTCCTTATAAATTCAGCTATATAAGTAAGTTAGGTATCTCTTTGAACATTTCTCCAGTTCTGAGCAGACCCTGGTCTAAAATACCCAAGACCGCACAAACTTGCCACTGCACCATGGTGTGCAGAGGTGAGTCACATAGGGCAGCCTTATTAGACTGTTAACACTGAAGATGACAGCACAATCATGCGTATGTGAGTTGAAATTTCCCCCTTGTGTAAATCACCAAAACAAATTTTGTTGCTGCATTGTGTTGTGTGAAAATGTAATACATTTGACCTAGAACAGTTCTGTCCTTGATTATTTGCTCCACTTAGAGTGGCAACTACCAGGCATTCCTGTTTCCATGCTCCAAGGTCCATTGCAGAGTTGCATGCAAGATAAAACCCCCAGAAAAATCTCATGGGAGGATTATGCACCTAGCACACAAGTGGGGGAGGAAAATGAGAGTGACACACACACGCAACGCGCAACACCCACACCCCCACCCTCACCCCCAACACGATACACACAAACAGATGCAACAACATTACATATACACCCCGTAACCATCAGGAATAACACAAGGACAAAAGGAATGGATTAAAATGAGTGTATTAGTTCAATTATAGATAAATATGTACTTAAATCAATAAACAGTATGTACAATATATACAAAAGGAGATACAATGCCCACTCCAAAATGTCTGTGGCCCACGGGGCCATAACACATAGGCCAAGGCCACACTTGACTCCTGCCTCAATACAGAGAGAACACTGAAGGGGTATCAGGTCAAAAAAACACAGGCACCTCAAGGGGACAGGGAATGGGGGGGCACCTTAGCCGGAAGATGGTACAATGCCACTGGCCTGGAGGGGGCTCCATACCCATTGCTTGGTCCTGGGGAGTGCAGAGCCACAGTCTCTCAAGGGGGTGGTTTGACCACTGCTTGGTCCTGGGGAGTGCAAAGCCACAGTCTCCCAAATGGGTGGGTTGCCCACTGCTTGGCCTGGGGAGTTCAAAGCCATAGTCTCTCAAGTGGGTTGTTTGCCCACTGCTTGGTCCTGGGGAGTGCAAGGCCACAGTCTCTGGAGTGGATGGCTTCTCCACTGGTTCTGGAGGGAGCTTTGTGCCCAGTGTGCTTCATCCTGCCTAGGAGGGGGTGAGTGGATGCCTTCTTCCACTGGTTCTGGAGGGGGCTTTGTGCCCAGTGTGCTTCATCCTGCCAAGGAGGGGGTGAGTGGATGCCTTCTTCCACTGGTTCTGGAGGGGGCTTTGTGCTCAGTGTGCTTCATCCTGGATGGTGCAAGGTCACAGTCTCTCACCTGGGTGTCACACCTACAGGTGTTGAAGGGGCCAGGACGCACTGCAGCCCATGTAGTCACGACTACACACAGCACGCCGGCGGTGACGGCTGCTCAGTGGATGTCAGGTGCGGTGCAGGTGGCGGTGCTGTCAGTGGTGGGGTAGGCTCCATCCCTTCCCCTGCAGCCTCAGACGGCTGCTTACTGGGGCTGCTGCTGCTGGCAGTGGTGCTGCTGGAGGCGGGCAGATGGCTGTGCTGCCCGCGGTGCAGGTGGAGGTGCTGGCAGTGGTGGGGGGAGGCTCCAGCTCTTCCCCTACAGCCTCGGACGACTGCCCACTGGGGATGCTTCTGCTGCAGTGGTGCTGCTGGCGGCGGGGCAGGTGGGGGTGCTGGCTGCAGTGCAGGTGGCAGTGCTGGCCACAGGGAAGGTGGCGGTGCTGGCCGCAGTGCAGGTGGCGTTGCTGGCAGTGATGGGGGTAGGCTCCAGCCCTTCCCCTGCAGCCTCGGATGGCTGCAATGCCATGGCTGTTGTTGTGTGCTCCTTCCTGCCCTTAGCAGATGGTGGTGCCTCCTTGCTTCTGCCAGCTGGTGTTCCTTTCCTGCCCTTGCTGGCTGGTGGTGCCGCCTTCCCCTTGCTGGCTCGTGTCCCCTTCTTGCCCTTGCTAGGTGGCGGCCCCTTCTTGGCCTTGGCAGGTGGTGCTGGCACACTGGCTGTGCTGATGGGTGCCTCCTTGGAGCCTCTCACACCTGCAGTAGCTGCAGAAACCACAGTGGCCGTGGACTGGGTGGCTGAGGTGCTGGGCTGGGTTCTGGCCACCCTGGCCCGAAGTGAAGGATGGGGGGAGGGGCAGAGAATAGGTCCATGTTGGTGAGGAAAAGCTTCTTAGGGACACTGGGGCAAGAAGAGGGTGAAGGTTTGGGAGTGGAGGAAGAGGGAGTGGTTGTAGGAGGTGTCTGTTTGCTGTGTTTGGGTACAGGTGCATGGTCTGGATGCAGTTGTGAGGTGGATGTTGGGTGTCTGAGTGCTTGTGTTTGTGTACTTTGGGAGGAGGGGTCACAGACACACTAAGAGAGGACACAGGGGACATGTGCATGGATGTGGGGGTGGTGAATGCTGGTGAGGGGCGTGTACTGATAGGAGTGCTGGTGATGGAGGTAGTGGATGAGGATGTAGTGCATGCAGGTGTGAGTGTAGATGCAACTGGGAGGAAGGTCGACGAGGAGGAGAAGGAGGACACAGTGGCCTTGAGACGCCAGGTGCCTTTTCTGCAGGGAGATGAGCCTAGGGATGGTCGTGTGGCAGCGGTGGAGCCTGTGGACAGTGACAAAGAGGAGGCAGAGGAAAAAAGAACTACATTAATTCAACAGTACTTCTAGTGACACACAGGTAAGACACTTTAACTTCACCTACCATTGCAGTTTTGTGTTGGACATTGAACATGGCGGCCTGATTTCCCTATTTCTATGGCCACTTACTGTACCCTTTGGCATCTCTATTTTCAGATATCTGTGCCCCACTCTGGCTCCTGGTGTGTTTACTGCTGCCCACTACAGGTCATACCTATAAATGTTACAGTACATTTGATTTACTATGTTTACAGCTTGTTAAACTAATACATATTTCAATCAATTGACAGAATCCATACTTGTATTAGTTCCAAGGGTATTTATTCAGTGCTGAAAAGTAAATGGGGATGTGCAGTGGGCTGGTTTGATGGTGGAGAACTGTCCAGGATAGAGTCTGGTCTATTGATATCACAGATGCATTGTCCAAGGGGGCATAGGAAGTGGAGCAATGTCAGTTAAAGGTGGACAGGGTCACAGGGTGGGACACAAGGGTGAAACTCAGGGGAGTCCTATTTCCTGGTGGGGGTCTTGGCAATGTTCTCTGTCTTCTGCCTGGATCCCAGGGACCTTTTGCATGGTGGTTCTCCTTCTGCAGGGGGTGGGGTGCTGTTGCCCTGTTGGTCCTGTGGCGGGGCCTCCTGTCTACTAGCGTCGGCGGTGGTGGAGGGCTGTTCTTCGGTGTGGCTAGTGTTAGGGGCCTGTTGGTGTGCCACTGCCTCCCTCATGGTGTTGGCCATGTCAGCCAGCACCCCTGCAATGGTGACCAGGGTGGTGTGGATGTTCTTCAGGTCCTCCCAAATCCCCAGGTACTGTCCCTCCTGCAGCCGCTGGGTCTCCTGCAGCTTGGCCAGTATCTGGTCCCTTGTCTCCTGGGAATGGTGGTATGCTCCCAGGATGTTGGTGTGTGCCTCATGGAGAATAGATTACCTGGGCCTGTCCTCCCCATGTCGCACAGCAATCCTCCCAGCTTCCCTGTTGTCCTGTGCCTCTGTCCCCTGAACCTTTTGCCCACTGCCACTGACCCCTGGTCCCTGATCATCCTGTGTTTGCGAGGTTGCCTGGGGTCCCTGAAGTGGTGGACACACTGCTGATTGATGTGTCCTGGGGACAGAGGGATGGGCCTGCTGGGTGGGTGCTGTGCTGGTGTTTCCTGAGGATGGAGGCTCTGTGGTGGTTTGGGAATGTGGCTGGGTCATCGACTGTCCAGAGGTCCCTGATGGGCCAGGTTGGTCATCCTGATCCAGGCATGCAGAGCTGCTGTCATCACTTTGGGCCTCTCTGGGGGGGGACTTGATGTTGCTGGCACCTCCTCTCTGGTGATGTTGTGTGGGGGTCCTGTGGAGATGTAAATGCAGTGTTATTGTTTCTGCGTGTGTCATCTTGTGCATGGGTATGTTTTCCTTTATGGTTGTTATTGGCAAGGCAGCTTTGGCTTGTGTGAGTTGTGATTTTGTTGGCTAAGTGATTGTCACTAGTGTGCATGCTGTGGTGATAGGTGTCCATGCAGGTTTGTGATGGGTGTCCGTGCATTGGTGTTGCATGCAGGGCTTGGTATTGGGATGGGTGGGTTGTGATGGTGGGGTATATGTGAGGTGGTGGAGTGATGGGGGTGAGGGCAGGGGTGGGGTTATGGGATGGCATGCAGGTAGGGGGGTGATAGTAATAGAGATTTGACTTACCAGAGTCTAGTCCTCCTCCCACTCCTTCCAGGCCCTCAGGATGCATGATCGCCAAGACTTGTTCCTCCCATGTTGTTAGTTGTGGGGGAAGAGGTGGGGGTCCACCGCCAGTCCTCTATCTGGTGTCTTGCAACCACGGAACGCACCTTCCCCCGTACGTCGTTCCACCTCTTCCTGATGTCATCCCTTGTTCTGGAGTGCTGTCACACAGCGTTGACCCTGTCCACGAATCTCCGTCATAGCTCCATCTTCCTTGCAATAGATGTCTGCTGTACCTGTGATCCGAATAACTATGGCTCTACCCGCATGATTTCCTCCACCATGTCACTTAGCTCCTCCTCAGAGAACCTGGGGTGTCTTTGTGGTGACATGGGTGTAGTGTGAGTGGTGTGTGTGAGGGTGTGTGGGGTGATGTGTTGGGGTATGTGCTGTGAGGTGCATGGATGGTGTATGGGTGATGGTGTTCTATGGCTCTGGTCCTGTGGGTGCTCTTGGTGGCTCTCTCTCTCTGTTGTAGATTTTTTGGGAGTCGTAAAGGGTTGTGGGTAGTGTTTGTGTGTTTTATAGTGGTGTGGGTGTGTGGGTGTGGTGTGTGGTGTGTGTATGTGTGTCAGGTGTGTGTAGTTTGAATTCTCCAATGTGATGTTGTTTTGTTAGTGTGTGTGTGTATTTTAAGCACGGCAGGGTGTACCGCCAATGGTGTACCGCCAATGGTTTACTGCGGTTGAATGTCCACCACGGTGATTTGTGGGTCATGATGTTGTGGGCGTATTTCTGTTGGCGTAAGGGTGTGGGTTTTGGTACCGCCATTTTTTCATTGACCTTTGGTCTGGCGGACTTGTGTGTGTGTCTGTATAGTGGGGGACTTCTATGTGTGGGTCATAATACCCGTATCGGTATACCGCTGCAGTCGCGGTATGTTGGCGGCAGTCGTCATGGCGGTAAGCGACACTTACGGCCAATATCATAATGAGGGCCTTAATGTATTCCAGGCTCCTCAACACAATTAAAACTCTTTCACTCTATATGTTCGTCATCTTCCACCCCACTTACTGAGAAACTCTGTAACATCCTGGGGGGGTGCTCTCTACCAAAATTTAACTCACTAGATCTACATTCATCTTATCCCTCCTTCAAAGACAATGTCCCTTTTAAGAAGCCCCCTTTTCACCTCTAAATCTTTTCTACACTTAAAAACGTTAAGTCTCCCTCTCTGAATTGTACACATTTGATGAACCTAACCCTATTATAGCTCTTTTCCCAATAGAATCTTGTTTGGTGAAATTCATCAAGCAGGCTAGCAAAGCAATCATTCCTGTCCTGACTGAAATTGGCAATCAGTCCTTTTCATCTGCTAAGGAGTCACACTAGTATGGTGCCTTTATTAGAACATTGGTGTTAGACCTGACAGCCTTAGGGTAACTTTTTGCCTGCCTCCCTCCATTTTTTTGGACACTGTTTTTGCTGGTTTATAGACTCTGCGCACTTTACCACTGCTAACCAGTGCTAAAGTGCATATGCTCTCTCCCTTAAAACATGGTAACCTGGAATCATACCTGATTGGACTATTAATTTACTTATAAGTCCCTAGTAAGGTGCACTTTATGTGCATAGGGCTGGTAAATTAAATGCTACTAGTGGGCCTGCAGCACTGGTTGTGCCACCCACTTAAGTAGCCCCTTTTTCCTTGTCTCAGGCCTGCCATTGCAAGGCCTGTGTGTGCAGTTTCACTGCCACCTCGACTTGGCATTTAAAAGTACTTGCCAAGCCTAGAACTCCCCTTTTTCTACATATAAGTCACCCTTAAGGTGTGCCCTAGGTAACCCCTAGGGCAGGGTGCTGTGTAGGTAAAAGGCAGGACATGTACCTGTGTAGTTATATGTCCTGGTAGTGTAAAACTCCTAAATTCGTTTTCACACTACTGAGAGGCCTGCTCCCTTCATAGGCTAACATTAGGGCTGCCCTCATACACTGTTGAAGTGGCAGCTGCTGATCTGAAAGGAGCAGGGAGGTCATATTTAGTATGGCCAGAATGGTAATACAAAGTCCTACTGACTGGTGAAGTCGGATTTAATATTACTATTCTAGAAATGCCACTTTTAGAAAGTGAGCATTTCTTTGCACTTAAATCCTTCTGTGCCTTACAATCCACGTCTGGCTGGGCTTGGTTGACAGCTCCTTGTGCATTCACTCAGACACACCCCAAACACAGGGTACTCAGCCTCACTTGCATACATCTGCATTTTGAATGGGTCTTCCTGGGCTGGGAGGGTGGAGGGCCTGCTCTCACACAAAGGACTGCCACACCCCCTACTGGGACCCTGGCAGACAGGAGTAAACTGAAAGGGGACCTGGTGCACTTCTTAGCCACTCTTTGAAGTCTCCCCCACTTCAAAGGCACATTTGGGTATAAAACAGGGCCTCTGCCCTACCTCATCAGACACTTGCTGGAGAAGAACCCTGAACCAGAAACTACATCCTGCCAAGAAGAACTGCCTGGCTGCTCAAAGGACTCACCTGTCTGCTTTCTACAAAGGACTGCTGCCTTGCTGTTGCCCTGCTGCCTTGCTGAACTCTTGTCTGGCTGTGAAAGTGCTCTCCAAGGGCTTGGATAGAGCTTGCCTCCTGTTCCCTGAAGTCTCAGGACCAAAAAGACTTCTCTCTTTTACTTGGACGCTCCGTGCGCCGAAAATTTCGACGCACAGCTTGTTTCGCGGCGAGAAAAACGCCGCACACCGACGCTGATCGACGCGACGCTCTTGGGACGATCGAAGATCCGACGCATGGCCTCGCAAGGACAACGCCGCCCGACCTCTAGAGGAGAAATCGACGCGACGCCTGCCGTGAGATCGTAATTTCAACGCGCAGCCCCGCAGATCGAAGTCTAGAGGAGAAATCGACGCGACGCCTGCCGTGAGTTCGTAAATTCGACGCGCAGCCCCGCAGATCGACGCACAGCCGGAGAACAAGCAGGAGAATCCACGCACAGACCCGGGAAATCTGGTAATCCCTGCGATCCACAGAAAGAGACTGTCCACGCGCCGGAAAACGACGCCCGACTTCCCCGCGTGGAAAATAACGACGCAAGTCCGTGTGTGCTGGGGAGAAATCGACGCACACACCCTTTTTCCACGCACCTCTTCTCTTGTGGCCCTCTGAGGAGATTTTTCCACTCCTAACCAGGTACTTGTGCTTGAAAGAGACTTTTGTTACATTCTAAAGACTTAAGACACTTTATATCACTTCCCTGTGATATTTCTACAATGTTCCATTGCAACTTTATTCTTTTTGACCTACAATTATCCTGATAAATATTATATATTTTTCTAAACACTGTGTGGTGTATTTTTGTGGTGCTATATGGTGGTATTGTATGATTTATTGCACAAATACTTTACACATTGCCTTCTAAGTTAAGCCTGACTGCTCGTGCCAAGCTACCAGAGGGTGGGCACAGGATAATCTTGGATAGTGTGTGACTTACCCTGACTAGAGTGAGGGCTTTTGCTTGGACAGAGGGTAACCTGACTGCCAACCAAAAACCCCATTTCTAACAATTGGAATGTAGAGATCTCCATTAAAGACAATGGAGCAGCAGCAGCCTATATAAACCTGCTTGTGCTCCCCCACATTTTAATGTCCTAATGTACTCTACCCTTCTCTTTATCCTGCCTGTGCAAACTATATGGATTGGGAAGGAGAGGGTGAAACACAGAGGCTGTGCAGCAGCACAGACAGTGTACACCCTTCCATCCACCTGTAGCACAGTGTTGCTGGGACTTCAGAAGGAGGAACGGAGGAAGCTGCCCGGCTCCTGGGTCTCCCTGGCTTGGCTGAAATATGAAAAGAATTTTAGCACACTGCATCCAGAACTAGGAACTGACTTTTGACAGACTGCTTTCACAGCTCTTGCTGGGAATGGTGAATAGTTAAAATCCATGACCCTGCCTGTGGAATAGTTGAACATTCCCAGCAGGAGCTGTGAAACAAAGGTTTCTGAGCTGCAGGGCATTTCACACACCTCTGTCTCAATGCCTTTGTTTTCTCAATTAGAACATTCTGCCTCCATATGGTGGTATATTCTAATAGATTTATAGCCCACTATAACTTGCTTCCCAGCATATATAGGCTTACAAACCTTTTTTGACAGAAAACATACATACAGGCACCTATGCACAGAGATCAAATGCAGGCACCTATGCACACAGATGAGCAGGCCCTCATGCAGGTGACTTCAACAAGGACTACATATATAGGCAAACCTACATGCAAACATAGATACGCCCATGTGACAAACCTCTTCATCTTTAAGCCTGTCTGGGTTTCTAGCCAGAAGAGTTTGTTTGCATGTTGAATTTTTGAACCCAAAATAGAAAAGCTAAAATCAAATATCTATGTATCAAAAGGTATGCACAGATCTGTTGGATAAAAAGCCACAAATTAATGTAACAACCATAGCATGATTTACAGGTCATCTATGACCATGCACACTTAACAGATGGCAGGCCAGATGGATAATATAAAGATACATCTAGTACTTGAATACTACCGCCCTGATATGATACCTGCACAATTACCTGTTCGCACAATTATCTCAATTACAAGTTAAGCAAATTGATCTCACCCTTTATTCACCCTATAAACAATGGGTGAGGTAATGTTCACATCCCCAGTAAAATTTAAGTAGCTCAAAGCTGCTGGAATTTAACAAAGGATAAAGGCTGCAGAGGTATGTGGATTTGTTATAGAAAGGAACCAGAGGAATGTCAAAAACCATAGGATTGGATTTAACCAGATGGGATAAATATCACACACTACTGTCTGCGGGACACTTATTTCCAGAGCCTGTTGGATGTGGTAGGGGTAAAAGAACATGAAAGGAGTCACAATAAGAGGAAAAACAGGGAAATAAGGAAATAAAGAGCAAAAGATTGATACATTTAATTGGATGGCATCTTGCAATGTAGGACGATGGAGGAAAAAAATCAGACAAAATGAAAAGAGCGGGGGAGAAATGCAGGGGAAAGGGAGTATGGGCGGAGAGAGAAGAAATCACTTGGAGAGAGGATAAAGTTCTAAAGGAAGATGGAGCGATATGGCAACAGGTTGAGTCCTAATCCCTTCACCTGCAACAAAAACGTCAGTTTCTCTCCATGGTCACCCCACCTCCATAATTATCATCCACCAAATTGATCCCTTAACCTGCCTCCAGAACAAGCCTGAGTCTGGTTTATCCTGCCTTTTCAATGAAGGTTTCTCTCTTCTTTTTTATGTTCTTCGTCTGGGCTAATTTATTAGGAGAGTCCTGAAGATTAGCCCCACCTCGCCCCCACTTCTTCAGAGGATCGAAACATTGATTATCACTACAGACCTTTGTTAAGTTTAAGATTGCACATGGCAGAAATGAGCCACATTGTCCTTGTTTTAGGATCCACATTTCTGATCACTGATTTGCCCGTGTGTGTCACGCTTATAAGAGCACCGAGCACGTTTCCCACTACACAACCACCGTGCCGTCACTTCCCACTACACAACCACCGTGCCGTCACTTCCCACTACACAACCACCGTGCCGTCACTTCACACTACACAACCACCGTGCCGTCACCTCCCACTACACAACCACCGTGCCGTCACTTCCCACTACACAACCACCGTGCCGTCACTTCCCACTACACAACCACCGTGCCGTCACTTCCCACTACACAACCACCGTGCCGTCACCTCCCACTACACAACCACCGTGCCGTCACTTCCCACTACACAACCACCGTGCCGTCACTTATAATTTTTCTTTACATTTTAACATATGAACTAATAAAAGTAGCATTTTGGTACATCCCAATTGATTGTGATATTGACTGAGGCTCCTGTGTTTTTGCACATAAGCTCACCAAATGTGCCAGATGACTTTCAGGTTCTCTTGTTCTTTATGACTCAACATAACATGTTCTTTCACTCTTTTTAATGTCACTTACCATGATGCTGATTACTGTGACATCACTTTCACCAAAGCATGTGGCTTAATATTGAGCCTTCACCTAGCTTCAATGGAATTTGGTAGGTGGCAGCAGAGAAAACGGGGCAAATCGCTCAGAAAACAATGTGCATAGCTTTAAATCTCTTCTCCTGCATTGAGAGGCTGGCAGAGGCAGCCGAAGAGCCGTGCGCTGGAGCATGAATCTCAGACAATGGAAGGCTGCGCCAGATGGATTACACTTGTGTGAGCTATGTTCAGTCCTGCCAACATATGCAGTCGAGCAGTGAAAGGCAGTGTCTATACATGATCTTTTATTTATTTGCTTTCTCATTTATTTATTCACCGGTCCCTTGGGACACTTTAGCATCAAGCTTTGAATATTCTGCGCTTCCCTTTCCTCTCCTGCTTCCCACCTATTTAGTGTGTAGCAATAACTGTCCGCCATCATGGGTCCCCCTGGTCCCGTTATAGAGATGGTTTGCCCTGCTGGTTACATTATCTAGCAAACAACGCGCGGATCGCTCCCTAGCAGCTTCTGGCTTCATAATTGGATCCAATAAGTACCCATAAGCCTCCTCGCTTGGGTCACGGGACCTTATCCACATCATTACTGACGGGAGATGCACACGAAGAGTGTGCAATTTAAACAATAGCACAGACTGCAGCGTGTGCTTGCCAGTGGAAAGATATGCAACAGCATCTTTGCAACCGAGTGTACCGCTCAAACCCCATGCCGCGACTATTGAGCCGCACAACTCTCAAATGTATGTCCTTCTGTCAAATAATTAATCATGTGAAAAGAAGCTTAAAGTATGTAAAGAAATAATTTTGTATACTTCAGTGAATATAAAAGCTTAGCATGCCCGTTTCTTAGTTTCACCACCAGTTCTACCGAAAGTTATTAAACATGAACCTTGACGATATACTCAAGGTAGGTAAATGTGAAGTTACATTGTACCTACATTTGTTTATCTTTGCAATAGCTTGATCATCAATATTCTGACTATGATATGCTTGTAGCATAATACTCTGGGCTCCAAGTTCTGACTTGCAACTGCTGAGGAATGAAGTGATAAAGTGGTGAATCGCGTGGGCCACCCAAAAAAATGGAAAAACAACTTTGCACCTGTCCTGTCAACACAAGTCCAGGTAAGTAAATTAGGAGGAGCCATCTTCTATTCTGTACTGAACCTTAGGAAGCTTTTGTATTGTCCAAGCTATGCTTGGTCACTGCCTCAATGAAGACAGCACTGGAAGGAGAAAAGGATTGGGGCACCAGGGATACCGTTTATAAATGCTTCAGTTATATATGGCTCTCACTAAGTGTACAGTCATGAATACCATGGCCTAAACCTGGTTATTCACTGCTACAAATGTTGGGGCATATTTACAAGAAAGTAGCACATCGGTTCCAATGCGCTACCTTTCTTGTGTTGCCCTCTGCCCCACCTACCAATACCATGGGTGCGCGGTATTTACTATTCGGCACACCATGGTGGTTGTTAGGACAATACCATGAAAATTCTTTATGCTTTTGTGGCTCTTTGCTGCACTAGCATTAAAAATGTTGACGCTAGTGCAGCAAAGCATAGGGAGGCCCATTTATTAAGCTGGGTGTGTCATTTTAATGTCTTCTCTGAGAAGGCGTTAAAAATGAGGAAAATATAGAACAATGAAATGTGAATTTCACTGCGCCATTATTTTTGGGCCTCCTTGCGTTGGAACACCCCCTTGGATACATTGGCCCGTATTTATTCTTTTTTTGCGCCACATTTGCGTCGTTTTTTGACGCAAAAACGGCGCAAACTTGCAAAATGCCATTGTATTTTGTAGGTTTGCGCCGTTTTGCGTCAAAAAGCGGCGCAAATGCGGCGCTAAAAAAAGTATAAATACGGGCCATTATGTCTGGCGCAGGCATAATGTGGTGCAAGGGTTTACAAAGTGGCACAATGCAAGCATTGCGCCACTTTGTAAATACGGCGCACAAGAAAGGCCTCCTTAACGCCGCTTAGCGTAAATAAAATGATGCTGGGGCAGCACAAGGTGGCTCTAGGGACTTGTAAATATGCCCTGTTGTTCCTCACTGCTTCTACATCATAAAGGAATGTCAGGTTGCTCTGACGAGGCTCCAAGAGAGCCCATCAGTTCAGCACTGGATCTCTGCTCCAGCGAAGGGCAGAGGGCACAGCTTCCATTATTCACTCTCAGCCTCCAACCATAACCCTATACGCTTACACAGAAATTGATTTCCTTTGAGTGTCTATGTATGAAAAGGGGCTGAGTGCGACAAGGGGTCAGTGCTGTGATACAACCGGAGCATAGGGGAGCTTTACGCTCTTCATGTTTCCGCTCGCATTTGGCGAATAGAAGTCCTTGCACAGTCCACTTGAGGCAACTGGTGTTTAGCTTCATAAGACTGGGATTGTGCCGCGCCCAGTGTCCTGATTACACCGACATGCACACCAGAGCAGGTGGATAACAGGATGATTTATTGTGACTATTAGCACGCTCCCACCGAGCCGAGGTTAAATAAAAATTGTGATTGTGACTGGGAGTGCATCCTTTTTTAAGGTAACTCTTGCAAATCTGCTGTTGTTCTCGCTTTCGTAGGTTTGACTCATACTTCATGAAAGCACACTATTCTGGGCCAAATCACGAAGAGCTGCATTGGCTCAGCACAGAACCACGCACCTACTATTTTGGGGTTTGGAGTGCCCATTATGAATGCATATGCCGAGAAAAAAACAGCACAAGACAGCACAAGTTGGAAACTGTGAACCGCGACTGCCTTTCTCAGTTTCCAGTTTCTGCGCCCTGAAGTTCATGCATTAGCTCAACTGATTTCTCGGTTATGTGGGCGACCTCTAGGCGTCTCAAGTGCTAAAAAAGCATGAGCACAGCTTTATGCAGAGCTTCATGATACAGCCCCAGGAGCCTACTGTCATCTGTTGCACACAGTATGTGCGCTAATATGTGTTGATAGTGCATCTCCCTTTTATGTAGCATGAACTCCACCTACTCATTCCATGACTGGACTGAGGTCTCAGGTGGCTTCACTGAATGACTTGATTGACCCAAAGCGCTATTCTATTTACTTGAACAGGAAAAGAGAGGATGTGCTATTGGAGACAAAGGGGCATATTTATACTGTTTGCACCGAATATGCGTCAAAAATTTTGACGCACATTTGGCGCAAACCTTGCCCCATATTTAAACTATGACACCGACCCCGCAGATGTAAAAAAAACTCAGTGTGCATAATTTTTTGGATGCGGGAAACCGCCTTGTGTTAATGACATGCAAGGTAGGCGTTCCCGTCCAAAAAATGACTTTAAGGCCTGTGCGCCTTATTTATACTCCTGCGTCATTTTGATGCACAGGAGGGGGCGGGCCTTAAAAAACGGCACACAGCCTGATGTGCGCCGTTTTTTAACACCTGGGTGAGGGCAGGCATTAAGGGACATGTGGGCTCACTTCCAGGGTCTCAGACCATGGAAGCAGTCCAGAGGTGCCCTTCCCTGCCCCCAGGGACACCCCCTGCCACCCTCGCCCACCCCAGGAGGACACCCATAGATGGGGGGACCCATCCCAGGTAAGTACAGGTAAAGTGAGGTAAGTATAATTTTTTAATTTTTTAAAATGGCATAGGGGGGCCTAAGTTGGGCCCCCCTACATGCCACTGTGCCCAATGGCCATGCCCATGGGACAGAAGTCCCCTGGGCATGGCCATTGGGCAAGGGGGCATGACTCCTGTCTTTGCTAAGACAGGAGTCATTTCAATGGGGATTGTGCGTCAAAAAATGGCGCAAGTCCAGTTTGAGCCATGATTTTTGACTCAAACATGACTTGCACCATTTTTTTGACACACAATCCCCATTTTCACCTACGCCGGGGCTGCCTGGCTTGAGTCATTTTTTTGGACTCTGACCAGCCCGCAGCGCCGGCTAACATCAATCTTTAAATAAGGCACCTGCATGGCACGTAGGAATGGCGTTAGCTGGCGGTAAACTTTTTGGTGCAAACCAGCGCCGGCGCTGGTTTGCGTCAAAACTTATAAATATGGGCCAAAGTCCCTCATTATGACCCTAGAGTGGCAGTTTCACCGCCAACTGGCTAGCGATGAAGACTAGCACATCTCCACTCATACCGCCAGGGCGGTCAGAGCAGCTGGGCCAAAGATGAGCATCTCCGACCTGGCAGTCCACAGAAGACTACTGGTGGTATTAGGAGCCGCCTTTCCACCAGAGTTTCCGCGTCGGTAGCACTGCCAAGAAAACCCTGGCAGAAAGGTTACCAGTGACAGGGAATTTCTTCCCTGTCATCGGTAGATGACTCCCCCGCCCCCCAGCATGCACAACCCCCTCATCCACCATTCCCCTCCCCCATCCCCCACCAAGTTCAGTGACCCCCTCCCGCATACATGCACATGCACACAGACAACACGCACCAAGCATATACTCATTCACCTACACTTACAGACATGCATTCACTAACACGCATCCATAGTCACATTCACCTCAGCACTCATTCACACATTCAGCCATGCAGGCACACACTCATACAAACACATATACACACCCACAGACAAACATGCATACCCACACTCATCCAAACACGCATACTCACACCCAAACACACACTCACCACAGCACTCATATTCGCATACACACATGCTTACAAACTTACATGCAGATGTTTTATCACCTCCCCACAACATGAGCATGAATTACATCCCTTCCATTATGGTGTAGTGATAAGGATCAAAGGTCGGCTCATCCTTAATGTGAGCCTTTTGACTTGGCCAGTACAAATTAGATGGTTTAGTTCTCTCTTCTTGTGTGTCTACTGTTGCTTCTGCCACTCTTAGGAGTCATACAGTGGCATAACAAAGGCCCCCGCAGAGTTCCAGGGGGCCCCATCAGCACAATAAATTGTGTATGGGCAGCAGGCCCCTGACTGGATCCGGGGGGCCCTCCAGGTACTTAGCAAGAGGAGGTCCCCTCAAGTTTTATTACACCACTGGAGTCATATTGCAGATGCATGACTCTTTTCAGGGGCCTGCTGTTCTTATCCCAAGGAATGCAGCTGCACAACCTTTTACTCCAACAGCAGTTCATCAGATTAGATTCTTGTGGTGACATGCGGAGTCCTCCAATAATGCTTCTGTGCCAGTACCAGAGAAACACAGACCGTGATTTAGAGTTTGTGGACGGCACTGGTGGCCGTTAATTGTGGAGGGACGGGGACGGGTGACACACACATGCACACTCACATTCATTAATCCACACATGCACTCATTATCAAATATTCAAACATACATGCACGCAACAAATATTCATTTAAAAAAGACACACACACTTACCTTCAGCTCTGCCCCATAGCCCCAGGAGGTTTGGGACTGCTGCCTTCCCTCACTGGCTAACCTAAGGTCAGCCAAAGAGGGAAGGCAGCAGTCCCAACTCGTCACCGAGTGGAATGGGGTCAGTGAGACTGCTGACCCCAACATAATCTGTGACGAGGTGTCACTGATTGACATTTGGCCCTGGACGCTTCAGGGCTTAAAATTGAAGCGCCCAGGTCGGAAGCAATCAGTGACGTTCCCCTCATCATGAGAGGGTGGGCCTTGAGGCATCTTTGCTAGGCTGAAGAGGTCACGCCTACAGGACTGAGATATCTTCAGCCCATCAAAGTTCACCTCAGGCAGTCAGGAGCCTGCACAAATAACACATGTCTAGCTCCTGGCTGCCTGACCTGAAAACGAAGAGTGTCTGTCAGGCTGACCTTTGCTCATCCTAACAGACACTCTTCTTGAGGGGCAAAGGGTGGGGCGGCATGGCCCCTTGGCCCCAAAGGACAGGCCATGGCTGGTGGAGGGGTTACTCCATCACAAACGTGACAGATATCCCGTCCACAATATTGCAAGTTCCATAGGCTATAATGGAATTGTAATACGGTGAACGGGATATCCTTTAACTTTGTGATGGAGTACCTCCCTCCACCAAACTCAAAATCAGGCCCAGAGTCTTTGGTCCACTTAACAATTTACATGGCTTTCTTGGATATGGCCATGAATCATTCAATTTTTCCAGTGACTGAGACTAGAGTAGAGTAAAATTGCAAAGTGAACACCCTGTGTGGTCAACAAACTCCTTGAGGTGCTTGCCAGTAAACTGAAGTCCATGGTCTGACTTGAGAGCTCTGGGTATTCCTTAGGTCAAGAATATTCAGTATTAATCCAGAATAAGCACTTCAGCGTGTGCGCAGGCCATTGACACTAGCTCACGGAGTGTGGAGAGTTCATCCATTGCCACCAATAGATGCTGAACTGACGCAATAGGAATGTATATGCTAATACCTACTATTTTCCAGGCAGAGGGTGAAAAATGGAGGAGTTCAGGATCACTGCCCTTTCCTAGGCTTGCAATGGCCAAGCATCTTCTGAACTAGCTGGTCACAACAATCTCTAGTAATCATTATAACTCTTAGTCTTCAGTTTCAAAATCATTTATTGATAATTGGAATGCACAGTTACAAATGAGGGTATGATGCAGGATGTATGTTCCAAATGACTATCATTTGTTGGTTATGTGACAGATTACAAATGCAGTCCAAAATTAAAGTAAGGGAATAAGCAGATCTGAGTGTGATGCTCACACCAGTTTGCATCCTTTTCAGACGAATAAAAAACCTATTTATAAATAATGAGGCCTATTCACAAACCACATTTTGTAGTACTTTAGTCTCACTACATAAGTGCTATTAACAAATGTACAAGTGTAAATCTCCACCTCCACTATCCTTTCTATGGGGACACTTAGAAAAGAGTAAGCGTATTGCTATTTACCTGCTGCACTTCTAAAGTTATTAAAGCCATGAAGGAACCCAAACAGCTCAGAGCTGGAGTAAGCTCAGCACCACACATGAACAACCACTGTTACTCCAACACCCTTCTATAGAAAATAATGAAGGTAGGGGCTTAAAATAAAATCCCATAAGAAAAAATGGTAAATGAAAAAACATTATTTAAAATAGTAAAATAGATAAATAAATATAACTTAAAAATGAAACATATTTCTTAAATATCAAATATTTGTAACTACTTTCTTATGCATTTAGAAATTAATATTACATTAATATTTAATTGTTATTAAATATGATTCAAGTGATTTTAATTATTTCTGTGCATCACTTTTAATATGTATTGATGCACAATTAAAAATATTTGTTTTACATCAAAAGTTTGTTCTTTTAATTTAAACTTCAGAAAAATAATTGTTATTTAATATATTAATATCAATTAAAGCTTTCTTTCTAAGTTAAATTAGTAATGCCGTTGCATTAGCTTTATTTTGTGGGACATAAAGATCCTGCAGGTGCAGGATAATCTCTTTGCTTCAGCCATGCTCTCCAGAGCAGCAACCCCCTAAAAGTCACCAGCCCACCGTCCAGTAAATTAAAGCTCTTTGTTGACATTGTTGCAGCCAGGAGGAGGTAAGGCACCTTAATGTTCCCTGGTTGCACCAACTTGTCCAATAGCCGGCAGGAGGGACCAGAAAGGACCAAAGAAGGTTAAACTTCAAAGGCTCAAGACCAGGGTTCCACCCATTGTGACTATCAGGGACATAGGTTTAAATTAATTCCATGTGTAGCCAAGGCAGGAGCAAATCCCAACTCAGTCAAAGGAGAAGAGTTGAGCAACCAGGGATTTAAAACCCGACTGGCCAATCTAATAAGAGCATTGATTAAATGTGTATAGGGAGGGGACTCACACAGCTTTCTTCTCCAAGCCCTCATATTTATTACTAGAAGAGAGTAGCATGGGGCTGATCGTGGATGACCTTGTGAGGCCAGTTCTGACATTTGGAGTGGAAAGAAGAGAAAAGGTGGGAGAAGAGGTGGGGTAATAGAGGGAACAGTAGAGTAAAGAGGAGGAAAGTAAAACAAAACTGAAGACTAATCAACCTAGCAGCTCATATATTTTACTTTAAATGAATACCTCTGCCTTTTAGCTGTACATTTCAGAGGCACTGCTCTGCACATCTGGTGGGGCGCTGAGGAACCCTAGGGCCCTATGTACTGATTACTCATCACAAATACCTGCCCACAATTCACAACCATTATTTTCCTGATCAGATAAGAATTTAATCAACTAACCTTTAGTCTAATAATTCAGCTTATTAAATTCCAATTTGGAGTTTTGCTGTAGAGAACTGGAGTATTAGTTGAGGAGGGTGAGAACCCACCTAAAAAATATTCCCACAGCTTTGTCAGGCTAAAATCTCAAATAATCCTGTGCTTAACTCTCTGCTAGTTAGTGTTAACTTAGAATAATATGCAAAATATTTCTGCAGTACTCAAACAGTAATAAAGTGAAAACACAAGAAAAATGCCATACCAATTTCGAAGAACAGACAATGGGGGTCATTACGACTTTGGCGGGCGGCATCAGCCGCCTGCCAAGATCGGACCGCCGGGTGGCCGCCAATGCAGTCACACTCCCGCCGCGGCCATTTGGAGATCCCCGCTGGTTTCCACCCGCCGGCCCAGCAGGGATCTCGGCCGCAACACAGGAGCCGGCTCCAAATGGAGCCGGCGGTGTTGCGGCTGTGCGACAGGTGCAGTTGCACCCGTCGCGCTTTTCACTGTCTGCTATGCAGACAGTGAAAAGGTCCATTGGGCCCTGTCAGGGGGCCCCTGCACTGCCCATGCCGGTGGCATGGGCAGTGCAGGGGCCCAGCGACTCCCCTTTCCGCCAGCCTTTTCCTGGTGGTTCAAACTGCCAGGAAAAGGCTGGCAGGAGGGGGACTCGTAATCCCCTGGGCAGCGCTGCTAGCAGCGCTGCCCAGGCGGATTATCACCGCCGGGGCAAATGTGGCGGAATACCACCGACCCCGGCGGTGCGACCGCAGTGCTTCCGCCACGGTCGTAATAGGCCAGGAAGCACCGCCAGCCTGTTGGCGGTGCTTTCCTCATTTTAGCGCTGGCAGTCTCGTACCGCCAGGGTCAAAATAACCATCAATATTTTAATAATTAAGATGACACAATTACAACTAAAATCCAAAATGAACAAACAAGGATTTTTGAAGTTTGAATTCAAAATAGGGCCACAACACAAATCACCAACTGAAGTTATCTGATGGGGCTAGACCTGGTCAAAGTCAAATGTTAAGGCAGACTGGGCTGGAGCGCAGGTCGGATACAAGGACCAGGTTTGTCCTACTGTAAAGTTTACCCTCTGCCTTAGAAACTTTTGTGGGGAAAAAGCGGTTGTTAATGAGTCGTCTGCAGGACAAGTTGCAAGCTGGATCTGAAGTGGACTCCGCAATTGAGGGCTGCTCAAGAGTGGAATCCTAGTACACCTGGTTGCAGAGGCTGGAAAACTGTGTGAAAGTAAAGTCAGAGCTCCGTACTCAAGAAGGTCTCAACATCAATCAGATGCTGATCTGCATCGATCCTGGTAAAACCCTCTGTTTTTGGGCTTAGAAGCTTTTCTGAAATTTGGTTTGCCTTCTGCGTGGCGGCTGCAACTTTGATGGCAATCCCAATCTCTGTGGGTTCTCCGGGCAAAAAGATGGCAACTAGTTTCTAAGCCCAACTTCTTGCAGTTTGGGGACAGAAGGAGTTACTTTCTAACAACAGCCAAGGCTCCATGATGTGAGGGGCCCTACCTGCAGGTTAGGGCTCACTCCAACAGAGGGCAGCAGCAGGGTCTAGTGCAGATCTGATTAGAACAGGTGAACTGGGCAGTTGCAGACATAGATGCCTCTAGAAGCTGGTTTCTTTCACTGTAGCTCAAGCAGGAGTTCCGCCAACTGATCCTCCTTGGAGTGACATTTGGAGTCTTGGGTTCAAGGTTAGCAGGTGCAGTCTGCTTTCAAGTTTTGTTTTCCTCCTGATTGTTCAGGGCAGTCCTTCTTATTCTTCACAGGGCCAGAAGTGTTAGGATGGTAAGTATATGGGGTCCACTTGTATGCCAAGTGCAAACCTGTGGGTGGAGGACTGCAAGTGACAAAGTTAACATACACTGAAGCTCAGGAAGAGGCTGGACACAGCCCCAGGCCATCCTACCAAAGGAGGAGTACCCCTGCCACACCCCATGCCCTTTGACTTCTCTCCGGGAGCAACGCACATCTCACTACAGGGAAGCCATCAGGGGTCTGTTTACTTTCTAAAAGAGTAATTTTCAAAGTGGTAATGTAAAATTCAACTTCACTGTTAAGTCAGATTTAAACTACTATTAAAAAGAGTTCTTGAGAAATTGTTCTAGCTATTTAGGTTTAGAGTCAGGTAATAGTATAAACTAGTGTAAACCTATAGGGAAGCCAACTTTGCCACAAAAAAAGCTTTACATGTTTTTCACTGCAGGACATTAAGGCCCAGATTTGCTAAGATTTTGTGTTATTTTTGTGGCATAGCCCCAGTGCAAAATCATTTTTATTAAGGCACGCAAAGCCACTTTGTGTGGCTGTGCCTGGTTTAGTAAATTCAGTTACTAAATGTTTGGTTCTGCCTTACTTTACTTTGCATCCAGTAGGTGTTACATGGGTGAAGCATGAGTTTCACATGTATCCACCCATGTATTTTGTACCAAACCCAGATTTGCAAAGACTTGTAAACCTGGGATTGTGGTGAAATTATGTGCCCACCTGACAGTGGCATAACAAGGAGATATGTCCTTATTTCACCTTGTTACTTCCTCTTTGTATGTCTTCTGCACTGCAGCATAAATAAGTATAAAGAAGCACTGCAGAAAGAAGTATATGCCTCTAATGACTGTTTTTCTGCAGGAATGTGTCTTTTCCTGCACAAAACAATCTTGCTTTTAACAAAAGCACCCTAGCACTATGGTACAATGGTGCCTACCTTGATGCTAGTCAGCACACACTGCACCAGCACTAGGAGGGAGCAGAAGAGCTCCATATATTTATAAATATTAGGCATTTCTGTTCTCGTCCTTTCATGCAACTCAGCACAGCAAGTTCTGATGCTGTGCCGTGCAGTGCAAGATAATAGTAAATTTGTCTCTGAATATAAATGGCCTATTTTTAAATAACAAGCACTCTGCCCTATCTACTTTTAAGGCCTACCTTAGGGGTGACCTATAAGTATGAAAAAGAAAGTTTTAGGCCTGTCACAAGGTTTATTTTGCCAGGTCAAAATGATAGTTTAAAACTGCACACCCAGGCTGCAGTGGCAGGCCTGGAAACAAGTTTTGCAGTTCTACTTTAAAAGGTGGCACAATGAGTGATGTAGGCTACTAATCATTTAATTTTCAGGACCTGCATTAGGTGGTACCACACAAAGGGGACTTCCATGCACATTAAATGTGTCAATCAGGTGTATACTAAGTTTACCATGTTTGTAAAGGAAAGCACAATCACTTTACCACTGTTTGGTAGGGGCAAAGTCCTCAGAGGGTTAAGGCCAACATAAATGGATTCAGTAACAAAGGGCAAAAATCTGGGGGAATATCATGCAAAAAGATGGTCACTTCCAACACTTGCAATGCATCCTACCTCATGAATTTTAATGCATTAGGCAAATTGTGACTCACTCTAATTGGTGGCGACCACAGCGATGGTACCCTGCTAGGGTCAGTAGATCACAATGTCTGTGATCACCCTTCAAAAAGTAAACATTTTTTAATGCAGACCATTTTACTTAAAGGAAATGAGACTGCATTTAAAAAAGAAAAGTTTTTGTGTTATGACCACTGCCTACACCCCACCATTTTTTATATATTGTTTTGCATTTACAAACTTGATGTGATTCCCAAAGGGATCCCTTCGCTTCTGCCCATGCATTGTCATCCCAACTCAGGAGTCTGTTATTTTTCAATGTTTTGCAACCAGATTTTGGTTGTAAAATATTGACTTACTGCATACAAAATCACTCTTTACAAGGAATGCCAGCAACAGTCCTGTTTCAAATACAGAATCAGCATGGGGATGAAGTCCCATTTTAATAATCAATAAAAGTTTACTGAGTCCTACAATGGGAAATTAGTGTTTTTGAAACATTTTTGCATTTGCAAACTTTGAATTGGAGTGTTTGTGCCCACAAAAATACTTTGCATTTCTGGCCCCTAGTTGGAGCACAACTGGATTTTGAACAAAAATCAAAGATTACGGACAGGTAACAGTGGATCTCCAGTACAATGCCCATTAGTCCATGGCTTTCACTGATGGGTGATAGACGTCTCTTCTTTTCACTCCCAATGTCAGCATGCCAGTTCCATAGAGCAGGTGAGATGGAATGGCTGTTAATTCACCACAGGATACATCCCCGCTCCTGGATGTCGCTCTTCTTTGTGAATCGTAACTCTTACATAAAACTTCCCTTTGGATCTCCATGCAACCCTGGTCCATGCACACCAAATTCAAGTTAATCCAATGATCCATGCACAGAAGCCATACTTGTTCTGATGTTTACAGATGCTGCCAGTCATTCAGTAAGCACTGTTCATGAGCCACAGATCAAATGGTTTTGAAAAGTGGTGTGGACTGTAGGAATGAAATGTGACAGGGGTGTTTCTACGAACAGGCTTATTATGCAAAACTGTTTTGCTAAATTAGCTGGAAAAATTGTAAGTACAGCTTTGTAAGTAACAGGCAAACCAAGCTACCAAATAACAGCTTTAAACCTACTAATAATTGACAGTAAACCAATCAAAACTACCAATGGCAAAGCCAATAAAGTTTGTCTCTAAAAGGCAGAGCTATTGCTTTTGCCAATACTTTTCTTCTTTGCCATTTGCATGTCAGGCTTATCCCAAAGGTAATGTGTAAAGTATTTGTTCCAACACACACAGTAATTCAGTGATAAAACTACAAAATGGACACCACACCAGTTAAGAAAAATAGCCAATGTTTATTTAAATCAAAGAAGATCAAAACAACAAAAATCCTGCATACACAAGCAAAGTTATGAATTTTTAAAGATGAAACAAGTGCTGCAATTTGGTGTTATCACAGCATCATGATAAAGTCATTCCCAACAATGCGATGCCAGTGGTGGCAGTCACGGAGTCACACGGACCCCGAGGTACAGTACCTTCTGAAAAGTCACGAAAATAGGCTGGTGCACAGAGTCGGGAGGCGAGGCATTGCTGGATACGATGAAGCATCGGTTCCAGTGCTGTGGAGTAGAGGAGCAGAGGCACTGGTGAGAGGCGTCGGGTCCTTGCTGCGAAGCGGTGGAGGTGAGGCGGCATATGTGTGAGGTGTTGGTCCCTTACACTTCCAGCAGGTTCGAGGTCTGGCGGGTCAAGATGCTGTGGGGCGACCTCACGGAGTCGCGATCATGCCACAGGGCTGCAAGTGGGGTGTCATGAACATCGGTGATACTGCACTCGGATCTCAGGATGTCAGCGGCTGTTGCGACGTTGGGCCTGCGATGTCGGTGGGGGCATCACACCTCAGCGAGGACCACAGCTTCCGTTGCAGGCGGCATCATGGGTTCATGCAGAGGCACCCATACGATGTTGTCTGTTGTCGTCCGATGTTGTTTCACTTGGTTTTTCACCAGCTTTTACTTCCAGGGGCCCAAGAATTGGACTAGGCACCACCTGACACGTTAGAGTCCACAGCAAGTGAACTCAGAGGCTTGCAGGTGAAGTCTTTGCTGTACCTGGGACTTCTTAACAGGAGGCAAGCTCAGTACAAGCCTTTGGAGAATCTTCTCAAGCAGGATATACAGCAAAGTCCAGTCTTTGCCCTCCCTAAGGCAGAAGCAGAAACTGCAGGCCAACCCAGCAAAGCAAACGCAGCAAAAGAGCAGGACTCCTCCTCTAGCTCTTCAGCCCTTTTCTTCTTGGCAGAGGTTTCTCTCAATCCAGAGGTGTTCTAACAATTTGGGGTTTTAGGTCAACTATTTATACCTCTTTCTGCCTTTGAAGTTGGTAAACTTCAAAGGAAAGTCTTAGTTGTTGACTTTCTAAAAGTGGCATTTTAAATGACAATTTAAAACCTAATTTTCCCTTCTTTATTGATTGTCACCAGAGGCAGGGTGCTGTGGCCCCTGACCTCTGTGGAACTTATCTGGTGTCAACATCAGGGCAGTGCGTCCTCTACAGGCGACAAGAATGCAAAAATCCAGCACTCTCAAGATAACGTAATTTATGCATTTTGCTGATATGCTGTTATTTAACCTTTTGCATTGCAGAGTTTAATCCTGAAGACTTATGTTCAAGGTGCATATAAATACTGTTCATTTGCAATATACTGCTGCAGGCTTTCAGAGTGTGTCAGGGTGTGGTCCCCTTTCCAGGGCCTTCTAGAAGCTTTCCCTGCAGCATGCCTGGGTGTGGTTTGTGGGCTGGGCCAAGACTCTATATAAGGGAGCCAGCCCAGCTCCACATGCTCACTATTCAGAGGTCCCGGTGCAGAGTAGCAGCAACTTCCTGAGCTCCTGTTCCGGAGGCCTACTTTGATTTTCCGGGCCTCGCCCTTTCACTTTGCTGGGTGTTTCTTGATCAGGGCAGTAAGACGGAGGTCGGGCTGGGCCCCCGATCCCGTTCTCGGAGGATTTCGAGTTCTTGGGCCTAATTAGCATGATAAATCTATTTTGCTCTTGTGCGAGTGAAAGTGCGCTTGATGTTTAATGACATTTACATGCAGGCATTTGAATCGGCTAGACGCGCAATTCTTTCTTCGTATACAAATCTTGATATTCATTGTGCGCAACCATTTAATGGCATTTACAAGGTTGCATTTGAATCGGCAAGACGCGCAATTCATTTTCTGTGCTTAATTCATGTTATTCATTGCACGCTACCATTTCTTGGCATTCACATGGTGGCTTTCGAATCGGCAAGACGCGCAATTCATTTCTTGTGTTTACTTCATGATATTCAGTGCGAGTGGCCTTCGAATCTGCAAGAAGCGTGATTCATTTCTTGTGTCTAATTCATGATATTCATTGTGCGTTACCCTTTCATGGCATTCACATGGTGGTATTCGAATCGTCAAGACGCGCAATTTATTTCCTATGCTTAATTCATGATATTCAGAGTGCTCTACCATTTCTTGGCATTCACATGGTGGCCTACGAATCGGCAAGACATGTGATTCATTCCTTGTGTTAAATTCATGATATTCAATGTGTGTTAGCATTTCTTGGTATTCACTTGTTGGCCTTCGAATCGGCAAGACGCGCAATTCATCTCTTGCATTTAACTCATGATATTCAGTGTGTGTTACCACTTCATGGTATTTACTTGGTGACCTTCGAATCAGCAAGACGTGCGATTCATTTCTCGTGCCTAACTCATGTTATTCATTGTGCACAATCATTTCATGGCATTTATAAACCTTTGTGGAAATCTTCAATGTGCACAATTCATGTTCCTGCATTTTAAGAAAACTAAAGTGTTAGAATTCTAGATGTTATATTGTATGTGCATAATAAGTCCCTCTAGTACAATTCATATAATGTTATAGAAACCTTTCAGATTATTTCCTGGTCCTCATGCAAAGATTATTCTTGAATTTGAAAGTGTAATGCTAGAAGCTTCTGATGTTTCTAATCCATGTGTAACATTTCATTGAGTGTCTCATTAGAAAATTGTACTAATCTTTCTTGATTCCCTCACAGGTATCCACACAGCTTGAGGCCTCGTTATTTAAGTTCATGCTTAAGTTATCCATGTTTCCAATATTGACAATGCTTAGAGTCATAGCCTAGTAATGATTAATATGGTATAATCTTGATATTGTGTGTTTTAACCTTTTGCTTCCTACAGGTCTCCTTCCCAGGTGCTCCCTACCTAATCCCCTTTTCCCCACTTGGACTCTCTTAGACTCTGTGACATTCTAATCAGAGTATTGGAGCTGTCTTGTGGTGGAGGTGTTGGGAACGTGCACAGACCCCGAGGATCTGGTGACTCTGACAGAATAGTGAGCCCACAAATTATTAATCCTCCTGGTTTGTGTATGTTCTCAGCATGGCCACACTAGACGAGTTAGTCAAGGCTATCACGCAGCTCCAGGCAGAAGTGGTGTCATCAAAAGATTTAGCAGCTAGTCTAGCTGAGAGAGTGAGTCAGTTACAGGATAAGGTAGAGAAGAAGGAACAAAATCCTACAGGTGTGTCTTGGCCAGGTCCTTCCTCTCAGACCTCTGGAGGTAATCCCACAAACATTTCCCTTAGTGTTCCTTCGGCCATTCCTTTAGCTCCTCCAGAACGTTTCTCAGGCGATCCCTTGAAAGCGCAATCTTTCCTTGTTCAAGTGGAACTACATTTCACCTGCCGACCACATACTTTCCCTGATGCCCAGTCCAAAGTAGCTTTCTTGTCATCATATCTGACTGGAGATGCAGCTACTAGGGCTATACCTCTTGTGCGTAAAGACATTCCCCTGCTTTACAACTGGAGAAACCTTGTTAGTGAATTTGAGCGAGTATTTGATCGTAGAACTGTAACATTGTCGGTAGACGTGAATTATTAGACTTACGACAAGGTAATCAAGATTTAGTATCATATTTAGCCAACTTTACCCGGCTGGTAGCCGAGACATCCTGGCTTGAAGAAAAGCAAGCGGCCTTGTTCTACAAGGGACTCACAGAGGAGCTAAAAGGTATTATAGCTCAAATAGATCCGCAGCCTACAGACTGTCAAGACGTGATAAACCTCGTTTTGAGACTGGATCATCGTTTAACAGAACGAAGGGGAACGCGCAAAAAGACTGAAAAATATTCCTGCCGTGTTCACGATAAGAGAAACTCAAGAACTCAGAAAGAAAGGACGCCAGAACCTATGGAAATTGGAACAATCAGGAGACCGCTGAGCAAAGATGAAAAGGACCTACGTAGAAAGAATGGGCAATGTCTTTATTGTGGGCGCAAGGGTCATTTTGCCAAAGAATGTCCAATCAAACCAAAGAGCAAACAAGGTCCTGTCCAGAAAGTTGCAGCCAATGCACAAGTCGAGTCGGAAAACTAAAACATCCAAGATGTGAAGAAGGGTTGTTCTTGAGTGTCACTGTGGACCCTTCACAATCCAGACATCTCAAGCTGGGTATAAAAGTTCAAGTAAAGAAAAAGACCTATTTTAAGAAGGCCCTAGTAGATTCTGGGGCTACCGGGAACTTTGTTGACGCCCAATTGGTTTGTGCATGGGGGATCCCATGTTTTGAGAAAAAGAGCCCAGAAATCATCCAGGCAGTAGATGGAAAACTCTTGACTGGAGGTCCGGTAACTCTTCAGACTGTTCCCTTGTCGGTAATCTGTGAGGATAAGAACCGTGGAAAGAAACATAAAGAGAAACTCATCCTTGAAATGATCCATGCTCCCCAGTATGGAATTATCCTTGGTTTGCCCTGGTTAACTCATCAGAATCCTGAGATTAATTGGGCAGAACGAAAGGTTGTGTTCTCATCAGCGCTATGTAAAGAACAATGGTTCAGATGAAGGTACAAACCATTTTGCGACTTGCAAATTGCGAGTCCTTCCGACTCGCAATTTGCAACTCGCAAACTGGTATGCAGAAAGGTGTCTCAGACACCTTTTGCGACTCGCTATGGGGTTGCAAAGATCCACCTCATGAATATTTATGAGGTGGGTCGCAGTTTGCGACCCCATAGCGAGTCTCGGCACTCACGGGGACGGTGGCCTGCTGGAGAAAGCAGACCACCATGTCCGTGACTGCTTTTGAATAAAGCAGTTTTTTTTTTCTTTTTGCAGCCCGTTTTCCTTAAAGGAAAACGAGCTGCAAATAGAAAAAATACTGAAACCTTTTTGTTTCGTTTTTTTTCAGAGTAGGCAGTGGTCCATAGGACCACTGCCTGCTCTGGAAATTTTTTTTTTTTTGCATTCACAAAGGGGAAGGGGTCCCATGGGGACCCCTTCCCGTTTGCGAAGGAGTTACCATCCACTTCAAGTGGATGGTAACTGCGAGTTGATTTGCGACCGCTTTCACGGTCACAAATCAACTCTACATCGCGATGCGGTCGCAAATGGGAAGGGCACACCCCTTCCTATTTGCGAGTCCGAAACACATTTTGCGAGTCAGTTCCAACTCGCAAAATGTCTTTCTGCATCGCGTGAGGCCTTTTGCGCCTCGCAAATGGCGTTTTTCGCCGTTTGCGAGGCACAAAAGGCTACCTACATCTGGCCCAATGTCTCCAAAAGTCTCAAGTACCAAAAGTTTGCAACACTTACATAGCCACTGCCGCGGAGAAAGAAGTTAAACTGCCCAAGCAGTATTCATCCTACGAAGACGTATTCGATGAGAAAGAAGCAGAAAACTTACCTCCTCCTAGATCTCATGAGTGTCAAATTGATCTAGTTCCAGGTGCGATACTCCCCAACTGTCGTGAATACGCCCTGTCAGAACATGAAAATCAACATTTACGAAAATATCTAGATCAATTCTTGGAGAATGGTTTCATTCGCCCTTCTAAGTCTCCTGCAGCTTCTCCTTTGTTTTTTGTTCCGAAGGCGAATGTAGAACTTCAAACTTGTATCGACTATAGGGGATTGAACAAAGTCACCATCAAGAATAAATATCCTTTGCCCCTAATTCCGGTCTTGCTGGATCAAGTAAAGAAAGCAAAAATGTACACGAAGCTTGATCTTCATTTGGTCAGAATGAGAGAGGGCGACGAATGGAAAACAGCGTTCAAGACAAGATATGGCCTCTTTGAATACACCGTCATGCCTTTTGGTCTGTGTAATGCTCCAGCAGCATTTCAATTTTTCTTGAATGACGTTCTTAGAGAGTACCTCGACATATTTGCCATAGTCTACATCAATGGCATTTTGATCTACTCAGACAATGAAAATGAACATGTACAACATGTCAAGAAACTTCTAGCAGTACTTCGAAAGCACCATTTATATTGCAAACTAACCAATTGTGAGTTTCATGTTACCACAGTTGAGCTTTTAGGGGTTATCCTTACCCCTCAAGGTATGGTGATGGCAGAAAAGAAAGCAAAGGCTGTATCTGATTGGCCCACCCCAAAGACTGTTCGTGATGTACAATGTTTCCTGGGGTTTGCAAATTTTTACCGGAGGTTCATAAATCATTTCTCCTAGACAGTGGCTCCAATCACTAAGCTACTAAGAAAGAAAGAAACATTTGTATGGTCCCCAGAAGCTGACCAAGCCTTTTCAACTTTGAAGGAAGCTTTCTCCACTGCCCCAGTCTTGACTCATCCTGATGAGGTCGTCCCTTCATAGTGGAAGCTGATGCTTCAGATGTGGCAATAGGTGCAGTCTTGTCACAACAAAACAAAGACACTGGCCAACTTCATCCCATAGCTTACATGTCTCGGAAATTGAACGAAGGCCAACAGAACTATCTAATTGCTGAAAAAGAGCTTCTGGTGATTCGTGATGCATTTAAAGAATGAAGACATCATTTGCTAGGTGCCAAATACACTGTCACAGTATATATTGATCATCACAATCTCCAGTTCATGAGTTCAGCCAGACTTTTGACTCCTCGGCAATTACGCTGGATGCTGTTTTTTTGCAGAATTCGATTTTGTGATAACTTTCCATCCTGGTAAAGACAATCGCAAAGCGGACGCCTCGTCCCACCAAGAGTCTACCACGTTGCCTGCAGTTCAAGCCTCCAGACAAAGTCCTATGTATCATAAAAACTGAAGATTTCTTTGAAGACATCCGCAATTCTTTCACTGTTGAGAAATGGCAGACATGGGCCCAAGCAGATCCCAAAAGGTCAATCAAGCAAGGATTACCTTTTCATGACGCTTGTTTGTTCATGCCCACTACCAAACTTTGCTAGATAGTATTTCATTGGTTACATGTTATGCCTATGGCAGGTCATCCAGGTACTCCTAAAACTCTTGAATTAATCCAACGCTATTTTTGGTGACCTACCCTGACAAAAGATGTTAAAACATTGGTGAACAACTGCGAAGTCTGTGCCCACATTAAAACAAGTCATTCAAAACTGAAAGGGTTGTTGCATCCACTCCCAACTCCAAGTCGTCCTTGGGAGCACATATCTTTAGATGTTATTACAGGTCTACCAGTGGTTCAACAACATTTAGTAATCCTGGTGGTAGTAGATAGTCTCATGAAATATGGACATTTCATTGCCTGTAAGAAATTGCCCACCTCCAGTGAACTGGCAACTATTTTACTGAATAGAGTGGTTCGTTATCATGGACTGCAGAAAGTGATCCTCTCCAATCGAGGGTCGCAATTTGCCTCCAATTTCTGGAAGACATGGTGCAAAATACTTCAAGTGACATCCACACTATCTACTAGCCACCATCCTCAAACACATGGTCAAACAGAGAGACTAAATCAGACCTTGAAGCAATACCTGTGTGCTCATGCAGAAAAGGCACTTAATTCTTGGACTTCAATGCTCTGGTTAGCTGAGTTAGCTTACAATAACCCATTCCACACTTCTACTAGCGTTACACCCTTTTTTGGCCTGTTTGGCTATCATCCTGACACCTTGTCCATCACGATCCCTCAAAAAAGTTCTCTTACAGCAGCTGTGTCAGAAACCATTCAACATCTTCATCAAACCCAGAAATTTATTCAACAGCATTTAGAAAAGGCCAAACAAAAATACAAAAAGCATTATGACAAGAAACATTGTAAGGGACCGCAGTATCAACCAGGTGATAAAGTATGGCTTTCTACAAAACATATAGGCCCTCATTACAACATTGGCGGTAAAAGCCACTTACCGCCGTGCAGAAGACCGCCAACACACCGCCGCAGCCGCGGAATCCTGCCACAGCTATTATGACCCACATCTCTGAACCCGCCAAAATTCAGACACCCACACAAGTCCGCCACACCAAAGGTCAGTGATAAACTGGCGATAACAAAACCTCCACCATCACGCCAACAGAAATACGGCCACACTATCAGGATACACGAATCCACACGGTGGTCTTTCAACCGCGGTATTCCATTGGCGGTACAAACCGCCGCACTCAAAATACACACACTTCTACAAAACATCCCCACATTGGACGATTCAAAATACACACACCTGAGACACATACACACACCACTCCCACACACCCATTACAATATAAAACACACACCCACATCACCCTCAAACCCCCACGACAAAAGATTCTGAAAGAAGGCCAGAGAGAGACACCACCAGCAAGTACAACAGCATCCACAGGCACATAACACCATCACCCACACAACTTCCATGCACCTCACACAACACACCACTACATATCACCACACTTATCACCACACACTCCACCCCACACATCACCTACACCGCCCCATGGCACGTCAAAGACACCCCAGGTTCTCGGAGGAGGAGCTCAGGGTTATGGTGGAGGAAATCGTACAGGTAGAGCCACAGCTATTCGGAGCACAGGTGCAGCACACCTCAATTGCAAGGAAGATGGAGCTATGGCGAAGAATAGTGGACAGGGTCAATGCAGTGGGACAACACCCAAGAAATCGTGAGGACATCTGGAAAAGGTGGAACGACCTAAGGGGGAAGGTGTGTTTCGTGGTCTCAAGACACCACCTGGCGGTTCAGCGGACTGGCGGCGGACCCCCACCTCCTCCCCCAGAAGTAACAACATGGGAGGAGCAGGTCTTGCCGATTCTGCATCCTGAGGGCCTCGCAGGAGTAGGTGGAGGAATGAACTCTGGTAAGTCAAAGCTTTACTATTACATCCCCCACCCTACCTGCATGCTATCACATACCCCCACCCTCGCCCTCACCCTCATCACTCCAACTCCTCACAAATGTCCCGATATCACAAACCACCCATCCCAACACCAAGCCCTGCAAGCAACACCAAAGCATGGACACCCATCACCAAAGCATGCCCACTGCACATAGCCATACACCCCCCTAACCCATTACCGCAGAAGGTACCACACAAGAATGGAAGCACTGGGGTACAGGGTGACCCACCCATTGCACACCATGGCACACACAGATGCAATAATCATGCCTTACCACCCCTGCAGGACCCCTACCCAACGTCACCAGACAGGAAGGTCCAGACATGTCCTCTCCACCCACAGAAGAGGCCCACAGTGATGACAGCAGCTCTGTCCAACTGGATCTAGATGACCAGCCCGGACCATCGGGGACCTCTGGACAGTCAGTTCCCCTCACACAGGCACAGGCCACCACAGACCTTCCCCCCTCTGGAAACACCAGCACAGCACCCACCCAGCGGGCCCATACCTCCGTCCCCAGGACACGTCAATCAGCAGTGTGTCCACCACTACAGGGAACCCAGGATAACCCACCACCCCAACAACAACAGGGACCTGGGGGCAGTGGCAGTGGGCACACGGTCCAGGGGACGGAGGCCCAGGAACACAGGGGAACTGGGAGGGCTGCCGTGCGACAGGGGGCGGACAGGCCAAGGGAACCTACTCTCCACAAGGCCCTCTCCTCCATCATGGGAGGGTACCACCACTCCCAGGAGACGATGGCAACGGTACTGGCCAAGTTTCAGGAGACCCAGCGCATGCAGGAGGAACAGTATTTGGGCTTCAGGGAGGAACTCAGAACCATCAGCACCACCCTGGGCACCATCGTAGGGGTGCTGAAGGAAGTACTCAACAGCAGGAGGGACACTGTGGCACTACAAGGGGCCCCTGACACTAGCATGGACGATGAACTGCCCACCACCTCCGCCGGCGCTTGTGGACAGGACGCCCTGCCACAGGACCACCACACCAGCACCCCACCCCCTGCAGACGGAGAACCACCCCACAAACGGTCCCTGAGATCCAGGAACAAGACAGAGAATGATGCCAAGACCGCGCCAAGAAATGAGACCACCCTGATTGACTTCCTTCTGTCCCACTTTGTCACCCTGTCCATAATTAAACTGCCCCAGCTCCACTTCCCATGCCCATATGGGCAATGCACCTGTGAGACTAATAGACTGGACTCTGTCATGGACACATCTCCTCCATCACCCCTCACCATTTAACTTCCCCCTCCAATATTTTGCATTTAAATAAACACACCTAAACCACAAAATGATCTGGAGTCTGTCTGTGATTTCGAAATAGTGTATTTGCAATTACAGTGATAAAATGTTTTTGAAATAGTAATGTCAACATACCTATGTCACACAGCTCTAGTCCATGAGGAATTTAAGCAGATGTCACACAGTGGGACCCACATCCGTGAAACCGTAAGGGAAAGTGACAACTCAGTGACCATACATTGGGTGAAAACGACAGACAGGAGAGATGTAGTTGTGTAAAAGTACATGTAGTAGGCAGGATTGTATTCTTACCTGTGTTTCACTGGAAATATTGCTGGATCACTGAGTCCCTGTTCTGCATGTCTTCTTCCTCTGCTTCATCCTCATCACTGTCCACAGGCTCCACAGCTGCCACAACACCGCCATCTGGACCATCCTCCTGCAGAAAAGGCACCTAGCGTCGCAAAGCCAAGTTGTGAAGCATACAGCAGGCCACGATGATCTGGTACACCTTCTTTGGTGAGTAGAATAGGGATCCACCTGTCATGTGGAGGCACCTGAACCTGGCCTTCAGGAGGCCGAAGGTCCGCTCGATCACCCTCCTAGTTCGCCCATGGGCCTCATTGTAGCGTTCCTCTGCCCTGGTCCTGGGATTCCTCACTGGGGTCAGTAGCCATGACAGGTTGGGGTAACCAGAGTCACCTGCAAATGGTGAGGGACAACTGTTAAACACACACTAACCTGTAGGGATATACCCAGACAACCATTCCCACTGTCTTGCTTCCAGGCGCTCACCTAATAGCCACACGGTGCCTCTGGAGTTGACCCATCACATAAGAGATGCTGCTATTCCGCAGGATGTAGGCGTCATGCACTGAGCCAGGGAACATGGCATTCACATGGGAGATGTACTGGTCGGCCAAACATACCATCTGTACATTCATAGAATGATAACTCTCCCGGTTTCTGTACACCTGTTCACTCCTGTGGGGGGAGACCAAAGCCACATGGGTCCCATCAATGGCACCTATGATGTTGGGGATATGTCTCAGGGCATAGAAATCACCTTTCACTGTAGGCAAATCCTCCACCTGAGGGAAAACGATGTAGCTCCGCATGTGTTTCAGAAGGGCAGACAACACTCTGGACAATACGTTGGAAAACATAGGCTGGGACATCCCTGATGCCATGGCCACAGTTGTTTGAAAAGACCCACTTGCAAGGAAATGGAGCACTGACAGAACCTGCACTTGAGGGGGGATTCCCGTGGGATGGCGGATTGCTGACATCAGGTCTGGCTCCAACTGGGTATACAGTTCCTGGATTGTGGCACGGTCAAACGTGTAGGTGATTATCAAATGTCGCTCCTCCATTGTCGACAGGTCCACCAACAGTCGGTACACCGGAGGATGCCGCATCTCCTCACATGTCCCAGCGGACGGTGCCTATGAAGGACAACAGCGAGCACACAGTCAAACAACTCAGAGGTATGTACCCACAGTTTACACAGAACACCAATCATACACAAAAGGTGGCCTGTATGTGTGTTCAGACTAGGCCTAGGTATGTGTGACGCAGTTGAAAAGGCCATGTGGGCCCCTGAAATGGCGGCTGCCTGACCTCTAAAGTGGGACAATGGGATGTGAGGTAACTGCGCTGGCAATGTACACTGTTGCGGTAGGCGGTCAGAGATCGCGGCGCAATGTTGCATTGGTTAACATTGGACCCTATGGGTCCCAGGAGCCAATGACGATGTACGCCGGCGGTGATGGTGCGCACCGCCGCGGACCACGGATGTGACCGCCATTTTCTATCTGTTCAATCACTTGATACCTGATCTTCAACAGGAGAGGACCTACACTGCAAGTGCTGCAGAGACCTCGGTCTGGAAGAGACAATAGCTCGTGCGTCTGGGGAAAGGGCCCCTGCCTTCACATCAGAGGAGTTGGAGAAGCTCGTGGATGGGGTCCTCCCCAGTACACGCTACTCTACGGTCCTCCAGACAAACAGGTAAGTACACAGGGAGCATGTTGTATGGGCTATGCCTGTGTGGAGAGGGCTGGATGTAAGAAGGAAGGGGGCAGAGTGCTGCGTGCATGAAAGACGTGAATGCATGTGCCACGTGGCAAGGGTAGGGATGGGGGCCAATCACTTTGACGGTGCAGTTGGTAATGACTTCTCTTCTTCCCCTGTACATTTCATGTAGGTCAGCGCCCACCAGAAGAAAGATATATGGCGTGCCATCGCCAAGGACGTCCGGACCCAGGGGGTCTACCACAGACGGAGCACCCACTGCCGGAAAAGATGGGAGGACATTCGCCGCTGGAGCAAGAAAACGGCAGAGGCTCAGCTGGGGATGGCCTCCCAACATGGGAGGGGTGCCCATCGTGCCATGACCCCCCTGATGTTCAGGATCCTGGCGGTGGCCTACCCGGAGTTGGATGGGCGCTTGAGGGCATCACAGCAGACACAAGGGGGTGAGTATACTCTCATTCTGCTGACTTTGCGTGCAGTGGAGTTGTCTGGGTGGGGGAGAAGGGCTGTGGGTTTCCCTAGGCCAGGGCGAGTTCCGTAGGCAAGGCCCCTCTGTAAGGCAGGCCATGTGGCATCCCAGCCCACCTCTGTAGAGTGCCAAGTACAGCTATTCATGCCCCTGTGTCATCTATGTGTGCAGATGTCGTCCATAGGCTTGGGAGCAGTGGAGCCCAAGAGCGCGGCGTAGTGCAGGGGGCTTCTGTTTCTGTCTTGTCCGCCAACGGTAGCGGTAATCCATGCACTCAACATGTCTTTCTTCTGTTGTTCCCCCTCCTTTTTGTGTTCTCCCTGTTCTTGTGTGCATTAGCATCATCAGGCGGAGGAGCAGTGGCACCGGAGCAAGAGGGAGCTGCATCCCACATGGCCCTGTAGGGCGAGACTACGGACTAGGAATTCACAAGTGGGACGGAGGGCGAGGGGAGCTTCACGGCGGGGACAGGAGCTGACACCAGCGACACGGACACGTCCTCTGATGGGAGCTCCCTTGTGGTGGCGGCATCATCTGTGCCCCCCGCATCTACAGGTACAGCGGCCACCCCCCCTACCAGCACCGCCCTCCCAGCAGCCTCTCTGCCTTCGCCCCGTGCCCGCTCACCCAGGAGGGTTGGTATCACCTTCGACCCAGGCACCTCAGCCCCTGCCCCTGTCACCCCTGCTGCCCTCAGTTAGGAGGCCATTGACTTCCTCAGGTCCCTCACTGTTGGGCAGTCTACCATTTTGAATGCCATCCAGGGTGTAGAAAGGCAGTTGCAACAAACTAATGAATTCCTGGAGGGCATTCATTCTGGTCAGGCGGCCCTTCACCGAGCTTTTCAAACTCTGGCCTCAGCACTGATGGCAGCCATTGTCCCCGTCTCTAGCCTCCCCCCTCCAACTTCCTCCACCCAGACCCAATCCCCTGTACCTCTGCCTATCCCAAGCACACCATCCGACCAGCCTGCACACACCTCACCACACAAGGGAAGCTCAGGCATAAGCACCATACATCCCACAGGCACTCAAGCAAGCAACACACACATGCAGACACACCAACATCCACTGCCTCCACTGTGTCCCCCTCCTCGTTGTCTCCCTCCTCCCTCCCAGTCTCGTCTACAGTCACACCTGCCTGCACTACCTCTACAGCCACTACGTCCCTCACCAGCACACCCACCAGCACACCCCGCTCACGTGCAGTCACCACCCCCACTACCATTCACACGTCCCCTGTGTCCTCTCCCAGTGTGTCTGTGACGCCCCCTCCCAAGGTACACAAACGCAGCCACACACCCACCCAACAGCCATCCACCTCACGACAGCCTCCAGCGCATGCACCTGCACCCAAAGTCACCAAACGTACACCTCCTACTACCACCACCTCTTCCTCCACTCCCAAACCCCCTCCACCTACCCGTCCAGTGTGTCCAAGAAACTTTTCCTGTCTACCCTTGACCTCTTTCCCACACCTCCCCCACCCTGTCCATCGCATACGTCCAGAAGTAGCACCTCAGCCACAACATCTCCGGGACCAGTGGTGCCTGTAGTCACCGGTATGTGGAGTGCACCGGCCACCAGGACAGCCAGTGTTGCACGGAGCCACAGCACAGCCAGTCCCCCACCTGTGAAGTATCAGAAGTTGGCCAGTGCCTGGTGGGAGAGGGGGAAGACTCCATTCACCAAAGCCGCTCCCAGGGGTCCCGGTGGGAGTGTGGAGTCAGCTGTGACACCTCCCAAGGTGGGGAAGTGCAACAAGAAACCCGGCAAGTCTGGGAAGAGCTGCACGGCGGAGAAGACTGCCATCATCCCCGCTGTCCAGGAGGCCACCTCCAGCCCCAGCCCAGCTGCCCAGGTGGCCACCGCCAGCCCCAGCCCAGCTGCCCAGGAGGCCACCGCCAGCTCCAGCCCAGCTGCCCAGGAGGGCACCGCCAGCCCCAGCCCAGCTGCCCAGGACACCACCGCCAGCCCCGGCCCAGCTGCCCAGGAGGCCACCGCCAGCCCAAGCCCAGCTTCCCAGGAGGCCACTGCCAGCCCCAGCCCAGCTGCCCAGGAGGCCACTGCCAGCCCCAGCACCGCTGCCCAGGAGGGCACCACCAGCCCCAGCCCAGCTGCCCAGGAGGCCACCGCCAGCCCCAGCCCAGCTGATCCGTGAAGGACCGCCAGCACAAGCCCCGCCGGGCCATGAAGGACCGCCAGCACAAGCACAGCTGAACAGGGCACCGCCAGCACAAGCACGCTGAACAGGGCACCGCCAGCACAAGCACTGCTGAACAGGGCACCGCCAGCACAAGCACCGCTGGGCCATGAAGGACCACCAGCACAAGCACTGCTGGGCCATGAAGGACCTCCAACTCAAGCACGGCTGAACAGGGCACCGCCAGCACAAGCACCGCTGAACAGGGCACCGCCAGTACAAGCACCGCTGGGCCATGAAGGACCACCATCACAAGCACCGCTGGGCCATGAAGAACTGCCAGCAGAAGCACCGCTGGGCCATGAAGGACCACCAGCACAAGCACTGCTGGGCCATGAAGGACCGCCAACTCAAGCACCGCTGGGCCATGAAGGACCACCAGCACATGCACCGCTGGGCCATGAGGGACCGCCAACTCAAGCACCGCTGAACATGGCATTGCCAGCACAAGCACCGCCGGGCCATGAAGGACTGCCAACTCAGCACCGCTAGCCCATGAGCGGCAGGGGCACTGATGCAACTGGGTCCGTCACGGGGTGAGTGATGCACTCTGGGCACCAGTCCCCCTCCAGAACCAGTGGAGAGATCCATCCACTACCTCTGTCCTTCGCAGGATGAAGCACTCTGGGCACCAGTCCCCCTCCAGAACCAGTGGAGAGATCCATCCACTACCTCTGTCCTTCGCAGGATGAAGCACTCTGGGCACCAGTCCCCCTCCAGAACCAGTGGAGACATCCATCCACTATCTCAGTCCTTGGCAGGATGAAGCACTCTGAGCACCAGTCCCCCTCCAGAACCAGTGGAGACTGTTATCTACTTGAGAGACTGTGGCTTTGCACTCCCCAGGATATGGCAGTGGGCAACCCACCCACTGTAGAGACTTGAGAGACTGTGGCTTTGCACTCCCCAGGATTGAACAGTGAGCAAACCACCCACTGTAGAGACTTGAGAGACTGTGGCTTTGCACTCCCCAGGATTGAACAGTGGGCAAACCACCCACTGTATAGACTTGAGAGACTGTGGATTTGCACTCCCCAGGATTGAACAGAGGGCAAACCACCCACTGTAGAGACTTGAGAGACTGTGGCTTTGCACTCCCCAGGATTGAACAGTGGGCATTGAGCCCCCTCGTGGATCTGGCATCGTACACTCATCCGGCTGAGGTGCCCCCCCTTCCCTTCCCCCTGAGGTGTCTGTTGTATTTCTATCTGATGCCCCTGCAGTGTTCTCTCTGTTTTGATCGGGTATCGAGTGTGGGCCTCACCCATGCATTTTGGGCCCAGTGGTCCACAGACTATAAATGGTGCAATACCTGGACTTGTATTACTGGTGTATATATATTGTTTATGGTGTATATATATGTTGGAGTACTGGATTTTAATAGATTACAATTGTTACAATCATTTCCTTTTGTCTTTGCATTCTTCCGGGGGGTTTGGGGGTGTAACTGTAATGTATCAACATGTATTAGTGTGTGTGTTGTAGAGGGTGGGGGTGTTGCGTGTGGGTGTCCCTGTTTTTTTCCTCCCCCCGTGTCGTATGTGCAGTACTCACTGTGGTCTTCGCCGCTGGCGTTCGTGCTCCTGGTAGAGGAGCAGGAAGACTATCGCAGGTAGAATTTGGAGTTCCGATTCCATGGTGTCCTCGTTCCTCGTGGGGTATGTAGAGGTGAGCGTTTTTCCTTCGGAATTCCTGTTTCTGCCGTGCTTTTATCTGCGGTGAATCCGCCCCGGAAAAGGTGGCGGATTGGCCTGTCATAATAGTGTGGGCGGTACATTGTCTCCCGCCTGTCTGTTGGCGGTGACCGCCGCACTGTTTGTTTGTACCGCCGTGGCGATCGGAGTGTTAAAGTGGCTGTCTTTGTTGGCGGTTTCCGCCACGGTCGTAATTGCAATTTTTTTACCGCTGGCCTGTTGGCGGTCTTACCGCCGCTTTAACACCATCCGCCAGGGTTGTAATGACCACCATAGACTTCAAGAAGAAGCATATGGTCAACCCTAAATTCATCGGTCATTACACTGTTCTTCAGCACATCAATCCTGTGACCTATCAACTGCAAATGCCAAGATCATTACAGATTCATCCAGTGTTCCACACTTCCCTCTTGAAAAAAGCAGTCCAGAAGGTCTGCCCTCATCCAGCTCCAGTTCTAGTACAAGGGGAAGTAGAATACGAAGTCAAGAAGGTGTTGGATTCCAAACTGAGAGGGCGTAATCTATGGTACTTAATCTCATGGAAAGGTTATGGCCCTGAAAGTAACTTGTGGGTTTCCGCATCTGATATTCATGCTCCAATACTTGTGAGGCATTTTCATCGTCTGGGAGAGGTGAGTACTGTCAACATCAGGGCAGTGCGCACTCTACAGGCGACTTGAATGCAAAAATCCAGCACTCTCAAGATAACGTAATTTATGCATTGTGCTGATATGCTGTTGTTTAACCTTTTGCATTGCAGAGTTTAATCCTGAAGACTTATGTTCAAGGTGCATATAAATACTGTTCATTTGCAATGTACTGCTGCAGGCTTTCAGAGTGTGTCAGGGTGTGGTCCCCTTTCCAGGGCCTTCTAGAAGCTTTCCCTGCACCATGCCTGGGTGTGGTTTGTGGACTGGGCCAAGACTCTGTATAAGGGAGCCAACCCAGCTCCACGTGCTCACTATTCAGAGGTCTCGTTGCAGAGTAGCAACAACTTCCTGAGCTCCTGTTCCGGAGGCCTACTTTGATCTTCCAGGCCTCGCCCTTTCACTTTGCTGGGTGATTCTTGATCAGGGCAGTAAGACGGAGGTTGGGCTGAGCCCCCGATCCTGTTTTCGAAGGATTTCGAGTTCTTGGGCCTAATTAGCACGATAAATCTATTTTGCTCTTGTGTGAGTGAAAGTGCGCTTGATGTTTAATGACATTTACATGCAGGCATTTGAATCGGCTAGACGCATGATTCTTTCTTCGTATACAAATCTTGATATTCATTGTGCGCAACCATTTAATGGCATTTACAAGGTTGCATACAAATCGGCAAGACGCAAAATTCATTTCCTGTGCTTAATTCATGTTATTCATTGTACGCTACCATTTCTTGCCATTCATATGGTGGTTTTTGAATTGGCAAGACACATGATTCATTTCCTGTGCTTAATTCATGTTATTCATTGTACGCTACCATTTCTTGGCATTCACATGGTGGCTTTCGAATTGGCAAGACGCGCAATTCATTTCTTGTGTTTAGTTCATGATATTCAGTGCGAGCTACCATTTCTTGGCATTCACATGGTGGCATTCGAATCGGCAAGAAGCGCGATTCATTTCTTCTGTCTAATTTATGACATTCATTGTGCGTTACCATTTCATGGCATTCACATGGTGGTATTTGAATCGGGAAGACGCGCGATTCATTTCCTCTGCTTAATTCATGATATTCAGTGTGCACTACCATTTCTTGGCATTCACATGGTGGTCTACAAATCGGCAAGACGCGCGATTCATTCCTTGTGTTAATTTAATGATATTCAATGTGTGCTACCATTTCTTGGTATTCACTTGGTGACCTTCGAATCGGCAAGACGCGTGATTCATCTCTTGCATTTAACTCATGATATTCAGTGTGTGTTACCACTTCATGGTACTTACTTGGTGACCTTCGAATCGGCAAGATGCGCGATTAATTTCTCGCGCCTAACTCATGTTATTCATTGTGCACAATCATTTCATGGCATTTATATACCTTTGTGGAAATCTGCAATGTGCGCAATTCATGTTCCTGCATTTTAAGAAAACTAAAGTGTTAGAATTCTAGATGTTATATTGTAAGTGCATAATAAGCCTCTCTAGTACAATTCATATAATGTTATAGAAACCTTTCAGATTATTTCCTGCTCCTCATGCAAAGACTATTCTTGAATTTGAACGTGTAATGCTAGAAGCTTCTGATGTTTCTAATCCATGTGTAACATTTCCTTGAGTGGTTCATTAGAAAATGGTACTAATCTTTCTTGATTCCCTCACAGGTATCCAGACATCTTGAGGCCTATTTATTTAAGTCCATGCTTAAGTTATCCATGTTTCCAATATTGACAATGCTTAGAGTCATAGCCTAGTAATGAATACTATGGTATAATCTTGATATTGTGTGTTTTAACCTTTTGCTTCCTACAGGTCTCCTTCCCAGCTGTTCCTTACCTAATCCCCTTTTTTTTCCCCACTTGGACTCTTTTAGACTCCGTGACATTCTAATCAGAGTATTGGAGCTGTCTTGTGGTGGAGGTGTTCGGAACGTGCACAGATCTGGTGACTCTGACATCTGGCCCCCAGAGTGCTGCTGTGTCGAGGCAGCGCCATTTTAAACTGCCCCTTGTTTGCTCCAAAATCACTGCTGCAGCCCGGGGACATAGTGAGGCCTTTGCACTTGTAAAACGTGCCCTTTAAGGGCCCCAGGTTCACCCCGGTAGCCCGGATGTTGGATTATCGTTAAGTGTGAGGTTTGCACTGTTTTCAGTGCCCCCCGGTGCACGAGAAAAAGTCCAGAGGAGCAAGCATGCTCCTTTCGGCGCCACCAGGGCACAGTCTGCTCTCGGGAGCACCCCCCGGGCACCAGCCACCTCCAATTCCCTCAGAATCACCGCGGCGGCCCAGGAACAGCTCGGGACACTTGCGCACCACATCGTGTGCTGGCGAGTGCCTTCTCAGGTTCCCGGAGAGGTCCGAGCTCCCAAGAAGCCGCATCGCAGGACTCGGGTAAGGTGCAGGGAGCTCCCTCTTCCCTGGTCTCGGCAGTAGGAGCAGGATGCTCCTTTTTCTCTTTTTAAACAATAAAACGGCATTTTAAACCGAGAAGGGAGACCTCGACGGAGGTCCGTCCCCCCTCGCCCCAATTGTTGTTGGGCCTCCCCTGGCCCCCACCCCCAGGACAGGGTGTGAGTAGGCCAAGGCAGACCCCCATCCAAATCTTGACCCCTCGGAGGGGCCCCCCATTTCCTACCAGGAGAGGGTGCCGACCGCCCCTCTCCCCCAGGAGTACTACGTGGCCCCCATAGTGCGCGCAGGAGTGCCGGGGGCCCCCTCATGCTCTTCTAAGCACTGGGAGTGCATCAGGAAACAAGGTACTTTCTAGGGATATAGTGGCTCAAGGAGCCAAGTATGGACCTAGGAGAATTGACATGCTGATATGTATTCTTACAACTTGTGATATGTTCTCTAATGTTCCTTTTATGGGTATTTATGAGGTACTCATGACAAGTGCATAGAAATCTTGCTGTAATTCCTGACTACTGCTTATGTTGCAGAATCCTGAGTACTTACGTGTTCTAATGTGACAACTGCTTATTCTTGTAGAGTATTAGTAACTTGTGTAACGTTCTGACAACTGCTAAGGTAGCAGGGTATTACTAATGTGTAATGTTGGTCTAATCATATTTTGTGCAATACAGTTTATTTTTACATAGCTCAGTGTTGTGTTTACTTTGTGGTGTACATTTTGTGTCACGTGTGTGTGCAAACGCTTTACACATTGCCTCCGGGTTAGGCCTGACTGCTCGTGCCAAGCTACCAAGGGGGTGAGCAGGGGTTATCTTGGACGTGTAACTCCCTTGCCCTGACTTGAGTGGGTAGGTTCTGCCTGGCTTAGGTGCATATCCTAGCCTACCAGAAACCCCATTTCTAACAATGTGGTAGTGTTATCTCATTATTTTGTCATTTATTCACAAGTTAACACCATCCAGGCACAGATCACACCTCATTAGTGCCAGACTAAAACCCATATAAAGCAGCAAGCAACTGAAAGGTAAGCAGGCAACCTGTGCAAATGGCCTCCCACTGCACAGTGACATGTGTTGCACCGTTTTCAGTACCTTTTGACCCATTTAAGCTAGGAACACATTTTTTTCCTAAAATGTATAGGCTATGAGCAGATTATGGTTTATGTGGCAAATGCGGCAGATCCTCAGTTATGCGGAAAAAGCCACAGATGCAAAATGGCATAATTTCTCTGGCCCTAGCTATAGGTAATCTCCTACAAAGTCACTCTTTACGAAGATACTGTTTGCTAATTAGGCACTTCCTCTTGGTACTGGACTCTACAGGAAAAAGGTGAATGCATGAGATTTAAACTCTCTCTAGTGAGTGTTGTATGTTTTTTTTTATATATACAAAGTAGTGATGCAAACACATTATTCTTTTCTCCTACATAATGTCAGGTTTTCATACGAATGGTGCAATTAGCCTTAGCAAATTTTTTTCCAAATCCCTTGTTTCTGTTAGAGAAAACTTTATGCTTACAGGATGAAAAGATAGAATTAATTTATCATTTTAGAAAAACAACATATTGCCGACTCTCTGGACAACTAACAATGCTGTGACGCAGTTGCTTGTTCTTCTAGAGGTAAACCAAGCCACAGGTCTCTTTACTGCCACACCTGCATACATTAAGCAGATTCCCAGTCAGAATGAGACCATACAACTAAAATTAATGGTGACTTCTTTCCAGAACACACACTGATGAGTAGGAGTGGACAACCAAGAGCTTTACAGTAAGAAAGTGCTCAATTTGAGGCAGTAGTTGGTGGTAGGGGGCACAGGCACTTATTTTTAAAGACCAGTGCTCAGTTTTCTCATATCAGATATACGGGCATATTTACAAGCCCCTTGCGCCAACTTAGGGCTGACATAGCATCATTTTATTTTTAGGCTAAGGCGACATTAAGGTGTTTTTTCTGCTGTGCCATATTTACAAGCATTGCGCCACTTTGTGACCCCTTGCGCCACATTATACCTGCATCAGGCATAATGTATGTAAGGTGGCATTCTGGCACAGGGAAGCCTGAAGAAATTGTGCAGTGAAATATATGACATTTCACTGCACCATTTTTTCCATTATTATTAAGGCCTGCTTACAGCAGGCGTTAAAATGATGCACCTATTATATTCAACAGGCCTCCCTGTGCTTTGCTGCACTAGTGTCAACATTTTTGACGCTGTTGTAGCAATGCACCATAATAGCATCAAAAATGTTGATGCTATTGTGCTAACAACTGCCATGGCGCGCCGTATTGTAAACATGACACAACCATGTTGTCGTTAGATGCCGGTGGGGGGCACAAGTAAAGTGGCGGATCATGTATGATGCGCCACTTTCTTGTAAATATGTTCCATAGATCGGAAATAAGGAGGAAGAAAAAATGGCAAAACCATCTCAAACAGAAAGCAGGAACCTGCAAGTGCATCGTTATTTGATGCGCAGATGTTGAATTGCACTGGCCTTGGACTTCCAATCAAGCACTGCAGGTAAAACACATTACAACCTGAAATGCTCTACTTCCAATTTTGGGTTAAAAACCCTCATTTTTTTCTAAGTGGAAAGAAAGCCTGCAATGTGCCAAGTGTGCAAAGCAAAGTCCCTAAAACACTGTTGTGCACTATCCTTCCTTGTTTGGAAACAAAGAGAAGCCATAGTACTCTTACAGATGTTTGTTGTGAGTAATTAAAAAATGTAAAAAGATGTATGTGCCAAGAATGACTAAAGCATACAAAATGTACCAAAAAATGACTAAAGGATACAAAATGTACCTGGAGGAAAGTAATACAAAAAACCCAAACTAAGCCTATCCACGTGAGGGTGATAAAGGGATACAAAATGCAACACAATACACTCATATGAACATGGAATAAAGCCATGAAAACAAAACAAATAATGCTGACACCACACTAAGACGACAAAACGATACCAGTGAGTTTTGAGGCACCTAACATGGGAGTAGCGTCAAGGTGGTGTTTGGGGTTTTGCACCCCCTTAATAAATGTATTTTCTGCTATATAGTTGGGTACAGATGCTTTTAGACGGGTATAGTGAGGAGTATGTCAGATTTCAATAGTAATTTTTACATTCACACAGAGAAAAATACACACACACTTTCTTTCCCTCTCTCTTTTGAAAGTCTTCAACAAGGTTGGTTATTGTAATATCGTACAAATTGTAAATAGGTTGTTAAGCTCTTTGTATCTTTTATGTATTTATGTTAGCTTGGTATCAACTTGACTTTCCTCTCTCTCTGGGACAATGGTGTGGGACTAGTGGTGGAGGTTCTAGAAGGTTGGGTGTAGTGAGTGACATGAGAGAGAGAAGGAAGATCTGTTTAAATAGATGTGGTTGGAGTTTCTTTGGATGGATATATCTTAGAAATAAATATTTCTAGTATGCTAATTGAACTGCAGTGAATATCTTCATTCTGTGCTACCATAACCGATACTACAATTTGGCGACGATCTGGCAGCATCCTACACGTCAAAATATCTGGAACAAGGAAACATCAACACATATTTTAAAGAGCAGTTGATAAAACTACTGAGGTACTGTGTACATTTTTTTTTTTCATTAACTTCAATTAGCTGTGAGTTATTTTATTGGCTTCTTCCATCATTTAACCTCACGAAGTTTGGAAATATACTTTCTTAAAACAAGCTTCTTAACTGCTGATAGCACCTTGAACATTTTCGATATTTATGTGTGAGATTCTTCGTTCTGCTTTGAAATTTACATAAATATCTTGGAAGTTCATTGGTATTGGATTACAACTGGTTGTTTTACTTAACTGACGGTTATCATCTGTTAGACTGCTATATTGGAAAATAAACATTCTGAACGCGAGCCGGTTCACATCTTCATACAGCTATTGACAATATATTCTACTGGCTTATATTTATAGTGGATGTTAACATTGATCTATCTTTGTATTACAGTTCAGGGCCAAATCGCAAACGGAGCATTTTGATTCAACAATCTGAACACGAGTAGCTTCGTGTTTTCTGACAGCCTAATGGGTCTTTAAAAAGACAAACATATATTTTCAACCTCCACTTTTGTTTATATCTATTTCAGTTTGACTTCAACAACTGGCTCATATTTTTACCAGCCTGCGAATGAACAACGTATTGCAGTCCAAAGCATAATTGGAAACTGAGTGTTTTTGGATCGACATTGCTCACGCTTCGATCAAAGCATGTTTCTTCATTTGACACTACATACAAAATTGCATGTCTTTAACAAGTGATTAATTCGACACATATTTTAAGTGTTCGAACTGTTGTAAGAATTTTTAAATAAGTATGATAACACATTCATGATGCCCGAACTGGAACTTTCGTCATGGTTTGGAGGTCAGATGTAAACAGCATAAACTGTGAAGAAGGACTGCATTTTGATACTATAGGTGACACTGAAACAGGTGCCAAACTCGGTGTGCCAACATGCAAAATATTACCCCAGCTCAATTTTTTTATCCATTCCTGGTGATCCACCAATTCCGTGGCAAAAATGGCAAAAGGTTTTTCTAACGTATGTTCGAGTTTGCGGTAGCAATTTATCTGCTGACAGGAAAACGTCATTGTTACAACATTGCTTAGGGGTGGAAGGGCAAGACGTTTTGGAAACTCTGCCATTGATTTCTTCACCTGAAGGGGGTGATGGTGATATGCCATTGAATGAATTTGAGATCACATTGCTTAAACTGGACAGACATTATTTGCCAAAGGTTTCTATTATTCTGCAGAGATGTTATTTTGGTAAGCGTAAACAAAATGTGGATCAGTCAGTGGAGGACTTTGTGACAGCTTCACGTAAACTTGCTGCATTATGTAATTTTGGTGAGAATGTGGAGGAACATATTCATGACCAATTTATGCTTGAATGCAAGAGTGACAGAATTAGAGAAGCACTCTGGTCTAAGAGTGAGCCCACATTAGATGAGGTGTTAACAGTTGCAAAACAAGTTGAACATTCTATGTTGTGTATTGATGATTTAAAAAAATCTAAAGGTATGAATATTAACATACAGGCACTTGAGGGAAAACCTAAAAAAAAAGAATCAGTTAATATCTAAAGCAAAATTGTTGTGCTTCAGATGTGGCTCTGCATCTCATCTGGCTAAAAATCACGGATTGTACAGCACTTAACATTGTTTGCAATAAGTGTAGGAGAAAGGGGCACTTTGCTAAGTGCTGTAAATCGGCATTGAAATCTAAAACTAAAATGAATGAACTTGAATGTGAGGAAGAACGTGAGTTTGTTCTTCAAGTTGTGAATTATGTCAATTATATTTCAAGTATTCATTGTGATTATCCATCAGACATTGTAGAAGTGAATGGCAATAAAGTGTCAATGATGATGGACTCTGGGGCAAAATTGTCGTTGGTATCTGAAGTAGATTTACCCAAATATTTTCATGGGAAGTCACACTTCATGATCCTGATGTTACACCCTACAGTTATGGTGGTAAGACTATTGAATTGAGAAGATATTTTTATGCCACTATTATGTTCAAAGGAAACAAAATGGAGGGAAAAGTGTACATCTCTTTGGTAGGTGCTACCATTTTGAGTTGGCCTCACCAGAAATGGCTGGGTATCATTTTAAATCCTAATTCAGTACCTCAAGTGCAAGTTCAAGTTGTCAACAACATAGAGGTTGAGATAATGCAGGAGTTTCCAGATTTTGCATATAAGGATATAAGCATCAGATTTGTTTAAGAGAGGATGCTCAACCAATTTCTTGTAAAGTTAGGAGCATTCCTTTTAGTTTGCAGGATAAGGTCAAGTTAGAACTCCAAAGATGAAGTTGATGGCATCATAGATGACATGGAAGCTGCACAATGGATTGCTCCAATTGTTATAGCAATGAAAGGCTCTGGTGACATCAGATTATGTGTTGATCTCTGCCATCTAAATAAGGTGATCATTGAGGACACGTTTCCATTACATAATATAACAGACATGGTCAGTTCGTTAGGTAAGGCAACATTTTTCTCTACCTTAGACCTTAGTTCTGCGTATGATCAGGTTCAGTTGTATGAAGAGTCAAAATTGTTGACTTCTTTTGTTACACCTTTCGGTGTTTACAAATGTAATAGAATGCCTTTTGGTCTGTGTTTGGCAGCTTCAGTGTTTCAAAGGCTCATGTATGAAATGCTTGGGGACATCAAAGGGGTCAAGTTTTTTTTCAAGATGATGTTCTTGTTTTTAAGGATACTCTAGAGCATCACATTAAGAAAATAAGAGACGTTTTGGAAATTTTTTGATCAAGGGCAATTACTTTAAAAAAAGAAAAGTGCAAGTTCAGTAGATCGGAGACAACCTATTTAGGTCACACCATATCAGCTGAAGGAGTGAAAACAAAAGATGACTTGGTGAAATCTATAGTTAATCTGTCCAATCCAAAAAGCAAGGAAGAGGTTCAGGCTTTCCTGGGCATGGTGGAGTTTTATGCTAGATATGTGCCAAACTTTGCCAAGAGATCATGTTCCATCAGAAGCTTGCTCAAAAAGGGGGTGGTATTTTGTTGGTCAAAGGAGTGTCAAGATGTTTTGACAATATCAAACATGCTTTGTCTTCTGCACAATCTCTTAGCCGTTTTCAACCAGGCTTACCCTGCTGCATTATAACAGATGCTTCTGATAAAGGTTTGGGTTGTGTTCTCAAACAGATAAATGATGGGGATAAAATCACTATAGAGTTTGCTTCAAGAGCACTGAGAGGGGCAGACTCTAGGTATTCTACATTTGAAAAGGAAGCTTTAGCTGTGTACTGGGCCATCAGAAAATTCAAGCAGTTTTTTGGGGAGTACATTCTGTTGTACAATCCGATTATAAGCCATTGCAGGAGGTTTTTGAGAAAAAAGGTTTGGATTGTATATCTTCCAGAATTTGCAAATTGTTTGTGGGATTGCAAGATTTTCTATTTGTAGGTAAATATATTCCTGGTTGCGAGAATAAGACCACTGATTGTCTAGAATGAGAAAAGTTCTGGAAGATGGTGAGGATGAGAAAATGTCATGGTGGATTGAAGATGATATCAAGGTGTGTAGTATTACAGATGGGTGTATTTCGTAAAATGAATGGGTTGAAGAGTTGAATAAAGATGTGGAATTGTTGAAAGTTAAGGATTTGGTAGTGTCAGGTGATATTTCAGAGTGCCATGAGAGGTAATTCTCATTGTTCAAGAAAGTTTGGAGCGAACTTTCAGTGGAAAATGGTTTGGCTTTGAGAGGAGGAAGGTTAACACCTCTCGTCAATTTGCGTGATCGTCTATTGGAATTGGCACATTCTTGTCACCAGGGTATTTGTAAGACTAAAGAAAGATTGAGAATGGTATATTGGTGGGCAGGAATGGATTTGGCTGTAGAAAGAAAAGTGAGGGACTGTGTAGAGTGAAAAATTGCCTACAAAACCTTGAAAAGTAGAATTCATCCTGTGGTAGTTAGAAAAAGTCCTAAAAAGATATGGGAAAAAGTATCTTTGGATATTATGGGTCCGGTACATTGTGGTTCTGATTTGAAATATGTTGTGGTTATGTTGGATACCTTATCTCGCTGGCCAGAGGTGTTTATAACCTCAGAAGTTTCATCGTTGACTATTGTAAAGTTTCTCACTGAGGTGTTTTCAAGGGAAGGAAATTCTAAGAGTATTTTAACATACAAATTGCATTTAGTTTACTTCCAAGTTAATGCATGATTTCTTAGAGTCAAGGGGCATTACGCATAAAAGTTGTGCTTTGTATCATCCCAAATCCAATGGGATGGTTGAACGATTTAATAGGACGTTGAAGGAAACAATTCAAATGGCTAAGCAAATGGGAAGAAATTGGTTAGAGTCTATTAAGGCAAAAGTGGAAGATTACAGGTATACTCCTCACTCTAGTACAGGTCAATCACCTTTTGTTATTCAGAAAACCATACCGCACACAAAAATGAATCCACCATAGGTCAAGGTGTAAATTAAAGAGTTTAGCAACTGGGAGGAACAGAAAAAAAATGCTTTGGAAAAAGAAAAACTTATTCAAGTTTTGAGAAAACGCCCATATCATAGGCATAAATCTGTGAAGAGAGTGGAAGTGAAGGTAGGAGATTCACTGAAAATAAAATAACCAGGAAAAAAAGGCAATGGTCATTCACATTTTAGCAGAATAGTTAAAGTGACCAAAGTATTTGACGGGGCCGTCAAAGTAAATGATGGTCGTTGTTGGAATATGAATAGGATTGTGAAACTTAAGTGAATCTTTGTGTTTTTGTTTGTTTTTTGTTGTTGTTTTTTTTGTTTTCGAAGGGGAAGGTTAGTGTAATATCGCGCAAATTGTAAATAGGTTGTTAAGCTCATTGTATCTTTTATGTATTTATGTTAGATTGGTATCAATTTGTCTTTCCTCTCTCTCTGGTACAATGGTGTGGGGCCAGTCGTAGAGGTTCTAGAAGGTTGGGTGCAGTAAGCGAACTGAGAGAGAGAAGGAAGATCTGTTGAAGGAGATGTGGTTGGAGTTTCTTTGGATGCATATATCTTAGAAATAAATATTTCTACAATGCTAATTGAATTGCAGTGAATATCTTCCTACTGTGCTACCATAACCAATACTACAGTTATGTTACAAAATAAAGTGCTTTCTCTCTCTTACTCTACCAATCAACATTCATCTCCTCTGCCGCTTTAGCCCCTCTCATGCATCTTGCTTGTCATATAATGCACTTCAACAATCTATGCCAAGGCCATTGTCGGGAAATCTGAAGCTCACCCCCTCCAATCGCAGCAGCAGAACAAAGGCCCCCACAGCCTTTGCAGTTCAGGGGGGCGGGTCCGAGCTACAGGGGCCCCCATAAGCACAGAACTCTGTAAATGGGCAGCAGGGGGGAGGGGGCCCCCTTGAGGGACTTTGCAGGGGGCCCCCTCAAATTTCATTAGGCTACTGCCCAATCTTACTGACCAAGCTAAGCCCCTGGCACCAAAACAACAACAGAGTGTTAAGAAACCAATTATTACTAACAGCTCCTGCAAAATGTTCAATGTGCATATGCGTGATGCCTTTATCTATCTAGATTTCCTTGCCTGTGAATATTTTATTTTCTGAGTTTTGTCCCATTCATATTGCTGATTTGATATTCAGTGGCGCGCCTGTTCAAGCTATCAGCAGAATGACACAACTCATCCAATGAGAAAATGTGAGGTCGAAATGCTCCTGGAGGTAACAAGCATACAAACGAAGGAACGCTTTTGAATAAAAAGGGGTCATGTAAGATAAATCATCCAATAATTACAAGGGGAAGACTAAAAGAACACTCTAGGTGGTCTTTCTATGAGAAGGTTGTGCAGTGCAGCAAGTCACCTTCTGTGCTGCACAGCTTGACAGGAAAGGGCAGGACTGTGGCGTTTTTTACACAATATGGCACTTTCCTGCCTTTTCTCCTGTGCTGGCACAACATGGTGCAAGGGTGCCTGCATTGCATGCAGGATTGTCTTTTATGCAGGAAGGGGTACCTTACTGCGTGAAAACAACCCTATGAGACATATTCCTCTTTCTATGTATGCTGCAGAATACAGCACACATAGAAAAAGGAAGTAACAAGATATTTCTCCTTGTTACGTCTTACCTGAGAAGATGTATCTTTTTGGGACATTATTAGGTCTACCAGTTCTGGTAAATCTGAGAATGTGTCAAAAACAATGGGAATTAGGTGGGAACACAAATTGAACACTGATTCAACTCCTTTCCAGGGCAGAGTAAGGCAAAGCAGAGATTTGCCCTTTGTTGCCTTACTCCAGATTTATGGAGCCACTCAGGACCATCAAAGTGGCCTTGTTTGACTTCCTAAATCACATGTAAGATTCACGTCACTTTTGCACCACATTGTGTGGTGCAAGAGCACGGCAAATCGTCTCATAAATAGGCCCCTAAATGTATATCATGTACTGGAAGCAATAGATCTGCTTATAGACAGCTAACGCTGTCTGTAGGCAGGACCAAAAAATGAGGTGATGAAATAATAGAATGGGTCACCTATGGTAGAATTTGTTGACTCACAGACTGTTAGTCATAGCAGCTATGTGGAGAGCATGTGTAAGATTCTTTGGTGGTGTTTCAAAATTGACTCATTTGCTTTGCTGAAGCAAATCACACAAACTCTTTACCAATTAGCATCTTCATAAAGAAGTTGATCTCACTGCTGCCAAACAAGGCAATCAAGCAAACAATTATGAATTTGGACTGTATAATATGTGAATACCATAGCTACAATTAATGGCTTCATGGGGTAGATAACATTATTTTTGGGATGAGTTTTACAAGCATCAATAACCTAAATGGTACTGGACTTACCTGCATTGACAAACTTCAATAAGACACACTGGTCAATTAAAACAAAACATCTCACAGACATTTGTAGACTACTGTCAATCTTCATCAAGGGGGCTACTTTCAAAGAGAAAAAGCTGCACTTGTTTACATACAAGATTGATGATGTATTCCTGGGGAACCACAATGAATTATGACCAGAAGTGGCTAGCAGTCTTATCATACACTGAAGGTGAACAATGGCTCTTTTAAAGGTGTGTTGTAGTGTAGAAAACAACTGATAGATGAAAACAGATAGGCTTGGGCACAATTTAATGTACACTGGAGTAATTCACATAGGTTTGGTAATTTCCCATTACCTTTGTATATGAAATTCCTGAAATCAGACCATTATGCCATTTCGGATAACCAAGTGTCATTTTTAGTAAAATATTTACAGCAGAATGCATCATTCACAGTAAAAAGCTACAGAAAAAGACTATAAAAACAGAACGCAAGCTGATGTTGTTCGCTGTGCTTTTGAAATATGCCCTTGACTTTGGTGTAACAATAGCCCACTGAGCCCCTGCTTTGAGGAAGGGGGGGCCTGAGCTCCATGGGTCCCTCTTTGGCACTCTGTATGGGTGGCAGGCCCCTAGATGAGTGCATCCTGTTCCCTTTTTCAGCCCACTGAGCTAATCCTAAAATGTAAGTAATATTTCTTTCTTCTAGAAAAGTGTTCACAATCACAGACTTTTGCTTTTGTCTGTTACAGCTGTTGAGTCAAAAACAGTTTCATCGCTCATTAAATTTTGTATGTCTTCCCCTGTAGAACTCAAGTCTCCAGGAGATCAGTCCTTACATGAATCATCTTTACACTTTCTACTGAATGGTTTCAGATTCCTCCTCCCCCTGAGCGGTTAACTGTGATATGATGTCTATGATTTTATCATTGCTGATAGGTCCAACCTTATTGTGGGCAAATCAAGAACTGGAATGTTTAATAATTCATGGAGAGGTAAGGTGTGGCCTCTAGATGTAGATAAGTGTTAGACTTTTCATCCTTGGCATGGTCTTCCTTAACGTTTTGCCTCTGTTTCCCAGGTTGTTGATGTGTGCTGGACTCTGTTTTTGCTGTTTTTGTTACTCTGGGCACTTTACCACTGCTAACCAGTGCTAAAGTGCAAGTGTTCCTATAGAAAATGTGTATGTAATTGGTTCATCCATGATTGGCATATTTGATTTACTGGTAAGTCCCTAGTACAGTGCACTAGAGGTGTCCAGGGCTTGTAAATCAAATGCTACTAGTGGGCCTGCAGCACTGGTTGTGCCACCCACCTAAGTAGCTCTGTAATCATGTCTCTGAGCTGCCACTGCAGTGTATATGTGTGCAGTTTTAACCTGCCAATGCGACTTGGCAAGTGTACCCACTTGCCAGGCCTAAACCTTCCCTTTTCTTACATGTAAGACACCCCTAAGGTAGGCCTTAGGTAGCCCCATGGGGTGGGTGCAGTGTAGGTTTAAGGCAGGACATATACTAATGTGTTTTATATGTCCTAACAGTGAAATACTGCTACATTTGGTTTTCACTGTTGCAAGGCCTAGCCCTCTCATACGTTAACAATGGGGGATGCCTTTAAACATGATTAACGTGTAGATTTCCTTTGGGAGTGGATAGACATGTTGAATTTGGGTTCTCTGAGCTCAGAATTTAAAAATACATCTTTTAGCAAAGTTGATTTTAAGATTTTGTGTTTGAAAATGCCACTTTTAGAAAGTGAGCATTTTCTTGCTTAAACCATTCTTTGACTCGGCCTGTTTGTGGATTCCCTGTCTGGGTCCGTTTGATAGTTGGGCTTTTTGCACCTCTCTCTAGACAGTGACACAAAGGGAGCTGCGGTGTAGTCTACATTTCCTGATGAGCCATCTTTGCTAGGAGGGCAGGGGGAGTGGTCACTCACACCTGAAAGGGCTGTGCCCGCCCTCACACAATGCAGTATCCAACCCCCTGGTGTGTGTCTGGGGCCTGGCCTGTGCAAGGCAGGATTTCACAAACAAGAGAGACTTTGCTTTGAAGTAAGCCTACTTCAGATGGAAAAATGGGTATAAGAAGGGCACCCAAAACCACAGACTTTAGATCACGTCTGTAAACCAAGAGGAACCTCTGCCTGGAGAAGAGCTGAAGAGCTGAGGAAGAATAGCTGCCTTGCCTGTGACTGTGCTTTGTGGAGCTATCCTGCAGTTGCTGCTTCTGCCTGTGCTAGAGTACAAAGACTGGACTTGGTGTGCCTTCCTTCTGGTGAAGAACTCTCCAAGCGCTTGAATTAGAGCTTGCCTCTTGTTGTTGAAGTCTCAGGGACAGCAAAGACCTCTCTCTGCCAGCACCTGGAGCCATTGCTGAGACTCCTACTCTGCCAAGTGGTGCTCATCCAGTTCCTGGTGCCCTGAAAAGAGAAGCTGGCAGGACAAGAGTGAGAAATCTACGCACAGACCATCGTTCGGGAAAAAGATCGATGCATCTCTGAGACTGGGCTGTAAAATCGACACGCCGCCGGCTTTGTGGGTGCAATCGAGGCTGACCTGTTGTGCGGCTGGAAGATCAATGCACGCAACTAGAGAAACGACGCGCAGCATCGCTGACTGAGGCTGGTGAGATCGCAACCCACGCTGCATGGTTTTCGTATCATTGTGCAGCAGGATTTCTGACGCAACCATCGCTGGGCGTGTAAAAACTACACAAGGCCTGCCCAGATCCGAGAGTGCTGTTCAGATCGATACATTGCTCTCCTGCAGAGAGAAGAAATGATGCACTCTGACCCGACTGAAGGAGAAAGGACGTCGGTGATATCAATGCATCGCAAGCCCCTTTTGATGCACACTCACCAGTTCGGGGATATTTTTGAAGTGCCCAGGTACATTTAAACGCTAACAGCATTAGCGTTGTGTTTAAAGCTACATGAAGACTCATTTTAGTTTTTAGTTGATAACTTGACTTGTGTATTGTGGATTTTTTTTGTTTTGGTCTTGCGTTGTTTAAATAAATATTTGCTATTTTTCTAAACCTGTGTTGTGTCATTTTGTAGTGTTTTCATTAAGTTACTGTGTGTGTTGGTTCAAAAAACTTTACACCTAGCACTCTGAAGTTAAGTTTGCCTGCTCGTGCCAAGCTACCAAGGGGTGGGTGGGGGTTAGCTGAGGGTAATTCTCTTTTACCCTGACTATAGTGAGGGTCCTTGCTTGGACAGCTGAAAGTGCTTCTTCTTTTGTTCAGTAGGCTTAGGTAGGCTTAGTCATCCCTGGTACAGAGTGACATCTGATTGATTGACCCAGATCATTCCTTCTCACCTCTTTCCTCCTCAGGAGCTGGGTGAAGTATTCTTAATTGCTCCTTTTGTGTGTGGTGGCTGTTGATCCATCTGTGTGAGAGAAATGTAATTGACCTGGCACAGCAGGGTGACAAAGGGCCTGGGCTGAGCTGAGTCAGAGAAATATGACAATTCTGGATGACCCACAAAGTGTACAGGTATCATTTAGGAAATTACAACATTTATATTCGGCACAGGTTACACCCCAATTTGAGACGTTAATGGTCTCTGTAGGCCAAAGAGAATCTAAACTGCACTCTATGGCAGTTCGCTCCATAGGTGTATAATATAGTGCCCTACAGACAAAATAGTAAATAACACTGACTTTCCCTATTAATGTACACTAACATTCACTAACATTATGAGGCCTATTTCAGGTGAATATCTAATCCTGCAGATTCTCGATTGCTCCAGGCTACCTGTGCGCAGTTACCAAGCTGCGCATGATAGTAATCTCCCACAGGCAACCCACACAAGTGTGCATATGAATGTGCACACGTAAGCATGTGTAACAAGTCAAGTGCCCACCAGCCTTGATGCATCACAGAGTCTTATCTGAAAAGGCAGACACTGGTGGTAGACACACTCAGTCAGGGTGCCATGTAATTACTGTTGGTGAGAGACATGTAGTGAGACTCACCCATAGTAAAAAGTCCAAAAAAGAGTGAACAAAGAAGAAAAAGAATCCGGGCATACTGGACAGGTGGATTTCAATTTCAACAGTTGATATATTTAATCTATATAAGAGGCACAGCAATTTAGTGATAAAAATAGTGACCCTGATTAATAGTTTTATATCTTCTGTCTGTACCCTAACTTACTTAATCTTTTGTCAGTCACAAACCATTTTATGAATGGCTCGCAATCCCTGAGTCATGTATTTTCAATGGTTGAAAGTGGTTCACAGAACCAATTGCAAAAATAGCAAAGAAAATATTTAATCAATTGCTATTTGTGTGAGTGCAAATAGCCAATACCTATTTCAGATTAACTAAATAAGACTCAGACTCCCATTGACATGGTTTGACACATTCCTGTCATGGAAACTAGGCCCAGCCACACAAGTGGGGTAGTATTTTTATTGGAACAAGTGATGGAGCGCTGGGTGGTAGGAATATCTGGATCCCTGCAGATTCTGGAAGTTTATCACGAAAAAAATGCTCATTTTATGCAAAGTTTTGGTTTGCAGGACAATGTGAGTAAAAAAATTATCAAGGGATCAATGCGAGGTAGCCCCCCCTAGCCTCCTCTGCAAGTCTAATCTTCAGAAATGTCGGGTTTGGTTAGTTTCCCTGGGTGGTCACCAAACCCCTGGTAAATATTTCAGCTACTCCCATCGCCTAATCAGGTCATTTTAAAAAAAAAAAGTTGATGTCTCCCCATTGTGTTTTGGGCCCTTTCCTTTCACGGTCACTAGGTCCAACTACACTAGTGAGGTACCATTTTATCACAAGACTTGAGCACATGCAAGGTGGTAAAAAATTAGTTGCTCCCCACATATTCTAGAACTTTCCTTCATGGAAATATGAGAAAAATGTTGATTTTTAACTAATGTTTGAGATTTGCATGTGATTCTGTGTATAAAAAAAGCCATGCAAGTTTCACCACCCTGGACACCCCCGATTGTTTAATTTTCAGAATTGTGCATGTTTGGTAGGTTTACCTCGAGGCCAGCAGGGCTAAAGGCCAAATTCCGCAGCCATCAACATTGCAGAAAAAGGTTGGTGTTTTGGTGTATAATATTGATCTGTCCTTGTTGCATTTTGGGCCATTTTCTGTTGAGTCACTAGTAAGGGAGCATGTTTATTGGGTCACTTAGGCAAATGCTGGTTTAAAGGAAAGTTGTGGCTCCCCACAGATTCAAGAACTTGCCCTCACAGAAATGTGAGAATATGTGTGTTTTAGGATCAGTTTGAGGTTTGAAAGGGCTATTAGGTGAAAAAACCTTGTTAGAACCACACAAGTCACACCAACCTGGAGTCCCTCAGGGGTGTAGTTTTCATAAACGTGTTTGTATGATAGGTTTTTCTTGGTGGTGGCTGAGCTAGGGCCCAAATTTCGTAGCTACCAACAATGTAAAAAAACATGCATTCCGCTGGGTAAAATATGATATATCGAGGTCGAGTTTTTAGGTGTATTATGTCGCGAGCACTAGGCCAAGACACACAAAGGAGGTACTATTTTTATTGATAGATTTGTGACAACACAGAATAGTAGAATATTTGTCATTACTACTTCAATTTCTCTGTATTTGGGCCTTTCCAATGTAGGCCAATGTGCTGGAAAGAAGACGTTTTGCAAATTGTTATCTGATTCACTTGCTTGTATGAGTACCCGTAAATTCAGAGATGTACAAATAAACACTGTTCCCCAACTAAATGTCTAGTGTACATTTCAATAATATAGAATTTCCTTCATACCAATTTTTCACTCTTTATATTTTACCATATGAATCGCTCTGTACTCGGTAAAACCATTGCAAGGTGTGGCTCAATTGTTGGTTCTGTGTACCACAAGAACCTACACACCCTATACATTCCCACCCCCAGAAGCCAGTTGTGGATGGAACAGTATATTTGTGAATTGGCCATTGTGACAAGAAGTTACAGATGGAAATGATGTCACAAATAGCTGTTTTTTCCGACTCATTTTCAATTTCTTTTTAATTCAATAGATAGTTTATTTTGGAAAACCTTGAGGGGTCTACACAAATGATCCCATGATGAATACAGATGTGTTTTCTACTTTTCAGAAATGTATAGCTGTCCAGGGTCACCAATGGGTTTCAGACTTGTTTCCAACAAAAATTGGAAATGTTTTAAAAACACAAACATTAGGAAAAATTGGCTTCCTCTTACAAAAATGATAACCCTGGTAAAACTGTGTGTTTTATTCAGCTCTAATTTAGCTATATTTTTGCTATTATTCCTGATCTCCTCCATGGGAAATCCAAAACACTGAGTACTCTTAGGATCCCAATGATGCTGGGAAAAAGGAAGCAATTTTGGCGTGGGCAACTCATGTTGAAAAATATTTAGGGGGCATAAGCGCAAAGTACTACAAATAGCAAAAAAAAAGTGCCCAGCACAGCGATGGAACAGCCTCAGAAGTCAAGAGGTTGATGAGGTGTGTAAACTACTCCCAGAGCAGAGATAGTGGTGTTGGTGGGCATATGGTGGTAAAAGGGTTTTTCTCATTTTGGATGTTGTGAGTGAAGTGCACTATTGGATTTTATATAGCAGGGCAAACAGGAACTGATGCGAAACTGTGTAGGCCTGCCCCTAGGAATGTTGACCTGTTAGTTTAGGAGGAAACAGAAGCCACCCCAGAAATAAATGTGTTTCGCCAAGACATCCTCCACAGAACACTGTCTAGACTTGTAAAAGAATAGAAGAAAAACTGCACCTGCTGTTTGACATCTGTGTGAAGATGTGGAGGGCTGGGCTTCCTCCTACTTGTAATCAGGTAATAAACTGGCCAAGGCTCCTCTTTAGCTAAAATGAAACAGCAAGATAGAAGAGGCCATTTTCCTGAAGTTTCCACCTGATCAGTTGCAACTAGCCCTCGACGTGATCGTACTGGTGGCCTCTGCTGGAGTGAATCTTAACTCCTAAGTACTGTCCCTGAGGTACTGGGACATGGTGACTGTGTCTAACTGTACTTCTTCTACAATCTCTGCAAAACTGGGGAACTTAGAAAAATCCTGATTTCTGGCTACTGTAGGACCAGGACCCACCACCTCAGCCATCTGGCTAAGACGTGTCTTAGCAGGGCTGAAAAAACAGGGTTCTGTGACTTGGAGCTTATCAGCACTGGAAAATGCAGCTCAGTGGGCACTCAGTAAGAAGGTATCCAACCCTTTGGAAGCCATCTTCGAATGTAACCTGCAACCTTCTCCGGTTGGAAGATTTTGACCTTCATTTCAGAGACCAAGGGCTAGATTTAGAGTTTGAGGAGGAGTTACTTCATCACAAATGTGATGGATATCCCATCCACCGAACTGCAATTGCCAAACGCTACAATGGAACTGTAATACAGAGGATGGGATATCTGTCATGACAGAGTAACGCCCTCCTCCACGCTCTAAATCAGGCTCTAAATTCCAAGATTAAACCTCAGACTGGGACGAACCTGCTAGGTGTATTTCTCCCATGCTCCATTGCAGTTAGCCTAAAAGCATGCCTAGTTTCAGGTCAACCTCAACTATAAACTATCATTGATGCTTTTATTTTTTTCTTGACTGTTTTTGCCTCAAATTTTCTAAAAATCAGATTTATTTTTCGCCTCATTAGATTTTTGTTGTTTTATTTTCATTATCTTTATTAATGTTCACTCTAATTTGGCGAATTAGAGTGCAATTTTTTATTCTGTTGTGTTCTTGAACTGTTTTGGCAATCCTAAATGCTTTACACATTATAGTAAGACTGTCTACCCTGTGCCATAGCTGCCAGAGATTGCACTCATGTTTAAATTACTGAAAACTGTAACTAGGCATAATTGGTTCGTACTTTACAACGTGGTGAACACCCATATCCCCCAATTAATAATTGACTTTCTTACAGCTGTTAGTCCAGTTAGAGCATTCGGTAGCTAATCATTTTCTATTGCCTCATTCAAAAGTGTAGGGCCAGGCCTTGTGGATGCCTGACCTTCCAGTTATAGCAGCTTCTTATCTCCAGCTGGCAAGCTTCTCTTTTGTCATCGACTAAAGGTCGTAGCCTTGCTTTCTTATTTAATCCGTGCTTCAAGTCAATATAACATCATTAATATGAAATTATGAATTTGGGTCGGATCATTTTTTGTTGTTTCACTAAAGAATCTCTATTTTTTGTCTAAGAATTTGTGCTGTCTCTTTCACAGTCCCTCCTCTCTACCACCCTGCTGACTTGCCAGTTTAGCTGATGGAGCTGGATAATGGCTATTCAGCTGCACTCCACCTGTAGCTAAGCAACGTGCTGGAAACAGTGTACATCAGCAGACAGGGCAAGTGTGACTTGTAACTGTTTTATGGACGTGAATCTTAAGAAATGGCTAATTCAGACTAGTGCTGCTTTGCACCTGTTATTTTCTAGCTCACAAATTACGATTCATTTATATTCACATAATATGATTCTCTGAAACAAATGTTAATACATCTAACCCATAGAGTTGTTCTTTACTTTTGAAAATAGTTTAAATACAGTGGAAGTGTATTGGGGGAAATGGGGATTAGGCCAAGTTAAGGAAGCAGACATGTATAGTGTTAAAGTGGGCACAGAAGACAACATAGCAGCAAACGTAGAGGAACAATTTACTGCTTAATTTGGAAAAGAAATAAGCGCAGGAGCTTAAAGTATTTCGTAGGAGATTGCTGAATGTCCGGGTCGCAGAATAACACTGCTGCTTAGTTTTGATTCCACCTCACACCTCTTCCTTCCAATAACCTACACTTGCTTTTCTTAACTCACTCTTACAGGTTATTTTTCATCATTGGTTTCTTCCTTTGCAACCTTTTGTTTTCCTGTCTTTACCATTACTCCTTATTTCCCTCTTTCCAGCTTTTCTCCCTTTTGCCCTGGGACAAAGTCATATGGTGAAAAAGGGGTCAGGTCCGGAAAAAGGAGGTGCAGTTCCACCACCTGCAACCAACTGCACAAAATTAACGACTGGGACTAGCTTTCTCCCTACATTTCCAGATTGTCAAATATTTAAAAGAAAGCTACAGTTCGGCATGAATACTTTTATTATTATTTGTTGCATATGTTTGTTTACGTGTTCTAAGTAAGTTGTGGCGCATTGCTTAATGATTTTTTTAAAATCACGAGCCATATTTACAAGAAAGTGGCACATCACTAGTGAGGCACTACTTTTCTTGTGGCCCCCTTGTGGCCCCTAGCGCCACCATGGTAGCGCTGTATTTACAATACGGTGCACCATGATGCATTTTAGGGGCAATAGCATAATTGTTTTGACGCTATTGTAACGCTATACTGGATTAGCATAAAAAAGATGCCACTAATCCAGTAAAGTGTTAAGAGGCCTTTGAAATCAATGGGAGCCTAATTTTAACACCTGCTTTAACCAGGTGTTAAAAATGTCGCTAGGAATAGTGCAATGGAATCTTTCAGATTCCATTGCACCATTTCTTGCTATTTTCAGTTTTGTCTTGAGAAAGTATAACTGCAAATACCTGTTGCCTTATTAGCAATGCTTCATTACACATGAATGCCTTAAATCACTCATGTTACAGTGTCATTCTTGTATTAATTTGAAGCCTCCCTTTGCCTTAATAGGCATGCTATGTTTCATGATTCTCCTAGAACCAGAGGTTATTTCAGTTAGTGTTGTACATTTGCACATTTTCCGCATCTGATAGTAAGATGCAAACTTGTTTCCAATGTTGTGTTTTCAGGCCTTCTCGCATTAATCTCATGAGAAAATCCTGCCTCCTGCTCATTAGTTGCGGGGAAGTAATAGTTTGTATCACTTCTTCACTTTCCCATTGATTTATATTGAGACAAAATTGTATAATGAGCCAGAAATGTACAGATTTTAGCACTATATGCTCCAATTGGCTTTTGAGCAGATGTTCTCGTCCTTTGAAATGACAATTGTCACTTACTATTTTGCTTCCATATTGGCTATTTTTGCATTAAGCACATGTGAGAATATTTGAGAATAGCAATTAAAGTACCTGGGCCATTAAACATGCTGAACATTTAGGAATCACTAACATGCATACAGACGCAATGGCAGCCTAATGCATCTTGATTTATAGGCCCTTGGTTCCTGTAAAAAGCTTCACAAGCTCAATATTCGAAACTGCAACCACCAGTCTTCTGAACACCGAGTATTTAATAATAGTAGGCAATTTGAATCTCCACATTGTTATTATACATGGCAGAGGAGCCTCAAACCTCATGGAGTTTATTTCAGCTTTGAATCTTACTATTCTTAATAAGGGAGACATGCATATAGCCGGGCAGACAATTGACTTAATCTTCTGTCAGCTGCAATTTATTGGTTTAACAAGTACAATGTCACTAAGTTAGTCAAACCATTAGCTAATTCTACTTCCAATATGCATAAAAGATGCCAAGTGGTACAAATTGGTAAAGTTCCAAAGATGAACTAGAGCATGACCAAAACTAAATATAGAGGAGTGGAACTCTTGGTTGAAAAGTACGGCCCATAAACTGGATCCCGGTGATCCAGAACTGGGTACATAATGGATGTATGATTGGATTACATCTTCCCTGGACCTGCAGATTCCATTAAAACTTACTGCACATAAATGTAAAAAATCCATCGCCTCTCTGACATAACGGTGCACTGTGTTCTGCTGAACATATGTGTAAAAGACTAGAAAGAACCTGGAGGAAAAAGGGACTCAAGATATTAGCCACCTACATCTGACTCGCCTAATGTGCTATTAAACATGTGTTATAAATGGGGTTTGGTTGGCAGTCAGGTTACCCCCTGTCCAAGCAAGGACCCTCACTCTAGAGAGGGTAAAAGAGAATCACCCTCAGCTAACCCGTGCTTACCCCCTTGGTAGCTTGGCAGGAGTAGTAAGCTTAACTTCAGAGTGCTAGGTGTAAATTATTTGTACCAACACACACAGTAACTTAATGAAAACACTATAAAATGACCCAATACAGGTTTAGAAAAATAGAAAATATTTATCTAAACAAAACAGGACCAAAACTAAAAAAATCCACAATACACAAGTCATCACTAAGAATTAAAAAAGAGTCTTCATGTAATTTTAAACACACGCTAATGCTGTTAGCATGAAAATGTACCTTAGGTGCGTCAAAAATAACCCTGCATGGGAGAGTGTGCGTCAAAAAGGGCTTGCGATGCGTCGATTTCACTCACAAGTGAGACCTTGCGTCGTTCCTCCTTTAGGGGTCAGCGTGCGTTGTTTATTCTCTCTGCAGGAGAGCGATGTGTCGATCCAGTCACCACACCCGGGTCCGGGCAGGCCTTGCATTGTTTTTGCATGCCCAGCGGTGTTTGCGTTGTAAATCCAGCAGCACGATGATCCGAAAACCACACAGCGCAGGTTGCGATCTCTCCAGCCTCCGTCAGTGATGCTGTGCGTCGTTTCTCCAGCCCCGGGCATCGATCTTTGGGTCGCATTGCAGCCGAGTGTCGATTTTCAGCCGCAAAGCCAACGGCGTGTCAATTTTTCAGCCGCAGATCGGAGTTGCGTCGATCTTTTCCCCGCACGGCATTCTGTGTGTGGATTTCTCACTCTTGGGCTGCCAGCTTCTCCTTTCAGGGTCCCGGGAACTGGATGGGCACCACTTGGTAGAGTAGGAGTCTCTCCAGAGACTCCAGGTGCTGGCAGAGAGAAGTCTTTGCTGTCCCCTTCAAACAACAGGAGGCAAGCTCTAAATCAAGCCCCTGGAGATCTTCAGAAGAACGAAGGCAACACAAAGTCCAGTCTTTGTCATCTAGCACAGGCAGAAGCAGCAACTGCAGGATAGCTCCACAAAGCACAGTCACAGGCAGGGCAGCTCTTCTTCCTCAGCTCTTCAGCTCTTCTCCAGGCAGAGGTTCCTCTTGGTTTCCAGAAGTATTCTAAAGTCTGTGGTTTTGGGTGCCCTTCTTATGCCCATTTTGCCCTTTGAAGCAGGCCTACTTCAAAGCAAAGTCTCTCTTGTTTGTAAAATCCTGCCTTGCCCAGGCCAGGCCCCAGAAACACACCAGGGGGTTGGAGACTGCATTGTGTGAGGGCAGGCACAGCCCTTTCAGGTGTGAGTGACCACACCTCCCCTCCCTCCTAGCACAGATGGCTCATCAGGAAATGCAGACTACACCCCAGCTCCCTTTGTGTCACTGTCTAGTGTGAGGTGCAACCAGCCAACTGTCGAACTGACCCAGACAGGAAATCTGCAAACAGGCAGAGTCACAGAAATGGTATAAGCAAGAAAATGCTTACTTTCTAAAAATGGCATTTTCAAACACACAATCTTAAAATCAGCTTTACTAAAAGATGTATTTTTAAATTGTGAGCTCAGAGACCCTAAACTCCACATGTCCATCAGCTCCCAAAGGGAATCTACACTTTAATCAGATTTACAGGTAGCCCCCATGTTAACCTATGAGAGGGATAGGCCTTGCAACAGTGAAAAACGAATTTAACAATATTTCACTATCAGGACATATAAAACACATTACTATTTGTCCTACCTGAACCATACACTGCACCCTGCCCAAGGGGCTACCTGGGGCCTATCTTAGGGGTACCTTACATGTAAGAAAAGGGAAGGTTTAGGCCTGGCAAGTGGGTACACTTGCCAAGTCGAATTTACAGTAAAACTACACACACAGACACTGCAGTGACAGGTCTGGGACATGATTGCAAAGCTACTTATGTGGGTGGCACAACTAGTGCTGCAGGCCCACTAGTAGCATTTGGTTTACAGGACCTGGGCACCTCTAGTGCACTTTACTAGGTACTTACTAGTAAATCAAATATGCCAATCATGGATAAGCCAATTACATACACATTTTGTAAAGGAGCACCTGCACTTTAGCACTGGTTATCATTGGTAAAGTGCCCAGAGTAGCAAAAATAGCAAAATCAGAGTCCAGCACACATCAACAACCTGGGAAACTGAGGCAAAAAGTTAAGGGAGACCACGCCAAGGATGAAAAGTCTAACTACATGATAAACAACAAAAAGCGAATTGCTTTCATGATCAGTTTACAAATTCAAAAAATCCCACTGAAGAAGTTGGTGGGGATTTATAAAAGTCTAAAATAGCCACAGTGCTAATTAACATAACTCCAACACAGGAGTTATGTATCAACACATCTGACTTCTTTTCAGAGAAGGTTATTAAACTCCTACAGAACCTTGATCAGACAAACACAAGTGTTATGCTTGCAACAACAAACTACAAAAAATAACTCTAGACACCATCAAAAGTTTGTGGGCCAAGATGAAATTATCGTCGCTGAGGGATGTCTGCTCAGTCCATCAACTAAAAAAAGTGTGCCAAAAAACTTTCATCCTATTCAGACAGATCTAATCTAAGCAATGTCTTCCTTCAGTCTGGGACAGTTCCACTTCTATGGAAAGAAACTTAGGTCACTGCTAAAAAATACATGTTTTGACCCTTTGACGTTGTCTAACTACTGTTCAATTTCCTTGATTTATTTTTTTGGGAAGATCAGGGAGGCAGTTGTGAATAAACAACTAAACGATTTTCTGGAGTAAAAACAACTTCTTCAAAAGGCCCTGTCTGGTTTCAGAAAGCATTTCAGTATGGAGATAGTATTAGCTAAAGTTACTAATTACAGCCGGATCACTGTGGATGAGAGAGGAGCAGCACCCTTGCTACTGTTTGATCTGTCAGCGCATTTGGTACCATCTCTCGTACCCTTTAGCAGCTCACAGAATCGGGGATCACAGGAACAGCTTTAAAATGGTTTCACACCTTTTACATCAGAGAGAAAGCAAATAGTTTGCAAGAAGACAGATCTATCCAGGTAAGCGTAACAAAGGGCTGAGCTCTATATTGCCTATTGTTTACCGACAGGAGAATTTTGAGGTCCTCTGGTTGTGTCATAAGGTGCTCAATGGCACCATAAGAAACAATAATAAGTCGTCACTTTTCATCCACTAAGAGCCGGCATGCACCTTGATATCAGCTTCTCAACATCTACTCTGTTCCTACTTATCAAAAACTCAAAACAGGAGGAAGATCAATTTCACTCATCACTTCTAAGGCTTGGAATGAAACACCTTCAGCTATGAGGTCTCAAAGTAAATTTCAAATTTTCTATGAAGACCTACCTATTTGATCTGATTCTGTAATTGCTAACAAACATACAGGCTCCCCTAGTTCCCTTTCATTCTTTTTCTTTACAATGGTGGGTTATCCAAAGTGGCTGGATACCGCTTGTTGAGGTTTATGTTCCGCTATAGAAAACCCAAACTTATTCATTTGTTTGCCATTGCACGATTGAAGTACCCTTTTGAAGTGATCTGCAAGTGAAACAAATCACACTAGCAGAGTGCGAAAAAAATCTATATTTGCACTGGTTGATCAATACAAATGTAGGGCCTCATTTACAAGGCCTGTGGCACAGGACAGCGCAGTCACTGCCTCGCTGTGCCGCCCTGCGCCACCGGGAAAGAGCAGAAATGCACCATATCTACATGATCCGGCGCAGTTCTGTCCTGTTCCCATCTGCTAGCGCATAAATTGCTGGAAATGCATCTGATTCCTTCAGGTTCCATGGGTGTTGCCACTCCAAGCAACACCCAAGGAATGCCCCTTCCACGCAGTGTTATATTTACAGGTCCATGAAAAGCCACACAAGATGGCCTTGTAAATATGGGCAGGCACACTGCACCACTGGAGCGTAAAAAAAAATGAAACTCCAGTGGGGCAGTGTGCCACAATTGCCTCGTAAATGAGGCCCCCAGTTTGTACACATTGGTGTACAATGTTCTCTTATAAAGGCAGTGAAACAATTTCTTACAGAAAGTGATGACAGAGCTGCTTCTCAAGCCCTTTTACTCCTGCATCTTGAAGGTAGTAATGTCCTGGTCTATGGCCTGCAGACACCACAATAACACCCCTGTAAGTACATTCTACTCACCTTAGCACCATGAAGGAATAGGACCAGATCACCTCCATCCTTATGTAATTCCGTTGGCACTCTTCCCTGCCCACTCCATCTTCAATACCAGCAGCATCAGTTACATAGCCATCACAACTAGCCATCATCGTTATCTTTCAGATAACCTCACCATCTCTGGTGGTTCTCTGCGTGCTGACTCCAGGACATAATCCATCTGAAGACTTAGGGACATATTTATACTTGTTTTGCGCCAAATTTATGTCATTTTTTTAAAGTAAATTCGGTGCAAAACTAACTCCATATTTATACTTTGGTGCTAGACCCATCTAGCGCCAAATTTATGGAGTTAAAATCATTTTTGGGACGTGGAAACCTTCTTTGCGTCAATGAGTTGCAAAGTAGGCGTTCCCGTGCAAAAAATGTATTTATGGCCTTAGCACAATGTTTATCCCCTGTGCTAAAATCACGCACGAGGGGTCAAATAATGGTGCAAAGCTTGCTTTGCACCATTATTTAACGGCTGGGTCAGGGCAGGTGTTAGGGACCTGTGAGCCCATTTCCATAGTGGAACACCATGGAATAAGCCCACAGGTGCCCTTCCCAGGCACCAGGGACATCCCCACCCACACCAGAGGAACAGCGGAGGATGGGGACCCCATCCCAGGTAAGTATACGTAAGTACAGGTAAGTATTTTTTTTTTTTTAAGTGTCATTGTGGACCCTGGAATGGGACCTCCTACATGGCACTGGGTGCAATGGCCATGCCCAGGGGACCCCGGTTCCATGTGCTGGCCATTGGGGTGGTGGGCATGACTCCTGTCTTTTCTTGGACAGGAGTCATGTGGTATGGATGGTTTTGCATCAGAAAATGATGCTAGGCTGGTTAGAGGCATTTCTTTTTACTCTAACCTGCCTAATGTCATTTTTTGGTGCAAAACCCCCTTCTTCCATTCTGCCAGCCCCACCCGGCTAACGTCAATGTTTTTGACGCTAGCCTACCCTTTGCACTGGCTTGCACCATTCCATAAATATGGTGCCCGGCTGGTGCTCACAAATGGTGCAAGCCAGTGCAAAACCTTTTGGTGCAAAACTGCGTTAGTGCAGTTTTGCACCAAAAAGTAAAAATCAGGGCCTAAGAGAGGTAACAAAGAAGAAACTGTGGAGCAGGGCTTCTTCCATCTATTCATCCAGGATCTGGAACAACATTCAAATATCCATCACTATCATCCCAAAACTGCTTCAATTTAGGAAGCAGTTGTAGACTTACCTTTTTAAAGAATGCTACATCACACTACATTAACTGTCAATAACCGAGCTACCTCTCCTATCACTCAAATGTATACAAAGCTCTGCTGCCTTTTTGCTAGATTCATAGATACATATCCTTATACATACAGACACATACAGGGATGCAAAACTGAAGTGCACCCTTTTGTAACTAACTTATCTAGATTAATTGAATGTGAAACCTCAAGGTCAGACTACTTTTCAACATGAGTGTGTATTTCCAGCAAGGGATGGGGCAGGGGAAGGAAGTTGGACTTGGTCTAAATGACACTGAGACTTTGAGGAAATTGGATAAACTATGATAGTACACTGTACAAAGACTGCATTTATTGAATGTGATGTGTCCTGTGAGATCAAATCCAGAAGACACTGATTGGTGCCACTCGACATTGTCAAAGTACTTTGAAATCAAATTGCCGCTTTAGAAAGTGAAGCAGATAATACAAAATTGCAAGCAGATGAGTTTGACCCAATCTGTGTGCAATAACATGCTTCTTTGTAGCCTGAACGAGAAAGCAGTAGGGACAGGCGGAGCTCAGGTTGCTGCACGTCTTCCTTCTCAAAATGTTACATCAGCAGCTGGTTTGTCACTGATCATAATTTGTGCAAGGATTGGCAACAATATCAATGTTTAGAGGGTTGTAGGCAAATAGATATCGCCTTGTTCTTTGTGGAACAGTAGATGAACCTTAAATGTTGTGAAAAGCTTTGAAAAGACAAAACGTATATCTATCTAAAGTTAGTTATTCTGAACGTAACAAAAATAAGCAAGGTGAAAAGTATTATGTATTTCACTTAGAAAGGGAGAACGTAGCAAACTTGGCCCATTAAATACATGGGCATATTTACAAGCCCATGGGCCCTCCTTGCGCACCCCTAGCATAATATTTTTTATGCTAAAGCAGCATCAAGGAAGCCTTTTCCCTGCCCCAGATTTACAAAATGGCACAATGCAAGTATTGAGCCACTTTGTAATCCCTGTGCCACATTTGTGCCCGTGCCAGGCATAACGTATGCAAGGGGGGGTGTTCTCCCATTAGGAGGCCCAGAAAAATGGTGCAGTGAAATTTACGAGATTTCATTCCACCATTTTTCTCGTAATTTTTAACGCCTGCCTAAGGCAGGTGTTAAAGTGATGCTCCCATTGTTTCCATGGGGCCTCCCCATGCATTGCTGGACTAATGCCATAATTTTTGGCGCTAGTTGACTAATGCGCCACAATAGCATCAAAAATGCTGAAGCTATTGTGCTAACATGTGCCATGGTGCACCATATTGTAAATACAGCACTACCATGGTGAAGTTAGGGGGATACAGGGGTCACAAAAAAAGTGGTGCATCATAAGTGATGTGCCACTTTCTTGTAAATATGCCCCCATAGTGTAATGGTGTAGAAGACCTCTGCTAATTAGGTTACCGTTCACTGTTTCTGTTTTGAAATTCCTGTTAAAGGTTTTTTGTTATCATCTTTTATTTTGTTCCCAGTAGAGCCATCCATATCGAAAGCAAAAGAAGTAAACACCTCATGCACTTAGGTCAGTTACATAGCCAGGTCACATATCCTTTCACACACTACTACACTAGGTCACCGCCAGGGTGCAGTCCTCTGCCCCGGCATAAAGAATTGACAAGTCTACAGAGACTGGGGTGTCACCATCCTCCTCCTGTAAGGCCATCCTTGGCCTTACCATCCCTTTGGATCGATCTTGTTCAGATTTCTTCTGCGAGGGCCCACTCCGCCTCATTATTCTGGATTCCCAATGTGAGAACCAGTCTATCACTATATGGAGTTTTGCCAACAAAAGGCCCATGGTTGAGAACCTCTGGGTCTTCCTCTGTCTGGGCTTCAACTCAAGGCTGAGTAGACAGTGATGTGTTGTTGGCTGTAAGGGTACCTTCATTGCTTGTGTGAGCTAAGCCAGCACCACCTGAGAATCCCATCACATTAGTACGCGTTCAGTCCATGTGTAGGAGGGTGGTCTAGGGTGCTCCGCATTTGGGGCAGGACAAGGGTCTGTCAGGGTACATAAAATGTATTCTATCAGGGAGCAGGTGTGTACCATATAATATTTGAAATGGATCATTTTGAATCAAGAATTACTGGCCACTTCTTGAACTTGTGAAAACACCCTAGTTCACGCACCATCTGTCAATAGGGTCTGAAATGCCCTGTCCCAGACTGGCATCACCCAAAGTGACACAAGTGGCTTTTATTATTTAATATTGCATATATATGCTTAGCACTGCCTCGTGAGGTGCTGTTACTCCTCCATGTGAGGGGCTGTTACTCTCTAATATGCGAGGACATGATTGATGTCATTAGAAGGCCAGATCCGGTCACCTGTCTTGACACAATTGAGCTGGCACTTAGGGATAGGAGCTTGGTTGACAATCTGGTGGCCTTAGATGCAAGGACAAGTGCACCAGGGTACTCACACATTCAGTTTAAGTATCCCAGTCTTCCCCCGCATGACAGGGCTGGGTTCACCAACCACTTAGCAGGCATTTCTTCTACTCTAGATGAGAATGATTGACTCGGGGCACCACCCGACATCCCTGCTGATTTACTTTCCCTTTCATGCAACATAACTACTCCTGGTTTGACTGCTTCTCCTACTGCTGACTCTAAAAATATGCTCCCCCCATCCTGGACAGATCCAAGCTACTGTTTCAGGACCACTTGGTCAATTTTGAAAGTACTGTTCCTGAGGGGAAGACAAGGATAGCATTCTGGAACGTGGCAGGTTTACTGTCTACGGTAGTAATAGCAGACTGGTGTGATTTTGTTAACAACTTTACTGTAGTCTGTGTACAAGAAACATAGGCAGTAAACTCAATCCACCTAAATGGTTTTAGAACCTATCATACCCCGGCGGAACCATCTAACTCTGGGAGAGCAAAGGGGGGGGGGGAATCGGTACCTATGTTTCAAACACCCTGAGAGCAGCTAGTATTACTATGCTGTCTCTGCAACCCTATCATCATATCGTTGTTGTTGAAACATCAGCAATATGGGTGCTGGCCTTAATTAACTTCTACAACAACATCCCGAAAGCTGAGTTAAAAACTGCCTTGACTCTACTGAAAAGGGATATTGAAGCTCTCAGGAATAGAAAACTTGAGGATTTGGTGTTTCTATGGGGGGAGATTTCAATTCCGATGTTTGCACTAGGGCTTCAGAAAAGGTCTGTTGTTTAAGTGAAAGGGGGATCGCTGGGCACTCACATTTTACACACTTCACTTGTGGGGAACAATTGAATGATCTCATATTCAGTATTGCCCATGCATTCCGTAAAGAGATTTGCTGCCCTTCAATCCCATTTGCAACTACGTTCAGTGACCAAGGGGAAAACTCAGTGATAGATTACATATTGGTCACAAAAAGACACGCTGCAAGGGCTGGACATTTTATTACCCACACAATTGCATGCAGCGACCATTACCTTCTGAGCACAGACCTGGATATGGCATCAAGAGTTTTTTTATCCCAAGCACCACTCCCCAACTACTGTACGGTGGGAGCTATGGACATTAACAGGCTCAAAGGGTATACCTTGTGCTGGTCAAAGATTGATCCCCAAGAATTTCTAAAAAAGTTGGTCTGTGATGTATGCAGGCTTTTGAACATTGTCTAGACCTGAGTTCTGACCCTGAGGATATCATTGAGAGTTTCCAAAAGATTGCTGGGGATGTTAAGGAGGGACTAGTAATTACAGGTAGGGACAGCAGCAACAACAGGGTGAGAGGGTGGTTTGATGAACAATGTACTAGGGCCCATAGAACGCTGAAATTAGCACTACAAAAACGTCCACGCTTCATAAATGAAGTCACGGCTACTTGGAAAAACTATAAGCATGTTTTAATGCAGAGGAAAACAATATTAAAAGAAGATCTATGAGACAAACTACATGAAGCAAGCAGTAGTCAAGACCCTGCAGCTTTTTGGCGGGTAATTAATTCACCCTCCCTCCAGCCTGATACCGGACCACGCCTTGAAATGGCTATTAGTGAGGGAGACTGGATTAGTCACTTTTCCAATATTTATTCAAATCCTATTAAGGCAGAAAGAGATCATTGTTGCCCTAAGTGCAAGCAAAGCCGGCAAGGCGCCCGGTCCGGACTTCATCCCTGTAGATCTGTTAAAAACCAACACGACCTTCTGGGGCCACTGCTTACTTAAGTCCTGAATGCATGTTGTCAAGTTGGCCTACTGAAATATTGGAGGGAATCAATCATTGCCCCAATCTTTAAAAAAGGGAGATAGACATAGCCCCAACTGTTACTGTCCTATCTCTCTCCTAGATTTGGTGCTGAAATGGTTGCATTATCTTGAACAGACTACAGGAATGGGCCCACGACAAGAATGACCTATCGGACTAGTAGTACTGGTTCTGGGAGGGAGTAGGAACCATAGAACAGAGTCTGAACCTAAGCACGCTGATCAAAAAATACACCACTATCAAATAAGGGAGATTGTACCCGGTCTTTCTTGATTTAACTGCTGCCTTTGACTGCGTAATTCATAGTAAAGTTTGGGCAATCATGGGGAAAATGGGGTTGGACCTACTGATCATACAATTTCTCAGCGAAACATATCATAGATGCAGCGCCAGAGTGTGATACGGACTAAAAGGTGAATGTACCAAGCCTTTTGCCTTAAAGAGCAGTGTAAGGCAGGGTTGTGTTCAGGCACCCTTTCTCTTTTCCTTATACATTAATAGTCTGGGTAATGAACTATCTGCTATTTGTAACAACCTGCCCCAAATAGGGCACGGCCAGTTCCCGCCCTTCTATATGCTGATGATGCTGTCCTAATGGCGCAAACCCCCCTTGCACTGCAACAGTTACTAGCATGTTTTGTGTCCTATATGGAGGAACTAGGGCTATTAGTCAATAAATGCAAGACATTTGCTATGAGGTGCAGGAAAGTGTTACTAAAACCCCCTAGCCTCATGATAAAAGATACTAGAATTGATTATGTAACGTCCTTTTCCTACCTGAGGATCATGTTTGACGTAAAAGGGACATACTACTATAAACCCGAAACCCTACGAGCGGTCACAAGAAAAAACCTGAAAAAAGACTGCTTGTTACATTTAGAAGAACTAAGTCTAACTGTTGAACTGATTAAGCCAATTGTTCTTAAAAAACTGTTGATCTTAACCTCACCTTGGATGCAACTATATCTAAAGGAGGTGCGCAACGAATAGCACAGATTTGTCTTAACCAGGTTCAGGCTAGATCTTTTCCATCACTTGGTGAGTTTATCACCACAAATGACTGGTTGAGGCCTATGGCCAAATGCCCGTGCGATATGGCTACTGAGTAAAGTTCTTTCCATGCAATTCTATTTTGTTCATTGTATAACTCGCCAAGAAAGATACTTCTGCTGCCATTACTGAGATCCATGGACTTGATACGATATCGACCAGCATATGTGTTCTTACAGTCTTTGCCTAGCCAAATACATTTGTAATATCATGTGCAAATTCTTATGGGCTATTTTTAGAAACAGAAAAATAATACAGTTCGCTAGTGACTGATAAGTAAATTCTATAACTATAGCCATATGCAAACTTCTGGTTGATCTCAATCATTTTATTACTGTTTTATTTCTTGTGCTTTTATGATATCATTCTGAACAGATATTTATATTTATACATATATATTTTATCTTTCTTTTTAATATTTTTAGCACAGCTTTTTACATTTTTATTTGGACCCAACACCATGTGTTTTACCTGAGTCTTAATGCTTTTTCTATTATTTTTGGTCTGTGGTTCATGTATTGCTTTTGTTTTTGTTGTTTGTATGCTTTTATGACAACTACTGTTGAATGAAGCTTATTTGATTGATTTGATTGATTGCTTGGCACCAGCCACTTCCTCCCACTGCCTTCTAGAATCAATGAAAGTTTGGTGGAGGGTTGTGGGTTGCTGGGAAGCCAGCCCACACCTCTCTAGAAGTGCGCACCAACTTTGCAAATTGCAGAAAGTGCCCAGTAGAGAACTCTAGTTCCTCCATCAGGGGTTTACTGCAGGAGGTTTGCATATATAACCTAAGAAACAAGGTTCACCTTTTCGGTAATATTTACCATCATTTGGCTTCTCAGCTCTGATTAAAATAAATTCTGCCATATGAAAGTCTCTGACAAAAACAAAAAAGTGGTGAGCAGAATGCATTAAATAAACATAGCTACTATTGATTTCGCTGGTGCTCATTCTAGCCCATAGTACATCGACATTGATCTCAAGAGGAAGTCTGCATGTAGAGAGAAGAACACCACCAAGAGAGTGACGACCAATTGTGGCATTGTTATAGCCAGGAACCAAAAGGGAGTGATGAAAAAAGAAGACCGATCTTCATTGTAGGAGGAGCTATTCATCAGTTTTCAGGCCACCAAACTCAAGAACAAAGGTTTTATGAGTTCGAAAATCGCACCTGCAAATAAAAGCACTTTTATAAAATGATCTCCTTACCTTCCCTGAATCATGAAGTTAATTGTTATATGTTATGCTATGTTATGTTAGGTTAGGATATGTGGATTTATATAGTGCACTATAACCCTTGAGGGTATTCTGTGCTGTGGAGTGCAGCGGCATAGCCACAATAGTGGGGGGTCAAGGAGCCAGGTCTTCATCTTCTTGTGAATCTCACGAAGAAAGGTGGAGACTGCAATGTGTAGTGGGAGGTCGTGTCATGCTGCTTAGGAGCTATTGTAAGAGAAGTCTTGACCACTGGATCTGTTTTGGTGTATGTGTGGGATGTCTTCGAGAAGGACTCCAATGGAGCAGAAGTGCCAGAGTGTTGCTGAAAGGAGATGCAGCTGTTCAGGTATACCTGGCCTGTGTTATGAAAGTCTTTGAAAGTCTGAATGAGCATTTTGAATTGTGTGCACTTTTTAACTAGGAGCCATTGGAGCTCCTTTAGGTGTGGGGTGATGTGAGGTCTGCTTGGGAAGTTGATATTGAATCTAGTTGCAGTGTTCAGAATGGTTTGTTGTCTTCTGATAAGTTGCTTGGTGATTCCAGTGAAAAGCGTGTTCTCATTGCCCAGTCTGCTGGTGATGAGGACATGGGTGGTTACATTTTCTGATGTTGTTTGGGAGTCAATTGAAGATATTCTTCAGTAACCTCAGGGTGAGGAAGCATGATGCAGTGACAGAACTGACTTGTGATGATATGTCCAGGTTGTTGTTGATAATTATCCTGAGTTTCTGGAGCATGAGCTGGTTTCAGAGTAGAACGAAGGTCGCCTGGCTATCAGAAGGAGTCCTGTGGTGAGGTAGTATTTAGGAAGATCTTCTGTCTTGTTAGTTTTGAATTTAAGACAGTTAGGAGCGTCGACCCACTCCTTTGTGAATGCAGAATAAGGAAAAATAAAATGATAATAACGCAATGTTATTAGCATTTTATTTTGCCTCAGGCCTACCTCACATTGATGAGAGGTATGTGCACCAGAAGTGTGCATGACCATTTGGCCCACCGCGTTGGGCTGGCCAAACGGTCTTGATTACTTAGCATTTCTCCATCTGGCTGTATTGCATAGCCAGGAGTAGAATTTGCACAGACTCCCACTCCCTGTCTGAGCGCCAAACCAGGCCGCTCAGACCAATCACAACGCTGCTGTCATGCTGGTGACAGCGGCATTGTGATTGGCTTAGGGGAGTTTGGGAGCCTGTGTGCTCACATGCTGCCGGGAGTTAGGGAAGAGAAGAGGTTGAAATATCATCTCTCCCGACAGAAAAGGTAAGTGTTTTTTTTATTTTTAAAGTTTTGTTATTATAACCCCAGTGAGTAGCATCCGCCACGGAGTTAGAGGCATATTTATGGGATTAGTGATGCAGTGCAGCGCAGCAAGTAAGCTTGTTGTCCTGCTCTGCATCACTGGGAAAGGGCAGGAATGTGCTGTATATAAGACATATGGTGCATTCCTGACTTTTTCCACTGCACTGGCTCACAATGGGCTGCCTAGCACCAATGCAAGCACCCTTGCACCGTGGTGCAAGATTGCCTGAGTTGCATGCAGGCTCATATTTGAGAAGGAAGGCATATTTCTCCATCTATGTGTGCTGCAGAATGGTGCACAAATAGAAAGAGGAAGTAACAAGGAGAAATGAAGCTATTTCTCTTCATTACACCCGCATTTCCAGGTTCACCAGGTTTGGTAAATATGGAAATACGTCGAAAACAATGAAAGTTGTGAGGGAACACCCATGCAATGTCCATGGAACTCGTCCCTTGAGCAGAGTATTGCAACTCAGCGATGTGCACTGCATTCCATTGCTCCAGATTTTTTAAGTCATTCAAAGCCACACAAAGTGGCTTTGTGTGGCTTCAAAAATCTGACTTATAGGTGTGCGCCATGCATGTACCACTTTGCGCGACACAAACCTCTCATAAATGTGTCCCTCTGTCTTCATCCAAGCAAGCTTTGAACTTGTTCCAAGAGTCTGCATGATTCCCGTTGAATAACTTTGCACAGTGAGCAGAAGTTTGTGAGAAATTGATACCTGAGAGAGTTCACCTGCCTGTCCTGTAGACATTCAGGTAATTTTCCATAGTATAATGAAGAGTGTGTCCAAAGGGACTCTAGTGGTACTTAACATATTTGGTGAATATGACTTTAATCAGTCGAGTACCATAGAGGTTTAAAGTTAAAAATGGTGTGAATATTTTTTGAAGGGCCGCCAAATTCTTTGAGGAGCAAGCTGTGCCAAAGACATGCCAGCTACAAGACGATTACCTATTAATGTGGAGTGCAGGTGCAGATTGTGGAGGCTTCACAAAAATTATCTGTTGAATTGACTTGTATAAGAGAAGTCATCAAATTCATCAAGTTTAGTAATTAGGGTCACACGATAGATTTGGGAAGATGAGGGTTGCTGCTTGGACCACTCCAAATTGAAAAGTCAAGTGGGTGTTGAAAAAAAGAGGCTGTAGCATCATAGATATATTCTTATAGTTTTTCATGCTAACAGTGCAGAATGCATGAGAGCAACAAACATGATGGAAATTGTGTGCTATAGAGTGGTAGTGTGTGAGGTGAATTTGTGGAGTAGGCTGGGCAGCAGTAAGGGATGATGGAATTAAAGAGGGAGCATTGATTTGAGTTTCTGGTGGCCTTATTATATTTGCCATTAGAATGCAGTTGATCACAGTGAAGTGAATGATCAAAGAAAGGAGGGGCTTGGGGGGCTAACAAAAGGACCACGTGGTTGCTACCTGGTTAAGTGCTGTTGTGAAGATGTGGGCTAGGTTAGCCAGAGGACGAATGAGAATGTTTGCATTGGAAGAACATGTATGAGCAAAGTGGAATATGGAAACTACACAGCTTTTTTACAATCACAAACAAGGAGAGTGGGAGTTTGCGACCACAAATATGCTTTTGATATGCACCAATCCCATTGTAGGAGTCAATAAGTACAGTTTTACTGATTCATAAAGTGGGATTGGAACTGGATACCAACTTCAGAGCTAGACTTATGGGTTTACTTAGTGTCATACACATTAGGCAGAACGGCCTAATTCTGCACCATTTGATGTTTCTGCAGGCAGAGCTGCCATTGGAGATGATTTTGTTGCAGCAGTAAAAGCATGAAAGGACAACTAAGGTGGCCATGGTGGTTCCCTGAGGTAACAAGGAAAGGATTAGGGTCTCAAAGAAAGAAACAGGTGGCAACTGGTTTAGTAATGATGTTTACCTGAAAAATGAAGGGCAGGTCCTTATCAAAGGACACTCCCAAGTTCACATGAAGTGGAAGAGAGTCATACAAGCTGAAAGGTAGCATAGTCTTGGTTTCCATTGGCATCAAGGTGGCCTTCTGTTGCGCTATTTGAGGCTTACCATCCACTGAAAAAATATGTACTTTTTTTCCATTATGCATTGTATGTAATTTGGTAGCTTCTTCTTTATTATGACTCTTAGTATGCATACTGTGTGCATGAGTCTTATGACGTGGCCATTTGACATTAGAGGTTTCTTAGGTAAACACAGGTTGGCTGAAGATAAACCGTGGCACACAGGGAGTTTGTGGGGCCATCCGGTTCCTTTGAGGCAAATGCTCTTGCGGTCCTAAATCTTAGTGTCTTGGAAAGATTGGTGACCTGGAATTGAGGAATTTCTCTTTATCATAGGTGGTTTGGTTCCCAATGTGGTGAGCACATCACAAGGGCATGTTTGTTTGTTCGGTGGATGTTTCGTAATTGGGAGAGCACAAGTGTGTACCTTATACAAATAACTCTCTCCTTACCCTAGCCCTCCAGATATTGAGGTCTCTTGTGTTATACTGTTTGAAAGTAGCCTGCAAAGGAGGTGGTACACTTCATAGGCAACATGTAAATAGTACTGCAGGGACACAACTTCTTATGAAAACAATTGTAAGTCCTTCATTTTAATTGTTGGCCTGGAAAAAAAATCTAGTATGAATCCTTTCCATAGAAATCACACACGGAAAGTATTTTTAACCCACTGACAGAGTATAACATATAAACATAATAACCACAGTCCTTTGTATTGATAAAATGCATACTGGGACACATAAAATTCCATCTGAGTCTTACTTTCTCACCTTAGCGCCTTTTGTTACACATTAATGAGGTAGAAGCTTTCCATTCTACTTGATGAAGGGATTGTCACTTCTTCCTTCTAGCACCCAGCAAAATCCTATACCGAAAATAGATTGGTAGGTTGACAACAGTGATCAACAATGATGAATCAACTCAATTGTGTAAGAAAGTGTGGGATCACTCTGCTCATATATATCTCAAAACACCTGTATGTCAGTCTATTCTTTAACCCCCTGACCAGTAAAGATGAACCCTTGCTTGACTACCAATTGCATTGACCTTGCTTTCTGGAAGTGATCCAGTCTCCTCAAAGCCTAAAGGCATCTGGCTCTCTGTGCTTGGCAGCAAGTTCACCAGTTGCAGTCACATTTCTCCCACGTTCCCACATACACACTTACATACGGATAGGGATGATGAGTGTGCTTCAATAAGATGGCCCAGTTCCCCATAAAGCAGAGCCATTGACTTGAAGTCATTTAGGCAGCTGATCATGGCACTGAGATTTTGGGGCATATTTAAGAGCCTCTAGCGCCACGGAGCATCACTTTTACTGATGCTTCTGTGGTGCTGTGCACTGCACCTTATTTACAAGGTGGCATTAAGCCACTTTTTGTGGCTTAACGCCACATTGCAAATGCAGCCCTTTCACACACTGCACTTTGTGGGGAAGGGGCTTGCAATGGGAGTTGCTGTGGGCGTGCTACAGCAACACCCATTGCATTTTGACACTGCCCCAGATTTACAAGTTTTTGTATACCTGAGGCAGCGCCAAAATCTAATGCCACCCCAGGGATGGCGTTAGCATGGAGCAACAAGGAGAAAAGCTTTCATTTCTCCTCCTTTTTTGCTCTATCTATGTGTGCTGCGTTCTTCAGTACACATAGAAAGAGCAAATCACCATTTAAGATTGTTTTTGTGCAGAAAGGTGTTCTTTCCTGCACAAAAACAATCTCCCCCTCAACACAGCCATCCTTGCATTATGGTGGAAGGGTTGCTGCATTGGCGCACAGCAGCAAATTCAGCAGCGGCGCAGGGGAAAACACAGGGGTGCACCATATTCTATAGAATACGGTTCATCCCTTCATTGTGAAAATGACAGTGTGCAAGTCTGCCAAATTTGGCGCAGCAACGCGCACCGTCATTTTCTCTTAAATCTGGCCCTTTGATTCTAATGACTATCAAAGAACAAGCTTGACCGAAGGCCCAGTTTTCTAAGAGTTTTTGGCAGGCTCTTCAGTGTGTTATTCACCAGGGTGATTCAGTGCCACAGTCATTGGCAATTTGGAGTTAAGTTCCAGGTATGCTAACTTTTTTTTGTTCATCTGCATTTTTATAATTTTGGGAAGTCAAGGCTTTACTAATAGTTTTTCAAACTTGCCTGACCCTAATTGAGGTTTTTCAATGTATGTGTGATATTAACAAGCTTGTACTCCTGCCGAACAGTTTACGAATGGAGGGAGGTGTTGTGAAGCTTGGTAATAGGACGTGAAAGCATGGCGAGTGACATTTTGATTGTATTCACATTTTCGATTTAGGTAGATGTCTCAACTTAATCAACATGGAGACTTGGATTACTTATGCATGAAGATCCAGGCCAGGACAAACACAAAACGAGCCAGACACAATATGTGAGCTCTGATATGCCATGGGTGGTGTGTGAGCACTATTTGTAGGGAAAGGCCATGCACCAGCTCTATTTCCAGCTAAGGATAGTGTTAACTTGCGCTAGTTATCAGCTGCAATTCATACGATGAGGGCACCTCCACTGCAGGTGGCTGCATTATTGGCTTTGAAATAAAGTTGAGGACGTAAAACTCCAAGTGGTGGATATCTGTCAAACGCTGGTGGTTTTGCAATTAGAGGTAACCTATACATGGTTCCCTGATTCTTTTCCATGAAGGTCTCCATGACCTACATATTTATTGATCGTGACCCCATGTCAACCATGTGGGTGCCCTTAGGACGCTCACCCAGCATGATACAGTGCACGTATTTTCATGGATTATTATTTCCCTGCCGAGTTGATCATTGTTATTTGTATTAGTTCACTTGTAAAGCGCAATCTGTTATCTGTACGGGCATCCTGGTGGTCACTGCCAGTGACCAAACCGACATAAACCAAGACCTAAGGATTGTAGACCTGATAACGCGTCCATCCCTTATAAATTACCTGTACCTGGACACGTTGGAGGTCGGTGGATCTTTTAACCGAGTCGGGCTCTCCTCATCCTAAAATAGCTGAGTCATTCAGATCAATAATCAATAACTATTGTAGTCGGTAATCAATACTCAATTAATAGATCATTCTAGCACATCAGAAATCAATAACAGTTGGTATTTCGGCGCACCATGACCTTTCAGTCATGAATAACCACACCAGTTTATTAAAAGTTAGTGAATTTATTTCCCTATATTAACAAAGCTAGCACGATATATATATGTCTCAAAACCAATTGATATATGTATATGAACATTACTAGCTGTCCATAACGGCGGAAGAAACGCAATCTACGTAAAATCTGAATAATGATACACTCTGTTATCGCAATGCAAATCACCAATATGACTAACTGTATTTGACTAATTGCATACATTGGTCAGCATAACAAGATTTCAATTTGGCATGGTACATTGGATGTATACCTCGACTAACCTCTAATTAGCATCGGCATGTGGGACTTCATGCAAAAACGAATTTAGTCAACACAAATTTGGAAAACTTCTAGTTAGGACCCTATCAAAATAACAGTTGGTACCTAAAAGGAAAAACACAATGCATAATACATTTATCCTTTCATATTTACCAAATACAATCAGCATTCAAGAAAAGTCTTCGTCCTTCAGGTACCGGTTCGATCAGCATGGGGCAAATTTCAAAGGGGCAAAGTTAAGGGCAAGCTTCCTTGCAGCGGCAAGGAGAATGGGGCAAAGTTACTACATAGGCAAGACGGGGCAAAACAAAGTTAAAGTCTCTAGGGTGAGAATTCTTAAAGTCTCTTTCTCTCGGATAGAGAAAAGGGCATCAGGGTGTCGTCCAAAATGGAGTCTGGCATCAGGCTTCAAACTGGCATCGAGAAAAAATGGCTGCCTTCTCTTTGTCCGGTGGGTTTAAGTAAGAAACATTCCAAGTTCTGCAGGGTCTTCCATTGGAGGGTTCATAGGTTGGCTTCAAATTGTCCAATGGAAAATTGTCTTTTACTAGAACCCATTTATGCATACATTAGCCTTGTTGCCTTGGAACACAAGTTGTATCATGGTTTGCCAATTATTTTACTATCTGTACCTTCATTGTCCGCACCTGCAGACTGACCTTGTATCAAAGGGGATGTAACCGGCCTAGTACGAAACCTTGGAGATAAGTGTATTAGTCATCTCTGCTGGAAAAATACAACTTCAAGCAAGAATATATGTTTCATTAGTTCAAGGAAAAGCCACGCAGTTAGAATTTGAGACCAGGCAACTAGGCCAAAGCCTGTACTAAATTTAAGCTAAGCAAAACAGTTTCAAACAAGAAATCATGGCATACATTTGCAATTATGACGGATTACTACATTTTCAATACTTCATGATTAATAAAGCTCGTTTACAATGATGGCGAACTACCCCGAGGGCACAATTTCCCTCGTACATTATTTTCTTTACTAAAATCACACCACAATATACATTTTTAATTCTGCGATATGTATGAATATATGTCGGACCTTCTTTTTCTGCTTCATCAATCCCTCCTCTGATGACTACTTATGTCATCACATCAAATCTTCCCACAAATTTTATTCCATGAAAATTCTGTATAGTAATTTGGCACTTCAGTCAATTCCCTTTTTCTTTTAGTCCCTTTTGATTTCTCTCTATATAACTCCAACATTTTGTTCTCTATTTTCTCTTCTCTCTTCCTTTTGTTCCTTGCTTTTAATATTTTAATAGCTTTCCATATTCCCCAAGGGCCTAATAAACAAATTAATACTATTAATATTCCCTTTACTATTTTTAATAACAATCCGTTCCAAACGCTGCTGAGCCAATTTCCCACTGACGCAAATCCTTTTCCAATATTCTCCCAAACTCCGGGCTCTTTTAATTCCTTCAAATCTACGCTTTCTTTGGTTAAGTTCGTAAGCAGCATTCTAATTTTTCCACTGCTGTCTGGTATATATGTACAACAGTGACGCGTACCAAGCATTTTGCAAACGCCGCCATCCTTTGCTAAAAGAATGTCTAAGGCAAGCCGATTTTGAAGAGTCATAGCTCTTTCTGCAGCAAGTTCAGCATCCATCAGGATTATCGCTCCTGAAAATTTTGTCAACTTGTTATCCACAATAGTAGACAACTTTCGTATTTTGATTGAATTCAATATGACTCCTACTGAAGGAATCATTGCTCCAAATATATCTCCTACCACGCCACAAGCTGTCTCCCTTTTCTGAACACGATGTGATTCAGACAGCCTTGGAAATTTCTTTAAGTCGTCTAGTTGGTAAACTTTTGGGAACACTATTCCCAAATAACACCTCCCATACCATCATTTAGGAAGACGATAATAGGCGTTGCGTCCACAAATATAATATACTCCAGGAATAACTGGGTCTTGTCCATTCAGCATGAACGTCCACTTAGATTGAAATGCATACGTATGTTTGCATTCACTCGTTCCCACAAAAACTGTGTCATAATATGATTGAAATCTATGTATACAAAATCTTCCCACATGCAATGTATCTAAAGCTATTTTCCCTTGTGTCTTTATTGCAGCAAAAGCATAATTATCCACAGACGTTCTTTCGTGTAATTCCCTCTCTAATTTCTCCTTCATTTCATTCTTCCTATCATCAGTGCGATCTAAAAATTCTATTTCTACTGGTGAAAGCAAGCATGTAAGGTTCTCTCTATGTGCGTGAGCTGTGTGAAAAGGTGACATTGGTTCGAAGAATTCCCTCATTAATTTGGCATACCAATCTCTAGCTATTTTACTTTCGATGCCCTATTATGGGGACATATGCAAACGTAACATCATAATTAGTGTAGAAATAATGAATGTCCTTTTGACCATAAAATCTGGAAGCTATAATACTACATGTAATTCCATATGTAAGAGGCATGCTGTGATATGTTACCCCTTCCACTACTGAGGTAGGTATTTGCGTACACACATAACAATCTTTCGCATCCATGGTCTCAACATACTCACTCAGCAAGCGATAGAAAACGTTAGATGAAAGTTCCTTTTTATCATGCAAGTGTCTCTCGTCTTGTTCGAGTCTTTTCAGAGCTGTTAGTTCAGTAACGATAGTAGGTTTAGAAGTAGTAGCATCATTCGTCTCTTTCTCATTCTTCCCATGCATTCCAAGAACTATTACTACTATGATTAGTACGCATGCAGTTAATAAACCTATACCCATGTATTTACAACACTTCATTTTACGCCCCTGTGTAGTGAAACTAGTCATGATCTGTATAGAATCAGAGAGTTGAGGACACCTTATCAAAGCGGTTTTGCAGGTATTTACAAAGCTGAACGAGTTCAATGTTCACACAGTTTTCTTTAGCAGCTTAGTCTCTTATCGGTTAGCAGCGTTGTCTCAAGATCGGTTTTAAAGTCAATCAAGTTAGCAATGTCTTAGCCGGTTAAAAGTCAATCAGGTGATCAATGTTTTCAATCAACAGAGTCCATAAAACTTTTGTTTCCAAAATGAAGTTCTGCCTCTTCGTTCTCGAGACTGAGGGATACGAATTCGTCTGACCAATCGTTATTGGCTACGTATGCCCACTCCAGACCGGAATACCTTCTGCTCGGTATCCTTTTTCTTTTCAATTTTGCATCTCTCTTTGATTCTTTCTCACTGGTACTTTCCTCTTTGGCCAAGTCCTTTTCTTCATTTGGTGTTGGTACTACAACAGACACTTCCTTTCTTTTCTCTTTCACTCTTGGCCCTTCACTGTCGTTCAACGTTTCTCTAGTTCTTAATTTTACTGGCGATATGCTTGGTCTTCTTTTTGCACTGTGTCCACTTGATGGACCTGCAATCTCTTCTGAAGGAGTTTGAGCAGTTTCGTTCTGATCTGCCTTGTCCCCTCTTTCTGGGGAGTCAATCAGGTTTTCCTTTTCTTTTCCTGTATTGTCTGCTTCTGGGAAAGCCCTCCTCTGATCAGGCTCTCCTGCTTTTTTACCTGCTTCGAGCCCTTTGTCACCGTTACTTTCTTCAGGCTCTTTGTCACTTTCAGCTGCTTCAGGCTCTTTGTTACCTTCAGCTGCTTCGTCGCTGTCTGAGGCTCCTCCTTGGTCTTCCCCAAGTGAATCAGTTGCTTCGTCCTCAGAGAATATTTCTCCCTCCTCTATCTCTGCCTGTTCGCTTCTAGTTCTTTTTCGCTCTGTCTCAGCGCTTGGCACTTTGTTATCAGGTACTGGTAACTTCAGCGCTTCAACTTCCTCGTCTGTGGGACACAATACCCTCTTTGTGTGACTGGCGTGAATCCAGTTGGGAACTCCCGCACACTTCACAGCGGTGGTAGTCATCAGAATCACTTGAAAAGGTCCTTTCCAACGGGGTTCCAAACACGACTTCCTCACGTGCTTCTTTATCACGACCCAGTCACCTGCTTTCAGGGCGTGTCCTGGACCTTGGATCGGTGGCAAGGTGGTTGCCTCCACCTGGTGAGAGAAAGAGCGAACCACATCAGCTAGACCTTTGCAGTAGTCTAACACCATATCATCTGTAATATTCAAAAGCGCATTTGCAGGAACTGCTGGAAGTCTCATAGCTCTGCCCATGAGGATCTCATGTGGGGACAGTCCAGTCTTTCTGTCAGGGGTGTTTCTCATTGACATTAGCACCAAAGGCAACGCGTCAGGCCATTTCAAATTTGTTGATGCGCATATTTTCGCCATTCTTGATTTCAATGTGCCATTCATTTGCTCCACCAGACCTGATGCTTCAGGGCGGTAGCTACAATGCAGCTTTTGCTCAATGTTCAGTGCTGCACAAAGCAATTTTATTACCTCATTATTGAAGTGACTTCCCCTATCTGATTCTAAAGAGATCGGGAATCCGAAACGTGGTATTAGCTCTCTCAAGAGTAGTTTTGCAACTGTGAGACTGTCATTTCTGCGTGTAGGGTATGCTTCAATCCAGTGACTAAAAATGCACACAATCACCAACACATACTTCAAGCCTCCATGCACAGGCATCTCAATGAAGTCCATTTGCATCCTGCTGAATGGACCCCCTGCTCTTCCAATGTGGCTCAAATTTACTACGGTTCCCTTCCCTGCGTTCATCTGTTGGCAAATGACGCAACGGTGGCAAACTGCTTCAGCAACTTGACGGAATTTAGGGTTAAACCAATCAGTTTTAAACAACCTAATCATTGCATCCCTCCCAAGATGAGCTTGTCCATGGTAAAATCTGGCTATCTGTGTCAAAAGGCTGTTTGGAAGAATGAATTTTCCTTCACTTGAAACCCATAATTCATCTAGTCTCTTTACACATTGTGATTTGGTCCACGAGAGTTTCTCATCCTCACTGACATCATTCTGTAAGGATTTCAATTCGTCCATTGTATCTATAACCTTTAGAGCAAATATTTCGCTTTGTTCAAGTTCTGGTTCACTTATCAAATTCCATTCATCCCTAAGCAATATACAGTTCAATGCGCAAAACCTTGCGACTTGATCCGCATATCCATTTCCCAGGGAAACATAGGGGGTTATTCTAACTTTGGAGGAGTGTTAATCCGTCCCAAAAGTGACGGTAAAGTGACGGATATACCACCAGCCGTATTACGATTTCCATAGGATATAATGGACTCGTGATACGGCTGGTGGTAAATCCGTCACTTTTCCGTCACTTTTGGGACGGATTAACACCTCCTCCAAAGTTAGAATAACCCCCATAGTCTTGTCCCTTCGAGTGTGCACTGTATTTTACCACTGCTACTTCCCCTGGTAACTGAATGGCATGTAACAATTCCTTTATTCTTTCGCCATTTTTCACTGGTGATCCTGAAGAGGTCATGAAGCCTCTCTGTGACCACAATTGTCCAAAATCATGCACTATTCCAAATCCGTACTGGCTGTCAGTGTAAATGGTAACTTTCATTAATGCAGAGAGTTGGCAAGCTCTAGTAAGGGCTACCAATTCCGCTACTTGTGCAGAGTAAACTCCTTGAAGCCAAGATGCTTCCAGAACACCTGTTACAGTACATACAGCATATCCTGCTTTCAATATTCCCAGTGCATCTCTTAAACATGAACCATCAACAAAAATGATTTGATCATTTTCTTCCAATCGGGTGTCTTTGATATCAGGTCTTGGTTTGGTGCAAAATTCAGTCACCTGAAGACAGTCGTGCTCGATGTCTTCAGCGTTCTCAATTTCTGCATTTTCACTGGGAAACAAGGTTGCTGGGTTCAACGTAGTGCACCTTTTCAGCTGCACATTAGGTGATCCCAGAATTATTGTTTCATACCTTGTGAGTCTAGCACCAGTCATGTGCTGTGTTCGGGAACGTGTCAAAAGTATCTCGACTGAGTGAGGGACCATGACTGTTAAAGGGTGTCCCATCACTATTCCTTCACTCTGAGTGAGGCTGATACCAACTGCTGCTACGGCACGCAAGCACCCTGGCAGTGCTGCTGCAACCGGATCCAAAGTAGCTGAAAAATATGCTACTGGTCTGTTTACGCCACCATGGGCTTGGGTCAAGACAGACAAGGAACATGCATCACGTTCATGACAAAACAATGTGAAAGGTTTTGTGTAGTCAGGCATACCTAAAGCTGGAGCCCTGCACATGCATTCCTTTAATTCAATAAAAGCATCCATCTCATCTCCTTTCAGCTCAACTTCATCCAACGCATCTTTCTGGGTCAATTTCAGCAAAGGTTTTGCTAGAGTTGAGAAGTTGGGAATCCATTGGCGACAGTAGCTCACCATTCCTAAAAACTTCCTCACCTCCCTCCTCGTCTTTGGGGGACTCATTTGGAGTACACTTGTTATTCTTTCCTTCATTATCCTACGTGACCCCTTCTCTATTTGGTGACCCAAATATTTCACTTTCTTTTGACAGAATTGTAACTTCGAAGGGGACACCTTATGTCCATTTCTTCCCAAATGGTTCAGTAGGGCAATGGTGTCAGCTGTGCAGTCACTTTCTGTTTTGGACGCGATTAGTAAGTCGTCAATGTATTGTACTAGGGTTGACTCGAATGGCAACTCCAGTGCTTCCAAATCTTTCTTTAGAATCTGATTGAATATTGACGGTGACTCTGAAAACCCTTGAGGAATTCGACACCAACTGTAAACTCTGTCTAGGAATTTGAAACAAAAGAGAAACTGGCTGTCCTCATGAAGAGGCACAGAAAAGAATGCTTGCGATAAGTCGATAACTGAGAACCATTCAGCATCACAGGGAATTTGAAACATTATCACAGCTGGATTCGGTACTACGGGACAACATTTTACTATTATGTCATTTATTTTCCTCAAATCCTGAACAATTCGGACCTTTCCACTGGGTTTTATTAGTCCTATTATTGGCGAATTACATGGACTGCTCAACACTTCTTTCAGTACTCCCTGTTTCACAAACTCATCAATTAGTTGGGCAACTTTTATGAGGGTGTCTTGTGCCATGTGGTACTGTGGGATCTGGGGAAAGGTTACACTAGGTTTTACAGTCACTTTCACTGGTTCCACTCCTTTCACCAGTCCCACCTCTTTCCCTGTCATGTCCCACACTTCCTTTCCGACTGTTTCCTGTAACTCAGCAGGGATATCTGCTTCAGTGATCATCGGATAAAGGGTAATCAGGGGATACCCTTCATCGACAGTCTCCATCTCATCCCCTTCTACACTGTCCTCTTCTTCCCCATCACTGCTCGTCTGAATTCTAATTCCATCGTTCGAACACATAATTGAACATCCCAATTTGCACAATAGGTCTCTCCCTAACAGTGATATCGGGCTTGAGTCACATACCACAAAATTATGTGTCCCTTGATAGTTACCAATTCTGACTTGTACTGGATCTGTGATTGGGTTCGTCAGGTACCTGTTTGCTACTCCCACTACTTGAACTGTTCTCCCTGAAAGTGGCAAATTTGGCACTTCAATGCTCCTAACAGTGGAACGTGTAGCTCCTGTGTCAACCAAGAATGAAACGCGATGACCCATAACTCTTCCCTCCACATACGGACCCTTTTGATCAACTTCCAAGGATGCTGCAAGCACACAATTTCCCTCCTCATCTGAACTTCCACTCTCCCATACATCGTTTATTCCATTCTCGCTGTGTAGTGGGAATTGGTGTACTGTGTCATTTTGACTCATTCCCTGACCCATGACCTGTTGAGGAAGCATTGCTTGCTGCTGATTCATTGGTGCTAAGGGTATTTGCATTTGCTGATTAGGTACCATAGGAAACTGCTGTTGCATTGGCTGCAATTGTGTCATTTGCACACAGGGCATTTGCACCTGTTGCAGTTGCATGGGTTGTAAACCCTGCACCTGGTTTATATTATTTTGGAAATTTGGATTTGGACCTCTCAGGTTCGGTCCTCTCATAGTCTGAAATGCATTGACATCATTGTTTTGCTGACCTACAACTTCCTGCACCATCATTGGGCACTCCCGTTTCCAATGCCCGACGATTCCGCACATGTGACATGGCATCACCTTCTTCATTGCCTGTATACCATTTGGAATCATAACGGTATTCAAATCAGGACCATTATTCACAAAACCTCCTCGGCCTCTGCCTCTCATCTGCAGCTGAAACATAGCATTTCCCTGCTGCTGCTGCTGCGGCATCTGTTGTTGAAAACCTTGCAAACCTTGTAAACCTGTCTGAGCTGCTCTGAGCTGCATCACCATCACCTTTTCTTTCAATCTTTTCTGTTTGGTCTCAATCTCATCACTGCAGTATTTCGCATAATTCAACACTTCATCGATCGACTTTGACTGCCAACAAATCAAATGCATTTTAATCATCTGGCTGATTTCGGGTCTCAACCCTTCCACAAACCTGAACACAAAATGGAGCCTGTCCTTGGCCTCAATCGCTTCTGTGCCACTGTAATTTTTAAACGCTTTCAACAACCTCTCATAATACGCATGTATAGACTCTTTAGCCTCTTGGGCTGTTCTGTCAATCCTCTGCCAATCCACATTTTTCGACGCAACCTTGGTTTTCAAGTGCTCGATCACCTTGTGGTACAAGCTCATTACCGCGGGTGATGGCGCACCTGTGTCCCTATCTCTCTCTGGTTCACTCGTTGGCCAACCTACAGCTCTTTTACAATCTTCCCACAAATCTGCCGGAACCACAATTTCAAACAAAGTATTCAAGTCTTCCCAGAGACATTTCGCGAGTTTCACAAATCTATCCGTTTGTTGATACCACTCGATCGGCTTCTCTCTCAATTTGGGAAAGTCATCCGTAAAGGTCTTAATATCGCACCTATGCCACGGTACATGTACAAGTTTTCCCCCTGCTGTCTCTCTCATTGGTAACATAGTTATCAGATCGTCATTCTGTTGTTTTTTCTCATTCCGCTCTAGAGTATTTTCTTTCTTTTTATCCTTTTTCTTAACCCATCTGCTTTCCCATTTGTCTAAACATCTCCAGACCTGTGCACTCTGCAGTATCTCTTTAAGGTGAGTTTTCATCCCTGCGGATCTCATGTGTTCAAAGTCTTTTGTGTCGAAATCTAACCTGTAACTTCTACTCAGGTGTTTAGTCTTACCTATATCAATCTCGTGTCTGTCTGCTATTTCTTGTAATTTCTTATGTATGCTGCTCACTTCTCTTGTAATCCTAGGGCACATGTATCTTAGTTCTTCCTCTGTGTATGATTCTAATCTGTTCAAACCCATTGTTCCCTCAACCAGTTCATCTGCCTCCATGCTCAACCTTATTTTATTCAGGTATTCTTCTCCCTTCCCGCTAGATGCACTCTGTGGGGAGTTCAGGCTGTTGAACCATTGTGTTAACTGTTGCTCGTTCAGTCCCATCAGTGTAGCAGTTACATCAACTGCCACTGACGGTTTCTGTAATGTTTCAGTCTGTGAGGTTAACGGTACTAATAGTGGTGGATGTGACCTTACCACAGTTGACGGAGCACAAATTGGAATTGGACTAAATTCCAACAAGGACCCAGATCCATTTGGCATTGCCGCTATCGGAGTTGTCTCTGGAGTGGTTTCTATGCATCTCCTCCCTGTCCCATTCTGTATCATTGACTCTTGGTCGCTTGTGCTTGAATTTGCCTGTATGTACAGTGGTACTGGTGGACCTACAGGAATAGGTAGAGATATTGTGTCTGGATTCTGTCTGTTCCCCGAATTCTGTGGCATGTTAATCCCCACATTGTGGTTCATCATTGCTGGCATACCTAACTGGCTTTCTATTACTCGCACTTCTTGTGTCTGCTTTTGGGGCATCGAGAACTGTGTTGATTCAGCTTGAATCAATGTCGGTCTCTGATAGTTTTGTGCTCCCTGCGCCATTGAATCGGAAGTCATTCCCATGTTATGCTCGTCACAACAGTGCCTCTGAACCTTTGGCTGATAGTTATCAGCAGGTTTCAATGTAGGCACTTCTGGGTACATTCTCTGAACCTGTGGTATTTGTGGGAAAAGAGGCATGTTGGAGCTGCTCGGTCTCTGAGATATTCTCAAATTGGGTGTTACATTAACCTGTGTTGGTTCTGGAGGGGCAGTACTGATACTTGAGCCTTGTTCGTTTTCCACATACGGTGGCGGGCGATCATTCAACAATTGTATAATGAACACCTCATCGTCTGACTCGTCTCCCCTTTTTGAGTTTCTATTGCTCTCTCTATCTCTGGACTGACTCCTGTTTGTCTTATAGGTAGCTTTCCTTCCTTCCGTTTCCCCTTCATCAGTAATTGCTGGAAACAATTTAATCCCCTGCAATACGTCTGATCTCCAAACCTTTTGTGTGGTGTCCCATCTAGCATCCGCTAGTGTCTTTTCTACCTTTCTTATTCTGGTCTCGAACTTCTTTTGTTGTTGGTTTCTAGCTATCAGCTCCCAAATTGCTAGTGCCTCAAATTGTGCTGGTCTTGGAGGTACTTTCATGTCGTATAGCGCAAATCTCAGATTTTCTAAAACCCTCAGATTAAACGACCCGTGGATAGGGAACGCTACACTCCCATGTTTTTCCGTTAATTTGCACCATTGTTTTAACCATAAACATGGCGTTACACCCTTTTCTTCAATGACAATGTAAGCTGGTGTACCCTCAGGCGGTGTTTCTTCTCCTACGTTTGCTTTAATATAAGCATCTCCCCTCATGGCACTCTTAAATGCTTTGAAAAATTTCATCTTTCCGTCTCTTATTTTTCTTAATATGTGAAATCAATAAGTGACTTTAATTCCCGGAATACTCTTCGCTTGCCTTTCCCCTTCCAATTGCGCTTCACGGACTGTGTCCAATCCGTGCGCGATCCTTCTCACCAACCAACCTATCCCAGCGCGGCTCCTAGTGACGTCACACTCACACACTGCGGCTGACAAAGTCCCGCGGCTTGTCTACTTTCACTCGTCTTTCACTCTCAAACTAATTTGTGCAATATAACGCGAGCACTTTACCAAAATAATAAAACAAATCTGTCGGTTTACTACAGGAAAGGTAATACAATCGCTTCAGAAACCTTAGGGATTTTTCACTAGCCTCAGCAGTTATTCCATCTTTCTCGGTTTCCCGCTTTCGCAAGCAAAATTTGACCCGCAAACTTTACTCTCAACTGATCAATGAACTATTCTAGTGCACTTTAGAATTCGTCAAATCTCAAAGTCGAAGTTTTCTCTCACTCCGCAACATTCATACCGACTCGTTGACCACGCCCGATCAACCTATTAAACCGACCAGATTACAACATTAAACAAGTGTCTCATACACTTTTCAACATACTCCGGAGTCTCTTGACCTCGCAGGGCCCGTCTCAACATCAACAACCACGTGGACAATTTTTTCTGCACAAAGCGCTACACACACGTGAAGTTCGACGACTTCCCTACTCTCACACCTTTAGACCTCTTAACCTCCTAAAATCCTCTCACAAACTCCTCAATTAATCTGCGGCAATAAGCTATGCAAGCGCAAAATCCTAACTTCACTCATACCGTCACTAGAAACGCCGAAACCATTCTCACACCTCCATGTCCTCCATTCGCAAGCTCCGAGATCGCGGGAAAGTCATTGGGGACTTAGGGCATCATCATCCCTCCAACTTATTTTATCAAAGAAAATTCTAACTTGACTCTGTCTATTGTTGGGGTCCCAAAGGGCAAAACCATCAATCTCTGCTACCATCTACTGATAACGCGTCCAGCCCTTATAAATTACCTGTACCTGGACACGTTGGAGGTCGGTGGATCTTTTAACCGAGTCGGGCTCTCCTCATCCTAAAATAGCTGAGTCATTCAGATCAATAATCAATAACTATTGTAGTCGGTAATCAATACTCAATTAATAGATCATTCTAGCACATCAGAAATCAATAACAGTTGGTATTTCGGCACACCATGACCTTTCAGTCATGAATAACCACACCAGTTTATTAAAAGTTAGTGAATTTATTTCCCTATATTAACAAAGCTAGCACGATATATATATGTCTCAAAACCAATTGATATATGTATATGAACATTACTAGCTGTCCATAACGGCGGAAGAAACGCAATCTACGTAAAATCTGAATAATGATACCCTCTGTTATCGCAATGCAAATCACCAATATGACTAACTGTATTTGACTAATTGCATACATTGGTCAGCATAACAAGATTTCAATTTGGCATGGTACATTGGATGTGTACCTCGACTAACCTCTAATTAGCATCGGCATGTGGGACTTCATGCAAAAACGAATTTAGTCAACACAAATTTGGAAAACTTCTAGTTACGACCCTATCAAAATAGCAGTTGGTACCTAAAAGGAAAAACACAATGCATAATACATTTATCCTTTCATATTTACCAAATACAATCAGCATTCAAGAAAAGTCTTCGTCCTTCAGGTACCGGTTCGATCAGCATGGGGCAAATTTCAAAGGGGCAAAGTTAAGGGCAAGCTTCCTTGCAGCGGCAAGGAGAATGGGGCAAAGTTACTACATAGGCAAGACGGGGCAAAACAAAGTTAAAGTCTCTAGGGTGAGAATTCTTAAAGTCTCTTTCTCTCGGATAGAGAAAAGGGCATCAGGGTGTCGTCCAAAATGGAGTCTGGCATCAGGCTTCAAACTGGCATCGAGAAAAAATGGCTGCCTTCTCTTTGTCCGGTGGGTTTAAGTAAGAAACATTCCAAGTTCTGCAGGGTCTTCCATTGGAGGGTTCATAGGTTGGCTTCAAATTGTCCAATGGAAAATTGTCTTTTACTAGAACTCATTTATGCATACATTAGCCTTGGAGCCTTGGAACACAAGTTGTATCATGGTTTGCCAATTATTTTACTATCTGTACCTTCATTGTCCGCACCTGCAGACTGACCTTGTATCAAAGGGGATGTAACCGGCCTAGTACGAAACCTTGGAGATAAGTGTATTAGTCATCTCTGCTGGAAAAATACAACTTCAAGCAAGAATATATGTTTCATTAGTTCAAGGAAAAGCCACGCAGTTAGAATTTGAGACCAGGCAACTAGGCCAAAGCCTGTACTAAATTTAAGCTAAGCAAAACAGTTTCAAACAAGAAATCATGGCATACATTTGCAATTATGACGGATTACTACATTTTCAATACTTCATGATTAATAAAGCTCGTTTACAATGATGGCGAACTACCCCGAGGGCACAATTTCCCTCGTACATTATTTTCTTTACTAAAATCACACCACAATATACATTTTTAATTCTGCGATATGTATGAATATATGTCGGACCTTCTTTTTCTGCTTCATCAGACCCGAGGCTTCAAAGCTTTACTGAAAGCATGACGGTGTTCAATAGAGTGAAATGAAGTAGGCAAGCTGTTCCAGAGACCAACCACCTGCACAGAAAATGCTCCGCTGCCAGTTCAAGCTGATGTAAATGTAGGGACATTCAAAATGTTGGCATTGACAGAGCGCAGCAATCAGGAAGCTGAACAACGTTGCAGTTTCTATGAAAAAAAAATTCTCTATGTACTACACATATTGATTTATATTTATTTTGCTTGGCTACTCGTAGCCAATGAAAAGAATCCAAAGGCCAAGAAATAGAACAATGTCGACGCATAGCAAATGCAAGTTTTGCTGCAGCATCCTCTATGCGAGGCAAACGCCGAAAGAGATATCTGGATGACTACAGTCACAGCATTGTCATAATTGAGCTCACTCAAAATGGTGTACTTCTCTACACGTGGCTGGAGATGCAGGGCTAATAGTGGTAATATTTTACGAATAGCCTGCACTAGTCAGAAGCAGTTGGAAAATAATTTATTGACATGGGTAGAAAGAGATAAATTGTTGTTTAAACTCTGGAGTTTATACAGATGTTGCTGTTATAGGAGTTGAATTATTCTCAGAAGGCCAAAGATCTATCACAAAGAGCCCGAAAAGTGGTTCATCACCTCGTTCTTGTCTCCATTAAGCTTCCACCCCAATCCCCTCATTCCATCCATCCCAAGTTGTATCTGTTTGAAACACGCTTCCTGTGTCACTCCTTCAAACCTAACCAATTATTTCTTCCTCTACTCTGCCTACCCAATGCATTAGCATTCTGATGCAGTTGAGCCACCCTGCGGATGCTATACAAAACTGCTGAACGATGGATTCAATGAATAGCATGCTCTAATGGTGCTATGAAACCTGTATTTATTTCATTTGAGGGAATTATTTATTCTATGAAATGTTAATAGCATTTTCGCGAAAGCATGTTGCACAGAAAAAGGGTTAAAGGAAATTATACAAAAATTAAAGGATTAGCGAAGGAATACAATATATTATGTTAATTATCAATCAATCAATCAGTACTCATTTATGTTGGTTAAAATGTAACCATAAAACTGAATACAATTTGTATGTTCAATATACAGTCATAACATCCTCATTTAACACTTAGCATATCACTTTATTAGAATAAAAATATGAAGAAAGATGGTACTTTAGAAAGGAAGTGGAGGCAGAGCATATACAGACATAGAGAGGTACAGGCAAAACTTCTGTGCAACCTATGAAGCTCCACCATATTCCCCATTGTTGCCTGGTTTCTTAAAGTTCCTCTGACTTTATACTTTTGGATAAACATTTACAGGGTCGACCATCTCTCAACAAACTGGTACTGATTATCCCACTGGAGGCTCAGGCAGGTAAAGTATAACATTTTGAAAATCACTTTTCCTAAATATAAACAGATAATCCAACTCCACCAAAGAATTGGATTTTAATAAACATTTAAAATAGTGGTTTAGTTACCTTCATAGCTTTTTCAAATAAAAAAGAGCAGACTTTTATCTTATATGAACATCCGTGTTTCTCGTAGGACAACTACAGCCCTAATAATAAAAATAGCTGTGAGGGGCTAGACTAAATGTACATGCCAACATTAAGGCACTCATTTTGAGACTGGCGGTAAAACCCGCCTACCGCTGCAGCGAAGGCCGCCAAAAGGCCATTGCTGCGGCTACCAGCCAGCTGCCGTATTATGACCACAGCTGGATTTCCGTCTGAAGAATGACGGAAATCCGGCTGTGCCCATGCCGGCGGATGACGGTAAGGTGGCGCTGCTGCCACCAGCAGCGCCATGCTAGTAGACTGCTGCCAGCCATAGGCCGCTATGTATTATGACCCATAATACAGCCTGGTGGTGTTCTGCTGGCGGGTGCTGATGGTGGCAGCAGCGCCCCGTCCCATCTCCTGCCGGAGGACCCGCTGAACACAGGTAAGTCAGGTCTCCGATATGGGAGAGGGGTGGGGGGTGTTGTGTGTGTGTGTGTGTGTGTGTGTGTGTATGTGGGGGTGTGTGTGAATGTTTTTGTGTGCGAGGATGCAGGTGTGTGTTGCATGTTGAATGCGTGTGTGCATGTATGGAGGTGTGAATGGGTGTATGTTGTGTTATGTGAATGCGTGTCTGCGTGTCTGCGTGTAGGTATGAAAGTGTGTGCGGATGTGTGTGTGAATGGATGTATGCATGCGTAAATGCATGAGGGAATGGGTGTGTGAGTGTGAAGGGTGGGCATGAATGTAGGGGGGTAGGGCGTCTTTGGAGAGGTAGGGGGTGGGGGTAGCTAACTGGAGGTGGAGGGGGGAGACCCCTATCAGTGACAGGGAAGGAATTCCCTGTCATTTATAGTGCCTACTGCCATGGTTTTCGTGGCAGTAGGAAAGCCACGAATACCATGGCGGTAGGAAGGGTCATAATCCCACAGGCAGTACAGTGACGGCCACCAGGCTGGAGATGGTGCATGTAGGAGGATGGCCTGGCTTATAGTGGGCACCTGATGGTACTTACACCTTGTGCCAGGTCCAGTTACTCCTTATTAGTAGATCAGTAGTGTTCTAGCAGCTTAGGCTGATAGAGGTAGCTATAGCAGAGCAGCTTAGTCTGAACTAGGAGACATGCAAAGCTCCTACTATACCACTTATATCATATAGGAAATATCTCATAAGAAAGACAATACTCACAGGGTCATTACGACCTCGGCGGTCTTGCAAAAAGACCGCTGAGGCCGCGGGAGACAGAATACCGCCATTGCCGGCGGTATTCCTGGCTCCCTATTATGACATTTCCACTGGGCCAGCGGACGGTAACAGTGTTACCGTCCGCTGGCCCAGCGGAAATGTCACATCAACATTGCTGCCGGCTCGTAATAGAGCCGGCGGCAATGCTGATGTGCAGCGGGTGCAGTAGCACCCGTCACGCATTTCACTGCCCGAAATTCGGGCAGTGTGATGCGCGACCGGGCTATGCCTTGGGGCCCCTGCACTGCCCATGCCAAGTGCATGGGCAGTGCAGGGGCCCCCAGGGGCACCCCAGGTCCCCTTACCACTAGCCTTTCAATGGCGGTGTGTACCGCCACGGACAGGCTGGCGGTCGGGGACTCATAATCCCCAGGGCAGCGGTGCATGCACCGCTGCCCTGGGGATTATGACCGCCAGGCGGAAACCTGGTGGGAAAGTGGAGGGGCCGGCGGTATGGCCGTGGCTTTTCCGCCACGTGGCTTTTCCGCCATGGTCATAATTGATGGCGGAACACCGCCAGCCTGTTGGCGGTGTTACCGCCAACTTACCGCCGGCCGCCAGGGTCGTAATGACCCCCTCAGTGTTACTAAAAATAAAGGTACTTTATTTTAGTGACAATGTTCCAAAAATGTCTCAGAGGATATACTCCCTTAGGGGGTAAGTAAAGTGTAAGTGTAAGTGTGTCATGATATGTGATTACTGTGACTGTATGGTGAACTTAAGGGGTCAGGATGTGTTCAGTAGGTGATTTGTTTCCTATCGACAGGGGATGTAAAGTTGGGCAGTATCCAACCAAGGTTTGTTTGCTGAGTCAGACTTTGAAATGTTACAACCTTGATAATCTGCTTTGTTTGTATTAGTCTCCTTGCTATGTGAGTGGATCAGCTTAAGTTTGTAATGTGGCATGGGTCATATGTGTGGTTTCTCATGCCTAGACTTGTTGGTTTTTGTTTTCTCCAGGTCTATTGACCATGCCATCCTCATGTGGGCATTTCTGAGTTGTGACATTGGCACGTAGCTGTTGCTGGCTGACATATGAAGTGGATATGGATTGATTCAGATAATGTTGGTCACAGACATTGGGCATATGGGTCCTGTGTCAAAACAGCTTGGACAGTGGGTGGATGGAATTCTGAAGTGCATAAAACACTTGTTTGATGTGGTGAGTTAGTCCAATATTTTCATGTGTGTGATCATGTGCCCTTGAAACATGTCATCCAGAGCAATACCTGCTTTCTCCCTTCACATTGTGTTGGCAATGATCCTGTATAAACTTTGTTTAGCTGTCAATGTGTTTGCTCATTGCAGGCCACAGTGTCTGTGCCACGACACTGACAAAGGTTTGTATCATGCCACCTGATGCTTGCTTATTGTAATAAGATGAACCTATGACTAGACACAATTGTTCTGCCCTCTGTCTGTGCCATGCCATGTCTGGTATGTGATAAGGCTCAAGCTAGTGAAAATATACACTGATCTGTTAGCCTTTTCTATGGGACAGGGTCTAACAAAGTCCGTTCTTCTGTGGTCTGGGTGATGGTACCTTTGGGATATCTGGCCTGACTCAAGATGATTCTGCCATTCTTGTCTATGACAGTCCATACATTTTAACATCCTATAAGCTATACTGTGCAATAAAACATTTGTTGTAACCAGACATTTGTGTCATTGTGTTGCTAATTCTCCTCAGCATGGCACTACCTGAGACATATGCATCCTTTCCAATACCATCTTATGTATTCCTTATGTGCATCACATGGGTTTACAATTCAACCACTCAATATGTTAAAAAATGGTAGTAGGCAGTGTTTTGCGAGAGGTGTGTTTATTTACATATACACAGGAAATAATTGTGGGACTCAACAAAAAAGAAGTAAAGTGAAGGGATTAGTCATGATGAATCAAATCAAATAATTTGATGCACCATTATTTATAGTCCAACGTCCGGTGTCCTACTAACATTGGAAAATGGAAAGTGGATTAAAACAGTCAACAGAGTGTGGCATCCAAAGGAGTGAAATCGGAAAGAGGCAAGTTGATGGCAGTGGCTGATGTCTTGCCATCCGCACCTCCTGGAGTCTTGAGTGACCTTCCCCATTTGCGGGGGATCTGCTGCTACAGAGGCAGGGGTGTCTGAGGTGGGTCCTTCTCCTGACAGGGCCTCCCTTCCAGTGGCTGCCTCAGATGTTGAAGGGGCTGGTGTTGCTTGGCGAAAGGAAGGGGTGTGGTGTTGCTCACAGTCCATGATAAGGGTACTCCTGATCTCCCTAAACACCCCTGTTAGGGTGGCCAAGATGGTGTTGGTGACATCCCACTTTTCCAGGGACTCATGATGGAAGTCTCCCTGCAGCTCCTTCATCTCCCTGAGTTCGGCAAGTACCTACCCATCACGCCTTGGGATTGTTGGTAGGCTCCCAAGACTTGGCTGATGGTGTCCTGGCCAGGACCATCCCCAGTATTCTCATGCATCAGGCCCACAGCATCCCTCCCTCCTACCCTACCTCCACATGCCTGGGCCCTTGGCACAGCTTGCCCAATACCACTGGCTCCAGGATCATCATTGTCGGAGGTGTGTTGTTGTGACCCAGGATCCTGGCCTTGGGGGCAAAAGATGGTAGTTACAGTCCTCGAGACCCAGGTTTGTGGCGACTGGCTGCTTGAGATGTTGAAGCAACAGGGCTGGGAGGAGTCAATGTGGTCACACTAAGGCTAACTGGTGTTGTCTGACCAGGTTGCCTGGATGAGCCAGAACCATCCTTAACATACAGACATCCAGGAGTGGTGTCCACCCAGAGGGCTTCATCAATGGCGGTAGTGGCAGTCTCTTCAGCAGGCTCTTTATTTGCAGTGGCAGCCAGACCTGTTGATGTGAGAGATCCAATGTTAGAGTTGTATTATGACATCTACCTTATCTACCTTTCTATTATGTGACAGGTACACTTGCTATCAGTTGTATTGCCCTGACATTTGGGTAATATTCCAATTAAATTTCAGTCAACTAGTTTCAGAATGTCTGAGTTTATTTGCACTTGGTAGGATGGTCTCATTTATTGAAAGCAGTGCAGGCTAAACAGTGGCTGGGCAAGGCCTAGATGACTGTTATGCAGGCAGACCCAAATGCTTGTTGTAAATGTGATAGTTGTCATCATGTGGTCCTGTGCACTGTGAATGTGTCTGCTGCCAATACCATTCATTTGATGCATCTTGTGGCCTTTCATCTTTCTCAGAATTCTTTTTCACACGGATTGAACTTTCCTTTCTGTCCACAATATTTTAATCGTGGCATAACTGCTCAAGATGGGTCAAGGTGTTTAGCCACATCACAGAGTGTACCCTGATCTGTATCTTGGTCCCTCCCAGGTGGGTAATTTACATTTGTAGGTACAAAGACAGATGCACAATGTCAAAATGGACACTGGCCTGGTGATAGGAGTTATAGGAACTGACCCTCCTGGGATCTACAGTCAGGTTAATCCAGGCACTACACACAGTGAACAGATGTCATCTTCTCACATGGGTAGAATTAAAAGGTTGAGTAGAGGGAGCACGGGACACTGTGTTAGCTGAGTGGAGTGAAAGTAGCAGTGCCTCCTGGCATTTGTATTCCTGTCAGTGCATGTCCTACCCACACAGTATACAGATTCCATGGATGTGTTCAGTGAGATTAGCAGTGCCCACTGGCCTTAAAATTACTGTTAGTGCCTGTCCTGCTCACACAGTATACGGATGTCATCCTCTCTGTTGTGTAAATTCCAATGTGGAGGTCACAATCAAGGTAATTTCGGGTAGGTTGCACAGTTCAAGTTTTTGCAATAGTGCCTGTTGGGAATTGTAGTGCTGTCAATCCTTGTAATACACACACTATACAGAGTTGTTGCTGCCCCAGGTGAGTTTAGTTCAGATGCTGGAACCCAGTCAGAGGTCTATGGACAGGTGCACACCAGGCTTGTGAGTGGAGTGGTTTAACAGTGAAGTTGGCAAAAGGTGTGTAGTGAGCATGCATGACAATGAATTCTTGTAATATTTGATTGTTGTGACTTACCCAACTTCACTCCCTCAGGTATTCCTGTGAAGCCCTCCGGCTGCAGGATGGCCAAGACCTTCTCCTCCCATGATGTGAGTTGCAAGGGAGTAGGTGGGAGCCTACCACCGGTCTTCTGGACATTCAGCTGGTGCCTGGATATCATTGAAACAGTCTTCCCCCTGTGGTTGTTCCACCCCTTCCTGATGTCGTCCCTTGTGCACGGGTTAGGACCTACGTCATTCATTCTGTTCACTATCCGTTGCCACATTTTCATTTTCCTGGCGATAGTGGTGTGCTGGACCTAGACTCCAAATAGATGTGGCTCTACTCTAATGATTTAATCCACCCTGACACTTAACTCCTCTTCAGTGAAACGGGGATTTTTCTGGGGTGACATGCTGGTAATTGAACAATTAAGTGGTGAGAAATAAACAGGTGACGATGAGTTCATGGGTGTGGGTAGTACAAATGGATGTTATTGGAAATGGGGGGTTGTTGAGGATGTGGGATATGTGTTTAGGAAAAGTTGTGGGTGTGCCTAATCTATTATTTGTTAATGTTCTTTGGCTTGGGTGTTTGGCATTGTAGATGCAAAGGATTGTTGTTTGTGAAGGGGTAGGTTTTATAGTGTGCTTTGCAGGTGTGTCCAGTGTGGCAATGTGTGTCAGCTATGTTGTTTTCAAATCCATACAATGTGGTGCTGTGTTTTAGTTGACCATGAACTGCAGTGGTTCGGACAGCCATTGGCAGACTGCCATGCCTGACCGCCACTGCGACTTTGTACTTGTAATACATTCAATGGTTGGTTAATGGGCTGTCAGTGCTGGTAGTCAGCCCACCAATTTTCTGTCCTCCAAAGTACTGGCTGTGTTGAATATTTAGCAGACGTTTGTCCACCCTGCCTGTGTAACCCGTAATAAGGCGGTCTGTGTGACTGCCAACATGGTGGTCCTTAGACAGCCACCACTATGGGAGTCTGGCGGTCCGACCACTAAACTTGTAATCAGGCTCTAAATCTCCTACTCAGTTACAGAGCCATGTCATAAATGTATAATAATACCGAAAAATGGCAAATCAAATTTGCACAGTCATTTCTAAGGTGGTATCTCCATAGAAATATCATTTCATTCCAGGAAAAGAAAACAATAGGAAACAATAGCTCATTATTGAGCAGTTATGTTAATTGATATTTCTAGCAAATAGAGGGAGCCTTTGTCAATGATTCTGCTTGATTCTGGAAAACCATTTCGATAGAAGAGTTACATGGAAATATATGTGGGTGGTGACGAAGATGATGGATTTTGGTCACAGATTTAGCAATTCATTACAAGTCTTTCTTATTCGAGAAGCAGAAGAAACAAAAAGATGTGACATATCCTCATGACATGAGTATTGTTACTCAATGTATAACCCATGGGCTGGATTGTAGTACTGAATATTGATACCAACAATATTGTGGTGCAAGATAGAACATCAAAGGACAAAATATTGAAAGGTAGGTGCATATAGGGAAGTATAAATTTAGTATTCCTACCTCCACATTGACGTATCTTGAAGACATATGACCATGTAAGTACATATGTGTGGAGTTAGGAATAGAACATCTAGACTTACTTACCTTTAAATATCTTGGGCCTCGTTTACAAGCCGAGCATCATCCGGTGGTGCAGTTTGCCATCCCATATTTACAAGGCAGCGCAAAGCCACCTTGCATGGCTTTTCATGGCCTTGTGAATATGGCCCCCTTTCTCTCATAACAGTGCGTGAAAGGGGTGTTTAATGGGTGTTGCTGTGGATGTTCCCAAGCAACACCCATGGAATCTGACAGAACCTGATGAATTCCCATATTTACAAGGCTTGGAATGCGTCAGATTCCTCCACTACCTCAGGAATGGCGTTAAAGTTGAACAATGGAGAGAAATAACATTATTTCTCCCCATTTTCTCCTCCTATGTGTGCACGCATAGAATGAGGAAAATGACATTAATGACTGTTTATGTGCTGGAAGGTTTCCCTTCCTGGAAATAAACAATCATCCCTGCAACACAGGCATCCTTTCACCATGGTGCAAGGGTGCCTGCATTGGCGCTAGGCAGCAGTTTGTGTGCCAGCGCAGAGGAAAGAATAGAGGTGTGTAATATTTCTGTAAATACAACGCATCCCTGCACTTTCAAAATGCTGCAGCGGGACGCAGCAAGCTGGCCTGCAGGGCCCTTCTGCTTCATTTCCTTGCAAATGAGACCCTTTATTTTCAATATTTTGTTCTCTATATTGTGCAATATATATACTATGGTTTTGATATTCAGGAGGCACACTCGTGGCCTGCTGGTGCCCCCGGACCATTGTTTGCACCCCTCCTGGTAAAAAAACATTGCCTGGCACGGTCATTAACATGAGCTGCTTTTTTCTCTACGATTACGCTCACAATTGAGTTGGAGTGGATCAGATAAGAATCTGCAATGCAGTTAATGCTGCATATGCTCTCTTCCCCAGGCCCCTCTCACATGACCTCAAGTTACTGTCTTCAAAAGTCAGCTAGCTGCTGCTTTGTATGCAATTTTAGGTTGAACATAACAGCGTGAAAGCGCTGCTTTTCCGACGTATTGGTATGTATCTGTGCTTTTTAACAATGCCCACCGCACACCCATCACTATCACTCGTTCTTGGGCTTGCCCTTCAAAAACCCTTTATTTTCGTTTGTAAATGCTTTATGTTTGTCTCTCCTTGGGGTGGGTTAGTTACCGCCTTGGACATCACCCCTGTTACATGGCTAAGTGCATTTTTGCCAATACGTTTGACTGTGAGCAAACTTCATTTTCCTTTTGTGTGCTCCTTCGCGCTTTGAATCGGCTTGCTTATGTGAAACTGTATTACTTTTCATTTTCAACTTATGTAGCAAGAAAAGTCTGGTTAACAGTTTACAACGCTAATAGCTCTAACTCGGGCAAATGCGAGCCCCGTTGCTTTGCAAATGCTTGTTATTCCTACAGTGCAGCAGATCCTGTACTCACCTGGCTCCAGCTTTTCTTTGTGTAAGCTCGGCCTCAGGAAATGAAATCAGAAAAGTCTGCATTCCAGAAGGCAAGGAGTTCCAGGCACTTCATTTGAGTAGACCTGTGTTTTTTCTTTTTTTTAAATGTTTTACTGTAACTGTCCTCTTTTTAGTTAAGGATCCGAGCTGGACCATTTTCCTATTGTGCTTTCTATTTGCGACACAGTGCTTCTTACATGGGTTGCCTATCTAGCTGTGCCTCTTGGGAGCAGACTTCTTTCTACCTTCCTTTGGGCTCACAAACTCTTCTCTATTGTAATATTGTCATATTTCTGAAAATCACATACCAGCCATCTGTCTTGTTTAAGCATTGTCAACGAGTTGGAAGTTGGTACCTAAATATTTTGTTCATAACCTGAGTATTTTACTCTTTGGAATGCAGTCTCAGACTTCTTAACAAAGATGAACTAGTTTGAAGACATATAAAATCAATTTCTTCATCTATTTGCAATTTTGCGAAAAACATGCAGTGGGTTGCTGAACTGCATTATTTAACCAGACTTTGGGGAACATGTTGCTAAATCTATGTGACTCCACAGCTAAAGATGCTGTGCTGCTTCACCATCTCATTTCTCTGCACTGTAATCTGATTTGCAAGGGCAAATCAAACTGCTCAAAGTACTAGCACATGATCATCTGCTTAAGGTTGAAGCCCTACCATGTATCAGGCATTAAGGATAAGGATTCAGAAAAACACCAATTTGTCAATTTCCCTACATCACTGCACTTGAATGAACTGTCATGCACATTAAGCTTGCCTTTAGATACTCTCAGCATGATCACATGACACACAGCATAATAATTGCAAATTGTTTTTATAAAGTAGTGTAATCCCTAAAAACTGAAATAATTGCAAAAAACATCTGTTAATAAATAGCAAGACAAATAATACTATAAATGTGGGTTACTAAACCTTACATAAAGTATTTACCTTACAAAGAATTAGTTGACTATCCCCACTCCATCCAATGCTACACCCAGGTAAGGGTTGGACTTTACATTAACTATTGCTACTCCAATCTAAGCAATAGTAGGTAGGGAAAGTGAGGAACTGCATGAGATAAGATTTACTATTCCCACTCAAATCTAACCAACAGTAGAGAAAGTGTTGGGCTCCACAGGGGTTAAATGACCTATTCCCATGCCAGTCTGCGCAACAGTAGGGACTCCAGAGAGGTAACATTTACTATTCCCACTCCAGTCCAAGCAACAGAAGGGAGCTGTTATAATGTGACCTTATGTTACCCCAGCCTGCGTTCTTCCATTCATCCAGCCCTGTGATGTCACCATAGAATGTTATCTATGTAAGGACGATGACTTCAGTGGATTCTAAGGCACTTGATGGTGGAAGGAGGCTGTTGGTGTTTTGGTTTTCCAGTCACCATATTTTGTCTGGCATCAACTTGAAGAAGGTTAACCTTGCTCTGTCTGCCGTGTTGAATTACTACAATATTTTTGGCAACTAGGATGGGATGGCCAGGCACCTATCTACAGAAGTTCTGTGATGTGGAGAAAATCCAAAGCTGTTGATGGTAGGCAGTGACATTTTGTGTGAGAAGCTGAGTCCCTTAGACTATGGCAGATACCACTGGGGCTTGTTGGCGTAAAATATTTAGTACTTCAACCCTGCAGGACCCAGAGACCTCTCTATGGGAGAATATCACAATGTTGGCCAAACACCAGAGTGCAAACACAGTTTTCGCTGTCGGCCCACACACCTTTCAAGTTGTTGTGTGAGTGTGCTGCCTCGTGCGCTTGGCTGCATGCACCCCAACACGATGTGGCCTTGCCCAAGGGCTACCGCCGCTGAAAGAAGAGTGACAAGAGCATGTGCAGCCTCACCATGTACAGCGCGATCTCTCAAAGGCAACTTTGCTGCTCAGAGTTGGTTCCTGAGCTGGTGGCATCCCACGCTATGGCCCGCTCCTTCTAGCTTCAACACAGCCATAGGAGGGGCTGTGAGGGAACAAAGGAAATAAACGTGCCACATTAAAAAAAATATATATATAATAAAGAAAGCCTAACATGCAGCTGAACAGAAGGGAAGAGGATAATACAAAATCCTTAACTATTAAGGAGCAGATTTAAGACCAATAGTGCCACTTTAGTGCCGCCATATCGTAATTTTTTTATGCTAAGGCGGCGCTAAAGTGACATTTTCCCCAGGCCATATTTACAAAGTGGTGCAATGCATGCATTGTGTCCCTTTTTAAACCCTTGCGCTATATTATGCCTGCGCCAGGCATAATGGGGGTCATTACAACCCTGGCGGACGGTGTTAAAGTGGCGGTAATACCGCAAACAGGCCGGCGGAAAAAAAAGGGAATTATGACCGTGGCGGAAACCGCCAACATAGACAGCCACTTTAACACTCCGACCGCCACAGCGGTACAGGCAAGCATTGAGGCGGTCACTGCCAAGAGGCGGAAGACAAAGTAACGCCCACAGTATTACAACAGGCCAATCCGCCACCTTTTCCGGGACGGATTCACCGTGGATAAAAACACGGTGGAAACAGCCATTCCAATGGGAAAAAGCTCACCTTAACACACTCCACGAGGAAGGAGGGCACCATGGAGCCGGAACTCCAAATACTCCCTGCGATAGTGTTCCTGCTCCTCTACGAACATCAGCAACGCCGGCGCCGAAGACAACAGTGAGTACTGCACCTACGACATAGGGGTGGGGGAAGGCAAAAGTCAGGGACACACACACGCAACACCCCCACCCCCACCCCGACCCTCGCACACTACAACACACACACCAATGCATTTCCAAACATCACAGTAACAACCTCCAAACCCCCCCGGAAGAATGCAAAGACAAAAGGAAATGAGTGCAACCATAATAATGTATCAAAATACAGTAAGCTAATATATACAGAAATATATACACATTCCAAAAATATACATCACGATTAGTAGTGCAGGTATGCACCATTCAATGTCCGTGGACCACTGGGCCCAAAATGCATGGGCGAGGCCCACACAAGATACCTGTCCAGAAACGGAGAGAACACTGCAGGGGCATCAGATAGAAATACAACAGGCACCTCAGGGGGAATGGAAGGGGGTGCACCTCAGCCGGATGACAGCACCACGCCAGATCCACGACGGGGCTCCATTCCCATTGATGTATCCTGGGGAGTGCAAAGCCACAGTGTCTCAAGTCTCTACAGTGGGTGGTTTGCCCACTGTACCATCCTGGGGAGTGCAAAGCCGCAGTCTCACAAGTCTCTACAGTGGGTGGGTTGCCCACTGTACCATCCTGGGAGTGCAAAGCCGCAGTCTCACAAGTCTCTACAGTGGGTGGTTTGCCCACTGTACCATCCTGGGGAGTGCAAAGCCGCAGTCTCCCAAGTCTCTACAGTGGGTGGTTTGCCCACTGTACCATCCTGGGGAGTGCAAAGCCACAGTCTCTCAAGTCTCTACAGTGGGTGGTTTGCCCACTGTACCATCCTGGGGAGTGCAAAGCCACAGTCTCACAAGTCTCTACAGTGGGTGGTTTGCCCACTGTACCATCCTGGGGAGTGCAAAGCCACAGTCTCTCAAGTCTCAAGTCTCTACAGTGGGTGGTTTGCCCACTGTACCACCCTGGGGAGTGCAAAGCCACAGTCTCTCAAGTGGATAACAGTCTCCACTGGTTCTGGAGGGGGACTGGTGCCCAGAGTGCTTCATCCTGTGCAGGACAGACGGAGTGGATGGAGGTCTCCACTGGTTCTGGAGGGGAACTGGTGCCCAGAGTGCTTCATCCTGTGCAGGACAGACGGAGTGGATGCTGTTCTCCACTGGTTCTGGAGGGGGACTGGTGCCCAGAGTGCTTCATCCTGTTAAGGACTCAGGTAGTGGATGCTGTTCTCCACTGGTTCTGGAGGGGGACTGGTGCCCAGAGTACATCACTCTCCCCGTGACGGTCCCAGCTCCATCACTGCCCCAGCCGCACATGGGCTAGCGATGCTTGTGTTAGCGGTGCTTGCCCTGTTCAGCGGTGCTTGCCATGGCGGTCTTTGCCCTGTTCAGCGGTGCTTGACTTTGCTGTCTCAGACCTGTGCAGCGGTGTGTGCCATGGCAGTCCCTCATTGCCCAGCGGGGCTGTTGCTGCCGGGGCCCTCCTGGGCACTGACTCTGGCGGTGGTCTCCTGACCAGTGATGATTGTGCTGCCCTCCTGGGCACTGACTCTGGCGGTGGTCTCCTGACCAGTGATGATTGTGCTGCCCTCCTGGGCACTGACTCTGGCGGTGGTCTCCTGACCAGTGACGATGGGGCTGGCGGTGGCGTCCTGGGCAGCGGGGATGATGGTGGCCTTCTCCGCTGTGCTGCTCTTCCCATACTTTGGTGCTTTCTTCTGCCTCTTCCCCACCTTGGGAGGAGTCACAGCTGACTCAACAGTCCCCCCGGGACCCCTGTGAGCGGCTTTGCCTGCAGGAGTCTTCACCCTCTCCCGTCGGGCACTGTCCAACTTCTGGTGCTTCACAGGGGGGGACTGGCTGTGCTTTGGCTCCATGTCACACTGGCTTGCTCTGGTGCCCGGTGCACTCCACATACCTCTAACAGGCACCACTGGTACCGGACATTTTTTGGCTGAGGTGCTATTACGTGACCTATGAATTGGAGGGGGGGGTGGTGGGAAAGAGGTCAACGTTGCTCAGGAAAAGTTTCTGACGAACACTGGGACGGGTAGCTGGAGGGGGTCTGGGAGTGGAGGAAGAGGAGGTGGTTGTAACTTTAGATGATTTGGGTGCAGGTGCATGTTCTGGAGGCTGTCGTGAGGTGGATGGATGTTGGGTGTGTGTGTCCCCGCGTTTGTGTACTTTGGCAGGGGGCGTCACAGACACACTGGGAGAGGACACAGGGGACGTGTAAATGGTAGTGGGGGTGGTGAGTGCAGGTGAGCGGGGTGTGGTGCTGGGTGTTCTGGTGTGAGTCCTAGTGGCTGTAGTGGTAGTGCATGCATGTGAGAGTGTAGACGACACTGGGAGGGAGGAGGGAGACGACGAGGACGGGGACACAGTGGAGGCAGTGGATGTTGCTGTGTCTGTATGTGGGTGATGCTTGTGTGAGTGCCTGTGGGATGTGTGGCGCCTATGTTTGCCTGAGCTGCCCTTGTGTGTTGAGGTGTTTCCAGGGGGTGGAAGGTCAGTGTTGGGCTATGCCTGTGCGAGGGGAACCGACTGTCCCGAGGCCCACGATGGTCCGGGCTGGTCATCTGGATCCAGTTGGCCAGAGCTGCTATCAGCACTGTGGGCCTCTTCTGTGGGTGGGGTAGAGATGTCTGGACCCTCCTGTCTGGTGACGTTAGGTAGTGGTCCTGCAGGGTTATAAAAGCATGATTATTGCATCTGTGTGTGTCATGGTGTGCAATGGGTGGGTGACCGTGTACCCCAGTGCTAGCATTCCTGTGTGGGGGCTTGTGTGATGATGGTTAGGGGTTGTTATGGGTATGTGCAGTGGGCATGCTTTAGTGATGGGTGTCCATGCTTTGTTGTGTCATGCAGGGCTTGGTGTTGGGATGTGTGGTTTGTGTTATTAGTACATTAGTGAGGAGTTGGAGTGATAGGGGAGGGGGTGAGGGCGGGGGTGTGTGATAGCATGCAGGTAGGGTGGGGGATATGATAGTTAAGATTTGACTTACCAGTGTCCATTTCTCCACTGACTCCTCCGAGGCCGTCAGGATGCATAATGGTCAAGACCTGCTCCTCCCATGTTGTTAGTTGTGGGGGAGGGGGGGGGGTCCGCCACCAGTCCTCTGAAACGCACCTTCCCCCGTAGGTCGTTCCACCTCTTCCTGATGTCCTCCCGATTTCTTGGGTGCTGTCCCACTGCGTTGACCCTGTCCACGATTCTTCGCCATAGCTCCATCTTCCTAGCTATAGAGGTGTGCTGCACCTGTGATCCAAATAGCTGTGGCTCTACCCGTACGATTTCCTCCACCATGACCCTGAGCTCCTCTTCCGAAAACCTGGGGTGTCTTTGGCGTGCCATTGGGTGGTGTAGGAAATGTGTGGGGTGGTGTATATGGTGATGTGTAGTGGTGTGAGGTGTTTTGTGCGTGGATGTTGTGTGGGTGATGGTGTTGTGTGCCTCTGTGTGGTGGGGTTGTCTATTGCTGTGCTCTCTCTGTCGCCTTTGTCTCTATTTTTTGGTCGTAGGGGTTTGTGGGTGATGTGGGTGTGTGTTTTATATTGTGTTGGGTGTGTGGGAGTGGTGTTTGTATGTGTATCAGGTGTGTGTATTTTGAATTGTCCAATGTGGCGGTGTTTTGGAGATGTGTGTGTATTTTGAGCGCAGCGGTGGGTACCGCCAATGGAATACCATGGTTGAAAGACCGCCACGTGGATTCGTGGGTCGTAATAGCATGGGCATGTTTCTGTTGGCGTGACGGTGGAGGATTTGTTTTCCCCAGTTTATCACTGACCTTTGGTGTGGCGGACTTGTGTGGGTGTCTCAATTTCTTTGGATTCCGTGCTGTGGGTCATAATAGCTGTGGTGTAATTCTGCGGCCGCGGCGGTGTATTGGCGGTCTTCTGCACAGCGGTAAGCGGCTTTTACCACCAATGTTGTAATGACCCCCACTGTATGCAAGGGGGGCGTTCCCTTATTAAGGGGGGCAAAAAAATGGCTCAAGGAAATCTAAGAGATTTCCTAGTGCTATTTACAGCACTTTTAACACCTGCTAGCACCGTGAGCTAGTTCCGTGCAGGAAATCAGCATGAACATCACCTTGTGGCATACCAGAGAGATCTGCCACTCGAGCCGGTTTTGCTGCCACTCAAAGTATATTTTCTACTCGAACAGCAGCATTCCCATTGTGAAAGGTTGCAACTCCTCCTTGACCGCCCGCATTGAAAAAAGTAAGCCTGTTGTGCTTCTAGCTCTGGAAAATTGCACTAGGGGATGCCCATTCTCACTCGGTTTGACAACTTACCATTGGGGAGCCACATATGAGATAATAATTCGCCATGCAGCAGTCAGCAGAATTTGCCCAGAACTCCACGTTACATGTGTAACACGTAGTGGCCAAAACTCCACCAACTTCTCTGGTGGAGCAGAATTTATCGCCCATCTCTATTTGAAAGTAACTTATGTGATTCTAAAGGGGTATCAAGGAGCTTACATAGCAGTGATGGGCTGTTTTTCAACAAAGATTGAGTTCATGGAATGGGCTACCCATGGGAAAGTACATGTTACTACTGAGGGTCCACTGGTTTCAGGTTGATTACATCAATATAAATTGCACATATCAGTGAATCCCTGGGCGGCCGATCAAATAATAATTATAGACAAAGAAGATCTAGAAGCATTGCAAGAACATTTCAAATCACTTTTTGAAGACAGGTTGTCGGAAGCGAAGGCTTATCAATACAAAATAATTTTTAAGAGGAATGCTGTACAACTTAGGCACACAGCAAGGAAAGTACCTCTGGCAGTGAGGTAAAGAGTGTACTGGATCGGATGATTAAAGACAAAGGGCCTCATTATGAGGCTGCCAGTCTTCAGACCGCCAGCCTTGCTGCGGAGGTCAGGACCACTGCTATTGTGTCTGTCCGACCACCACATTAAGACCTGAGGGCTCAGACTGCCAAGGTTCCACCAGCACCGCTAGAATCCATGATTCCAGCAACCAGAAGATGGCGGAGATCGTAATCCGCAAGTGCAGTGCTGCATGAGCACTGCTCTGTGGATTACAACCTTGTTCTCTGTCAGTCTTTTTTTATGGCGGTAACAATGTCATGAAAAGGCTGGCGGAGGACAGGTGCTGGAGTGACAAAGGCAAACTACAGTCTTTCATGGGACTAGTGCATTACTATGCAAAGTCTGTAAAAGATTTTGCATTAAAATCAGACCATCTGCGAGAGCTATTGAGAAAGGGAAATAAATTCACATGAGGTCAAACCTAGCAAGCAGCGTTTGAAGAAATTAAGAACAACATTGCAAATGCCGGCATTTTGGTTCCATTCCAGTTTGACTTGAAAACAATTCTCACTATAGAAGCTAGCGCAATTGGAATTGGAGCTGTGATTGCACCAATGCATGGGAAGACAATATCTTTTTTGACTCACTCACTGTCTAACGTGGAAAGGAACTACTATGCATTGAGCGAGAGGCATTGTCTGCTGCGTGGGCAACCAACCACGTTTGTGCTTTTATTTGGGGCACTAGGATAACTTTCAGAACAGATCATAAAACCCTGTTCAAAGTATTGGGACCAAATGGCACAAGCAATTGTTCTGTATGCTTGGCAATATTGGCAGTCAAACTGCAGAGTGTGAGGTAGAATATGTGTCAGGTTGGAAGAATAAAGTGGCTGATGGCGTATCAAGGTTGCGAGATAAAGCAGCAGATGAGTGTGATCTTCACACTGAGGACACGGTGGCTAGTGTTACAGGATGCCACAGAAGGTGTACAAGGGTGTGTGTCCAGAGATGATTGGATACATGCAATGAAGGATGAGATAGTGCTCAAAGCACTGATGGAAATGCTCAAAGGTGGAGGGAGAAGGGAAAGCAACTTTCTGATGCTGTGAAGCCATTTCATAAAGCGGTGTCCTTGGTTACAGGATCATTATGAGGAATGAAAAGTTGTGCCACTTGCTGCAGTTAAGGAAAACCTCATGTGGCTGGCACACAAAGGACATTTGGGTCTGACGCTCACACTTAAAAGACTTAGGAAAAAAATGTGGGGGCTTATTACGGATGGTCAGATGAAGAAATGGGTAGAAGACTATGAAGTGTGCAAGGATTTGAAGAAAAGATGGTGAGTGGGATTGGGTGTGACTGAAAGTGATCAACATGTATAAGAAGCAAACTAACTCCAGGGGAAAAAGTATGCATGGACTTCATAGGACCTTTTGTGTTCTACCATGAGACGTATGCTGCAGTCTTAGTTGTCTCAGATCTTAGTGGGTTGAGGTAGCTCTCATGAGGTATATCAAGACAAAGGCAACTATTGTAGTTTTGGGGACATTTTCAGAAGGGAAGGAATACCCTCTAAGTTGATAACAGAAAATGGCTGGAACTCACTTCCAATGAAATGCAAAGGTTTTGAAGTGTTAAGCAGGTATGTATCTCTTTATATAACCCCCAAGGCAATGACCAGGTTGAAACGATAAACTCTTTGGTAAAGGGAACCATGGAGTTGACCAGTAAAGCTGATTTAGATGTCCAAAGCACTGTGAAGGATATGTTGTTGGCACATTGCTTAGTAGTGAATGTTGGCACAAAAAAACACAATTTTGAATGATGCAAGATAGGCAATCTGGGACCAAGTTGGTTTAATCATAGTTGCAGAGCAACACTTGAAAGTTTCAGAAAGAAACACAAGGAGGAACCTGGGGCGAACGCATGACCGACATGGGTGACTGGGTGAAAGTGAAACTTGGTAACATGAGTGGTAGTTTGTCTAAGTTTCAGGGTCCATACAGAGTGAAGATGGCAGGTGGAAATTGAGTGAGGTTCGAGAATGGTCAGATGTGGAACTTGAGGAGAGTTGATATGTTTCAGAAGAATGGGAGAGGTGAGAGATGTTCTGGCTGGTTGATGATATAAGATACTGATTTTCATATGAGTGCCGGACTTCAAAGAGGAGATGCCATGGGTACTCACGATGAGAGGAGTGATTGCACCACTGCAAAAGTACTTTGGTCTCGCAGACCTCTAATTGGTTAGGTTAGTTTGTGTGGGGGTGATGCTTCTGTGTTAAGGGGTTTGTTGTTGTTGCATGAATTCAGTTTTAGGGATTAGTGCCTTGATTATTTGTGGTCCTGATGTCTTCTCAATGTCTGGTGGGGATTCTCTTTGGGTAGTGTCCATGTGTGTTGTGTGTGTATATGTTTTGTGTTTGGGTCACTGGTGTTTGGGAAGGAAAGGGGATGTGCTATAATGTGAGCCTCTGTTACCATACACTGTGTTCTTCCATCCACCCAGCCCTGTGATGCCACTCTAAAATGTTGCCTTTGTAAGGGGGATTACTTCAGTGGGCTCTAAGGCATTTGGTGGTGGATGTGGGCAGTTGGTGTCTGGTTTTCCAGGTGCAGGACATTTTCTGCCAATAAACTTAAGGAAGGTCAACCTTGATCTGTCTGCTATGTTGAATTACTGCAGGAATGCATTGGACTGTGGAGGAGATAGATTTACTATTCCCATTTCAGCCACATAAGCAGCAATTAAATTTAATTAGCAATTTTGCACTTTGATTATCTTCACTCCCTATCTCCCTCATAAACCAACAACCCAATGCTAAGATATTAATTACCAAACAAATACGAATATTTAAATATACAGCAACGTTTAAAAAATAATGAAATGTTCAAAGTTAAAAATAAGATCATTTAAATAATGAATAATCAAATTAGATACTTTACAAACAATTTAAAACCAATTAGCATTAGCATAAAATTATTAGTAATTTTTAAAATGTACCACCCTCCTGCTTGCCAACAAAGCACGATTACCTGCTACTATAACAAAAATAATTATTCAAACTTTCAAAATGCACTATATATTAAAAATAACAAATTAAACCTATTTACATAAAATAACTAATGAGCAAATAATTAAATGAGATATTTGTTACATTAATTAAAAATGTAATTTACAATACATCATTAAAATTAAATTGATAATAAATTAAATTACTTTCCATCCTACTTCACTACAAACTCAACAGCCTGCTGCTACATTATACATTTTCTAACATAGCTATAAAACATATAACATTTTAAATTACAAACTATGTTGCAAATATCAATTATCCTACCAATACTAAAACCTACATTTAATATATTAACTAATACAAAATAAATTACACAGAAAACAGTGGGACCCATTCACCCAGGTAAACTTAGACCAAAAGTCTAAGCGTAGACCTAAAGTCTAACTTTACTTCTTGTAAAGTTAGACTTTTGGTATAAACTTAGACCAAAAGCGTAACTTTACTACAAGAAACGTTAGACTTTTAGTTTAACTTTTTACTTTTGGTCTAAGCTTAGACCAAAAGTTTAACATTGCTCCTACTAAAGTTAGACCTTTGGTCTAGGTTTAGACTTTTGGTCTAAACTTAGCCCCTCATTTCGACATTGGCGGCGGTCAGACTGTGGCCAAAGTGGCGGTCTGACAGCCACATTACAACCGTGGTGGTTGCACCACGGTCAGACTGCCAGCACTGCCACTTCTCCTCCATTGGAGGGCCTAGGGGTGCTGGTAGTCCTAATTCACCAGGGCAACGCTGGTGATTACGGCTCCCTTCTCCGCTGATAATTACATGGCAGTAGCCTTGCCATGTAAAGGCTGGTGGAGACGAGGTGCAGGGGGCCCCATGGAGGGGGGGGCACTCTGTTTCTGCCGGCTGACCCAGGGGGAAACTCTTAATAGGGGCCGCAGGAAGGGGACCACACTGTCAGTAACCCGACAGCGGGATTTCGGTGGATGGCTTTTTCCATCCACCAAAGTCATAATGAGACTTTTGGTTCGAGTTTACCTGTGTAAAGTGGGCCCAAAGTTTTTAGCAGTATATTTGAGTAAGCCATGTATAATAAAACAATATTATTTAAAGCACAATTGCATACCAGAAAGCAATATCCTTCACAACATTATTTTGTAACATGATACTTCTGTACTAATAATATTTTGACACAATATTAATGTATCATGATTTTTAAAAAAAATCTATATTTTATCCAAATAACCTCCAAATACCCTCCTAACACAGAACAATGGTCTTAACCTTTGTGCTCAAGTAGCACCCAATATGTGTGGCACTAATACATGAAATCTGTAAAGTTCATGCACTGCTTAGTTATTTACTTCTGTTACATTTGCAACCTTCTTAAGAGCATTGATAAATGTAACCAAAAACAACTCCTATCCACCTTGCATCACTGTTGATGAGATGGGTGATTTGTATGACAATATTCACCTTTTACCATTACACAATTTTCAAATTGTATTTAGGAGGTCCCAGAGACCTCCACTTGTAATTGTATTTCATCATATTTACATACTTATTTTTTCCAAATGAAGGGACTTATTATGAGGCTGGCAGTCCAAAGACCTCCAGCTTCACAGTGGCAGTTGGACCGCTGCAGCTGTAGCGGTCCAACCTCCAAATTACGAGGTTGGGGGGCAGACCCGCTAACCTACTGCTGTCCCCACCAGGGTCAGTGATCTTGATGGGCTGATGGCAGTCCTGGTTGTAATTAGCCAGGGCAGCGCTTAACCTTGGTTTGTGCAGATCAGCCCAGATGTTTCCATTCCCCAAACTCATAATCAGCCCCTAAGTTTTTTCTAGTCAGCTTTAGCTGTCTTGCCAGCCTCATGTTTTCCCAAAAATATTATTAAAAAACTGATACTTATGTAGGGGCTCTCAATCAAACACTCTTTTACCATTGGTCTATTGACATATCACACAAATTATGCTCCCTCATACCCTGCAAAAGGTATAGATAAACAGACCTGCAAAATCCAGCCAGTCAATGAGCTCAGTTTGAGTAACTACATTTTACCCTTGCACATGAACACATACATCTAAAAAAAAGTTCCCCAAAAACAGAACTTGCAAGACACTTGCACTTCCCAATGACTGATAGTCCCTCTGAATAGTAGGGTTTCCTGAATTATCCCTATAACTCGCAAAACATTAAAATATTGATTCCTCTCTATGAATCAGGGGGCTTGTTTACAAGTCTTAGTGTGCCGCCGTAACGTCACTTTCAGTGATGATCAGGTGGTGCAGACTGCAGGGCCATATCTACAAGGACACATAAAGTCACCTTGCATGACGTTTAATGGCCTTGTAGAAATGGACTGAGGCAACCTAGTGCAAGTCACTGTGTTGCTTCGCCCTGCAATAGGGAGGTGTGCCATGGCCCTTACGGTGGTGTTCCCACATAACACCCTTTGCATTTCACACATTCCCAGATTTACAAGATTTCTTAAACCTGGGAATGCGCCAAAAGCCTAAGCCTCCTCAGGGGAGACGTAATGGATGCGCAGAGAGGAGAAATACCTTTATTTCTCCTTGTTTTTCCTTTTTCTATGTGGGCTGCATTCTGAAGCACATACTGAAAGAGGAAAATACCTCTTGTGATTGTTTTTGTGCAGGAAGTTGTCCTTTCCAGCACAAAAGCAATCATCTCTGCAAGGCAGACACCCTTGCACCATGGAGAAAGGGTGCCTGCTCTGGCACATTTCAGTCCACTGAGTGCCAGTGCAGGAGAAAAGGACAGAAATGTGCAGTATCTCAAAGATACTGTGCATTCCTGCCCTTGGTGTGATTTACATGAGCATCAGCTACATCATACAAGGGCAATTCATTTTGGTTTTAGGCATGGGGAGATGCCCAGAGTCACAGGATGTCGAGCTTATACCAGCGCTCAAACTTGGTTGCCCAGTTACAAAGTCAGCAGCTCTGGTAGTGATGCCCCATTCTTGCCCCTAAGTGTAACATATAATCAAGTGATCAACTGGATAAAAAATCAAGATAGCACATAATTTAAAAGTTCTTTATTGCTATTTGAGAACTCAGAAAATATGTCCTCATTTTAGTTTTTTTTAGAACAATACCATAATTTCTATGGGACTAAGAACCTGCCATTTTTGTAATTTCTAAAGAAAATACTTTAGGTAATACAGTTTTGAATACGTCAATATGACGTCAGGCATGCCACACTTTTTCCACATTTTTGTAATGAAGATAGAATGTTGACAAGGTAGTTGTTCATTAGACTACTGTGGGGAGGCAGGGGTCAGGGGCACAGACTCGAATAATTGAGGGCAAGGAGGAGTGTGCAGAGGCAACAGGTTGACCACGATAGGCAGGCGGGAGGGACAGTGGCAGCACAATGGACTATGGAGGGCAGGGTAAAGGGGGGTAGGGCCAACAAACCAACCAGACAGGACAGTCAAGAGAGGCTATGGCAATATAACAATCAATTGGGAGCATAAGAAAGAGGCAGTGGCAGTACAATCAGACATGCCAACTGACCCCATTCATGCAGGAGACTCCTGATGTATTTAAGCCCAAACTGGCTTTATTTCATCCGTCTCCTGCCTAAAATCTCCTCTTTTTAAATGTAAGTCAATGCGAAAAATCAATTCCCCGGGTTTTTCTTTCAAAATCTCCCTCTCATCAACTTCAAAATATTGTCAATTATGGGACATTGGATCACGTAGGGCAGGAGGAATGGTGTAGGGACCTGGACTCGGAGAACAGAAGGCAGGAGGGAGATGGGCAGAGGCACCAAAGGGGGGGACAGGAGCAGCTAGGATGGGGGTAGCACAATGCCAGCCCAGGCCAAGTCCTGCATCCACCCCCTCCTCCCCCAATGTCCCGCTGTGCATTGTGATGGGCTTCTTACTTAACACTAAAAAAAAACTAGAAATTCACTGAAAAAAACAAAGGTTACAGGGATGTTATAGTCAGGTTCTGATTTTACACGCAGAAAACCATAAAAATTCAGCTGTTATAATTAGAGTAATTTTAAGCAACTAAAACTCATGCCCTAAGGTAACTATAACACGTGCACTCATCATGCACTGTTAATTTCCCTAGATATTACATCACTCATGAACTTCTATGACAACATTGATAATATCACTGTAACATTTGAAGTTAAATTATTGATTAGAAAACTGTGCATGGCAAGAGCGCAAATTATTGTTACCTCAGGGCATGTGTTATAGTCATAGGATTTGGCAAGCATGTTTTTAAGTAATACTGCATTTGGTGAGAAACAAGCATGGTAGTTTTCAGTGAGTCAAAATTAGGGATTAATTTTCAAAAGAGATGAAGTAATATTCTGCATAATAATGTGCAAAATGATGTTTGATTCTCTACTTTAGTTGAGTTGACTCTATGGCAAATTCCATCTAGGAGATTTTTTTAAAGTAATATAATTATGTAAAGGAATAATTGTGTAAGACTGCATAATATTTTAAAGTGATATTTAATGTCGGGACGTGCAATTTAATGTTTGGTTTTTTGAAGCTGTGGCATGATACAATGCACATTCAGAAACTCTATGTCTATGATTTATAAAGAGTCAAGTGTGTTTTTAAAGTGGGAAAAAATGTGTTTCCATACCATGTGAACAAGACCGTCTTCAGCTGCTGAAACGGATTATGCAGCTACTCTCGAATAAATGAGAGATTATAACAAGCCCAGAGTGTCATCATCTGTTTTCTTTGGGAAGCATTTTGAAGTGATTTGTGTATTTCAAAGCAGCACACAATCAAGATGTTTGGTTTAAATGCTATAGTTACGTTATGATGCATGGCTGAATGGGCTCACCTCTGGCCTACTGGTAAAGCTCTTGAAAATGTCACTCAGTTGGTTGAAGGGTGAAATCCTGGTTTCTTATGACTGCATGTCTGTTTTTGTTACAATTATTTTGACCCGTTACACATTCATAGTGATGAAACATTTATATCTTTTTGCCATCAAAATCTTTGGGTTGAATGCCATATCTATGTCTGGAAACTGCATAGTGAAGTCACCTGTGACCTTGAGGTTAAAGTCTAAGGCCCTCACCCGGAAGGTTGAGAGTTCCAGTTTAGGTGTGTCAGTAGTCACATTCTTGCTTTAAATACTTTTCAAATTCAAATATTTAAGTATATACTGAAATGTGATCACACTCTTTTTACTTGACAAATACATTTTTCTTTTCAATTTGCCCTAAAATATTTCAATCTCAGTATATCATTCATTAAAGTCTAGAAAAACTCTCTCACTCCCGCTCTCTCTTTCTCAATTTCTCTCTGTCAAAGTCTTCCTCTAAATGTCTCTGTCTCTCAATCTTTCACTTTCTCACAATGGGATGGAAGAGAGAGTGAGATAGATTGGTATTGCAATTGTGTCTATATAAAATGACTTCAAAATGTCACACTAGCCAAATTGTTCAAATATGTTAGCTATTTTTTGATGCACAGTACAGCAGAGTCACTTGTGGCCTACTGGTAATACTTTTGGACTGAAACTCAGTAAGTTGAGGGTTCAAAGCATTCTATCTCATGGTGGTGTGTCTGTTTATTTACTAGTGTTTTGAATGTTAAACATTCTTGTGATAAAACATTAAAGTCTTTTTCTCTGCAAAATCTTTGGGTTGCAGGCAACCCCGTATTACCATCCAATCCCAGGCAAGGCCCTGCAGCCAACCCCGCCATTCATAGCCAAAGGTAGTGTGTGATGCGGGATTGGGTGGTTATATATTTCTCTTGTCGTCGATCGAGGTTCCTTTTCTCCTTTTTAGGCCGTCTGGCGATGCAATGTCATTGGCTTGGCTTAGTGCAAGGTCCCAGTCAATTCCTGGAAGTCTCGTCAACAGGGAAAAGCTCCAGAGCTTCAGCAGGATGAACTTGAAATTTGGGCCGGGTCACTGTACGACGTCACCGGTTTGACTCTCGTCGACTGGTCAGTCACCTTAAGGAGCTTCTACACAAAGTTGCTCCAACCTTCTCCAAACTTATGGATCTTCTTCCAAAAGTTCTTTTTGGGTTCCTGAAGTGTCCACTAACTTGATCCAAGGTTCCAGAAGTTCGGAGTTGCTCCTTGGAACTAGGGACTACAGTTCTCAGAATGCACCTGGTCAGAATCTTCCGATGGCCCCTGTACGCTGGCGAGCTGAGCTCTTCTTGCAGGACTGTGCTGCAGGGGACTCTTAATAGCGCCTCTGTACCTCTTCCTTACAGTGAATCCTCTCCTGCAGCTTCAGAAGCAAGGCAGAGCCCTTTGTTTGGTGAAGCCCACAGTGTGCAGCTGGTACAGTCCTTGTGGGTGCAGCGCTTTAGGTGCAGTCCAGGGGTTCAGCAGGGCAGTTCTTCTCCAGTATTTTCTTCCAGCAAGGATCTGAATTGCTGGCCAGTTCCGCCATATTTATCCTTCCTCCTGCGTGGGCGACCAGGTGGGCACCCTTGACCAATGGGGTGCAGGGTGCCACTCTCTGGGGTGACTACTTCCTGTGAAGTGTAGCAGAAATCAATCCCAGAAAGCAACATTCATTAAAAATCAAAGTTGATAAAAAAATTCATTGGAAGTTACATCTGGCTGAGCCCACCCACTGGTGTGGCTTCATTTTCCTAACCCTCCCCTTCCAACCCCTCACCTAATCTAAATACTGGGGCACCCATCTGGCTGGGGGAGCAGGAACTATGGGAGGTTTAGTTTCTCTCCCAGGTGGCTTTAAAAACAGTTTGGCCACTTTAACCCCCTTCATGCTCTGCCATCTGCTGCAGCAGTTCTCCTCTCATCTGATGCTTCCTTTGTTTCAGCCCAGGCCACTTCCCACCTCACTATGGTAGCTTGGCCCAGGTTGCCAGAGACTGATCAATCAAGAAAGTGCACTACATGGCTGATTCTGGAAACTTTCAGAAAAAGTTCTAAAACTCTTTCTCCGTACTGGTTGTGATAAATCCAACATTGGCAAGATGTTGCATGCATTCTAACTTTTAACTTGGCATCACACATGACATATTTAGTTCTTTTCTAGCAGAAATGCAACTCTATTATTTTTAAAGAAAGCCTCCCAATATTACACTATGGAGCTAATGTACTACAAAACAAATGTGGTTGTGTTTCCCTCACCAGGGCTTATAAAACATTTTTTATAAAATCCCTGCTTGTGCTTACACTGCAACCAAACCTGGGGGCGCCTACGGCAGACGTTAGAGATGTTTTATGTGTATAAATAAAGTTGTTTGAGACTTTAGTAGTGCTTTTAATTGCTAAGTCAAACATATGGTTAATTTTATCTTAAAAGTAGCCAGCAGGGCAGGCCTGCCTTCAACCTTACATCAGACACAACATCAGTGCACTTCGGGTGTCCCGACTAGTCTGTATTCCCTAAACCTCTGTGCCCTACCATAAACTATAGCACTATGGACTTATAGGTAGGTTATCAGAGGCAATTATAATTACGCCTAACTTGCATATACCATTTTAAACAGAGCACTGGGCCTGGGCATAGTTAACAGAGCCCAAGGAAAAATCTGAGTCAGAAAATATCAATATCAATTAAAAATGGGGGCAAAAAGTGAGAGGACTTCTGCAGTCAGCCCAGTTTTCTCACACTTAGTCCTCCGCCATACTCAGTCTTGTTATCAATTATGTCATTTCAGATGTTGTAGTCATGTTATCAGTGATATCATAGATCACATCATCAGTGATGTTGTATGTCAGTGATTTAGCAGTGCATGTCAGAGCGGGAGTTATAGTTACTTTAGGGCCTCAAGTTATAGACACTGTTTATTTTTATTGCTTCTTTTTAGTATAAAATGCAACTGTCACTGACATTTTCAGACAACTGTAATGCTACTCTCACCTTTGTATTTTTCAGTGAATTTCTAACATTTCTTTTTGATGGAAAAGACATAATTAAAATTCCGAACTATAACATCAATATAATTTTTGTTTTTTTTCACTGAATTGCTAAGTTTTTGTTAACGTAAAGTGATATTTTATACAACCCCTGCATGCAGGCAAACCCTTATTTTCACAAGGCCTGCATTCAACTCCCGCGGGCTCCCTACCCCCATTTCACACATAATTTAGTCAGGAGCAGTGTGGCCTTGGTTGCAAGGTCTGTGTCCAACCCACCACAGGGAGTCAAACCCCCAGTCACACATGGCATTTGGCTGTGTATGGCTTGGAGCTGGCTGCACAGCTTGTGCTGCAGCCAGGCCCTGCATCAAACCCCTTGCAGGCAAGCAACCGGCTGTGAGTGATGTTGATTTGGATCAGGGGCTCAGCCTGCAGCCAGACCCTACACTCAACCCCGCAAACACCCTACCCCGACTGCATGTGCCCTTTGGCTGTGCACAGTGTGGGGCTGGGTACAAGGCCTGGTCTGCGGTGAGGCCCTGCACCCAGCCTTCTACAAGCACCCTACCTTCTGGCATGTGCAGAGTGCTTCTGGTCCTGTATGCACAAAGGCAGACTTAGGGCCTCATTATGAGTTTGGCAGTCGGACCGGCAGACCACCATTATGGCAGCTGCCAAAAGACTGCTATGTTGGCGGTCGTACAGACTGCTGTATTACAAGTCACACAGGCAGGACTGACAAAGTCTGCCAAATATCCAACACCACAAGTACTTTGGAGGGTGGGAAATAGGCGGTCCGACCACTGGCACCGTCAACCAACGACAAAATGTGTTACAAGTATAAAGTTGCAGTGGTGGTCAGCCATAGCAGTCAGCCAATGGCAGTCCAAACCACAGTGGTTCACGGTCAACAAAGTAAAACACAACACCACATTGGATGGATTTGAAAACAACACAACTGACACACATTGCCACATTGGACACACCTGCAAAGCACACTATAAAACATACCCCTTCGCAAACCACAATCCTTTGCAGCTACAACAGCAAACACCCAGGCCAGAGTGCATCCAAAAATTACCAAACAAGAGATTAGGCACCCCCACAACTTTCCCTAAGCAGAACCTCAACACACTCCTGTTTCTGATCTCATCTATTTGCACTACCTAAACCCATCAACTCACCGTCACCTTTTCATTCTCCACCACTTATTTTTTAAAACCCCACCATGTCACCCCAGAAAAATCCCTGTTTCACTGAAGATGAGTTAAGAGTCATGGTGGATGATATCATTAGAGTACAGCAACATCTATTTGGAGCCCAGGTCCAGCACACTACTATCACTAGGAAAATGGAAATGTGACAAAGGATAGTCGACAGAGTGAAAACTGTAGGTTCCACCCCATGCACAAGTGTCATCAAGAAGAGGTGGAATAACCTCAGCTGCAAGGTCCATTCCATGGCATCCAGGCACAAACTGCATGTCCAGAAGACTGGCGGAAACCCCCACCTCCCCGCTTTTAACTCACATCCTGGGAGGAGAAGGTCTTGGCCATCCTGCATCATGAGGGCTTGTCAGGAATACTTGAGGGAGTCAAGTCTGCTAATTCACAACACAAACATATCTTACCAAAATGTATTGTCATGCATGCTCACCGATCACCTTTTTCCAACTTCACTGTTAAACCACTCACCAGCCCAGTGTCCACCTGTCCAGAGACCCATGTCTGGCATCCAACATTTGAACTAGACTAACCTGAGGCAACAGCAACACTGTGTAGTGTGTGTAGTACAAGGTTTGACAGCACTACAATTCCCAACAGGCACTGTTTCAACATCACTAAAATTCTATCCTACCCAAAACTACCTTGATTGTCATCTCCACATTGGAAGTTACACACCTGAGAGGATGCTATCTGTTTACTGGGTGGGTAGAACAGGCACTGACAGGAATGCTAATGCCAGGAACACTGCTACTTTCACTCCACTCAGCCAACACAGTGCGCTCTGTTACAATTACCCTTCTCCCTCTACTCAGCCTTTGAACTGTACTCACCTGAGAGATATGACATCTGTATACTGTATATAGTACTTGGAGTAACATGACTGTAGATCCCAGAAGTTTCAGTCCCTATAACTCCGATTACCAGGCCGGTATCCATATGACATTGTGCATCTGTCTGTGCACTCACAAATGAAGATTACCTACCTCGTAGGGACCAAGATACAGACAAGGGTATGCTCTGTGATTTGGCAAAACACCTATACCCATCTTGAGAAGCTATGGCAAAATAAAAATATTGTGGATAGGAAGGGTATCTGAACATATGTGCAGAAAGAAAGCTGAGGCAGATCAAAGGCCCCAAGATGCCTCATATTGGCAGCAGATACATTCACATTGCACTGACCACATGATGACCATCAAGTGCATGATAATGGCAGCAGGCACATTCACAGTGCACTGACCACATGATGACAACTATCACATATACAACAAGGTTCTGGGTCTGCATGAATGACAGTCAACTAGGTCTAAAAATGACCTAAACTATATCCTGACCAGTTTAGCCTTCTCTACTGACAACAAAATGAGTCTAATAGCATCCAAGTGAGAATAATCTCAGACATTCTGATGCATGTTGACTGAAAAGGAACTGGGATGTTACCCAAATGTCAAATGTCAGGTCAGTGCAACTGATGGCACGTGTACCTGTCACTTAAGGGAAAACTGTAAATACAATGTGTTCATAGCCTTAGCCACTTGTCACTGTTCACTATTGGAGGTACGTTTCACAATGCAACCTCTAACATTCTATCCCTCACATCAACAGGTCTGGCTGCCACTGCAAATAATGAGCCCACTGAAGAGACTGCCACTACCCCATGGATGAAGCCCTTTGTGTGGACACCACTCCTGGATGTTTGGATGTTGATGACGGTTCTGGCCCTCCAGGGCAATCTGGTCAGACAACACCAGTGAGTCTCACGATGACCACATTGACTCCTCCCAGCCCCTTTGCTTCATCATCTCAGCCATTCAGTCACCCACAAACCTGTGTCCCGAGGACTGGGACTACCATCTCATGACCCCCATCCCAGGATCATGAGTTACAGCAACACATTTTCAACAATGATGGTCCAGGAACCAGTGGTAGGGGGCAAGCTGTGGCAAGGGTGCAGGCATGTGGGGGTAGGGTGCATGGGAGGGATGGTGTGTGCCTGCGGCATGAGGCTGCCGGGGATGGTCCTGGCCAAGATACCATCAGCCACATCTTGGGAGCCTACCAACAATCCTAAGGTGTGATGGGCCAGGTACTTGCCAAATTCAGGGAGATGAAGCAGCTGCAGAGGGACTTCCATTGTGAGTCTCTGGAAAAATGGGATGTCACCAACACCATCCTAGTCACCTTAACAGGGGTTTTCAGGGAGATCAGCTGTACCCTGATCAGGCACAGTGAGCAACACCACATTCCTTCCTTTGGTCAAGCAACACCAGCCCCTTCTAAATCTGTGGCAGCCAATGGAAGGAAGGCCCTGTCAGGGGACGGTCTCGCCTCTGACACCTCTGCCTCAGTAACATCAGAACCCCCTGCAAACTGGGATGGCTACCCAAGACTCCAGAAGGTGTGGATGGCAAGACATCTTCCACTTTCTTGCAAGTGACCTCTTTCTGAAGGAACACCCTTGTGTACCGCAGATTTACTTTGTTGACTATTTTGTTAACTACTTTCCATTTGCCAAGGACACTAGGACACTAGACCTTGGACTTCAAGTGATGTGGCATCTACAAACTTGATTTAATCCACCATGAATGATTCCTTCACTTTAATTTGTTTGTTGAGCCTCACAATTATTTCCTGTACATATGTAAATAAACACACATATCACAAAACACTGCCTACTACCATTATTTTAACGTTTGCAAAGGTTGAATTGTAAACTCATGTGAAGCACATGAGGAACACAGAAGATGGTAATGGAAGGAGGGATATGTCTCAGGATAGTGTCATGCTGAGGAGAATTAGAAACATAATGGCACAAGTGTCTGGTCACACCAAACATTTTATTGCACAGTACAGCACATAGGCTGTTAAAATGTCTGGACAGACAAAGCCAAGAATAGATGAACCATCTTGAGTCAGGCCAAATATCCAAAATGTACCGTCCCCCAGACCACAGAAGAAAGGGCTTTGTTAGACCTTGTCCCATAGAATAGGCTTACAAATCAGTGTATCTAGTCACTAGCCTGAGCCTTATCACATACCAAAACAATGCCTGCCAACTTAACATGAACCATGGCACAGATCTAGGGCAGTACAACAGTCCTATTACAATGACCAACCATCTGGTGGCATGATACAAATCTATGTCAGTGTTGTGGTACAGGTACCGTGGCCTGCAATGAGAAAACACATCAACAGCTACACAAACTTAATACAGGATCATTGTCAACACACTGTGAAAGGAGAATGCATGAATTGCACTGGATGACATGTTTCAAAGGCACATGATCACACAAATGAGACAATTTGACCAACTCACCGCATCACACAAGTGTATCATGCAGTTCACAATTCCATCAACCCACTGTCCAAGCTGCTTTGGCACAGGACTCATGCACCCCATATCTGTGACCAACATTACATGGATCAATCCTTGTTCACTTCATATGTCAGAACAGCAACAGATACCTGCCAATATCACAACTCTGAAATACCCACATGAGGATGGCATGTGAAGAGACCTGGAGAAAACACAAACCAAGATGTCCAGGCATGAAAACTCACACATATGACCCATACTCGATAACAAACTGTAGTAGATCCACTCACATTGTAAGGAGACTGACACAAACAAAGCAGATCATCAGAGTTGCAACATTTCCAAGTCATACTTAGCAAGCAAACCTTGGCTTCATACTGCCTAGCTTCACATCCCCTGTCAATAGGAAACAAATAACCTACTCAACACATCCTGACTCCTACAGGTCACCATGCAGTCACAGTAATCACATTACATGGCATACTTACACTCAAGTGAAGTAGTGACTGATGAGATCTGCCCGCAAATTTTCACCTTCCTCTTCATCACTGTCATCCTCACTTGGCGTTTCAGGATTCTAACTCAGTGGCACTGCCAGCTCCCCCTCATCTGGAATATATGGGGTATCTCTTCTCAGGGCAATGTTGTGGAGCACGAAGCAGGTCACAATGATCTTACATACTTTTTCAGTTGAGTAGAGGAGGGTTCCACCTGTCTGGTCCAGACAGCAAAATCTGGCTTTCAGGAGCCCAAAAGCCTGTAATATGATACTTTGATTTCTTCCATGGGCCTCGCTGATGCGGACTTCCTCTGGCGTAGTTGGGTTCCTCACTGGTGTCAACAACCATGCATGTTTTGGGTATGCAGGGTCCCATATGTGGAACTATGCGTCCCTCTCATCTGAATTTTTGCTGCAGGCAGCAAGAACATATGTGACTTACCAACTAACCAGGCCCTCTCTGAGTACAGTCATGACATCAGCTGTAGAATCGCACTGTTCTGCATGATGAAGGCACCATGGACTGAACCTGGATCAAGGGCACAGACTGTGATATGTAGAGGTTCGCCAGACAAACAAGTTGGGCATTGATGGAATAGAAGTTCTTCCTGTTCTGATAGACTTATTCATTGCCATGCAGTGGAACCAATGCACCATGTGTACCATCAATGGCTCCCACAACATGTGGGATGTGTGCCAAACCATAGAACTCAGCCTTCACATGGACACAATCCTCATGTTGAGGAAACGGGATGTAGCTGTTCAGGTGTTTTAACATTACTGAGAGTACATCCTTCAATATTAGACTAATAATAGGCTGGAAAATCCCTGCAGATCGGTCCACTATATTTTGGAAGGACCCTGTGGCCAGGAAGTACAACATTCCCATGACATATGTAATGGGTGGCGTTAGAAATGGGGTCTTTGGTTGGCAGTCAGATTACCCCCTGTCCCAGCAAGGACGCTACATCTAGTCAGGGTAAGTCACACACAATCCAAATAATCCTGTGCCCACCCTCTGGTTGCTTGGCACTGAGCAGTTAGGCATAACTTAGAAGGCAATGAGTAAAGTATTTGTGCAATAAATCATGCAATAACACAGTAGAACACCACAAAAATACACCACACAGTGTTTAGAAAAATATATAATATTTATCTGGCAATATGCAGGTCAAAACGATCAAGATTCAATAAGTATATGTTGAGATATCACTGTAAAAATGATAAAAAGTGTCTCTGGCAAGCACAAAGTACCTGGTTTGTGTTCAAAATCTCTGCAAGGAACCGCAGAGGAGATGCGTGGAAAACAGGGAGCTATGCGTTGATTTTTCCAGCGCACGCAGACGATGCTTCGTTGAGTTTTCACGCAGGGCAGGCTTTGCATCGATTTCCGGCGCGGAGACTGGGATCCTCTTCGGGTTGCAGGATTTTTGGACACCCCAGGGACGATGCATCGAAATCCTGGGTGTGCAGGACAAAGTCACAGGGGCTGCGTCGATCCGGTGGGTGATGCGTGGAAATTTCTGCCACACGGCAGGTGCTGCTTCGATTCCTCTCAGGAAGTCGGGCTGCGTCATACCAGCTTGGCTTTGCCTTGATCCAGTGGGCAGTGCGGCAAATTTCTGTTTGCAACGCTGGTTCTGCATCAATCTTTTCCTTGTGAAGTCGGGCTGCATCATTCCAGTTCGGCGTGCAGTGATTTTATCACCGCAATGCAAGCTGTGCATCATTACTTGCAGGCTGTGCGTCGATTTTTGCCGCAAAAGGAGGTCTTTTTCAGGAATTAAATCTGTTTGGTCCTGAGACTTCATGGAACAGGAGGCAAGCTCTATCCAAGCCCTTGGAGAGCACTTCTCAGCAGCACTGCCAGAGAGCAGCAAGGCAGCAGGGCAACAGCAAGGCAGCAGTCCTTCTCAGAAAAGCAGTCCAGGTGAGTCCTTTGGGCAGCCAGGCAGTTCTTATTGGCAGGTTGCAGGTCCTGGTTCCGGGATTCTTCTCTAGGAAGTGTGAAGTAGCAGTGTCTACTTCAGAGGTGTCTAAGTTGGTAGGGTCAGAGACCCTGCTTAAATACCCAAATGTGCCTTTGAAGTGGGAGGGACTTCAAAGAGTGGCTTAAAAGTGCACAAGGTCCCCTTTCCGTTCCATCCTGTCTGCCAGGGTCCCAGTAGGGGGTGTGGCAGTCCTTTGTGTGAAGGCAGGCTACTGTCCTTTGACATGTAAGTATCAGGCCCTCCACCCTCTCAGCCCAGGAATACCTATTCAATATGCAGATGTGTGCAAGTGTGACTGAGCATCCTGTGTTTGGGGTTGTCTAAGTGAAATGCACAAGGGACCTGTCAACTAAACCTAGCCAGACATGGATTGAAAGGCACAGAAGGATTTGAGTGTAGGGAAATGTTCACTTTCTAAAAGTAGCATTTCTAAAATATACAATACAACTTCACCATTAAGCAGGATTTTGTATCACACATCTGGCCATACTAAATATGACCTGGCTACTCCTTTCAGATCAGGATTCACCACTCACACAGTATATGAGGGCAGCCCTGATGCTATCCTATGAAAGGAGCAGGCCTCACAGCAGTGTAAAACGAATTTAGGAGTTTTACACTACCAGGGCATGTCATGTCCTGCCTTTTACCTACATAGCACCCTGCCCGATGCGTTACCTTGGGCCTACCTTAGGGGTGACTTATATATAGAAAAAGGGGAGTTTAAGGCTTGGCATTTACTTTAAATGCCAAGTCGAAGTGGCAGTGAAACTGCACACACAGGCCCTGCAATGGCAGGCCTGAGACACGGTTAGTGGGCTACTTATGTGGATGGCACAACCAGTCCTGCAGCCCACTAGTAGCATTTAATTTACATACCCTGGGCACATGTAGTGCACTTGACTAGGGACTTACAAGTAAATTAAATAAGCCAATTGGGTATCAGCCAATGTCATGATGTTTTAAGGAGAGAGCATATGCACTTTAGCACTGATTACCAGTGGTAAAGTGTGCAGAGTCCTAACACCAGCAAAAATAAGGTCAGAAAAAGAGAAGGAGGAAGGCAAAAAGTTTGGGGATGACGATGCAGATAGGCCATTTCCCACAGGTGGTACTGTTGTGTAGCCATTTTAGTCATAGCTCCATGCACGTTATTTTAGCATACTAGTCCTGCCGCTGTTCACTTTAACCTATATATATTTTATTCGGCTGCATTTTATTATTGTTAACAATAACTATTTTCACAGTCTTGTTTTATTTATTTCTATCTAACTGTTCTTGCCTAGGCCAGCACTATGGCCCTCCTTACGAACATGACGGTCCGTTCTGCTACGCCGGCGGTGGCGGTAGAAACCGCCAACAGAGGAGCAGTCCGGACCGCCAAATAATGATCGAAACGAAACATACGCATCCCGCGAACCACCCCACCGCCAGGAGAGGAGTCCTGCTGATGCCAACAGAGTCCGCCCACAGGCTGTCGGAAAGGCCCAACCCGCCCATCAAATAATAAACCACCATTCTGCCGCCAGTTCCGGGGCAGGAACCACCGCCACACAAAGCCAGGCGGCAATGAACCAAATATAAGGAACCACGTACCGGAGTCCCACAGAATGTGCAGCGGCAGCCATGTATAGAAAGCTGCAGATCATGCCAGCCCTGCTCCTTGCCATATACCTACATGACCGAGACCGCCGACGAAGACTACAACGGTAAGTACCGCAACCTATGAGACAAGGGAGGAAAGGGCACCGTTACATACCCGCCCACTCCACCCATCAGGCAACGCCCCCCCAACCCTTCCCAGCATCACAAGTCATACACCCCACACCAAGAGGTACGTACCCGACCGAAGGCTAATGCATCTTGACCATAGTATATACAAAAGCCCCACACCCATAAAAAATCGAAACAAACACCAGGGTGTAACTGCGTGCAGCCCAAACACAGGCCACACAGAAACTTTAATAAGCAGCTCACTGAGCCAAACAGTGCAAATAAGGCCAATGGTCAGTCCGTCAAATCCTAATTGTCATGGGCCACAACGGGCAACACCTGACTCCCACGAGTGCTGGGTACTCCACAGAACAAGACACCATATGGGGATCCAGGCACCTCACGGAAAGGGGGCATGGGGTGGTGGGGTGGGGATTTTCAACAAGGGTGGGCCTTTGACCTTCTTGTGGAGGGTGGAGGGGGGGTGGGCTTCTCCTTAGAAGGGGGTGGGGGCTGTTTGGCTCGGGTGGAGCTGGATGGCCCAGGCTCTGACCGGCTTCTTCTTCAACAGGGAAGGGGCACAGGAATGTGAAGGGTGGACTGGGGTGGGCTGTGATGTGGAAGGAGCGGAAAGGGCAAGGAGGTGGGCACGTCTGGGGACAAGACGGGGTGGGCCAGTGGGTTGGAAGAGGTCAGCATGGGAGAGGAAAAGTTTCTTGGGAGCAATTGGGGTGGGACTTGGATGAGGGCGTGGGGGTGGAGGCAGAGGGAGTGGATGTGTGGGGTGGAGGGGTACGTGTAGTGGGTGCAGGTGACTGCTCAGTATGCTGTTGTGTGGTGGATGTCTGATGGGTGGGTGTCTTGGTGCGTTTGTGTGTCTTGGGAGTGGACACAATGGGAGAAGACAGACAGCTAGTGTGGATGTATGTTGGGTGGGTGTCTGCAAGTCTGGTGAGTGTGCTGCATGTGTCAACTACAGTAGAGGTGATGAGTGCAGGTGTGGTGTATGGGGTGCATACATGGCTGTCTGCTTTGTGGTGAGTGCAGGAAGAGGAGCAGTAACAGTGAGTGAAGGTGCAGTGCATGAGGGTGTGGATGTAGAGGGGACAGACAAGGAGGCGGAAGAGGTGGGCACATTGGGGGAAGTGGACGTTATTGTGTGTGCAGGTGTCTGTTGGCTGTGTGAATGCTTGTGGTGGAAGGTGTGGTGCTTGTGTTTTGAAGTGTGCTTCTTGTGTGTTGATGTGCCTGTCAGCGGGTCTGATTGTGTGCTTTGGACGGGTGAAGAGAGTGGTGTGCTGGAAGGGGTAGAGGAGGTTGGAGGGGGGACGGAATGGCCAGGGAAACTGGCTGCCATCCGAGAGGAGGCCAGAGCCTGAAAAGATCTCTGTAGGGCAGACACAGCACAGTTTATGCCATCCAGATAGGCATTGGTCTGCTGCACATCTGATGCTAGCCCATGGATGGCATTGACAATGGTTGTCTGCCCTACAGAGATGGTTCTCAGGAGGTCAATAGCCTCCTCTGTGAGGGCAGCAGGGCTGACTGGGGTAGGGGAGGAGGTGCCTGGGGCGAAGGAGACGTCCACCTTTCTGGGTGGGCGGGCACAGGCAACTCGGTGGGGAGCAGAAGGGAGGGTGTTGATGGTATGAAGGGTGGCTGAAGATCTCACGGTAGTGGTGTGTGCACTAGGGTCCGCCACCGCCGGGGGACCCCCATCGGAGGAGGTCTCAGAGTCACTACCTCCTGTGGTAGTAACCTCCCCTGTGGAAGTCCCCTCGCCCTCCCACCAAGTGGTCCCCTGGGCGTCAATTGTTTCTGCCTTGGAGGATCCGTGGGCTGCTGCCTCCCCACTTGCCGGTGCCTCAGTTCCCTCGTCTGATGTTGATGCTGTACCAAACCAACATAAGAGAACAGGGATGGAGAGACAAAACAGGAGAGACACTTGTAAATAGCTGAATACAGATACATGATGGCCAGACATACACCCACCCAGCAAACACACCCAACAGGTAGCACCATACACTATGCCCATGGCCATGCCCCTGACTACTGACCAGAATACTGCTCTACACCCATCCCCTGAAATACTTCTGGAGCTGAGGTAGGTGAAACCTGACAGGGACACCCCTACACCCTTTGGGGAACATACAGTAGATGGACACCAGTCAAATTCCCTGCTCTAAGCAGCATGAGCCCTATTGCACACCCAGTCATCCTTCCAGACTGAAGTATGGTCAATGACTACTCACCCCCTTGTGACTGCTGTGCAGCCTTCAAGCGCCCATCCAGATCTGGGTACGCTACCGTCACGATCCGTCGCATGAGGGGGGTCAGTGCCCGACGGGCACCCCTTCCACTTTGGGAGGACTTCCCCAGCTGGGTCTCACTGATCTTTTGCGCCCAGCGCTGCAGGTCCTCCCACCTCTTTCGACAGTGGGTGCTACATACAGTGATGGGAGTCGTAAGCGTTGGGTGTCCTCAAATCCAACTTGGTGGCAGCCTTGTTGGATGGTTTAGATGGGTCCATTTTGTCGAACAGTACTTCATATTGCCCTCAGCTAAGTGTTGTTGGTGAATGGGTGGGATGGTTACTTTGCATCAGTAGCAGAGTCAATTGTTGGAGGGGTCTTGTTCTTAGCTTGGTTTCCAGTGCCATATCTTGGCCTAAGAGTACTTTTGTGCGCCTGCTGTGGAGCTTCTTGGGGTGGCATGGTTGGCCCTTGGGTTTCCTGGGAGGGTATTTCCTGGGATGTTTCTGCTGCTTGGGTCATCAGATGCTGGTTGTCCAGGGCTGTTGTTGGGGCTTCTTGTCCGGTGTGGGTGTCAGACTGTTTTTTTTACCAACTGCAGCAGTGCTCCAGCAATGGTGGCCATTGTAGCATTGTGCTTTTTCCTCTGCTTCATGGCCTGTTGCATCCTCTGACTTTGCTCCAGGGTGGACACAATCCATGCCAACCTGTCTTGGGTATGTTGGTAGGCCCCCAATACCTCTGCAATAACATCCTAGGCTGCTGCATCCATCCTGTGGCCTCCCCCCTGGCCGACTGGGACACTTGAACTTGCTCTATCCCCCTGTGCTTGTGTCCCCTGCACAGGTCTGGAAGTGCCACTTGTACTGGGGCCCTCGCCTTCCTGCATGTTGGGAGTCGGAGACTGTGGCCTTTGTAGCTGTGTTCCACCAGTCTGTGCCCTGGGAACACTGGTGGGGGCATGCCTCCCCTGGCCTGCTGGTCTTGACTGGGAGTTAGGGGTGACAGCGGTTTTCTGGGTGGGGCTGCTGCATGGTGAGAATCCAGGACTGTGTGAGGGGCCTGCCTGCTCATCAGTGTCCAGGGATCCTTCGCCAAGGTCTTGTCAGGTGGCTCTGTCTCCCTGGAGGGCAGTGGCACTCCTTGTCCCGTCCGTTAGGGTTGCATGGGTGGTGGTGCCTGTTGGGGGACATCCACATGTCTGTTACATATGCATGTAGGTTTGAGGTGTACAGGACTGTGCTATTTTGGGCTGGTGTTAATTGCAGTGCCTTTGTGAGGTTGACATAGCATTTAGCCCCAGTGGTGGGGTTGCATTGTGGTGGGGTTTTTTGTTCCATTGTGGGTACATGCAGGGGTGGGTGGCTGTGCACAGCATGAGTGATGTGGGCCTGTTAGTGGGTTGTGGGTAATGCAGGGTGGTGGATGTGGTGGGTAATGGCTGGGTGGGGTGTAGGTCCAGGTGGGTGTGGTTGGGGTGGGGTGGTGCATGCATTGCAGATTTGTTGTATATGGGGTAATTGTAGATGACTTACCTGAGTCCATTCCTCCAGTGAGTCCAGTGAGTCCCTCTGGGTGCAGGATGGCGAGGAACTTCTCCTCCCAGTCGGTGTAGTCAGATGGTGTTGGTGGCGGCCCTCCCCCAGTCTTCTGCACTGCGATGTGGTGCCTAGATGCCATGGCCCTGACCTTCCCCCGCAGGTCATTCCATCTCTTCCGGATGTCGTCCCTGGTGCGTGGATGGTGTCCCACTGCATTCACCCTGTTGACAATGGTCTGCCACAGCTCCAATTTCCGTGCGATGGGTGTGTGCTGCACCTTGTCCCCGAATACTTGTGGCCCTACCTTCAGGATCTCATCAACCATGGTCCTTTACTCCCTTTCGGTGAAGCGTGGATTTGTGGGGGGGGACATGGTGAGTGTGGTGGATGGCGTCGCGACTGGGGACTGGGTAAGGGTGCTCCTCTGTGGGTCGATGTGCGTCTCCTGTATGCTAGCTTGCTGTCTGGCTCTGGTGCTCTCTGTCTTCTTGTCCTGGTTTCATTGCAAGGAATTGTGGGGTGTGTCTGGGGGTGTTTTATGGGGTTCTGGATATGTGTCAGGTGTGTGGGTGATACGCCTATCCAATGTGTGCACTTGTTGCTGTTGAGTCCACTTGCCGCCCGTGGCGGTCGCAGCCGCTAATGGTCGCCTGGCCTCCACTGTCCGCTGAGGTGATTTGTGCATCATTATTTGGAGGGCGGGATGTGGGTGTGCTTGGCGGTGGCAAGGTGGGGTGGGCTGGGATTTACACCGACAGAGTCATGGCGGGGAGTGGTGGTCTGGGAAGTTTTGGCGGGGTTGGGTTTTTCGTTCATTATATGGCGGGTTTCCATTCACCGCCAACGGCGGGATTCTGTTCACTGCCGACACGGTGGTCGGCGGTCTTTCCCGCCATGTTCATAATGACTGCCTATGTTCTCAAAGAAGACATTCTTGCTCACTCTGTGCTTCTTTCAAGGCTGTAGTAAGACAGGTTGCCGGTGAAGGTGGTACAAGTTTTGGCTCTGACATTCATAGAAAAGCACACATCCTTACGTAGGGACATTTTCTCAGAACATCAGCTGTTTTATTATAAAAACACTTCCTTGTCCCTTACATGTTAGAGGGAGATTCCAGCCAGAGAACCATGACTGTATGCTGATTGCTGTACGCTTTGCTACAGCTGCTTATGCAGACTTCAGGCCTTTGCTATGATGTCTTCCCAAGGGAACCTGAAGGGCAGAATTAGAGCTTAACATGCTGTGCTCTATGATAGCCTGGGTAGGAATTAGTCTATTGACTCAAGTGACAATATGGCAGTGTTATTTCTATGCTTTACTCTCCTTGTCACAATTTTAAACTTGTCATGCTGTATCGTCCTTGTCATTACAGCCCACGCTTTGCTATCTAAGAAACAGTTGCTTCATTAAAACCTTATTCAAACATGTACTGCCTCTGTTTGTCATTGTGTATGTGAGACTAACGTAACTAAGAGAAACGGATGAGACCTGAGTGACCACGGTTTCCCCGAGAAATCAATTATGTTATGCGCTTGGCTGCCCAATCATCCCTGCCCTTGGGTAAGGACGAGGCACTGTTAGTTAGCTGGAGCAAAACCAGGATTGGAGCGACAGGTGTCATCTGTAGTGGCCCAGGCTCAGTCTCCCACACCACAGGCGATTCTGCCGCTCAAACTCCAGTAGTCTCATTAGAATATTGAGAGCCTACGCAACAGTATGCTATTTGGATGACAAATGTCAGGCATCAGATCTGGTTCCAACTGATGACAAAGATCTGCAAATGTTTGTCTATTTAGACGGTAGATCTGGATAATGTGTCTTTCTTCCAGGGTGTGAAGGTCTGGCAGTGGATGGTAGACAGAAGGATGTCTGACCCTTCCTCTCCCTGGTAGGCTATGTAGGACATGTAAAGAGGTTAGTCATCACTCTGTTTTTCCTTTACAACATACATTAGACATGTCAATGAAAAACTATGACAAGTACTTCATAAATTGAGGACATGATGCACACTCCACATCACCACTGTAAATTACACAAAATAAACATGTTTCCCACTTGCTTTGGTACAAATGTGTACACATCATACATCTGCACAGCAAGGATTGGTTCATAATACTTGCCACTCGGACTGTGATTTGATATCCCAAAACTTACCGGGGGTACTGTATTATAAATCAAATTGTCACATGTGTCAGGCAATGTACAAAAATAGTGTCCAACTCGAGGTTCCACATTACATGACAGAACAAGCACTTTTAATTGGTATCAACAACATTTTCAGACTTGTAACACATTTTAATCTGCCATATGGCAGCTGCCTGACCTATTCCACTGGGCATTATGAACCACCCACGACTGCTGGCGGAAGTCATCATGGTGGTAGGCGGTTCCTATGGAACATAGGCTAACATTATTGCCAACAGTGGTTACAGGCCAATGGCTGTGTATGCCGGTGGTGTCAGCGGCATACGTGGTGAACGTGACTGCCATGCTCTGAAACATCCTTCACTTGACTGCTGACAATGCTGCCTGCACTAACTTCACAACCTGAGTTGCTGTGAACAGCCTCTGGGAACAATCATGCCACATGCAACAGGTGATAGGTCCCCTGTCTTCTCCACAGAGGAGCTTGAGAAGCTAGTGGAAGAGGTCCTACACCTGTATGGAGGGCAGGTGAGTGCCTCATGTCCACTTCAAATAAATGTAATTCACCACTGTGTCCCTCCTCACAGGCTAGATTGTGCCCAGGTGTGCCAGGTTTAAAAGTCAAAGCAATGGAGGTTGAGTCGGTGTGGCATCAATGGGAGAGTAAATGTTCATGTAACTGGGTTCACTGACAGATGTTTGGTCCTAAGACTTTGGTGTGTGTTTGTTTTGAGTGTACCCAGTTGTACCTTATGTTGGATGCACAAACGTAGGTGAGGTGAGGTGACATCACAGCCATCCCCCCACATGACTTGTCACATGGATTGTCACATGTATGTTGTCTTCTTTTTTTTTTCACTGCACACCATATTTTCATTTTGTAGGAGAACCCACACTTCATTTCTGAACATGTCAAAATACAGCTGCCTAGCCTAAGTGTCGGCTTTTTTTATTTTTTTTATCTTTTTATTTATACATTTTTTTTTAACACACAATAGGATACAGATCTCATCTTAGAACCTCATCAGTTGCTTCAGACAATTAAGCAGACACAAATTAATTAAACAGTGCAAATACCAAACTATCCTGTAGACCCTTTGGAGCCATGACGACAGTGGGGCCAAAGTTTTCAATCCCCCTTTTCTGGCAGTCATGCCCTTAATCGTATACAAACAAGTTTCCAAATAGTACACAGATAAAAGCTGCGTAAGCCATTGATTCCACAAAGGCGGTTCGGGTTTCAACCAATCAGATGCAACACAGCCACACATTACTGACATGGCTAAAAAAAGAAAGCATTGCGATTGGTTCCTACAAAATGTCTTATCAACCCCTAACAACACCAATTGTGATGTGAGGCTTAAGTCCTGTCTCAAGAGTTTTTACAAAACTTTTGTAATGTCGCTAACAAAACATGATAATTTTTCACAACCAAAGAACATATGGCACAAATCAGCCATCGTACTTCTACATCGTGGACAAGTAATACCCTCTGTCCTTCCTCATCTGGCAATCTTAGCAGGTGTGTAATATAGATTAAATAACACTTTATAATGCTGAGCTTGCAGTCCAGCCAACAGAAACACACATTGAGCCATGTCTAAAGAGTCTAGGATTGCAGTTTCACTAGCCCCTATCCGCCGTTCCCAATTCATAACTGGATTTCCCAGATCGTCTTGCATAGCGTCTAACAATAGCAGGTGAAGGTTGCTAATGGTGTAACATGTTACATTTCCCAAAACATCCATTAACCTAATCTTTTACCCCACATGAATTGACCTTGGTAATGGTCAACAAAAAAATTCCTAATCTGCAGGAATTAAAAAAAAATCCCTGTGATAGGGTAAACTCTTCTTTCGGGTCCTCAAATGCCTTTAATTGGTCGCCTTTATGAAAAAAATCACCCAGTTTCCGAACCCCATGATTAATCCATCTTAAACAGTACTTGTCCTTAAACATCCCCAGGAGCATAGGAGTGTTCCAGAACGGCGTATAATAGCAAGCCCGCCCAATGCCCACCCTCCATTTAGTTTGGACCCAAAGTTGAAAAGCAGCCATAATCGTCTTGAATTTAACTTTCTTGAAGTAGCTAGGTTCCATTATTCTTAAAAAGGTTGCACCAGCCACGTCACCCCAGATCAGTGTATATATAGGAAGAGGAGTTTATAATGAGGCTATGCCGAAATTTCATACTGAACATAATGTCTGAGCATACTGTAAAACAGCCACCAGATAATAAAGCCTAAAGCTGGGGATTGCCCAACCCCCTCTCTCTCTTGGTAATACTAAATAGCGAAGAGCCCGTCGCGTTTTAGAGAAGGACGATATGAAACTACTGGTCAGATCCTCCATTTGTTTAAACCAATCCTGTCCTATATCTAGCGGTATGGTCCTGAAAAAATACAGTACCCTAGGTAAAAGGATCATTTTGATCACATTGCATCGCCCCACAAGTGTGAGCTGTAAATTACTGATACGGCGCAGTTCTTTTTTGGCATTTGCTAGTACCGGAACCAGGTTGATACCGACTACTTCTTCCAAATTAGGTGACAACCTGACCCCCAAATACTTGACCTGCGTCTCCTTGCACTCATCGTCTATATTTATACAAGCATTTGTCAAAATTTGACATTTAGCCTTGTTTAACAGATATCCAGACACTCGCCCAAATCGGACCGTCACTTGCTCTATCTTTGCTATAGCAGCCTCTGGGGCTGGTGTTACAATTGTAATGTCATCAGCATAGGCCAGTATTTTGGTACTTCCCCCTACCAATTCCAGTGGCTTAATTGTCCTAATGTCTAGCAATTTCCTGATCAGTGGGTCAATATTTAAGGCAAACATCAATGGTGAGCACCGGCACCCCTGCCTTGAACCCCTCAAGATAAAAATAGGATCCGACTTCGATCCCGCCACTTGCATTGTGTCCGTAGGGTTTTAATATAAATTCTTGATAACCCTAATAAACCCAGGCCCAATATTATTTTTACGAAAAACTGCCCATAAAAATGCCCAGTGTACCCAATCAAAGGCTTTCTCTGCGTCGAGCAACATCACCACCACAGGCCGTTTTGCCACTTCTAGGCATCCACTAATGCAATCACTCGTCTAACATGGTCAGCCGTACCCTTCCCCAGGATAAACCCATGTTGCCATGGGGAGACTAAATTAATAATCACTGAGCTTAACCTAGTAGCCAAAACCTTAGCATAAATTTTGGCATTGCTATTTACTAAAGAGATAGGGCCATATGAACCAGATAGTCGCGAGTCCTTTCTTTTTAAAAAAAAAACTATCATATTCGCCTCCGACCACGATACGGGTGGATGAAACCCTGCTTGCACATCCAAAAATAGGGTAAGAAGCTCTTCCCTCAATTCCCCAAAAAAGACTATAAAAAACTCAAGGGGGATCTTATCTGGGTTTGCATCCTTGCCACTTGAAAGAACATTGACAGCTGCTCTAATCTCCTTGTCCATTTATTTCCCTTCATGCAAATGTCCCACTGAGATGTTAGCTAAATACTGATTTACCTCATCCTCTTGGGGATACATTTCTTGTGAATACAGTTTCTGATAAAATTCCCTAAACATTCTTAAAACTTCTAGATTGTCGCTGACCATTTGACCATCTTCATCTTCCAGTGCATTAATGCAGCCATAGGTTGCTTTTTTCCTTAATTTTAAAGCCAAGAGCTTACCAACCTTTTCACTATATTCATAACATTCCTGTTGATGTACCAGGAACTTAGCCCCTGCCATTTCCATATAAGTCTTCATAATTTCGACTTTTATCACTGTAATCTTATTTGAAATATCCAACATCGCAGAATCATTTGTGACCACCTCCCCTAACCTCAGTTCAAATAAAGCCAGCTTTGCTAGCGTTACCTCCAACTGTTTAGAGCGTGCCCCCTCCTTGCTAACACCATATCTGAGTGCCTCTCCTCTAATAGATGCTTTGAGCGTATCCCATACTATGTGGCTGGGAGCCGTACCCTGGTTTAGCTCCAGAAACTCTGGAATCCAAGCCCTCATATGTTGAACATAAGCTAGTTACCTAGCAACCCTCTGTCAAATGACCAGGTCCTGACCTGAGGTCCGTCATTCCCCAAACAAACTTACTTCCAAAACCAGACACAAAAAAATTGTCCAACCTCACTGATTTCTTATGGGGGAAGGAAAAAAACGTATAGCCTGGATCTAAAGATCTACAATTCTGCCAGGCATCGATCATTCCATGATTCAGTGCTAGTGTCTATAAGGCGACAAAGACTTTAGGCCTCCTCCCCTGATACTTTATTTGATCTTGAATAGGGTGATCATTATCTAAATGTATATTTAAGTCACTGCATACTATCACCAGAGCCGGCCAAGATGCAAGCTCCAGGTTATCGAGGTCCAACACTTCTGGATCATCTACAGTAGATCCATAGATTGAGCAAATTGTACATTTTGACCCTGTGATTAAACACTCCAACAACACTAATCTGACAGCTTTATCCGTGAAGCATTTTAAAAACCTTCACTGACCTGGTACGTGTGATTATAGCTACCCTTCTAGTAGTTGTGCCCTGGCTAGTGTACACCAACAGCCTCCAATCGGGAAATTTCAACAGATGTTTCTGTGAACCTGCGATATGTGTCTCTTGCATACACACTATGTCGGCCTTAAACGATTTTAACCCTTCCCTTACCAATTGCCGTTTTTTGCCATCATTGAGCCCAAAAACATTCACCGTTACTATACACAATTTGCTTTTCTGACCCATGTTCTCCATTTTAAACTTCTTCTTAACTATGTCACCAACATATCCTTTCCACACACTGCACCTGCCTGAGATCCTCTATTAAGAACCACTACCCAACTGTGTGCCCCCCTACAAAAAACCTTCCCCGCCCAAGGGCTTCACCATAGGCTGAAGCCCCACCAAACAACCTCACCCTAACCCACCCCCCTTATCTTGTAAAATGAGACCGCCAGACTGTAAGGTCCATAAGATCGAAGTCACCCCTACCCCCCATCCGGCTCGCTGTGTGTCTGCCCTTAGAAAATCACCCTCAAAACTGCTGCTGCTACCCAATCACACATATGCCCATTATAAACCTCAGCCATCCCTCTAAGCTGATAGTGTCTTTTTCCTCCTGATTCCATAGTTCCAGTGTTCACTTTGACCCACCACCAGTGCTCCTGCCATTCAGCTGCACCAAATATTCCCTGGCCTTAATTTCTGAGGTGAAGATATGCACTACACCCTTATATGTAGTCTTTAAGCAAGCAGGGCTCAGGAGATATGCCTCAGTCCCTTTCTCCTGAAATGGCTCGATCAATTGCCTCAGCCGCCATCGTCTCTTTACTGTGGCGAGCGCAAAATCTGGGTGGGAATAAAAAGATACCCTATCCACATTTATCATTGAATCAGGGCGGACTTTTTTAAACACAGCTTGCCGGAGCAAATAGTTGCCAAAGTAAGTAATAATGGCCCTGGGATGTTTCTAGCCATCAAAGGTGCTTACCTCCTGTTTCTTCCTAAAAAGTGGGAACCAATGCGGTCTCTGTATCTCCATATCCCAGCTCCAGTCGGCTAAATCCGGAAAAGCCCTTTTGAATAATGAGACTCTATAAAGCCCTCATGTCTTGCCCTTCTGTCCCTTCTTTTATGCTCATAATCCAGAGATTGTTGTGGCATTGGTGATTTTCCACATCTTCCAATTTCCATTGAATGCCTGAAATCTGAGATTCCTGCATAGCTGACTGCTTGACTGCAGCCTTAACTTATGTTTCCTGTACATCAGTACAGGTCTCCATTGTAGTTATACAAGCACTTATGTCGAGGCAGGACTTTGCAACTCTCTTACTTGATATCTGTAGTTGTTTATTTGCTATCTTGGCTTTCCTGCTATCTCTTTTTGCTTGCTCATGACTGGAGACAAGATGGCGGCCGACTGAGCAGCGATTCGGGTTTACGCTCCCACTCAGCCTGCTGCCCTGGCTTGAGCAACACTGCAGGCTCTGCTGTGCGCTTCCCGGGAATGAGGGAAGGCATTACTGCAGCTGCGGTTTCGCAGTTTTGGGTTTTCCGCCGCCGCGGAGCCGGTGAGCAGCCAGGAAGAGCAGTGCAAGAAGTGCAAGCCGGCTCATATATGTACGGTGTGTGCCTTTAGAGCTGTTTTGCATTATGTGCGGCTGCGCTGGGTTATCGGCGGTACTTGGCTGGTTCATCATGGCCCCAAAAGCGGTGAGAACAACAAAGGCTCCCCGAGTGTTACGGGGGAAGCCTGGCTTGGCAAGCGTGGAGGTGTGGGATCGTAGGCACCTCCCCTGTCACCAAATGACCCGAATCAGTGAGCATCGGATAAAAGGGCAGAGAGGCTTGCCGGTGGAGAAACAGCTCCTACAGGCACGGGGATCTTTAAAGGACTTTGGTAGCAAAGAGGAGGCTGGGAAGGTTGTGGAACCACAGATTCCTGAAATGTTTAAGCAGTCTGCACGGACAAAGTGCTTGACTCCCCAAATGTCTGGAAATGAGGGAGCGCAAAATACCCGGATTTCAGCACACAACAGGATTATACAGGATGGCACAACGAGTACAGCTGGGGCTACGCAAAACCAGGAAGGAACAGGTATGACTTTATTACTTGGTGATCTTCGGACCCCCTGCAGGTTAGTCGGCTGGTTGCTTTTCTACAGGTTGTGGTAGGTGAAGGAGCTGCTCCGGGGGGGCAGTCGGTGAAGCTGGATCTAGTCATTTAAGCCAACAGGATGTGTTGCATGAATTATAAATGGGGGCATAAAGGCATCTCCGGCTGTTAAGAAAACTCTACTCACTACTAGTCGGGAGGGTGATGATGACAATTTGCAGGGTACTTCAGGAGATTCAAGGGTGGTTTCTCTGGTAGAAAAATCAACAAGAGGTGGGGAGACAGGACAGACAGAGATAGTAGAGAACTTTTTTCTTTATCTTATCAGTCGAAAGAATCAGATGATAATACTTCATTGATAGAAATAGACTCACTAGAGAGCTCCTCCGCTAGTACATGGGGATCAAACAAGCTAACCTGCAGGAGAAAACTGAAACATCCACAGCTCAGGGATGTATGTAACCAGAGGAGAGGCAACAAGGAAAATAACCTGGATAAGAGAACAGGAACAGGGGAGATGCAATGGGATTACACAGCTACCCAACAGATATACCCGAGCACGGACAATATCGATAATCTCCCTGTAAGTCCGACTGCTGGTCCCCCAGAGCATTTAGAATCATCCTCTCTCTCTCGAGCGTATTTACTGCCCAATGATGCACCATCATGAGCAAGCACATGGATGTTGCCAATGTAAGACAACATGTATTTGCATGACAGCATGAACTGTTTATGCATATTGTATGTGTCAGGTGTGTGTCAAGTGAGCTATGTGTATGTTGCCTGTGAGATATCAAACTACATCTGGCCTTACTGGACTTTTATTCTGAAGGCATAACATGACTCACTCTGCCCTTCAGGTTACCACATACACGTCACATGCCAATATGTTTTTGGCTACATGGTGTACTGTCACAGGTGGAAGTAAAGGGAATGGAGCACCATGAAGGTTCTGTCTGTTCAGCCTGTAGAGACCAGGCCCTCGAAAAGTATGTCTCCTAGGATCGGTCCAAGACTAGGCTGGTGTAGAGTAATTTTGACTGTGCAGTTGTGACACTGTGCCCACTTCCTGTATCCAAGTATGTCCTGTCATGTGAACCAATCTAGGCTCTGTTAAGAAATTCAGCTTATTGAGGTTCTTTACCTGATGAGTATGTAAATTGTTTGAGTAGGCAGACAATTATCTATGTTTTATGTGCACTTGATCACTGTCAATGTGTGTCTCTGATCCCTGACAGGTCCCTTACATCTACAGCCCTGTTGACAGCATTACACTAGTCATATTTGTCCTGTGTGGGCTTATTGCACATATGATAGTTCCATAGTACAGACAGCGTGATGAAGCCTGGGAACCCATGATATGTGACTCATTGGTTTGCTCACATAGCAGGTGATGGACAATGCATACCTTTGTTGCATGTCATCGCTGAAGGATGGACACATATGTCCAGATGTGGCACAAGTACATGATACAGAACCCCACCCCCTTACCTGCATGAGTATGCATTTGTCATTCGACATGTCCACACATGGACAGGTTGGACATCTTCTATACCCACCCTGCCAGTCCCTTCATCGTCACCCATGTGTAATGTGTAAGTTTGTAGTCTGGCAGTAGCCAGTAAGAACTGTATGGAAGGAATCCTTCTCATGGAGTGTGAGTGTTTCAATGCCTTCATGCCTAAGGAGTGTAGCATTCAGAAGCCACAGAGGAGTGTTGTCTCCCATGGTTCCTCAGTCAGATTGCTAGAGCATGTACCACAAGATGTCAGTTGCCTCACCTAGTCAGTGGAGTGTCTGTGCAGGGTGGTGGATAGGTCTGAAGACTGGAACATCAATGTGGTAATGTTCCTATACTCAGTGGCTGGTATGTGGCATACTTGGGAAGTTTGGCCTCAAGAAAAGTATGTTCATAGCTTTGTGTACTGACGAGTGTGACTCAGCCATCTTGGATTGGACTTGTGGACATTATTTCTTGTCTTCTCTTTTGCACCCATGCAGGTTAACACCCATCAGAAGAAGGGGTTTTAGAAAGCTATCGCCAAGGAGGTGCAGACGCTGGGATCCACAGCTGGTGGAGCGCCCCTGCAGAAAGAGGAGGGAGGATCTGAGAGACTGGGCCCGGAAGATGGCTGAGGCCCAGCTAGGGCTGTCCTCCCAACATGGGTGGGGTGCCCGTCAGACAATGACCCCCCTAATGGCCTGCATTCTGGCCGTGGCCTACCTGGAGCTGGATGGGCATTTGAGGGCCGCACAGCAGCCACAAGGGGGTGAGTGGATAGCAATTTCCTGCTTGCACCTTTGTTGGGTGATTGAGTGGTGTACTTACTGCTCCACCAGACAATTAGGGATGAGCCATGTGTCACACAGTAGATGGAAGCTTGTTTGTGTTAACATGTCATGTGTGTCAAAATGGTCTATCTTGCCGTCTGTACCAGGATTCTTGTACAAACCTGGGAGGAATCATCAAACCACTTTCTCTGCAGGGATCACTGGCTGTACACAGTGCTCTTTCATGTGCTTATTGTTGTCTTTGTGGGTGTAATTTTTGACCCACACATCACTTCCTCTGATAGTCACAGACAAAAGATAAGTGGGTTATGTATCACTGTCCTCTGCCATTTGTCTGGGCATATGTGTATGTAGACATCTGCCAACCAGAAGAAAGTTATCTTCAGTGTCTGATGTGTGCTAGTGCCTCACTGCAGTCTGTGATGTTTGTGTGCCCACCAAAGATGTGACATGGCTGACATGGTTAATGGTTTTCAGCTGTAACAAACTACTTTCCATTGGTAAGTGGGGAATGTCCATTGAGTAGAATTTTTCCAATGACTGTAGCCAACATTCCAAGTGTATGCCAATATGTGTCCTTTTCTCTTCTGGAAACAATCTAAACCTGCAATGTAATGCATGTTCTACTCATGTTGACAGACTCATGCATGTATTCCCTCAAATAGATGTGCATGGAAAACTGTTAGTGGAATATCACATTTACAATGCTGATCCATTTCAGGTTGGGACACAGACAGGAGTGTATCAGCATTGTCTATTGTCTGATAGATACCTTAATGTGCCATAGGCCCTTATTATGACCCTGGCGGTGGCTGATAAAGTGGCGGTAATACCATCAACAGGCTGTTGGTAATTACAGCCAAATTATGACCATGGTGGTGATATCTCCGAAAGACAGCCAATGTACCACACCGACCGCCAGGGCGGAAACAACAGTCACCACGGCGGTAGCTGCCTACAGCCAAGTGGAAGGCAAAGTTCTGCCCACAATATTAAGACCCTTCAATCCGCCACCTTTTCCGGGGTGGTACCAATGCCATCAAAAGCCTGGTGGAAACAGAGCACAGAAGTCAAAGGACTCACCATTGGAGACACAGGGAAGAACCACACCACCATGGAACCCGAACTGCATGTTTTCCCGATGATCTTCGACGTCATGCTCCACCATGAACACCAATGCCGGCAAAGATGACGACGGTGAGTACAGTCACCTAGCACACAAGGGAGGGGGAGGAAAACGAGAGTGACACACACACGCACAACACACACCCCACACACACACACACACACCATACACACAACCAGCTGCACAAGAAAATCAATTTGTCCACGATAATCAACAAAATAATGCAAGGACAACAGGAATTGACTACAGTGACGGGAATAAGATCAACATAAAAAATAATAAGTCGATGTGGCAATGCAACAGATATGTACAAATGTACAAAAAAGGAAGGGACACTGCCCAGTCCATAGTTCACAGGGGCCACATGGCCACAGGCTGAAGTCCAAGGCCCCACTCGATTCCTCCAACAATACGGAGAGAACACTGCAGGGGCATCAGTTGGCAAATAGGCAGGCACCTCGGGGGGTACCTCAGCCGGATGTGGAAACAAGACCACTAGTTCTGGAGGGGCAACATGCCCTGTGCTGGTCCTGGGGAGTGCAAGGCCACAGTCTCTTGAGTGGGTGACTTGCCCACTGGTTCCGGAGGGGGCAACCTGCCCTGTGCTTGGTCCTGGGGAGTGCAAGGCCACAGTCTCTTGAGTGGGTGAATACCCCACTGGTTCTGGAGGGGGCAACATGCCCTGTGCTTGGTCCTGGGGAGTGCAAAGCCACAGTCTTTCGAGTGGGCGACTTGTCCACTGGATCTGTAGGGGGCAACCTGCCCTGTGCTTGGTCCTGGGGAGTGCAAGGCCACAGTCTCTTGAGTGGGTGACTTGCCCACTTGTTCTGGAGGGCGTAACATGCCCTGTGCTTGGTCCTGGGGAGTGCAAGGCCACAGTCTCTCGAGTGGGTGGTTTGCCCACTGGTTCTGGAGGGGGCAACATGCCCTGTGCTTGGTCCTGTGGAGTGCAAGGTCACAGTCTCTCAAGTGGGTAAATACCCCACTGCTTCTGGAGGGGGTAACATAACATGTGCTTGGTCCTCGGGAGTGCAAGGCCACAGTCTCTCGAGTGGGTGAATATCCCACTGGTTCTGGTGGGGACAGGCCGCACAGCAGCCCAGGGAGGCTGCATTATATGGATTCCGCCGGCGTTGACGGCTGCACTATGGTGGTGGTTGTGGGAGGCTCCTGCTCAGCACCTGCACCCTCCAATGGCTGCACTGTGGTGGTGGTTGTGGAAGGCTCCTGCTCAGCCCCTGCACTTTCTGATGGCTGCTCAACCATGGCTGGCGTGGGGGCTCTGTGACAGCTGCTAGTGCAAGCTCCTTCCCCTTCTTTGTGGCTGGTGCAGGCTCCTTCCCCTTCTTTGTGGCTGGTGCAGGCTCGTTCCTCTTCTTTGAGACTGGTGCAAGCTCCTTCCCTTCTTTATGGCTGGTGCAGGCTCCTTCCCCTTCTTTGTGGCTGGTGCAGGCTCCTTCCCCTTCAGTATTTATGGCCTGGAATCCTTTCCACCATGAGTAGGTGCTGCCAAAACGGGGCCCATGGACTGTTTGGCTGAGGTGCTTGGCTGGGTCCTTGATACCCTGGCCATACATGCGGGGGGGGTAGGTCAGTCTGGGAAAGGAAAGACTTTTTAGGGACATTGGGGTGCAAAGAGGGAAAAGTAATGGGAGTGGAGGGAGTGATTGTTGGAGGTGTTTGTCTGCTGGATTTGGGTGCATGTGCATGGGTTGTATGCTGTTGTGAGGTGGATGGCTGTTGGGTGTCTGAGTGCTTGTGTTTGTGTACTTTAGGAGGGGGGGACAGACATGGTGGGAGAGGACACAGGGGACATGTGCATGGATGTTGTGGAGGTGTCTGCCAGTGAGGTGTGTGTTCTGCTTGGTGTGGTGATGATGCAGGTAGTGGATCATGATGTAGTGCATGCAGGTGTGGGTGTGGACGTAACTGGGTGGGAGGTGGACGAGGGGAGGGGGAGACAGTGGAAATAGTGGATGTTGTTGTGTCTGCAACTGGATGGTTTTTGTGTGACTGCCTGTGGGATGAAGTGCGGTGCTTGTGTTTGCCTGTGCCACTCTTTGGTGTTTTATTGTGTGCATGCTCATCTGGCTGTGTGCTTGGGATGGGTTGGGGTTAAGGAGAATGGGACTGGTAAGTGGAAGTTGGAGGGGGGACGGTTGAAACAGGAACAATGGCTGCCATCAGAGAGGAGGCCAGAGCCTGAATCGATCTCTGTTTGGTTGCCAATCCACCATGAAATCCCTCCATGAATGCATTATATTGCTGCAGCTGGGCTGCCAGCCCCTGGATGGCATTCACAATGGTTGACTGCCCTACAGAGATGGATCACAGGAGGTCAATACCCTCCCTACTCAGGGCAGCAGGGCTCACTGGGGCAGGGCCTGAGGTGCCTGGGGCTAAGGAGATGCCTACCCTCCTGGGTGAGTGGGCATGGGCAACTCACTGAGGGGCTGCTGGTATGGGGTGTGGCGGCTGAACCTGTAGCTGGGGTGGTCACAGAGGTGTCCGCCACCACCAGGGAGCTCTCATAGGAGAAGGTATCTGAGTCTGTGTTGTCCCTTCCAGTCTCCGCCGTGGTTCTCCCTTCGCCCTCTGTCCCACTGGTGCCCTCAGCATCGGCAGACTCTGCCTCCAGGGTCCTATGGGATACAGCTCCCTCAGTCACTGGTGCCTCTGCTGCTCCACCAGATTATGCTAATGCACATAAGGACAGGATGACAAAACAAGAACGGGGGGAGAGAGACAAAGGATACAATAGGTCAATGACTGCACCAACTCCACCATTGGTGTACACAGCATCCTCACACCCAGGGTACAGGCCTATGCACTATGCATTGCACTACCAGTGATATTGCTAGTCACCAAGGCATGAGGAGAAGCACACCTGGGACCCATGCAGCCCTGACCAGTAGTGGATGCTAACAAGCTAGGTAGGCAGTATTTCCCCTTCAGACTCTTAGCCACCAGAGGACCTACTCTGCTATGTCTGGCCCGGCCTAGGGGCACCCACTGACACACAACCACCGCCTGAATACCACCCTTCCAGACATGAGCTTTAATGATGGCCACTGTACTCACCCCCTTGTGGCTGCTGTGATGCCTCAAGCGCCCATCAAGATAAGGATAGGTCACCACCAGTATGCGGACCATCAGGGGGGTCAGGGTCCGACAGGCACCCCTTTCTCGTTGGGAGGCCATCCCCAGGTGGGCCTCCACTGTCTTCTGTGCAAAGAGTCTCATATCCTCCCATCGTTTGCTACAGTGGGTGCTCCCCCTGCCATAGACCCGCAAGGTCTGCACCTCCTTGGCGATGGCATGCCATACACCCTTCTTTTGATGGGCGCTGACCTGCAGAGGTAATACAGACAGGAGAACATCATTAGACAAACAGTCCAGCCAGTAACATGAATGGCCCATCATACCAGTTTCCATCACCATTGGCACTCAAATAGCCCAGCACACAACGTGTACACCACCAAGAGGACATCCAGCCCCCTTACACGATGCCTTCACACACAACTCCATGCATTCATGCCACATGCATCGTGCCCACAGTGTACTCACCTGTTTGTCTCGAGGTCCATACAGCAGACCGTACTGGGGTAGGACCCCATCCACCAGTCTCTCCAACTCCTCAGAAGTAAAGGCTGGGGCCCTTTCCCTGGTCATGCGGGCCATGGTAGGTTCCAGACACAGGTCACAGCAGCACATGCAGTGTAGGTCTTCCCCTACGGAAGGTCAGGAAACAAGCGAAAAATATGATAGAAAATGGCGGTCATGTCCGCGGCGGTGCATACCGTCACCGCAGGCATAGATCACCGTTGGCCACTGTACCCAATAGGGCCCAATTATAACCAATGAGGAGTTGCACTGCGGTTCCCAACTGCATACCGCCACGGCGCACAACATCAGCAGCATTACCTCACTTCCACCTGTCCCTCCACACGGGATAGGCGGACATCATTTCGGGGGGAGGAACAGGCTTATGGAATAATGCTGCTTCACAGGATAAATAGGCCCATACATGACAAATTACACTGTCCCATAACGTATTAACGGATTGAGGACTACTGTGGTGGCTCCATTGTTCAGTTTGTGACAGCCTCCTCACTCTTTTGTCCCTTAGATACCTACCGCTGCGGATAAATAGGAGATGGCGGCATAACCCAGTGTACAGACCCCTGGTGGACTTCGCTACACTGCAGGACAGACACATTACCCTCACTTATAGACTGGTGTCAAAGCCAACTCAGATGTAAGTCAGATCCAGACAATTCAGGAAACAAACCAAAGAACAGCTCGCTCTTCCTTAGATAAAGTTTAACAAGAAATACATGTACATGGAGACTGAGCAGCCTAAGTCCAGCTCGAACAGTCTAAAAGAGGAAGTAATACATGGGCCCTCATTCCGACCCTGGCGGTTTCAAACCGCCAGGGTGGAGGGCAGAGGAAGCACCGCCAACAGGCTGGCGGTGCTTCCCGGGCCATTCTGACCGCGGCGGTAAAGCCGCGGTCAGAAAAGGGGAACCGGCGGTTTCCCGCCGGTTTTCCCCTGGCCCAGGGAATCCTCCATGGCGGCGGCTGGGAGACCGCCGGTTTTCCGCATCTGACCGCGGCCGAACCGCCGCGGTCAGAATGCCCTGCGGGGCACCGCCGGCCTGTCGGCGGTGCTCCCGCCGACCCTGGCCCCGGCGGTCTCAGACCGCCGGGGTCAGAATGACCCCCACAGTAACTTAAGAAAACACTACAAAATGACACAACACAGGTTTAGAAAAATAGAAAATATTAATCTGAACAACACAAGACCATAATAACAAAAATCCAACATACACAAGTCAATAGTGATCAAAAAGCAAAAAGAGTCTTAAATCATTTTGTAAATGGGTAAAACACTGTTAGCGTTGAAAAGTACCTGGGTAGCGTCAAAATACCACGCATGGGCGAGTGTGCCTCGAAAAAGGTTAGCGATGCGTTGATTTCTCACCGCAAGCGATGCGTAGTTTTTCCTTCTCCTGTCGGGTCGGTGTGCATCGTTTTTCCTCCCCACAGGGGAGTGATGCATTGATCCGGGCAAGCACTCGGGTCAGGGCAGGCGTTGTGTTGAAATTCCTGCCTCACAGTATCAGCAAAACCGTGCAATGTGGGTTGCGAGATAACAGCCTCCGTCAATGGGTGTTGTGCGTCATTATTCCAGCTCTGTATGTCCATTTTTCTTCTGCAATGCAGGTGGTGCGTCGTTTTTCAGCCGCGTCTCGAAAGGTGCCTCTATATTTTCCCTGCACTGTGGTCTGTGCGTGGATTTTCAGTTTGGTCCGCCAGCTTCACCTTCGAAGGCCCCAGGAACTGGATAGGGCACCACTTGGCAGGGCAGGAGTCTCAGCAGAGAGTCCAGGTGCAGGCAAGATATGTCTTTGTGGGTTCTGAGACTTCAACATCAGGAGGCAAGCTCAAGACAAGCCCTTGGAGGTTTCTTCATAAGCAGGAAGGTACACAAGTCCAATTTTTGTCCTCTTGCACAGGCAGAATCAGCAACTGTAGGATAGCTCCACAAAGCACAGTCTCAGGCAGGGCAGCAGTTCTCCTCAGCTCTTCAGCTCTTCTCCAGGCAGAGGTTCCCCTTGATGTCCAGAAGTGATCTAAAGTCTGTGGTTTTGAGTGCCCTTCTTATACTCATTTTGCCCTTTGAAGTAAGCTTACTTCAAAGGAAAGTCTCTCTTGTTTGTGAAATCCTGCCTTGCCCAGGCCAGGCCCCAAACACACACCAGGGGGTTAGAGACTGCATTGTGTGAGGGCAGGCACAGCCCTTTCAGGTATAAGTGACCACTTCTCCCCTACCTCCTAGCACAGATCGCTCATCAGGATATGCAGGCTACACCCCAGCTCCCTTTGTGTTAATGTCTAGAGAGAGGTGCAAACAGCCCACCTATCAGACAGGGAATCTACAAACAGGCAGAGCCACAGAATGGTTTAAGCAAGAAAATGCCCACTTTTTAAAAGTAGCATTTTCAAACACACCAACTTTATTAAAAGATGTATTTTTAAATTGTGAGCTCAGAGACCCCAAACTCCACATATCTATCCACTCCCAAAGGGAATCTATGCTTTAATCATTTTTAAAAGTAGCCCCCATGTTAACTTACGAGAGAGATAGGCCTTGCAACAGTGAAAACGGAATTTGGCAGTATTTCAGTGTCAGGACATATAAAACACATTAGTATATGTTCTATCTTAAACATACACTGCACCCTGGCCATGGGGCTACATAGGGCCTACCTTAGGGGCGTCTGTAGGAAAGTACTATCTTGCCTGGCATGTTATCCCCATTTTACTTGTGTGTCGGATTGTTTTTGCCTGTCTCACTGCGATCCTGCTAGCCAGGACCCCAGTGCTCATAGTTGTGGCCTGAATGTGTGTTCCCTGTGTGGCGCCTAACTGTGTCACTGAGGCTCTGCTAATCAGAACCTCAGTGCTTATGCTCTCTCTGCCTTTAAAATTGTCACTGCAGGCTAGTGACAATTTTTACCAATTCTAATTAGCACACTGGAACACCCTTATAATTCCCTAGTATATGGTACCTAGGTACCCACGGTTTTGGGGTTCCAGGAGATCCTTATCGGCTGCAGCATTTCTTTTGCCACCCATAGGGTGCTCAGACAATTCTTACACAGGACTGCCACTGCAGCCTGACTGAAATGACGTCCACGTTATTTCACAGCCATTTTACACTGCACTTAAGTAACTTACAAGTCACCTATATGTCTAACCCTCACTTGGTGAAGGTTAGGTGCAAAGGTTATAAGTGTGAGGGCACCCTGGCACTAGCCAAGGTGTCCCCACATAGTTCAGGGCAATTTCCCCAGAATTTGTGAGTGTGGGGACACCATTACACTTGTTCGCTACATATAGGTCAATACCTATATGTAGCTTCACAATGGTAACTCTGAATATGGCCATGTAACATGTCTAAGATCATAGAATTGTCCCCCATTGCCAAACCTGGTATTGGGTTGCCGATTCCATGCATCCCCGGGGCTCCAGCATGGACCCTGGGTACTGCCAAACCAGCTCTCTGGGTTTTTCACTGCCGCTACCGCTGCTGCCAACCCACAGACAGGCTTCTGCCCACCTTGTCACGGTTTCGGGCGGGTCTGATCAGGACTCTGGTTGGGACACCCCTTGAGGTCACCAAATATCGTAAAGAGGTAGTATACTGGGGAAGGAGAGCAGCTAAAGGCATACACGGAAAGGACAGCTATGGACAGGCACAGGAAAGTAAAAGCAGAGCAACCCTTGTGTGAACAAACAGGAAACAGATTACTAATGGACAAACACGCTGGGGTTGTACACAGAGTAAAGCGCAGAACCTCCCACAGTGACAGGGAATGTCAATGCCTATGTGCAGTTAGATAGTCACCCTGCCAGCCCCATAGAAAGGAGGCAGCAGAAGTGATTCTGTCTCTGGACCCTAGAGCACAAACAAGGAAAGTACTTACATACACAAGACACGCTCTTGTGGGTCCAGCTGGAAACACAGAGGCGATTCCTGAGAAAACAGCAATAGCACACTGTCACTGTTAGGCACGAAAGACAACGTATAACACTAGACAAGGATGGGGGCTGGAATTGCCTCCTGGATACCAGGAGCCAACCCCAGAACAAAGGAGGACACTTATACACTGGTGAAGACTGATAGAACACTTACCAGACACAAATAACCAAGAAGAAACAGAAAGGAACAAACTAAGAGGCAGAGGCAAGAACTAGGAACAGGCTCAGGCTGAAGCAAAGGCGGGACTAGGACTTGAAAACAGGGCACAAACTTCTGGCTGGGACAAACAGAGACAGGACTGGGAAACTGAGAGCAGGATCTGGCTGGAACAGGCAAGGACAGGGCTGGAATACAGGGAGTAGGAAATGAGCAGTAAACAGGACTGGGAAACAGAGAGAAGGTTCAGGCTGAAACAAGGCAGGAGCAGGGCAGAGAAACAGGGAGCAGGCTCTGGAAGAAATAAACAGGTACAAGGCTAAGAGATAGGGAGCAGACTCTGGCTGGAACAATCAGGAGCAGGGCAGAGAAACAGGAAACAGGATCAAGCTGGAACAGAACAGGAACAGAACAGGAACAAAACTGGAACACCATCCGACAAAGGGTCTGTAACACAAAGGAATCGAACTCCAATGCACGACAGGGATCTTGAGGAAATGGCTGCTTATAAGCAGTTCCAAGCTGGGCTGCACAGGAGAGGTCTCAGGTGTGTGTAGTTTCAGACACTTGCAAGTCCTTGAGGAGAGGATCCAGTGAAAAGGAGCAACTGGACTTCTCCCATAGAAAACAATGGGAAACAGAATCCAGGTTTTCCTGACTACCAGGCTGTGCATTATGGGATTTGCAGTCCCAGGAAGCAAATGTAGTACTACACAAGTGTACCATGGAGAAAAGAGAAACAAACAGGAGTCAGCAAGGGACTCTAGATAGGTGTTCAAGGTGATCCCCAGGTTTCCGACAGTGCCCTTACAGCGCCCCCTGTAAATGGGACGACAGAGTCGTAACATTATACCCCCTCCCACCCTGCTCAAGAAGAGAAGGGGATCCTTTGGCTGAAAAAAGTTGAAGAGGAAAAGCCACAGCAAGAAAATCCAACACCAACCTTGGTGGATATGTTTACAGTCCTGCCATAGGTGAATCTTCCTATGAGCAAAGCATGTATTAATACCCATATGGGCTCCGATGTCTTTCCTCTTTATTGTTTGAGTGATATGGGAGGAGTGCATGGAGTTGGTTTCTGGTGAAGTGGATTCAGGAGCAAGGAGATCTGGAATGGCATCATAGGCGGTATTCTTTAGGACATTAGTTTCCTGTTCAGTACTGTCTTCTTTGGAGGAGATTATTGGCGTATTAGTAACTATAAGATCTGTAACTGCTTCCGACAAGCAGGATATGTCAGTTTCTGCAGCAGTACTTGCAATGGTTGTGGTCTGAGGCTTGCAAAGCATAGAGACTTGGGAGACATGGGTAACTGGTGTTCTCAAGGTAAACATGAAAAAGTCAGAATTTGCTTTAATCTTGGATGACTTCGGAGTATCAAATTCAGGAGCAACAAGAGTTTTCATGTCTTTAGAAACTGGATTAACATCTGAAAATGTAGAAGTTCCACAAACTAATTCTTTAGGGTGATCTTCAGACAAGACTGGGATTTCTTCATTGCAAGTGCTCTGTGGTGTGTTTGTGGTATCAGAAATGGTTTCTTTGCAAGGCGTTTCTACTACAGGTAGTTGATCTTCAACTCTGTTAACATTGAAAGGTTGTTCTTTGGAAATAAATAGAACTGGAGTCTCTTCAGAAATCACCTTTACACTGTTACCTAAATTTTCAGCTCTAGCCTTTGAATTGATGATGGTTTCTTGCAATAAAACACTAAGAACAGTACTATCATCAGATCTTCGAATACAAGATTCAAATCTTTAGTTTTAGTGGGAAATACTACATCTTTCAGTACTTGAGCTTCGGTTTCAGATTGCTGGTTTTCAGGAGTCTTTAATTTCAGAGACACAGCAGGTGGCATTGGTGTGGCTGATTTTACATCAAAATCAGATACCGGTAGATCAAAGATCAGTTCTTCACTAACTGTTGAGCTGGAAACAGGAAACGCAGTGGCAGGGAACAGCAAGTCAGCATCAGTGGTTGAGGCTGCAACTGTGTCCTGTTCTAGGAGATGGCTATCATTTCTTATGACATGCTGTTCAGTTTCTGATTGCTGGCTTTCTTTCTTGTCTGAAATTTCCACGGTTTGCTTTGACACAGAAGAGATTTTTAAACTTTCTGAGAAGTCCATTACATTCTTAGTAATTGCGGGTATTTCTTCACGGTCAGAAAAATCCATTAGTTCACTTGAAACAGGAACTGTCTCTTCATTATCTGAAAATTCTATGATATTGTTTGAAGGGGCAGGAGTATCCCCACAATCTGAAAATTCTGGTGTGTGCGCCATTTGAACAGCACTATCTGTAGGTTTGTTCACGGCAAGGCAGGAACCACTGTCATCACTAGATTCAGATTCTTCAACACTGTTGCACAACTTGCCATTAATCTCCAGTAAAGTCATATCTTGGTTTCTTAAGGTGCAGCTATTGGAGTCTGCATCAGAACTCTCTTCTTCCTTTGGCTTTATTTGTTCTGATAGAGGGGCTGAGACACTTCCTTCTAAAGACTCTGATTCATCCTTTGAATCAAGAGGTGTCAAATCTCTCAGAGATGTCAGAGATTCAGTCAACTGTACAGGAATTTTCACTGGAGAACTACAGGCTGAGAGAGAGTCTGAGGAAGAGGCTGATATATTTATAACTTGAGCCGTCTTTTGACTGTCATTAATAGAAAGGACAATCTGCTCTATAGAAGTCTTTGGAGAGGCACACAAAGTAGCATACTGTTCTTTAAGCCAACGCTGGTGATCATTTTCTTGTTTCAGGTTTTCAAATTGCCTTGCAGTAGTTTCCATCAGCTGCTCTGTTACTTCTTCTACTTTACAGATAAACAGAATGTCTGGTTCTGGCAACAGTGAAATATGCATTGATGAAAAGAGACCACGTGCACGATTTCTTGTGTATGTTACAACATTTTCATCATAGAAGTCCAATATCTGCCTTTTAATCTGCCAAAACTGCTCTTTTAGTGTGTGTATGTCCATATTGTTATCAAACCCACTCAGAATAGAAAAGGGTTTAGCAGAGCTTTTAGGGATTGAGACTGGTGTATTATCATCCAGTTTGGGAAGACCACAAGCCTTTTGAGTTGAACTAAGGAATCCCACAGTCTTTACTGATCCCTTTGATACAGGTTCTATCCTGCTGACTTGAAAGCACTGAGGGACTGGTAGATCCTTACACGAGTCAGCACAACACTTAGGAATTGAGACTGATGTACTGTCATCCAATTTGGGAGGAGCACAAGCCATTTGAGTTGAACTAAGGAATCCCACAGTTTTTACTGATCCCTTAGATACAGGGTCTAGCCTGCTGACTTGAAAGCTCTGAGGGACTGATAGGTCTTTATAAGAGTTAGCACTGCACTTTGAATTCTGAGAAACTGGCCTAGATGGGTTGAAGCACTCAACAGAAAACAAGGGATTCCCTAGTGTGGCTTCTTGAACAGTGTCAGGGTTCTTTGTTTTGACAGAGTCCTGGAAGTGATTTTGGTATGCACTAGCATGAGGCAAGGAATTAACCAGGTTTTCTTGAGAGTAAATGTCTTGTGCAGAAGTAGCAAAAGCACTTTCACTGTTAGGAACATTCTCCCCTGTTTGAGGTAATAGAACCTCCAAAAACTCATTGTTACTTTGAAATTCTTTTACAGACAGGGATTGGGGGTCATAATCACAGATATTATAATAGTTGAACATTGATGGATCAGCAAGCTATGCAATGTAGTACTGCATTTGCAATCTTTGATTTTCTTTAACAAGTCTATCCTTTAAACGAAGGCCTTTTTTAGAGGTCTTCAGGGAATGTCTAGGTTTAGAAAGGGGTGTCTTAACATGACAGGAAAGCATTTTAGGTCTGTGTGTGCCTTTACTGCCTGGGGAGCTTGACATTTTTGGGTCGTGCATTCTGTCACGGTTTCGGGCGGGTCTGATCAGGACTCTGGTTGGGACACCCCTTGAGGTCACCAAATATCGTAAAGAGGTAGTATACTGGGGAAGGAGAGCAGCTAAAGGCATACACGGAAAGGACAGCTATGGACAGGCACAGGAAAGTAAAAGCAGAGCAACCCTTGTGTGAACAAACAGGAAACAGATTACTAATGGACAAACACGCTGGGGTTGTACAGTAAAGCGCAGAACCTCCCACAGTGACAGGGAATGTCAATGCCTCTGTGCAGTTTGCTCTTACAGATAGTCACCCTGCCAGCCCCATAGAAAGGAGGCAGCAGAAGTGATTCTGTCTCTGGACCCTAGAGCACAAACAAGGAAAGTACTTACATACACAAGACACGCTCTTGTGGGTCCAGATGGAAACACAGTGGCGATTCCTGAGAAAACAGCAATAGCACACTGTCACTGTTAGGCTCGAAAGACAACGTATAACACTAGACAAGGATGGGGGCTGGAATTGCCTCCTGGAAACCAGGAGCCAACCCCAGAACAAACACTGGTGAAGACTGATAGAACACTTACCAGACACAAATAACCAAGAAGAAACAGAAAGGAACAAACTAAGAGGCAGAGGCAAGAACTAGGAACAGGCTCAGGCTGAAGCAAAGGCGGGACTAGGACTTGAAAACAGGGCACAAACTTCTGGCTGGGACAAACAGAGACAGGACTGGGAAACTGAGAGCAGGATCTGGCTGGAACAGGCAAGGACAGGGCTGGAATACAGGGAGTAGGAAATGAGCAGTAAACAGGACTGGGAAACAGAGAGAAGGTTCAGGCTGAAACAAGGCAGGAGCAGGGCAGAGAAACAGGGAGCAGGCTCTGGAAGAAACAAACAGGTACAAGGCTAAGAGATAGGGAGCAGACTCTGGCTGGAACAATCAGGAGCAGGGCAGAGAAACAGGAAACAGGTTCAAGCTGGAACAGAACAGGAACAGAACAGGAACAAAACTGGAACACCATCCGACAAAGGGTCTGTAACACAAAGGAATCGAACTCCAATGCACGACAGGGATCTTGAGGAAATGGCTGCTTATAAGCAGTTCCAAGCTGGGCTGCACAGGAGAGGTCTCAGGTGTGTGTAGTTTCAGACACTTGCAAGTCCTTGAGGAGAGGATCCAGTGAAAAGGAGCAACTGGACTTCTCCCATAGAAAACAATGGGAAACAGAATCCAGGTTTTCCTGACTACCAGGCTGTGCATTTTGGGATTTGCAGTCCCAGGAAGCAAATGTAGTACTACACAAGTGTACCATGGAGAAAAGAGAAACAAACAGGAGTCAGCAAGGGACTCTAGATAGGTGTTCAAGGTGATCCCCAGGTTTCCGACAGTGCCCTTACAGCGCCCCCTGGAAATGGGACGACAGAGTCGTAACACACCTGGGGTCTGGGCAGCCCAGTCACAGGAAGGCAGAACAAAGGATTTCCTGTGAGAGAGGGTGTTACACCCTCTCCCTTTGTAAATAGGTGTTAAGGGACTGATAGGAGTAGCCTCTTCTGGCCTCTGGAAATGCTTTGAAGGGCACAGATGATGCCCTCCATTCATAAACCAGCCTACACTGGTTCAGGGATCCCCCAGACCCTGCTCTGGTGCGAAACTGGACAAAGGAAAGGGGAGTGACCTCTCCCCTGTCCAACACCACCCCAGGGGTGGTGCCCAGAGCTCCTCCAGTGTGTCCCAGACCTCTGATATCTTGAATGCAGAGGTGTGAGGGCACAATGGAGGCTTCTGAGTGGCCAGTGCCAGCAGGTGATGTCAGAGACCCCTCCTGTTAGGTGCTTACCTGACTAGGTGGCCAATCCTCCTCTGAAGGCTATATAGGGTCTCTCCTGTGGGCTTCTCTTCAGATGACGAATGCAAGAGCTCACCAGAGTTCCTCTGCATCTCCCTCTTCGACTTCTGCCAAGGATCGACCGCTGACTGCTCCAGGATGCCTGCAAAACTGCAACAAAGTAGCAAGAAGACTACCAGCGACATTGTAGCACCTAATCCTGCCAGCTTTCTCAACTGTTTCCTGGTGGTGCATGCTCTGGGGGCTGTCTGCCTTCACCCTGCACTGGAAGCCAAGAAGAAATCTCCTGTGGGTCGACGGAATCTTACCCCTGCTAACGCAGGCACCAAACTTCTGCTTCACCAGTCCTCTGGGTCCCCTCTCATCGTGACAAGCGTGTTTCCTGGAACACAGGAGCTGGATCCAAGTGACCCCGACAGTCCAGTGGTCCATCTGTCCAAATTTGGTGGAGGTAAGTCCTTGCCCCCCAACGCCAGACAGTAATCCTGTGTACTGTGTGAACTGCAGATGCTAGGGCTTCTGTGCACTTTTGCAAGGAATCCTTCGTGCACAGCACAGCCCAGGTCCCAGCACTCAGTCCTGCATTGCTCAACTCGCTGAGTTGACCACCGGCTTTGTGGGACCCTCTTTTGTAGTGTTGAGACAACCGCTGTGCTCAGTTTTCTTGGACCCGTGTTCAAGTACTTCTGCGGGTGCTGTCTGCATCTGCGTGACCTCTCTGTGTTTCTGAGCGCCCACTCTGTCTCCTCGTCCAAGTGGCGACCTCCTGGTCTTTCCAGGGCCCGGGCAGCACCCTTTTTCTTCAACCGCAACCTTTGCAGCTAGCAAGGCTTATTTGCAGTCTTTCTGCCTGGAAACAACTCTGCATCCTCCAGCATACTGTGGGACATTTTCTTTGCAAAGAAGTTCCTGGCATCTTCTGTTGTTGCAAAAACTTCAGTTTCTTCCACCCAGAGGCAGCCATTTTGCACCTTCATCCAGGGTTTATTGGGCTCCTGCCCCCCCGGACACTTTTGTGACTCTTGGACTTGGTCCCGTTCATTTACAGGTCCTCAGGTTCAGGAATCCGTCTTCAGTGCTTTGCAGTCAGTTGTGGTCGTTTCAGAATCTCCTATCACAACTTTAGTGTGTTTCTGGGGAAGTAGGGTAACTTTACTCCTACTTTTCAGGGTCTTGGGGTGGAGTATCTTGGACACCCTTAGTGTTTTCTTACACTCCCAGCGACCCTCTACACACTACATTATGCCTTGGGTCCCTAAGTGGTTCGCATTCCACTTTCTTAGTATATGTTTTGTGTTGCCCCTAGGCCTATTGCATCCTATTGTATTCTACAGTGTTTGCACTAGTTTTCTAACTGTTTACTTACCTGATTTTGGTTTGTGTGTATATTTTGTATATTTTACTTACCTCCTAAGGGAGTATATCCCCCGAGATATTTTTGGCACATTGGTGGTCATTCTGACCCTGGCGGTCTTTGACCGCCAGGGCGGAGGACCGCGGGAGCACCGCCGACAGGCCGGCGGTGCTCCAATGGGGATTCCGACCGCGGCGGTAAAGCCGCGGTCGGACCGGCACCACTGGCGGGGTCCCGCCAGTGTACCGCGGCCCCATTGAATCCTCCGCGGCGGCGCAGCTTGCTGCACCGCCGCGGGGATTCCGACCCCCCCTACTGCCATCCAGATCCCGGCGGTCGGACCGCCGAGATCCGGATGGCGGTAGGGGGGGTCGCGGGGCCCCTGGGGGCCCCTGCAGTGCCCATGCCACTGGCATGGGCATTGCAGGGGCCCCCGTAAGAGGGCCCCTACATGTATTTCACTGTCTGCTGCGCAGACAGTGAAATACGCGACGGGTGCAACTGCACCCGTCGCACAGCTTCCACTCCGCCGGCTCGATTCCGAGCCGGCTTCATCGTGGAAGCCTCTTTCCCGCTGGGCTGGCTGGCGGTCTGAAGGCGACCGCCCGCCAGCCCAGCGGGAAAGTCAGAATTACCGCCGCGGTCTTTCGACCGCGGAACGGTAACCTGACGGCGGGACTTTGGCGGACGGCCTCCGCCGCCCACCAAGGTCAGAATGAGGGCCATTGTCACTAAAATAAAGTACCTTTATTTTTAGTAACTCTGAGTATTGTGATTCTTATGACATAGTGCTATATGATTTAAGTGGTATAGTAGGAGCTTTTCATGTCTCCTAGTTCAGCCTAAGCTGCTCTGCTATAGCTACTTCTATCAGCCTAAGCTGCTAGAACACTACTAATATACTAATAAGGGACAACTGGACCTGACACAAGGGGTAAGTACCCTCAGGTACCCACTATAAGCCAGGGCAGCCTCCTACAGTGTCTTACATGTAAGAAAAGGGAAGGTTTAGGCCTGGCAAGTGGCTTCACTTGCCAAGTTGAATTGGCAGTTAACATCTGCACACACAGACACTGCAGTGGCAGGTCTGAGCCATATTTACAGGGCTATTAATGTGGGTGGCACAACCAGTGCTGCAAGCCTACTAGTGGCATTTGATTTACAGGCAGTGGGCACCTCTAGTGCACTATACTGGGGACTTACCAGTAAATCAAATATGCCAATCATGGAAAGCCAATTACATACACATTCTACATGGGAGCACTTACACTTTAGCACTGGATAGCAGTGGTAAAGTGCTCAGATTAACAAAAACAGAGTCCAGCACACATCAACAACCTGGGAAACAGAGACAAAAAGTTAGGGGAACCACGTGAAGGATGAAAAGTCTAACAGTTGGTGTATGGTGGGATTGTTACTTTCCTATGCTGGGAATGCTTTATTGATGAGTGTCCATGCAGGGCAGTGAGAGGTGTCCATACATTGGTACAGCGTGCAGGGCTTGGCATTGGGATTAGTGAGCTGTGATGGTGGAGTGATGGGAGTGAGAGTGAGGGTATGTGATGGCATGTAGGTATAGGGGCTGATAATTGTTGAAAGTTGACTTACCAGAGTCCAGTCCTCTTCCAACTCCGGCCAGGCCCTCAGGATGCAGTATTGCCAGGACTTGCTCCTCCCATGCTGTGCCTTGTGGTGGAAAAGGTGGGGGTCCACCGCCAGTCCTCTGGATAGGGAGTTGTTGTCTTGCTGCCAAGGAACGTACCTTCCCCTGTAGGTTGTTCCAACTCCTCCTGATGTCGTCCCTTGTTTTTGGGTGCTGTCCCAAGTTGTTGACCCTGTCCACGATTCTCCGCCATAGCTCCATCTTCCTGGCTATTGATATTTGCTGTACCTGTGCTCCAAACAGCTGTGTCTCTTCTCTGACCATTTCCTCCATCATGACCCTTAACTCCTCAGTGAAACGGGGTGCCTTTGTGGTGCCATGGGTGTTACGTGATGTGTGTTGGTGGGTGTGTGTTGCGTAATGTGTTAGGGTGTGTGAAGTGGGGTGTGTGAGGGTTGTATGGGTATATGTGGTGTGTGTGTCTAGTTGTCTCAGTGGTCTTGGTGTCAGTCTCATGCCAATGATTTGTATTCGTAAGGGGTTTTGGGTAATGTGGGTGTGTGTTTTATAGTGGTGTGGGTTTGTGGGTGTGGTGTGTGTATGGGTGTCAGGTGTGTGTTGTTTGAATTGTCCAATATAGTGTTGTTTTGTATGTGGATGTCCATTGTGAGCACGGCGGTATGTACAGCCAATGGTTTACCGCTGTTGAATGTCCGCTGTGGTGATTTGTGGGTCATAATGTGATGGGCGTTGTTCTATTGGCGTAACAGTATGGGTTTTGATACTGCCACTTTATCACTGACCTTTGGTCTGGCTGATTTGTGTATGTGGCTTATTCTGTCGGATTTGTGTGTGTATGTCATAATATGGTGAACGGATATCCACCGTTGCAGCAGTAAGTTGGCGGGCGTCAGTGTGGCGGTACGCGGGATTCACCGCCAGACTCATAATGAGGGCTATAGTATGTCATTTGTCATGTAGGACTGCAATGGCAATGAGGGACATGACATTTAGGCCCAGATTGTGGAACCACTCTATGTTTGACTGTTCTCTTCATGGGAAATCTTTTTGAAAAGTGCACTGCACATGTCGAATGATTGAGGATTGTTCCCTGACTGTTTTCATGCATCATGGAGTGACTTTCAATGATCTTGACATCACATGTGTATGGGTTCAGGCATTCATCCACAGACAGATACCAGGGTTGGCATATCTAAGATGTGGATAGTGATGTTACTCCTCATTTTTTCCTTGCAAGTTCTGTGTCTCTCCAGCATGCAAGGTATAGATGTGTACCACAGACACAGTCATACAGGGGGTCATTCTGACCATGACCGCCGTGGCGGAGGGCGGCGGAAGCACCGCCAACAGGCTGGCGGTGCTTCCTGGGCGATTCTGACCGCGGCGGTAAAGCCGCGGTCAGAAAAGGGGAGCCGGCGGTTTCCCGCTGGTTTCCCGCTGGCCCAGGGTATCCGCCATGGCGGCGCTGCTTGCAGCACTGCCATGGGGATTCCGACCGCCTTCCCGCCAGCCTGTTTCTGGCGGTGTCCACCGCCAGAACCAGGATGGCGGGAACGGGTGCCGGGTGGCATGGGCAGTGCAGGGGCCCCCTAACAGGGCCCCACAAAGATTTTCACTGTCTGCTTTGCAGACAGTGAAAATCACGACGGGTGCCACTGCACCCGTCGCACCCCTGCAACTCAGCCGGCTCCATTCCGAGCCGGCTTCATTGTTGAAGGGGCTTTCCTGCTGGGCCGGCCGGCGGTCTTCTGGCGGTCGCCCGCCGGCCCCGCGGGAAAGCCAGAATGGCCGCTGCGGTCTTTTGACCACGGAGCGGTCTTTCGGCGGGAACCGCTTGGCGGGCGGTGACCGCCGACCGCCGCGGTCAGAATGACCGCCATAGTGTCCTTGTAATGAATGTCAGGCAATAGTGGTGACTATCCTGGGGCTGACTGATTTATTGTTGTATATATTCTGGAGGCATGTCTCCCTAATATGTTGGACCTGACGTTAATGTTGTTTTTTTCAATGACCCATGTGGGGTCTATCTGAGTGACCTTGATCCTACCTGCTTGACTGTATTGGTACAGGTGTCACTTTTTGAGATGCACATTGTTGAAATGTGTCCATTGTGACATGGGTATTCCCATTTCAACTACTCCAGGATGTTTCACTTTTGTATCTGCAATAGCTGGATTTAATAGGCTTCATCTCAAAATGTTGGTACCTCATGTATGTGCAAAAGAGATGTGTGCATAAACGTATGTGAAATATGGAGAGTTACTTGAACAAGGGATTGTACTGTTGCCTACAAGTGAATTGAGGTCTGCTGCATGTGGCACAGATGTGGGGATGGAGAGGTCACTTCAGCCATGCACTTGTAATTGTCTGGGATCCTGATTAGCCTGTAATGTTGTTGCTGTGTGGACAATGCTGTGTAGCCTTCAGTGTCCCTGTGCAGAGGCTGTGTGGCTGTGTATATTTGTGTAGTTTTTCAGTGCAGTGTGGGTGTGCTGGCCAAAGTGTGTGTATTGTGTGTGTGTATGTGTCTGTGTTGCTGTACGTCAATGAGTGTGTAATAGGTCTGGCGGAAACACTGTTACCACCAGCCTGTTTATGCTTCCTTCTGACCGTGGCAGTTTGTGCTGCCTGGCGGTGCCATTAGACCGCTAGCAGTCACCTGTTTATATGACCACCAAACTTGTAATACAGTGGTCTGCTCTGTCAGACCGTTGGCAGTCGGACGTCAAACTTGTAATCAGGTCCTTACTGACTGTCAAAGAGTCACAATACCAATACATATTGGCTTTATCAAAGACTGAGCATATCAATATATATAAAGCAGATCTATCATGTTTCTCCAAAAATGACCGAGGGCCTGATTGAGCTCTTGGCAGTAACACCATCAAACCGCCACGGCGGCGGAACCGAAAAGACCGTCATTCTCCATCTACCATATTTAGATGTTACAGTTCTGCAGGCAGTGTACCAGCAATGGGTTTTTTTTGACAGAGGGAGGACATTGCTGGACCCAATGAACATCAAGTAACAGCAGTGGCTATGGAATAGGTAAGTCACACATACACACACAGACACACACACACACAAACTGTATCTTTGCCATATGTGTCCCCCTGCATCACACACAACAGAACACACCATTATCCATTACCATTCCATCACACAACACACTATGTACATGCCGTAAACATATATTGACATACATCCATAACACAATATATACACACTATTGATACAACACCCACACACAACATAACCACAACAACCAATACAACTACACACTCATCTACATAATCACACTCACACAACATCACAACTACATACATCATGCCAATGACTGCCACACAACAACACTCATATGAATGTTGCAAGCAGCAATACAACACCACACAGAACATACACAACATCAATGCCATATGCAAATGGCACACTTGCACAGCCACATTAACCACTCCAGATCCCTCCACCTCACTCAGTCAATCGCATAACACACACAAACAGGTACTTAGTCTTACACACACAAGTCAAAGCACAACATGATAGGTGCAGGCCCCTTGCAATGTGCACACATGTACACAGTTGACACGTGTGATTGTACGTTCATTGTGATGCTAACATTCATTTGGCAATGAATACTGACAGCAAAATGACTGTTGTGTTCATGTGGGATATGTGTTGTGTACCAGTGTGTCCCTATCCGTATCTCATGTTCCCAACATATACTTGTCATAGTAATTCTTAAAAATGACTGTGATATGTATAAATCTGCAGTGGTCCTGAGCTCATGTTCATTGAACACCCTACGTACACAGACAATGTGGGTTCCGTACCTTCATGTCCAGCAACTGGGGGGCTGTGTTTTCTCCAAGGTCCAGTGGCTGCAGCAACGGAGGGTGTTGTCCAGCCATGACCAGCCTGGAAACAGAAGTGGAATCAGGAACAAAGGTGAGTTTTCACACCTCCCCCCCATTCTGCCAACACAGAAGTGGAGTTTGGGCTGCCACATTATGCTTGGTGGTAAGGCACATCTAAATATGCATGGCGGTAAATGTGGTTAGGGTCCCACCACTAGCCATAATTTCCTATGGTGACTTTGCTGCAAATGGGAACCCTTTGGCGAAGTAAGCAAGACTTGGGCGGGTTAAAGTCTATGGGACCACCAACATCTAAATTGGGCAGGCAGACCACTAAGCTAGTGGGCAGGGTTGCCATAAAACAAAAGCAGCAAACCCGTTACTACCAATGTCTAAATTAGGCCCAAGGTTTTAATAAAAGATAGATTTCAGTAATTAGCACAATTCAGTGTTTAATAGCGATCATTCTAAAAACATCTAACAAAGGTTTAGTTAAAAAAAATATATGTAATTCTGCATTTTTCCTGGCTCAGGCATTTAAAAGTGGTGCAATGCATGCTTTGCGCCACTTTGTAAATCTGACGCTGCGATTTTGGCCTCGTTGGGCCACATTAGCATAAAAAAATGACACAAATTTGACAGAAGGAGACGCTAGGTCCTCTGAAATCAGGGCTCAATCTACAATCGCACAGTAAATTAAACGCTTCCCGTCAAGGTCAACTCAATGTTTGTACCTTCTGAAATTGACAAAACTGTTATCATTAAACCGAGTGATATTGTGATATTGTCAGAACTTAGATATGGCACAACTGCACTGCAGTATTCATAAAGAGCTTTACACCCGACTGTGGGGTGCCAACGTGCACTTATGGATGGGCAGAACCCTACACCATGGGCGAATGCGAGGCTGGCAGAGATGTATTTATGATGTGACCGAATGCGCAAGTGTTTTGGTGTTTTGCACACATGACCAGAATATGCCCTCTTATCTTGGGGCCCGGCACCTAAGAGTGTGATGGAGAAGAATGTGTGGGTTGCTGCAAAATTTTATTGTAAGTAGCTGGTAGTTATATTTTATTTTTCAGGTCCTGTGTTATGTTTCATGATTTCTAGTATGCTGGAGGCCGAGAGTCAGGGCCTTACTAGAAAGATCTGTGTTATAGATAGTCCAGTTTGGGGTTCAAGGGACCTAAAACATATGGGACACACCTGCCAGATGGCTATCAGGGTAAAATACAAAAAACAGCGTGCTATTATTATTATTATTATGATTAATACTGATATTATAATGTTATTATTATCAGTAGTAGTATTATTGTTATTATCATTATTATTATTATTACTACTACTGCTACTCCTACTAATAATAATAATAATGATAATAAAAATATTATTATCATCGTTATAATTATTGTTGTCATTATTGTCATTATTATTATCAACACATTATTATTATTGCTATTGTTATTATTATCGTTGCTATTATTATTATTAATAGCAGTAGTATTACCATTCTAATTGACAAGTTGCCCCTGTGAGAAACAACACTTTTTATCTCTGACAACCCCTTCCACGCCTAAGTGTCACCTCAGCCATGCATGCATGAGGAAGACAGAGAAAGGAGAACAAACCAAAAGTTACATGAAAAAGTAAAAGTTTTTTTTTAATCATTATTGACAGATTCAGAAAAGTATTTTGCTGAAAGCAAAAGAGTGAGCTGGCCTTGGGAGGTTTGCTGGCGCGACCGCCCTACTCCTCCTCTCTCCAGCTGAGCTTTGTGATGGAAAACATTCACAGGAGGTAATTTAGCAAGAACATACTTTCCCTCTTTAGTATATAATGATAACCGCACTGACGAATCCGAAAGATGACAACCATTTGTGAGGGAAGATGGGGAGGAGGGAGCGCTGCCGAGCAACGAACGACTTCTTTACTCTCCTGTCGACATCATGCAAACGACAGCTGCAGGTTCGCTCCCACGAGAGCCCATTACTCCCACCAAGTGCAAACGTCCACAATGTTTTGATTTCTTCACATTTGTCTTTTACATACCTTTGAAAAAACAGCCTTGCACATATATATATATATATGTATATATATATATATATATATATATATATATATATATATTTATATACACATATGTGTATGTGTTTATATATGCATATGTATAATATGTATATACAGTATATATATATATATATATATATATATATATTTAACCCACTGTCACCAGCTTTATATATATATATATACATACATATATATATATATATATATATATATATATATATATATATATATATATATATATATATATATATATATATATATACATAAAAAGCACACTTGCTGATTGGAGCTTTTAGTTATCTCCCTTCTTCGATTTGTCTGTTGTTGTATCACACAATTTTCTTCCACACCTTATAGCATGTAGCATGGGCCACTGGATCAGCCCACTTCCCCACTGATGCACTTCACCCTGAGTGATGTCATTTTGCTTTTTCCCAAGGATCATATTTTCGCACAATGTAATGGTTTGGGTAATTACTGCTGATCTTCATTAGTACCACTTCCTGCTGCTTCCAATCTTAGCCTTTGTGTTGAAGTTTAAACAATCTCTAACCCTTAAGGGTGGGTAGGGGAACTTGGACTGTGATGATAAAGACCTGGACTCTGAGTGAGGAAGTTACTAGTATATAACCGGACCATTACCAGTAAGAAACTGAGCCACTACCTCCTTGTCCATCCAAAATTTTTAAGTCTCATGAAGGTATGAGGGGTAGCCCATGTGGCAGCATTGAATATTTAATGATAATGATACATTTATAAAGTGCAGCAAATACCCAAGGGCGTCTTGGCACTTGAGTCTGCCAGACTGTAGGAGCAAAAAACTACGAGGAGCTTGTGAAAATCTAGGCTTTCAAATGATTCTTGAAAGTACTCAGGTTTGGCTTACTGCTGAGACATCTGATCAACCTTTTCCACATTAGGCAGTAAGAGTAGACAAAGCTTCTCCCTACCCATGAAGCTTTTTACATTTTAGGGACACTGGTCGTTTTAGCTGATCCAGAGTGCAAGCATCTGTTAGGAATGTACCAGTGAAATTTCTCCTTCAGATACTTTAGGCCAAAGGTAGAGAGGGCTTTGTGAACAGTGCAAAATGCTTTAAAAGCTACTCTTTTTCTTACTGGGAGCTAATGGAGCTCCTCTAATGCCTTAGAGACTGAGTGGAATTTCCGAATTTGCTTGAGAAGCCTTGCTGCTGCATTTTGTAGCCTCTGCAATTTATTTAGGGAGCCTTGCTGAATGCTCAAATAGAGAGCATTGCAGTGGTGTAGTCTTGACAAGACTAATCAAACAATCAATCAATCATTACTCGTACAGCACAGCTTATCCCCGTGAGGGTATCCAGACACTGGCTGCTGGGTATGGTTGAAGAGCAAGGTCTTCTTCGGCTTGTTCCTGAAGTCTTTCAGAGCAGGAGGTTTTCTGATGTGGAGGGTGTTAGAAATGGCGTCTTTGGTTGACAGTCAGGTTACCCCCTGTTCAAGCAAGGACCCTCACTCTAGTCAGGGTAAAAGAGAATCACCCTCAGCTAACCCCTGCTTACCCCCTTGGTAGCTTGGCAGAGCAGTAGGCTTAACCTCAGAGTGCTAGGTGTAAAGTATTTGTACCAACACACACAGTAACTTAATGAAAACCCTACAAAATGACACAACACCAGTTTAGAAAAATAGGAAATATTTATCTAAACAAAACAAGACCAAAACGACAAAAATCCGACATACACAAGTCAAGTTATGAATTTTTAAAGATTAAACTCAAAAATAGCGCTTAGAAACAAAAATGCTTTGATGAGATGTTAACACGGCGTCGTGACGGAGTCGTTCCCAACAAGCCGACACCAGCGGCGCCGGACACGGAGTCGTGTAGACCCCCAAGTACAGTACCTTTGGTGAAGAGTGAAAACAAGCCAATGCGCGAAGTCGGGAATCGCGGCGTCTGTGCGAAACGTTGAATCCGTGCACTTCGAGCGGCGTCGGTCACGACGTGGTGCGGCGAATTCCACGGAGTCGCGGACTTCAGCGGGGCTGCTGCGGCGTCGGGCCTGCGAAGAGCGTCGCGTTCCAGCGAAGGTCACGGCATCAGGTGCAGGCGGCGTTATCGGATTCAGCAGCGGCGTCGGTCCGAAGTCGTCCTAAGTCGATTTCCTTGGATTCCACCAGCTTTCCTTTCAAGGGCCCAGGGACTGGATAGGGCACCACTTGTCAGAGCAGGAGTCTCTCCGGAGACTCCAGGTGCTGGCAGAGAGAAGTCTTTGCTGTCCCTGAGACTTCAAACAACAGGAGGCAAGCTCTAACTCAAGCCCTTGGAGATTTCTTCACAAGATGGAAGGCACACAAAGTCCAGTCTTTGCCCTCTTACTCTGGCAGAAGCAGCACTGCAGGAAAGCTCCACAAAGCACAGTCACAGGCAGGGCAGCACTTCTTCCTCAGCTATCAGCTCTTCTCCAGGCAGAGGTTCCTCTTGGTTCCAGAAGTGTTTCTAAAGTCTGTAGATTTGGGTGCCCTTCGTATACCCATTTTAGTCTTTGAAGTCACCTTTCTTCAAAGGGGACTCACACCTACTTGTGAAATCCTGCCTTGCCCAGGCAAGGCCTCAGACACACACCAGGGGGTTGGAGCCGGCATTGTCAGAGGCAGGCACAGTCCTTTCAGATGAGAGTGACCACTCCACCCCTCCCTCCTAGCAGAGATGGCTAATCAGGAAATGCAGGTTACACCCCAGCCCCCTCTGTGTCACTGTCTAGTGCGAGGTGAAAAACAACCCAACTGTCAAACTGACCCAGACAGGGAATCAACAAACAAGGCAGAGTCACAGAATGGTTTAAGCAAGAAAAAGCTCACTTTCTAAAAGTGGCATTTTCAAACGCACAATCTTAAAATCAACTTTACTAAAATATGTATTTTTTAATTGTGAGTTCAGGGACCCCAAACTCCACATGTCCATCTACTCTCTAGGGGAATCTACACTTTAATCATATTTAAAGGTAGCCCCCATATTATCCTATGAGAGAGACAGGCCTTGCAACAGTGAAAAACGAAATTGGCAGTATTTCACTGTCAGGACATATAAACCACATTACTATGGGCCTGATTTTAACTTTGGAGGACGGTGTTAAACCGTCCCAAAAGTGGCGGATATACCACCTACCGTATTACGAGTCCATTATATCCTATGGAACTCGTAATACGGTAGGTGGTATATCAGCTACTTTTGGGACGGTTTAACACCGTCCTCCAAAGTTAGAATCAGGCCCTATATGTCCTACCTTATCCATACACTGCACCCTGCCCTTGGGGCTACCTAGGGCCTACCTTAGGGGTGCCTTACATGTAAGAAAAGGGAAGGTTTAGGCCTGGCAAGTGGGTACACTTGCCAAGTCGAATTTACAGTGTAAAAATACACTTACAAACACTGCAGTGGCAGGTCTGAGACATGATTACAGGGTTACTTGTGTGGGTGGCACAACCAGTGCTGCAGGCCCACTAGTAACATTTGATTTACAGGCCCTGGGCACCTCTAGTGCACTTTACTAGGGACTTAACAGTAAAAAGAATATGCCAATCATGGAGAACCAATTACGTACACATTTTAAACAGGAGCACTTGCACTTTAGCACTGGTTAGCAGTGGTAAAGTGCCCAGAGAAACAAAAACAGTAAAATCAGAGTCCAGCACACATCAACAACCTGGGGAACAGAGGCAAAAAGTTAAGGGAGACCACGCCAAGGATGAAAAGTCTAACACGTGTCCCCCCCAGATAAAAGTGGGGAGCAACTACCCAACCTCATGGGAGTTCTCATCACTAAGGCGGAAGAACCTAGACAGACCATCAGCATTGGCGTGCTCTGTACCAGGACGATGTTCCACCGTAAAGTCCATCCCCTGTAGGGAAATGGACCACCTCAACAGTTTTGGATTCTCAACCCTCATCTGACCGACCACAGGCCCCTCAATCTGAGGGGCCTGTGGTCGGTCTGAACTCAGAAGTGAATCCCAAACAAGTAGGGTCTTAGCTTCTTCAGTGCCCAGACCACAGCAAACGCTTCGCGTTCTATGGCACTCCACCTACATTCCCTGGGTAGTAACCTCCTACTAACGAAGGCTACAGGTTAATCTAGGCCCTCTTCATTAAGCTGTGAGAGTACTGCTCCAATACCATGCTCTGAGGCGTCTGTTTGCACAACAGACTCCTAGGAGTAGTCAGGTGCCTGCAGCACAGGTGCTGTGCACATGGCAGCCTTCAGGGGATCAAAAGCGTTTTGGTAAGCCTCTGTCCAGATCACTTTCTTGGGTTGCTTCTTAGAAGTCAACTCAGTTAAGGGGGTAACAATGGTACCATATCCCTTAACAAACCTCCGGTAATATCCTGTGAGACCTAAAAAGACTCTCACTTCAGTCTGGGGCTTGGGAGGCTCACAAGCCAGAATCGTGTCAATCTTAGGCTGTAGGGGTGCCACCTGGCCACTCCCCACCTTGTGTCCTAAGTACACCACAGAACCCTGCCCTATTTGGCACTTGCTCGCCTTAATAGTGAGGCCTGCCTTCTGCAGGGCCTCTAACACTCTCCAGAGGTGTTGCAGGTGTTCCTCCCATGTGGAACTAAACACAGCAATGTCATCCAGGTAGGCGGCACTGAACTCATCCAGTCCTACCAACACCTGGTTGACCAACCTCTGAAAGGTGGCAGGGGCGTTCTTCATCCCAAAGGGCATCACATTGAAGTGGAAGTGCCCATCTGGGGTAGAGAATGCTGATCTCTCCTTTGCCCCCTCAGTTAAGGTAATCTGCCAGTACCCAGATGTTAAATCAAACGTACTGAGGTACTTGGCAGCTCCTAACCGATCAATGAGCTCATCAGCTCGGGGGATGGGGTGTGCGTCAGTCTTGCTGTCAGTCTTGCTGACCGCATTGAGACCCCGGTAGTCCACACAGAACCTAAGTTCTGGAGTGGCACCAGGAGCAGCAGCCTTTGGGACCAAGACCACTGGGCTGGCCCAAGGACTGCTGGAGTGCTCAATAACCCCTAGGGTTAACATTTTGGAGACTTCCTCCTTAATGCAAGCCCTGACCCTGTCAGTCACCCTGTAAACCTTATGTTTAACAGGTGTACTGTCCCCAGTGTCCACATCATGTGTGCACAGGTGTGTGACTCCTGGGATCAGGGAAAACAGCGAGGCGAACTGTCCCAGCACGTGGCAACAGTCCCTCTGCTGTTCCTCAGTCAGGGAGGGGGAGAGGATCACTCCCTCCACAGACCCATCTTTCTCTCCTGCAGACAGGAGGTCAGGAAGAGGCTCACTCTCTTCCTCCACCCCGTCATCTGTCGCTAGGAGCATGGATAGCTCAGTTCGCTCAAAGTGTGGTTTGAGGCGGTTGACATGTAGGACCCTCAAAGGGTTCCTGGGGGATTGCAGGTCTACCAGATAGGTGACCTCGCTCTTTCTTTCCACCACCTCAAAAGGCCCAGTCCACTTATCTTGGAGAGCCCTAGGCTCCACTGGTGCCATGACCCACACTTTTTGTCCAGGCTGAAACTCAACCAGAGTGGCATTCTGGTCGTACCACCGTTTCATATCCTCCTGGCTTGCTTCCAGGTTCTCCTGAGCGAGACTTCTGAAGCGGGCAGTCTGGTTTCTTAGTGCCAGCATGTAGCTAAATACATCCTGGGGTGGTTTACTAGGAGCTTTCTCCAAAGCCTCCTTCACCAGACTGAGCGGTCCCCTCACAGGGTGGCCATAGATGAGCTCAAAGGGGCTAAAGCCAAGTCCCTTTTGAGGCACCTCCCCGTAAGCGAACAGAAGGCATGGTAAGAGGACGTCCCACTTACGCCTCAAGGGCTCTGACAGGCCCTGAATCATGCCTTTCAAGGTGCGGTTGAATCTCTCAACCAGACCATTACTTTGGGGGTGGTAAGGTGTGGTGAACTTGTACGTTACCCCACACACCTTCCACAGAGACTTCATATAAGTGGATATGAAGTTTGTACCTCTATCAGATACCACTTCCTTGGGGAACCCCATGTGGGTAAAAACTCCCATCAAGGCACGTCCCACCACGGGGGCAGTGACCGTCCTTAGAGGAATGGCTTCTGGGTACCGTGTGGCATGGTCCTCCAGGACCAGGATGAACCTGTTGCCCATGGCTGTCTTGGGATCCAGAGGCCCCACAATGTCAATTCCTACCCTTTCAAAGGGAGTACTGACTACAGGTAAAGGTTGGAGGGGAGCTTTGCATTTCCCCCCACTCTTGCCACTTGCCTGACAAGTCTGACAAGACCTACAATAAGCAGCTGACTGCTTGTGCATCAAGGGCCAGTAAAAGTGGGAGACAAGCCTCTTATAGGTCTTGTCCTGCCCTAGATGTCCTGCCAAAGGCACATCATGAGCCAAACCCAGTAGGAAGGCCCTGAAGCACTGGGGTACCACCAGCATACGAACTGACCCAGGCTCAGGAACCTTAGGCTCACTATACAGGAGGCCATCCTCCCAATATATCAGGTGAGTACCTGGTGCCTCGCCAGCCGCCTGGGCTGCAGCCTGCTGCTGCAGCCCCTCAAGAGTAGGGCACTCCTTCTGCGCTGTGCAGAATGCTTCCCTGGTGGGTCCCTCCTTCCTGCTGCCACTGTGACAGCTCAGGGACCTCCCCCAGTTCAGCCACCTGCTCCCCTGTAGGTTCCGGGGCGTCACCCTCAGGCTCCGCCTCCTCCCGGACCGTGGGAACTTCGGGGGCCGGTTTCCCACGCCCCCTGCCCTTCCTCTTCTTGGCAGTCCCCTGGGCCACTGTTTCAGGCTCCAGGGGCTCTTGACTACCCTGATTGGCTGCCATAGACCGGGTGGATATGCATACCCACCCAGGCAGACCCAACATCTCCAAGTGAGACCTGTGTTCCACCTCCTTCCAAGGGGAATCCTCCAGGTCGTTACCTAGCAAACAATCAACAGGCATGGTTGGACTCACAGCTACTTTCCAGGAACCTGAGATCCCCCCCCATTCAAAGGGAACCTGCGCCACTCTGCAGAGGCGCTCAGAGTTGTCTACCGCAACTACTTGGTGAAGTACCCGGGGATCAATCTGCTCTTCAGACACCAGGTGACTCCTCACTGTAGTCACACTGGCTCCTGTGTCTCTCAGAGCCTCCACCCTCTGTCCATTGATGGTCACCCATTGCCTGTATTTCTTAGCGTTATCAGGCACTAGGTTTCTCTGGACCATCTCACTGTCCCCTAGTGAGGCAAGGGTAATTTCTGCTGGTTCCCACCCACCTGAAACCAACTCCTCCCCAAGCGATACACTGGCCAAACCCTGGGACGGTGCACCAGTGGGTGCCGGTGTACTTTTGGGGCATTTGGGGTCCCCCCTCACATGACCCACCTGGTCACATGCATAGCACTTACGTGGGGGACCACCTGCCACTGGCTTCCCTTTGGACAACCATGGCTTCTTTTCACTTGGGGGTTGGGAATCCTTACCCTGGGAATCAGTTTGGGACCCTTTAGAGAACTCCCCCTGTTTGCCCTTACCCCCTCCTTTCTTCTGAGAGGGACCCTGCCCACCCTTGGCGTGGTCTCCCCCATACCTCTTTTGGACCCTGGTGCTCTCCCAGCGGTCCGCTTCCTGCGCAAGCTTCCTGGGGTCAGTCAGCTTGCTGTCAATGAGGTGCTGGCGCAGCTCTGGAAAACATAAACTGTACAAGTGCTCCCAAGCAATTAAATTGTAAAGCCCCTCATACGTGTTTACCTTACTGCCCTTCACCCAACCATCCAGTGACCTGCAAAAAGAATCAACACATTCCAACCATGTTTGGGATTCCTTTCTCCTGTAGGATCTAAACTTCTCCTTGTACTGCTCAGGGGTGAGACCATACCTGGTGAGTAAGGCCTCCTTCATGACAGGGTAGGTGAGACTCTGAGCATCCCCTAAGGCCTTCAGTGTGTCCCTCCCCTCTGCCTCAAAATGCTTCCACAGGCCTGCCCCCCAATGAGCTTCAGGGACCAGGTTCATGTGGAGAGCTGACTCATAACCCTTGAACCACAAGTAGATATCATCCTCCCTCTTATAATCCCTCACAAGGTCTTTTGGGATGTGTACCCTTCTCTCCGGCTGCACTGTAGGATTGCTGCCACCATCCCTACTGGACTGGCTCCTCTGATCTAACTCCTTTCAGTTAAGCTCATGAGCCAGCTGCATCTTCCTTTCCTCAAGGACTGCTCTTCTCTCATCTCTTTCTTTCTCCAGATTGAGCTTCTGCAGCTCCAATTGGTATGCCCTCTCTGCCTGTCTGTCCTGCAACTCCTCAGGTGTCAGACCCTTGGATGAGACACTACTACCTGCCCTGGAGACCTTCTCCCTAGACATAACAGGCCCACCCACAATACCATTGTGTACTGAACACCCTTCCTCATCCTCCTCATCTCCCTCATCCTCTGTGTGCCCTTCAGTGCTCTTGGCTGTCACCGAGGCCCTCAGCGCCTTTTGCAGCTCCTCCTTCCTGGATGAGCTCTTAATGGGACAGTCAAAACTTTTACAGAACTGCTTCAACTGAGCTTTGGTATAACTCTCCAATTTCTCAAGGTCAAAGTCAGCTCCAACTGATGCATCTCCAAGTAGAGACATGATGAAAGGTAAAAGGAGTGCAAAGTTCCAAATGCAGAAACAAGTTCCCAAATGAAGTTCAAAGTCAATCAAGGATCAGCGAAAAACAAAACAAAGTGGACGTAGGGAAAAATCCACAAAAAGAGAAAAAGCAAAAATCTCAAGACAAGCAGTATGTGGTCACGTAGTGGTCTGAACTCAAACAGTAGTGTACACTTAATTACTGTATGACAAGTACAAATACAAGTCCAAATCCCAACCGCTGATCACCAATGTTAGAAATGGGGTCTTTGGTTGACAGTCAGGTTACCCCCTGTTCAAGCAAGGACCCTCACTCTAGTCAGGGTAAAAGAGAATCACCCTCAGCTAACCCCTGCTTTCCCTCTTGGTAGCTTGGCAGAGCAGTAGGCTTAACCTCAGAGTGCTAGGTGTAAAGTATTTGTACCAACACACACAGTAACTTAATGAAAACCCTACAAAATGACACAACACCAGTTTAGAAAAATAGGAAATATTTATCTAAACAAAACAAGACCAAAACGACAAAAATCCGACATACACAAGTCAAGATATGAATTTTTAAAGATTAAACTCAAAAATAGCGCTTAGAAACAAAAATGCTTCGATGAGATGTTAACACGGCGTCGTGACGGAGTCATTCCCAACAAGCCGACACCAGCGGCGCCGGACACGGATTCGTGTAGACCCCCAAGTACAGTACCTTTGGTGAAGAGTGAAAACAAGCCGATGCGCGAAGTCGGGAATCGCGGCGTCTGTGCGAAACGTTAAATCCGTGCACTTCGAGCGGCGTCGGTCACGACGTGGTGCGGTGACTTCCACGGAGTCGCGGACTTCAGCGGGGCTGCTGCGGCGTCGGGCCTGCGAAGAGCGTCGCGTTCCAGCGAAGGTCACGGCGTCAGGTGCAGGCGGCGTTATCGGATTCAGCAGCGGCGTCGGTCCAAAGTTGTCCGAAGTCGATTTTCTTAGATTCCACCAGCTTTCCTTTCAAGGGCCCAGGGACTGGATAGGGCACCACTTGTCAGAGCAGGAGTCTCTCCAGAGACTCTAGGTGCTGGCAGAGAGAAGTCTTTGCTGTCCCTGAGACTTCAAACAACAGGAGGCAAGCTCTAACTCAAGCCCTGGGAGATTTCTTCACAAGATGGAAGGCACACAAAGTCCAGTCTTTGCCCTCTTACTCTGGCAGAAGCAGCACTGCAGGAAAGCTCCACAAATCACAGTCACAGGCAGGGCAGCACTTCTTCCTCAGCTATCAGCTCTTCTCCAGGCAGAGGTTCCTCTTGGTTCCAGAAGTGTTTCTAAAGTCTGTAGATTTGGATGCCATTCTTATACCCATTTTAGTCTTTGAAGTCACCTTTCTTCAAAGGGGACTCACACCTACTTGTGAAATCCTGCCTTGCCCAGGCAAGGCCTCAGACACACACCAGGGGGTTGGAGCCGGCATTGTCAGAGGCAGGCACAGTCCTTTCAGATGAGACTGACCACTCCACCCCTCCCTCCTAGCAGAGATGGCTAATCAGGAAATGCAGGTTACACCCCAGCCCCCTTTGTGTCACTGTCTAGGGCGAGGTGAAAAACAACCCAACTGTCAAACTGACCCAGACAGGGAATCCACAAACAAGGCAGAGCCACAGAATGGTTTAAGCAAGAAAATGCTCACTTTCTAAAAGAGGCATTTTCAAACGCACAATCTTAAAATCAACTTTACTAAAAGATGTATTTTTTAATTGTGAGTTCAGGGACCCCAAACTCCACATGTCCATCAACTCTCTAGTGGAATGGTTGTTTTTTCTAGGTGTTCCGTGAGCTGGTGGTTGAGGGCCTCCGCTAGGACTTTGACGGGGGACGGGAGCAGTGAGATTGGGTAGTGGTTCTGTAGATTGTTGAGGTCTGCTGAGTTTTTCTTGAGAATAGGTCTGACCTCTGTGTGTTTTCATGTGTCAGGAAAGGCAGCTGTGGTAATGGGTGTGGTGAGGATGGAGGTGAGCTGGTGGCTGATCTCGTCACTTCCTAGGTTGAAGACGCAGTGAGGGCATGGATCAGTAGGTGCTCCTGAGTGTCTGGAATTCATTGAGGCTGTGGTGACCGGTGTAGTGAGCTGCTTCCATGCAGTGAGATGTTGGTTGGGGGAGGCTTCTTCAGGGGTAGGGAGGCTTAGGAGCTTAGTGGGTCGGGGTTTGAAGTTTCCGTAGATGGTGGATATCTTGTTGTGGAAATGGTTTGCTAGAGCGTTGCAGTTCCTGTGAGGAAGGGATGGTGTTTTTTCGGTGGCTGTAGGGTAGGAGAACTCTCCGATGGTGGCGAAGAGTTCCTTGGTGTGATTGGCACTATCCTTGATGCAATGAGAAATGGCACCCTTCTTAGCATGTTTGAGTTGTTGGTGGTTTTTGATGAGGGCTGACTTGAAGGTGGTTTGGTTGGTATTGTTTCTGCTGGTGCACCATCTTCTTTCTAGTTATTTGCAGCTGCAATTCATTGTGCTGGGTTCTGGGGTGTACCAGCTGGCTTGCTTAATGGATCTGCAGGCTTTTGACTGGTTTGATGGGGATGACTCAGTCAGTGGTATTGGTGATCCAGGTGTTGAAATTCTCGATTGCCTGATTCAGGTTGGTTGTGGCAACCTGTTGGGACATGTTAAGGGTGCCTCTCCATTGGCTTTGAGTCACTTTGCTCCAGCTGTGGAAGATGGTGCTGGGAGGGTTGGGGTGGCGCGGGGTGTTGCTGCGATGGTAAGGTGGACTATGAAGTTGTCGGTCCGGGTGAGTTAAGTGGTGTTGCTGTAATTGATGTCATTGCTAGACATAAAGATTGGGTGTGTTCTTCTCTGTGTATGGGGTCTGTGACCAGCTGGGTGAGTCCAATGCTGCCATTCACTCCCGTAATTTGACAGAATCTGTGTCTGCGGGGTCGTCCAGGTGGAAGTTGATGTCTCCTAGGAAGATGTAGTGTGTGGTGAGTGGCGAGAAGTCTGTGATGGAGTCACAGAGGCTGTTTCGTGGTCCTGGGGGTCTGAATGCAAGGGTTCCTGTTATGGTTGTATTGTCATCTGTGTGGATTCGGAAATTCAGGTGTTCCATGATAAGTGTGTTTTCGTCTTCGGTGGTGGTGCATCAGATAGATTCTTTGTGGATGATGTCAATGTCACCTCCATGTTTGTTGGTGCAGTGCCGTGTTTCATCTTGTATCCAGTGGGCATCGTAGTGGCGATGTTGGGGGCTGAAGAGGGGATGAGTCATGTCTCTGTGATGAATGTCACGTCAGAGGCAAGGGTAGAGATAATGTCCCAGACTTTGATGGTGTGTTTGCTGAGCAATCTGGCATTGGCAAAGAGGCAATGGAGAGGTCCTTGGGTAGTGTTGGTCAGTGGAGAGGAGGGGTAAGGGTTACTGCAAGGGCAGGTGGTCTGAGGTTGTAGGTGAAGTGATATCGGTGACATGTGAAGGGTCCTTACATGTGGCAAGGGGAAGTGGTATTGCAGTTGTAGAGGCGTCCGGAGTCAAGGGCTTGGAGTTCTGAGCAGGAGTATCAGTGGGTGTCCGGAGTTCCAGGGTTCCTGGCGCTGGACGAGGTCCAGGCATGGACAGACACAGATGGGGTTGCCTTTAGTGCTCCCATTGCATGCGGCCGCTGCATTGCTGTGCTGTGGCCTCCATTATATAGGTCCTGAGAGGGTAAGCTGGGGAGGTGGACGGCAGGAGTGGGTGGCAGGAAGCAGGTCGAAGCAGCACACGCTGGCACAGGCTGGCAGGCGCTAACCCAGGAATTGCAGGGGAGAGGGAATGCCAAAAGGTGCAATAGCTAATTAAATAGCTAAGGCAGTAGTTTGCTGACGGTGCAGGCTGCCTGGGATGACCTGCACAGGACAGAGACTGCCCAGCAGCAGAGTTGTAGAGGGAGGCACTGACCTCAGTGAGGAGGGAGCTGGAGAGGGCTTTCTTCAACCACTTCTTAAAGTCAAAACTAGGGAGTGAATCACTGGCCTGTTCAGAAAACAACTTTTCAGCAATCTTGCCACAAGAGGCTCCAAGCCTCCGGATGAGGACTTCTACTAGCTCTTACCACCACAAACTAATGAAATTATGACTGTCTTCTGCAACTCGAGTGGTATAAAAGGGAAAGTTTTCTTAAGACTTCCTAAAAGAAAAAAGCAAGATGACATAAGCTTGTTTATTTGGTCTTTAAAAGAAAGTTGTGTCTCGAAAATTGCTCCCAAATTCCTTGTTTTAGACAAAGGTATGGAAGGCAAACCTAGTGCCGAAGGCCACCATTCCATATTCCAGAAAGAGGAGTCCTTTCCAAAAATGAACACCTCCTTTTTCTCATAATTCAGCTTCAAACAGTAACTGCTCATTCAACTATTTAGCTCATACAATTGTTGAAGCATTGCGCCCCCTCTTCTGCATTACTTGAGATGGATCCTACAATCTGTGTGAAAAGCCATATGAATTGATCAGCTTGGCTAGGGGAGCCCCATATATATTCAAAAGCGTGGGGCTCAGCGATGACCCTTGTGGGACACAAGAGGGCACAGAGAAAGAACAGGAGGTAAATCCCCCAAACCTGATCGCTTGCTCCCTGTCCATGCGAATGAACAAAGGAGATTGAGTGCTGAACCACTGATCTCTATATCAACAAGGTATTCCTTCAGGGCCACATGACACACCATATCGAAGGCTGTAGATAGGTCAAAAAGGATCAATCCAGCCTTTTCTCCACTATCCACAATGTGACGTATTTCAGTCATCGATTACCTTAAAACAGGGCCCATGAAACCGCCACTCCTCTCGTTGATCTCTTTAGAACCAGGGTAGACAAGGATATCACTTGACTCTCATATGATAATATACTGGTTTGCATCTACCATCTTCTTATCATCGAATTTAGGGAGTAAATCATAGACCTGTTCAGGAAGCAAAAATCAGCAACCTTGCAGCAAGGGGCTCAAGGCCTCCGGATGAGGACTTCTACTAGTTCTTACAGCCACACACTGGGTTCTCACGGTGGAAACTGCAACAGAAGGTTGCCATGTACAACATATTGAAGCAACTTACAGCTTAAAGAAAAAAGAACGTGTTTGCTTTATGAACTGCTTCATAGAAGGAACATGGCAGGAATTGGGAACAATGAGGCTTCCTTTTCTGTGGCAAAACAGAAGGAAGCCATCTGTGAAGCGCGGAGTTTGTAGTTTTTTGCTTGGTGAACTTGTGCTGTGGAAGGATCAGATACTCAGGGGAATATGTATGAGAGCGCTGTGTCATGCCATGCCTTGTGCCAACATCTCATAACTATGGTCCTCACTGTAAGGACTGTGCCAAGGAAGAGGGATGAAGAGGTAATTCCAGTCACCATCCAGCTCCCCCAAAAGGTGCCAAAACAAAATTTGCACTGACAAAATAAAAATGCTGGCAGCAGCGCCTGACCTACTTGCTTTGCCAATGCTTGTTTTGACTGTATTATTAAAACTGTTTTTCGGCTGGCCTGTTATAGTGAGTTCCTGTATTTTTCCCCTCTTGTCGTGTCCCTGACATGGCATAAAGCCTGCCCTGATGAAGGCGCCCTTACATTGAGTTAATTGAAACATAACTCTCTGTAAATTACAATCCGCAAGCCCGGCTTCCTCCTCATCACTTCCCCAAACTCATTTTCGCAGGGAAGCGTGCATTTCTCTAAAAGCCTGTTAAATCGAAAACAAAGCTATATATATACGGAATGCATGTGCCAGCTGGCCATTCAGTTCTTCATTTCTTTCTTTCGCAAAGCGACAGCAGAACATGCTTCAGAAGTGTCAAACATACATATGCAAGAGCAGGTAATGGCGTTTATTCCCATTGATCAGGGAAATATATGTGGCTCAAATGCCCTCTTTAGCAAGGCGTGCATGCAACTGCCTCTAAATAGCTAAAATATAGCATTCATGTTTATCACAGTTTTTCAAAAGGCAATAGGTTTTCAGGCGTCATTGATTTTCGCCAATATACTCCTGCACATAATTATATGAAATGTCAGTAGCCAACAGAAAAGAACATTGATTTCAACTCTCGCTTTATCTGAAGGACTGATCAACGGCTCAACATCCCCCTTTTATCAATGGGTATATATCACAGTGAACGGTCTTCCAACTTAAACTTTGCGAACTTGAGGTGCAAAATTATCAAACGTTAAAAATAAAAGGACAGTTTGTGACACAACCAACAACACAAAACATTCCTCGGTGCCATTTGGCAGCTGTCACAGGATCATAGCATGGTTTTGTGTGGCCCATAGTATACAGGGAATGAGTGAGACCCCTTTACATTGCATACAGTGTGACATCACAGGAAATTACATCACAGGAAGTGCTATTAATTGGCTAATAATTCCCTGACTTTGTGAAGCTACTTTTCAAGAATCAGCTTTCTTCCCAGAGGATATCAGTAAAATCATTTTTTTAAAAATCAAAAATAACTCTAATAAGTACAACAATTTTAAAGTTTCATAAAGTGGAAACGTATTTTTCACATTGGGTGGAAAGGTTTAGCTTACACTGGGTGAAAAGGTTTTTATTAGGCCGCTCACAAACGTATATCTTCAATTAAATGTTAAGAGATTGTTTATGAATTAGTGCATTATGTATGTATGTGGTATTTACTAAGCTGAAAGAGTGGAAAGCTGTACAGGGTCAAAGATAACACATAATCAACATGTGAAAGAAGAGGTATTGGACTGTTAATGCCCTGTGATGGCCATTCGAGATGGCTTCATAGATCATGCAGCTGGTTTTGTTGGTGCTGCAGGTTTGCAAAGGCGTCCTGCAGACCCGATTGGTGGGGCGATCTAGTTGTTTTTCTCCAGGCCCTAATGAGGTGTGCTGCAGCATGTAGAATGCCCTCAAGGGAGTCAGTACAGATTAATATCCCGAGATGCTTTCCCAGATACCCAGTGAAAGATAAGGTGTGTGACACAGAAGAGTTTTAAGCAAGAAAGCATGCTTTAAAATAACTGTAAAATACCAGAAACGATTGAAATAGAATGATGTGTGGGCTAAAGGGGTTTATGACAAAGGGTTGAGCGATCTGGTTCAATTTAGAGACATTGTGTAAAGTATTTATGCAGCACACAAACAGTAATAAAATGAAAACACAAGAAAAAAAACCACACCAATCTAGAAACGTAAAGTACATTTTAATAACTTACTTGATATCAAAATGACAAACATCCATTCAATATGCAATTTTGAAGGTTTATGTAAAAATAGTGCTGAAAAGCACACAGTGCCAATGGTGCTCATCTAGTCAAATCTGACCAGGACAGAGTTGCAAGTTCATGCTGACAACAATGCATTGTGGTTCCGGTACAGGGATCACGGTAGGCCCTCTGAGAACTGTACTTTGTGTCCTTGATGTGAGACATTTTGCCACACAACAGCGATTTCAAGTTGTGAAGCAGGTTAACGGGTGAAGTTGCGTTGTGCTGCTTCGGCTCCAATGAGGAGCTGCAAGGGCTGCTTTAGGTTCCGTCATGCTGCGCTGGTTCTGTTGAGAAGCACAGCTTTGCGGGCAGAGCACCTTTATCCCCACTTTCAAAGGTCTAGTATTGGAGAGGACCACTTGGAGGGTTAAAACTCACAGCAGGCAGAGTTGAGCTGCAAGGTTCAAGATTGTTGGAGCCTTTTCGGTCCCTGAGGCACTGATCAGGAGGCCAGCCAAACCCTTGGAGTCTCTCTGGTGGTCTTGGGTTCAAGGTGCAGGTCCAGTCCTTATTACTCAGGCCACAGGGCAGCATAGCAGCAGGGAAGCAGAGAAGTACTTCTTGCAGCAGAGCAGTTCTTCTATAGGTCCAGAAGTGAGCTGAAGACTGGTTCTGAGGGTCCCTTTTTTATACCTGGTCCCGTCCTTGAAGTAGGAGAAGTTTCTAGAAGTCCGCCTCTCAAAAGTGTCTGGAATATCCTGCCTCCCCTCTCTGGCTCCAGCCTGCCTGCAGGCACAATATACTAGTGTGAACTTCTTTGTTTGGAGATAGGGCACACCCTACTTGCGTGCAAGTGTGAGTATGCCCAGTTCTGCCCCATCCTGCCTGAGGTGACCTATCCAGGTACACCAAATCACTCTATTGAAACTGGGAGAAATATACAAAGACTGCCACTCACACCTAGTCATGTGACCTAGGAACAGGCTGCAGGCACCTAATAGGACAGGAAAATGCCAATTTTCTTAAAGTGACATTTTCAGAATTGTGACTTAAAATCTGGCTTTACTATTTAAGAGGATTTTAAATACAAGTTCTCAGACACCAAACATGACTTCCCTTATTAACTGTAATAAGGTATCCCAATGTTATACTAAGGGAGAGGTAGGCCTCACAGTAGTGAAAAAACAAATTTTGTTTTTCACTACCAGGACAAGGATGAGACCATTCTGATGCTGCTTGCATTTCTGTTTAGAGGAGACATTACATTAATGTTTTTTTTATCTCAACAGAACCAATACTGATTTGCATAGGGGTTTCTCCTGAAAATAAAAACACAATGAATATAAAATGTGAACTGGAATTGTGAGTGGGTGCCTTCTCATTTAGGGATTTCTCGTTCCAGGATTTACATTCCTCCCTTTTAGCACCTCTAAAGGTAAACATCTCAATAAATATATTGTCATCTGTAGGTGTCCTACTGTGCTACAGATCCCACCTCCCAGTTATCATATTAACAAATGATAGTCCTTCACACCTCTGAACAGTGGTTGTTCCCAGACTCAGGCCATCATTACGAGGCTGGCGGTCTTAAGACCGCCATCCTTGTTGTGGCAGTCCTACCACGCAGAGCCAACGGTAAGGACCGCCACATTACGACTTGTGAGGCTTGGCAGATGCCAAGTCTCCACAACTCCGCCTGGCCCACCGGTGTGGTCGCACCGCCGTGGCCAGTAGTGAGCACCTCCAATCTGGCGACAGGCCTCAGCCTGCCATCCGGATTATTAGGCTGCAAACTGCCAGGCTTTCTGTGGTGGTGACCCGCCACGAAAACCCTAGCAGTCACACACCCTGTATTTGTGTGGGTACATTCAAATACAAGCACACACACACACATTCACCACCCCTTCTCCCTTCACACACTCACAGTATCCCCCTTGTACCTCCGCATTCAAGCACTCACAGTACTCACCTCCTCATACTCGTACCCACGCACTCACATACAGACACCTCCTTCATCCACAATCATTCACACTCCTACCCCTCCACGCACGCATACATTGCACACTCACCATTCTGCGCTCACGCAACTGCACACACAGGCAGCCCTCCCCCTTTGGGTCACCCACTTACCTCCTCCATCGAGGAGGATGTCGGGGAGTGGATGGGTCCTGGCGGTCTTGCACCGACAGCACCACCACGCCAGCAGGACTCCACCAAGCCGTATTGTAGCTTATAATACAGCAGACAGAGTCCTGCTGGTGTGGCAGAGTCCTGCTGATGTGGCGGTGCTGGCGACTTTCCACCAGTAACATGGCAGACGGCTGCCAGCACTCGTTATGTGGCAGTCTGCAGACCGCCAGCACTGGTGGTCCGCTGGCAGGATTGGCATCGACGGTCTGGCAAAAAGACTGCCAAAGTCCAAAATGAGGGCCACAGTGTTTTGGCGTACTGCTGGGCTGCTCTGGGCTTCCCAGCTGGCTTTTTTTGTTTTCCATTCCCTATGTATTAGCCTGCTTTCCTTCATCAGTCACTTAGCAATCTAAAAAAGAGTTGGACTGTTGGCACGCTACAGGAAATCACTGCAGGATGCAGGAAAAACATCTGAAATGATGGCCTATCCTGCACTCAGCTACCCTGCATCACTGGGTCTCACAGCACTGAAAATTAGCTTTAAGATCCAGGGGAGGATCACGGCTCAGAAGCCTAGAACAGAGAGGCCAGTGGATTTGGAATAGTGCTCTGTTTAAAAAAGGGAAATAAGCCAATCTTTTCCCCCACTGTTCACTGGCTGAATGTAAAATACAACCATAATTTAGACACAAAGGACCCATAACACCCCTGGACTTCAGCAGCATTGCACCTGCTGCAGTAATGATAGCTACAACAATGAAAGGTGCCACACCCTTTGAGCCTCACAACCATGGTTTTGTAAAATACAGCCATAATTTAGGTACAGTGGGCTCTTAAAATGCCCGGTTCCTGTGTCACTGCACCTGCAGTACAATTGATAGCTATGTCCTATCTCATCCCCTTGGCCTTGCAGCAATGTACCTGTATTGTGAGGTCAAGAGGACTGGCCACCCTCTCTTAGGCTTTGAAGCAGAGGATCATAATATGCCTAGGAGAGGGGAGGTAGAGTGAGCTTTGAGCAGCGTCAGAATTCGCCCCAAGGCAGGCTGGGAGCCTATGCCTGCAGTCGATGAGGGCCAAAGAGAGGAGCAGTGCTCGGCGGAGGAGGTAGGTGTATTTTTTATTAATTATTTTGTATTTAATATAATTCTTCCCTGCTCCCCTGCGCGTGCCACCCCGCCCTTTCAGCTTAGCGCGAGCCACAACTGATAGATCCAGCTGAATAGTCATTAAAAAGGAGATACTCAAATGAAAAACATTACTGGGTGGACAAATACTATGTTTAACTTGTGGACATAGAAATGAGTTCATTAGAAACAAAGATGGAGTGAATGCAGAGATATAGCTAGAGTTACAATCCCAACCCTGACTCACAGGAGAGCCTAAGTGTATAAAGTGCAAGTTCTCTGTTTTACAATGGCATAAACACACAGGTTCTAAAAACTGTAAACCAAAATACACTGTAGGGAAGAGATTTACCTTGAGTTGGTGCAGCATAGGAGCATGGAGCCACGTTTTTGATGAATTGGCCATTGCTCTCCAAATATTTAGCAATAGAAAAGACAATGACTAGAGATGTGTCAGCTCTACATAATCTAATCACTGCCCTGTATTGAGCTACACCTAGGAGGCGACACAAGGGAACAATCCAACGCCTGCATTGCCTGTAGTATAGTGGACAAAAGAATAGGAGGTGGTCATCGGTTTCTTTGGTGCTTCTACAAACAGGACATATTTTACTGCCTCCTTGTTGACCATTCTATTTAATAGTTAATGTTGCAAGTGGTAATGTACCAAACCTGAACCTTACATAAATGGCTTTTCTGAATGGGGGATCTATATCATTCATATAGTTTTCAAAATACGGAGTAGGCTTGAGTTCAATAAAAAAAATCAGTCATTTGGTCCAAGCCTACCTTTTTAGGCAATTTAGCCTCCTCGAGCTCCCAGTAGATGGCCTTCAGTTTCTTACTTGCTTAAGATGGAATGGGTTCAGGGGACAGCCAATACTCACATAGATTCAGGGGATACAATAACTGTTTTACATAGTCCAACCAGGGCAGCAAAACTCCTCTCTGCAATTTATCTAAAACATCTCTTAAACCCACCCTATATTGTACCAGCTCAGATGTGACCAAATGCTTAGCCAGTACAAGACGAGTTTCAGATTTACTAACAGTGCAAAAGACCAAAAACCTATGGCGTATTTAAAGATCAATGGCATGCTTTGAAGCAATTTGAGGGCTACTCTTAAGAATTTATTCACTGCCACCTCCAGGGCTTTTAGATTAACATATCCCCAGAGTTCTGCTCCATATATTGCAACAAGAAGGGGAAAAATTGGGTGGAGCAAAGTCCTGACTCCAAATTTTAAGATTGTTGTCACCCTGTGCTTTCATACAAGGGTAGTTTTTGTAACCTGCTAACACCAAGAATTTGCATTAGAGAGTTGAATGCCAAGATAATCAGCCATGGCATTTTTTCCACCTCCTACTCTTTCCAATGTTAAAGATCCTCTAAAGCCTTTATGAGGATTGATGGCCATAAATTTTGTCTTACTCGTGTTAATTGCTAATCCATGATCTAGGCAGAATCTTTTAAACATACTCAAGAGGGGCTCTAGGCCCTTGGGGATTCTGATAGTAAAAAAGTATCATCCACACACATTAGGGTGGGTATTTCGGTTCCCCTAGAGTCAGGGAGTCATTATCACAACCCAAGAGGTAGTCGATGCAGCCATTTATAACCTACAAGAACAATGTGGGGCGAGGACACATTCTTGTCTGACTCCTTTTGCAACTTTTGGATCAGTATTTTTCTCATTTATACCCCACCTAACTTGTGCAAAACTATCCTGGTGGAGTCTAGCTAATAGATCAAGGAGTGGACAGAGGAGCCCTAGGCCACTAAGTGTGCATCATAACTTGTCCCTTCAGGACCATAGTAAATGACTCCTTGAGGTCAACAAAAGTGGCAAAGAGGCTACCCTTCATTATATCTTCTTCTTTCCACCTTATTAGCTGAAACCTAAAAACTTGGTCAATTGCACTCATTTTGGGATGGAATCCAGCCTGAAACTGTGTCAAAATTGTATTTTTGTCGACTGAGGTGAGTAGCTGATCTAAGAAAAGCGTGCAAATCTTTTTTGGCATGAACCAATAAGAGTAATTGGGAGGTAGTTAACTTGGTCAGACTTTGGACCCTTCTTGTATATTGGAGTAACCTCTGCCCCTTTCCATGAGGTTGGAATCTCACCTCCTGCTAAAATGGTGTTGAACATGCATGTAAGGAAGAGTGCCCAGATTACCAGTTTGGACTTAAAGAGGGTCCAACGGTATTCGATCTAACCTGTGCGCCTTACCTGCCTCCTGTGATGTAAGGGCCGCAGCCACTTCGGCCACTGTAAATACCTAGCTTTATCAGTATCTGGTTTAAACAAAATCTCACAGAGTGCTGAAGTTAACATAGAACCAGGGTAGTCAAATTTTTCTGTGTGTCGCAGGGAAGCTACTATATAAGGATTCAAAATGGTTCACCCAGTCTTTAGAACTCTGTGATTTTGGTGTCATCCTATGTGTCTTGGCACCAGGCTATTATATGTCAGAAGACTACCTGGTCCCCTGAGTACATTGCAGACAAAATGTCACTTCAAATTGTGTTTCCCATGTAGATTTTGCTAGCTTTCAGTCTGGTCTAGCCAACTTGTAACCTGTGGGATTTCACTTTTAAGGGCACTGAGAAGATTACTCTTGGCTGTCCTACAAGCCCTATTATACCATGTAGAGTCTGCCTTCAGGGGGGATTCTTAGGTGGGGAGGGGGCAGTGAAAAATTAATTTTCAGGTTTTAAAGCCATTCAGAGTGGATATCCAAAATCAAATCGAGGGCTGCCTCTAAATTAGCCAAGTAGGACAGAACTGGAACTAAATCTTGACACAATAAGTCATAATTGGGCTTACTGTCCTTAACACTCACCCACTTAATTGTCTTCTGGTTATTATTGATTGAAAGAACACCGCTAAGCAGTTCAGAAGTTCTACTCCCACCGTCGCTGCTTCCCCAAAGGGAGAGATGAAGAGGGAAGTGATTATTTTCATATCTAGGTAGGACTTTTATATCAATTAGATGTTCCCAGTATTGGACAGACAATAAAAAATAATCAGAGTAGATATTCCTCTTAAAGGTGGTATGCATCTCCAAGTCAGATTTAGTTCTACTTTTATGTGCCCTCAACAGACAACTCATACAAGGATCAAGCATGTGCAAGGCAGACCCTCGAAGTAAGGGTGACAATGGACTACAAATAATAATTTGTGGAATACCCACGAATTGGTTATCCCATCCTGCCACTTCATTATAGAGAGCCGATGGTTCAAAGCATACATTAAAATCTCCAGCCACAATCACAACTGCACCTTTGTGTGATAAGGTGGAAATATAATCAGTTAAAAAAATGAAGGACAGGGGAATCAGCTGATTTAGGAACACTCCTGCTATATACATTAAAAAGAAGGATTTTAATTTTATCAGGGGTGGAAAAATCAATGCCAAGCAAATCTGGGCAATTAATAGATAGTTGGTTAGCACACTACCCCAATGACATGTTAACCCACATTAGTAGCCCGCAAGAAGGTCTACCTGAGTTGGACTTACATGCTGGAACATCAAAGGTTTTATGCCCTGCCTTTATGAAAAGACGATCTCCCAAGTTTCTTGAAACATAAGTTTGCCAGCTGGGGGGATTTCTATGAATTCCCCCCAGTCCTCTTGGACAACCTTGCTGCCCAGCCCTGCAATGTTCCAATAAATCACTGTCAAATTATTTGTATGTGTAGGGAGCATTTCTTCAGGAATCCAATGTATTGAACTCAGGAGGACGCTATTTCCCCTACAAGCTAAATCGTTCCTTGGGGTAACATAGTGAACTTTCCCTCGATCATGTCTTCAAAGGGTGGTAATGGGCATTGGGCCCTCTAAAATTGGGGTCCCGCTATAATTTCCCCCAAATGCACCCTTCATCAGACAAACAGGTTTTTTGGCTGGGTATAGGTTTAAAAGAACATACGGATATTTCGCTGGGGCAGGGATGTGAAGATCTATGCCCCATTCTTTGACTCTTCTCCTTCAAATAAAAGAGGTGCAGCTTGGCACCAATAGACGTATGAATGGGATACAGGGGTTGAGGTTTTATCTGTGTCAGTGGAACAAAAATTGGAAAAAGATTGCTGGATTGCCTGATTGCCGTGGATTGTTGTACTTTATCACTATTAGGTGTCCTGGGCAGCAGGGTAGTTCTTTTTAGGAGGTGCTGCTTTTTCATCTGTTTTTTTCAACTTTTTATTAGCCTTTCTTGTTAAGCAGGAATATAGTAATGGCTCTGATGGTGTTACAGTTTCAGATATCACTTGTGGCTCTCTCGCATATCCGCCGGGGCGCTTGCATTAGAAGTCCTTTCCTGAGACTACCCTTGTGGAACCATGGGATTGATTGATATGGAACAAGTTACATGACCCGGGGTATCAGATGGGCAGACTTCGCACGAAATGGGTGGTTTGGTTGTACCATGAATAATTGGATTGCCATTCTCCACCATCCTAGCATTCAATAACTTGACTTGGGATGCTTTATTTGTTGAAGAGGTCTTGAATAAACTAGATTCCCCCAAATCTCAGGTATTGTGTTCAACTTGTTGATGAATGGTGAGCATTGATAGGGCTCATCCTTCATGATTAGCTTTCCCTCTGAGGGTCTTGGCTACAGTTTCTTTTGTGACTCTTATTACTACCATCTCTTGAATATACATGGTGAACTGTGCAGTCTACACTGGCTCCAAAACGTTTTCCACTGGTACTTGTACCAATAACAGTGTTTGCCCCAGTGTTTCTTCTATTCGAACCGCAATGATAGAAAGAAAATGATCTATCAAAAACCCAGTTCCTGGTCCATAAAGCTCTCCCTTCTGGATAGTATACTATTGGCCTTTAGGTTTGGGGGGAGTTCACTTGATTGGGTAAGCAAAGGCTATAGATGCCTTTTCTGGCATATATTTTTGTACCTTTGAACTTGGTTCTGTCACCTTATAGAAGTATTGCTCAGTTGAATACTTTGTAGAGTATTGCATCTGAGATGGAGACAGGGCAGAATCCTTACGCTGATCAGTCTTCGGCCAATATTTATACTTTTCAACGCACAAATGCAGTTTTGCATCAAAAAGTATAGTGCTGGCTTGCATCATTGCAGAGCGCCAGCTGGGCACCATATTTATGGAACATCATCAAGCCAGCGCAAAGAGTGGGCTAGCGTGAAAAAAAAAGAAATGATGTTTGCTGGGTGGGAGTGGCGGTATGGGAGAAGGGGGTTTTACACCAAAAAATGACGCTAGGCTGTTTAGAGGCAAAAAAATTCCTTTAACCAACCTAGCATCATTTTCTGATGCAAAACCATCCATCCCATATGACTCCTGTCTTATAAAAGACAGGAGTCATGCCCACCACCCCAGTGGCCAGCACAGGGGACAATGGTCCCCTGGGCATGGCCATTGCACCCGGTGCAATGTAGGGGGCCCCAATGGCACTACAAAAAAGTTTTTAAAATACTTACCTGGGATGAGGCCTCCCATCCTGTGGTGTCCCTCTGGTGGAGGTGTTCCTGAAGCTGGGGGTGGGACCCTGTGGAACCATTTCATGGTGTCTGTCCATGGAAATGGGTCCCCCAATGCCTGGTCTGACCCAGGTGTTAAATAATTGTGCAAAGCAAGCTTTGCATCATTATTTGGCCCCTCCTCCCACCCATGCGTCATTTTAGCATGGGGGATAAATGTGGGGCTATAGGGATAGCACCATTTTTTAGATGGGAACGCCTACCTTGCACCTCATTGATGCATGGTAGGTTCAAGCATCTAAAAAAATGGAGCAAATGCTGCACAAAAATTGTATAAATATGAGCCTTAGTCTCTGATCTTGGGCTGGTGGAAATGACTTGGTCTGAGGATGACTATTGCTACAGCCAGTATTCTATTAGTTTGCCCACCGTTTCGCCCTTCAGGGCCTTTGTACATGATGGCTACTTCTGCCTCACCAGTACCAGGAGGATTAAACTTGTAGCAGGAACTCTGAAATTTATGTAGTTCCTGGTTGTTCCTTGTTGTTCCTCGTTGATCCTCGTGGTCTGGCGTGGGGAATCTGTAGTGACTCTAGCTATGACCCTTCACCTCCTGACTACAATAGTAAAGGAGAGACAGGAGCGCGCAGCTAGGAAACTACATTGGTAAGTGAGAAGCTGCGAGCAGGAAGGGAGAGACTAAAGGAGGTGATGAGAGATCGGTAGTATTAAATGACAAAACCGGTGCCCTAATGCAAGAGGGCACCCACAGAAACCTCCAAACCACAAGGCTTCTGCACCCTGATTCCCGGTTGTCTCAGATGTCTCAGATGTCACAGATGTCTCTATCAAGGGTGTGTGCCCAATAGATGCCCTAGGGGCTGAAGTAAAATCCAATATCTCCTCTTCCAGAGGTAGAAGAAACAGCAAATTATGTGGAGGGAGGTTCTGAAGCACAATGGGGCTACACCTGGGAGCGAAGCTTGGGGCCAACAATATTAAGCCTCCAGCTGTCAAAATAAAATACACTGGAGGGAGTGAAGATGAAAATGTAGGGGTGCAGTGTCAAGCATGAGGGCGTACAGGCCCCACAGCAAGGCACAAGTCACACCAGTGTACTGCTGGCCACCTCCACACCTATGTTGAGGAGGCCGCAAACCTAATGTCTGCCCACTCTTTGCTGTCCTTCTGCCCCTCAGTGTTAACCAGGGCAGAAGTCTTCTCTACTTTCCCATAGATTTTCTTTGCGTATGCATGGGAGACCTCTGCTTTTCTTTTTCTCACTTCTTCGTACCTCACTTTCTGTAAATTTCCTTTGTGTATGCTTGTGGAGACTTCTGCTTATCTTTCTGTGACTTCTTCTTCGTGCCTCACCTGAGTCAGAGAGCCAAAAACCAGGGGCTAAAGGCCACTTCAGGTGGTAAAGGAGGGAGGAGTCAGAACACTGGCGAAGGCGGAGCGGTGCAAGGCATGCAAGACATGTGGAAGGCGTGTAAAAGGCTCAATGGCAGCCAAATCCCAGTTAAACTGGTCAAACCTGATAAGTGGTGTAATGACGGTGACCAGTGCCAGTCCTCCCTCAATGGTGGATGCCAGACAGCTAAACATTTTTAAAAAGTAGTTACAATTCTGAATTCAGCAAAGGGGCATTTGTGTAGATCCTTTAAGGTTTTTCTATTGAAAGTAACAGTTGAAATAAAAAAATATTGAAATTGAGTTGATAAAATAGCCATTTCTGTCTACGTTTTCTTCCGTAACTTTTTTCAGCTATGGCAGATTTTGTAAAGCAATATACTGTTATGCCTGCTGAACCTTCCTAGTTGCAGGATATATGCGGCTTTTAGGTTCATCAAGAACCCAAGGTACACGGATCTTGTCTTGCACCTTGCAATGGGTTTTCATTGTATACCCGGTATCCTGCAAATAATTTGGTAAGGTAGGAGTGAAAAATTGGTTTCAAGGTAACCTATGTATTTTTTTTAATTGGCACAATATATGGAGTCTAGAAGCAGTGGTTATTTGTAAATATCTGAATTCGGGTGTACCCATACTAGCATGTGAATTAGAGGGCATTTCTCAAAACTACATCTTTTGCACATTGTCTTACATTTGGAAGGCACAAATGTAGAGAAGGACAATTGGTAATAACACTTGTGCTTCAATTTTGGGTTCCTCTAAGTCTCCTTATACAAATGGTACCTCACTTGTGTGGGTAGGCCTGGTGTCCCCGACAGGTAACACCCCAAAACGCAACCTGTACACAGCACATTTTTATACTGAAAACGGATACGTTTTTTCCACAGTGCCTAGCTGTGGACTTTAGGCTCTCGCTCAGCCGACACCTATGGAAACCTAGCAAACCTGTACATTTTTTAAAACTAGACACCTAGGGAAATACATAATGGGGTGACTTATGGGCCTCTCACCATATTCTGTCACCCAGAATTCTTTGCAAACCTCAAAATTTGCCTAAAAAACACTTTTTCCTCACATTTCAGCGATGCAAGGTTCTGGAATCTCAGGGGAGCCATAAACTTTCTTCCGTCCAGCATTTCTACATGTCTCCCTATAAATATGGTACCTCACTTGTGTTGATAGGCCTAGTGCCCGCGACAGGAAATGCCCCAAAACACAATGTGGTCACATAACATTTTTCCGATGAAAACTGATGCGTTTTTTGCAGTGACTAGCTGTGGAGTTTTGGGCTCTAGCTCAGCCGGTGCAAAGGGAAACCTAGCAAACCTATATGTCTTTGAAAATTAGACACCTAGAGGAATCCAGAATGGGGTTACTTGTGGGGCTCTCACCAGGTTCTGTTAGCTAGAATCCTTTGAAAACCTCAATAATTGTCTAAAAAAACTCATTTTCCTCACATTTCAGCGATGCAAAGTTCTGGAATCTGAGGGGAGCCACAAATTTCATTCTACCTTTCATTTCCCAAGTCTTACAATAACAATGGTACCTCACTTGTGTGGGTAGGCCTGGTGTCCGCGACAGGAAAAGTCCCAAAACACAACATGGGCACATCACATTTTTCCAAAGAAAACGGACGCCTTATTTGGAAAGTGCCTAGTTGTGAATTTTGGGCTCTAGCTCAGCAGGCACCTAGGGAAACCTAGAAAATCTATATGTCTTTGAAAACTAAACACCTAGGGAAATTCAGAATGGGGTGACTTGGGGGGCTCTCTCCAGGTTCTGTCACCCAGAATCCTTTGCAAGCCTAAATATTTGTCAAAAAAACATATTTTCCTGATATTTTAACAATGCAAAGTTCTGGAATCTGAGGGGAGCCACAAACGTCCTTCTGCCCAGCATTTCACCGAGTCTCCTCATGAAAATGGTACCTCACTTGTGTGGGTAGGCCTAGTGCCCGCAACAGGAAATGCCCAAAAACACAATGTGGACACACCCCATTCTTCAAAAGAAAACAGACGAGTTTTTTGCAAAGTGCCTAGCTGTGGATTTGGGCTCTAGCTCAGCCGGCACATAGGGAAACCTAGCAAACCTATATGTCTTTTAAAACTGGACACCTATGGGAATCCAGAATGGGGTGACTTGTGGGGCTTCCGCCGGGTTCCGTCACCCAGAACCATTGCAAACCTCAAAATTTGTTAAAAAAACACATTTTCCTCACATTTTACCAATGTAAAGTTCAGGAACCTGAGGGAAGCCACAAACTTCCTTCCACCCAGCATTCTCCCAAGTCTCCCAGTAAAAATGCTACCTCACTTACATGGGTAGGCAAAGTGCCTGCAACAGTGAAGGACCCAAAAAAATATGTGTGGCGACAACGATGACTGAGGTGAGTGTACTAATTAGTCCTGGGATCTGGAACCATTTAGGGAAACCTACCAAACCCAAACATCTCTAAAAAATAGGCACCCAGCGGAGTCCACAGAGGTGTGGCTTGTGTGGACTCCTCAGAGTTTTTTTACACAGAATACCCTGTAAAGGTGAAATGTTGAATAAAAACAGTATTTTACCTTGCATTTCTGTGAAATACATTACAGGAATATGCATGGATCCATAAACATCTTACCACCTAGCATTCCACAACTTCTCCTGATAAAAACCCAACCCAACTGGTGTGCCTGGGCCTAGTGCCCGTGACAGGAATGGATCTTACAAGGGTCAATTGGAGTCCTTGCAAGAGGGCTAGTATTGACCCTGGATTGATCCATTCCTGACACGGGCACTAGGCACAGGCACACAAGTGGAGTTGTATTTTTATCTTGACAAGTGGGGAAACACTGAGTGGTAGGAATTTGTGGATCCCTGCACATTTCTTTACGTGACGGAAAAGAAAAGAAAAATAGTGGTTTTAATCAACTTTTCACCTTTACAGGGTATTCTATGTAAGAAAACTTGGTGGAATCCACACAAGCCACATCTGCCTGGACTGCCCAGGTGTCTACTTTTCAGAAATGTCTGGGTTTGGTAGGTTTCCCTATATGATCGCTGAGCCCCGGACCAAATACACAGATGACCATCTTACGAAACCAGGCTGTTTTGTGATAGGTAATTTTGATGCCCCCACAATACGTTTTGGGCACTTCCCTGTTGCGGTCACTTGCCCACCTACACAAGTGAAGCAACATTTTTCTCTGGAGACTTAGGGGAATGCTGGATGGTAGAAAATTTGTTCCTGCCTGCAGATGAGAGGACTTTCCCTCACAGAAATTCAAGGAAAATGTGTTTTTTAAGCAACGTTTGTGATTTCAAGGGGTTTCTGGGCAAAGGAAAACTGGTGAGAGCCACGCAAGTCCTGCACCCTTGGACTCCCTTGGTATTAGTATGTTAAAGTTAATCTACCACTCACACTGGTTGGTTTTAGAACCTCCATAAATTATGGTTTCAAAGCGTGAATACTTATCAAAGTATCTTAATACTGAAGCCAAGCCTTCTGGAGGGGAGCCATAAAGCCAACTCAAGGCACCAATTGCTTTATGGTCCATTCACACACCATTCACTCACAACACACAACACTTTTATATTGCCGACTACGGACCCAGTTCAACCAATCACTGCACTCACATCAACTTACCTCTTGCAAACAAGGGCCCATCACATTCATACGCCACAGGATGGAATATGTTTGACTACATTTTATCACCTGTCAAGTAACCGCCTCCTTCTTCCTGATTATTACCGAAGGCATGTGTGAGAAACCTTAACTGGGGCACCCATAACAGCCACTTGAGGCTCAGGAAGACATGTTTTTCATGTGCCATTAGCGCACTCCTTGTGCTAAATCTGTCTCCTCCCAGTTTGTGAATGCATATTGGCGGTTTCAGAGTATGCTTTGTGAGGCCTATGCCTCAAACTGAGTGAGCATATCTACCTTTGAAACTAAGGAAGACATGCTGGGGAATTTTCACAAAGTTCCCTAAAGAGAACGTCATAAACTATGAAGAAGAGTAGTGTTTGGCACACAGGGTAGTCCGTGAGAAAATATAGGCCCTCATTATGACTCTGGCGGTGAATGATAAAGAGGCAGTAATACCCCCAACACGCTGGCGGTAATTACCGCCAAATTATGACCATGGCGGTGATAACTCCCATAGACAGCCAATGTACCACACTATTTGCCAGGGCGGAAACACCACGCACGCCGGCGTTCGCTATCAACAGCCAGGCGGGAGACAAAGTACTGCTGACCATATTAAGACCCTACAATCCGCCATGTTTTCTGGGGCGGTACCAACGCCATCAAAAGCCTGGCGGAAACCTATCACTGAAGAGAAAAGACTCACCTTCGGAGACACAGGGAAGAACAACGCCACCATGGAACCCGAACTGCAAGTTTTTCCGATGATCTTCTACATTATGCTCCACCTGGAACACCAACGACAACGAAGACAACAACGGTGAGTACCCGCGTCTAGCACACAAAGGAGGGAGGGAGGAAAACGAGAGTGACACACACACACGCACAACACAACCTCGACACACACATACCATACACACATCCAGCTGCACAGGAAAAACTATTTGCACCCGATATACAGCAGAATAATGCGAGGACAACAGGAATGCATAAAGGTGAATGTATTAATATCAACAGCTAATAAATAATCGAATTGTCCGTGAAACAGATATGTACACATGTACACAAAGAGACACTGCCCAGTCCAATGTTCAAAGGGCCCACATGGTCACAGGGCACATAATCCTGACTTCATCCGGATGGAACTCTGCAGGGGCATCAGTTTGCAAGTGGGCAGGCACTTCACGGGGATGGGGGGGCACCTCAGCCGAAGTTGGGAACAAGCCAACTGGTTCTTGAGGGAGCTCCATGCCCATTTCGCTGCCCTGGGGAGTGCAAGGTCACAGTCTCTCAGGTGGGTGACTTGCCGACTGGTTCTGGAGGGGGCTCCATGCCCATTTCTCTGTCCTAGGGAGTGCAAGGCCACTGTCTCTCAGGTGGGTGACTTGCCCACTGCTTCTGGAGGGGGCTCCATGCCCATTTCTCTGTCCTGGGGAGTGCAAGGCCACAGACTCTCAGGTGGGTGACTTGCCCACTGGTTCTGGAGGGGGCTCCATGCCTATTTCTCTGTCCTCAGGAGTGCAAGGGCACAGTCTCTGGAGTGGGTGACTTGCCCACTGGTTCTGGAGGGGGCTCCATGCCTTTTTCCCTGTCCTGGGGAGTACAAGACCACAGTCTCTTAGGTGGGTGACTTGCCCACTGGTTCTGGAGGGGGCTCCTCGTACAGCAGCCCCTGGAGGGTGGCCTACATGGCTTCCGCTGGTGGTGATGGCTGCAGTGTGGTGGCGGATGGAGGTGCCTCCTGGGCAGCCTCTGCAGGTATTGATGGCTGCAGTGTGGTGGCAGATGGAGGTGCCTCCTGGGAAGCATCTGCAGGTGATGATGGCTGCAGTATGATGGCAGATGGAGGTGCCTCCTGGGCAGCCTCTGCAGGTGTTGATGGCTGCAGTGTGGTGGCAGATGGAGTTGCCTCCTGGGCATCCTCTGCAGGTGGTGATGGCTGCACTTCCTCAGCTGGCGGTGGGGGCCCGTGACCGCTGTTGGTGGTGGAGGCCTCCGCTGAAGTAGAGGGCTTTGTCCTCTCCATGATATGGGCCTTGGATTCCTTACCCTTCCTGGAAGGGGTTGATGTCTTCTTCCCCTTCATGGCAGGCTGTAAGTGGTCCTTAGCCTTCCGGGCAGGAGTCGAGGGCTTCTTCACCTTCAAAGCATGAGGTGCAGACTCCTTCCCCTTCTTGGCTGGATGTGCAGTCTCCTTCCCCTTCTTGCCTGGAGGTGCAGGCTCCTCCCTCTTCTTGGCTGGAGTCGTGGTATCCTTCCCACCACGACTAGGTGGTGCCACCACTGTCCCAGAGGACTGTTTGGCTGAGGTACTGGGCTAGGTCGTTGGGACCCTGCTCTTACGGGCAGGACTGGGGATGGGGAGGAAAGTGGTCAAGGTGGGCAAGGAAAAGCTTCTTAGGGACAGTGGGGCGGTAGGAGGGAGGAGTGATGGGAGTGGACATTTAGGTAGAGGTTGTAGGAGGCTTATGTGTTATGCCATTAATTGTGTTTGACCACTGACTTAGTGTTTCATCACTGCACATATTAGTTGTTCAATGTTCACCAGTAGCACATTACATGTTGTATTCAGTTTAGCTGCCTATTGGCTTTAACGTGGCATTAGACATTACATTTTGTATTTAGGTTAGCTGCCTATTGGCTTTAACATGGCATTAGACATTACATTTTGTATTCAGTTTAGCTGACTATCGGCTTTATCGTGGCTTTAGACATTGCAGTTGAGACATTGCAGATGAGCTGTGTTTTTCCACATGGTAGACCAAGCTATGTTTTTCGTATTTTGTTCACACCGAACCCTAACGTGATAAGGGAGCATATATTTAGGTGTTTACTTCTCTACCCAGCCTTGGGAAGGAGCGAGCTTTGGAGACTTGGCCACTCTCCAGCTTGTTATTTTCCAGCTGTGATTAGAGGAAAGGGCCTGTTAGCAGGCTTTTTCATTATAAAGAGTGTCCCTGGGCAGCAGCGAAGGGGACTTTTCCAAGACTTCAGTCAGGAGCGGACGTCAGCTGCCTGACCTCCCATATGGGTGGAAAATCTCTTTCTTGCAGTTGAACAGTAGTCATCAACTTGCAGTCATGAGAAAGATGAAGAGCAGTGATAGGCCCTACGGTGATGAATTTTGACTTTTATTCTTTGCTTTGAAGTTATGCTATAATATAATCACATATATTTGCTGTGTACATTGCAATTGAGAATCACTTTAATATATTTTTCGTTCATTGCTGTGACTACTTTTAAACATGTGCCTCCAACCTACTAATCTCTTCTCTCAGGAACCTCATGGTGAAGTAATAATAAATGTCTTCTTAAATCTAAGAAGTGCATTCCAGAGATTGTTTTCAGCTCGGTCCTTAATGAAAGCAAAACAGTATGTCTGCTGGATTAGGGTGCAGGTGCATGGGCAGTATGCTGATGTGAGGTGTATGTCTGTTGGGTGTGTGAGTGCTTGTGTTTGTGTCCTTTAGGAGGGGGGTACAGACAGGGTGGGAGAGGGCACAGGGGAAGCGTGCATGGATGTTGTGGAGGTATCTGCTAGTGAGGTGTGTGTGCTGCTTGGTGGGGTGATGCTGGTGGTGGATGTTGATGTAGTGCATGCAGGTGTGAGTGTGGACTTGACTGTGAGGGAGGTGGAGGAGGAGGAGGGGAGACAGTGGAGGCAGTGGATGTTCTTGTGTCTGCAACTGTCTGGTGTTTGCAAGAATGCTTGTGGGAGGAAGTGTGGTGCTTGTGTTTGCCTGTGCCACTCTTAGGTGTTGTCTTGTGTGCATGTTCGTCAGTATTGTGTGCCTGGGATGGGTTGGGGTTGAGGAGAATGGAACTGGGAAGTGTAGTTGGAGGGGGGACAGTAGAAACAAGGACAACAGCTGCCATCAGGATGCCAGAGCCTAAATCGATCTCTGTCTGGCCTCCAATCCACTGTGAATGCCCTCTAGGAATGCATTGCATTTCTGCATCTTAGATGCCAGCCACTGGATGGCATTCACAATGGTTGATTGCCCTTCAGAGATGGATCTCAAGAGGTCAATAGCCTCCTCACTCTGGGCAGCCGGGCTCACTGGGGCAGGGCCTGAGGTGCCTGGGGCGAAGGAGATGCCCACCGTCCTGGGTGAGCGGGCATAGGCAACTCGCTGAGGGGCTATTGGGAGGGCAGTGCTGGTACGGGAGTGGCGGCTGTACCTGCAGATGGGGTGGTCACAGAGTTGTCCGCCACCACCAGGGAGCTCCCATCGGAGGAGGTATGAGGCTGTGTTGTCACCTCCTGTCTCTGTTGTGGTGCTCCCCTCGCCCTCGGTCCAACTGGTTCCCTCGGCGTCAGTGGACTCTGTCTCCTAGGTCCTGTGGGATGCAGCTCCCTCTGTGGCCGGAGCCCTTCTCCCCCGCCAGATGATGCTGATGCACACAAGGACAGGATGATAGAACAAAAAAGGGAGGGAGAGAGACAATGGAAACGCTGGGTCAATTAGTGCACCAACACCACAGTTGGCATACACAGCACTGTCACACACAGGGAACAGGCTTAAGCATTATGCATTGCACTGCCAGTGATTTGGCTAGATGCTAAGGCAAGATGAGGGCCACACACTGCCAACTACACCCCTCCTGGGACCACAATGCCCTGCCTGAAATGGACAGCTAACAAGCTAGGTTACCTGCATTTGATACACACCCATTACCCTAGAGTTGACCCACACTGCAATGGCTGGCCTGGCCTTAGGGGCACCCACTAAGTCACATTCACCACCCAGATCCCAACCTACATGCCAATTCTTGTATTGATACCCACTGTAATCACTCCCTTGTGGTTGCTGTGATTCCCTCAAGCGCCCATCCAGCTCAGGTAGGCCACAGCCAGTATGCGGGTCATCAGGGGGTCAGGTTCCAAAGGGCATCCATTCCTCGTTGGGAGGCCATCCCCAGCTGGGCCTCCACGGTCTTCTATGCCCAGCGTCTCAGGTCCTCCCACCGTTTTTGACAGTCGGTGCTCCACCTCCCATATACCCCCAGGGTCCGCACGTCCTTGGCGATGGCATGCCATAATCCCTTCTTTTGATGGGCGCTGACCTGCAGAGGCAATACAAACAGGAGAACACCATTAAACAAACAGTCCTGCCTGTCACACAAATGGCCCATCATCCCTGTTTCCATCACCATTGGAACACACATCGCCCGGCGCACACCATGTGCACCACAAGACATTCCCTCCCCCGATGACACGATGATTGCACACATGCATCGTGCCCAATGTGTACTCACCTGCTGGTCTGGAGGCCCATACAGCGGTCCGTACTGGGGTAGGATCCCATCCACCATTCGCTCCAATTCTTCTGAAGTGAAGGCAGGGTCCCTTTCCCCGGTCACACGGGCCATGGTGGTTTCTAGACACAGGTCACAGCAGCACAAGCAGTGTAGATATTCTCCTGTTAAAGGTCAGGAAACAAGTGAGGAATCAGATAGAAGATCGTGGTCCCATCTGCGGCGGTGTACACCGTCACCACCGGCGCAGATCCCCATTGGCCACTGTACTCCATAGAGCCCCATATTATCCAATGAGGAATTGCACAGCGGTGCAAGACCGCCTTCCGCCACGATGCCCAACGTCGGTGGAATTACCTCACTTCCACCTGTCCCTCCATACAGGATAGGCGGTTGCAGTCATATTGACATTAACTGCATCACAGAATAGATTGGCACATACCTCTCATTAACACTGTCCCATTACATAAGTGCATCAATTATACTGAAGTTGTGGTTCCATTGTTCCAATTGTGACAGCCTACTCACTCTTGTGTCCCTTAGATACCTACCGCTGCGGATGAATAGGAGGTGGCAACATACCCCGTGTACAGACCCCTTGTGGACTTAGCTACACTGGAGGACAGGCACATTATCCTCACCTATAGACTGGACAGGGCTACAATCACAGAGCTGTGTGCCCAATTGGAGCCAGACCTGATCTCATCTACCCGTCATCCGACTGGGATCCCCCCTCTTGTGCAAGTGCTATTGGTGCTCCATTGCTTGGCAACAGGTTCTTTGCAAGTGATTAGTGGGCTTGGCAGCAGGAATGTCACAGCCAATGTTCTCAATTGTGCTGGCAAGAGTGTTGTCTGCCCTGGTAAAACACATGTGCAGCTACATTTCTTTCCCCCAGGTGGAAGAACTGGCCACTGTGAAGGCGGGATTACATGCAATGGAACATATCCCCAATATTATTGGGGCGATTGACGGTACACATATTGCGTTTGTCCCCCCCGCCAGAATGAGCAGGTGTTCAGGAATCGTAAGAGTTTCCACTCACTGAATGTGCAGATGGTATGCCTGCCAGACCAGTACTTCTCCCACGTCAGTGCTAAGTATCCTGGGTCGGTGCATGATGCCTTTGGTCTGAGGAATAGAAGCGTCCCAAATGTGATGGCCCACCTACAGATGCACAGGGTGTGGCTAATAGGTGAGCCTTGGTCCCCACCCACTATATGTTAGTGTATGCCTTCTTGTGTTAGCCGAATAGGATTGTGTGAGGCTAAATGTGCTCCCTCAGTACTTGCAGGTGACTCTGGCTACCCAAACCTATTGTGGCTGCTGACCCCTGTGAGGAATGCCAGGACAGGGGCTGAGGAACGTTATAATGAGGCACATGGGTGAACCAGACAGATTATCAAGAGGACCTTCGGCCTCCTGAAGACCAGGTTCAGGTGCCTCCATCGTGCAGGTCGATCCCTGTGCTACTCACCCGAGAAGGTCTGCTAGACAGTAGTGGCATGCTGCATGTTGAACAACCTGGCCCTCAGACGCCATGTACCTTTTCTGTAGGAGGAGGAGACTGAAGATGCCCCTGTGGCAGCAGTAGACCCTGAGGACAGTGAGGATGAAGAGGCTGAGGATGAGGATGAGGACAACAGAACATCAGCTATCCGTCAGTACATCCAATAACACACAAGTGAGACAGTGCAACTGCACATTCCTATGACTATTGGTGTATTCTGTGTGGCTGTAGCAGGATGGCATTAACTTCCTTTGCATCTCAACTTACTGTCACCTATAATTTCTCATTTTACAGATGTTGGTGATGTAACAACTGTGTACTGATGTGCTGACTAAAGACGCCAGCTCCAGGTAATTATTTCTATGCTCTCACAGTGTACAGTTCATTTGCACTAGATGTGACTGTTTTCATAAATACACATTTTCAATATATAAAATACTAGTAGTCATGTTGTGTTCAAGGGTGTTTGTTGTAGTGCTAAGGAATTGAGAGGAAAGTGCAATGGAATGGGGTGATGATGGAGGAAAGTCCAGGGTATTGTTCCAGTCTGTTTGTAGCACAGGTCCAGTATCCAAGGGGCCATAGGAAGGGGAGCAAAGGCAGTTCAAAGTGGAAAAGGTGACTGAGTGGGACACAAGGGGGACAATCAGGAGAGTCTCATTTCCTGGCGGTGGTCTTGGCAAGTTCTTTTGGCTTCTGTTTGGTTCACAGGGAATTTTTGCGGGGTGGTTCTCCTTCTGCAGGGGGGTGGTGCTGGTGGCCTATGGGTCCTGTGGCTGGGCCTCCTGCCCACTAGCTGCAGAGGAAGTGAAGGGCTGGTCAATGGACTGGCTAGTGGTAGGGTCCCGCTGCTGTGCTGTTGCCTCCGTCATGATGTTGCCCATGTCTGCCAGCACCCCTGCTTTAGAGATCAGGGTGGGTTTAATGGCCTGCAAGTCCTCCCTGATCCCATGATACTGTCCCTCCTGCAGCCGCCTGTTCTCCTGTACATTGTCAAGGATCTGGCCCATCGTGTCCTGGAAATGTTGGTAGGCTCCTAGGATCTCAGAGAGTACCTCCTGGAGAGTTGATTCCCTGGTCCTGTCCTCTCCCTGGCTCACAGCAGGCCTCCCACTGTCCCTGTTGGCCTGTGCCTCTGTCCCTTGAATGGTATGCCCACTGCCACTGACCCCAGGTCCCTGATTGTCTTGGGGACGAGGTGTGGACTGGGCTCCCAGTAAAGGTGGGCACACTGCCGATTGACGTGTCCTGGGGACCGAGGGGATGCTGGGTGGGTGCTCCGGTGTTGGATACTGATGGGGGAGGCTCTGTGGTGGTCTGGTAGTGGGCTGTCCAGTGGTCCCTGATTGGCCAGATAGGTCATCCAGATCCAGAAGTCCAGATTTACTGTAATCACTGGGGGCATCTTCTGTTGGGGGACTGGATAGTCGTGGCACCTCCTTTCTTCTGACATTGGGTGGGGTATCTGTGGGGATGTAAGTGATGTATTATGCTTCATATGTGTGACCTATTGTACATTCCTGGCTTCCCCTCTATCGTTGGTGTTGCCCTGCCACTTTTTGCTTGTGTATGGTGATGTATTGTGACATTGTTAGTTTCTCTATACATTGGTATAGAATGCAGGGCTTGGCATTGTGGTTAGTCATATGTGTAGGTGCAGTGTTTGGGATGGAGTGGAGTGAATGGAGTGAGGGTGAGGGTGTGAGATGGAATGCAGGTATGGGAAGTGATAAGTGGTAATTGTTGACTTACCGGTGTCCAGTCCTCTGGCTACTCCAGTGAGTCCCTCAGGATGCAGTAATGACAATAATTGTTCCTCCCATGCTGTGAGTTGTGGGGGAGAAGGTGGGGGTCCACCGCCAGTCTTCTGTATGTCGAGCTGGTGCCTTGCTGCTATGAAATGTACCTTCCCTGTAGGTTGTTCCACCTCTTCCCGATGTCGCCCCTTGTTCTTGGATGCTGTCCCACGGCGTTCATCCTGTCCACGATTCTCCGCCATAGCTTCATCTTCCTTGCAATGGATATCTGGTGTACCCTTGCTCCAAACAGCTGTTGCTCTACTCTGACTATTTCCTCCACCATGACCCTTAAGTCCTCATCAGTGAAACGGGGGTGCCTTTGTGGGGACCTGGGTGTTATGTGGTGTGTGTTCGTGAGAGTGTGTTGAGTAATGTGGTGGGGTGTGTGATGGGGGTGCTTGAGGGATGTATGGGTATAAGTGGTATGTGTATCTAGTTGTCACAGTGGTCTTGGTGTCAGTCTGGTGGCAATGATTTGTATTCAAGGGTTGTGGGTAATGTGGATGTGTGTTTTATAGTGCTATGTGTGTGTGGTGTGTGTATGGGTGTCAGGTGTGTGTCTTTAGTATTAGCCAATGTGATGTTGTTATGCATGTAGGTATCCAGTCTGAGCTCGGCAGTATATATGGCCAATGGTTTACTGCCGTTGAATGTCCGCCGTGGTTATTCGTGGGACATAATGTGATAGGTGTTGTTTTGTTGGCATAATGGTATGGGTGTTGGGACCGCCACTTTATCACTGACCTTTGGGCTGACGGATTTGTGTATGTGGCTATATTCTGTCGGTTTGGGGGGTGTGTTTCATAATATGGCTAACGGATATTCGCCACCGCAGTGTTATGTTGGCGACCGTCACCGCAATGGTACGCTGGATTTACAGCCAATGTCATAATGAGAGCCATAGTGCATCCCAGCCACTGTTATGTGCAGTGCTGTGACTGTAATGCACTTATATAGCAAATTGAACATCTACTAAGTTCTGACAGAGGATGCACATGGCAAGCAGGTCAAACACTGACCCATACTTGTAATTGTCCTTCAGTGCCAGGGTGACACCAATGGGTTTGAATCCATAGGTGTAGATGAGGTGTATCTGTACTAATTTTACTATCTGCCTTCTACCTGTGCAATATGCCTTGCAAAGCACACCTTCCATAAGTTTTTCTTACCCGTTCATGTCTCCGTCCTCAATAGAGTCCTGACTAATCCTCTATAATTGCCAATTGAACCTATACTAATGCCTTCTGCCATTAGCTCCTTGAAGCTCAAGAAAACATGTCTTTCATGCACCATCATCACACTTACTGTGCTAAGTCCAACTCTTTCCATTTTGTGGAGGCAGGTTGGGGGTTTCCGAGTATGCCTTGGGAGGCCTATTCCTCGAACTGAGCGAGCATATCGAATGTTGAAACTAAGGCAGACATGATGGTGAATACATCCTAAGGTCTCTAAAGTAAAAAGTCAAACAAATATCCTGTGGGACTCATTCACAAGCACTTCTACTTTTGCTTTGAAATTGAAGCTACAAATTGAGTTTGCACTCTTTCAAACAAGTAGAAATGTTGGTGAATATGTTCCACAGGACATTTGTTTGACTAACTACACTTACTCTGGTTCTTGTTGGCAATCATGGTGGTCCGGTCCTTGTGTAGCATACATAAGATCCCCAACAAGCACTTCAAAATACAGTCACCCTTTTAAAATGTTGCCACGCTGGATACTACGTGACAATGTGGCATATGTTCTGTCCACTAGTATGTGCAGTGTGGAGACTATAATGCAAATTAATCGAACAGAACACCTACCATGTTCTGACAGCAGATAAAGGTGTCGAGCAGTTCATAAGGAAGTCCATGATTTCCTGAAGAAGATGAACTAAAATTCTGTGGTTGCTTGCCTACCGAAGCAGTGGTAGGCAATGCACGATTGGTATCCATGCACAGCCACTGAAAGGTTTGCCCAACGGCAGCTCCACCTCAATCAATTTCGCAGAACTTTGCTTCAGCATGGTACAACAGAAAGCAAGCAGGGAAACAGAGGCCTGGCTGAGATAAGTGCTGGGGACAGTAATAACGACTCTCCTGCTGCTTTCCATGCTTTGAGCACACTTTACATTGACGACATGGATGATCCTTTTTGGGTGTTTTAGGAATGCGATCAGCTCCTGCAGCTTTTCCACATCCTCCAGAACATATGACGTGGAGGCTGATGCTTCTGTAGCAGCAGTAAAGGCTTTCAATTACAGACAACTGGAAGTCAAGGAAAGACATGAGTCTTCCTGTGGTTGTCTGACAATTAACAACATACTCATTGTCTGTTGCCATCTGGATCAGGTGGGTAAACAGTTTCTTGTACCAAGTGCAAGTTTTACAACACGCATTGTATGGTTGAAGAACCTGGTTGGTCTTATCTACTTTGCCCATGCACTTATTGTAATCAAATATAGAGGTGGGCTTGTGCACTTCGGCCATCTAACCCCAAACCGTGATGGGAGAATTGCTCTTATCATGAATATTAGTGATCACATATACATCACGCCTGTCCGAGAACTTGACTGTGAGCAGTTCGTTGGAACACAACGCAATACTCTGGAATTTCTGGAGCTTCTTGCAAACAAGCTCCTGCAGAAATCCTTTGCAGTTACAATGAACTGTGCCACAGTGCCAGATTTGTAGTGCTCACTGAACAGCTCTATTTCTGTATAGAGATTGTCCACATAAAGATTATAACCTTTGTAAAGGAGTGGCTGGACAAGCTCCCCTGCAAACTTCCCTGTGACCCCTAACGTGGGAGGGCAACCTACAGAGATTAGCATGGACTCCTTCCCTGTAAACACTCTCAAGCTGTACACATAGCCAGAAGAGCTCTCATACAGCATGCACAGCTTGATGCCATAGAAAGCTCTTTTTCTCGCAATGTACTGTCTGAGCAGCAGTGGCCCTTTTTACAGGATCAATAACTCATCGTCTGCCATATTCTTTCCAGAAGTATAGATCTCCGAAAACCTGGCAGACAAATGTTCCACAACAAGCTGAATTTTGAGCAACCTGTAATAGTGCGCATGGTCCTGGGGAAATGCAGCAGAATTGTAATTGAAATGCAGCATGTTCTGCAATAGTAAAACACGATCTCTGCTCATGTATGGTGCGAAGACAGGGTTTACCCAAACCGTGAGAGTCCTCCAGTAGGACTGCAAGGTGGGTTTCTGTACTAACCACATTTTGAGCGTGAGGCCCAGAAATATCTTCAACTCCACCAGCTAAGTATGAGTCCACTTGCGTGCCCTAGAATGGGGCCCTAGAGTGACTCCATGCTCCCTCAGAAATTGTTCTGTACATAAATTTGTTTGCTGCACAGTTTGCTGAAGGAAGTCAACATCCAAAAAGACATGAACGTAGTCGATTGGCAAAAAGTTGACCATATCGACTTTACACCCAGCGTCACCAGTAAAAGGTGGAATTTGGGGCTGAACTAAATCGGGGGGCAAGAGAGCACTCTGTCTGTGCTTGCCGCTGCATACACCTGCTCTCTGGGTTGGGCTAACCCGCTGTTGTCCCGCTGCACAGACTGTGCTTGCGAAGGGACAGTATGATTGTCCTCATCATCTCCCTCAGAATCAATGGAAGAGGTGTCGTCAGATGGGACTCCATCGACTGAAAAATCACTCCCTGATTCTGCTCCATTGTCCTCTCTCTCAGATGCTGTCTCAGTATCTGCTATGTCAGTCTCTGATCCTGCCTCAGAGCTGTCCACCATAACCCGAGTTACAGCTTCAGAAGCAGTTATCCAATGAGATGCCATCTCTGCTACTGGCTAAACTCTGCCCCTAAAGTACTAGCCTACGAAGAAGCCAGAGAGGGTCATAAAATTGCTTGTGGGTTTGTGTGTGATGTTTACAACAGTAAATATCTGTCACCTTACCTTTGTTTCTCCTCTGAATCAGCAGATTCTCTGAAGACACTGAAAAAATAAAAAAAGACACACTATTACTTCACCTTGCCACATACCCATCATCAGAGATTTTAGTGCCCAGTTTAACAATCATTTTTGGAGCTCCCGTTCCATGACCTCCACCTTGTATTCCCTCACTACCACCCAGCCAAAGTGTAGTTCATCTCTCCATAGCCCCCCACACATTAATTTCATTTGTTTTAAAATGCAATTAACGGCTAGCTTTACTAATCCACTCAACTACTCCTATATAATACAGATCTGTCTTTGCAGCAAGCCTATAAACCTTCTGCGCTACTTTATGGTGTCAAATCTGTCACTAGACAAAAGTCCGATCTCTTTCTCGAGCAGGAACATAATCACAAGAGTTATCTGGACATTTTTATTGTTGCTGGAAAAGCTATCTATGCCTGATAGATGTGCATCTATATTTATATAGATAAATATCTGTCATAAAAATACCCTTCTCTCTACTATATACATATCCTCTCTCTCTCTCTATATATATCTATATATATATATATATATATATATATATATATAATCTTTTTAGGGTGGAACCTGCAAGTACATGCGCTAGCGTAAGCGTCTCCCTTGCAAGGACTCTGTTTTGTTCAGTAAAGGGCTTGGAGCCTGCCTGTTTCTCACCATTTGCTGATTTGCATGGCATTCTTCTTTACAGCCTCATAATTCATCAAGGCACACCTGACATAATTTCAAATCCTCTGTGGAGCAGGGATCAAGCACTGATGAACTCATTCTAATTTGTGAGAGGGAGAGAGAGAGAGTGTCAGTGTCGCTCTCTCTTTTTTTTTTATTACATAGGAAACAACACATATTAAAAAGAAATTATGGCCCATTAGGGGTCAGGAGGCTCTGTCGCGATCCACGGCCAGGAAACCGTGCCAGGAAGGCATCGATGGAAAGGGGAGACTCTCCCTTTTCCATCGATGCCTCCCTGGCATCTGGGGAGGCTGTTTTGGCCTTTCTTTCCCCACCATAGTGGGGAGATGATGGTTACCTGGTCATCCTATCCTCTGGTGGGGAAAACTGTCACATCTGTGCTCCTTACGACGTGCTGACATCACAGATTGGCGGGACGGGGTGGTGGGAGATGCCAAAGATGTTCTGCGTCTCCTGAGGGGATGAAAAAAATCCACCCAGGTGTTGGCCAGTGATCATGGCCCGCACCAGGGAGGTTGTGGATTTGTCGGCCATTGGCCAACACATGCGCCGATAGGGTTAAGGTGTGGTCTACACAGAAATTCCTTCTCCTGCAACCTTCTTGGTAAATGCGGAACACAACCACACAAAGAAATATGCAGAGGTGCCCTCATCAAAGATGGCGTACACGTGACACATTCTGTCACTAGACATTAAGATCAGCATACGAGCTGACATAAGCTCCAGCATATAAATCAAGCCCTTTCAGAAGTAACACTGTCAGACAATTTCCCAAGTGCAGGCAACATAATGGATGCTTGTGCAGAGGTCGCAGTTCAATATATGCTCCATTGTATGTTGTCTGTAAGGTACTGCTTCTTTTTTAATTTAAAAAAACTGCTCTTTGTGAAGATGTTTGCCTAGACTATTAATTGCCCACTCAATATTAGTACAATTGGCTCATCATTTCAGTAAATGTATAGTACCTCCCAAATTGTTCACTGGGCACATTGTCTGCTAACAGTGCTCCCTGCTCAATCCAATACCTGCACCTACATTAGTATCTAGTTGCTGTATCCACTGCACCAACATGGGTTCCTCAAGTCTGGGGCACAACTCATCTTCATTTCTGCAAAGACAATCCATAATCCCGGCCCACTGATATACCTTCGAAAAAAATTGTTGACCAGAGATTTTCATTTTTGGTTTGTGTTTTTGGATCATTAGAGAATTAACTTAGCTTGGGTAGACATTGCTGATCAGGGCCAAACTTTTCTGTATGACATTTTTTTTAAATGGTGGCTGTGTTGCAGTGATGGTGTAATATTTCAGGTACCATGAGACCCATATACTTCATTTTGGTGTCAAAAGATAGGTTTTTGGGGTCAAGTAGTCTTATAGAGACAGAAAATAAAATCTCAGAGCAACCCTTATGCCATTTTCCTAAATGGCAGCTATAATAGAGGAAGAAGAGAAACATACAGGAATGAAACACATAATAATGTTTTTTAATCCTTTTATGTATACACCAAACAATGTTTATGATTTGAATATGACAAAAAAATGTTTCTCACTCTAGTTTTAGTTTGTATTATTTAGCTATATCAGCAATCGCTTGTGGTACACTTGCAGAATGTTGAACATTTGAGAAGAGCATTTCAACAGGGACATCTTTTTGTAGCACATGTTTTGCAAGTATATGAAGGTGTAAGTTATGTGGGTAGAGGCTTTAGAAACTTCTTCGGTTTTAGCACCCCACCAAAATCTTCCCAACCAAATTCACATGGATCTTTCTTTAGATGTGCATGATCCAAAACATTTACACACCTTCTGATCAAGCAGAATATGACATCGGTGAAAGGTCACTTAGCGGGGCTGATCTCCTGGACTCACTGTACCAAAGAATGGCAAATCTGTGACAGTCAGAACTCATTTTCCACACATACACTAGGTGTTTTAATATGTCTTCAAAGTCACATTCTTCTTCTGTCCTTGTAAATCCTGTTAGAAACTTCATAGGTTCAGCAGTTAAAGCTCCAAGTTTTGTTCCAATTTTGCTCATAGTGTCTGTTAGAGACTGGGTCTCTAGTTGGCAGAGCTATACACCCTTGTCCAAGTATGGACCCCAATCCTAGTCAGGGTAAGTCCTACACAACCTAAATTATCCTGTGCCCATTCTCTTTTAGCTTAGCACAGAGCAGGCTGGCTTAACTTGGAAGGCAACGTAAAAAGTATTTGTGCAATAACTCATAGAGTAACATAGTGAAAACACTACAAAAAGTACTCAACACCAGTTTAGGAAAATAGATAATATTTATCTGAATAAAATAAGACTAAAATGTCAATAATCCAATGTACACAAGTGAAGTTATGAATTTTGCATGATTAAATCCTATCATAGAGCTTAGAAACACAATAGCTCCAACTGAGACTATCACAACAGCATTGACTGAGTCTTTCCCAACAGTCTGACACCACTCATGAGGGACTGCTGCACAGGTCATGAAGTCGCATGGACCCCCAGTTACAATACGTCTGAAAACAATGAAACAAAGACTTTGCATGGAGTCAGAGAGGTGAGGCGTCGCTGGAGCCGGTGCTGCATCAGTTCCTTACAGCTACCTGGGAGGTGAGACGTAGGTTCCTTCCTGTGAGGCAGGAGAGGCAGTGCATCAGTTCTGTCCTGTTGCAGGGGAGCTGATGCAGCATTGGTGGAGAGGGGTTGGTTCCTTGTGACCCGGCAGGGTCAATAAATTCAGCTGGTTAAGGCAAGATGTGTTGACTTCGCAGTGTCACGATCACACCGCTGGACTTTAGCAGCATCTCAGCAATGTCAGGCTTATGTTGCATGCCACGGTCATCGCGTTCAGCGTGGCTACAGAGCCGGAGCAGACAGCGGTGCGACATTAAAAAGCAGCAATGGTTCTGGAGTCGCTGAAGTCGGTGAGCTAGCTAGGAGCTAGTAGATGAAGTCTTTGTTGGCCTTAAGACTTCAGAACTGGAGGCAAGCTCTATGAGAGCACTTCTGGGGAAGGCAGTGTCCTTCCAGCAAAATCAGGGGCCAGCAGGGGCCAGCAGGCAGCAGGGCAACAAGCAGGGCAGCAGTCCTTCTAGCAAAGCTGTCCAGATGAATAGTTCAGGCAACCAGGCAGTCCCTCTGACAGAGTCCAGTGGTAAATCCAGAAGTGACTAATTTGGTGACATCAGAGATGCAGTACATATACCTAAAAGTGCCTTTGAAGTGGTGGAAACCTCAAGTGGTTTTGAAGTGCACATGATCCACTTTCAACTCAGCCCTGTCTGCCGGGACCCCAGAGGGGGGTTATCAGTCCTTTGTGTGGGGTCAGGCACTGGCCTTTGAGGTTTAAGTGAGAGCCCCTCCACCCTTCCTGCCCAGGGAGACCCATTCTATATGCAGTGGAATGCAGATGTGGCTGTATGTCCTGTGTTTATGGCTGTCTTGGTGAACTGCGTCAGGGGAGCTGTCAACCAGCACAGCCCAGATGTGGGTTGGAGAGAGGCTATAAGGCACAGAAGGCAGTAAGTGCAGAGAAATTCCCACATTCTAAAAGTGGTATTTCTAAAATAGTAATATTAAATCCAACTTCATCAGTAAGTAGGATTGGCCATTACCATTCTGGCCATACTAAACATGACAGGGGTACTCCTTTCAGATCAGAATCTACCACTTAAAAGTATATAAGGGCAGTTCTAATGTTGGCCTATGAGAGAAGCAGGCCTCACAGTAGTGAAAAACACATTTGAGAGTTCTTCACTACCAGGACATGTAAAATACATAAGTACATGTCCTGCCTTTTACTTAAATATCATCTTGCCCTATGGGCAACCTAGGGCCTATCTTAGGGATGACCTATATATAGAAAAGGGGGAGTTTAAGGCTTGGTAAGGAGTTTTAAATGGCAAGTCAAAGTGTCAGTGAAACTGCACAAACCAGCCTTACAATGGCAGGGCTGAAACAGTGTTAAGGGGCTACTTATGTGGGTGACACAATCAGTGCTGCAGACCCACTAGTCGCATTTAATTTACATGCCCTGGGTACCTCTAGGGCACTTTACTAGGTACTTGGAGGTAAATTAAGTATGCCAATTGGGTAGAAGCCAAGGTTACCATGTTTAGAGGAGTGAGCATAGGCTCTTTAGCACTGGTTAGCAGTGGTAAAGTGTGCAGAGTTGTAAAATCAGCAAAAACAGGATCAGAAAAATGGATGGAGGCTGGCAAAAAGTTGGGGGAAGACCAACTTAAGGCTGTCAGGTCTAACAGTGTTGTCACCCATAAGAATATATGTCTTGATAAGAACACTATGCATCTCTGGGAAAAGTATCTTGTACAGAATATGAAGGGGGATTAACTGTCTTTTCTCGCCTGTTCCATAACGTATCCATAACTCTGACAATCCTTCACTTATGAACATTCCAACAAATCTAGGTAGCTCAATAATAACATCTGTGACATTTGACAGTACAACGACTTGTTTGGAAGTATTTCAAACAATCCACACAACATGTGGCACAACATGAAGGACAGATTCCTCCAATTTGCTATTAAGTTCATGAACAATATTGCCCCTACATTTTGAATATATTTCTGCAAGCACCAACGCCTCATTGATAATCATCCCACTTGCAATATTTGGAAATTTAGTTTTCACTGAAGCATCAGCAATGTTTTGGCAAGTTAACATCTCCAAGTTCATTTTGCTTGATGTTGATGACTAGAACTTAACAAGTTGCACAGGTATAGGCGTCAAATATTTGATGCTGCAAGGTCTATTGTTCCACTTTTAGACATTCATTTGATTATCTAACATTCTTTGACAGATAGTTCAAGATAACTGTCCAAAACAATGTGTATTTCTTGCAAGGTGCACACTACCTTTGATATCTGTAGAACAGTCTGAATGTAACCTGTTTTGTAGTGGCTGATTGAACGAAACTCTTACTGTGGCAATTAAAGCGCTGATATTTAGCTTTAGTGATTATGGGAAACAGCTTTTTCTCTTTCATTACAAATCTCTCCTGCTTTAGTTCCGCGTATAGTTTCGATCCATGTTCCAGGTCATCTAGTAGATGTTTCTTTATATCATAATCCACATATCGTTTGGTCATGAAGTTGTGTAGTCACACAGGCTCATTCACTTCACAGGGGTTTCCATGCTGCTGCATGAAATGAAGAGACTGTCAACATGTTTATTAAAACGTTCTCCTCTCTTTCCTCTCTTTGTGGTGAGGAAAAGTTTCACGATGCTCCATTAATTTTGAATTTGTCATCTCTCTGAAAACATTGCAAAAAGAAAGGACTTCATTTAAACCTAACTGCCACTGAACAACATATTCAATTTTGGGTATCTGACCAACAATTACCTTGGAGCTTTTCTGTGATCTCTGTTCCAGTTTCATATCTGGAGCCATAGCAATGAAGCATTCCTCTTTGTCTTTCACCACAAATGACTTTGGATTAATTTTCTGTGCAGGTTTGGTTTCCCCACCTCTGGCTTCTTCACTCTTTCCAAATACCAGGACCCATATCTCAGGTAATTTATGCAATCAAATTAGTGAAAAACAGTAATCACTGACTCCACAGTCTTCATGTACAGCTCCCAATCACCTTCCCGATCAACAAGTACCACGTTTTTCACTAGAGGTATCATGTGTAATATATTTCCCCAGTACTGGCAAAGTCCTGATTTTATTTCACATTCTTTGGCAAACTCTATGAACCTGGGCCCATATTTATAAAAACAAATGGCCACAACTGTGCTAACGCAGTTGTGCGTCATTTATTTTTAACACCAGTGAACGCCATTCCTTAAAGCCATCCGTGTGGCATATTTATAAAATGATGCACAATGCTGCTAAGGAATGGCTAGCGTCACACAAAAAAGACGGTAGCCAATGGGGGATGGTGTTAGGTGAAATGGTGCTAGTGGGTGAGAAATGACGTTAGGCTAGTTAGCAAAATTTCTGTAGCTAATCAGCCTAGCTTCATTTTTTGATGCACAAGCAGCCAAAATATGACTCTTGTCTAGTTATAGACAGGAGTCATTACCACCACCCTAGTGCCCACCACAGGGTACCAGTGTCCCCTGGGCAAGCCCTACATACCCAGTGCCAGTCGGGGAGGCCCATGTAAGAGCCCCTAAATTGCACACCACACATATACACAAACACTTACCTGCAACTTACCTGGGATGGGCTCCCTCCTCCTGAAGTATCCCTGTGGTGTGGGTGGTGGTGATGGTGGGGGTTGGGATGGCATCTTTATGTCCATTCTATGGTGGTTTGCCATGGAAAAGGGCCTACCTGCACTTTAACTCCTGGTCTGACCAGGCATTAAATAATGGCGCTAAGAGGGTTTAGTGCCATTATTTTTGTCTGCCTCCCACCCACGCGTCGCTTCTGCGCTGGGAGTTAAATATGGTGCTTTGGGGCTAGCGTGATTTTTAGGACGGGAACGCCTACCTTGCATCCCATTGACGCAAGGTGGGTTGGCACAACCTAAAAATGGCTCTAACTTCAATATTTTGACACTAGATAGATCTAGCATCAAAACATAGATATGGAGTTAAGTTTAGTGCCGATTACCGCCAAAATAAATGGCGCTAAGGCAAAGCTAAGCTTCCATAAATATGGGTCTTGGTTTCCAGGTTTTCTGATTTTGAACTGAGTGTATTGAACATTGCCTGGTTTTGCATTATGTCTTTTGAATGAAATGCACCCTGTGCCTTGTTCACTTCTGTGATAAGATATGCAAAACCTAATTTGTCATTCTTGTTCCAGAAAGCATTCCAATGCAATGTTCTTTAGCTTCAGATATAATGAGCATACCTTGTAATGAACAAATATAATGAGTTCTGCTCAATACTGGCTAGATAGTTTTGCTTCCAAAGATTTCAGCCTCAATAAATGCATTGTCTATGCCACATCCACTGAGATAACTTCCTGCACACTGTAGGAAGCTGGCCTGGTGTGTGGTGGACACCTATGGTGCTGGCACCTTATACCAGGTCCAGGCAACTCCTATGAGTGAGTGTAGGCAGTATCTATGAAGCCATGGCTCTCTAGAGGTAGTTGTGGATGAACAACCAAGCCTTATCTAGGAGAAATGCAAAGCTTATGCAATACTACAATAGTCACACAGCAAATTATCACACATGAAAGAAATTGCACAGTGTTACAAAAATAAAGTTACTTTATTAAGATAATACAACACTAGACTTGAGGTAAGTACACACTATATAAATATATAGACACAGTAATAATTAGGAATTGGCACAATAAACAACAAGCATTGGGAAGAATTAGTGAAACATAGGACCCTAGGGGAGACCAAACCATATACTCAAATAATATAATGTGAAGTGAAGTCCACTACCCAAGGATAAGGAGTTGTTAGAGGGAAGATGGAAGAACTAGGGACCCCAAAAGGTGAGTACCTAAGTGACCCCCAGTGACAAGCAGAGGAGAGATAAGTACATGGTCTTCCAAAGGGCTAACAAGAGGACTTAGAAAATTGATTTAGCAAGAACAGGAGCAGACTAGAAGAAACCAAAGGTGGATTCTGGCAGGAGAGGACCTGCAAACGAAGGAGACAGATTCCAGTCCATGATGGAGTGTTCAGTAAAGGCAGGAGCCACTGCCAACCCTTCTGTGGATGAAGATCCGGGTCGACAGGGGAAGAAAAAGATCAGCTGTGGAGCACAGGAGCTGAAGAGGAGTCCTTGGAGTGGTGCAGATGGTGCCCCACCTCTGTCATTGGGTTGCAGATGGTCAGTGGTTTAGGAGAACCACCAACAAACCTTGGAAAATGCAAGAAGAAGCAAAGAAAGAGTTGCAAGGCTGAAGAGGACCAGCAAGGTCCAGGGGACTTGACCCTTAGAGGGGGGTTCGGGCTGACTCTCAGTATTTGGGAGAGCCAGCAGAAGCAGTTGCAAGCCCCACAGGCAACCCACTGGCAGCAGGCAAAGTACGTTGCAGTGAGGCTCAATCAGCACAAATGGAGAGGAGTCCCATGTCACTGGAGCAGCAGAGAGGAGACTGTTCATTTCAGGATGAAGTGCTGGAGGCGGGTGCTACTTGGAGCCTGAAGATCCCTTGGAGTCGGTAATAACAAGCCTTAGATGCTGCAAGAGTTGTGGTACACAGGGATACTGTCCTGCAAGGAGAGGCAAGGGCTCACCATCTCCCAAGTTGGACAGGGGCAAAGAGGACCAAGGGGACCACTACAGACCACCACCTTTGATGCAGGATCCAAGTGGTTCCACAACAGAGCAGATCAATGCAGTCAGTTGTCGGTGCTGTAGGTGCCTGCAGATGCAGGGGAGTGACTTCTTCATTGCAATGGAGATTCCTTCCTTCTTCTTGGTGCAAGCTGAAGTCTCACTGACCTCAGATGATGTACAGCTACGTAAATGTTGCAGATACTGGAAGGAGCCGGAGAAACAATGTTGCAAGGTGAGGTAGTCTCAGGAGTTGTACTCTTGTTGGTTCCTCAACAGTCCAGTTGCGGTTCCAGGGGCCAGAAGTAGAAGCAAACAATTCAGAGGAGTGCTGGTGGAGTCTTGCATGTCGAATCTGGGGACCCACCCACAAAGGAGTCCCTATATAGCTTTAAAAGCGGGTTTGGACACCTTGCATGGCGACCACCTATCAGGAGGGATCTCTGACGTCACCTGTCTGACCTGGCCACTCAGATGCACACAGGGTCCTCTGCACATCTTGGTTTCAAGATGGCAGAATTGAGTGGGCACCTGCAGGAGCTCCGGGCACCACTCCTGGGTGGTGATGGACAGGGTAGTGGTCACTCCCCTTTCTTTCATCTAGTTTTGAGTCGAGCAGGGACCAGAGGTCCCTGGACTTGTCGCGTAGGCTCTCATTATCCCAATGAGACTACTGGATTTTGAGAGGCAAGATCGTTCACAGTGTGGGGGACTAAGTCTGACCCACGGTGGATGACACTTGTCACTCTAAATCCAGGTTTTGCTCCGGCTAACTAGCAGTGCCTCATCTCTCCTGAATGGTAGAGACAATTGGGCAGCCGAGCACATGACATCTTGGTACTTCTCAGGGAAGTCATGGTCACTCAGGTCACAACCGGTTCTCTCATACACAGTACGGTCTTATATATAAATGACAAAAGCAGTTTGAGTTTTAAAGATTGCTTTAATAAAACAACTGCATTTTAGATAGCAAAGCGTGAGCTGCAATAACCAGAACTATACAACACAGTAAAATTAAAATAGTAACGATGAGAGTGAAGCACAAGAATAAGGCTATCATAGTGCCGCTAGATTATTTTCTCTCTAAGTTATATTTCAAGCACAGCATGTGAAGCTCTAAGCCTGACTTTCAGGTTCCCCTGGGAAGACATCAACCCTCATACCTGACCAAAGGCCTTTAATCTGCATCAGCATCTGCCACGGGGCATTCAGCATCTAGTTGTTGGTCCATGGCTGGAATCTCCCTCTTGAAGTATACTAGGACTAAGAAGTGTCACGCAGATGTTCTAAGAAAATGTCCCTACATAAGGATGTGTATTTTCTACAAATACTGGAGACTAAACTTCTACTACGTTTACCGGCAATGTACCAGACTGTAGCCTTGACTGAAGCACAGGGCGAGCAAGAATGCATTATTTGAGAACACAGTGCTGAACTAAGCTAAACAGTGTGATAGAAGAAATTAAAACAAGACTGTAAAACTGGTTATTGTAAAATAACAGTGCGAAGCTGAATAGAATATATCTAGGGCAAAGTGCACAGTGGCCTAGTATGTTAAACTAACGTGCATGAAGCTATATTAAAAATGGCTACACTACAGACTGGTGCAAACCGGTTTATGCAAGGAGAGCACTAAATGTGCCCTTCAAAGGAAACCGGTGACTTGGGGAGGCTACCGCTCCCAAGACTTGTAACACCTATTTCCAAGGGAGAGGGTGCTGCCTCCCTATCCCACAGGAAATCCTTTGTTCTGCCTTCCCCTGCTTGAGCTGGTCAAGCATCGAAAGGGCAGAAACCTGTCTGAGGGGTGACAGCAGGGCGGGCTGCCGGGAAAACCCTAGAAAACTGGTAGGAGCAATACTGGGGGACCATCCAAGAAGCCCCTAGAGTGCATGAAATCATACAACCAGTACTAATTTTAGTATTGGGGTATGATTTCGACATGTTTGATTCTAAACATGCCCACGTTAAGAGTTACCATTATGTAGCTGTGTCCAGAACATGGGTAAAATGGCTTCCCTGCACTTACAAAGTCCAGTGCAATGGAACTGGAGTTAGTAGGGGCACCTATGCTCATGCAGGGGTGCCCTCACACACAGAGACCTGCACCCTGTCCTCTGGGCTAGGAGGGCCTACCATAAGGGTGACTTACAGTGACCTGGTGTAGTGAGTGGAGATGGTATTAATGGTAAAAAATCAACCTTCTTCAGTTGGACGGTATTCTGGGAGATCAGATCATGAATTCAAGCCCAAGGAGGAACTGGCTTTTTTTCACCCTTCAGTCGGCACTGAAAAAGTAATATGCTAAGTTTAGGTAAATCAGCTTTGCAGACCGCAGCATCAGGTAGAAGAAGATCCATGTCCTCAGCCACTTTTAAACTTTCCTGCAAACTGCGACGTGTTGATGGTTTATAGATATGTTGCAAATGTTGGCAAGGCAGTTGGGTTATAAGTTTGCAGCTTCTCTTGCTTATGCCTACAGCAGCTTGTTTTCCAGCAGCTACTTTATTCGTACAGTCTTAAAAAAGCACCATGGCAGTATCATGTGTGGTGGATGTTCCAGAAAAAGAAGCGCTGTCTTCAAAATCAAAATTATCAAGAGCAGCAATTGTAAATCTTTTCCTGGTAAAGTAACTTGGAAGTGGTGTGCTGTCAGATTCACAATATTTTACAGCATGAGCTGCTAACAAGTTCCTTCTCCGTACTATGTCATTATAACTTGTTGATACGCCAATCCTATTCATTTAAATGATTAGCCCTCTATTTTTGCACTTGTCATAGATTGCACGGGCAGTCATCATGTGGAGTTTTTTTTGCTGTGGCATTTTTCAAATGGATCCTGCTGATTTTACTGCATCCTGTGATCTTAGTTTTAAAGCAAGAACTTCAGAAGTTAAATCTGCTGAGAACACTGTAGGTGTCTCCTTCTTTTTGTTAGACTGACAAAAACTAATTCTTTCATTGTACATTCTCACCAGAAAATCTTAATTTCATTATTATGGATCAATACAGTATCATCAATGTTGACCATAATTTCTCTGATCTCTGACTGTGAACCCGTAGCTGGCACTCAAGCCAGCACTCAAGAGTGGCTTTAAAATGTAATTTGCTTTTTCAGAAAGTGCAAACTTAATTGAATGCTGGCAGTTACTTTGCTGCTGGGAGTTCATTGTACATTCATATTTTCGAATGTATGGACGCATACAGTTTGGGTGGGCATACAAATCCACTAAAAATACGTTCAGCTCACTCTTTAGATCAGCTACTCGGCTGAAAACCTAGGGGCAGATTTAAGAAAAGTTGTACTCCTTAGCGCCCCCTAATGCCACCATGTGTGCGCTGTATATAAGGTCTGGCAATTCTGGCTGGACTGTTCCTATCGGGAACAGGGTTAAGACTGATTTGCATATGTCTTGGTCCAAACTGGAATGGCATGGTAAGCAAAAATACTGATGCATTAAACCCAGATCTGTGACTGGGGGTGAATGTTTGATTTGTTCTGCATTCTGTCCATCAACTGTTCTTTTTGCAACTGTCACCCCAAGTGGGAAGGGTATGCCCAGATGTGGATCCCATGCTCACTATGTCACCAGATTCAAGCTAGCCTGTCTGAAGAGGGGTGATACCCCGAAACCAGTCCCAGGATACTTGCTTCCGGTCCAAGGAAGACCTGGTCTGGCAGTTCAGGCTGAACTGTTCCCATGGGGAACAGGGTCAAGACCGGTTTGCATATGGCTAGGTCCAAAATGGAATAGCATGGTGAGAAAAAAAAACTGATGGATTAAACCCAGTTCTGTGACTGGGGGTAAATGTTTGATTTGTTCTGTATTCTGTTCATCAACTGTTCTTTTTGCAATTGTCACCCCAAGTGGGAAGGGTATGCCCAGATGTGGGTCCCGTGCTCACTATGCCACCAGATTCAAGATAGCATGGCTGAAGAGGGGTGATACCTCAAAACCGGTCCCAGGATGCTTGTTTCTGGCCCGGGGAGGACCTGGTCTGGCAGTACCGCTGGACTGTTCCCATGAGGAACAGGGTCAAGACTGATTTGCATATGGCTGGGTCCAAACTGGAACGACATGGTGAGCAAAAACACTGATGAATTAAGCCCAGATCTGTGACTGGGGGTGAATGTTTGATTTGTTCTGCATTCCGTCCATCAACTGTTCTTTTTGCAATCTAAGATACGGTGCACAATGGCTGTAGTTAGGGAACTAGCATCAACATTTTTACGTTAGTTTAGAGCTTTGCAGGATTACTGTCAAAAATGTTGATGCTCATCCTGAAAAGTCCATTGAGGCCCATTATGAATGACGGTGTGCCTCCTTTTAACACCTACTCTGAGCAGGTGCTAAAAGTGTCAAAAATAAATGATGCAAAGAAATCTCCTAGATTTCTTAGCGCCATTTTTTCCATCCCTTCCACCCCCCAATGGGGAATGCCCCCTTTGCATACATTATGCCTGGTACAGGCATAATGTAGTGCAAAGGGTTACAAAGTGGTAAATATGGTGCAGGAAAAGGCTACCTTAGTGCCGCCTTAGCGTAAAAAAAATGACTAGGCCCTCTTAAATCAGGGCCTTAATCCTGGAGGAAACTAGCTGCAGATAAAAACATTTTTGCTATTTGAGGCTCACATACTATGTCTTTGTTCTTTCATGAATCCCTTTGGCCCTTGTTCTGGCTAAACCACACATAACAAATTGAAGATCCTCTGCTTTCCGATCAGTTGCTGGAGGTAGACAAGGGGTAGCCATCAATATTCTAAGTGCATGGAAATTGGGTTTGTTTGTCATCGCTTTCACAAAAGACTCTGATTCTTGTTGTGATTCACTAGTTTCTGCTATTTTTTGACATATTGTTTCTGGCTTTTTTCCATTGTATATGACTTGTAGCACTTGTTGTTACAATGATAAAATATTTAATCCTCTTCCCCCATCAGTTTCAATCTTTTGTGAACTTCATCTTGCCGAATTTCTGCAGCACCTCGAACAGGGGAATGGGGTCCTTGTCTTCACTGTCCAGTACCTAGGCATCAAGTGACTATGATATCACAGGTTCTGGAACATACAATGTGATGATGTCAAAGCCCTTAGCCAGGAAACACTGCAACACTTATGCTGATTTATTGGGTGACTGCTTTGTCATCCTTGGGCAAGTCTGTGCCGCTGACAGTGGGTGACTTTAACTTATCCTCTGGCAACCTCAATGATAGTTGGATGAGGACTGCCATAGGTCCTGTTTGCTTCTTCCACTGGCTATTCAATTTCATAATTTTAGGATTGGTGGAGGGCTTACTGTTGTGGTGGGTTAAGGCTGCCAGCCTAGGAAACAAGCAGGAAGGTGGTTGTGTGTGGTATTGCCATTAATTGGCCTGTAAGTTAGCATTGCACGTCAAGGTGGATTGTTGGACTGTACTCAGATTCATACCCCTTGGTCACTCTTACATTTTAGCACTTGACTGTTGGGAGTAGAGATGAAGTGACCAAACTACTGATTTATGTGATGTGGAATGTGAGGGGTCTCAAGAACCCTTGCAAGACGAGGCACATCCTCTCATACCTGGATTGACACCAGTTCACCATAGCACTTTTACAGGATACCCATCATGCCCCATGCTCTGGTCATGCCTTTGGTCAGAAATCCCTGCATTTAACTTGCTATTCTCATATTTCTCTTATGATTGAGGGTTAGCCATATTAATAACAAGGGGGGGTTCCATCCAACCTCCTGGACCCCCTTGCTGATGACCAAGGGTAATATACAATTGTTTGGTGAAGGCTGGTCACACTATGACCCACATTAGTGAACTGCTATGTGTCTAATGATCCTGGCTTCTTCGACCACTAACAAGGGAAGGTACTCGCCACCATGCCAAACTCACTAATATGAGGAGGGGATTTCAATTGTGATATACATGAAAGCCTGAATAGATCACATTACCCATGTACCATAGGATTGGCATTGGGTCACCTAGCGGCAATGATACGTGATACCAACTTGGTGGACTTTTGGAGGGAAAGGCATCCTCAGACTAGAGAGAGCCCTTTTATTCTAGGGCACGTCTTAGCTGGTCAAGACTGGATTATTGGTTGATACTGAGGAACATGCTTACAGGATGTCATGTATCTTGGGCACAATTTTCAGTTACTCACCTGAATTATTTTTCTGCAGTTGGAAGTCCCTGGGATGGTCCAGGTGAGATTCAAGTAGCATCTTATTCCTAGTTGTCTGCTAGATTGTGGTTTCCTGCTGAACTACATGATGAAATTGCAGAATTCTTATAACAAAATGAGGGTAAAGTGAGTTCAGTGGGGACAATATCGTTGGCATTTAAGATCACCAACCGAGCAGTTGTATTGCCCAACATAGTGGAGCTTGCATATGCTTCAGCGACTAATTGACATGAGTGGAGTGTAGTCTGAAGTCTTTAAAGCAGCACTTGGCAAAGGGTAACAATTTTACCATGCTGGAGTAAATCAGGACCAAATCTACTGAGTTTAATGATATCGTGGCTGTGTAGTATAACTATCTGTAAAGGTCACCAAACATCCCCAGGATCAGCACGATGAGATTAAGAGCCCATCTCAAGGCAGCTCCAAATCAGATTACTCTGATAGCACTGAACATTAGAGAGGCCAGGTGAGGGGAAGGGAATTAGGGAAAGGAACGCCAGGAGCAAAGTTTCTTATAATGCGCTTTATGATTCAATATCGAATTTCATTATAATTTCTCCTATATCTGAATCAGGCATAAAAGGTATCTGTAAAACAAAGATGATGCCGTTTTTTGTGATAGTGTCTTTTTTGTATAACTTGACTTCTGCTACTGTACGATGCCATCAACCTTAATAAACTAAAAGATCAGGCTCCCCTCCCTATGGAACTCCGAAACTCGGAATTAAGCTGAAATCTGCTGTGGCAAAATTATGGACAGAATTCTTGCACAAACGCTGTCTTAAGAGTTAAATATTTGTGAATAGTTTTGCCAAGAAATCGCTTTTACAGAAACAACTATTTACCCCTTCGTAGAAGCGCTTACCCGACAGAGCATGACCCACTCTGAGATCATGACCGAAGATAACCAAATTACTAATGCCATTAAACAGAGGAAGGGATACTTGTGAAATTCAGAAGTCGCGCCGAGGACTTCTCATGTAGCAGAAGCCGGCTGCTGGGATTCGAGAATCGGAAAGAAGAGGATCTGAGGATGAGCCCGACCTTCAAATCCAAGTCACCGGCAAGCTAAGAAGAAATCCCCAGGAAAAAAAACAGGCTGGTAATACACTGGAGCTGCAGAGGAGAGATCCCTCTCCTTCGAAGACCAAAGGAATAGTGAGCAGCTCTCCTTGGACGGGGCTGCTTAATTAGACAAGGGCCACACCCAACAGGCTGTCAATCATTACAGCCATAGACTCCTCACATAAGTTCAACTAAAAAAGCATTGGTATCAAATAGAAGTAAAAAACAAACATTGGTGATGTACAGAAGAAAATATTTGCAAACAAGCATTGGTTTCTGACATTTACACCAACGAGTCGAAGACTGGCAATAATATAAGATATACTTAAACATCAGTGAACAACTATTGATGCAAACTGCGTAGAACAGAGCCCTTGTTTAAGGCATTTATTTAGAACGTTGCAACCTCCAATGGGCGCCATAATAACTATGGGGGTCATTACAACCTTGGCGGTCTTTTTACAAGACCGCCGAGGGACCGCCGTGCGGAAGACCGCCAGTAGTGGCGATTTGCCGCTCGGCGTATTATGACTGTTGGCTGCCCTCTGTCCTTTTACGGACGGAGAGCCGCCAACAGCCATACTGGCGGGCGGCAGGGAAGTGGAGGTTGCTCCACCTCCACCGCCACGCCAACAGAACACCGCCCAGCGAATCACGTCCTGTGATTCTGCGCGGCAGTGTTCTGTTGGCGGTGTGGTGTCGGCGGAGCAGCCTCCATGGCTCCCGTCCCCTCCCGGAGGATCGACGGAACAGGTAAGTCGATCGTCTGTTAGGGGAGGGGGGTGGGGGGGTGTTGTGTGGGGCATGGGGGTGTGCGTCTGTGTATGTAGAGGGGGTGTGTGAGTGCGTGTATGCTTGCGGGGGTGTTGCGTGTTTTGGGAATGAGTGCGTGTATGTCTGTATGTATGTCTGTATGGATGTGTGCGTGTATGTTTGTATATGGGTGTGCGTGTCTGACTGAGTGTGTGGATGCAGGCATGTATGTCGGTGTGTGTGCGTGTGTGTGTTGGTGGTGTCTGCATGCATGTTGTGTGTGTGTGAGTTATGTGATGTTGGGTGTCGGGTGGGGAGGGGGGCCCTGCCACCTTTGGGGGGTGGCAGGGGTGGTGTAGGGGAGGGAGTCGGGGAGGGGGTGGGGGCGGGGGAGACCCCTATCAGTGCCAGGGAAGGAATTCCCTGGCACTGATAGTGCTTACCGCCATGGATTTCATGGTGGTTCCTACCACATGAAATCCACGGCGGTAAGCCGGGTCAAAATACCGGCGGCGGTATAGTGACAGCCGCCGGGCTGGAGACCCAGGTCTCCAGCCCGGCGGTTTTCTTCGCCCTGGCGGGTGGAACGGAGAAGCGGCGGATTACCGCCATGGTCATAATATCAATAAAAAGACCGCCAGCCTGTTGGCGGTCTTACAGCTGCTTCTCCGCCTTCCGCCAGGGTCGTAATGACCCCCTATGTCTTTTCCCACAGCAGGGATTGGCGGTTTGGCGAGTGCACAAGAGCGCTTGTGACTTGTGATATGATGGCAAACATGTAGATCCTAGAAAGTGTGTCGTTGCAACCCTGACACTATCAGGGAAAATATGCATGAGTATGGGCGTGTCGCAATGGGGGGGGGAGCCCAGTAAATCTCTGGTTGCTAAGATTAAGGGACCGTATGCGACTGGTCATATTATTGAATTTGAGAATGGGCAGGAAGAAAGATACCATGATGCTGCGCACACACTTCCAGTTTTCCCTGCCTTTTTGAAATAGTTGTATTCCTCTGAGGGGTCTGACCTCTAAGACTGCAGCATGAGGTAACTTGCTGATTGGCTTTAGGCAGAATCACTCACTCCTTGCTCCCCAAATCCTAGAAATATATGAGGAGGCTTGGCTTATGGAGGTCCCCCCACAGTCTATGCGCTAAGTTAGGATAATTCATTCTCAAAGCCGGTGAAAGCCCCACTCTTGTGTGACTTTATTAAACTGTAAGCCCAAGATCTTGGCTAAATTGATTACAAGCCACCTGATGCTCCTTTTAACCTGTTTTATATCCATTTCAGTAATGTCTCCGGGCACGTTAATTCAGCACCTAGGCCTGCTGCTTGTGCCTTTTAGCCTAGTGACATTTTATTCTGCTTCATTTTATTATTTTGGAATCAGCCACTTTCGTGGTGGTGTTTTCTTTTCTTTATCTAATTGCTCTTTCGCCTAGGAAAGCATTGCATTTTTTAGCACAATATTCTTTTCTCTCTGTGTTTTTCTCATGACTACAGCAAGATAGCATTGTCGGCACAAGTGGTACACTGTGTCTCTAACATTCACAGAAACACACATATTTTTCACTGGGGCATTTTCTCAGAACATCAAAACACTTCTCTGCCCCAAACACATCATCCCCTTGAGACCCTCATTGGTGAGTAGTTGCACTCTACAAAAACTGATTGATTGATGAATTGATTGATTGATACACGTTAGAGGGGCCTTCCAGCCAGAAGACCACAACTGCATGCTGTTTGACTTCATTACAGCTGCTTGATGAGACCACTGGTTCCCTGGCCTGCATGGGGATGGTATTTCTATGGATAACAGGCATCTTCATATTCAGGCATGGGCGATGATGTCTTCCCAGGGGGATCCTGAAGGAAGGATTAGGGCTTATCCTACTGTGCTCTAACATAATTTAGGAAGGAATTGCATATAGTGTGCAAAGTGACAGCAGGGTGGGACTTTTCTTGTGTTTCACTTCCCTTATCACCATTTTGCTTCTAATAGGTTTCATCAGTCTAATTGTTGCATTTCATGCCATTTTATCAAGATGCAGCTGATTCAATGAATCTTATTGAATCATTTCCTGCCTCTATTTGCCTTTGCATGTGTGAGACCAATGTTATTGAGAGAAACAAATGATATCTGAATCACCACAATTTCCCTGAGAAGTCATCATGTCATGCACTTGGTTACCACAAATCATTCCTGCTCTTGGGCGGAGATGAGGAGCTGCTAGCTGGACAGAAACAGTTTAGGCCAACAATTGTCACCTGGTGTGGGATGGCACTCACTTCCCCACAATTCAGATGATGCTGCCCCCCAAATCCAGCAGCCTCATTAGCATAATGAAAGCCAATGCGACAAACTCATCTTATGTGACCGGATCAGTCAGGTTTCATACCCAGGCAGTCAACTGTTCTCAACCTGCAGATGTTATTGCCTCTTTTACAAGGTATAGATCTACACCATGATACTATTGTGGTGTTTTTAGTTGCTTCCCTGGAATGGGATTATCTATTTGTGGAACTGCGTAAGAGGGGAATGCCTCATCTTTTTCTAAACTGGACACGTCTCCTACATACTCATCCGAAGGCTAGAGTATGTATCAATAATATGTTGTCTGAGCTCTTTGGTTTGTTGAGAGGCACTAGGCAGGGCTGCCCACTCTCACCCATCCTGGTTGCATTGGTTGTGGAAGCCCTGACCACCAAACTGCAGCAGATCTATACTAGCTAGACTCTTTGCTACTCCAGCCGCCATATTTTAATTTAGCGTAATGTAGGCAGCATGTCTGGGAGCCTAGGCTGTGTTTGAATGCAATCCTGCATGAGTTCATAAAAGTTCGGGCACTGTCTGGTGTCTGTATAAACCGGAGGTAGTCACAAATATTTCCTCTAACCGCCACCACATAGAATTTGCACCACATTTCCCACTAAATGGGTGTCTAGACTTGCTTAAATATTTGGGAATCTGGATACATCGGAATAGGGAGATTGTGATGGGTGCAAAATATGGTTTCATATTTAGCACAATCACTGACCAGGTTACAAGCTGGATCTCACTTCTGTTGTCAGGTTATTTACTCTTCCCTCTTCCGCTGAGCTAAAATCACCTGTTATCAGTCACATGTAAAACATTGTTAGATCCCAACTTTGAGAGAGAGGGTTGATATATGAGGCTGACCTATATTGAGGTGGCTCTTTCCTCTTCTTAGCAGACTACCTTGGGGATTCCATATAGAAAGAGGTGGTTATGCTAGCAAGTTCGCACATCCCAAATGTCCATATAGCAGCTGGAAAAATGATACTTTAATCGTCATAAAGATTCTTCAAGTGGGTGCCACACTGGCATTCACATCCAACCACCCAGGGTGTGCGTTGTGTTGATTGGAGAACGAGCCAACAATAATTACTTCATAAGGTCACCAGGGCACACCAGCGATTATGTAAAAGAATTCATATGTGAGATCAAGTAACTCAATTGAAGTCTCAGACATGTCCTGTAAATACTTGAAATTTATTATTTCCAAAGCATGAGATAGCCAAGAAAGCAGTATACACGTGATTCGTCATCCGGACTTTCTCAAGGCATATAAAATGGAGGATAACGTCAAGGTCTAATAGGGAAATTTGTACTTGAAATGTTCTAAAAGCATCTGTTTAGAGATCGACAAGTTCAATGGAATTGATGAAGAAATGGAGCCATGATGAGCCTCTGTCAAGTTCATGTCAAATGTGGCGATAAGATTCCCTTGGTTTGCCCCTAAACATTTTCACATATCATTGATTTTGGGGAAGCTGCAGACTGTTGAGTCCAGGATTCCCTGCAGAACCCTCTGCCTTAGTCACCCTAGAAAGGTGCCACTACCATCATATATCTTATTACTGCCTGTCCCGTGGTGTCCCAGATTAGGGTGGGAAGATGAGTTGGGGCAAGAGATCTCAGATGAGGTGTGGAAATTCAGCTGCGCCCAAATTTGATTGACCTCCTCAGTGGTAGGCTCTAGGTTAAACATTTCAAGTTCCTGCAAAGTGCCTACTATAATCCCATGAGCCTGTATTAGCTTGGTCTGAAGGAAGATGATTGCTGTGCTAGATGTGGGTCACTGGGGGCACAAGTAAGGACTGTTTTGTGGCTCCCAGGGCAGGTAAGAGCCCTTGAAGAGGAGCTGGGTGCTTCTCCTTTGCCCATATTTGAAGAGTGCAGGCACACCTTGTCAGCTGTTGCTCCACGTTGTCACGGTGTCTTTTCCTCAGGATCTGCATGCTGCTGAACAAGAAGGCCCACCTCCCGGCGTCACCAACTCAGAAAGCTTTAATAGCACAGAGTTATGATGAAGCCAGGTGGGGGGAAGGGAATTAGGGTAAGGAACAGATGGGAGAGAGATCTGAAAAGGAAAAGGTTAGAACAAACATGCATATACTCATTAATAATGACAATCTAGTTCACCATTAGAGCCTTAGCGTATATGCATCTCCATAACACCAGATTGAAACTCTTTGTGATTGGGCAATAGCCCCTTCTGTAAATCACAACACCAGAATGAACTGAGACCTCCTAGTCCCAAGAAGACCAGAGTTTTAGACCACGGACACTCTCTTAAATATCTATCAAAGAACCACTTATGCATTGATAATATCAATCATAGAACCACTTATGCATTGATAAAACTCTAAACATTAGATCTCAGTTTTAGAAGACTCGTAAACACTTAAAGAGGTATTTTCACATAATATAAAACACCTTAATATGTATCTCACATATCATGCATCCTAAAACAATGAAACTGTGATTTCTTTATCTTTGAAACTCTTTTTCGATAAATGTTCTCCTGTACATGAAAAGCGCTTTAAGTATTGAGCCAAGGGCGCTTTACTTTCTGTGAACTGAAGTGCTTTCAAATATTGTGGCCAAAGAGCCTTTTTTCTCCTCTGGAACTGAAGCGCCATGCCAATGCGTGTTTATTCCTTTTGATTGGAGCGCTATGTCAATGCGTGTTATTACTGTGAACTGAAGCGATTTATCAATAGCGCGTTGCTGCCATGAATTGAAGCGCTTTACTGAGCGCGTTGCTGCGGTGAACTGAAGCGCTTTCCTGAGCGCGTTGCTGCCATGAACTCAAGCGTTTTATTGAATGCGTTGCTGCCGTGAACTGAAGCGCTTTACCGAGCACGTTGCAGCCGTGAACTGAAGCGATTTACTGAGTGCGTGGCTGCCGAGAAATTAAGCACTTTACTGAGCGCGTTGCTGCCGTGAACTGAAGCGCTTTACTGAGCGCGTTGCTGCCGTGAACTGAAGCGCTTTACTGAACGTGTGGCTACCGTGAACTGAAGCGCTTTACTGAGGGCGTTGCTGCCGTGAATTGAAGCGCTTTACTGAGCGCATGGGTGCTGTGAACTGAAGCGATTTACTGAGCGCGTGGCTGCCGTGAACTGAATCGCTTCACTGAGTGCGTGGCTGCCATGAACTGAAGCGGTTTACTGAGCGCATCACTGCCGTGCACTGAAGAGCTAAAATCAAATGGCCTAAAATGCCATGCTCGTTAGGCTAGGAGAATGCTGAAACTTAGGGAGAAACAACTCCCTTCTGACTTGGGCTCTTCATGACCTTACCGCCCACAAGTACGACCTACTCGTGTCTGAATTCCAAATGGAATAACAGGAACCTTTGAGTTTCTGCCAAGCTGCCTTTGAAGAAATTCTGCTTTGCTCCAGAGGAAGGTCCCTTGAGGTCTGACTGCATCAAAGTCTTCAAAATAGTGAGCCGCGAGCTTGGGTGTGGCTGGGCTTTATAGGCCAGCCAAACCCCAAGATGGCTGCTGCCTCTAAAAACATGGGAAATGTAGTCCTTTCATTGAATAGCACTGATAAGTGCATCTTGACCACCAATGGCCTGAACCTGCAGCTATGTGAGCTTTACCACAGGGCAAACAATGCTGTTGGCCATTCTTGGAACAAGTGGGGATGATCAGTGGTGCGCATAAAGCACCGCAAATCTGCACAGCGGACCTTTGGGTGGAACCTGGAGCGTGCACAGCCTTGATCCTGACACACGTAGGCAGGGGAAGGAGTTACTGGTGCCCATGCCAGCCCAATGGATGTAGCTGGGCTTGAGAGAGTCACCCGGTACCATGGGGATTTGAGTCTGCAACCTCCAACAAATAGGCCATGTAGGTGCCTGGGATGGGATCAGGGTACCAAGAACAAAAAAATATCACAACAACAAAGCATTTATACAAGCAGCAAAACCGCTAGTATAATATTCAGTCCACCGCTGCACAACTGATAGCAGGCTTGCCCCAAAAGGCCCTGGTGTGGCCTAAAAATTAACATAATGGTACTTGTGCTTCCCAGGGTGAGCAAAGGCAACAGGAACATTTTCAGAGCATGTTTGAGGGGCTTAAAGGAATGGAGAAACCACATAAGTTGCCTCACAAAGGTCACCCTAAGCCTCCCACGGGGTTACTTCGATGAGCCCTGGAGAGGCTTTTCATGTTTTTCAACACTTCTGGAGCCTGCACTTTTGCACATGGGCTCTTGAGTTTGGGGACTTCAGGTTGATGATCCTAAAGCTGTAGTAGCAGCAGTGTAAAGGTAGAAATGGGACTTTGAGATTAATTTTTATTGAATACAATGCTTTATTTGGTAATGTTGATGACTAAGGTTTTTATTATAATGAAAAGTTTTAAGGGATCCCAATAAAAGCAATAGTGAGTTATATCACAGTTCTGCTTTTACTAATGTGGTGGCAAAGCCAGTAGACCTGTCTTATTGATAGTGACACTTCCTTACATTGTGATATGGTATCTAGTATAGGTGAGGGGATTGTGATTATGGGTTCAGGGCTTGATGGGAACTGTTCTGACGGTGTCAATAAAGGTATTTTCATCAATTGAGTGTATATGTTTGCACTTAGTGCGTAGGATTTAGTAGTGAGTGTGTACAATAGATTAATTTCCCCTCTTATAAGAAAAAAACAATGACAAGACAATTAATTATTTTGTACCAGCAAGCTGAAAGTAGGAGCCCACCACCTCTGAGTAGCCCTTGGACTTTTCTACTTTGCTACAAACAGATATGAAAGGGCTGCATCAGGGTACTTGTTTCCCAGTACAGAGAAAGTTGCGTATTTATTATGTATGAAGGATACACATCCTTCGCAACCTTATATCCTGGTGTTTTTACAATGTAATACCAGCTTCTTGTCCATAACCTGTTGACGTGACTGTCATGGTTTGTTTATTTTAAATCTATGAAGGGTATGAGATTAGAATATATTGTACTGCCTAGATTACATGGAAACTGAAATTGCATAAAGTGCATTTAATGCGAAAAAATAAAGGTGAATGTACTAGGTTACTAGTCATAAACACTTCAAATCTGTTGATTACTGATATTGTATTACTTGATATTTTATATGATTTAAGTCATAACCTTGATTTCACCACTGAGATTGATCCCTTTGATCAAATCAGTAGGAGTAAAATACCAGATAAATTGAGCATATGTAATACATGTACTCATTTTAAAACTAAGTCCATGAATGTTCCACAGATGGCTAAAGACGATATTTATATCTTCAGTGACCTTGTAACAAAAAGATCTACTGTGTCTATGAAATAATAATAAAACCCCTATATAAGGATGGGAATATTGTAGTGCTATCTAGAGAATAATATGTGACTGAGGCTCTGAGGCCTTTACACTGTCAAGAATGTTATACTAAAGAAGACAAATGGTGTATTGTAAGTTACAGCAGATGTACATTGAGAAACTAACACATTGTTATAATCGATGAATTAGTAAATAGGATGAATACCAGCTTTTAAAAAAGGACACCAACTCTGCATCTATTAACAAAGATCCATAAGGACCTGGTAATTATCCACCGTCCTAGAAAACACATCTATTTATGTAGACCACTTTTTGTACCCATATGTACAAAGTCTTCCCTCATATGTGAAAGGCACTAAAGATTTCATAAACAAAATCTAAAACGTCAAATGCCTTGTATATATCTCTGAAGCATAAAGGTGGCAGTCATGTATCCAAACACTACTTAAGCATTAATATGCTGGAGCATACACATGTGTAAATGGATATGATTACCCCATGTTTAAATGAGAATGTGTTTCTATTTGAAAACCAACTACACAAACAAACACAGGGGGTCAGGAATGGACACCTACTTCACCCCTAGTTATGCCAATTTTGTCACAGGCTGGTGAGAGGAGCAGGTGCTCTGTGCAGTGCAAATAGAAGGGCTACCCAAGCACACAGTGGTGTGGTTAAGGTATATTGGCAATATGTTTAAATTCAGAAACAGATGGAGACCCTGTTAGGAAATGTATTTTTGACTATTAGAACAAATAATCCAAATCTTAATTTTACAATGAAAAGCAGCAGTGACTGATTTTCTGTATTTGAAATTGACAATAGTGGACTCCAACTTTGCAACCTATTTGTACAAAAAGGAGACTGTGGGAAATAATACCAAACATGTCAGAAACAATCACCCACCTAACGTCCACTGAAGCATTCCATACAGTGAACTATTAAGAACCAAATGCAACTGCTGGTTCCAACAAAGTTATGAAAAATCACGATAATTAGCTGATGGAGGGCTTTAAACTACAGGGTACTCTAATAAAGTGCTCAAACACGCATCTATGAAAACAGATAAAACCGACAGGGAAATGCTAGTCTACAGAGAAAAAACAATAACTACCCCCAGTATCCCACAGCATAATGCCAACCTCCTCACTGTTTATACATGGCATATCCTCTACATTTTGACCATCTTAGACATGGGGTTTTGGCAGCCCTTATTTGATACCTCTATAATAATTTCATCCAGCCATTTTAAACTTACTATGTAGCGTTGAAAAATACTGGCTGATTTTATATCTCCAATGTGGCGCTCATTATCATGATTAGACTGTTTACACCTCCAGTACGGCGCCCATCATGATGACTAGACACAGGGCGGATGAAGCCTTATAATTGCCCGCCCCCTCTCTGGCCATGGAAATGGTTGCTAGCTTACGACCCCCCTGTTTTTGCTTGCTAGCTTACAACACTTTTATAGTGCAACTATTTATTAACCACGTTGTATTCTGGTTCCGAATCATTTTTCAAATGGCATAGTGTCTCCTGTCTAATTGGCTAATCTAGAACCTATCAGGTTTTTGTTCTTTTGGTTATGACCTGGTGAACAATCCAATATGGCAGACCTGTTGCCCATTCTACTATAATTGAGGTAGATGAGGTACTGCATATCTCTACCAATATGGCGCTTATGGAGCATGCGACTCCTTACGCAGATGCCAACTTCCCTGGGTTTAGCCCCAACAATTAATTAATACGATTTTAGGACTGCTCCTAAGGAGCGGTGAGTGCTATTCTACCAGCCCTATGATTATGTACAATTGTACATTCCTCTTGAACCGACTTGTTTTAGGGCTGTGCTACTGACAGCAAGTGCATTTTATAGTTTCTTGCTGTGATCCAATGTTTCCTTTACCTGGTTTATAGATTACCTAGGACAAAGTGATGCTCACTCGCTCATTTTTTAGCGACTGATCTCTTCCACCAAATAAGTCCACTAGAATTTGCACTCTGGATACAAAGGCACTCCCACAACACTTTTTGTGTCTTGTATACTGTTACAGGGAGCACCAGCAAATGATGTGAGCATTTCTTTCCCCTTGTGTGGTAACTACCAGTACTTCGCTTTAGAAAACAGTGCCTAGTGAGATATTTCTAATTGTGCAGTACTTCAGTCTCTTTATAGTCTGTTACCCAGCTAGACCTATTTTCATACAAGTATGTAGTATAATTGTTAGTTCTTTAATTTGTTTAGGATGAATTTTAATCTACACCCTATCTGGACATGCGGTGTTTGGAATAACTGGTTGTAAAGAGTTTGGATAACAAAACTGGATCAATTTCTACTGACTACTAATAAGAGGTATTTTCTCCATACTCTCTCTTTTCTCTCATCCTTAGCACCCTTTAACTATTACAAAGTTAATAAGTTACAACCTTTCCAATGGCGACACCATTATGTGATTTCCTCTACTTATTTTATAAAAACTGCCAGAACTACTTGTCCTCATGGCTTCTAATGCATATCTGATCACACTTGGTTTCCTTTCACATAATCTTTTTCATCATCTCCTAGTAACTAATTGCAGGGGTGTGCCCTTGGATCATGAAGTAGCACTGTGACAGTTTCCCCATCATCAAGTTGTCAGCCCCTTTTTGCTGGCTGCCTATGGACTATCAGCTTCCTGTTCCTTTGGGAAATCACTCTACTATCTAAATATTATCACAACTAGGTGGTAATCTCACCTCTTCAAAATTTCAATCTCCATAGGTATAAATAATAACAGTTATGTCTTCTACCTTCTGAAGCCATGAGAAAGCCCAATGGCTTACAGCCATGTAAGGGGCGAAACACGTGTCAGCTGCTCAATTAAATCTTTTGTATAATGGAATTTGGATCAATATTGCTGTATTTACCCATGTTGCTGACAGCCATTCAGATTTGGTAATATATATTGTTAGGTATATGGATGTATATACAGATATAGATGTGAATATATGTCTATCTATCTATCTATCTATCTATCTATCTATCTATCTATCTATCTATCTATCTATCTATCTTTCTCTCTCTCTCTCTCTCTCTCTATATATATATATATATATATATATATATATATATATATATATATATATATATATATATATATATATATATAAATATCTCTATCTTTGTTTTATAGAATTCATCATATATGTCATAATGCCTCCATAGACACACAACCCTGTAGCTGATGATTCCAGATAAGCCAAGTGAGTGTGGTGTGTCTTAAGAGATTAAAAGATCACACAAAAGTAGTTAAAATAAACAAAACAGTTATTTTGCCGCAATCACTTCACAGAGGAATGATTCTCTGGAGCTGAAGATTATTGCCTGATCTGGGATCAAGCTAGTTAGCATCAGCAGTAGGGGCGTCAGTAAGGAAGGCCCGTAAACAGAAGAATCATCATTAACTGGCTGCCAAGTATCATTTGGGGCCATTTAAGTGGAGGTAGATGTTCCCAAACATTTTTGGACTAGAATTAAAAACACTAAAGTGTTCGGAAACTACCACAGCTTCAAAAACCGTAATGTGGATAGTGGTGCCATTGACATGTGAGTAGTAGGCAAAGATGTAGGTTCTTTGAATGAAAAGCAGGATAGTGATGAGAGCACTAGGATGAGTGTCAAGCTCTGAGACATATTGCAGCAGACTTTAAAGATCTGAGAGATATATAACCTAATTTCATCTAGTATTTGATATTTTGGAAAGATCTAGAAGCATCAGAGTGCTCTCAGTTCAACTCAAAGGATGATTCTTGACCACGCTAGAGGATGTTGTTATGCACGGTGACAAAAGGATCTGAGGGTTAAAGAAAGATCAGTGTACCACTATGGGTTAAGTTCTTTCTATTGAGCAGGTCTTCTCATATTTTCATGAGGAAAGTTTTGCTACCTTGACAACAAACCGGACTGAAAGTCACTAAAGGGCCTCTCAAACTCCAGGCGACCATAGATTAGTAGGATTAGCAGTTAGCGCCACTTCTATAACCTTGTGATGCAGGCCAGCCGATTGAGTGCTCTTCAGTTTCTTGTTCCGGACAAGTTTATTTTCGGCAGAAAAAAGTGACGATTTCCAACCCTTGCGGGACCAGGACACAACAACAATGATCCAATCCGATGCATTTAAATACAAAACATTGAAAAAGATACATTTTCAAAACCCTGTAAGAAAACCCAAAAGAGCACAAGGACATGGATAACCACAACAATATCTGATTTTGTTATATTACATCTCATTCATAATCTATCCGTTCTCAATCAATTTCAAAATTGCAATTTAAAATATTTCTTAATTATGTCCCTAACTTTGATTTTGAGAGTTCAATTCATCCAATATAAATTTATTTTCAATAATTAGTACGTACCATTTATAGCAATGATATGAAAGAATTATTTTTCCTTTAACATTGGGAACTTCATTTCCAGAATATCTACATTGCGCAGAGCTATTGTTATTAAAGTCATACTGTGTTATATCCCTATAGGTGACAACGTTCCTTCATTCTAGTACTGAAATCTCCCTTACTGTTACATCGTGTGTGTAATTTGATACAAAGCTCACAGAACAAATTCAGACATTACAAATATAACAGATTAAGGCTCTAGTGGCCCATCCGTTAAACTATTTTTGCATTTATTGTAAACATCGACCAGAAAGCTATATTACAGTACAGGACACGGGGAGTTAGGCCTCTGTCCTGAAGTTAGTAAAAAAACAGTTAATATAAGGGGGCAGGGAATGTATTCCCTGGCCCCTAGGTTCCATTAAGGGGGCCCAGAAGGACCCCCACCCCTGGGGCCTATGGGGGACCCAGACCAAAACAAAAAAAAAATGCAAATTTTGCTGTGAACCTGCAAAACCCACACGGCCTCAGGAAAAAAACCCTAACGTGGCACATTCTTCCAAGGGAAGGGGGCACGCACCCTCCAATACTTTTTTAGCGCCTGGAACCCCATCCCCTGGAGCCCAATGTGTTTAATGAAGGAGGAGGCAGGTGGCCCCACTCACCTCCCCGTATTTGGCCCTGGGGACCCCATCCCCTGGTGCCTAATGTAATTAATTAGGGGAGCGGGCACTTAGTTCCTATCCTTAGCCTTAAAAAGGCCTTAAAATAGGTCCTAGTGACTCAATCACCCAGGTCCGTTACTCAATTAAAAGAGAGGGGGCCATGATGCCCCCCCTTCCTGAGCGTTCAATGGCCCCAGGGACCACATTCTGTGGTACCGGCTCACATAATGTGTCCTGGGACCCCACCCCTGGGGCACAGTAGCTTTCTTGCCCGCACTGGAGTGAGTTTCTATGCTTTTCAAAGGTATTTTCAAAGTACGGCAAGGGGTTTTGCAGCACGGCCAACCACCCGCGTGCACCTTACCCCATGCTAAGCATGGTGTTTGGTTTTCATGGTGCGGAGATGTTGGCTGCAGGACTTGCCCTGTGGCCAGACCTTATAGACAGCCCCCCAAAGGCAGCCAACCAGGGAGGGGGTCACACATCTCCTTCCATGCCTATTTTGTGCCCAGGGGCCCCATCCCCAGGGACCTGACACATTTTTTTAGGGGAGGGGTACATGGCCCGCCTACCGGGGCTGTTTTTGGCCACTGGGACCCCATCTCCCAACACCCAAAGCTGGATTTATGAGGAGGCCGATTGGAGCCCATCTCCCAGGGCCAGACATATTGTAAGTGGGGAGGGGGGCACACAGTTCCCCTCCCCAGGTTGATTGCTGGCCCCCAGGACTCCATCTCTGGGGACCTGGCCTTATTATAAAGGGGCAGAGGAGCACGCAGCCCTCCTCTCCAGGCAATTTTGACCTTTGGGACCCCATCCCTGGGGACCTCTGCAACCTGAAATGGGGAGAGGGCACTCAGCTCTCCTTCCTCGGGCAAATATTGACCAGGGGATCCCATTCCCCAGGGCCTGCCCAATTAATAATTGTTGGAGGGGGACGTGCAGCTCCCCCTACCTGGGCCAATTCTGTCCTCGAGACCACATCCCCTGGGGCTCAGCTGATTACTAAAGGGGGACATGGCCCATGCAGTCCCCTCCCTGGGCCGATTTTGGGCCTGGGGACCCCATCCTCCAGGGCCCGACCAATAACGGTGGGTGCCCTCAAGCCCACCAGACGTACCCACTGCATTTTTGTTGGAGACTACAGTGGGAGCACCAATGCCCCTGTGGCCCCAGCCAGCTCCCCGTCTCCAATGGGAGCCGGCATTGCTTCGACCCACAGGGAGCAGCTGAAAATGCTGCTCCCTGTGGGCAGGAACACTTTTTTTATCTCTTTTCCTGTCTGCTTCAGTAAGGGCAGGGAAAAGGATGAAACGTCTGCTCCCAGCAGGCGGGAACATTTCCCATGTTCCCATGTGCTGGGAGCAGACTTAGGGGGTCACTATGAGTTCAGCAGACAGTTTTTACCTTACGCCAAACTACTGATAGGGAGGTTGCCACCACACAGTCTACCTCCCTGCCCCCCCATCAAGAGTTTCCCACTAGGTCCGGGAACGGAAACCTGAGCAGACAGTGAACATTGAGAGGGTGGCAGCCAGGGGGGCCTTTGTACTGCCCCTGCCAGTGCCCTCATGCACCTGTTCTCTGCCAGCATTTTCATGGCGGTGCTACCGTCATGAAAAGACTGGCAGAGAACAAGGTCATAATCCTCTATACTCGCGCCCCGTTCATCAATAATTTTACTGCAAATCTTACAGTAATATTATCAATGGTGTTCTAAAAGATGTCATGAGTGCTGTAACATCTGGGGTAATTAGCAGTGCATGGGGAGGGCGCAAGGTAATGGCATGGAGGTGTCAGCCTGCATTGTAGAGGTGAGTCATAGTTACCTTTGTCCAAGACTTATTTTTTTTTAAAACTGTTTTTATTAGTTTTTGTAAGATAAATCTTATACGTACATACAGTGCATGTCAGCAACTTTGCATACAATATTTTGACATCGGGATGGATTGTACTGAGGCCAAGCCACGTAAACATACCATCAATTACCAGTATCCTGTACCTCAAAAATTCTGAGCATAGAGTTCGAAGCATTTCCTGTTTATTAGCCCTGCCCAACTCATCGAACTTCACAAGCTTGAAGGCCGTCCTCGAGTCTGCAAGTGCCTTCCGGGTGATTCCATAACTTGTGTCGGTGCGAATCCCACCCAGCCATTATCCCTCTCCTTCAGAGTCCTCACCTGATGTAGTGTTCTCTTCAGGGAACCTTCCCAGTAAGTAAACCCAAAGCTGGACAGCTGCAACTTCCCTCATATCTGTACGTGATGTTTTCATATGAATCTCCTCGGCTGTCCCCCATTCCAGGATGTCTCTGAGACAGTCTGTGAACAGTGGTGTTTGTGTATTCATCCAACCGATGGCCAATTCCTTTTGGTAAGTAACAAAGGGAGTTGGGTTATTTTACAGTGGACCCTGTGTCCCCTGGGGCATTCCAGCACTTCCAGGAGAATGCCAAGTGGTGTCTGTGGAACATGCATTTCTGTGACCAGTTCTATATGTTCCACCACCTGTCTCCAGCAGGCCCGAACCAAGGCACAGCTGTATGCCAAATGCATGAAGTTAGCATCAGCCATACTGCATCATGGGCTGGAGGCTCGTCTCGTTAGATCTATTTTATTTAGTCTTTATGGGGTGGCATATGTACGATGTAGATAGTGAAAATGCAGAGGTTTGAACCTATTATTACAGGATACTTTGCGAACCAACCCCAGTGTTTTATCCCACTCTGCATCCGAGATAGGTACTGTTAGAAATGGGGTCTTGGGTTGACAGTCAGGTTACCCCCTGTTCAAGCAAGGACCCTCACTCTAGTCAGGGTAAAAGAGAATCACCCTCAGCTAACCCCTGCTTACCCCCTTGGTAGCATGGCAGAGCAGTAGGCTTAACCTCAGAGTGCTAGGTGTAAAGTATTTGTACCAACACACACAGTAACTTGATGAAAACACTACAAAATGACACAACACCAGTTTAGAAAAATAGGAAATATTTATCTAAACAAAACAAGACCAAAATGACAAAAATCCACCATACACAAGTCAAGTTATCAATAACAAATGCAACTAGTGCTGCTAGAGTGAAAATGTACCTGGTGCGCGTCAAAAATAACCCTTCACGGGTGGGTGTGCGTCAAAAATAACTCCGCACAGCAGTACGTGAGTCGAAAATCCAGCCGCACAATGATCCGAATATCCCGCAGCGCAGGTTGTGATCTCCCAGCCTCCGTCAGCGATGCTGCGTGTCGTTTCTCAGTGCGTCGATTTTTCAGTCGAGTTTCTTTTCAGCCGCAGATCGGATTTGCGTCAATCTTTTCCCCGCATGGCGCTCTGTGCGTGGATTTTCTTGTCTTTAGGCTGCCAGCTTATCCTTTCAGGGTCCCAGGAACTGGATGGGCACCACAGGGCAGAGTAGGAGTCCCTCCAGAGACTCCAGGTGCTGGCAGAGAGGAATCTTTGCTGTCCCTGAGACTTCAAACAACAGGAGGCAAGCTCTAGATCAAGCCCTTGGAAAATTCTTCTCAAGATGGAAGGCACACAAAGTCCAGTCTTTGCCCTCTTACTCTGGCAGAAGCAGCAACTGTAGGATAGCTCCACAAAGCACAGTCACAGGCAGGGCAGCTCTTCTTCCTCAGCTATTCAGCTCTTCTCCAGGTAGAGGTTCCTCTTGGTTCCAAAAGTGTTTCTAAAGTCTGTGGTTTTGGGTGCCCTTCTTATACCCAATTTTGTCTTTGAAGTAGGCCTACTTCAAAGTAAAGTCTCTTTTGAACGTGAAATCCTGCCTTGCCCAGGCCAGGCCCCAGACACTTACCAGGGGGTCGGAGACGGCATTGTGTGAGGACAGGCACAGCCCTTTCAGGTGTAAGTGACCACTCCTCCCCTCCCTCCTAGCACAGATGGCTCAACCGGAAATGCAGACTTCACCCCAGCCCCCTTTGTGTCACTGTCTAGTGTGAGGTGCAACCAGCCAACTGTCAAACTGACCCAGACAGGGAATCCACAAACAGGCAGAGTCACAGAAATGGTATAAGCAAGAAAATGCTCACTTTCTAAAAGTGGGGTTTTCAAACACACAATCTAAAAATCAACTTTACTAAAAGATGCATTTTTAAATTGTGGGCTCAGAGACCCCAAACTCCACATGTCCATCCGCTCCCAAAGGGAATCTACACTTTAATCAGATTTCAAGGTAGCCCCCATGTTAACCTATGAGAGGGACAGGCCTTGCAAAAGTGACAAACGAATTTAGCAATATTTCACTGTCAGGACATATAAAACACATTATTATATGTCCTACCTTAACCATACACTGCACCCTGGCCTTAGGGCTACCTAGGGCCTACCTTAGGGGTGTCTTATAGGTAGGAAAAGGGAAGGGTTAGGCCTGGCAAGTGGGGACACTTGCCAAGTCGAATTTACAGATAAAACTGCACACACAGACACTGCAGTGGCAGGTCTGATACATGATTACAGAGCTACCTATGTGGGTGGCACAACCAGTGCTGCAGGCCCACTAGTAGCATTTGATTTACAGGCCCTGGCACCTCTAGTGCACCTTACTAGGGACTTACTAGTAAATCAAATATGCCAATCATGGATAAACCAATTACATACAATTTACACGGAGAGCATATGCACTTTAGCACTGGTTAGCAGTGGTAAAGTGCTCAGAGTTCCAAAGCCAACAGCAACAGGTCAGAAAAAATAGAAGGCAGGAGGCAAAAAGATTGGAGATGACCCTGCATAAGCAAAAAAGTCCAACAGGTACACTCAAATCCCTCTCCCAGATGCTTCGTGCGGGGTACCTTCACGGTGCCCCGTCAGTTCAAAAGGCTTTGTAAAAGAGAGTTATTAGTTGTCTCCCCTCTCCCCAGTCAATGAGCCCCTCCAATACCGTGGACGTTTTAGGAGCCACAGGGAATCCCATCCAGATCTCTCTTGCGACACTCTTCAATTTAGCGTAGTGTAAAAAATTATGCAAACCTATCCCAAAGGTGTCCTGTGCTACCGGGAGGGTAATAAATGTGTCCCCTGGGTATAGGGACCCGGCCCCCATACATCTTCCCTCTCGCCCCTGTGCCATTGACATGATAGAGTCAATGTTTAGAAAAAACTTCAAATCCCATATATTTAGCTTCCTGCTAAAGGGAGCTGCCCGTATGACCCTGTGCACCACTTTCCTACATGTACTGCCCGTGTGCATAACCAAGTATGGTACCGGGGTGTCCGACCTACCTCCCTGCATCAGTAACTAGGGTAGTGTATAAGCACCTAATCCATCCCCCAATAAGCGCTTCTTCCAGTTATCCGATGGGGCTAGGCATCTAGCAGCATGCTGCAAATGCGCCAGATTTTAGTAGAAGTCTACCCGGGACTGCTAGACCCCCCCTTCCATGTCCCTCTGCAAGATTGTCAGTGATACTTGGCTACGTCTGCCCACCCAGATCAATGAGATTAATATACTGTTCAATTTGTGAAAGAACCTGCCTTCCAGGAGAAATAAGGAGTTCTGAACTAAATATAGGCAACGGGGAAGGAAAACCATCTTAGCTAGCGCCATCCTTCCCATCCCCGAAAGCGGGAGACCGTTCCAAAATTTAACAGAGTTTTCTAGTCCCTGCAACACCCTGTCTACATTTTGGTAGTCTATGCTGATTCTCATTGTGTTTTTCCCTGATCCCCAAATATCGAAAGCTGTCCAGTTCCCATCGAAGCCCCACATTCGGCAGTGGCGTTCTTGGTTTCCCCATTAGGTCACCTAAAGGGAAGAGCAGCGACTTATGGTTGTGAATTCAGAGCCCTGAAACCTCGTCAAAGTTCTCCAATGACTTCATCAGAATATGCATCTAACCTCTGGTGTACGTAGATAGGCCCGTGCGTCATCAGCATAGAGCGAGACAATATGGGTTGTGCTGCCTATTTTAATACCCCACGATGCCAGTTTGGCCCTCAGTAACAGTGCTAATGGCTCAATCACCAAGACAAACAACAGGGGTGACAGAGGACACCCCTACCTAGTGTCACGTCCCACCAACCAGGCATCTGAGGTCTCCCCCCACCTTAATGCGGTCCGACTGGTCTGTGTATAAGAGACATGAGCATAAAACAGGACCAAACCCTATACTCCGTAGCACTGCCTTCAAGAAGGCCCAGTCACCTGTATCAAATGCCTTTTCAAGGTTCAGTGAGACCAACGCATGCTCTTTGCCTCACTCTATCGTTTCATGAAGTATATGTGTCAGCCTACGAAGATTGTGTGTCGTGCTGTGTGTCAGAATAAAACATTGGTCCTCATGCACGGATCTTCGAATCACCCCGGTCAGACTCGTTGCTAATATTTCACAGAGTATTTTAAGATCGGCGTTTAACATGGTTTAACATGGGAGTTGTCCCTGCCTATTACGGATAGCTAAAATGGGGGTCACGTCCTTCTCCCTTCGAAGCAACCATGCCAAATGCCAGCCTCATTTATCTCTTTCTCTATGCAGCTTCTGACTGTATGTCTTAAGTCCCATTTTCTCCAGGGTGCCTCAGTGCATGTGAATCACCCTATGGGTTCCTAGCATCTCTTCTTGTATGTCAACTGTATGTGGTACCTTCCTCTGAAGTTCAGCTAACCGGTCCTCTTTTGTTTTCAGGTCTGTCAGGAGTGTTTGGCGTATCCCACTATTCTTGCCAATGCATTCCCATCTTACAACCACTTTAAGGGCCTCCCATTCAACCACCCTAGTATTCATCGTTCCTCAATTTGTGGACATGTAGTATGTTATAACATCTCCAATCCTGATCTGCAGGCTGTGTCGCTCAGCAGGTCTGATGGCATATGCCAGGGTTTCACTCCACATGCCATTTGCTTTAAAGCCTCTTTTTATACATTATCCAGACCCCCCAGAAGGAAACGGTCCAATTTGCTAAATGTGTTGTGTGTATCTGATCTGCATGTGTATTCCCTGCCATCAGGGTGCAGTAGGCACCATCCGTCTATCAGTCCTAAATTGGCCATTGCACTCCGTAAAGTTCCAGTCATGTGGGGTTTGGTGCCAGTCCTGGGAGAGTGACTATCCCGGACCCCATTTAAATTAACACACAATAAAAATCCACAACCCATATTATGGGTGTCCCCATGCTCCCTCCATCAAGAGATCTTGTAATCTTACAAAGAACCCTCTGTCACCAATGTTTGGGGCATATGAGTTCAGAAGTGTAATGTCTACCCCATCCAGCAGATCCTGCAGTAGGACGTACCTCCCCTCCACATCTGATTCGCTATATGTGAGTCTGAATGGTACCCCAGGGGCCACCCAGATAATTACCCCTCTGGCATATTAGGAATACGAGGCAGCATATAGCTGACCACTCCATTTCTTCTTAAATTTCTGTGCCTCCTTGTAGGAGGATGGCCTGGCTTATAGTGGGTACCTTGTGGTACTTACACCTTGTGCCAGGTCCAGTTATCCCTCATTAGTAGAATGGAGGTGTTCTAGCAGCTTAGGCTGATAGAGGTAGCTATAGCAGAGCAGCTTAGGCTGAACTAGGAGACATGCAAAGCTCCCACTATACCACTTATATCATATAGCACTATATCACAAGAAAACACAATACTCAGAGTTACTAAAAATAAAGGTACTTTATTTTAGTGACAATATGCCAAAAGTATCAGAGAGGATACCCTCACTTAGGAGGTAAGTAATATACACAAATTATATGTACACAAACCAAAATCATGTAAGTAACAGTAAGAAAAGTAGTGCAAACAATGTAGAATCACAATAGGATGCAATAGGTAGTAATAGGCCTAGGTGCAACACAGACCATATACTCCAAAAGTGGAATGCAAACCACAAATGGACCTCAAGCCTAGTGTTGGTTGTAGACGGTCGCTGGGAGTGTCAGAAAACACTAAGGGTGTCTAAGATACCCCACCCCAAGACCCTGAAAAGTAGGAGTAAAGTTACCCTACTACCCCAGAAAGACAGTAAATTTGAGATAGGGGATTCTGCAAGAACAACAACTGCCAGCAAAACAATGAAGATGGTTTCCTGGGCCTGAGGACCTGTAAAGGAAGGGGACCAAGTCCAAGAGTCACGCAAGTGTCCAGGGGGTAGGAGCCCACTAAAACCCGGATGAAGGTGCAAAAAGGCTGCCTCTGAGTGGAAGAAGACAAAGATTCTGCAACAACGGAAGGGGCCAGGAACTTCTCCTTTGGTCAGAAGATGTCCCACGGCGTGCTGGAGGATTCAGAGTTGTTTTCATGCAGAAAGACCACAAACAAGCCTTGCTAGCTGCAAGAGTTGTGGTTGAGGATTTTGGGTGCTGCTGGTGCCCAGGAAAGACCAGGAGGTCCCCGCTCGGAGGCGGAGACAGAGGGGGCGCTCAGCAACGCAGAAAGCCCCAACAGAAGCAGGCAGCACCCACAGAAGTACCAGAAGAGGCACTTAGAAGATCTGAGGACAGCAGTCAACTCAGAGTCACAAAGGAGGGTCCCCTGATGTCGGAGTCCAACTCAGTGAGTTGGGCAATGCAGGACAGAGTGCTGGGGACCCAGGCTAGGATGTGCACAAAGGAAGTCTTGGAAAAGTGCACAGAAGCCAGAGCAGCTGCAGATCACGTAGTACACAAGATTACTTTCTGGCGTGGGGAGGCAAGGACTTACCTCCACCAAATTTGGACAGAAGGGCCACTGGACTGTGGGAGATACTTGGACCCAGCTCCTGTGTTCCAGGGACCACGCTAGTCAGGATGAGAGGGGACCCAGAGGACCGGTGATGCAGAAGTTTGGTGCCTGCTTTAGCAGGGGGAAGATTCCGTCGACCCACAGGAGATTTCTTCTTGGCTTCCAGTGCAGGGTGAAGGCAGACAGCCCTCAGAGCATGCACCACCAGTAAACAGTCAAGAAAGCCAGCAGGATGAGGCGCTACAATGTTGCTGGTAGTCGTCTTGCTACTTTGTTGCGGTTTTGCAGACGTCCTGGAACAGTCAGCAGTCGATCCTTGGCAGAAGTCAAAGAGGGAAGTGCAGAGGAACTTTGGTGAGCTCTTGCATTTGTTATCTGAGGAATAGCCCAGAGGAGAAACCCTAAATAGCCTTCAGAGGAGGATTGGCTACTGAGAAAGGTAAGCACCTATCAGAAGGGGTCTCTCAAGTCACCTGCTGGCACTGGCCACTCAGAGCTGTCCATTGTGCCCCAACACATCTGCATCCGAGATGGCAGAGGTCTGGGACACACTGGAGGAGCTCTGGGTCAGGGGAGTGGTCACTCCCCTTTCCTTTGTCCAGTTTCGCACCAGAGCAGGGCTGGGGGATCCCTGAACCGGTGTAGACTGTCTTATGCAGAGAGGGCACCATCTGTGCCCATAAAAGCATTTCCAGAGGCTGGGGGAGGCTACCCCTCCCCAGACATTCACACCTATTTCCAAAGGGAGAGGGTGTAACACCCTCTCTCAGAGGAAATTCTTTGTTCTGCCTTCCTGGGACCAGGCTGCCCAGGCCCCAGGTGGGCAGAAACCTGTCTGAGGGGTTGGCAGCAGCAGCAGCTGCAGTGGAGACCCCGGAAAGCAAGTTTGGCAGTACCCAGGTTCTGTGCTGGAAACCCGGGGATGCATGGAACTGTCCCCCCAGTACCAGAATGGTATTGGGGTGACAATTCCATGATCCTAGACATGTACCATGGTGACGCTATTTATAGGTATTGACCTATATGTAGTGCACACGTGTAATGGTGTCCCCGCACTCACAAAGTCCGGGGAATTTGCCCTGAACAATGTGGGGGTACCTTGGCTAGTGCCAGGGTGCCCACACACTCAGTAACTTGGCACATAACCTTCACCAAATGAGGGATAAACATATAGGTGACTTATAAGTTTCTTATGCGCAGTGAAAAATGGCTGTGAAATAACGTGGACATTATTACACTCAGGCTGCAATGGCAGTCCTGTGTAAGAATTGTCTGAGCTCCATTTGGGTGGCAAAAGAAATGCTGCAGCCCATAGGGATTTCCTGTAACCCCAATACCCTGGGTACCTAGGTACCATATACAAGGGAATTATAAGGGTGTTCCAGTGTGCCAATGAGAATTGGTAAAATTAGTCACTAGCCTGCAGTGACAATTTTAAAATCAGAGAGAGCATAAACACTGAGGTTCTGGTTAGCAGAGCCTCAGTGATACAGTTAGGCACCAAACAGCGAACACATAGAGGGCATACATTATGAGCACTGGGTTCCTGACTAGCAGGATCCCAGTGACACATAGGCAAAAACAAACATACATACAGTAAAAATGGGGGTAACATGCCAGGTAAGATGGTACTTTCCTACACTCCTCTGTTCCCAGATGCATCTCCTGTAGGCAGGTGATTTGAATCTTGTGGCATTTGAGAAAAGCATGAACTCTATACTACTTAGTGCACACCCGGAGCCCTCTGACGTTCCATGTTCTTATATTATATGTTTCTGACATAGATTTCATGCTACTTGTTTTCCACTTCTTCTGTTATCGCTGCTGCTGACTGCGACCCCTACTGCCTCATGACGTGCACTACAATATAAACAAGCAGAACCTCAAACACGTTTGGAAACTTCAAACAATTCCCCCTCCCCGGACATACAGTATAATAACAATATTTCTACTGCACATCCAAAGCTGTCAGAACTTACAGCCTACCCAGCCCTCCCAAAGAAAGCCTATCAAACATTGAGGAGACTCTCCCCAGACCGGCCCCATACATTGTGTCTCAACATTAGCAGCCTTGTTTAGGTAATGCATTACTGACCAGGCTCTCCACTTCAGATTCTTCAGCTAAGAATATGTCTTCTACAGCCTGTGCTCATAGCTTTTGCCTGCGCCTAATGCACCTGCTGCATATTCTACTCCATCGCCCAAGGGGCAGGAAGAAGAGACCCCCACAAAATATTCGGGAGTTATCATATGACCAAATTTATCAACACATACCATCTTCCACTCCGGATTCTCTCAGGGTCCTTGGTTCTTGGTTCATCGACGTGTCGGCTGGGGCGACATCGTTCTGGTCTGAAACCACAAATGCCATGGTTCCATCTACCTGGATCTCCACTCTGTCATGGTCTGACCCCGCAGGCAACTGCTGCGTGAACACCGCAAGAGAGCCACCTGCATCATGGCTCCCTCTTAGAGCCCATCCGTGCATCCCAGTTCTTCCCGCTGTAAGACTTTCCTTCTGTACTTTGTCCCACATTTCCAGCCACTGCCACACATCGTCAAACGTCTCAAAGAAGTGTGTTGTACCATCTGCAATGACCTTCAGACAGGCCGGATTTGCAGCATATAACGGACACCCATATGCCTAAGCTTGACCTTGACTTCCAAGAAGGTTTTATGAGCTGTTTGCACTTTGATCGTATAGTCTGCATAAATCGAGATCTCGTGGTTCTCAAATTTAGCATTATCCTTGTCCCTTGCTGCTCTTAGCATGCTGTCTCTGTTCTTATAATTCAAGATGCGAGCAATGATGGCACGTGGCTTTGCGCCATGCCGCGGCAGTACCACCAACGCCCAATGCGCCCTCTCAATTGCAAACATGGGTGTGAGACCAACCGGCTTTAGAGTGTCTAGGATCCAAGTTTCCCAAAAATGTTCAGGACGGGTACCCTTCACCCACTCGGGAATACAAGCAATCGTATGTTGTTGCATAGGGAGCGCCACTCTGAGTCTTCCATTCTAGCTTCTAATGCACCAGTACGGGTCTCCGTTGCCGCTACTTGCTTCTTTAAGATGGCCGCCTCTGCCTGCAGTTGCTCAATACAACTCTCCGATACGTGAACATTGTCTGATACCTTGTGTAGGTAGGTGCACAGGGGATTGACCTCTAAGGCCACTGTCTCTATCTTACTTTCTAACGCCTGCCATGATCCCTGCATCGCCTGCATCAATTCAGCCAGTGATGGCTCCCCAAGTTCTTCATTTTGACCCCCTCGGCCTGAGGCATGACGTGAGGCACACTACTACACTGGGCCCGGCAGCGCATACTGATCCATTGTGTTGTCCTGGGGTCCTGCTGCATATGTTTGCCCATGTGGTCCTTTTTACCCCTGCTGGGCCTCCACCACCACTCACTGCTCCCCCAGTGGGCCTGCAGGCCAGCGGGATGTCCGTCACTGTCTCTGTCGTCTCCAGCTGTGGCGGGCCCGACTCCACGGACCGGGCCAAGTCACCCAGCATGCCTTCAGGTTTAGCCAGTGGCCGCTCACCTTCCGCTGACACGCCAATCGCCTGCGCTGATGAGGTGACCCCTACAGCTACCAGGAGCTAGATCTCCAATGCCTCCCTGGTCCGGCTGCTGCTCATCTGCTCCTGGCACCGATGGGCCCGCCCCCTCTCTGCCAATCCGCCGCGCACGCCTGACTCAGCAGTCCAACACCCAGCCGTGCAGCATAGCCATAGCCAGTCCACAATGGTCCGTTCAGGGTGAACCCCAGCAGGCCAGGTTCAGGCCCCAATCCTCCTTTGTCCTTGCTTGGGCCTCCGGCGCCGAAGGGGGAGTCACCTCCACCCAGTCCCAATCGCAGGCCTTCATGGCCCTGTCTCATCGCGGGCCCCATTTCAATCTTCTCACCATTTCGGTCGCCTGGGGTGACCACAGCACGTCTGCGACCAGCACATATATGCTCAATGTTTTTGTCAGGCTTGCATTTGCATTGCTATCTCAGTGATGCCTTTATTCTTCAGAATTATGCAAGATATTGCGAGGCTGGCCAGGAACCTCTTAGGCACGCATCCTGACGGTCATCTTGCGTTGCCACGCCCCAGCCATGATTTATAGTTACTTGAAATAGCTCTTACTGTATCTGCTAAACTTTTCTGGTTTTGTTCAAGTAAATTCAGAGCTTAACTATAATTATTTTTTTTAATGAATTTCCAAGGTTTTTTAAATTCTATTTCCTGACTATAAAGTCTTTGTAACCTTTGTTTTTTCAGTGAAAATCTATGTTTTTTTAACATTACTGTACATAAATCCAACCACCAATGTGCATGACCTTCAGCCGTGCACGAAGGGGGTTGTGCAGGGCCTGGCCTGTGACCAGGCCCTGCTGCCCACCTCCTATAACCACCCAACCCAGTGCTTCACACGGCCAGTTCCTGCAGCCAAAATCTATAACCACCCAAACCAGCAAGGCACATGCCTTTCGGACATGCACGGGGAAGGTTGGCTGCAGGGCCAGGTCTGTGGCCAGTCCTTGCGGCCAACCCCACTAATCATCCAACCCTAGCCACAGGGCCTGTCTCTCAGGGTGTGAGAATAGATGTGAGGGGGGTCTCTGGGTGTGAGAGTGGACGTCAGTGTCTGTCTGGGTATAAGAGTGGGAGTGAGAGAGTCTATGTGGGTGTAATTGTGCTTCGATAGATGAAATATGCATTCACCACTAAAGAGGATTTCAGATTGTTTTTCAATATGGAATAGCAGAGTAAACACATTTGATTTCCTTCGACAAGCCCTAGAGTTAGGATCATTTGTTTTTTCCAGAAGTGGAGCTTCAACTGGGGCACCTGCTACATTTATATTTGTAAGTGCTTCCTGTTGAGGTTTAATTTTTGTGTAATGAGCAGCATAGCCAGAATGTCCCAGCCTTCTAATATTTTTATTTTGAGGGGGACATATGGCCACACTCCCCTGGCTGATGTTGGTCTCCGGGACCCCATCTCCCTGGTCCCTGTCATCAATCCTGGGTTCCCTGCACGACACCCAGTGTGCATTGGGGATGGCAGGGAGAGTCTGAAGGCCTGCGTGGTCGCAGCGGGCTCCCTGCCTCCTGCAAGAACCAGTATTGCTTTTGCACACAGGGAGATGCTAAAGATGCAACTCCCTGTCTGCAAAAGCAGTTGTTTCGTCTGTTTCCCTGCCCAGGGGCAGGGAAACGGATGAAACCTCTGCTCGTAGCAGGTGTGCAGAGTGTTTGCTGTGACTTGGGGGGAACAGTCATAGTTCCCACCAAGTCGCAGCAAACAGCTATGTCCTGGGGGCTTAGGGGGGCAGCCAGGGGGGTGGCAGTCCGCAGGGCCATTTGTGGCTTGTCAAAATTTGTTTGATTGGTTCTCAGGAGCAGTACCCTCAAGAGGCCCACCTTCCAGCAGCTCTGACTCTGATTGTATATATCTATCTATATATATATATATAGAGGTATAGATATACAGAGTATCAGAGTGGCCAGACGTGGGGAAGGGAATTAGGGAGGGTACTGCAGGGAGGGAGACCTGAAAGCAGAATAAAATAATTACAATCCTGTCCTCTCTCAGTAAATATAATATCACTGTTCAAAACCATATTCACTAATGCCTGTGAATACTGTGACCTTCTTTTGTCTTAGGGTTGATTAGAATACACATTTTAATACTTGAAAGCTCTCAGTATTTGTTTTACCTTTAATTCTTCATTAAACACTCTCAAACCACCATCAAACCATAAGAATTTGTTAGATTTACTTCCTTCTCGTATTTATGATTATTTCTCTTTTTCCCTCTACTTTCGGTTTCACTTCCGGCTTTATGTTAAAATCATGAATATTATAACAGTCATTGATATATAAGAATGGTTCATTATGACGCCGTCTTTAATGTTTTAACACTTGACCAAAGTTCACTTTTGGTTTTGTTTCCTGTTTTAGGTGAACATCATTAAAGGTATAACAATCATCGGAATATAAACATTGTTCGTTACAACATTGATTGAGTGGTTCAACACTTAACAAAAGTTCACTTTCAATTTTGTTTCTCGCTTTATGAGAACATCATGAAATTACGAAGGTCATTGATATATTAATATTGTTCCTTAAGACTTTGATTTCACCTCTTCAACACTTAACACAAGTTCACTTTCAATTTCGTTTCTTGCTTTATGAGAACATCATGAAATTATGAAAATCATCAATATGTTTATATTGTTTGTTACAACTTTGTTTTCACTGGTTTAAAACTTTACAAAAGTTCAAGGGCAATTCGCCATGCCATAGACACTTCAAAACCCAAACCTTAAACACTTAAACTTGTTGCTTGATTTCTGCTCTTTCAATCCTACAGATAACCGTTGATCTCGTACCTGACATTGACTGAAAACATTCGGGGAATTCAGATTTTGCAACACTCAATGACACACTGACTCTCTGGTGACTGGTAATGAAGAGCATGCTAGAGACAACACCAGGCCTCTGTCTCCGTTGTGAATAACCCTCATGTGTGAGTGGGGCGGGCTGCTTTTATAGCCTCAGAGACAGCTGTGGAAGCTACTATGGAAACTGAGAAAGGACACAAGGATTACTGCTAAGTTCAACAAGACTTGGCAAACGCAACCGATTGCTTCAGTCAAACTGGGAAAGGACACAATCAACATTGGAATGCTCAATAGCCCATGAACATTGACCATGTTAAAATTAGCCTGCAACACAGCCAACACTCACCACAACTGTCCTGTAATGTACACTCTCACTCATGTGCCAAGGAATCAAATCATGGCTGTTAGCTCGCCTAAAATCGAAGTGTAGGAATTCACAAGGGGGACCATTTGGCTCCACCTCCAATGTTCAATTAGCCCCAGGGAGGTGGTGGCCCCCAAGGCCAGGGTCCGCAATGGACTCCCTTCATTCTTTTATTGCAGCCCCAGGGAGGTGGACATCCCTGGGGCTGCATGGCCCCCCCTTAATTTAAGTAAATTTCCCTGGGGAGGTGGCAGTCCTTGAGGATGCGGGGGGCACACAGCTCCCTGCATATTATACAATGTAAGCCCGAGGGAGGTGGAGGTCCCTGGGGCTGTGGGGAGGGCACAAATACCCACCACATAACCTTCTTTTTTAGCCCCAGGGAAATGGCACTCCCAGGTGCTCTGGGGAGGGCCTAGGGCCTCCCCATGTTAAAACATCATTTTGCCCAGGAGCGGCCTGCAGTTCCTGGGGCTGTGGGGGTGGGAGGCTGCGTGTTCTTCCCGCAGGCCTATTTATTTTAGCTCTGGAGAGGTGGCAGTCTCTGGGGTTCGGGGGGGACATATGGCCTCCCCCATATCAGAGAATTCTGGGGAGGTGATGGTCCCACAACATTTTTCTTTCTGATTGCCCCGGGAAGGTGGCAGTCCCCGGGGCCAATAGAAGTCCTTGGAAGGGGACCCCATGCACCCCCCTCCTTAATTAAAGCCCCCAATGCCCCGGGACCTGGCCCACTCAGCAGCTAATTAAAAGAAAAGGGTGGAAAACCGTCCTTTTAAAAAAAAAATGTGGATTCAGATCTGCTGATGTTTCCGATATTTTAAGAAAAAAATGCATTTTAGATTTAGCAGATCTAAGGGGTCTGGGTGTCCATACCCTAGCCCCTTTTCTTTTTTTTAAAAACTTTTTTTCTGGTTGTTGGACTTTTTTGCTTATGCAGGGTCATCCCCAATCTTTTTGCCTCCTGTCTCCTATTTTTTCTGACCTGTTGCTGTTGCTTTTGAACTCTGAGCACTTTACCACTGCTAACCAGTGCTAAAGTGCATATGCTCTCTGTGTAAATTGTAATGTTGATTGGTTTATTTATGATTGGCATATTTGATTTACTAGTAAGTCCCTAGTAAGGTGCACTAGAGGAGCCAGGGCCTGTAAATCAAATGCTACAAGTGGGCCTGCAGCACTGGTTGTGCCACCCACATAAGTAGCTCTGTAATCATGTGTCAGACCTGCCACTGCAGTGTCTGTGTGTGCAGTTTTAACTGTAAATTCGACTTGGCAACTGTAGCCACTTGCCAGGCCTAAACCTTCCCTTTTCTTACAAGTAAGGCACCCCTAAGGCAGACCCTAGGTAGCCCCAATGGCAGGGTGCAATGTATGGTTAAGGTGGGACATATAGTAATGTGTTTTATATGTCCTGACAGTGAAATATTGCTAAATTTGTTTTTCACTGTTGCAAGGTCTGTCCCTCTCATAGGTTAACATGGGGGGCTACCTTTAAATCCGATTAAAGTGTAGACTCCCTTTGGGAGCGGATGGACATGTGGAGTTTGGGGTCTTTGAGCTCACAATTTAAAAATACATCTTTTAGTAAAGTTGATTTTAAGATTGTGCATTTGAAAATACCACTTTTAGAAAGTGAGCATTTTCTTGCTTACACCATTTCTGTGACTCTGCCTGTTTGTGAATTTCCTGTCTGGGTCAGTTTGACAGTTGGGCTGGTTGCACCTCACACTAGACAGTGACACAAAAAGAGCTGGGGTGTAGTCTGCATTTCCTGATGAGCCATCTGTGCTAGGAGGGAGGGGAGGAGTGGTCACTTACACCTGAAAGGGCTGTGCTTGTTCTCACACAATGCAGTCTCCGACCCCCTGGTGAGTGTCTGGGGCCTGGCCTGGGCAAGGCAGGATTTTGCATTCAAAAGAGACTTTACTATGAAGTAGGCCTACTTCAAAAGAGAAATTGGGTATAAGAAGGGCACCCAAAACCACAGACTTTAGAACACTTCTGGAAACAAGAGGAACCTCTGCCTGGAGAAGAGCTAAAGAGCTGAGGAGAAGTGCTGCCCTTCCTGTGACTGTGCTTTGTGGAGCTATCCTGCAGTTGCTGCTTCTGCCAGAGTAAGAGGGCAATGACTGCACTTTGTGTGCCTTCCATCTTGCGAAGAAATTTCCGAGGGCTTGATTTAGAGCTTGCCTCCTGTTGTTTGAAGTCTCAGGGACAGCAAAGATTTCTCTCTGCCAGCACCTGGAGTCTCTAGAGAGACTCCTGCTCTGACAAGTGGTGCCTTATCCAGTCCCTTGGCCCTTGAAAGGAAAGCTGGTGAAAATCCAAGGAAATCGACTTTGGACGACTTTGGACCGAAGCCGCTGCTGAATCCGGTGACGCCGCCTGCAACCGACTCAGTGATCTTTGCTGGAACGCGATGACCTTTGCAGGCCCGACGCTGCTGCAGCCCAGCTGAAGTCCGCGACTCAGTGGAAGTCGCCTCACTACATCTTGATCAACGCTGCTTGAAGTGCGCAGATTCAATGTTTCGTCCAGATGCCGCGATCCCCGACTTCGCGCATCGACTTGTTTTCACTCTTTACCAAAGGTTCTGTACTTGTGGGTCTATGCGACTCCGTGTCTGGTGCCGCTGGTGTCGGATTGTTGGTAACGACTCCGTCAGGATGCAGTGTTAACACCTCATCGAAGCATTTTGTGTTTCTAAGCGCTATTTTTTAGTTTAATCTTTAAAAATTAATAACTTGACTTGTGTATGTCGGATTCTTGTCATTTTGGTCTTGTTGTGTTTAGATAAATATTTCCTAGTTTTCTAAACCTATGTTGTGTCATTTTGTAGTGTATTCATTAAGTTACTGTGTGTGTTGGTACAAATACTTTACACCTAGCACTCTGAAGTTAATCCCACTGCTCTGCCAAGCTACCAAGGGGGTAAGCAGGGCTTAGCTGAGGGTGATTCTCTTTTACCCTGACTAGAGTGAGGGTCTTTGCTTGAACAGGGGGTAACCTGACTGTCAACCAAAGACCCCATTTCTAACACTGGTGCTTAGCTGTCAGCCACTCAGATGTCAGCACGGGGACAGTTGGATCCGTGGAGGATCCGCATCCTTAGATATCTATATTTTTAAAGTCTAATTTCTCCAAAACTGCTAAAGGGATTTATACCCTTCACTCTTTCTGAACCAAGAGCTAGCTTTCTGCCAAATTTTGTGTAGTTCCATTCAGTGGTTCAGGCTGCAGTCATATTCAAAAATATGAGAAAAAAAACATTGACGTGGAATGGGGAAAACATGTTTTGGGACCCCTCCTTTTGCTTAGCCCCCACTTGACAGATCACCCCGAAACTTTCAACACAGCAGCTGCTTTGACAAAAGTATATGTTTTGAACATTTCATGAAGATTTTCAAATGGCGCTTAAGTTATTGGCAAAACAAAAAACACTCTGCCTACTCAGTCGCCAGTAGGTAGTTATAGTTAGGACCAAGTTTCCAGAAAAAGCGTTTTTTGACTTGCCTATATCTTTGGCACCTTTTGACGAATCTTCACATTTCCCAAAAAAATGCCCTGGTAATTCTTGTTGTGACTGAAAAGTTTAGGGGTGATGCCTCTAGTGGGGGCTGAGAATAAGGGGGGGTCAAAAAAGTTGTGTTTCCCATGTTAGTTCCCATAGGACCTTTAGGCACGACTACAGCTAGAACCACTGGACGGAATTACACAAAATTTGGCAGAACGCTAGCTTTCGTATGCAGCTTTCACTTTCACTTATTTGTTGTAAATCTGTTCAGTAATTTTTAAAACATTGAAGCAAATCCAAATTTGTCTATCTGGGCTCAGAAATAATTCATGAATATTCATGAATTTTCACAAATGTACATGTGAAAAGAAGCACTGTAATTGGCTGACTGCAAGTTGACTAGAAAGTTGTGGCCACCTTTTTAATTCACTGGACACAGTCTCCAGGGTGAAAATCCTGATTGAAAGTGGCATAAGGAGTCAGGGTGGAGGTACCCTGTCCCCAGGGGTGTGATATATGTGTATTTTAGGGGCAAAGTATTGGTTTAAAATAATTTTGTGTCGCCATGAGCATTTGTGAAAATTCATGAATCTTCATTAATTATTCACAAAATAGTCGCAAATATGAAAACATTTTGGAGAGAAACCACAGACTCATTCATACACTCATTTATTCACTCAGAGACAAGCTCCCACGCACATATCCACTCAGATATTGATGCACCCACTCAGAGCCTCATTCACCAACTCACAGACCCACTGAGGCATTGATACATCCACTCATAGACCCCGTGAGACACTGATGCTGCCACACACAGACCCACTGAGACACTCATACACCCACTCACAGACCACTCAGAGCCTCACACACTCACTCACAGACCCACTGAAACCCTCACACATCCACTCACAGACCCACTCAGACACTGAGGCACCCACTCACAGACCCACTCAGACCCTCATGCACCCACACACAGACCCACTCAGACACTGATGCATCCACTCACAGACCACTCAGAGCCTCATGCATTCACTTACAGACCCACTCAGACACTGATGCACCCCCTCACGATCCACTTAGTCCCTCACACACCCTCTCATAGACCCATTTAGATCCTTACACTACACACCCACTACAAATCAACTCAGACTCTCAGGCACCCATTCACAGACCCACACAGACACTGACACATCCACTCATAGACCCACTCAGACACTGATGGACCCACACACAGACTCATCCAAACCCTCATGCACCCACTGAAACACTGATGCATCCACTCGCAGACCCATTGAGACCATTATGCACCCACTCACAGACCTATTGAGGCGCTCATGCACCCACTTACAGACCCACTCAGACACTGATGCACCGATTCACTGACCCACTGAGATCCTCAAACACCCCTCACAGACCCACTCAGACCCTCACACACCCAGTCACATACCCAGACACTCACGATCCCACTTACAGACCCACTCAGACACTGATGCACCCAGTCACCGACCCACTAAGACAGTGACACATCCACTCACAGACCCACTCAGACACTGATGCACCTACTCACTGACCCACTCAGACCCTCATGCACCCACTCATAGACCCACACAGACACTAACACACCACTTACAGACCCACACAGTGCCTCATGCACCCACTCACAGACCCGTTGAAACCCTCATGCACCCTCTAACAAATCCATTCAGGATCTCATGCACCCAGTCACAGACACACACTGACACACCCACTCACAGACCCACTCAAACCCTAAGTAACCCACTCACAGACCCACTTAGACACTGTCTTACCCCTCTCAGATCCTCAGACACCCATTTACAAACCCACACAGACACTGACACATCCACTCACAGACTCACTCACTGATGCACCCTCTCACAGACCCCATCAGACCCTCACACAGCAACTCACACATCCACTCAGACTCTCATGCACCCATGAACTCCCAGACCCATTCAGACCCTCATGCACCAACTCACAGACCCAGTGAGACACTGATGTACCCACTCACAGACCCAGTGAGACACTGATGCACCCACACACAGACCTACTGAGACACTCATACAACTACTTATAGACCACTAAGAGCCTTGTGCACTCACTCACAGACCCACTCAGGCACTGCCGTATCCACTAAGAGTCTTATGCAAGCACTCTCACACCCAGAGGCTCTCGCAGCCACTCTCACCCTGATATACCCTCTTACACCTATTTTCACACCCAGAGAGATAGGCTGCAGCCAACTCCCTTTGACCATGCGCAACAGTGGTTGGATTAATGTATAGCAATAAAAATTACTAAATGTTAAAAAACATAGAAATTCACTGAAAAAAAAACAAAGGTTAAAGGGACATTATAATTAGGAAATAGAATTTTAGAAAAACATAGATATTCACTGTCATTTGAGATGTCATCAGTGATGTCATCAGTGACGTCACTGACTATGTCATGATGTGATGTCATAAGCAGTGGATTACAGGGGTGCAAGTTATAGTTAGCTCAGGTAACTGTAACTGCTGAATTTCTCAGGTTTTGTGGAAGTAAATTTAGGACCTAACTATCCCTGTAACCTGTGGACTTTTTCAGTGAATTTCGAAGGTTTTTAAAATTCTATTTCCTAACCATAACATCCCTGTAATCTTTGTTTTTTCAGGGAATACATATAAATATATATATATATATATATATATATATTTATATATATATATATATATATATATATATATATATATATATACATACATACACACATGTACTGTGTGTGCATATGTAAATAAATATATATATATATATATATATATACACATAAAAAAAAAATATATATATATATATACACACTGTATATGTACACTCGTCGCACAACATTAACTATAACTCGCACCTTCTCCATGCACTGGCTATACCACTGTAACACTGGTACATCCACTCACAGACCCACTCAGACACTGATGCACCCACTCAAAGACCCTCATGCACCCACTCACAAATCCTCTCAGACCCTCATGCACCCACTCACGGACCCATTAAGACTCTCATGCACCCACTCACAAACCACCTTTACCACAGGAAGGGGTTTGTCAGGAAGAATCGAATGATAGGAAACATTATGGTGATGCTCTGGTGCAATCCACTATTACAGGTAGGCTTAATTGTAAATCTCCCCTATGTTACCCCATGGGCAGAGCAACTCTCGTAGGTAGTGAAAACACACATGGGTATTCTTCACTTCCTGGGCATGCATGCTCTCACACACACACAAGCCTGAAAAGGCAGCTTGGACACATTTAAGAGCACCATAGGTGCAAGAGTGCACACACAGGCCTGCTATGACAGGCTGGACTCATGGTTAGGAACACCATAGGTGCATGTGAGCACACTCAGGCCTGCACTGACAGACTGGACACATGGTTAAGAACACCATAGGTGCAAGTGCACACACACAGGCCTGCTATGACAGGCTGGACACCGGTTTAAGAACACCATAGGTGCACGTGCACACACACAGACCTGCAATGGCAGACTCAGCACATTTTTGAATCACCAGTGGGCCTGTGCGTCCTCACTGGCCAGTGCCACTTCTTAACCAATGTAGGAAAGTCACATGCACTTTCACACTGTACTTACAGTGGGTAGAGCCCAAGGCCCTAAAGCCATTGGATAGAGAATCAGCAAAACCTATGGGAAGAACCAATCCCCTAGGTAGGGAAAACGCATGTGAGGGTTCTTCACTACCATTGCAGAGGACATCCACGTGTGCCGGCCGAGTCTTTAGTCTAGCACGTGCTCTGCCCTTCAGGGGGTGTTCTAGGTGTAGCGGAGGACCCACTCAGGATTAGCTACATAGTTAGAAGTCTCAACCAATGCACAGGTGCAACTACTCCTCCACAGATCTACATTGTCAGGCAGTTTACATGCTTGACAGGATATTCTGGTGGGTGGCAAACTCAGTGCAACGTCCTACTGGAACCAGGGCTGTACCTGCCCTGGGTATGTAGTGTACCTTTTTGTAAGGCTTTCCTGGGTACATCACCTGAACCAGTCATGTAAGTGCCCCTTCCTGGCACATGTAGGAAGGGTGTGTGCACTTTCCCACTGCAGTACAGTGAGGAAGTGCCCAGAGACCTAAGATGATGCAAAATGAGTCAGCAAAAATAACGGGAGAAAAAAGCAGAACGTTTCAGGGAAATAGCCTAAGAACGCCATGTCCAACACATATTTAATTTACTTATACGTTTCTAGTAAGATGCAGTACATGCAGTACATGTGCTGAGGGCCTGTAAATTAAATGCTACTAGTGGGCCTGCAGCACTGCTTGACCACGCACTTATGTAGCAGTTTAAAACATGTTCCGGGCCTGCTGTTCCAGCCTGAATGCAGTGTTACACTGCCATTTCAAGTTGGTATTTAAAATTTCTTTCCAAGCCTTATATTCCCCTTTCATTACTTATGTCACCTCTAAGGGAGGCACTAGGTAGCTCATATGGCTGGGTACTATGTAATTAATAGACAGGACATATACTTTTATGTTTTTAACTGTGCTGATATTGAAAAACGGTCAAATTCATTTTTCACTACTGTGAGGCCTACCCCTCTCATTGGATGACATTGGGGATTCCCTATTACATTTAATAAGTTGTAATTCCTGATTGAGAAGGAGTTGACCTGTCATGATTAGTACCTATGAAATTGTAATGGCAACTCCTATTTAATGGTAAAGTTGGATTTATTATTAAAAGTTTGAAAATACCACCTTTAGAAAGTTGTCAATATCCTGCTCCTAGCCCTGTACGCCTGTCTCCAATACACGTCTGGGGTGGGGTGGCAGCTGGGCTTGTGCTTGTGGGCGAGACAGCCAAACACAAAGGGCGCTTAGGTGGGATGGGCCATCAACATCCTGATGGGCGAGCCTGGGCAGGATGGGAGGGATGGACTGACACACCCGAATAGGCAGTATCCTATCCCCACACAAAGGTTTGCACATCCCCTGAAGTGAGTCTGGAGCCAAGGCAATAGGGCAGAGACTTTGTGCACTTCAAAGTTCTCTCTTTGAAGTCTCCCACACTTCAGAGGCACCACTGAGTATAAGAGCTAGACTTCTAACCCTATCAACTAAGTACACTTTTGGAACTGTGAATACTCTGCCAGGAATAGGGACAGCTGGCTGCTACAAGGACTGCTATACTTCTGGGCTGCTGCTCTGGAAGAACTGCTTTCTTACTCTGCTGATTGACTGCCTGAATCCTTCCTTGCCTGGGTGAGAAGGACTAGACCCACAACACTTGAGCCCAGAACCAGACTGACTCAAATGGCTTGCTGCCTAACCTCCTATTTTTCTGAAGTCTCAGGGACACAAAAGAGTTCCACCTCATCTCCTCCGGCACCTGGACTTTGCTTGCTGCGTGTCTTGCCCTGCCAAGTGGTGCCAATCCAGTTGTGGGCCCTTGGAAGTGGATATAAAGTGCTGCTCCAGTCCAAACTCCACACAAAGATGCCATTGCACCGCTTGGAACAAGAGCATCGACATTGATGACGTTGCATCGCCACCCCTGCGAGGATCATAGACACCGCACCACCTTCTAACCAGCGTAACGCTCTTGCTTCGAAGTTTGGGAACCCCACATTACTGACATTCCGAACACATCTTCGACTTTGCGTGGCTCGGAGCCAGTATATCACCCACATCTGCAGGATTGATGTCAGCGCATCACCTCCTTTGATCCTCACATCTTGCTCTCGATTTCGACATGTCTCCAAACCAAGGTGCTGTTCCAGCAGCCCAAGGCTGGTTCCTGTATTTGATCCTTGCTCCATTGTATTTGGCCTGTCTTCTCAAATGTACCTGGGGAGCACAATCACAAAAAAAATGATTAAAAATACTCACCTGGACTTACCTGGGATGGGGTCCCCCATCCTCCGGTGTCCCTCTGGTGGGGGTGGAGGTGTACCTGGGGCTTGCGGAGGGCACCTGTGGACCCATTCCATGGTGTTTAACTATGGCAATGGGCCCACAGGTCCCCTGACGCCTGCAGTATGATGCAGTATGATGGTTTGCATCTCAGCATGAAAATATCATATTTCTATATATATATTTATTGAATATTAGGAGTATCCACTCCAAACTTATAGTTAGGGCTACCTGAGAAAGGAATTCCACAAAATATTACCCCTTAGTACCTTTGCACTCATTTGACGATACTCCACAAATGTTTGCTGACCTATTCCTTCTTCTCGATTGGCAGATGATGCAAAGTTCTGTGGTGATTGGTTGTTAGAGACTTGATTTCTGGTTGGCAGAGGTGTGCATCCTGTCCAAAATGAACCAAAGTCCTAGTCAGGGTAAGTCAGACACACATCTTAAATTAATCTGTGCTCGTCTCTTGGTAGCTTGGCACAGAGTCGTAAGGCTTAACTTAAGAGGCAATGTGCTGAGTATTTATGCAATATGTGGAATTCCTTTCTCTGGTAGCCCTAACTATAACTTTGGAGTGGATACCCCTAATATTCAATAAATATATATATAGAAATATGATATTTTCATGCTGAGATGCAAACCATCATACTGCATCATACTGCAGATACTCTGTAAGGAAGTGCACAGCCAAATTTCCCTATTGCTCTGTGTCACATCTGGTGTAGAAAGCAAGGTCTGAAAGGTCGTGTATGATTTTATGGAAAAAATTGAAATTCATGATATACCATTACTGAGAAACCATTACATCTAAACTGTTTAATGGAAATTTGTTTGATGAAAGGCATTTTCGAAATTGGCATTTGCCTTCTTATTTATTAGAGTGTAACTGCAATGGTTGCTGGTCTTACTTTCAGACACATTTTTGGTGAAGTTATTTATTTCAATGCTTTACTTAGGGTCTATTACTTGTATTTATATATTTTACTTTATCAAACAATTACTTTGAATGCTTTTAGCTCAGTGGCTGCTCACCACCCATAAACTTCATCCATCCCTGAGCCCCCCACAATCCTTAAACACCATGGCCAATATTTATACTTCAATTGCCTCGAATCTGCCTTATTTTATTTACACAAATTCGATGCAAACCTAACTCCATATTTATATTTTGAAGTTAGACACGTCCAGTGACAAAATATAGGAGTTTGCACCATTTTCTGGATGCGTGCACCTGCCTTGCATCAATGAGATGCAAGGTAGGCGTTCCCACCTAAAAAACTGTGCTATCCCCATAGCCCCATATTTGGCCTCATGCTTAAATGACGCACCATTGGGAGGAGGGGCCCAATAATGGGACAAAGTTTGCTTTGCACCATTATTTAATGCCTGGGTCAGACCAGGCGTCAGGGGACCTGTGGGCCCATTGCCATAGTTAAACACCATGGAATGGGTCCATAGGTGCCCTCCGCAAGCCCCAGGTACACCTCCAACCCCACCAGAGGGACACCGGAGGATGGGGGATCCCATCCCAGGTAAGTCCAGGTAAGTATTTTTAATCATTTTTTTTTTGTTGCTATCTTGCGGCCCCCTGGATGGCACAGGATGGAATGGCCATGCCCAGTGGACACTTGTCCACTGTGCTAGCTATTGGAGTGGTGGGCATGGCTCCTGTCTTTCCTAAGACAGGAGTCATGTTTTTGGTGGTTGTCTGGTTAGAGGCATATTTTTTTGCCTCTAACCAGGCTAGCGTCATTTTTTGATGCACAACCCCCTCCTTCCCTACCGCCAACCCCACCCAGCTAGCATCTTTTTTTAAGACGCTAGCCCAAGTTTAGCACTGGCTAGCGTCATTCCTTTAAGTTGGTGCCCAGCTGGCACTGTGGAATGCCGCAAGCCGGTGCTATTCTTTTTGCCGCGAAACTCTGTTTGCGCAGTTTTAATCTAGGGCCCATATATCCTGGGCCTTAAAAACTCCTCACTATACCTAAACTACATCCATCATTGACCCCCCTAAATGCCACCTAAAACCTAAAAGCCCTTTCTACTCTTACGCTCCACCCATCCATTTAACTCTAAAACTCTTCATTATCCCTAAACTCCAACTATCCCTAAACACTGTTTATGTCTAATCCCCTCCCATCACTGAGCCCTTAAAATGACAGTTGGGTGTAAAGTTGGATGCAACTTGCTTAATTAGTGTAGTACAATTACATGAAATTACCTAAAAAATGCTTGCCAACCATAACCCTAATGGTACCTTGTGGCAAAAATTCTACTCAAAAGTGTAATTTCCTGCTAATTTCTGGTTGCTTGCATTCAAAACACTGCCAGTCACATTCAGATTTGTTGTTTTGCACTCAGAAATTACCTCAATGACCCGTTGGGTAAAAAGTCTACCTGAAATGTTTATTGCCAGCCTATGGTAAAGGAATTGCTGCTCACATTCAAACTACTGTCATTCACTTTCTAATTAGTAATTTCATGCAAAAATATTACCCGAGTGGTCGCTCAGGAATTTTTTTTACCCAAAATGCGTCTGTTTAAAAATTACCCAGGCAGTACATCTTGTGTTAAAATGTCTCCCTGAAATTATACTATGTGGCATAATAGAGTAATCTTGATAAACTTGGTAATTTAGGGTAATTTAAATTTCATTCAGGTCTAACATAAAACTGCTCACCAAACCTCAAATCCAGCCACCCTTAAACTCTTAAAAGCCCTCCCCACCCCTACCCATCCCTGACTCTTAAAAATATTCTTAATTACCAATAAACATCATCCATCCTTGACCCAGACCTAATTTGAGCCTGTGGTTGCCGGTGGTGGCTCTCAGCACTCACTTGTGGGTACCAGCTCCTAGTATTCTTCAAGCAAGAGGGGAAAAACAAACACAGAGTAAAAGACAAAGAAAGAGAATGACAGAAAACCCATCACAAAAGTTGAAAGCAGGAATTTGAACAAGTGAGATAAATGGGCAGAGAGTGTCTGGAAGTGGATGGAAGAGCCATGAGTTGGATTCAACACCACGCCGCCTTGGAGTTTGGTGAGATTGCATTTATTAACACCGGGTGCAGACTTCTGAGCAGAACTTTGGGCACTGAGACTTATTCCTTTACGAATTAACTACTTCCCTGGCCGCAAAAAAAAAAAAAAAACCTTACCATCCCTCAAACTTAAAAACCATTTTCAGTTCTAAACTCCACCCATCCCTGACCCATTAAAAATGTTACCACCTTAAACACTACCCATTCCTGACATTTAAAACTCTCTCTGCCCAAAGAATCCACCGACCCCTGGCCCCTAGAACCTCTCAGTACCTATAAACTCCAACCATTCCAGAATCCCAAAAAACCTTCACCATCCCAAAAATCTACTCATCACTGAACCCTAAAAAAAACTCATAACCCAGGGTCTCCATCATTTTGTGTAACTACCTATGTTCAATTAAAATCATTGCTGGTTCCAAATAATATTAGTGTTGTCATAGTGACCACATCAGACAAGGTTAGATCAGTGACCGTCATTTGAACTTCCAGTAGTAAGGCAATGTTGCCAGCAGTAATGCTTCGTCAATTTGAAATGCCTCTGCATAGGTAATATAGGGCAGCAACAGATGCAGTGTCCCCGGCATGAACGTAATAATAGTAATATGTCTCCCCACAAGGATTATCACTCAAAAACTATCTTTGAATATATTTGAAAAATTCAGCCATATTTTGTCCAGACATGAGCTTATAATTTCTAAAAAAAGATACATATTTGTCTTGATTGCACAATTCTGGCACATTTATATTCATTTAATAAAACAAAGGATTCCAGTTTAGTATGCTAGGATGCAAACAGGAGAGCCACCAACAGGTATTTGGAGAGCTACAAGTAGCTCACAAACTACTCGTTGGAGCAGCCTGCTCATAACCCCTGAACTTCACCCTTTCGTGTTCTCAAAAACACTCTCACCACCCTAAACTCCATTCATACAGGAAGCCTAAAAACCCCTCATCATCATAAAACTTCACCCATGCTTGAACCTAAAAATCCTTACTACTCTTAAAGTGTGCCATAATTTAATTTAATGTGATTTTGCATTTTTCCTTAGCATTATTTTCCTTTAAAATGTTTCCTCAAACGTTACATTTATTTGTATTTCCTTAAAATTGTCTTTCACTAAAACGGGCTTTCCATTATTCGATTCCTTCAAATGTGGTTTCACAGTTTTTGTTTTTCCATTAATTCACATCCATCAACCAGCCCATAGGTGGCTGTGCCTCACTGGTGATCTGGTAGTTAATGGTCACAGATTCACTACTAGAGCACCGGACAGAAATGACTTACTTAATGATATTCGAGTCCTCAAATAACCTGCTAGCATAAAATGTGAAACTTTCACAAAATGTATGCATGAAAAAAATCACAATGGTGCCCAGGCCTATTCATTTCATATGTACCAGTTTCTCAGTCAAGCTCAAGTTAGACAGTTACATTTACCATTAATGGTATTTGGTTTAACCTTATCGGACGTCCCTTTATGTGTCTGTTTTAAGCAGAGAGGACATGTGAATCAGAGTGCACATATGAATTTCAACCTGAATCTACCCTTTCATTCTCCCAAAACAGCTGTAACACTGAACAGAGAGTTTGCTTTCAGATACAGTGACCGAAGATCAATCATTTTTAGCTGGCAATTATCTGTAAGATGCATCGATTCTCCCACGCAGAAGAGAAAAATGAGTGTTTTTCTCCTCAAAGCGTGCTCATTTGTTTTGTCACCTATAACAGGAACAGTTCTTTTATGAGTCACATACATTTGATTTCAGATAAAGAATTGCTAGGTGATAACAATTTACAATGTCAGTCATAAGGGCATGATAAGAGGTTGCAGATGATGGATGTCAAAGGATTATTCATCTGATAACAGACAGCTCTTGAAGTTGGGATAAAGACAGAAGCTTCAAAATGAGATGATTGTCTCTGTGCATTTGCAGCTTCAGTTTTCCAAATTGTAATAATGGCAGTAGTTGTCGACTGAATAAGACCTTACTTTTGAAACATATTTGTAGGTATTGGTTTTAAACCCACATTGTTTTTACTTTGACAGTCCTTCACATAAGATGCAAACATTGAGTGTATTATCTGACCAGGTGCATAAAATACAAAACGAGATACTCTGATGGAATTTTGAGTTTTTAAATTTGGGCATTGTTCACAAACTGCACTTTGTAGTGTGATGTGCAGTACTGCAAAACTTACCACAAAGTGCTAGTCACAAACTGCGTTTTTTTAGTAACTTACACTTTTGAGTGTTTACTACTTTTCCGATTCAAAAACTGCACTTTCGTAGTAAGTTATACGTTTGTAGTGAGCCCCTACTTTCATTATTTTCTTTGGTAGGATGTTGCAGTAGCCCATGATTGTGCATGTGAAATGCCGGAATTTCTACAAAATTATGTTATATAAAAGTGCAGTTTTTTAATACCTAAATGTAGCAAGCTTACTCAAAACTGTAAATAAGGCCTATTATGTCTACTTAAATATGGACGAAATATTGAATAAGGTAAACACATGTACACATGTTAGAAAGGGGAAAGGATGCAAGATATTTGCTATTTGGTTGAATGACACCCCTCTCTGAAAGCATCGCCACATAGGATAACTCATGACCCTTACGCAACAAAGTGCATAACAAGACACTCAGAAGTGCTAAAAGGACAAAGGAAAGGTGAACGCTTGCACTATGCAAAAGTGTGCAACATGACATTAGAAAAGCACACATCCTTGCCACCCTCTTGTCTCATTATGAAAGTCCATATGGCTTGTCTGATAAGTAAGAAAGTTAGGGCCAGATGTAGCAAAGGTTTTTACCCATTCTGTGTCTATGGGAAAAAGTGTTCGTACATATGGCCCTTAGATCCATTCCAAATTGTACATGCATCTTCTTGTGGGGTAATGAACCAGGACTTATTCACTGGGAGAGGATAACTTCTGGCCAATGCTGCTATCTATCCCTGGCCACGAAGCAAACAGGGGAGGGCTTGATTGCATCAGCAGAACTCATGAGAGAAGACGGTTGCAAAATCATGGGATTTGTCAGGTGACATTCCTTTTCAGTTTGTGGCCCCAGCCCCCTTGAAGGATGCCAATTTAGGGAAACAGTTTCTCTCTCGAGACAGGTCCCCGTCCCTCCTTGTTCACTAATGTGGAGGTGGCTGACCAACTGGATCATAAACACACAGGGCTGTATATCTATCGCACCAGTAGTTTGCCGCCCGACTGAGCAGGGGAGGCCTTCTGCTGTTTGGGTTAGTGAGAAGCTTCGGCTACTGAAAAAGCACCTGAGGAGGTAAGCTCTTAAAGAGTATTATAAGAAGGTTAGGAAGAAAACGCTGCTCCTGCTACACTAATAAGATTGAGCAAGCACAGAATTCCTCAAAACAACTTTTTTCCATTGTTAAGACTCTGTCCCCGCTGGAATGGGTAGCACTTAACACCCAAATGGAGGACGGGAGCAATGAGATTGCCTATTTTTTTCGAGACAAGATCCTTACTTTCTGTGACTCCTTCCCCAGGGAGGTGACTGGAGCCTCCTGTTCGGAGGCCTGGTTTGAACCTAGATTAATGGGAGAAGGGCTGCTGGAGTTTTAGCAGTATTACCATTAATCAACTATGGAGCTTGTGGAAGAGGGTGAGATTGGGATCCCCCTGACATCCAGCATCTATGCACCCTCCTTAACTTGTCCTTCACTATTGGCCAAGTTCCTACGGGTCGGAAGAAGGTTACTGAGGTATCTCTGTTTGAAGAAACCCTCCCTTGATCCCTCAAAACCAGAAAACTTGAGGCCAATTTCTCTGCTCCCTTTTCTTTTCCAAAGTGGCCTAGAAACATGTAAATGATGAGCTGATGACTTTAATCGAAGAAAAACAGCTTCTTCATGAGACTCAGTCAGGGTTTCGCCCTCTTTTTAGCACGGAACCTGCTTTGTTGCTAGCTTCTGAATCCCAGTGGCAAATAGCGAATTAGGGTAATACTGCGGCTTGATCATGCTAGACTGCTGTCAACACTGTCTCTCATTATACTTTAGTGGACCCGTTATGGAAGTATGGTGTGGGGGAGCTGGCCCGTCAGTGGTTAGCCTCCTTCCTCCAGAACTGCACCTTCCAGGTGTTGTAACAACCATTCTATTCTGAGATGCCGTCATTACAGCAGGGGGAACCGCAGGGCTCAGCTTGAGCCCTACTCCCTTGAATCTATATATGCGACCAATTGCTGATGTTATCGATCACTACGGTTTTTATATCTCTTATGCAGAGGACACACGGCTCATCATCACTCAATCTCAGGATAGAGGAACATCTGCCACTCAGTTGAAGTCCTGCTTGCCTGATCTTGCAGAGTGGATGTCTGGTAGTTGCCTCAAACTGAATGGGGGCAAAACTGAGGTCCTGGTAGTCAGGAAGCAACCTTCAATTTGGTTCTCTACTTTGTCGGCAGAGGACCTAGGGTCTGTGCCTGTCCCCCAGACGAAAGCAAAGAATCTTGGGGTTTGGTTCGATGCTAAGCTGTTTTTTGAAAACCAAATCTCTTGCCTAGCAGGGAAATGTTTCAGTATCGTTAAAACCCTGAGCAAATTCATCTGCTCCCTTCCCACGGAGTGTAAGAAATCTGTAATCCAGGCCTTGGTTATGTCAAGGTTGGATTACTGCAATGTTCCGTGCCTTAGTGTTGCTTGACTAAACTCCAGATAGTTCAAACTGCAACAGTTCATCTGCTTCTTAATATCCCAAGACAGAGGAAAATAGGACCTGCATTGAAGCAATTACACTGGCTCCCTATTAATAGGAGAATCCCTTTGAAAGCTCTCTGTTTCTGTTATTGAATTTTGAATCAGAAAGGCCCCGAAATCTCCATAGTCTGGTCAGAAGATAATCCCCAAACAGAGGCTTGAGATCCTCCAATGCACTTCGTGTTGTCATCCCTAGAATTTCTAGAGTATGCATGGGGGGGTCGTTCTTTTAGCTATTGTGTTTCCAAACTCTGGAACACCTTGCCTCATGATCTTATGGTGGAAATTTCTGAAAGAGTTTCCCCGAAAAAACTCAAGACGTGTTATTTTTAACAACTGTAATGCTATCCGACTTGGAACTAGGGGGAGTAAACTCTCCAATTTTTGGCTGGCTAGCGCTGAGATACTTCATGCACTGTTAGAAATCAAGCTATTATTATTATTTCCCGAGAGAGAGCACACACTGTAATAATATTATTAGAGGCTTTTATTAGAAGCTAGACTAACACAGAGTATATGCAAAGCTATAGTTGCAAACACAGTAGCAAATATTCGAATTCTGGCACTAAATCTTTTACAAGGATCACACAAGACTGGACAGACAACGGGGGAGCCCCAATCACATGGGAAGATCATGGTGACAACCACCCTTCACCCCCGCCCATGCAGCCTACCGAATGGTGACCATGTTGTTGGTTGCTCACTGTTGTCAGTCTTGTCACGGTCTATATGGTGGGACTTGGAGTATATCTTTGCAGAAACATTCTGGTTTGCCTAACCAATTCCAAATCAAATGAGATTTCGAACAACGTTGCGAGGGTTTAGTATTCCTCACTGACATCTCATGTTCCCCAGGGAATGAGAAGTGTTAGAACTCTCCTGAAGCACTATTCTGCTATTCATGTTTGGAGGTCGATCAGGTAGGACGGTTCGATGGGTGATGATTCATACTTACTTTGTTGTGGTCCGAGAGTTAAAAGTTGTCTTCATTCGATGGATCAACCAGGCAGTGCGTCTTGCACCACATCTTCCTCTGATGAGATGACTCAAGATTCAGTGCAGGAAAGACGGCGCGAATGAGTTCTTGGTACTGGAATAGCTGCTGGAAATGAGCTCATCGAATCTTGAAAACTGGAATGAGTGATAGCTATGTATGTATGAGAAAAAAGAGGGCAAAAAGGTGCGAGCAGTGCAGAGCAAGTGTACAAGAAAGGAAAGTGCATGATAGGTTTATAGTGCAGTAGGGAGTATATTCAAAGATAGGGTAAAGCAGCAGAAATGTGTAGAGACAGATAAAATAGATACTGAGAGAAAGCTACAGTGTAAGCCGAAGAGCAAAAAAAGAATGAGTGGTCTTAACATCATTGAATAAATACACAAAGGAATCAATAATGTTGTAGAGATGTGTAGGACCGAGATACCTTAACTCATAGGACATTCCTTTGCAGTCTGTCACCCAGAGACCTTTCTGGTGCTGGTTTATGTGCAACCGGCGTTGGGTTCTACAGCGATGGATCTTGTATAAAAGAGGAGAATCTGATGCGCAAAATGACCAGGAACTGCTCATCGTCCATTGGCTGACGTAGTGGGTTGAGGGAGCACAGTTGTGGAAACTCTGCTAAGGAGACTTCCCTTCCAGAGTGGCAAATGAATCCCAAAATAGTGTTAGACATTTTTCATATCAACATCATTAGTTGCGAATTTTGAATAAAGTAGAGCTGAATTAAAATCCAAGATCTGCCCGACGAACACACTTCAGTAATTTGCATATTCCGGGAAACATCAGTGAAAATGGTTTGCAATGATAGATTGATTTTAGTTTCAGTGAGAAGACACATCTGAGTTTATTGTAATCGAGGCCCGGCAGGGTGCACTATGGGGATTCATTGGCATCTTCAAGATTGGTTTGTTTGCTGACTTTCATTGTAAACCTTGATAATATCTTAAGAAAGCTTTTCTCACCTGCTGCACTTGTCCTCTGCCTCTCTTGCTCACATCTGCACCTGTTTCTGTTTCCCAGCGCTATGGATGTAGAGAAGGATGGCATTTGTAAAGTCTGCCAGATTCTCACTTTAGCATGATTCAAATCAACATTTCAGTAGGTAGCTACTGCCACATGCACATCACGTTATTTAAATGTGAGTAGTTCTGGTGTTAAGCTATCGGTGCTGGATAACACTAAAACTTATGGGTAGGAAATGCTTGTGACACACTGTTGTGGGTCTAGGCTCGATGACGCTTTCCACAAGAGAGCACCACAGCTGCTGCTCTTGTGCATTCTGTCTATTTTCAGCCCCTTCTTCCTCACAGCATTTCAAGAGGTGTGCCTCTGACCATCAAACTGGCCACCAAACACCGACTCTCCATGAGGGCAGCACAGGGAGTGAGGCCAGAAACAACAGGGCAGAAGTGTACATGAACACACTGTACATCGACTAGAATCCCTCGCAGTGAAAAGCAGAAGCGACAGACTACTTGTTTACCAGTCAAAAATATGCATTTTTGCCCACTACTACTGTGAGCTAATCCAAATGTAAAAAACTGTTCAAACAAACAATGGCTGAAGGATGCTCAGTAACAGCAGCCTATAGATAAAAAGTACTGGCCCAAAGTGCCTTTCTGTTTATTGTTAAGCGTATACTTAAAAACGGAATATAAACTGAAAGGCTTGCGTGGTTATTGCGTTGAAATAATTAAGTCTAAATAACGAAGATAACCAGACAGAGCCCACTGGAGGGTAATGCAATTTGTTTGCCACAAACCATAATCCGAGTATTTTTTGTCAAGGTATAAACACTTGATTAATTTCAAAGCTGACTTGTTAAAACAGCTGATAGGATGACCAGCACAACTGTGCAGAGAAGGAGCTTAGGTTTTAGCAGGTGACTGAATCACATCAACTTCATCCCGCCCACATGGGAAACCAAGGAAAAAGATTACAAAAGGTCCACACATTTCAGCTGAGAAGATGGAATACCTTGAGATGTGGCATTCTAGGGAACTCCTTTTCCAGAGACACATAAAGATCTATTGGCATTACTAGGAATACTTAAAGAAGGGAGGGTACAATATCTGTCTTGTGTAGAACTACCGTACGTAGTACCTTTGGTTGGCCATTTTTATGGAAATTGAAGTATGCCAGCTTGTCATGGTCCAAGATTGTGACTGGCAGTCTCTCGAATCAGATACATCATTGTTGAGTTCCTGCTTGTTGGTTTTCGTGCCAATTACTCCAAATATGTCACTTCCAAAGCTGGTGGCTTTTCCTTACATTTCAGATAGATTTACATCCACAGCCCAAAGTTTTACGTCAGGTCTTAATCATTTCTTGAAAGTTGAAATCCTCCAGGAGGGCAAGGCTGGAAGCCATAGACAGGTTAGGCTCCACAAGGCCAGAAATCCTTGCTGCAAGGTCCCACTGAACCAGTTTTCAATTCCTCTATACCGGTTTGCAGCATGACAAAAAGTTGTAAGCAGGGCAAACCTGATCTGATTGCCTGCCTTGAGTGTGACCTCTCTGGGCACATTTCAGCACCATGTCCCGGTCCTCAAAAATAACTACATCCCAACTTTTTATATTGTTCTGGAAAACATCCTCCTAGTCAGTTCTACCCTTCTCAGCTTCTCATGGCAGATGTCTAGTGTTGGACTTTTTTGCTTATGCAGGGTCATCCCCAATCTTTTTGCCTCCTGCCTCCTATTTTTTCTGATCTGTTGCTGTTGGTTTTTTAACTCTGAGCACTTTACCACTGCTAACCAGTGCTAAAGTGCACATGCTCTCTGTGTAAATTGTATTGTTGATTGGTTTATCCATGATTGGCATATTTGATTTATTAGTAAGTCCCTAGTAAAGTGCACTAGAGGTGCCAGGGCCTGTAAATCAAATGTTACTAGTGGGCCTGCAGCACTGGTTGTGCCACCCACACAAGTAACGCTGTAATCATGTCTCAGACCTGCCACTGCAGTGTCTGTGTGTGTATATTTACACTGTAAATTCGACTTGGCAAGTGTACCCACTTGCCAGGCCTAAACCTTCCCTTTTCTTACATAAAAGGCACCCCGATGGTAGGCCCTAGGTAGCCCCAAGGGCAGGGTGCAGTGTGTGGATAAGGTAGGACATATAGTAATGTGGTTAATATGTCCTGACAGTGAAATACTGCCAACTTCGTTTTTCACTGTTGCAAGGCCTGTCTCTCTCATAGGATAACATGGGGGCTACCTTTAAATATGATTAAAGTGTAGATTCCCCTAGAGAGTAGATGGACATGTGGAGTTTGGGGTCCCTGAACTCACAATTTAAAAATACATCTTTTAGTAAAGTTGATTTTGAGATTGTGCGTTTGAAAATGCCACTTTTAGAAAGTGAGCATTTTCTTGCTTAAACCATTCTGTGACTCTGCCTTGTTTGTGGATTCCCTGTCTGGGTCAGTTTGACAGTTGGGTTGTTTTTCACCTCGCACTAGATAGTGACACAAAGGGGGCTGGGGTATAACCTGCATTTCCTGATTAGCCATCTCTGCTAGGAGGGAGGGGTGGAGTGGTCACTCTCATCTGAAAGGACTGTGCCTCCCTCTGACAATGCCGGCTCCAACCCCCTGGTGTGTGTCTGAGGCCTTGCCTGGGCAAGGCAGGATTTCACAAGTAGGTGTGAGTCCCCTTTGAAGAAAGGTGACTTCAAAGACTAAAATGGGTATAAGAAGGGCACTCAAATCTACAGACTTTAGAAACACTTCTGGAACCAAGAGGAACCTCTGCCTGGAGAAGAGCTGATAGCTGAGGAAGAAGTGCTGCCCTCCCTGTGACTGTGCTTTGTGGAGCTTTCCTGCAGTGCTGCTTCTGCCAGAGCAAGAGGGCAAAGACTGGACTTTGTGTGCCTTCCATCTTGTGAAGAAATCTCCAAGGGCTTGAGTTAGAGCTTGCCTCCTGTTGTTTGAAGTCTCAGGGACAGCAAAGACTTCTCTCTGCCAGCACCTGGAGTCTCTGGAGAGACTCCTGCTCTGACAAGTGGTGCCCTATCCAGTCCCGGGGCCCTTGAAAGGAAAGCTGGTGGAAATCCAAGGAAATCGACTTCGGACGACTCCGGACCGACGCCGCTGCTGGACCCGGTAACACCGCCTGCACCCGATGCTGTGACCTTCGCTGGAACACGATGCTCTTCGCAGGCCTGACGTCGCAGCAGCCCCGCTGAAGTCCGCGACTCCGTGGAAGTCGCCTCCCCACGTCGTGACCGACGCCGCTCGAAGTGCACAGATTCAACGTTTCGCACAGACGCCGCAATCTCCGACTTCGCGCATCGGCTTGTTCTCACTCTTCATCAAAGGTACTGTACTTGGGGGTCTACACGACTCCATGTCCGGCGCCGCTGGTGTCGGCTTGTTGGGAACGACTCCGTCACGACGCCGTGTTAACATCTCATCGAAGCATTTTTGTTTCTAAGCGCTATTTTTGAGTTTAATCTCTAAAAATTCATAACTTGACTTGTGTATGTTGGATTTTTGTCGTTTTGGTCTTGTTTTGTTTAGATACATATTTCCTATTTTTCTAAACTGGTGTTGTGTCATTTTGTAGTGTTTTCATTAAGTTACTGTGTGTGTTGGTACAAATACACCTAGCACTCTGAGGTTAAGCCTACTGCTCTGCCAAGCTACCAAGAGGGTAAGCAGGGGCTAGCTGAGGGTGATTCTCTTTTACCCTGACTAGAGTGAGGGTCCTTGCTTGAACAGGGGGTAACCTGACTGTCAACCAAAGACCCCATTTCTAACATCTAGGTATCAAGTCTCACTCCAACCAGGTCTCCTAGTGGGTCCAGAGTTCAGTGTATCTAGAGTCCTTCTACTTTATGTCTTTCTGAAGCAGGACAACAGGAGGCCAACCATCTCTGGGAAAGCAGTTTCATTCCCTGAGTACTAGCAAGAATTAGACATCATTAGGTCTTTGTGTGAATCATTTTCTCCAGGAGACTGGATTCTTCCTTCAGAATGGTCTACTTGAGAAGCAGTGTTCACAGGTGCAGGAATATTCTTTGAGGAGTTGGTGAAGGTGCCTGATTTATAATGTCCACTTGCCAGCAATTGGAGACATTGTGCAATGCAGCCTAACTATTTTCTTGCAGTCCCTGCAAGTTCTTTTCCATTACTTCCTCTTTGCCTTATTGTATATTACACAGGAACTGTTTTCAAGGGCAAATCCCAGCTGCCAATAAGCAGACCTGTCTTAAGCTCCAAAACACCTTCTCTATGTAACTGAACTCTTTTCCCATCAGTCAAAAGAGATAATACTAAAACTGTCCTTTCTTTTGTCATCTGTTTCTGTTCGCTTCCAGATGGCTAATCCCTGTTAAGTGTCCATCAGTTAACACATTGGCTCTTCCTGAACTCAGAGGCAGGCCATTTTCCTCTGAGCTAACAATGTTCACTCTCCCTGCCACCAATGTGTAGTCCAGCTCTGGAGATGTGATGAGTGCAGAAATTACCCTAGGCAAGGCTCTAGTTTAGTATGCCTATAGTACAACTTTATACTGCTACTTTTCTACCTAAATTACAAAAATCTGATGTCACATTAAATCAGATTTTAAAAGTCAAGCAGAAAATATATTTTAGTCATTTTTCTAGCCTTCTTCAAAGCAAATATAGGGAATTAAGATTTTTAATCCCATCAAAATGTATTTTAGTAAACATCTAGACAGCCTGTATAGTGAATGTGCTTTGTCTTTTATTTCACCATGAATGCATACTAACCCCAATATGCAGTGTGCTCTATCTTTATATACAAGGGCCTTTCCTGTGGAATTACAAGGCACACTTTAAAGTGACTTGCGTATATTTTACACAGGCTTTTCCTACCTGACAAAGGCATTTTTACCTGCCACGTGTTAATACAGTACAATGACACTACATCCCACCCAGGGCACATTATTGCCCTTGACAGACATGTATTTGTGTCATATATGTGGGGAGTGTAAATACACCCAGCAGCCCGCATATGATACTTACATTCTTTTTGATGGGTGAACTTTAGAAAGGAGAAGAATGATTATCCCCTGGCCAGAGTAATTTTGAGTGAGGTGGGTTGCTTATTAAAGTGGAGGTGCAGAAAGGACTTACATTCCTTTCCATGTTCTGCCATTCATTACCTACATCTGAGATAGCATGACCCAGGCTACAATATTCAATATGAGTCCAAACCCTGAAAAGCAAAGAAAGTACATCAGAGACCAAAATGAGAGGGGCAGCATAGGCATATGCTTAGTGAGAATAGGTTATTTCACTGGGCAGAGATGTTGCTGCCACTTCAGGGCAAGTAATTCCACTTCAGAGTGAGGTCTTCACTTCTGATATGTAGCATCAGCATGGGGAAGCCTAGGTAGATAGAGAAGCAGCTCCACTGCTAAGAAAATGTCTGTAAGACATAAAGGTTATATGGCTCCCTTTATATGAATACCAAGGCCAAAGAGAAAGGTAATTAGTAAGGGATGTTTAAAGCACCAACACAAGAATGCTGTCTCAATAGATCTTAAATTCGCTGCTGTCAAAATCAAACAAACAAATATTTTAGAATGCTTATTTTTGAGGATTGTTTGTGACATAGCACTGGGCAAAGAGATCTGTGTTTTTTCTACATCTCATGGTCCCTTGAACTGTATCTGAATAAGGATCTCCCCTTCAGTGTGGCCATGGGGCTTCAGTCCGCTATAAGACTACTTGTACTTCATGATTACATGAATGTAATAAAGTGGCTCTTTTTGTATGAGCAATTCCCTTTTGTGGACTGATGCTATAGGTTTTTAGACTCAGTACATAAGGACCCTGCTTACCAGGACCAGGTGCTTGTACTCTGACCTCTAAAAACCTGTCAAATTGGTTAAAAGCCTGATTTCCACATTTAACTTACATTTAGGTCCTTAGTATATGGTACCTCATGTACTCAGGGTCTGTCACTAAGTTAATAATCGACTGCAGCACTTATTGTGCCACCAATAAAGGACCAAGTAAAAGATGGATCTAGGCCTTCTACAGCAGTCTAACTGGGTAGCTTGAAATCTGCCACCTTGACCTGATAAATCAATTTTCTAACAGGCCTAAACCTTCCTATTAAACCGCAATAAGTGCCACCTACAGGAGACCGTACCAGCACAAAGACAGAGTGCATAGTATTTGAAAATACAACATATGTATTGAATGATTGTACATGTCCATACAGTGAAAAAGACCACCTGTTTTTCACTGTAGCAAGGCCAGCTCTGCTGTAGAACACACTGGGTGATTCTATTTCACTTAATAAAGCTAACATCAAATTGAACTTGCCAGGAAAATACTTGAAACACTAATTAGTATAGTTAAACAAAATCCAACTTAATGCCAGGGTAAAATTTTGTCTAACTATTTGAGGAGAAATAGTGAGTTCAGAAAGTCAAAAAAAAAATCTGCCTCAAGCTTCTGGTAGCCTTTTAGAGTTAATCCCCAACTATGACCTGGCAGCCTGGTGGCCCCCTGCAAGTAGGTGTGAATGTCTACCAGGAAAGGGAAAAAAGGGGCCTTGACAGGGAGGCAATGTGACCTCCTGACACGATGTCTTGGGGAATGTGCCCACCAGAAGAGGCTGCCACTAGAGGGTGCCAGAGCCACATTGTTTTTCAAGTTATGAGGATGACAATTGCAATGAGCAATTGTCAACCACATACATTTGTTTTTAATTAAATAAGGACTTTAGGCCAGTGGCGAGTGCTGCTTAAGTGTCTACCTCTCACACTTGCTCTGATGAGTCAGACAGCTAGGCACTTTCGAGCGGGACACATGCTGCAGTGAGCATGTGTCCCTCAGCATTTCGCCTTTAAAAAAATCCCTATGTACGCTAAGGGCTGACATAACATTAGCTCTGGCCTCCAATGTTCTGGGGTCTAGAGACCTCCCTTTTATGACGCCAGCAGTGTCAGACTTACAATCACTTCCGGTAATAAGACCCTGTATTCCCAGGACTGCTTGTCAATCACTTTCACAGGCTACAAGCAACACCCTCTCCCAACTTGTCACGTGTGATGTGTTGGGAACAAGTTAGGAAAGGGTATTGCTTGCAACCTGTGAAGGATTGCAGGCAGGGGACTCAAGGTCACAGAGTCATGAGACTATGATCTTAAGCCATAAGAGGCAGAGAGGGCATGCTTGGCACTCTCAAGCCTGCCATCCTGGACTGGAACAGCAGCAGCACACCCTTTGGTGGCCCGCTGTGCATGTTCCAGAGCAGGATTTGCAGGTAAGTGGGGCTGTGGGACTGGAGGCCTGCCATCATGCCTGCAAGCCTGTGGTTTGTCCTTACTGTTTTTGAAACAATAAAAACAAACCTCAGGCTGACACAGAAGAGCACACACCCGCAGCTCACATATTTAAAAGTGTTCCCATTTTATCATGCCGGAGTGTTTTACTTTAGTACATCAGTTTATATCACTATATTGAGAGGCATTTACTACAACCTTTAATAAATGCCTCTCAATACAGTAATATAAACTGATGTAATAAAGTGAAACACTTCTGTATGTTAAAAGCATACAAGAGAAGACTTTTAAATATGTGAGTACAGGATGTATGCATCCTGAACTGACATATTTAAAAGTGCTCTAGTCTCTCGCACAATTTCCTGCCCCTTGACTGGTGCTTGAGTCTACTTTTGACCCTAAAACCTGCAACACTGGTTGCTTAAAAACTTTTTCAGACCTTTTCCTCCGGAGAACAAGTCAAGACTAGGACATAAATTGAAGCCACAACCACCAACATTGAATCCCAAGTCAGATTCAACTTGCCGATTTTCCTAGATGAAAGGATTTCAAGTTCCCTGAAAAGTTTTTAAGTCTGAAAGCAGACTAACTTCATGGAGGCCATCGTACCACACCAAAGAGCTGACAAGGTGTTTCTGGATACCGATTCCAGATTTCCCTTATTTGGAACATCCATCTGTCTACAACGATCACACCAAGTTTCCTGTCTGAGCCTAAGCTCACACCAAGGATCCATGCTGCATCGGACTGCTTCTGTCGAGCCCTCCTTTGGAACCAGCCTGCAGACTGACCTACCGTTCACCTGTCGATGAGGACTTTTCTCCAGAAAATCTTATAAGACTGAAGTTAAACCTGCCCACTGTACCTGAGGAGCAGTAGGTCGCAGTTGGTCTTAACTTTTTACTTGTACCTAGTGTAGTGCGACCAAATACCCATGATTGACACTTTGTGCTTTCAGCGCTACTTTGACTTGAAACTTCAAAAAATCATATGTCAGGTTCCCTTAATCCGATTTTTGTCACTTGGAGTCTATTAAGACATAGGCTTACCCTACATTTATGAACTGGAATAGAATAGGATTTGAATTGTGTTGCAATTTCAATTTTTTTACAATTTTGGTAATGATAAGTACTTTACACATTACCCCTTAGTTGAGCCTGCCTGCTCTGTGCCACAGCTACTAAGGGTTGAGCTCAGGTTTAAGCTATTGAAACCTGCCTGGACCAGGAATTGTGGCATTATCACTTTGTGAGGACTCCAATCCCCTCCAACTAATATCCACTTTCTCACAATGACGCTCTTTCTGCACGTGGCATATGGGATCCCATTGGCATGACACTGAGGTGTTACAACGACTTGTGATATTCCGATTGGTGTTAAGGTCATTAGTTTTTGGAATTCTTTACCAGGCAGCCTAGCAAGTAAGAATTTATGAAGAGTAGTCAATGCGTTCCCACTATCATGACTACTAGAGGTCGCACTGTCTCACAGGGTAACAATGGATATAGTGGGACCCCTACTTAAAGACATTTCGAGAAAACATTTCATGTTATTCATTGTAGGCCATGCTTTTATGTACTATAAATCTGTGCCTCAGGTATTGTGACTGAGGGAATGCTACCCAAAGCGTTGGCTGGTGTTTTGTGTATTTTCCGCAGACTGAGTGTCCTTAATATTGTGGGTGTTTGCCATATTTATGTAACCCTTCCCCTAAATTGTGTGATGAGATGCAGTGGTCAAATGTTGCAGGTGTATTCTATTTTCCTATGCATGTGGCATGAATAGTGTAGTCGACTGAAGGCAAGACGTTGTTATGTTTGTTTAATAATTATGAGATAATGGTACATGTGGGGGGGCTGTTACTTCTTGATGCATTCACGTTGATGAGGAATGGTGTATGTGGATGAACTGTAGTAATAAGTTAACGCTCTAGATGCAGTGTGGAAATAGCTGCTACCTTTGATGTCACAATGTTGATCTATATGTGACCATTACTGAATTTATGACATGTGAGTATATAACAAGCTAATTGTGAAGTGGTGCACTTGAAGTCCATATTCAAGAGCAATCACTCTTCTGTAAAAAAAATGTATGTGCGATAACTAAATCAAGTGAAAAGGAATCATTGATTTTGACTTTACATTAATCCTTAACTCAACAGAGAGTATTTACCTTTGAAACAATAATGATTTTCATAACGTGTATGAATGTTATAGTCTAATGTTGAAGAAGTGTAATTCGCCATCATATTACTGCCATGTATTAATACATTTATTCATTTTGCATTTACTGTAAGATGAAGTTTAAACTAGAATTATTACTGACGATTTATAATTGCAAAAGGGTATATGTTTGATTAACATGAATACATGTCTAATTCTGACTTTGCTTTAGCTTAGCCATGTTAGGCCTCCTAGCCTGAAATCTCCAAAATGTGGGAATCTATTTTCCATTTCTGCTAGCGTGTCATTTCGTTCAGGTGTCTTTCACATGAAATGTTAGTTTAGAAATAGATGTACTATTGTTTTACTCACAGAGAGACTGAGAAAGCAACCTTGAGGACAGTACACAGAGAGACAGAGGGGGTCATTCTAACCCTGGCGGTCGACGACCGCCAGGGCTAAAATGACGGGAGCACCGCCAACAGGCTGGCGGTGCTCCAATGGGCATTCTGACCGCGGCGGTACAGCCTCGGTCAGAAACGGGAAACCAGCGGTGTCCCGCCGGTTTCCCGCTGCCCTGGGGAATCCTCCATGGCGGCGCTGCAGGCAGCGCCGCCATGGGGATTCCGACCCCCTTACCGCCAGCCTGGTCCTGGCGGTTTTGACTGCCAGAACCTGGCTGGCGGTAACGGGTGTCGTGGGGCCCCTAGGGGCCCCTGCAGTGCCCATGCCAATGGCATGGGCACTGCAGGGGCCCCCTAACAGGGCCCCACTAAGATTTTCAGTGTCTGCATAGCAGACACTGAAAATCGCGACTGGTGCAACTGCACCCGTCGCACCCTTCCCACTCCGCCGGCTCCATTCGGAGCCGGCATCCTCGTGGGAAGGGGTTTCCCGCTGGGCGGGCGGGCGGCCTTCTGGCGGTCGCCCGCCCGCCCAGCGGGAAACTCAGAATAACCGCGGCGGTCTTATGACCGTGCAGCGGTATTCTGGCGGTTCCCGTTTGGCTGGTGGCGCCCGCCGCCAGCCAAACTTGGAATCACCCCCCAGAGTGTGTGAAGACTAGCCCTAATAATTTTGTTGCAAAGTCATATAGGAGACCAAGGACAACTATCTTCCCAGGTCTTGGGAACTCTCACCCATGTTTCAGGTGATTGCCATGTGATGTGAGGGGCTTGGACTATGCAATCATCCAATCCTTATGTGCTACCAATGGACAAATCATTGTTTACTATGGACTTTAATTAATTGATTTAAGTTGGCTGCACGAAGTAGATTCCCTTGGACTTTGAGAGGTACAGACCTCTTTGCCCTTACCCTGCACTTTCCCAATGCCTGATGAGAGTACTATGAGTTTTTTTCTACCCAAGAGAAGACTCTTGACCGAGCTTCTGATATGCTGACACCTTCCCCTTTTATTTAGTTTTTGCCAGCTTTCGTTAGCTTCAGTTTGCCCAGATTTCCCTTTTCTAACTTATTTTTATCCTTTACTTCCTTTTTACTTTTTGCCTCCATGTTATGTAGTTAGCTCATGTCAATCTGTGGTATGTTGTCCTTGGAGGATTCTTTTTGCCTTAGCTTGCTATTTAGATGATTTAAAATGACAATGATGTTTAGACGAGTTGGTCAATGCTTATTCTCCTAAAACCTAGTATTGCTGTCTTTGTTATTTTGCATAGCGATTACTGAATGCGTAGTATGTTTAATGTTGATTAGATTAAGGATTTTTCCCATAGATCTGGACATCTGATGGTGATACTGTGTCTATATAGCCTGGTTTTGAGAATTATCTACATTAATCTGAGGATAAGTTTGTAATAAAACCCTTTATTTCCAATTTGGTTTTCCATTGTGTGACCTAACTGTTCACACTGTAAATTGATTTTTGATTAATGTCGTGTATTACTAATTCCTAGAGTGAAAAGATTAGTCAACCTCAAATCAGAGCATAAAGAAACACTCCATCACTCTAGTCCAATGGTTAAGTGCTATCTTTATGACAGCTTCATTTATTATATTTCTTGAGCTTTCTCTGAGACTGCCATTCCTCCACTTGCTCGATTAACATGGGTGACATTTATAGGGTCTTTGGGGTTTGATGATGTTGGTTTATGAAAATGAATTGTCATTTCACAGGTGCTTCACTGGCTTGGTCAGTATGAACCTGTGTGATTGCAGTTTTCACAGAACCCCTCATTTGCATAGATGTGGCAAATTAAAGCATCCATTTCCCTCGCAACCCTTCCTCTATACTCTGCACACTCCTACAATGCTTAATCACATCAGCCGTCATCTTGTCAGGTTCCCTTTCTTCCTTTTTTTGGAAAATACTGGAAAAAAGCACTGGGAGGCTTGCAGTTTTCTTTTCCATCATACCTCTGGCTTGAATAGATTCAAGGAAAACTGTATTCAAATTACTGTAAAGAAAAGACATTTCCCATTTTGTGTGATTTGATTGAATGAGGGTTTTATTAGTATTTTATGTTGAATGTAATAGGAAATATAAAAGAACTATCAAGCAAGTTCGTACAAGAATACAAAAGGACAGCAAAATGAGTCCCGAAAAGATCCATAAGCATATAAACAAGGACGAAAGGAAAAAGACAATTGAAGCCATTCAGAATGGAGAGGCAAAATATTAACATTAGAGAACAAAGCAAAAATTAATGATGTTTTTTTCATCTTTCTGCACAGGAGGAACATTTCTTTGACATCTGAGAAAAGATCTGCAAAGATCTGCAAAGGTGACATCTGGAAATAGATCAGACAATATTTTATTTACTGAGCAGAAGGTAAAGGCACAGTTCAAGGTTAGCAAGCTGAAATAATTGATCACTAAATTATTACTCTGGATTTTTGATGTCCCCAATTGCATTTTTTCAGACCACCACATGTATGAAGCATGAGCTGCAAATATTCAAGAACTTGTTGACTGGAAAGGATATGTCACAGTAGTATTTTGGAAGCGAGCAAATTCAAATTTGAGGAAGTGGGGAGCATTAGCGACAACAGCATTGTGTGTTATACAATCAAAATGACCTATGTAACTCACCTCTCTCCCCTATCTCTCCCCGCTCCCTACCCTTTTATTTTGCCCTTGCAATACTGTATTCCCTTAAGCTGTTTAGACTGCCTGCTATCATTAAAACTGCTCTTTGGTTTAATATAACAATGAACTTGCAACTAAAGTAACTTATAATCCAACATTTAACTTCCTGACTTATCCAGGCCTGCTCTTCTCTGCCCTTTCCTTCTCAATCTGGACTGCCAGATTCACTAGTCATAAATTTCTGTAGGCCATGTCAACTTACCATGTCTCCACCTCTGCACCTGCTCCAAATTAACAAGCCTAAACATGTTCCATAGCTCTGTGCACTTCTTTTCTTAAAGCTAACCTTTTTGGGAATGAATTGCTGCCATCTAATGCCTTTCACCTGCTCTAAGAAATGGGATGGGTGGGTAGGAAGAGACCGCACAGCGCTAGGAGTCCAGCCACTGTGTCATCAACTTCAAAATAATGGAAGAGGGTAGAACATGGCCTTTTAAGTACCCTGGGCTACTCAGTAGCTCAATTAAAGGCCACAATAGCCCAGTGCAGTCTCAGACTGCTCCACTTCCTTAATCCTCCCGGGTGGGGGGACCTTTATCCAGTCAGAAGTCCCCCACAAGATTCCGTTGAGGAAGAGGGGAGCATTGGGGACACTGACACCAGCATTGTGTATAAAAAAAGGCCACTTTATTGGAAACAGGTGCACTTACAAACCAAAACCTCAGCCTTTGACTTACAAAACTACTGGCCTCACTATACAATCAAAATCACCTACGTAACTCATCCCTCTCCACTACCCTACTCTCCCTCCACCCTTTCGTCTTTGCCTTTGCAATATTGTATTTCCTTAAGCTGTTTAGATTGCTTGCTATCATTAAAACTGCCTTCTGGTTTAATGTAACAATGAACTTGCAACTAACATAATTTCTAAACCAACATTTAACTTCCTGGCTTGTCCAGACCTGCTGTTCTCTACCCTTTTCTTCTCAATCTGCACTGCCAGATTCACTAGTCATTTATTTCTGTAGGCCATTTCAACGTGCCATGCATATGCCACCCAAAAAAAGGTGCTCCCAGACTTTTTCTGCCCCTGAATGGTTTAGTGAACATTCTGGAGCTGTTGTAGCCTATCCCGTATCTGAAACAAGTAGAGCTCCATGCCCATAAAGGACAGGTACACCCCATCTCCCCAAAAAAACTTTGCATCCTCAAAATGCAAATCCTTGTGTTCTAAAACTGTAATACTCTTACTAGCACTGGAAAAACACACATTTTTGTTAATCTTGCAATGAGTTCTCTCTATAGCCCCAGCTTCTTACCTCCCCGCCAGAACATTCATGGAACAAATGCTGTCCAAATAACGTGACAGCAAACCCACTGCCTCTGAATCTCTTGAAGGTCCTTCTTCATAGCTTTAAGAACATCCAGGCCCTTTTGTACCACTAAATCATACTCACCGAGGTGTATTCATATATCAGGGCACTGGCCCCTCACCATAAGACTGTTCACGCATGGCAATAGCTCATGCCATTGCATCCCCCCTTCCCAGCGCACCTTATACAATTCTGGTTCGAATCCCAGGATCCTCCTTGGACTGCTTCCTCTAGTTTGCCTTTCTGCCCATTTCATGAAACAATGCCCAACTAATCAAATTGATAGACTACTGTAATTTGGGTCTAGCACCAAACCTGCAAAACACAAATAACAGAATCAGAAACTCTCTCATGTCCCAACGCTTCCCCTGTGCACATGCAATGCTGTTAGCACTTCGACCGCCTACTCTCTGCATGCATGATGTCGCTGCTGCTCCAAACCCTTCCCGGTTCTGTGGCCATGCCTTTTCTAAAGGAATGGTTACCAAAGCATGAAGCCTTCAGCCCGAGGCTTCTCAGACCTTTTCTCAATATTGCCAATAGTTGAAAACCTGTAACCCTTTTGCTGCCCCTGTGCTGAAAAAAACAATCTTGATTTCTCCCCAACAAGCGCCCACAATAGCAAACCCCACTGCAAAGGACATACTCCCCCCAAGGGACACGCGCATAAAAATGCAGACTTCCCTCTGCTCGTCTGGTTGGTTTTGGACCTATTTAACCATACATGCACTCCCGTTTTGCTCATGTGTACTTCCCCCCAAGTTAATCCTTCTGTACCTCTACCTCCCAGGAGCTCCGAAACTCTAAATGCTCCAAAAAACATCCAAGACATCAGAGTGCTAAAGAGAATAGTCTCACCTTCACAATTGCAAATTGCTGGAAGGGATATAACCCATTTCAGCAGATCTAATGTTAATGGCCTACTGGATGGTCCTGTTCTCCCTGATTCCTTAGCCCAATCCTCTAATATCCTTCTGCCCAATTCTCCCACTGAAAGCACATATCCCCACAACAGCTTACCCATAAATGAGATCCCTGTTAGTTTTCCTGACATTGTAGCTCTGGATTGTCCTTTCTCAATCAGTCTCTGTACTACGTCCTCAACCATTTCTCCTTCACCTGATGCTTTCTAGCCCCTGTGTGTAAGGTTTCCTGCCAAGCCTGTAAGTAAGTCTCCTGGGTGGAAACTGCCAAAGAGTTCACCACCAGCTAAAGCATCCTCTGCCTCCTATTGTGCATAACTCTGGGGGCATCTGCGTCTTGACAGGTTCTGCATCAGTGGGCAGCCCATGGGCCCTCTCCCACTGTGAATGAGACAAAGCATATGCAATGTCCTCGTCCACATCTGGCATGTGTCTTGACCTGAACGAAATGTTATGGAATGAGCAACACAGTACAAACACCCAAAGCAACTGCAATACCTGGGGGTCCCTTGCAGACTGGCTATTTACCACCTGAACCCATTGATATCATTTAGGGGTTGACATGGGTTGCAGCTGCGACCCCCAGCTTGACCCTTGTGACCCCTGGCACTACCTTTGAGGCCCTGGCCTCAGAGGTCACAAAATCAGTGCCAGGAATCCAGGGGCAGCTCATCCTTGTGGACATTGCTTGGCGCTCCACTTCCTTGCTTGCAATCACTTTTTTATTACAGTAATAATGAATAAGATGTAATTCACTTTTATTGTAATAAACAATGGAGTACAGTTAGCTGGAATATGAATCTACTTGGTAGCTGAGGTAGGTAAAAAACAGTTTTAAATTATGTTGTATGTGTGCTTGCGGGTGAGAGTGTGTTTATGTGAGAGAGAGTGTGTGTGTGAGTGAATGTTGGTGTTTGTGTGAGTGAAAGTAAAAATTGAATGTTGTCTAATGTCACTTCTGATACCCCCTGGCATTTTGGTGAATTGATGTTCATGCCTGAACCCCTGCTAAATTGTCAACCCTGGAAATCACCTTCTTATGTGCCAACTGCAAACCCCCCACAGAAACTCGTACCATAAGGGGAAACAATTCCTGGAAAGCAATGCTCCTCCCTCTTTGCTTCCATTATTGTGGCTACTCTTCCACATACCATTTCCCTTGCCAGTAAATGCCGTATCACCTGCTGCATCAGTAAATATCTGAGCATCCCAGTCCAATTCCTGACAGACTCTCAATGGGATGCCATTAAAGGACTGCAGAAAGAAGTGCCACATGCGCAAGTCCTGCGTCATTCCTGCTTACATGTGCACATGGTGATTTGGTAACCGTGTCCCTGCTAAGTATAAAGTGAGGCATCTACAAAATGTCAAACCTGCCCTCACTACCCTGCACACAAAAATTCAAGTGTCCCAGTAAGACCTGTATCTCCTTCACTATGGCTTTATGTCTACCCAATACACCAGTCACCAGAGCAGTCATGACTGCTCTGTTGTCCTCTGGTAGCCGAGCCGTCATTGTCTCAGAGTCAATCTCAATGTCCAGAAACATCAACACTGTGCTAGGTCTCATCATCTTCTCCGATGCAAGAAGTACACCAAAGTGCCCCATAATGGCTTGAAATCGATCAAGTAAGTCCTGGCTCTGCCCTGAGCCCACCAAACCTACTAAGAAGAAGTCATCTAGATAATCTGTTATGCAGGTATGTCCTGTCTGTCTAATGAATACGGACTGCAGGAATGTGGTAAAGAATTTGAAGAGCACAGGATACAGAGCAGCCCATCGGGAGCACCTTAGCCACATACCAACAACCCTCGTATTGCATTCCCAGTAGCTAGAAGTCATCAGGGTGTACCCCCAGTGTAGGAAGTTGACTCTGTGTGCACTATTTTAAAGTAAGGAATAGTATGCACAGAGTCCAAGGGTTCCCCTTAGAGGTAAGTGTAAAGAAATGGCTCCCTGTTGCAGTTACCCCCCACTTTTTGCCTGATACTGATGCTGACTTGACTGAGAAGTGTGCTGGGACCCTGCTAACCAGGCCCCAGCACCAGTGTTCTTTCACCTAAAATGTACCATTGTTTCCACAATTGGCACAACCCTGGCACCTAGGTAAGTCCCTTGTAACTGGTACCCCTGGTACCAAGGGCCCTGATGCCAGGGGAGGTCTCTAAGGGCTGCAGCATGTCTTATGCCACCCTAGGGACCCCTCACTCAGCACAGACACACTGCTTGCCAGCTTGTGTGTGCTGATGGGGAGAAAATGACTAAGTCGACATGGCACTCCCCTCAGGGTGCCATGCCAACCTCCCGCTGCCTGTGGCATAGGTAAGTCACCCCTCTAGTAGGCCTTACAGCCCTAAGGCAGGGTGCACTATACCACAGGTGAGGGCATATGTGCATGAGCACTATGCCCCTACAGTGTCTAAGCAAAACCTTAGACATTGTAAGTGCAGGGTAGCCATAAGAGTATATGGGCTGGGAGTCTGTCAAAAACGAACTCCACAGCTCCATAATGGCTACACTGAATACTGGGAAGTTTAGTATCAAACTTCTCAGAATAATAAACCCACACTAATGCCAGTGTTGGATTTATTAAAAAATGCACACAGAGGGCATCTTGGATATACCCCCTGTATTTTACCCAATTGTTCAGTGCAGGACTGACTGGTCTGTGCCAGCCTGCTGCTGAGAGACGAGTGTCTGACCTCATGCGGTGAGAGCCTTTGTGCTCTCTGAGGACAGAAACAAAGCCTGCTCTGGGTGGAGGTGCTTCACACCTCCCCCCTGCAGGAACTGTAACGCCTAGCAGTGAGCTTCAAAGGCTCAAGCTTAGTGTTACAATGCCCCAGGGCACTCCAGCTAGTGGAGATGCCCACCTCCTGGACCCAGCCCCCACTTTTGGCGGCAAGTCCAGGAGAGATAATGAGAAAAACAAGGAGGAGTCACTGGCCAGTCAGGACAGCCCCTAAGGTGTCCTGAGCTGAGGTGACTCTGACTTTTAGAAATCCTCCATCTTGTAGAAGGAGGATTCCCCCAATAGGGATAGGAATGTGACCCCCTCCCCTTGGGAGGAGGCACAAAGAGGGTGTACCCACCCTCAGGGCTAGTAGCCATTGGCTACTAACCCCCCAGACCTAAACACGTCCTTAAATTTAGTATTTAAAGGCTCCCCTGAACCTAAAACTTTAGATTCCTGCAACTTACCTGAAGAAGAAGACTGCTGAGCTGAAAAACCCCTGCAGAGGAAGAACAGAAGACACCAACTGCTTTGGCCCCAGTCCTACCGGCCTGTCTCCTGCCTTCCAAAGAAACCTGCTCCAGCGACGCTTTCCAAGGGACCAGCGACCTCTGAAACCTCTGAGGACTGCCCGACTTCGAGAAAGACAAGAAACTCCCGAGGACAGCGGCCCTGCTCCAAAAGAACGGCAACTTTGTTTCAAGTAGCAGATTTAAAGACCCCTGCAACTCCCCGCAAGAAGCGTGAGACTTGCAACACTGCACCCGGCGACCCCGACTCGACTGGTGGAGAAACAACGCTTCAGGGAGGACCCTCCGGCGATTCTACGACAGTGAGTAACCAAAGTTGTCCCCCCTGAGCCCCCACATCGATGCCTGCAGAGGGAATCCCCAGGCTCCCCCTGACCGCGACTGTCTGAACTCCATTTCCCGACGGCTGGAAAAGACCCTGCACCCGCAGCCCCCAGCACCTGAAGGATCGGAACTTCTGTGCAGGAGTGACCCCAGGAGGCCCTCTCCCTTGCCCAGGTGGTGGCTACCCCGAGGAGCCCCCCCTTGCCTGCCTGCAACGCTGAAGAGATCCCTTGGTCTCTCATTGATTTACATTGAAAACCCGACACGTGTTTGCACACTGCACCCGGCCGCCCCCGCGCCGCTGAGGGTGTACTTTTTGTGCTGACTTGTGTCCCCCCCGGTGCCCTACAAAACCCCCCTGGTCTGCCCTCCGAAGACGCGGGTACTTACCTGGTGGCAGACTCGAACCGGGGCACCCCCTTCTCTCCATTGAAGCCTATGTGTTTTGGGCACCACTTTGACCTTTGCACCTGACCGGCCCTGAGCTGCTGGTGTGATAACTTTGGGGTTGCTCTGAACCCCCAACGGTGGGCTACCTTGGACCCAAACCTGAGATTTGTAAGTTATTTACTTACCTGCAAAACCTAACAATACTTTACCTCCCCCAGGAACTGTGAAAATTGCAGTGTCCACTTTTAAAACAGCTATTTGTGTTTATGTGAAAAGTATATATGCTACTGTAATTATTCAAAGTTCCTAAAGTACTTACCTGCAATACCTTTCAAATGAGATATTACATGCAGAATTTGAACCTGTGGTTCTTAAAATAAACTAGGAAAAGATATTTTTCTATAACAAAACCTATTGGCTGGATTTGTCTCTGAGTGTGTGTTCCTCATTTATTGCCTGTGTGTATGTACAACAAATGCTTAACACTACTCCTTTGATAAGCCTACTGCTCGACCACACTACCACAAAATAGAGCATTAGTATTATCTCTTTTTGCCACTATCTTACCTCTAAGGGGAACCCTTGGACTCTGTGCATACTATTCCTTACTTTGTAATAGTGCATACAGAGCCAACTTCTTACATTGGTGGATCAGCGGTGGGGTACAAGACTTTGCATTTGCTGGACTACTCAGCCAATACCTGATCACACGACAAATTCCAAAAATTTTCATTAGAACTTGATTTTTTGCAATTTGAAATTTTTCTAAATTCTTAAAAGTCCTGCTAGGGCCTTGTGTTAGTCCCTGTTAGCATTTCCTTTTAGAGTTTAAAAGTTTGGTAAAAGTTTGAATTAGATCCTAGAACTAGTTTTAGTTTCTTAAAAAGTATTCCAACTTTTAGAAGCATAATGTCTAATACAGATGTGAATGTGGTGGAACTCGACACCACACCTTACCTCCATCTACAGATGAGAGAGTTAAGGTCACTCTGTAAACTAAAGAAAATAGCAATGGGCTCCAGACCTTCCAAACTACAGCTCCAGGAGCTGTTGGCAGAGTTTGAAAGAGCCAACCCCTCTGAGGATGGCAACATAGAGGATGATGATAGTGACTTGGAGGGTGATTCCCCCCTACCAGTCCTATCTAGGGAAGACAGGGCCTCTCAAGCCCTGACTCCAAGCATAATAGTCAGAGATGCTGGCTCCCTCACAGGAGGGACCAACCTCTCTGAAATCACTGAGGATAACTCCAGTGAAGAGGACATCCAGTTAGCCAGGATGGCCAAAAGATTGGCTTTGGAAAGACAGATCCTAGCCATAGAAAGGGAAAGACAAGAGATGGGCCTAGGACCCATCAATGGTGGCAGCAACATAAATAGGGTCAGAGATTCTCCTGACATGTTGAAAATCCCTAAAGGGATTGTAACTAAATATGAAGATGGTGATGACATCACCAAATGGTTCACAGCTTTTGAGAGGGCTTGTGTAACCAGAAAAGTGAACAAATCTCACTGGGGTGCTCTCCTTTGGGAAATGTTCACAGGAAAGTGTAGGGATAGACTCCTCGCACTCTCTGGAAAAGATGCAGAATCTTATGACCTCATGAAGGGTACCCTGATTGAGGGCTTTGGATTCTCCACTGAGGAGTATAGAATTAGATTCAGGGGGGCTTAAAAATCCTCGAGCCAGACCTGGGTTGATTTCGTAGACTACTCAGTGAAAACACTGGATGGTTGGGTAACTGGAAATGAAGTGCATGACTATGTTGGGCTTTATAATTTGTTTATGAAAGAACACATTTTAAGTAACTGCTTCAATGAAAAGTTGCATCAGTATCTGGTAGACCTAGGACCAATTTCTCCCCAAGAATTGGGAAAGAAGGCGGACCATTGGGTCAAGACTAGGGTAACCAAAACTTCCACTGGGGGTGACCAAAAGAAAGGGGTTACAAAGCCTCCCCAGGAGAAAGTGGGTGACACTAGAAACAAAGAAAAAGAGTCCTCTGTAGGCCCCCAAAAACCAGACCAGGTGGGTGGGCCCCGAGACGCAACCCAAAACAAAGGTGGGTACCAGGGTAAGAACTGGGATGCCACTAAGGCATGATGCCATAACTGTAGACAGACAGGACACCACACCAAGGACACTTCTTGTCCCAAAAACAAACCCCCTAGCAAAATCCCAGGGGTGACCAGTGTAGCCATTGGGGATGACTCCTCAGATGAGGAGGTCTTCATAGCCTTCAACTGGAAAAAGGGCCCAACAGGTGAGTTGGAGATTCCAGAGGGAAGTAGACACTTCCACCACCTACTGGTGAATGGAATCCCAGCCACTGCCCTGAGAGACACTTGTGCCAGTCACACCATTGTGCATGACAGGCTGGTGTTCTTAAACCAGTACATCCCAGGTGAGACTGCCAGAGTAAGAGTTAGCCCAGACAGGGTCACTGATAGGCCTGTGGCTTTTGTGCCCATAGAAGTGGGTGGGACTTTTAGCTGGAGAAGGGTGGTAGTCAGTACAGACCTCCCCCTTGATTGTCTCCTTGGAAATGACTACCCAGAGGTTAGTCAGAGCCCAAGAGAGGAGCTGGTCCAGTGCCAGTCCTCTCCCAAGGATTCTGGAGTTCCTGCCTCTGCAGTAAATGCAAGTAGGCCCCGGAAGAAAAAGAAAAGAAAACAGTGTAGGAAGGGTGGACAACCTTTAGCCAAGGTTCCAGCAAGCCAAGGAGATTCTGCTCCAATAGGGGAGAACTCCAAAAGTGGCACTGGTAAAGTCCAATCTGACCCACAAGAAGTCCTGGCTAGTCAGGCAACTGTTAAGCCTGAGTGGGTGGCTCCTCAGCTAACAGAAGAAAGAGTGGAAGAAGGTTGTTTACTACAAGATGTGGTAACCCCCCACTCTAATACAGCAGACAGGCACCCTGAACCCAAATAAGCCTGTAACTTAGCTCCTTCCCTTGTAGGTGAAGAGCTAAAGGTGTGGTTCTGGGCACTGACAGCTGTCAGTGGCCTCTGCTGGGTGTTAGCCTTTATGGCTGCACTATCCTTGGCATGGTGGTCTGACCCCATGCCAAATAGCAAGTTAGGCCCCCTGACCCTGTTGGTCATGGTGGGGTTACTCCAGCTCTGGGTAACCTCTTTGGGTAAGCTAGGGGTGACCCTGGCTAAAATAAGATTAGCAGAGGTGGATACCTCTAACCCCAAAATAGAGAGAATGGGTGAAGACATAAAAAGCACAGACAAGAGGCAGTTCAGACTAGGTCCTATCACTGTGGAAGTGGGTCAGTTCCCCAGAGGGAATGACCTGAACAGGAGGATGTAAGGCAGAGTAGGCCCTGCAACAAACCAGCCTATTTCCTCTACTCTTCCTCGCCTGACAGACTAGGAAGACTCTCCCAGCTTTGGCGGAGTCTCCTGGCCTGTGGGCTGGGGGGGGCTTGTGTAAAGAAATGGCTCCCTGTTGCAGTTACCCCCCACTTTTTGCCTGATACTGATGCTGACTTGACTGAGAAGTGTGCTGGGACCCTGCTAACCAGGCCCCAGCACCAGTGTTCTTTCACCTAAAATGTACCATTGTTTCCACAATTGGCAGAACCCTGGCACCTAGGTAAGTCCCTTGTAACTGGTACCCCTGGTACCAAGGGCCCTGATGCCAGGGAAGGTCTCTAAGGGCTGCAGCATGTCTTATGCCACCCTAGGGACCCCTCACTCAGCACAGACACACTGCTTGCCAGCTTGTGTGTGCTGATGGGGAGAAAATGACTAAGTCGACATGGCACTCCCCTCAGGGTGCCATGCCAACCTCCCACTGCCTGTGGCATAGGTAAGTCACCCCTCTAGTAGGCCTTACAGCCCTATGGCAGGGTGCACTATACCACAGGTGAGGGCATATGTGCATGAGCACTGTGCCCCTACAGTGTCTAAGCAAAACCTTAGACATTATAAGTGCAGGGTAGCCATAAGAGTATATGGGCTGGGAGTCTGTCAAAAACGAACTCCACAGCTCCATAATGGCTACACTGAATACTGGGAAGTTTAGTATCAAACTTCTCAGAATAATAAACCCACACTGATGCCAGTGTTGGATTTATTAAAAAATGCACACAGAGGGCATCTTAGAGATACCCCCTGTATTTTACCCAATTGTTCAGTGCAGGACTGACTGGTCTGTGCCAGCCTACTGCTGAGAGACGAGTGTCTGACCTCATGCGGTGAGAGCCTTTGTGCTCTCTGAGGACAGAAACAAAGCCTGCTCTGGGTGGAGGTGCTTCACACCTCCCCCTGCAGGAACTGTAACACCTAGCAGTGAGCTTCAAAGGCTCAAGCTTAGTGTTACAATGCCCCAGGGCACTCCAGCTAGTGGAGATGCCCGCCTCCTGGACCCAGCCCCCACTTTTGGCGGCAAGTTCAGGAGAGATAATGAGAAAAACAAGGAGGAGTCACTGGCCAGTCAGGACAGCCCCTAAGGTGTCCTGAGCTGAGGTGACTCTGACTTTTAGAAATCCTCCATCTTGTAGAAGGAGGATTCCCCCAATAGGGATAGGAATGTGACCCCCTCCCCTTGGGAGGAGGCACAAAGAGGGTGTACCCACCCTCAGGGCTAGTAGCCATTGGCTACTAACCCCCCAGACCTAAACACGTCCTTAAATTTAGTATTTAAGGGCTCCCCTGAACCTAAAACTTTAGATTCCTGCAACTTACCTGAAGAAGAAGACTGCTGAGCTGAAAAACCCCTGCAGAGGAAGAACAGAAGACACCAACTGCTTTGGCCCCAGTCCTACCGGCCTTTCTCCTGCCTTCCAAAGAAACCTGCTCCAGCGACGCTTTCCAAGGGACCAGCGACCTCTGAAACCTCTGAGGACTGCCCGACTTCGAGAAAGACAAGAAACTCCCGAGGACAGCGGCCCTGCTCCAAAAGAACTGCAACTTTTTTTCAACTAGCAGATTTAAAGACCCCTGCAACTCCCCGCAAGAAGCGTGAGACTTGCAACACTGCACCCGGCGACTCCGACTCGACTGGTGGAGAAACAACGCTTCAGGGAGGACCCTCCGGCGACTCTACGACTGTGAGTAACCAAAGTTGTCCCCCCTGAGCCCCCACAGCGACGCCTGCAGAGGGAATCCCCAGGCTCCCCCTGACCTCGACTGTCTGAACTCCATTTCCCGACGGCTGGAAAAGACCCTGCACCTGCAGCCCCCAGCACCTGAAGGATCGGAACTTCTGTGCAGGAGTGACCCCAGGAGGCCCTCTCCCTTGCCCAGGTGGTGGCTACCCCGAGGAGCCCCCCCTTGCCTGCCTGCAACGCTGAAGAGATCCCTTGGTCTCTCATTGATTTACATTGAAAACCCGACACGTGTTTGCACACTGCACCCGGCCGCCCCCGCGCCGCTGAGGGTGTACTTTTTGTGCTGACTTGTGTCCCCCCCGGTGCCCTACAAAACCCCCCTGGTCTGCCCTCCGAAGACGCGGGTACTTACCTGGTGGCAGACTGGAACCGGGGCACCCCCTTCTCTCCATTGAAGCCTATGTGTTTTGGGCACCACTTTGACCTTTGCACCTGACCGGCCCTGAGCTGCTGGTGTGATAACTTTGGGGTTGCTCTGAACCCCCAACGGTGGGCTACCTTGGACCCAAACCTGAGACTTGTAAGTTATTTACTTACCTGCAAAACCTAACAATACTTTACCTCCCCCAGGAACTGTGAAAATTGCAGTGTCCACTTTTAAAACAGCTATTTGTGCTTTATGTGAAAAGTATATATGCTACTGTAATTATTCAAAGTTCCTAAAGTACTTACCTGCAATACCTTTCAAATGAGATATTACATGCAGAATTTGAACCTGTGGTTCTTAAAATAAACTAGGAAAAGATAGTTTTCTATAACAAAACCTATTGGCTGGATTTGTCTCTGAGTGTGTGTTCCTCATTTATTGCCTGTGTGTATGTACAACAAATGCTTAACACTACTCCTTTGATAAGCCTACTGCTCGACCACACTACCACAAAATAGAGCATTAGTATTATCTCTTTTTGCCACTATCTTACCTCTAAGGGGAACCCTTGGACTCTGTGCATACTATTCCTTACTTTGAAATAGTGCACACAGAGCCAACTTCTTACATTGGTGGATCAGCGGTGGGGTACAAGACTTTGCATTTGCTGGACTACTCAGCCAATACCTGATCACACGACAAATTCCAAAAATTGTCATTAGAACTTGATTTTTTGCAATTTGAAATTTTTCTAAATTCTTAAAAGTCCTGCTAGGGCCTTGTGTTAGTCCCTGTTAGCATTTCCTTTTAGAGTTTAAAAGTTTGGTAAAAGTTTGAATTAGATCCTAGAACTAGTTTTAGTTTCTTAAAAAGTATTCCAACTTTCATAAGCATAATGTCTAATACAGATGTGAATGTGGTGGAACTCGACACCACACCTTACCTCCATCTACAGATGAGAGAGTTAAGGTCACTCTGTAAACTAAAGAAAATAGCAATGGGCTCCAGACCTTCCAAACTACAGCTCCAGGAGCTGTTGGCAGAGTTTGAAAGAGCCAACCCCTCTGAGGATGGCAACACAGAGGATGATGTTAGTGACTTGGAGGGTGATTCCCCCCTACCAGTCCTATCTAGGGAAGACAGGGCCTCTCAAGCCCTGACTCCAAGCATAATAGTCAGAGATGCTGGCTCCCTCACAGGAGGGACCAACCTCTCTGAAATCACTGAGGATAACTCCAGTGAAGAGGACATCCAGTTAGCCAGGATGGCCAAAAGATTGGCTTTGGAAAGACAGATCCTAGCCATAGAAAGGGAAAGACAAGAGATGGGCCTAGGACCCATCAATGGTGGCAGCAACATAAATAGGGTCAGAGATTCTCCTGACATGTTGAAAATCCCTAAAGGGATTGTAACTAAATATGAAGATGGTGATGACATCACCAAATGGTTCACAGCTTTTGAGAGGGCTTGTGTAACCAGAAAAGTGAACAAATCTCACTGGGGTGCTCTCCTTTGGGAAATGTTCACAGGAAAGTGTAGGGATAGACTCCTCACACTCTCTGGAAAAGATGCAGAATCTTATGACCTCATGAAAGGTACCCTGATTGAGGGCTTTGGATTCTCCACTGAGGAGTATAGAATTAGATTCAGGGGGGCTCAAAAATCCTCGAGCCAGACCTGGGTTGATTTCGTAGACTACTCTCTGAAAACACTGGATGGTTGGGTAAATGGAAATGAAGTGCATGACTATGTTGGGCTTTATAATTTGTTTATGAAAGAACACATTTTAAGTAACTGCTTCAATGAAAAGTTGCATCAGTATCTGGTAGACCTAGGACCAATTTCTCCCCAAGAATTGGGAAAAAAGGCGGACCATTGGGTCAAGACTAGGGTAACCAAAACTTCCACTGGGGGTGACCAAAAGAAAGGGGTTACAAAGCCTCCCCAGGAGAAAGTGGGTGACACTAGAAACAAAGAAAAAGAGTCCTCTGTAGGCCCCCAAAAACCAGACCAGGTGGGTGGGCCCGAGACACAACCCAAAACAAAGGTGGGTACCAGAGTAAGAACTGGGATGCCACTAAGGCATGGTGCCATAACTGTAGACAGACAGGACACCACACCAAGGACACTTCTTGTCCCAAAAACAAACCCCCTAGCAAAATCCCAGGGGTGACCAGTGTAGCCATTGGAGATGACTCCTCAGATGAGGAGGTCTTCATAGCCTTCAACTGGAAAAAGGGCCCAACAGGTGAGTTGGAGATTCCAGAGGGAAGTAGACACTTCCACCACCTACTGGTGAATGGAATCCCAGCCACTGCCCTGAGAGACACTTGTGCCAGTCACACCATTGTGCATGACAGGCTGGTGTTCTCAAACCAGTACATCCCAGGTGAGACTGCCAGAGTAAGAGTTAGCCCAGACAGGGTCACTGATAGGCCTGTGGCTTTTGTGCCCATAGAAGTGGGTGGGACTTTTAGCTGGAGAAGGGTGGTAGTCAGTACAGACCTCCCCCTTGATTGTCTCCTTGGAAATGACTACCCAGAGGTTAGTCAGAGCCCAAGAGAGGAGCTGGTCCAGTGCCAGTCCTCTCCCAAGGATTCTGGAGTTCCTGCCTCTGCAGTAAATGCAAGTAGGCCCCAGAAGAAAAAGAAAAGAAAACAGTGTAGGAAGGGTGGACAACCTTTAGCCAAGGTTCCAGCAAGCCAAGGAGATTCTGCTCCAATAGGGGAGAACTCCAAAAGTGGCACTGGTAAAGTCCAACCTGACCCACAAGAAGTCCTGGCTAGTCAGGCAACTGTAAAGCCTGAGTGGGTGGCTCCTCAGCTAACAGAAGAAAGAGTGGAAGAAGGTTGTTTACTACAAGATGTGGTAACCCCCCACTCTAATACAGCAGACAGGCACCCTGAACCCAAAGAAGCCTGTAACTTAGCTCCTTCCCTTGTAGGTGAAGAGCTAAAGGTGTGGTTCTGGGCACTGACAGCTGTCAGTGGCCTCTGCTGGGTGTTAGCCTTTATGGCTGCACTATCCTTGGCATGGTGGTCTGACCCCATGCCAAATAGCAAGTTAGGCCCCCTGACCCTGTTGGTCATGGTGGGGTTACTCCAGCTCTGGGTAACCTCTTTGGGTAAGCTAGGGGTGACCCTGGCTAAGATAAGATTAGCAGAGGTGGATACCTCTAACCCCAAAATAGAGAGAATGGGTGAAGACATAAAAAGCACAGACAAGAGGCAGTTCAGACTAGGTCCTATCACTGTGGAAGTGGGTCAGTTCCCCAGAGGGAATGACCTGAACAGGAGGATGTAAGGCAGAGTAGGCCCTGCAACAAACCAGCCTATTTCCTCTACTGTTCCTCGCCTGACAGACTAGGAAGACTCTCCCAGCTTTGGCTGAGTCTCCTGGCCTGTGGGCTGGGGGGGGGGCTTGTGTAAAGAAATGGCTCCCTGTTGCAGTTACCCCCCACTTTTTGCCTGATACTGATGCTGACTTGACTGAGAAGTGTGCTGGGACCCTGCTAACCAGGCCCCAGCACCAGTGTTCTTTCACCTAAAATGTACCATTGTTTCCACAATTGGCACAACCCTGGCACCTAGGTAAGTCCCTTGTAACTGGTACCCCTGGTACCAAGGGCCCTGATGCCAGGGAAGGTCTCTAAGGGCTGCAGCATGTCTTATGCCACCCTAGGGACCCCTCACTCAGCACAGACACACTGCTTGCCAGCTTGTGTGTGCTGATGGGGAGAAAATGACTAAGGCGACATGGCACTCCCCTCAGGGTGCCATGCCAACCTCCCACTGCCTGTGGCATAGGTAAGTCACCCCTCTAGTAGGCCTTACAGCCCTAAGGCAGGGTGCACTATACCACAGGTGAGGGCATATGTGCATGAGCACTATGCCCCTACAGTGTCTAAGCAAAACCTTAGACATTGTAAGTGCAGGGTAGCCATAAGAGTATATGGGCTGGGAGTCTGTCAAAAACGAACTCCACAGCTCCATAATGGCTACACTGAATACTGGGAAGTTTAGTATCAAACTTCTCAGAATAATAAACCCACACTGATGCCAGTGTTGGATTTATTAAAAAATGCACACAGAGGGCATCTTAGAGATACCCCCTGTATTTTACCCAATTGTTCAGTGCAGGACTGACTGGTCTGTGCCAGCCTGCTGCTGAGAGACGAGTGTCCGACCTCATGCGGTGAGAGCCTTTGTGCTCTCTGAGGACAGAAACAAAGCCTGCTCTGGGTGGAGGTGCTTCACACCTCCCCCCTGCAGGAACTGTAACACCTAGCAGTGAGCTTCAAAGGCTCAAGCTTAGTGTTACAATGCCCCAGGGCACTCCAGCTAGTGGAGATGCCCACCTCCTGGACCCAGCCCCCACTTTTGGCGGCAAGTCCAGGAGAGATAATGAGAAAAACAAGGAGGAGTCACTGGCCAGTCAGGACAGCCCCTAAGGTGTCCTGAGCTGAGGTGACTCTGACTTTTAGAAATCCTCCATCTTGTAGAAGGAGGATTCCCCCAATAGGGATAGGAATGTGACCCCCTCCCCTTGGGAGGAGGCACAAAGAAGGTGTACCCACCCTGAGGGCTAGTAGCCATTGGCTACTAACCCCCCTGACCTAAACACGCCCTTAAATTTAGTATTTAAGGGCTCCCCTGAACCTAAAACTTTAGATTCCTGCACCTTACCTGAAGAAGAAGACTGCTGAGCTGAAAAACCCCTGCAGAGGAAGAACAGAAGACACCAACTGCTTTGGCCCCAGTCCTACCGGCCTGTCTCCTGCCTTCCAAAGAAACCTGCTCCAGCGACGCTTTCCAAGGGACCAGCGACCTCTGAAACCTCTGAGGACTGCCCGACTTCGAGAAAGACAAGAAACTCCCGAGGACAGCGGCCCTGCTCCAAAAGAACTGCAACTTTGTTTCAAGTAGCAGATTTAAAGACCCCTGCAACTCCCCGCAAGAAGCGTGAGACTTGCAACACTGCACCCGGCGACCCCGACTCGACTGGTGGAGAAACAACGCTTCAGGGAGGACCCTCCGGCGACTCTACGACTGTGAGTAACCAAAGTTGTCCCCCCTGAGCCCCCACAGCGACGCCTGCAGAGGGAATCCCCAGGCTCCCCCTGACCGCGACTGTCTGAACTCCATTTCCCGACGGCTGGAAAAGACCCTGCACCCGCAGCCCCCAGCACCTGAAGGATCGGAACTTCTGTGCAGGAGTGACCCCCAGGAGGCCCTCTCCCTTGCCCAGGTGGTGGCTACCCCGAGGAGCCCCCCCTTGCCTGCCTGCAACGCTGAAGAGATCCCTTGGTCTCTCATTGATTTACATTGAAAACCCGACACGTGTTTGCACACTGCACCCGGCCGCCCCCGCCCCGCTGAGGGTGTACTTTTTGTGCTGACTTGTGTCCCCCCCGGTGCCCTACAAAACCCCCCTGGTCTGCCCTCCGAAGACGCGGGTACTTACCTGGTGGCAGACTGGAACCGGGGCACCCCCTTCTCTCCATTGAAGCCTATGTGTTTTGGGCACCTCTTTGACCTTTGCACCTGACCGGCTCTGAGCTGCTGGTGTGATAACTTTGGGGTTGCTCTGAACCCCCAACGGTGGGCTACCTTGGACCCAAACCTGAGACTTGTAAGTTATTTACTTACCTGCAAAACCTAACAATACTTTACCTCCCCCAGGAACTGTGAAAATTGCAGTGTCCACTTTTAAAACAGCTATTTGTGTTTTATGTGAAAAGTATATATGCTACTGTAATTATTCAAAGTTCCTAAAGTACTTACCTGCAATACCTTTCAAATGAGATATTACATGCAGAATTTGAACCTGTGGTTCTTAAAATAAACTAGGAAAAGATAGTTTTCTATAACAAAACCTATTGGCTGGATTTGTCTCTGAGTGTGTGTTCCTCATTTATTGCCTGTGTGTATGTACAACAAATGCTTAACACTACTCCTTTGATAAGCCTACTGCTCGGCCACACTACCACAAAATAGAGCATTAGTATTATCTCTTTTTGCCACTATCTTACCTCTAAGGGGAACCCTTGGACTCTGTGCATACTATTCCTTACTTTGAAATAGTGCATACAGAGCCAACTTCTTACATTGGTGGATCAGCGGTGGGGTACAAGACTTTGCATTTGCTGGACTACTCAGCCAATACCTGATCACACGACAAATTCCAAAAATTGTCATTAGAACTTGATTTTTTGAAATTTGAAATTTTTCTAAATTCTTAAAAGTCCTGCTAGGGCCTTGTGTTAGTCCCTGTTAGCATTTCCTTTTAGAGTTTAAAAGTTTGAATTAGATCCTAGAACTAGTTTTAGTTTCTTAAAAAGTATTCCAACTTTTAGAAGCATAATGTCTAATACAGATGTGAATGTGGTGGAACTCGACACCACACCTTACCTGCATCTACAGATGAGAGAGTTAAGGTCACTCTGTAAACTAAAGAAAATAGCAATGGGCTTCAGACCTTCCAAACTACAGCTCCAGGAGCTGTTGGCAGAGTTTGAAAGAGCCAACCCCTCTGAGGATGGCAACACAGAGGATGATGATAGTGACTTGGAGGGTGATTCCCCCCTACCAGTCCTATCTAGGGAAGACAGGGCCTCTCAAGCCCTGACTCCAAGCATAATAGTCAGAGATGCTGGCTCCCTCACAGGAGGGACCAACCTCTCTGAAATCACTGAGGATAACTCCAGTGAAGAGGACATCCAGTTAGCCAGGATGGCCAAAAGATTGGCTTTGGAAAGACAGATCCTAGCCATAGAAAGGGAAAGACAAGAGATGGGCCTAGGACCCATCAATGGTGGCAGCAACATAAATAGGGTCAGAGATTCTCCTGACATGTTGAAAATCCCTAAAGGGATTGTAACTAAATATGAAGATGGTGATGACAACACCAAATGGTTCACAGCTTTTGAGAGGGCTTGTGTAACCAAAAAAGTGAACAAATCTCACTGGGGTGCTCTCCTTTGGGAAATGTTCACAGGAAAGTGTAGGGATAGACTCCTCACACTCTCTGGAAAAGATGCAGAATCTTATGACCTCATGAAGGGTACCCTGATTGAGGGCTTTGGATTCTCCACGGAGGAGTATAGAATTAGATTCAGGGGGGCTCAAAAATCCTCGAGCCAGACCTGGGTTGATTTCGTAGACTACTCAGTGAAAACACTGGATGGTTGGGTAACTGGAAATGAAGTGCATGACTATGTTGGGCTTTATAATTTGTTTATGAAAGAACACATTTTAAGTAACTGCTTCAATGAAAAGTTGCATCAGTATCTGGTAGACCTAGGACCAATTTCTCCCCAAGAATTGGGAAAGAAGGCGGACCATTGGGTCAAGACTAGGGTAACCAAAACTTCCACTGGGGGTGACCAAAAGAAAGGGGTTACAAAGCCTCCCCAGGAGAAAGTGGGTGACACTAGAAACAAAGAAAAAGAGTCCTCTGTAGGCCCCCAAAAACCAGACCAGGTGGGTGGGCCCCGAGACACAACCCAAAACAAAGGTGGGTACCAGGGTAAGAACTGGGATGCCACTAAGGCATGGTGCCATAACTGTAGACAGACAGGACACCACACCAAGGACACTTCTTGTCCCAAAAACAAACCCCCTAGCAAAATCCCAGGGGTGACCAGTGTAGCCATTGGGGATGACTCCTCAGATGAGGAGGTCTTCATAGCCTTCAACTGGAAAAAGGGCCCAACAGGTGAGTTGGAGATTCCAGAGGGAAGTAGACACTTCCACCACCTACTGGTGAATGGAATCCCAGCCACTGCCCTGAGAGACACTTGTGCCAGTCACACCATTGTGCATGACAGGCTGGTGTTCTCAAACCAGTACATCCCAGGTGAGACTGCCAGAGTAAGAGTTAGCCCAGACAGGGTCACTGATAGGCCTGTGGCTTTTGTGCCCATAGAAGTGGGTGGGACTTTTAGCTGGAGAAGGGTGGTAGTCAGTACAGACCTCCCCCTTGATTGTCTCCTTGGAAATGACTACCCAGAGGTTAGTCAGAGCCCAAGAGAGGAGCTGGTCCAGTGTCAGTCCTCTCCCAAGGATTCTGGAGTCCCTGCCTCTGCAGTAAATGCAAGTAGGCCCCAGAAGAAAAAGAAAAGAAAACAGTGTAGGAAGGGTGGACAACCTTTAGCCAAGGTTCCAGCAAGCCAAGGAGATTCTGCTCCAATAGGGGAGAACTCCAAAAGTGGCACTGGTAAAGTCCAACCTGACCCACAAGAAGTCCTGGCTAGTCAGGCAACTGTTAAGCCTGAGTGGGTGGCTCCTCAGCTAACAGAAGAAAGAGTGGAAGAAGGGTGTTTACTACAAGATGTGGAAACCCCCCACTCTAATACAGCAGACAGGCACCCTGAACCCAAAGAAGCCTGTAACTTAGCTCCTTCCCTTGTAGGTGAAGAGCTAAAGGTGTGGTTCTGGGCACTGACAGCTGTCAGTGGCCTCTGCTGGGTGTTAGCCTTTATGGCTGCACTATCCTTGGCATGGTGGTCTGACCCCATGCCAAATAGCAAGTTAGGCCCCCTGACCCTGTTGGTCATGGTGGGGTTACTCCAGCTCTGGGTAACCTCTTTGGGTAAGCTAGGGGTGACCCTGGCTAAGATAAGATTAGCAGAGGTGGATACCTCTAACCCCAAAATAGAGAGAATGGGTGAAGACATAAAAAGCACAGACAAGAGGCAGTTCAGACTAGGTCCTATCACTGTGGAAGTGGGTCAGTTCCCCAGAGGGAATGACCTGAACAGGAGGATGTAAGGCAGAGTAGGCCCTGCAACAAACCAGCCTATTTCCTCTACTCTTCCTCGCCTGACAGACTAGGAAGACTCTCCCAGCTTTGGCTGAGTCTCCTGGCCTGTGGGCTGGGGGGGGGGGCTTGTGTAAAGAAATGGCTCCCTGTTGCAGTTACCCCCCACTTTTTGCCTGATACTGATGCTGACTTGACTGAGAAGTGTGCTGGGACCCTGCTAAACAGGCCCCAGCACCAGTGTTATTTCACCTAAAATGTACCATTGTTTCCACAATTGGCACAACCCTGGCACCTAGGTAAGTCCCTTGTAACTGGTACCCCTGGTACCAAGGGCCCTGATGCCAGGGAAGGTCTCTAAGGGCTGCAGCATGTCTTATGCCACCCTATGGACCCCTCACTCAGCACAGACACACTGCTTGCCAGCTTGTGTGTGCTAATGGGGAGAACATGACTAAGTCGACATGGCACTCCCCTCAGGGTGCCATGCCAACCTCCCACTGCCTGTGGCATAGGTAAGTCACCCCTCTAGTAGGCCTTACAGCCCTAAGGCAGGGTGCACTATACCACAGGTGAGGGCATATGTGCATGAGCACTATGCCCCTACAGTGTCTAAGCAAAACCTTTGACATTGTAAGTGCAGGGTAGCCATAAGAGTATATGGGCTGGGAGTCTGTCAAAAACGAACTCCACAGCTCCATAATGGCTACACTGAATACTGGGAAGTTTAGTATCAAACTTCTCAGAATAATAAACCCACACTGATGCCAGTGTTGGATTTATTAAAAAATGCACACAGAGGGCATCTTAGAGATACCCCCTGTATTTTACCCAATTGTTCAGTGCAGGACTGACTGGTCTGTGCCAGCCTGCTGCTGAGAGACGAGTGTCCGACCTCATGCGGTGAGAGCCTTTGTGCTCTCTGAGGACAGAAACAAAGCCTGCTCTGGGTGGAGGTGCTTCACACCTCCCCCCTGCAGGAACTGTAACACCTAGCAGTGAGCTTCAAAGGCTCAAGCTTAGTGTTACAATGCCCCAGGGCACTCCAGCTAGTGGAGATGCCCACCTCCTGGACCCAGCCCCCACTTTTGGCGGCAAGTCCAGGAGAGATAATGAGAAAAACAAGGAGTCGTCACTGGCCAGTCAGGACAGCCCCTAAGGTGTCCTGAGCTGAGGTGACTCTGACTTTTAGAAATCCTCCATCTTGTAGAAGGAGGATTCCCCCAATAGGGATAGGAATGTGACCCCCTCCCCTTGGGAGGAGGCACAAAGAGGGTGTACCCACCCTCAGGGCTAGTAGCCATTGGCTACTAACCCCCCAGACCTAAACACGCCCTTACATTTAGTATTTAAGGGCTCCCCTGAACCTAAAACTTTAGATTCCTGCACCTTACCTGAAGAAGAAGACTGCTGAGCTGAAAAACCCCTGCAGAGGAAGAACAGAAGACACCAACTGCTTTGGCCCCAGTCCTACCGGCCTGTCTCCTGCCTTCCAAAGAAACCTGCTCCAGCGACGCTTTCCAAGGGACCAGCGACCTCTGAAACCTCTGAGGACTGCCCGACTTCGAGAAAGACAAGAAACTCCCGAGGACAGCAGCCCTGCTCCAAAAGAACTGCAACTTTGTTTCAAGTAGCAGATTTAAAGACCCCTGCAACTCCCCGCAAGAAGCGTGAGACTTGCAACACTGCACCCGGCGACCCCGACTCGACTGGTGGAGAAACAACGCTTCAGGGAGGACCCTCCGGCGACTCTACGACTGTGAGTAACCAAAGTTGTCCCCCCTGAGCCCCCACAGCGACGCCTGCAGAGGGAATCCCCAGGCTCCCCCTGACCGCGACTGTCTGAACTCCATTTCCCGACGGCTGGAAAAGACCCTGCACCCGCAGCCCCCAGCACCTGAAGGATCGGAACTTCTGTGCAGGAGTGACCCCCAGGAGGCCCTCTCCCTTGCCCAGGTGGTGGCTACCCTGAGGAGCCCCCCCTTGCCTGCCTGCAACGCTGAAGAGATCCCTTGGTCTCTCATTGATTTACATTGAAAACCCGACGCGTGTTTGCACACTGCACCCGGCCGCCCCCGCGCCGCTGAGGGTGTACTTTTTGTGCTGACTTGTGTCCCCCCGGTGCCCTACAAAACCCCCCTGGTCTGCCCTCTGAAGACGCGGGTACTTACCTGCTGGCAGACTGGAACCGGGGCACCCCCTTCTCTCCATTGAAGCCTATGTGTTTTGGGCACCTCTTTGACCTTTGCACCTGACCGGCCCTGAGCTGCTGGTGTGATAACTTTGGGGTTGCTCTGAACCCCCAACGGTGGGCTACCTTGGACCCAAACCTGAGACTTGTAAGTGATTTACTTACCTGCAAAACCTAACAATACTTTACCTCCCCCAGGAACTGTGAAAATTGCACTGTGTCCACTTTTAAAACAGCTATTTGTGTTTTATGTGAAAAGTATATATGCTACTGTAATTATTCAAAGTTCCTAAAGTACTTACCTGCAATACCTTTCAAATGAGATATTACATGTAGAATTTGAACCTGTGGTTCTTAAAATAAACTAGGAAAATATATTTTTCTATAACAAAACCTATTGGCTGGATTTGTCTCTGAGTGTGTGTTCCTCATTTATTGCCTGTGTGTATGTACAACAAATGCTTAACACTACTCCTTTGATAAGCCTACTGCTCGACCACACTACCACAAAATAGAGCATTAGTATTATCTCTTTTTGCCACTTTAGTAAACAAAGGGGATGCCACTGGCTGTGAACATAATTTTCCTAAATTAGCAGGACCCCTAGTATGTTGCCATCAGTTCGAGTCAATTTCTCCCGACTGAACCTCCAGGTCTAAGGCCATATGTGCCCAAAATTCTACATCGTATTTATTGAGGCATATCAGACGTAATTAACCTGCGCTTTCGGGATTATATCCATGTACTTGAAGAGCACAACTAACCTTTCTGGATACTTGTAGACTGGCAAATAGAAGGACCGCCGCAGTCCAATTCTCAATTTAAACGGGCACCTTGGGCCATTTCACCAGCTTCCTTTGATCGTCCCTTGGATCTTAACTTTCTATGGAGAAGTTCCAGCATTTCAGCGTACTCTCCTTTCCACATTTTATTTTTGTTGCTAGCTTAATTTGTGCCCCCAGCAGATTAGCCATACCCAAGTATGGGAGCTTTTTTACCTTTGACTCTTACTCTCCAGCAGCTCTGCCTTCAGCTCTACTACATCCCCTTTTTTGCTGTTATCAACATGGGAAGCAGTGGAAGTCACCGTTCCCTGCCCTATTCCCTTAATTTCATCTTTGCCACCATTCAACTCTTGCTGTCGATTGCTGTCACACATCCTGCTATCCATGTGCTCCCCTCGGTCCGTACCAACACATGCACCCTGCACAGATACCCTTTAGTAAGCGGACCTCCCCGCCACGATGAATATCCTTAACCTTCACAGCCACTGACACCATTTTGCCTCTGTTGCGCAAAACTTGACTTATCTGTTTTCAAAGTCGGTTGCCGCTCTGGAACCCTCCACCTCATCAGCTGTGCCTGTTGCTGTGCGTTCCAGTATCTGCTAGGCCTCCCTGCAGCACTTGCAACCTGCAATGACTCATTGGCCCCCCTCGCTCAACTGGCCCGCCAACATCATCTCAGCATCATCTCTTACGCCGACGACACCCAGCTCGTCCTCTCCCTGACCAAAGACCCGCTCACCGCCAAAACAAACCTCCACGAGGGACTAAAATCCATCGCCGATTGGATGAACAACAGTCGCCTGAAACTCAACTCCGACAAGACGGAAGTCCTCATCCTCGGGCGCACTCCCTCGGCCTGGAACGACTCATGGTGGCCCTCCGTCCTCGGACCCCCGCCCACCCCTGCCAGCCAAGCAAGAAACCTCGGCTTCATCCTGGACTCCGCCCTCACCATGTCCAAACAGGTCAGCGCCGTCTCCTCCTCCTGTTTCAACACCCTTCGAATGCTCCGCAGAATCTTCAAGTGGATTCCAACAGAAACCAGAAAGACGGTGACCCAGGCCCTCGTCAGCAGCAGACTTGACTACGGCAACGCACTCTACACAGGCATCCCAACCAAAGACATCAAACGACTCCAACGCATCCAAAATGCCTCCGCCCGACTGATCCTCGACATACCCCGCCGAAATCACATCTCCCCTCACCTAAATGAACTCCACTGGCTCCCGGTAGACAAGAGGATCACCTTTAAACTCCTGACCCACGCTCACAAGGCACTTCACAACACCGGACCCTCCTACCTCAACACCAGACTGAACTTCTACACTCCAACACGTCAACTCCGATCCGCCAACCTCGCCCTCGCCATCGTACCCCGAATCCAGCGCAAGACATCCGGCGGCAGATCCTTCTCCTTCCTCGCCGCCAAGACCTGGAACTCTCTCCCCACATCTCTTCGCCAGACCCAGGACCTCCTCGCATTCAGAAGGCTCCTCAAGACCTGGCTCTTCGACCGCCAATTTCAGCAGCGCTCCCCCCCCCCCTCTCAGCGCCTCGAAACCCCGACGGGTACATAGCGCGCTTTATAAATACTATGATTGATTGATTGATTGATTAACATTTTGGTGAGTTGCCCCCCTGGCCGATGCCTGTCCTCCGGCCACTGGGTCTCCACCCTCCATTCTTCTTCGTCCCTAGTCTCCCCTTCCTCTACACTCTCTTCCTCAAAGTCTAATGACATCTGTATCAGCTCTTCCTCCATATATTTACTGGAGGTCCCCTTCCAGGACTCCACCATCACCACCAACCATTCGTAAGTCCTGTGATCCTCCGCTGGCTGTCGCTGAGGGGCTGTATTAAGCCCTCTTTGCCAAACCATGTCATTAGGATGTTGCCTCCCAGATGCCATGATGCTGGCAGTTGCACTGTCCCGCCCTTCTCGTGACCCCGAGCAGGCTTCCTTTACAGTCCCCAAAAGGGCATGTGCCTTTCCTGTTGATTAAATCTGGCTGGCCGACCAGGGCCCTGCCTTCTCTTCACCTTGGGGCCACCAAGCCTCTAACTGCTCGCCCGAGTCAGGAACATTTTGTGCTGGTGTCTCTTGCAAACAAGAAAACAGGTCTGCTGTGCTGGAGAACCCCTGCTGCTAGCCTAGTTGCACCCCTAACTCCCGCACGGTACCCTCATCCTCTAGGCCTATTCCCACTCAAACCTTCCTTTAAAGGACTTACCTTGGATCCCATACCATTGTGGGCCTGACCCATGCCCAAGTGCCCCCTTTCCCGGCCCCCACATACCTATTGCCTCACCTCAGGCTGCCCTGCCATATACTCTGCCTGGTGGCTCAACCAAAAGGAATTATTCCACTACCCCTTCTTGGTGAGCCTCGCCCACTTCCTGTTCATCTGCCCCTCCACCTTCCTCATCAGTCTACTTCTGTAGGGTGGCCCATCGTGATGAAGCCGATCTGTTGGTGCACCCTCCCCACTCCAGGGTGTCCTTTTATCTCCAGGTGCTAAAGTGCTAAAGACTTTTCCACATCCACTCCAGGTCCCCTGCATCCGGCAAAGTCTCCAGTGTCATCTTTGTCCCCTTACGTACCCCTCTAGGAGCACCCTATGTGGTGTCAAGCCCAAAGACTGGGCTGCTCTTGTGTAAACTTCCCACTGATGCAGAATCCCCCATTTCCTATACTTCTCAGCTTAGCTCTGAACCTTGCCACCTCGTTCCCTCTACCTTTCCCTTGCTTACCTTGTAAACTGGCAAGGGGAAGGCTGCTCTATTAACCCCACCCCTCCTGTGGCCTTTTATTGCTGTTGCCCATGCATTGAGGGTGACCCCTTCCCTACACTGCACTTGGGCAGCGATCGGAGGCTGTTGCAGGCCTCCTTTCTGCCTGCCCTCTCCATCGCTGACTCCCCAACACCCCCTGCACATGGTGCACCTTCAATGCTGCTGGATTTTTCACAGTGAGTGTCAGTGAAAGCTGTGCTCCCCATGCCTTACTCTACCCGCTGGGGGTCACCCACCTTGATCGTGGTGCCCCCTCCCACTCACCTCAGTTCCTGCATTCTGTGACCAGCGAGGTGTCGAGCATGCAAAAACAGCCACTGCAATGCCCTACAACTCCCTTCGCACTGGCCGCAAACCAGCCAGTGTCCCCTCCTGAAGCAAGTCTAGGCCCCCTGCCTCCTGCAGCAGCCACAGGGCCTGTTCAACATTTCCAGCCACAGACATGTTTCTCTCACTAGTGAACTTTAAACACACGTTTCATGACAATACTGCCAGCAAATAACTGCCAAGAAACTGCACCGCACTAGGAGTCCAACCACTGTGTCACTCTAAGACCTGACAGCCTTAGGGTGGTCATCCCCCAACTTTTTGCCTGCCTCCCTCCATTTTTCTGACCCTGTTTTTGCTGGTTTTAAGACTCTGAACACTTTACCACTGTTGACCAGTGCTAAAGTGAATTTGCTCTTTCCCCTAAACATGGTAACATCGGCTCCCACCCAATTGGAATATTTTATTTACCTGTAAGCCTCTTGTAAAATGCACTAGAGGTGCCCAGGGCATGTAAATTAAATGCTACTAGTGAGTCTGCAGCACTGATTGCGCCATCCACATAAGCAGCCCCTTAACCATGTTTTCACTGTCACTTTGGCTTGGTATTTAAAACTACTTGTCAAGCCTTAAACTACCCTTTTTCTATATATATGTCTCCCCAAAGGCAGGCCCTAGGTAACCCATAGGGGAGGGTGCTATGAAAGTAAAAGGCAGGGCATCTACATATGTGTTTTACACATCCTGGTATTCATTTCTCATTGCTGTAAGGCCTGCTCCTCCCATATGCTAGCATTAGAACTGCCCTTATGTACTTTGAAGTGGTAGATTCTGATCTGAAAGAAATATCCCTGTCATGTCTACTATGGACAGAATGGTAATAGAAAATCCTGCTTACTGGTGAAGTTGGAATTAATATTACTATTTTAGAAATGCCACTTTTAGAAAGTGGGCATTTTTCTACACTTACTGCCATCTGTGCCTTACAGCCTGTCTCCAATCCACGTCTGGTCTGGTTGACAGCTCCCCTTGTGCATTCCACCCAGACAGCCATAAACACAGGGCACTCAGTCACATCTGCATTCATCTGCATACTGAATGGGGCGGGAAGGGTGGAGGGGCTCTCTCTTAGACTTCAAAAGCCAGTGGCCTGTCCTCACTCAAAGGACTGATAGCCCCCCACAGAGATCCTGGCAGACAGGGCTAGGTTGAAAGGGGGAACTTGTGCACTTCAAAACTACTCTTTGAAATTTCCTCCACTTCGTAGGCATTTTTTGGTATATATACCCTCCAAAATTAGACACTTCTGGACCTGTAACTAGACTTTTTCAGAGAGACTGCCTGGCTGCCCAAAGAACTCATCTGGACCGCTTTGCTGAGAAGGACTGCTGCCTACTGGCCCATGACTCTGCTGTGAGGACTCTGTCTTCCCCACAAGTGCTCTCCAAGTGTTTGGATTTAGCTGACCTCCTGTTCTGAATGTCTCAGGGTGACACAGACTTCACCCAAAAGAAGAAAATCCCTGTGTGTTGAAAAATCTACACATCACCTGCAGAAATCACCGCAGTGCTTGCCTCATTGCTAAAAAGTCGCCCTATCGCCTACCGGATCGACGGAGCACCTGCTCCTTATAACCAGAGTGTCAAGGATTTTCAGCGTATCGACCCTGGGCATCAAAATATCCCTGCACTTCAGTGGGGAACCAAGGCGGCACTCCTGGAAATCAGTACATCACCTTGCAGCATGGAAAGTAACGATGCATCATCTGTGTCGTGCTGGAAAATCCGAGAAGTGCCTCATTTTTCAATGCATCTCCTCCTCTGGGGTCCCGTGCATCATTATGTTTGATGAATCCCAGGAACTGTGTGTTAAAAGGCTACAACCACTGATTCTTAAGGATTGAGACTCATTTAAACCTTTAAAAAGTGATATCTTGACTTCTGCATATTGGATTTTTGTTGTTATTTTTTTTGTTTATTCAGAGAAATATTATCTGAATAAAATAAAATAAATATAAATAATAATAATATAAAATAATATAAATATTATCTATTTTCCTAAACTGGAGTGGAGTACTATCTTTGTGGTGTTTCCACTGTTTTAAAGTTTGAGTTATTGCACAAATACGTTACACATTGCCCTTTAATTTAAGCCTGCCTGCTCTGTGCCAAGCTACTGGAGGGTGAGCAGAGGAAAATTTGGATTGTGTTGTGGCCTACCTTGACTGGAGTATTATGGTCGCTACTTAGACAGGGTACATACATCTGCCAACAAGAGACCCAGTACATAAGGGCAGTTCTAATGCTAGCATATGGGATGAGCAGGCCTTACAGCAATGAGAAACGAATACCAGGATGTGTAAAACACATATGTAGATGCCCTGCCTTTTACTTTCATAGCACCCTGCCCTATGGGTTACCTAGGGCCTGCCTTTGGGGAGACATCTATATAGAAAAAGGGTAGTTTAAGGCTTGACAAGTAGTTTTAAATATCAAGCCAAAGAGACTGGCAATCAAACTTGATATGGGATGAAAAATCTAAATCCAGGGCAGACCGTTCCATGACAGATTTTTAATATACAGGTATAAAGTAAATCACATACAGTTAGTCAAAATAAAATTATCCTAAACATTTGCTGTTGGTCTGGCCCCCTAAATCTATTTTGAACACTCTTATGTTGCATTAAACTTATTTATAATAATGTATGCATTTATTTTTTTATTTAGTTATTTATTTATTTTTATTTTATCTTAAAATTTTCTTAGCTCCTCACAGGGCAAGTTCAGTTGAATCTGCATTTTTGGGGCTATATCTAGTAGTTCTTTCCTTATGCTGACATTGAAAGTAATTTTGCAGCATTATCTCCATGAGTTTTCCATTTTTATTTTCTCTTTTAACACCTACACATGCTTAATATATGTTCGCAAATAAATTATTGGCGGGCTAGAATATAGTCACATTTTATTGAAGATTTGGTGAATTATGTTTCCCCTTGTATGGCCCAATTTAGGGGGTTGCATCTGTAAATCCACCAAAAATGGTTTCTTTTTTGTATAGCAGGTAGAGTGAGAAACCATCCCAAAGTGTGACTGTGTTTGGCTCCTTCCTTGGCTCCAGAATATGCAAGTTTGAGCTGAGGGTAGTTTGGTGTGGCCACAAAAGGTAAATGTTTATGCCAAGTATTTAGACTTTTCAGCCTCTTTCCCTTTTACAGACTCAAAAGCTACATCTGGACGTATATCCTTTAGCGGCCATGAAGGATTTGTGACTTCTGGCCTCACCAAGTACCAGCTATTTAATACAATATACAAGGAAATATGCAAAGATGGTCCTTAGCGGGTATCTGGGTTTCAATTTTGATAAGGAACTCAATGCAGTAGTTTGGTCTTGTGCTGTTCCCATGGTTTCAGAAAATATTTCATAAAGAAATCCCTTTTGGTACCCTGAAGTATGCCTATGAATTTTAAATTTCACCATCTAGAACTGTTTTCAGGATCCTAACTTTTTCCAAATAATTTCTGTAAAGCTCAATTAGATTTGTGTTCTAAAGAGAGAGCTCTTCAGTCAATTTAAGTTAATCTAATTGTGAACTTTTTTGTATATAGCTTGTAGCTTGCTGCTAATTTTCACCACTTTGTTTCTAGTTTCCCCTTATTTGGCGTTAGATTATTGAACTGCTGCTATTATTTCAAGCAGGAGTCCTTTACTATCTTTATAGGGCAGTAGCACCTCTTCTTGTAGGTGACTGAGCCACTCCTACACCAGTTGGCAGCTGTTGGCCCAATCCTTTTGGCTCTCTAGCAGCACCTCACCACAACCCAAATAATAAAGGTGATTTTCTGGCAGCCTAGTGCATGGACTCCTGAAACCTGTCAGAGAAAAGTGTGGTGGTACAAGTCTCAACCCCTTTCTTTCATTAGCAATAAGTCTCTTACACACACACACAGACAAGAAAGAGAATGGAGGGTAGCTTTCAATACATATTTTGAATTGAATGCAATCTAGGATAACATGCATGAGCTGTAACGATTAGGATAATGACAAGTAACGAAATCAGGATTGTGAAAATAAGCGATGTAAATATGAACAACCCCAACATTATGGGATAAACATGAATATGCAAATTCCTCCCTAAAGTGTATTTTCTACCCTAAAGAGAGAAAGGCATGATAAACCTAATCTGCCCAGGGTGTGTCCATGAGAAGCTTCCCCAACCCCCGTTACCTTAGAACAAGGTTGACCCCAGTCTCCAAATCAGGCTTCGTAAAGACACGAAGGCTGCGTTATGCTGAAAAAGTGACGTGCAGTATACATAGAATATCCTAGGTGGACCCCCCTCTAATGTCCTTGGTCTGACAAGGTGATTTTATAAGGCACATTATTGTTTCTGTAGACATCCTGACGTTGGTCTGTCCTAAATGTTAGATTGTGTGCACAAACTTGTATCGGCAATATCATAACAAATGCCTGACATGTTCACATTCTTTTCTTGTCCAAAGTAAAGCAAAGTGCATGATGAAAATCCAATACATACATTACTGATAATGATGCTTTCACAGAATGGCAACTGATTATGAAATTAAAAAAAGTCTTCTAAAATGTGGTCAGTGCTAAAATGAATAAAAACAAATAATAAAACAGAGCATGTTATTTAGTTAAAAAGGACACAGGCCTGCAAGCCAAAGCTAAACTAAACATCTATACCCAGGCAAACTAAAATGGACCCACAATATCTGTTTGTGAACAATGCACTGCGGCTGCTCGCAGAGATTCATTACTCTTATGGTTGATGGAGTGATAACAAGTCAGTCTAAGGTATACCTGATGTAAAGTTGCACATTTTCCATTGACATGCACCATTCAACTGTGTACCTATGTCAGAGTTTCTTTGTTAGCACATAAAGATATATTAGTTAAATAATTCACACTGTCTCCCAATTAGGCCACACTATTTCAGCATTTTAATGTTCCATGACATTCGAATATCATTCTCTGGGTGTTTTTTTTAAGTAATATGTTCATCCATACTACTACTGCCATATTATTTGCAGTGCAATTCATTTTTCATTCACAACCATTTTGTCAAATATTACATTTAAACATTATGGCCCTCATTATGACATTGGCGGTAAGTTCCTCTTACCACCATGCTAACTGCCGCCAACACACCGCCGCCGCCGCGGATCACTGCTACCCATATTATGACACACGCATAGCAATCTGTCACTATACAGCCACACACACAAGTCCGCCAGCCCAAAGGTTGGTGATAAACTGGCGATATCCAAACCCACACCGTTACACCAACAGAACTATGCCCACAACATTATGACCCACAAATCACCACAGCGGACATTCAATGTCAGTAAACCATTGGCGGTACATACCGCCGTGCACAAAATACACACACATACAAAACAACACCACATTGGCCAATTCAAACTACACACACCTGACCCATTCACACACCACACCCACACCACTATAAAACACACACCCACACTACCCACAACCCCTTATGAATAAAAACAAGTGCCACAAGAGAGATAGCAAGACCACAGACAAGACCACAGCCACACACCACCATCACCTACACATCACCTACACACTATCCACGCACCTTACATCACACACCCCAACACATCACCCTACACACCCTTATCCACACCACTCACACTACACCCATGGCACCACAACGACATCCCAGGTTCTCAGAGGAGGAGCTAAGGATCATGGTGGAGGAAATCATCCGGGTAGAGCCACAGCTATTTGGATCACAGGTGCAGCAGACATCCATTGCTAGGAAGATGGAGCTATGGTGGAGAATCATGGACAGTGTCAACGCCGTGGGACAGCACCCCAGAACAAGGGATGACATCAGGAAGAGGTGGAACGACCGACGGGGGAAGGTGCGTTCCGTGGCAGCAAGACACCAACTAGCTGTACAGAGGACTGGCGGTGGACCACCACCTCCTCCCCCACAACTAACAACATGAGAGGAGCAAGTCTTGGCAATCATGCATCCTGAGGGCCTGGCAGGAGTAGTAGGAGGACTGGACTCTGGTAAGTCTAATCTCTATCACTATCACCCCCCCTTCCTCCATGCCATCACAAACCCCCACCCTTACCCTCACTCCCATCACTACACCACCTCCCACACACCCCACCATCACAACCCACTCATCCCAATACCGAGCCCTGTATGTCTCACCAATGCATGGACACCCATCACAGACCTGCATGGACACCTATCACTAAAGCATGCATACTAGCGGGAAACAGCTAGCCCACCAAATAACAACTCACACTCACACAAGGCAAAGCTGCCAAGGCAAAAACAACCAAAGAGGGCAACAAACCCATGCACAAGATGTCACACGCATTAACAATAACACTGCATTTACATCCCCACAGGTCCCCTAGCCAACGTCACTGGAGAAGAGGTGCCAGCAACATCCAGTCCCCCCAGAAGAGGCCCACAGTGATGACAGCAGTTCTGGATGCCTGGATCTGGATGACCAACCTGGCCCATCAGGGATCTCTGGACAGTGGGTTACCCAGGCACAGTCCCATACCACCCCACAGCCTCCCCCTTCAGGAAACACCAGCACAGTACCCACCCAGCGGGCCCATGCCTCTGTCCCCAGGACACGTCAATCAGCAGTGTGTCCACCACTACAGGGACCCCAGGTCACCCCACAAACACAGGACGATCAGGGACCTAGGGTCAGTGGCAGTGGGCACATGGTTTAGGGGACAGAGGCACAGACAACTGAGAAGATGGGAGGACTGCTGTGCGACGGGGGAGGACGGGCCCAGAGAACTGACTCTCCAGGAGGCACTCACCATGATCCTGGGAGCTTACCACCATTCCCAGGAGACGATGGGCCAGATACTGGACAAAATGCAGGAGAACCAGCGGCTGCAGGAGGGACAGTACCTGGGGATCAGGGAGGACTTGAAGGACATCAGTACCACCCTGGTCACCATTGCAGGGATGCTGGCAGACATGGCCAACACTATGAGGGAGGCAGTGGCACACCACCGGGCCCCTACCACTAGCCAAACCGATGAACATCCCTCCACCGCCACTGCCGCTAGTGGACAGGAGGCCCTGTCACAGCACCAACAGACCACCAGCACCCCTTCCCCTGCAGAGGGAGTGCCAACCAGCAAAAGTTCCCTGCGATCCAGGCAGAAGCCAGAGACTATCGCCAAGACCCCCACCAGGAAATAAGATTCTCCTGAATGTCACCCTTGTGTCCCACCCTGTCACCCTGTCCACCTTGAACTGCCACTGCTCCCCTTCCTATGCCCCCTTGGACAATGAACCTTTGATCCACATAGACTGGACTCTATCCTGGACTTTCCTCCACCATCACCCCATCCCATTGCACATCCCCTTCTACTTATTAGCACTTAAATAAACACCCTTTGAAAAAAATACAAGTATGGAGTATGTCAAATGATTTAACTATGCATTTGTTTAACAAGGTATAAACACTGCAACACAACTGCACAGTAATGTATACATAGGAATGACTTATAGTTGGCTGCAGTCAACACACCAGGAGCGATAGGGGGGCACAAATATCTGCAAATAGAGATGCCAAAGGGTACAGTGAGTGGCCAGAGAAGTGGGAAAATCAGCCTGCCATTGACAATATCAAACACAAAACTGTCAATTAAAAGTGAAGTTACAGTGTCTTACCTGTGTGTCATTTGAAGTATTGACGAATTATTGCACTTGCGTTGTCCTCATTCTCATCCTCTGCCTCCTCATCTTCACTGTTCACAGGGTCCACTGCTGCCACACACCCATCTCCAGCCTCTTCCTCTTGCAGAAAAGCACATGACGACCTAAGGCAAGGTTGTGCAACACACAGCATGCCACGATGATCTGGCAGACCTTCTTGGGTGAGTAGCACAGGGAACAACCTGTGAGATGGAGGCAACAAAACCTACCCTTCAGGAGGCTGAATGTCCTCTCTATAATTCTTCTTGCCTGCCCATGTTCCTCATTGTAACGTTCCTCTGCCCTTGTCCTGGGATTCCTCACAAGGGTCAGTAGCCATGAGAGGTTGGGATAACCAGAGCCATCTGCAAATATCGAGGGACACCTGTTAGACACAGACCAACCTTTAGGGCCCCCACCATACCCATACACCAACACCCAATGGGTGGGAACCAGGGCTCACCTATTAGCACTCTGGAGTTGAGCCATCACATATGGGATGCTGCTATTCCTCATGATAAAGGCATCATGCACAGACCCAGGATACTTTGCATTGACATGGAAGATGTACTGGTGCGCCAGCCACACAAACTCACATTCATTGAGTGAAAGCTCTTTCGATTTCTGAATACCTGTTCATTTCTCCTGGGGGGACAAATGCAATATGTGTACCATCAATTGCCCCAATAATGTTGGTGATATGTCCCATTGCATAGAAATCAGCTTTCACTGTGGCCAAATCCTCCACTTGGGGGAAAATTATATAGCTGCGCATGTGTTTAATCAGGGAAGACAACACTCTGGTCAGCACTATTGAGAACATTGGCTGTGACATTCCTGCTGCCAAGCCCACTGTCACTTGGAAGGAGCTAGTTGCCAGGAAATGGAGCACAGATAATCAATCAATCAATCAAAAAAACGTATAGAGCGCGCTACTCACCCGTGAGGGTCTCAAGGTGCTGGGGGGGGAGGGGACTAAGGGAGGACAGGGAGGGTCACTGTTTGAACAACCATGTCTTGAGGTTCTTTCTGAAGAGAAGGAGGTCTTTGGTTTTGGGAAGGTTGGTGGGGAGGGAGTTCCAGGTTTTGGGGGCGAGGTAGGAGAAGGACCTGCCTCCTGTGGTGGTGCGTTGGATGCAGGGGACTGTGGCTAGGGCGAGGTCGGCTGATCGGAGGTTGCGTGTGGCAGTGTGGAAGTTCACTCTTTCGTTGAGGTAGGTTGGGCCGTTGTTGTGGAGGGATTTGTGAGCGTGGATGAGGATCTTGAATGTGATTCTCTTGTCTATGGGGAGCCAGTGCAGGGATTTGAGGTGTGGTGAGATTTGTTAGTGGCAGGGGAGGCCAAGGATGAGGCATGCGGCTGTGTTCTGGATCCTCTGGAGTTTGCGTTTGAGTTTGAGTGTGGTGCCGTCATAGAGGGCGTTGCCGTAGTCTAGTCTGCTGCTGATGAGTGAATGGGTGACTGTCTTCCTGGTTTCTGGGGGAATACATTTGAAGGATTTTTTTAGAGTGCGGAGTGTGTGGAAGCAGGAGGAGGTTAGAGCATTGATTTGCTGTGTCATGGAGAGGGAGGGGTCCAGGATGATGCCGAGGTTGCGTGCGTGGTTTGCAGGGGTGGGTGCGGGTCCTAGGGCGCTGGGCCACCAGGAGTCGTCCCATGTGGTTTTGTTGGGGCCAAAGATGATGATCTCGGTTCTGTTGGAGTTGAGCTTGAGGTGGTTAGTGGTCATCCAGTTGGCGGTGTCGAGGAGAGCAGTGTGTAGGTTGGTTTTGGCAGTGGTGGGGTTGCGGGTGAGGGAGAGGATGAGTTGGGTGTCATCTGTGTAGGAGAGGATAGTGATTCCATGTGCTCAGAAGATGTTGGCTAGGAGGATCATGTAGATGTTGAAGAGTGTGGGGCTGAGGGAGGACCCTTGGGGGACTCCGCAGATGATCTTGGTAGTGGTGGAGTGGAAGGGTGGAAGGTGGACTTTCTGGGTCCGGTCGGTGAGGAAGGAGGTGAGCCAGTCTAAGGCTTTGTGGCGAATTCCTATGTTGTGCAGGCATGTGCGGAGTGTGTGGTGGCAGACGGTGTCAAAGGCTGCGGAGAGGTCTAGGAGAATGAGTGCAACGGTCTCGCCTTTGTCGACTTTGGTCCTGATGTCGTCCGTGCATGCGATGAAGGCGGTTTCCGTGCTGTGGTTCTTGCGGAACCCGGATTGTGAGGGGTCAAGAGTGTTGTTTGCTTCGAGGAAGTGGGATAGGCGGGCGTTGACTAGTTTCTCGGCAACCTTGGCGGGAAAAGGGAGGAGGGAGATGGGGCGGTAGTTGGAGAGGATCTCCGGGTCGGCTTTGTTTTTTTTTAGGAAAGCAGTGATTTCTGCGTGCTTCCAAGGGTCTGGGTAGGTGGCGGAGTTGAAAGAGGAGTTTATTATGTTGCGGAGTATGGGGACGATGGTTGGGCTGGCTTTGTTGTAGATGCGATGTGGGCAGGGGTCGGAGGGGGATCTGGAGTGGATGGAGTTCATGTTTTTTTCGGTTTCTTCGTGTGTGGTGGGGGCCCAGGTGGTTAGTGTGGTGGGGGGTCGTGAGTTGGGGTTGGGTTAGTGAGAGGTGTGTGTGGTGGGTGTGTGTGGTATGAAGCTGTTGTGGATGTCCAGGATTTTGTAGAGGAAGTGGTTGGAAAGGGCGTCACATAGGGGCTGTGTGTGTGAGGGGTCTATGTTGCTGGCTTTGGGTTTGGCAAGTTCATTAATGATGGTGAAGAGTTCTTTGCTGTTTTGAGAGTTGTTGTCAAGGCGTGTCTTGTAGTGATCTCTTTTGGCAGTTCGTATGAGTTGGTGATGGGTGCAAATGGTGGTTTTGAGAGTGGAGAAGTTGGTTGTAGAGGGTTCTAGTCGCCATATTTTCTCAGCTTGGCGGCATTTGCGCTTGGAGTCTTGGAGTTCAGGGGTGAACCATGGTGCGTTCTTGATAGTGTGGGTGGCGATGTGTTTTCTGAGGGGGGCTAGTGTGTCTGCACAGGTGGTGATCCATTTGGAGAGGTTGTGTGCTCCAGTGTTGGGGTCGTTGGCGTGGGGGGGGGTGAGCCAGTTGGGAGTTTAGTCGTTCTGTGGGGATCTTGTCCCACATGCAGTAGGGTGTGGTGTGTTGATGGTGGTGTGTGGGGGGTTTGGTGAAGGAGAAGTGGACGCAGTGGTGGTCAGTCCAGAGGAGTTCGGTGGTGTGGGTGTAGGCTATGTGTTGGCTTGAGGTGAACATTGCGTTGAGCGTGTGTCCTGCTGAGTGGGTGGGTGCGGTGACCAGTTGTTTGAGTCCGAGGTTGGTGAGGTTGTCTATGAGGGAGGTAGAGTTGTGGTCTTTTGGGTTTTCCAAGTGAAAGTTGAAGTCACTGAGGAGGATGTAGTCTGTGGAGGTGAGGGCGTGCAAGCTGATGGTGTCGGCGATGGTGTCACAGAAGGAGGGGCGTGGTCCTGGTGGTCTGTAGATTAATGTACCTCTGAGGGTGGAGTTGTTGTTAATGTTGATCAGGAAGTGCATGTGTTCTGTGTTGTCGATAGTGTCTTGGGAGCTGGTGGTGGCTCTGATGATGTCCCTGTGTAGGATGGCAATGCCACCACCTGGCCTGTTGAGGCAGTCTTTGCATTGGAGTTTGTATCCTTTGGGGGTGCGATGGCTATGTCGGGTTCTGAGGAGGGGTTGGTCCAGGTTTCCGTGAGGAAAGCAATGTCAGGTGAGTGTGATGTAATGAGGTCCCAGAGTTCTGTGGCATGTTTGTGAAGGGAGCGGGTGTTGAGGAGCAGGCAGTTGAGGTGGTTGTGGTGGGTGGTATTGGTGTGGTGCATGAGGGTGTTGTTGCAAGGTGTGTTCTGGTTGTGGGCTGGTGTGCCGTGGGGTTGGTTGGTGGGGGTGGGGGCAGAGCAGGTGAGTATTGCATTGGGGGTGATGTGTTTGTTGAAGGTGGGGTCGCTGTGGTTGGTGTGTGGTGTGAGGGATGAGGAGCAGGAGAAATGACAGGTGTGGCAGGTGAAGGGGCCGTGAGTGTGTGTGGGGCTAGAAGGGGTGCACGTGGGGCGGGGGCCTGGGTTGAGTGAGTGGAGAGTGAGTAGATTTGTCTGAGAGGGCCAGGGGGACTAGCGCTGGGCGCGGTCTTGGTGCGGAAGGGCGCAGAGGGGCTTGCCTTTGGCGCGCGCGTCCATTGTGTGGCCGTACCACGGCTGCCATAAAAGGTGCGGAGGGTGTGAGTGGCAGCTGGGAGGAGGGAGGGCTGGTCGAATGGGAAGGCTGGGGGGGAAGGGCCGCAGGGGACGCAGCGGTGGGGAAATTGACAAAACAAAAGACGGTGAGGAGGAGGAGGGGGGAGGCGGGAGGGGCCGCAGGGGACGCAGCAGCAGGGAAATTGACAAAACAAAAGACGGTGAGGAGGAGGAGGGGGGAGGTGGGAGGCACCGCAGGGGACGCAGCAGAAGGGAAATTGACAAAGGAAAAAAGACGGTGAGGAGGTGGCGCGGGCGGCGGAGCGGGAAGCGACCTGCCTGCAGAAGCAGGGTCAAGGGTTGCTCCTCGCTACCGCGCCGCGGCTGCCATAAAAGGAGGGGAGGGTGGGAGTGGCAGCTGGGAGGAGGGAGGGGTGGTCGAATGGGAATGCTGGGGAGGAGGGGACGCAGGGGACTCAGCGGCGGGGAAATTGACATAACAAAAGACGGTGAGGAGGAGGAGGGGGGAGGCGGGAGGGGCCGCAGGGGACACAGCGGCGGGGAAATTGACAAAACAAAAGACGATGAGGAGGAGGATTGGGGAGGCAGAAGGGGCCGCAGGGGACGCAGCAGCGGGGAAATTGACAAAAACAAAAGACGGTGAGGAGGAGGAGGGGGGAGGCGGGAGGGGAAATTGACAAAACAAAAGACGGTGAGGAGGAGGAGGGAGGCGGGAGGGGCCGCAGGGGACGCAGCGGTGGGGAAATTGACAAAGGAAAAAAAGACGGTGAGGAGGTGGCGCAGGCAGCGGAGCGGGGAGCGACCTGCCTGCAGAAGCAGGGTCAAGGGTTGCTCCTCGCTACCGCACCACGGCTGCCATAAAAGGAGGGGAGGGTAGGAGTGGCAGCTGGGAGGAGGGAGGGCTGGTCGGATGGGAAGGCTGGGGGGGAGGGGCCGCAGGGGACGCAGCGGTGGGGAAATTGACAAAACAAAAGACGGTGGGGAGGCGGGAGGGGCCGCAGGGGACACAGCGGCGGGGAAAATTGACAAAACAAAAGACGGTGACAGGAGGAGGGGGGAGGCGGGAGGGGCCGCAGGGGATGCAGCGGCGGGGAAATTGACAAAACAAAAGAAGGTGAGGAGGAGGAGGGGGGAGGCGGGATGGGCTGCAGGGGACGCAGCAACAGGGAAATTTACAAAAACAAAAGACGTAAGGAGGAGGAGGCAGGAGGGGCCGCAGGGGACGCATCGGTGGGGAAATTGACAAAACAAGAGACGGTGAGGAGGAGGAGGGGGAGGTGAGAGGGGCCGCAGGGGATGCAGCGGTGGGGAAATTGACAAAAACAAAAGACGGTGAGGAGGAGGAGGGGGGAGGCGGGAGGGGCCGCGGGGACGCAGCGGCGGGGAAATTGACAAAATAAAAGACGGTGAGGAGGAGGAGGGGGGAGGTGGGAGGGGCCGCGGGGGACGCAGCGGTGGGGAAATTGACAAAAACAAAAGACGGTGAGGAGGAGGAGGGGGAGGCAGGAGGGGCCGCAGGGGACGCAGCGGTGGGGAAATTGACAAAACAAAAGACGGTGAGGAGGAGGAGGGGGGAGGTGGGAGGGGCCGCTGGGGATGTAGCGGCAGGGAAATTGACAAATACAAAAGACGGTGAGGAGGAGAAGGGGGCGGCGGGAGGGGCTGCGGGGGACCCAGCGGCAGGGAAATTTACAAAAACAAAAGACGGTGAGGAGGAGGAGGGGGCAGGTGGGAGGGGCCACAGGGGACGCAGCGGCGGGGAAATTGACAAAAACAAAAGACGGTAAGGAGGAGGAGGGGGGAGGAGGGAGGGGACGCGGCGGAGGGAAATCGACAAAACAAAAGACAGTGAGGAGGAGGGGGGAGGCGGGAGGGGCCGCAGGGGATGCAGCAGCGGGGAAATTGACGAAACAAAAGATGGTGAGGAGGAGGAGGGGGAGGCAGGAGGGGCCGCGGGGGACGCAGCGGTGTGGAAATTGACAAAAACAAAAGACAGTGAGGAGGAGGAGGGGGGAGGCGGGAGGGGCCGCAGGGGCCGCAGCGGCGGGAAAATTGACAAAACAAAAGACGGTGAGGAGGGGGGAGGCAGGAGAGGCCACTGGGGACGCAGCGGCGGGGAAATTGACAAAACAAAAGACGGTGAGGAGGAGGAGGGGGAGGCGGGAGGGGCCGCTGGGGACGCAGCGGAGGGAAAATTGACAAAAACAAAAGACGTGAGGAGAAGGGGGAGGTGGGAGGGGCTGCGGGGGACCCAGCGGCGGGGAAATTGACAAAAACAAAAGACAGTGAGGAGGAGGAGGGGGGAGGTGGGAGGGGCCACAGGGGGCGCAGCGGCGGGGAAATTGACAAAAACAAAAGGCGGTAAGGAGGAGGAGGGGGGAGGAGGGAGGGGACGCGGTGGCGGGGAAATCGACAAAACAAAAGACGGTGAGGAGGAGGAAGGGGGAGGCCGGAGAGGCCGCAGGGGACACAGCGGCAGGGAAATCGACAAAACAATAGATGGGGAGGAGGAGGAGGGGGGAGGCGGGAGGGGCCGCGGAGGACACAGCGGTGGGGAAATTGACAAAAACAAAGACAGTGAGGAGGAGGAGGGGGGAGGCGGGAGGGGCCGCAGGGGACGCAGCGGTGGGGAAATTGACAAAAACAAAAGACGGTGAGGAGGAGAAGGGGAGGTGGCAGGGGCCGCGGGGGACCCAGCGGCGGGGAAATTGACAAAAACAAAAGACGGTGAGGAGGAGGAGGGGGGAGGAGGGAGGGGACGCGGCAGCGAGGAAATCGACAAAATAAAAGACGGTGAGGAGGAGGAGGGGGGAGGCGGGATAGGCCGCAGAGGACGCAGCGGTGGGGAAATTGACAAAATAAAAGACGGTGAGGAGGAGGAGGGGCCACAAGGGACGCAGAAGCAGGGAAATTGAGAAAACAAAAGACGGTGAGGAGGAGGAGGGGGAGTAGGGAGGGGCCGCAGGGGACGCAGCGGTGGGGAAATTGACAAAAACAAAAGACGGTGAGGAGGAGGAGGGGGAGGTGGGAGGGGCCGCAGGGGACGAAGCGGCGGGATATTGACAAAACAAAAGACAGTGAGGAGGAGGAGGGGGGAGGCGGGAGGGGCCTCTGGGGATGCAGCGGCGGGGAAATTGACAAAAACCAAAGACAGTGAGGAGGAGAAGGGGGAGGCGGGAGGGGCCACGGAAGACCCAGCGGCAGGGAAATTGACAAAAACAAAAGACGGTGAGGAGGAGGAGAGGGAGGTGGGAGGGGCCACAGGGGAAGCAGCGGTGGGGAAATTGACAAAAACAAAAGACGGTAAGGAGGAGGAGGGGGTAGAGGGGAGGAGGGAGGGGACGCGGCGGGGAAATCGACAAAATAAAAGACGGTGAGGAGGAGGAGGGGGAGGCGGGAGAGGACGCAGGGGACGCAGCGGTGGGGAAATTGACAAAACAAAAGACGGTGAGGAGGAGGAGGGGCCAAAGGGGACGCAGCAGCAGGGAAATCGAGAAAACAAAAGACGGTGAGGAGGAGGAGGGGGAGGAGGGAGGATCCATAGGGGACGCAGCGGCTGGGATTTTGTCAAAAACAAAAGACGGTGAGGAGGAGGAGGGGGAGGCAGGAGGGGCCGCAGGGGACGCAGCGGCGGGGAAATTGACAAAACAAACGACGGTGAGGAGGAGGAGGGGGGAGGTGGGAGGGGCCGCTGGGGATGCAGCGGCGGGGAAATTGACAAAAACAAAAGACGGTGAGGAGGAGAAGGGGGAGGGGCCGCGGGGGACCTAGCGGCGGGGAAATTGACAAAAACAAAAGACGGAGAGGAGGAGGAGGGGGGAGGTGGGAGGGGCCACAGGGGACACAGCGGCGGGGAAATTGACAAAAACAAAAGACGGTAAGGAGGAGGAGGGGGGAGGAGGGAGGAGACGCGGCGGCGGGGAAATCGACAAAACAAAAGACAGTGAGGAGGAGGAGGGGGAGGCTGGAGGGGCCGCAGGGGACGCAGCAGCGGGGAAATTGACAAAACAAAAGACGGTGAGGAGGAGGAGGGGGGAGGGGCCGCGGGGGACGCAGCGGCAGGGAAATTGAGAAAACAAAAGACGGTGAGGAGGAGGAGGGGCCACAGGGGACGCAGCAGCAGGGAAATTGAGAAAACAAAAGACGGTGAGGAGGAGGAGGGGGAGGTGGTAGGGGCCGCAGGGGACGCAGCAGCGGGGAAATTGACAAAAACAAAAGACGGTGAGGAGGAGGAGGGGGAGGCGGGAGGGGGTGTAGGGGACGCAGCAGCGGTGAAATTGACAAAACAAAAGATGGTGAGGAGGAGGAGGGGGGAGGCGGGAGGGGCTGCTGGGGATGCAGCGACGGGGAAATTGACAAAAACCAAAGACGGTGAGGAGGAGAAGGGGGAGGCGGGGGGGCCGCGGGGGACCCAGCGGCGGGGAAATTGACAAAAACAAAATACGGTGAGGAGGGGGGAGGTGGGAGGGGCCACAGGGGAAGCAGCGGTGGGGAAATTGACAAAAACAAAAGACGGTAAGGAGGAGGAGGGGGGAGGAGGGAGGGGACGCGGCGGCGGGGAAATCGACAAAATGAAAGATGGTGAGGAGGAGTAGGGGGGAGGCGGGAGAGGCCGCAGGGGACGCAGCGGTGGGGAAATTGACAAAACAAAAGACGGTGAGGAGGAGGAGGGGCCACAGGGGACGCAGCAGCAGGGAAATTGAGAAAACAAAATACGGTGAGGAGGAGGAGGGGGAGGAGGGAGGGGCCGCAGGGGACGCAGCGGCTGGGAAATTGACAAAAACAAAAGACGGTGAGGAGGAGGAGAGGGAGGCGGGAGGTGCCGCAGGGGACGCAGCGGCGGAAAAAATTGACAAAACAAAATACGGTAAGGAGGAGGAGGGGGGAGGTGGGAGGGGCCGCTGGGGATGCAGCGGCGGGGAAATTGACAAAAACCAAAGACAGTGAGGAGGAGAAGGGGGAGGTGGGAGGGGCCACGGAGGACCCAGCGGCAGGGAAATTGACAAAAACAAAAGACGGTGAGGAGGAGGAGGGGGAGGTGGGAGGGGCCTCAGGGGAAGCAGCAGTGGGGAAATTGACAAAAACAAAAGACGGTAAGGAGGAGGAGGGGGGAGGAGGGAGGGAACGCGGCGGGGTAATCGACAAAATAAAAGACGGTGAGGAGGAGGAGGGGGAGGCGGGAGAGGCCGCAGGGGACGCAGCGGTGGGGAAATTGACAAAACAAAAGACGGTGAGGAGGAGGAGGGGCCACAGGGAACGCAGCAGCAGGGAAATTGAGAAAACAAAAGACGGTGAGGAGGAGGAGGGGGAGGAGGGAGGGTCCGCAGGGGACGCAGCGGCTGGGAAATTGACAAAAACAAAAGACGGTGAGGAGGAGGAGGGGGAGGCAGGAGGAGCCGCAGGGGATGCAGCGGCGGGGAAATTTACAAAACAAACGACGGTGAGGAGGAGGAGGGGGAGGCGGGAGGGGCCGCTGGGGATGCAGCGGCGGGGAAATTGACAAAAACAAAAGACGTGAGGAGGAGAAGGGGGAGGCGGGAGGGGCCGCGGGGGACCCAGCGGCGGGGAAATTGACAAAAACAAAAGACGGTGAGAAGGAGGAGGGGGGAGGTGGGAGGGGCCACAGGGGACACAGCGGTGGGGAAATTGACAAAAACAAAAGACGGTAAGGAGGAGGAGGGGGGAGGAGGGAGGAGACGCGGCGGCGGGGAAATCGACAAAACAAAAGACAGTGTGGAGGAGGAGGGGGAGGCTGGAGGGGCCGCAGGGGACGCAGCAGCGGGGAAATTGACAAAACAAAAGACGGTGAGGAGGAGGAGGGGGGAGGGGCCACGGGGACGCAGCGGTGGGGAAATTGACAAAACAAAAGACGGTGAGGAGGAGGAGGCGGGAGGGGCCGCGGGGGACGCAGCGGTGGTGAAATTGACAAAAACAAATGACAGTGAGGAGGAGGGGGGAGGCGGGAGGGGCCGCAGGGGACACAGCGGTGGGGAAATTGACAAAACAAAAGACGGTGAGGAGGGGGGAGGCGAGAGGGGCCGCTGGGGACACAGCGGCGGGGAAATTGACAAAACAAAAGACGGTGAGGAGGAGAAGGGGGGAGGCGGGAGGGGCCGCTGGGGACGCAGCGGTGGGGAAATTGACAAAACAATAGACGGTGAGGAGGAGGAGGGGGAGGCGGGAGGGGCTGCGGGGGATGCAGCGGTGGGGAAATTGACAAAAACAAAGACAGTGAGGAGGAGGAGGAGGGGGGAGGCGGGAGGGGCCGCAGGGGATGCAGCGGCGGGGAAATTGAGAAAACAAAAGACGGTGAGGAGGAGGAGGGGCCACAGGGGACCCAGCGGCAGGGAAATTGACAAAAACAAAAGATGGTGAGGAGGAGGGGGAGGTGGGAGGGACCACAGGGGACGCAGCGGCGGGGAAATTGACAAAAACAAAAGACAGTAAGGAGGAGAAGGGGGGAGGCGGGAGGGGCCGCTGGGGACGCAGCGGTGGGGAAATTGACAAAACAATAGACGGTGAGGAGGAGGAGGGGGAGGCGGGAGGGGCTGCGGGGGATGCAGCGGTGGGGAAATTGACAAAAACAAAGACAGTGAGGAGGAGGAGGAGGGGGGAGGCGGGAGGGGCCGCAGGGGATGCAGCGGCGGGGAAATTGAGAAAACAAAAGACGGTGAGGAGGAGGAGGGGCCACAGGGGATGCAGCAGCAGGGAAATTGAGAAAACAAAAGACGGTGAGGAGGAGAGGGGGAGGTGGGAGGGGCCGCAGGGGACGCAGCGGCGGGGAAATTGACAAAAACAAAAGACGGTGAGGAGGACAAGGGGGAGGTGGGAGGGGCCGCGGGGGACCCAGCGGCAGGGAAATTGACAAAAACAAAAGATGGTGAGGAGGAGGGGGAGGTGGGAGGGACCACAGGGGACGCAGCGGCGGGGAAATTGACAAAAACAAAAGACAGTAAGGAGGAGGAGGGAGAGGAGGGAGGGGACGCGGCGACAGGGAAATCGACAAAACAAAACACGGTGAGGAGGAGGAGGGGGAGGCGGGAGAGGCCGCAGGGGACGCAGCGGTGGGGAAATTGACAAAACAAAAGACGTTGAGGAGGAGGAGTGGGGAGGTGGGAGGAGCCGCAGGGGACGCAGCGGCGGGGAAATCAACAAAACAATAGACGGTGAGGAGGAGGAGTGGGGAGGCGGGAGGGGCCGCCGGGGACGCAGCGGTGGGGAAATTGACAAAAACAAAGACAGTGAGGAGGAGGAGGGGGGAGGCGGGAGGGGCCGCAGGGGACGCAGCGGCGGGGAAATTGACAAAACAAAAGACGGTGAGGAGGAGGAGGGGGGAGGAGGGAGGGGCCGCTGGGGACGCACAGGTGGGGAAATTGACAAAAACAAAAGACGGTGAGGAGGAGAAGGGGGAGGCGGGAAGGGCCACAGGGGACCCAGCGGCGGGGAAATTGACAAAAACAAAAGACGGTGAGGAGGAGGAGGGGGGAGGTGGGAGGGGCCACAGAGGACGCAGCGGTGGGGAAATTGACAAAAACAAAAGACGGTAAGGAGGAGGAGGGAGGGGACACAGCGGTGGGTAAATCGACAAAATAAAAGACGGTGAGGTGGAGGAGGGGGCGACGGGAGAGGCCGCAGGGAACGCAGCGGTGGGGAAATTGACAAAACAAAAGACGGTGAGGAGGAGGAGGGGGGAGGCGGGAGGAGTCGCAGGGGTGCAGTGGCGGGGAAATCAACAAAACAAAAGACGGTGAGGAGGAGGAGGGGGCAGGCGGGAGGGGCCGCAGGGGACGCAGCAGTGGGGAAATTGATAAAAACAAAAGATGGTGAGGAGGGGGGAGGTGGGAGGGGACACAAGGGGACGCAGCAGCGGGGAAATTGACAAAACAAAAGACGGTGATGAGGAGGAGGGGGGAGGCTGGAGGGGCCGCAGGGGATGCAGCGGCGGGGAAATTGACAAAGGAAAAAAGACGGTGAGGAGGTGGCGCGGGTGGCGGAGCGGGGAGCGACCTGCCTGCCGAAGCACTTAGGACTTGCAGATAGGACTTGCACAAGAGGGGGGATACCAGTGGGGTGACGGATAGCAGATATCAGGTCAGGCTCCAATTGGGCACACAGCTCTGTGACTGTGGCCCTGTCCAGTCTATAGGTGAGGATAATGTGCCTGTCCTCCATTGTTGTCAAGTGCACCAGGGGTCAGTACATGGGGGATGTCTCCATCTTCTGTTCATCCGCAGCGGTTGCAATCTATGGGGCAAAACGATGAGCAGCTGGTCAGTATCTCATATTTCCAAACACTACACTTCATTGCATGTTGTGATTGTAACAGTATATTGTTGGATAGGTCCAAATGGTGCTTATGTGTACTGTGACACAGTTAGGTGCCATGGCGTCCGACTGTCCTGTATGGAGAGACAGGTGGAAATGAGGTAATTCCGCTGATGTTGTGAGCCGTTGCGGGAGGCGGTCGAGAACCGCCGTGCAACTCCTCATTGGTTATCATTGAGCCCTATGGGTTACAGCGGTCAATGGTGATGTACGCCAGTGGTGACGGTATGCACCACCACAGATGTGACTGCCATTTTCTATCTGTTCACTCACTTGCTACCTGACCTTCAACAGGAGAGGACCTACACTGCATGTGCTGCTGTGACCTGTGACTGGAATCGACCATGGCTCGTGTCACTGGGGAAGGGGATCCTGCCTTCACCGCGGCGGTGTTGGAGAGACTGGTGGATGGGGTCGTACCCCAGTACCGAATGCTGTTTGGGCTTCCAGACCAACAGGTGAGTACACTGTGAGCACAATGCATGGGGCATGAATGCATGGAGTGCTGTGTGTGAAGGCCTCAGGCGGGAGTGGTTGGCGGAAGGGCCCTGGGCAGCGTGCTGCATGTATGTTTGGCCATGTCTGTGCGTAAGGAAATGTGAAGGGCTATGGTGGGCCATGAGTGTAACAGGGAGGACAGTCTGACCGATACCTTTATCTATGTGTATTTCTCTGCAGGTCAGCGCCCATCAGAAAAATTGTATTTGGTGTGCCATCGCCAAGGACGTGTGGACCCTGGTGGTCTACGGCAGGCGGAGCACCCACTAGCGGAAACGGTGGGAGGACCTGAGACGCTGGGCACGGAATACGGTGGAAGCGAGGGCTGGGTATTGCCTCCCAATGAGGAAGGGGTCCCCATTGAATCCTGACTTCCGATGGCCCGCATACTGGCAGAAGCCAATCTGAAGCTGGATGGGCACTTGAGGGCATCACAGCAGCCACAAGGGGTGAGTACAGTGCCTCAATATACTACTTGCGCGTGGTGGAGTGCCATCCGGGTGGGGTGTGTGGGCCTGTGGGTGCCCCTAGGCCAGGCCGGACATAGCAGGGTAGGACCACTGATGGGCAGGGTCTGATGTTAACTTCCTACACCCAAGCTAGTAGGCATCCATTACTGGGCAGGGGTCTGTGGGTCTCAGGTGTGCTGCAGTTGGCGTTAGGTGTCCATGTCCATGGGCTGGTGTCCAGCATTGTGACTGGTAGTGCATTGCCTAGTGCATAGGACTGTTCCCTGTGTGTGTCCACTCACCCCATCCTTCCCAGGATTAAGCACACTGGGCACAATGCCCCCTCCAGAACCAGTGGAAGAAGCCATCCACTAGAGATACTGTGGCCTTGCACTCCCCAGGACCAATCAGTGGGCAAACACCCACTAGAGAGACTGTGGCCTTGCACTCCCCAGGACCAAGCAGTGGGCAAACCACCCACTAGAGAGACTGTGGCCTTGCACTCCCCGGGACCAAGCAGTGGGCAAACCACCCACTAGAGTGGCTGTGGCCTTGCACTCCCCAGGACCAAACAGTGTGCGAACTACCCACTAGAGAGACTGTGGCCTTTCACTCCCCAGGACCAAGCAGTGGGCGAACCAACCACTTGAGAGATTGTGGCCTTGCACTCCAAGGACCAAGCAGTGGGCAAACCAAGCACTAGAGAGACTGTGGCCTTGCATTCCCCTGGACAGCGCACAGGGCATGTTGCCCCCTCCAGGACCAGTGGTATTCCATCTTCCGGCTGAGGTGCTCCCCCACTCCCCGTCCCCCTGAGGTGCCTGTCTATTTTCGACCTGATGCCCCTGCAGTATTCTCTCCGTGTTGTTGCAGGAGTGAGGTGGGGCCCTTAGCCTATGTGTTGTGGCCCTGTGGCCCACAGACATTAAGGACTGGGCAGTGTCCCTACATTTGTAAATGTGTATATATGTTTGGATTTTGAAGCACTTATTCATAGTATTTTATCATATCACACTCACTTTCTTCAAATCATTTTTGTCCTTGCATTATTCCTAAGGGATACGGGGTAGGTATGTTATGTTGCTGCTTCTGATTGTGTGTATGGTGTTGGGGGTGGGTGTGTGTGTGTTGCATGTGCATGTCACTCTCTTTTTCCACCCCCTCCCTTGTGTGCTAGGTGGAAGTACTCACTGTGGTTGTCTTCACCAGCGTTGGTGTTCATAATGAAGCAGAAGGTAGACGGGCATGGGTGAAATCTTGCAGCTCGGGCTCCATGGCGTCGTGGTTGTTCCCTGAGTCTCCACAGGTGAGTTCTTTGACTTCTGGGATTTGTTTCCGCCAGGCTTTTGATGTCGTTGGTACCGCCCTGGAAAAGGTGGCGGATAGAGTAATAGAGTGGGCGGTACATTGTCTTTCGTCTGGCTGTTGGCAGTTACCGCCATGGTGCTTGTTGATTCTGCCCTGGCGGACGGTGTGTTAAAGTGGCTGTCTGTCTGAGCGGCCTGTTGGCGGTATTACCGCCGCTTTATCACCGACCACCAGGGTTGTAATGAGGGCCTATATGAACACAGAATTTTTTTAATATTTAATTCTTTAAGTGTTAGAAATGGGGTCTTTGGTTGGCAGTCAGGTTAGCCCCTGTACAAGCAAGGACCCTCACTCTAGTCAGGGTAAGTCACACTCAATCCAATTTATCCTGTGCCCTTCCTCTGGTACTTGGCACTGAGATGTCAGGCTTAACTTAGAAGGCAATGTGTAAAGTATTTGCAATAACACAGTATAATACAACATAAATACACACCACAGTGTTTAGAAATATATAATATTTATCTGGTTAAATGCAGGTCAAAACTATCAAGATTTAATAAGTACAAGTTGAAATATCACTTTAGAGAATGAGTCTTTAGTCTTTAGTCTTTAAAAGGCAGCAAGTGTCTCTTGCAAGCACAAAGTACCTGGTTTGCGTTCAAATTCTCCACAAGGGACTGCAGAATAGAAGATAAGTGGAAAATAGGGAGGTGGGCGCACACAGAAGATGCGTCGATAATTTTCCACGCAGGGAATGCTTTACGTTGATTTCCGGAATGCTGACTTGGATCCTCTTTGGGTTGCGGGGTATTCGGACACACCGGGGATGATGTGGAGAAATCCTGGGCGTGCAGGACGAAGTCACAGGAACTGCGTCGATCCAGAGGGCGATGCGTAGAAATTTCTGTCATATGGCAGGTGCTGCGTCAATTCTTCTCACAGGAAGTCAGACTGCGTAGTTCCGGCTTGGCTATGAGTCAATCCAGTGGGCTGTGCGTCAAAGTTCCGGTCGCAAGACTGGCGCTGCTTTGATCTCCTCTTGGGGAGCCAAGGCTGCGTCGTTCCATTTTGGCTTGGGGTGATTTTCTCACCACGATGCAGGCTGTGCATCGTTTCTGGCAGGCTGTGCATTGAATTTTGGCCGCGCAAGGAGTTCTTTGCAGAATGAAGTCTTTTTGGCCCTGAGACTTCAAGGAACAGGAGGCAAGCTCTATCCAATCCCTTGGAGAGCACTTCTCAGCAGAGCCAGAGGCCAGCAAGGCATTGGGACAACAGCAAGGCAGCAGTCCTCTGCCTTTGGGCAGCCAGGCAGTTCCACTTGGCAGGCTGCAGGGTCTAGTTCAGAGTTTCTTCACCAGTGGTATCTTGTCCAGAAGTGTCTGAGTTGGAACGATTAGAGGCCCTGTTTGAATAACCAAATGTGCCTTTGAAGTGGGGGAGTGTCCAAAGAGTGGTTTAGAAGTGCACAAGGTCCCCTTTCAGTTCCATCCTGTCTGCCAAGGTCCCCGTTGGGGATTTGGCAGTCTACTGTGTGAGGGCAGGCCACTGTCCTTTGACATGTAAGTGTCAGGCCCTCCACCCTCCCAGCCCAGGAATACCCATTCAATATGCAGATGTGTGCAGGTGTGACTGAGCATCCTGTGTTTGGGGTTGTCTGAGTGAAATGTAAAAGGGAGCTGTCAAGTAACCCAGTCAGACGTGGATTGTAAGGCACAGGAGGATTTAAGTGCAGAGAAATGATCACTTTCTAAAAGTGACATTTCTAAAATAGTAATATTAAATCCAACTTCACCAGTCAGCAGGATTTTGTATTACCATTTTGGCCATACTAAATATGACCTTGCTACTCCTTTTCAGATCAGAATCTACCACTCAAACAGTATATGGGCATAGCCTTAATGTTATCCTATGAAAGGAGCAGGCCTCAGCAGTGTAAAATGAATTTAGGAGTTCTACACTACCAGGACATATAAACTACACAGGTATATGTCCTGCCTTTTATCTTCATAGCACCCTGCCCTATGGGTTACCAAGGGCCTACCATAGGGGTGACTTATATGTAGAAAAAGCGGAGTTAAAGGCTTGGCAAGTACCTTTAAATGCCAAGTCGAATCTGCAGTGAAACTGCACACACAGGACTTGCCATGGCGGGGTAGAGGCATAGTTAAGGGGCTACTTATGTGGGTGACACAATCAGTGCTGCAGGCCCACTAGTAGCATTTAATCTACTGCACATGTAGTGCACTTTACTGGGACTTACAAGTAGATTAAATAAGCCAATTGAGTATGAACCAATGTCAGCATGCTTTAAGGGAGAGAGCATATGCACTTCAGCACTGCTAACCAGTGCTAAAGTGCGTAGAGTCCTAAAACCAGCAAAAACAGGGACCAAAAAGTGGAGGGAGGCAGGCAAAAAGTTAGGGGTGACCACACTAAGGCTGTCAGGTCTAACAGCAAGTATATATTTGTTAAACAAAGCCTTAATAATTTTGTTAAAATTTACAAATTTCAAAATGCCACACTAAGTCAACTCCTATACAACTAACTAAAAAACAACAAATACACTATACCTGATTTTACAGACAACCTCATTTAGGAATTTCAAAGAAAGCTTCTCTATTAAGCAGTATTACTCTTAAAATGGAAACCATTTTTATGGAAGGTGCAATTCAATTTTCAGTGTTTATTATAAAATGTTAAAGCTCTTTCACATTAATAATTACTTCTATAGCTAATGTCTGACAAAAGATCTCTTCTTAATGCTGTTTTTGTGTGAGTGTAAGAGGAAAGCAGAGCTCAAAATACATTGGGGGTCATTACGACCTCGGCGGTCTTTTCGCAAGACCGCCGAGGTACCGCTGTGCTGAAGACCGCCAGTGGTGGCGGTCTTCCGCTTGGCGTATTATGACCGTTGGCAGCCCGCCGTCCTTGTTCCGACGGAGAGCCGCCAACAGCCATACTGGCGGGAGGCGGGGAAGTGGAGGTTGCTCCACCTCCACCGCCACGCCAACAGAACACCGCACAGTGAATCACGTCCTGTGCTTCACCGTGGGGGTGTTCTGTTGGCGGTGTGGTGTCGGCGGAGCTGCCCCCATGGCTCCCATCCCCTCCCGGAGGATCGTCGGACCAGGTAAGTCGATCGTCCGTGAGGGGAGGGTGGTGGGGGGGCGTTGTGTGTTGTGTGCGTGCATGTGGGTGTGCATGTGTGTATGTAGAGGGGGTGTTTGAGTGCGTGTATGTCTGTGGGTATGTCTGTATGGATGTGTGCGTGTATGTTTGAATGTGGGTGTGCGTGTATGACTGTGTGTGTGGATGTAGGCATGTATGTCGGCGTGTGTGCGTGTAAGTATGTAAGTATGTAGGTGGTGCCTGCGTGCGTGTCGTGTGTGAGGGAGTGATGAGATGTTGGGGGTTGGGGTGGGGAGGGGGGCCCTGCCACCTTTGGGGGGTGGCAGGTGTGGTGGGGGGTGTAGGGGAGGGAGTTGGGGTGGGGGTGGGGTTGGGGGAGTAATTCCCTGGCACTGATAGTGCTTACCGCCATGGTTTTCATGGCGGTTCAGACTGCTGGAAAACCGCGGCGGTAAGCCGGGTCAAAATACCACAGCCGGTATAGTGACAGACGCCAGGCTGGAGACCCAGGTCTCCAGCCTGGCGGTTGTCTCCGCCCTGGCAGGCGGAACGGAGAACCGGCGGATGACCATGGGGGTGACCGCAATGGTCATAATACGCTGGGGTAAGACCGCCAGCCTGTTGGCGGTCTTACCGCCAGTTCTCCGCCTTCCGCCAGGGTTGAAATGACCCCCCTTGTGTCCTGAAACAGGAAAGGTCCTTTATAACTTTTTTCACTTTTTATTTTATTTATGAGACGGAATTCAGTTGGAGATCCACATAAAGCACAGTTTAAAATACCCAAACAAAAAAAATTCACAACATATGACCAGCAGGACCAATCAAGCAATATATCAATCCCGATACAATATAAATAATTTTGTTAATACAGTTTAAAAAATCCCTAAATACACAAGTCACAGATTATTTTGAATAATATAATTAATACAATAAAAAACAACACTTTAAAAAGTTTAAATTGTATAACAAAAAAATTATTGTGGCGGAGCATAAAGTGACAGTAGTACCTCTGACACAGAAAGTAAGGAGAGTTGAAGGCAAATGGGACATAGCCATTTTTGTCAATATAACAGCAGAGCCAGGCAAACAAAGAGGAAATGAATCAGATCTTGAATTCCATTCTGACAAAAATTACAGACTGCTGAGGACCCATGCCATCTAGCCCATAAGACATTAAGCAGGAGCAACCCCTGACACAACAGGAGCCAGAAACCCTGTGCCGCATGTTGCAGGAAAGATAGGGTTGCATTTTCTTCATGATCACAGAATCTAATAAAGGCTGGAGAGCCCGTAAATGTGAGCACATCTTTCTGTCCAAGCGAAAGCTTAAGGACCAGGTTTCCTACTTAAGAGTAGTTTTTAATTGTGACGGTAGGAGTGTAAGAACAAGGTGGTAGTCTGATTGTAAAATGCCCATGTGTCTGTAAATTTCTGCCAATAATGTACTTTGCCCTGCCGCCAGCCAGAATTTCTTTCTTTAGAAGAGACCGTGGAGAATCATCCTCACTTCTGTCTAAGCTAGCCACCCAACGTACCACCCTGGCCAAGCCTTGCATAAATGTGCTTCTTAAACCCATCTCCAAACTTAAAACCACCACCGGGAAAGCTGAATTAACAGAAGATAATTTTCTAAGGACCCGGCATTCAATCCTGTCTAAAAATCCCCACTTAAAAAATCCAACCTGCTCTAAACCCTAGAGCAGAGAGGGTGGAAATCTCTATAAAGGCCGCATAAGTCACCCCTTCTCTCACAGAAAGATATTTTTCATTATTCACCTGAAGGGCCAATATATGTTGGGACAGTAGGCATTTGGGGCCTGATGTATGATTCCTTTTTGCAGTTGCAAACGGCAAAAATCACCGTTTGCGACCACAAAATGGGCAGGTACTATGAACCATGCCTATTTTACAAGTTGGTACGCAATTGCCGACTCACAAAATAAGGAATGAGTCTCGTAATTAGGAAGGGGCATCCCAAGTGTGTCCTTTCCTTATTGCGACTCACAGCGGGTTGTATGACTGTTTTGTGACCTTGAATACGGTCCAAAAACAATCGCAGATAACACCAATTTCAAACTGGTGTTAACCCATTACCAAAAGGAAGGGGTCCCTAGGGGACCCCTTTCCCTTTGTGAATAGCAGCAAAAATATTTTTCAGAGTAGGCAGTGCCTACTCAGAAGAAATTAGAAGAAAACTTTTCATTTTTTTGTTTGAAATGCATTTCATTTTCCTTTAAGGAAAACAACAGTATTTAAACAAAAAAACTGCTTTATTTAAAAAGCTGTCACATACATGGTGGTCTGCTGTCCCCAGCAGGCCACCATCCCTGTGAGTGAGGCCATTCCCAATGGGGTTGCAAATTGTGACCTACCTCATGAATATTGATGAGGTAGGTAATTTGCGACCCCATTGGGAATCGCAAACAGTGTCATTGACACTGTAGTACATTTGGTTTTGCGACTCGCAGTTTGCGACTCACAAATGAGTCGCAAATTGCAAGTTACAAAATATCTGGTCATACATCTGGCCCCAGGTTAACACTTTGACCACTGCATCTAGTAGGGCAATCTGACTGTAGTTCCCAGGATAATTTGGGTCTCCCTTCTTAAATAACAGGACAATAATAACGCCCTTCGAGAGTAGGGGGACTTTCCTAGTTTCATAGCAGCATTGGAAAACCCAGAGTAAGATTTTACTCCAATTGAGTACATTTTGTTTTAGAACTGAATTAGGAATTTCATCTGGCCCTATTGTTGCGAAGCCGTGCATGTCTCCAATAGCCACCTCGATCTCCTTCACAGAAGGAAAGGCATATGACGAGGAATCACCACCAACTAAATTCCAAAAAAAAGGTGAACCAACTTGCTTCATTGATCACCATTGGGAGCAGTCTGGCTCGAGAGCCACAGCCTTCAGCCACTATTGACCAGAAATGCCTAGACTGACCTTTTACTGTTGCTTCCCCTAAATTAACCCAGAATCTATCACTCGCATCTCTCTTTAGACGTTCCTTCAGGAGCCTTCTTCTTCTCTTCAATAGGGACAGCTGAGTATTTCTTTCCTGGGAATATATCCTATATTTTTTTCAAATGAGGGCATTAATCTACCTATTTAATAGAAGTAGTGGGTGGAGTTTTGCCTTGGGCTCACCCTTGATCATCTGGCGGGGACCCGCAAGCAACTACTTCATAAACTCTGACAATTTCTCAAATACATCTCCATCCCAGCTTTCAAGATTTCTGAGGGTGGCATCTAATTTAATTCTGAAGCCCCCAATCATCCCATGAGACCAATGTATCCTTCCTGTTTTATTATCAAATTTGGATTTGGACCTGTCAAAACCCCAGGTGTCAACAGGAAGCACTCTCCAGTTGAGGGAGAAAGACAGAATACTATGGTCACTATACACTTTCTTTAATACCTTTAAATTGTGTAGGAGAGAAAATGCCTGGCAGCCAGTCACCACATAATCTAAGATTGCCACACCCCCAGTGATTTATGTGTATATTGCGCAAGCGAGTCTGAGGGAAGTCTACCATTCGCAATGCTACAGTCACTCATCTTCAGTTGCTCAAGGTGGAGCCTCCCTCTCTTATCTGATCTTATAATATGAGGAAAGACACATGGGAGAATTATTTAGGCTTCCTCTTTTTCCTCATCCCTATATTGGAGGAGGTGCCACCCTTTGCATGGCCACTCCTGGAGAGAGCTGCGCTACAGTAATGTGAGTAATAGTTATCACATGAAAGATCCCCATCACTTCATGTCTCCTGCAAGCAAATTACATCTGCGTTTAGTGAATTCAAGAGATCCAATTTCTCCCTATTGTTCCTTATGCCAGCAATATTCCAGGTGATAACTGTAAGCTCATTGCTAATGCCATAGTGGTGATGGGTGAGACATTGTAGAGGAACTGTTTAGGACTCCCGGTTACCAATTCCAGGTGTGGCTGCCAGCACTTGGATTTTGGGAGGGACAATTCCGGGGGGGGTGGTCCTCAAATAGTACCTGCTTACCATGCCTTCCTAGGGAGACTTTCAATCCCTGTTGGCCTAGGGGATAGCCATTGTTATGGCATGAGGGTGAAACAAGAGAAAACCACTGCCTCACCCCATCCCCGTTTACCTGCAAATCCCTACCAACAGACTGGCTTCCCATCTCCCCCAATATTGAAACAAAGTCAATTCCTTTACAATGCAGCCATTCTAAATTGTTTAGACTTGCATTAACCATGTGTTTCGAGTAAAAAGACACCCTTTTTTTAGTACCATGGCCCAAGTCCACTGGAGATACCAGAAAATGTCACTGCTTTCAATTACCCTTAGGGATTCTAACTCTGAGAAACATTTGAGAAGAATTGATCTATTCAAGAATAAATCTGCATCAAAAAGAGGGATAAAGTCTAGAGTGAATGTGTCCACAAAGCTCAGCTGTGAGAAAAGGCCTCTTTTTGACATGTTTAATCCTCACTTTTTGCCTGGTATGTGATGTAGCCTAGAAGTTGGTATTGCCAACGGTCCCTTCTAACCAGGTTCCCTGGGTCAGAGCTCTTTCCCCAAACTGTTGTGATGCATTGGCACAATTGGCAACACCTTTAGCTGCTACTGTAAGCCCATAGCAAATGGTACCTGGGTCCCCAGAGCATGGAGTACTAAGGGTAGACTGATTGTGCCACCCTGCAGGGCCATTCATCCAGATGCACCCAGTTACCAAATGTACCCAGGGGTCACCTTAGAGGTGCCCCCTGCAAAACCCTAACTACCTTGGCATGGTTGCTGACTGGTCTGCCACCACCAGACACAAATCTTCACCCCTGGGGTGAGAGAGCCTTTCATCTGGGATGCGAAACAAAGCCCTTCTTGGGTGGAGGTGCTAACTCTCCCTCCCTCAGGAATGTGCACTTCCCTGTCAGTGAGCTTCAAAGTACTTATTGCCTTTGAAACTCAACCTCCAGGCCTGCTGCTAACAGCAGATAGCCGCCCCCATTGCAAACCCCCACTTTTGGCAGGTGCAACAGCAGGAAACTCAAACAAAGGACAGGAGGAGTGGTCCTAAGGTGGCGCATGTGAGGTGGACTCTCCATTTCATTTTCCTCCATCTTGGATGGAAGAAAAATTGCCAATCTGGTGTAGGGAAGTGACCTCTGCCAACAGAAAGTGGTCACTTAGTAGAGGTAGCCATCCTAAGGTAAATGACCCATTGGTCACTGCCAGAATCTCCCCTAAAACGCCCACTAACTACAGTATTTAGTGGGCACCCCTAGACCAAGAAATCATATTCAATGGACAGAAGAAGACCAGCACCAAGAAGAACCAAGGCACAAGAACTGTGGACCTGGTGCACCAAGAAAATGTGCCAAAACCTGCCTACTGCACACAGGACTGACAATCACTGCTGAGGAGTTGCTGGACAACTGGAAAAACTCTAAAGAACCCCAGATGACCTCCAAGCTTCACAAATTGCCAGAGAACTTCCTCCAGACTGGAGGTACCACTCCAAATCTGCAAGGAACCAACAAGCCAATGAGGTCCACTTCACTGACTGGATGCTCACTTTGAAACAGGATGCTGCAGCTGGACCAAACATCACACAAAACACCGTGAGGACAAACCCTGCCAGTTTGCCAAGTTTGGTGGGACTGCCCTCTCCAGCTGTTAAACTGTACCGATACCCGGAGAATTGGTTACCTAGCTTTGGACATCCCGAAAAACAGTCTATCTGGGACTGTAAAAGAACCAGGAGGAATCCCAGTCAAGAGACTTCTGAAACAATTTTGACCTCCTGCCAGAGTGCTCTTGTTGTCCTGCAACTGACCCTTGAACAGACCAACATCCTGCTTCTGAGAGCACCCTTGTGCTCCACTCCAGGCTCACCAACTCGCTCTGCACCAAGCCAAACTGTGTCATAGGGGTCCCCAACTCCTTGTGACGCTGACACTCCAAGGGAACCCCCAGGATTAACCTTTAAACTTACCTGTGCAGTGCTTTTCCAAGTGGTCCCCCACAGTGGCCCTGCACCATCTCCAGAGACCTTTCCCCACTGCTTCCGCTGGACCCAGGAGCCGTCCAAGCTTCTCCAGCTGGCACAGTGTGCCCACCGATGGCCTCAACCAACCTGCAAAAGAAGAACTTGGTAAACCTATTGTATGATTTCATATGCATTTTTAAGGTTATCCTCCATTGACTCGTATGGTGCGTAATTACACCCAAAATACTATTTTTATTAAACTTCAAAAATTTATATCTCAGAAAGTACTTTACCAATTTTCATGATCTTAGTCTTAAAATCTTCGTAAAGATCTGAATTGGTCTCAAGTTATTCCTTTGAGTGTGTGAGTTGCAAGATTGATGCTGTGAGTACAACAAATGCTTTGCACTTCTCCAAGATTGGCCTAACTGCTCAACCAAGCTACCAAACAAATTAGAGCACTAGGTGGTCTAGTTTTTACCCTTGTAAACCAACGTGTGGTTGCCTGGACCCCTGCACAGTGAGCTCAGCTTTTCACACTTTCTAGAGGGCCAGCCTCCTACATCATCCTCTGCCTCTTTTCCTCTGAGAAGGACCATTTTGGCCAGGATTTCTTCCGACTCGGATCTGCAAACCACTGAGCCGCGGGGTTCAAGGACAGCGTGCCCAAATGTGTAGATTCCATATTATGATCCTTAACTAACCCACCTTCTCCTGTCTTGCTTGAGAAACTTGGAGGGTCATGTATTACTCCAGTTCTTAGGTTGGCAAGATGGTGGTTTCGGGGAGAATCTTCCAATGTTTGACATTCTTGGGGGGAGGAGAATTCCTCTGTAAATCACACTTTTCTCTGATATTTTTAGAGATTCTATTTTTTTCTCCCACCTCTGTTTTTTTGTTTTTGGTCAAAGGTCTTTGTACTAGTGTGCAAGACTCTCCGGTCGCTGCTTCCACCATAGGAGGAGCCGTTAAGATTGGGAATACGTCCTGTTCCGCACTCTGGGTCTCGCCACTAAGCTTCCTCCCTGATGTAAAGTTGTTCAATATGAATCTAATGGAATGCACCAGGCTCTCCCGGCCTGAGAGCACAAATCAATCCTGGGCTGGGCAGCTTTATTCCCCAACACACAGGATCTTGATAAGACTCCTTGTAATGGGAGGGCCCCATTGCAATCACCTCTTTTACTGGTGACCAGTTCTTTCAGGATAGCTGTTTGAAAATGCAATCAAACCCACTAACACATTTTTCCAGCAGATTTAAAATTGAGGAGAAAAGTCTCACTTAGCTAAGTAACGAGGCAAAGACCTGCACATATTGCTCATAAGGGTTACTTGGAAGATCATTATGTCCGAATCAGGAGTAGTTTATAGATGCAAATATAAAGAGGGGTGGTTTGAGGGGGTACTATTAAAAAGCTGTGGACCCGTAGTCAGAAGTTGGGGGGGACGGTTGAGAGATATCAACCCCCTGTTGTGACCCATGTCTCTAATATAGATCCATATCCAAGTCTGGCAGTGTGAAGTCTTCCACTTGAGATCCCGAATCCAATCTTTGTGAGGAGGCTTCTTTTTTTTGCTGCAATGGACCTGTCTGCCCTATCTAGGGCTGGTCCCCAAGGTGCATGCCTGAGGTAGAGAGTTGCCAAGGGGGAGAGAAGATACTTTTCTCTAGTCATGATCTTCAATGTGGCTGTGGGAAACCTGGGGGGGGGAATCAATTTCCCAGACCACCTTTCGAGGGATATCAGGTAGAACAACTCCCTCCTGCTTAAATCATATGGCCCTCTGGGCTGCATGCCTTTACACATGATCTCACTGCTGGGCATATTAGTATCAAGAGGCTCTGACGAGGGTTTCTCCTTTTCCCAAAAGGAGAAAAATTGATTTTTGCACTTCAGACCTGAGACTAAAGCATCCCTAATAGAGAGCACATAGGAAGCAAGTCATAGGATATGGGCGCTCACAGTGAGTCAATATAATAGCATTAACATTCCAATTTTAACATGGTGCTCCTGGCAAGAGGATCTTCCTAACTCCTCTAATGTTTCCAGGGAAACTCACAATGACAAAACACAGCTGTCAGGGCACCCATGAATCTATAATTCCAAGTAAGTAATATATCAATATGTAATGTATAATGGCATTAATACCATGGAGAGTTTCAAGCTCAATTTATTGTTCAACAAAAAAGTTCATCATAGTAACCACAGAATTGTCCTTTGACATCCATGTTCATGTAGTAAACACAGTATTGAAGTCAGTATCCATGTAGCACATACAGCCACAGCCAACACGTGTTTCGTCCTATGAGAACAGTACTCTCACGGACTTCATCAGGGCTGAAATAAAATGAGAACAGTCACTAATTCATAACATGTGTACAGAACCGTCAAGAGCAGACTCTTATCGTGACAATTTGTGAGATCCTAAAACGAAAACATGTAATTTGTGACTTCTTGTGATCATTCATCTGGTGGGAACTAACATATAGTCCCATCACCACAATAAAATTATTAAAATTATCACAAAATATGATAACATTGCCTATAAAGTTAAAGCACAAAATGGGAATATATATATGAATAACCCATGTGTACAAAGTTTGATCACAATATGAGTGTGCATGTTTCCAAAGTCCAAAGAAAAGTCACCCCAGACACCCAGTCAACACCAAAGTGCGCAATGTAATAATAGCTTGCCCAGTGTAAGATAACAGAAACACCACCAGAGCCCTTCATAATAAACAGTGAAAAACCCATAAATTGAAACATACCTTAACTCAAATTATATCTACATGTATAACCAGTATCATTAAGAACCGTCCAGAGTCTGTGGAAAATAATCATAGATCCACTATATAATCCACTAAGTCTCCTACATGTCTAAATAGAAAAACGTCCCCAAATAAGGGTACAAGCAAATGTGACCAAAAGGTCCCAGACTGACCTGAGTAAAATATATATAATATCCAACATTAGGATGCAAATGAAGTATTCAAGAACCGTTTCCTAAGTATGCAGAGTGAAGAAAGAAATCGGAAAGAAAAATTATTATATGCTGCAATTGAGGCATGCTAAATATAAATCAACACGATTAGGAAATATCCCCAAAAGTAATAATGAGACATCAAGTCACCAGGTCCCCAATAACCAAATTCAGTATCTCACCTATCGTATACGTAAGTAGCCATCATCAAGAAAGGCAACGACCGCGGTCGAAATCCCCCCGCGGCGTCCTCTGTATCGGTACATTAATCTCGAACGTCGAACTAACGGAGGAGGATAGAAATTTAAAACCTCCGCGCGTTGGTAGTGAAGTAATAGAAAATGGACTAACCCATGAGTATGGGCGCCATCTTAGAAAAGGAGAGAAGGACCAGCCTTCAACAGGACACGAGAGGAAAAGAAGGACTATCTCCCGTAATGGGCGTCATTTTGGAACTGCATATACCCCGAGCTTGATGTATGTTAATAATCGATATATACAACAAAAACATAACGAATAAATAAGTATCCTCCCAAATTCTTATTAGCCTAAGTCATGCAATAAAGCAAAAATTGTAAGGAATTCCTTAAATTGCATACCGCCACCATCCGTGTCAAGATAATGGCCTATGGGGAGAACTCCTTCCCCCAAGATATCTGGTTGTAACCATAATTGTTTATTGCCGCATCTAACAAGATATATGTAGGTGAAGTAGTAGTATCCCTCGTACAGCACAACCGAATAGATTAATACGAAAAACCCAGTGGTCTATACGTAAGTGTTTGGTGTAAAAGGAGAAAGGGGAAGAGTACACGTGACCGTCTCATGCCCCACTCATATTATGTATAGACAACACACTGTCAAGTATACCTAAAACATATAAATTACACCATGGTTTGGATTACAAACAAGCAAACCTGAGACAGTTAATGATGATCTACCATTGCATTACTATGTATTCCTGTTCTAACACAATATATGTATCTGATCTCTCCAAATGAGTATTTATGCATGCCGCAAATACAGAGTATATGTCCCTCTGAGTTGGGTACCAGTCAGTATAATCAATTCACATAGCATTTGACCCAGTGACTTGTATGTAGATGAGACACAATATAATCAAAAGACTACACTTGCAGTAGATTCATGAATAACATATGCTTAATGAACTTAGTAAGTCAGAATGAGAGGAGAGTAGATTGTAAAGATGATGCATAAATATCAGTAATTATTCTTATGTTCCCAAATAGTATTCCATTTCAAAGTTGGTATTGAGACCCTCCTCCACCGCTCTGAGTTTCAAAATCCAATAAGATTCTTTTCTCCTGAGGGCTAGTTCCCTATTGCCACCTCTGGGGTCTCTATTTACCTGATCAAATCCAAAGAATTCAAAACCAACAATGTTTTTTTGTTTTGGACAGTGTCGCATATGGTTTACTATAGGGTATCTCTCGTCATCTTGTCTCAAAGCTCTGAAATGTTCACCCGCCCTAACTCTGAGTGGTCTGATAGTACTGCCTACATAGTATAGGCCACAATTGCACATAATCATGTAGATGACAAAATTACTATCACATGTAATATTGTGATTAATGTTGTATGGCGTCCCAGTACAGCTGGTGAATGTGGAGATGCCTGACTTGGCCCATCTACACATTCCACAATGTCCACACTTAAAGAAACCCTTTCCACGGCTGGTAAGCCAGTTAGTCTGAGTTGGTTTACAGCGAAAATTAGAACATAGCAAATTTTTAAGGGTTCTGCCTCTTCTATACGTAAACAGTGGGGTAGCCGGGATCACTTTTTTCAGAGTAGGATCTGCTGTTAGAATAGACCAATGTCTGTTCATACATTTACGTAATAAAGTAGCCGTTTTTGTGAAATTCACAATACAGCGGATACCATTATCCTTAGTTCTCAATTTTTGACCCAGTGTGTCTGATCTGGACAGACGTAAAGCCCTAATCCGAGCTTTGTCTATCACCTTAGTGGAGTATCCCCGTGCTTTGAATCTCATGCTCATATCTTGTATACATAGGCCAAAATCTTCCTCAAGACTACAATTGCGCCTCGCCCTAACCATCTCACCATACGGTATCGCATTAATTTGATGAACTGGATGTGCGCTCTTTGCGTGTAGGATAGAGTTACAGGAAGTACTCTTTCTGTAAAGACGACTTTCTATTTTGTTGTTGCAAATCAGAAGTTCCACGTCAAGAAAGGCAATGTTAGTCACACTTCGTTCAGAAGTAAAGTGAATATTATACTCATTATTATTTAAATAGTTAATGAAGTTGTCAAGTTCTTGTGAGTCGCCAGTCCAGATCATCAAACAATCATCGATATATCTGCCCCAATAGAGTATATCAGAGATCCATTTACTACCCTCTTTACTCCAGATCATATTTTGCTCAAACATTCCCATAAAGAGATTCGCATAGGCCGGTGAGAATTTGGATCCCATAGCTACACCTTGCTTTTGGCGATACCAATCACTTTTAAATAAAAATACATTATTGTTTAAGATCAGATCTACCATTTTTATTAGCATTTGGGTATGGCCATATAGGTTCGCCGGTCTTTTATAGAGGAAGAGACGTAGTGCCTCCTTTCCTTGTTCATGGTTAATGCTGGTATAAAGGGAGGTGACATCTAGTGTAACTAAAATCATCCCTGGTTCCCATGTTATATCCATGAGTATGCTGAGAATATGTTTCGTATCCTTAATATAGGAAGGTAAGTTTCCTACATAAGGCTGTAAAAAAATATCAACATATTCCGACAGTCTCTCAGATGGACCATCGATGCCTGAAACAATAGGCCTGCCAGGAGGGGAAGTGAGACTCTTATGTACTTTAGGTAGTATATATATACAAGGGTTCCTGGGTCTGTGAATACGAAGATACATATACTCATCTTCTTTTAAAAGTGATTGAGTAAAACAGTCATGTAGAAATTTATTGATTTTATTCGTAAGTGCGGGGATAGGGTCTGATATCATCTTTTCATAACAAGTCACATCCCCTAGTTGCCTATAAATCTCCTGATCATAATCTGAGGTGTTCATTACTACAATATTTCCCCCCTTGTCTGCCTCTCTTATGGTAATCTCCCCATTGGTACGCAATAGTCTTAAGTTTGTCATTTCCTTTTGGGTGAGGTTCTGATGCCAAATATAATGGCGACTGTCATTCTTTGATTCTAGTTTATTAAAATCACGCCAGACCACTCTGAAAAAGGTTTCTATACAGTTATCCCTATTCAGGGTTGGTGTCCACATTGATTTGCTTTTCAAACCACTAGGCAGTGAGTCAGATGTGATATCTAGATCCGATAAAATTCGAGTTATAGTGGTAGGATCCTGTTCGCAGTCCGCTATAGACAATAGAGTGGCCGTGTCTTGAATATCCTTAATGGACAACTGTTGGTCTTCATTGAGACCATCCAGGGAGATGATGTTGTCCCTGTTATCAGAATGATTCGCAAAATATTTTTTCAGTTTTAGACGTCTAATAAATTTGAAAAAATCAATTTTCGTATTCTGAAAGTCTCCAAATTCTCCTGGACCCTTGTATATATATACTACCTAAAGTACATAAGAGTCTCACTTCCCCTCCTGGCAGGCCTATTGTTTCAGGCATCGATGGTCCATCTGAGAGACTGTCGGAATATGTTGATATTTTTTTACAGCCTTATGTAGGAAACTTACCTTCCTATATTAAGGATACGAAACATATTCTCAGCATACTCATGGATATAACATGGGAACCAGGGATGATTTTAGTTACACTAGATGTCACCTCCCTTTATACCAGCATTAACCATGAACAAGGAAAGGAGGCACTACGTCTCTTCCTCTATAAAAGACCGGCGAACCTATATGGCCATACCCAAATGCTAATAAAAATGGTAGATCTGATCTTAAACAATAATGTATTTTTATTTAAAAGTGATTGGTATCGCCAAAAGCAAGGTGTAGCTATGGGATCCAAATTCTCACCGGCCTATGCGAATCTCTTTATGGGAATGTTTGAGCAAAATATGATCTGGAGTAAAGAGGGTAGTAAATGGATCTCTGATATACTCTATTGGGGCAGATATATCGATGATTGTTTGATGATCTGGACTGGCGACTCACAAGAACTTGACAACTTCATTAACTATTTAAATAATAATGAGTATAATATTCACTTTACTTCTGAACGAAGTGTGACTAACATTGCCTTTCTTGACGTGGAACTTCTGATTTGCAACAACAAAATAGAAAGTCGTCTTTACAGAAAGAGTACTTCCTGTAACTCTATCCTACACGCAAAGAGCGCACATCCAGTTCATCAAATTAATGCGATACCGTATGGTGAGATGGTTAGGGCGAGGCGCAATTGTAGTCTTGAGGAAGATTTTGGCCTATGTATACAAGATATGAGCATGAGATTCAAAGCACGGGGATACTCCACTAAGGTGATAGACAAAGCTCGGATTAGGGCTTTACGTCTGTCCAGATCAGACACACTGGGTCAAAAATTGAGAACTAAGGATAATGGTATCCGCTGTATTGTGAATTTCACAAAAACGGCTACTTTATTACGTAAATGTATGAACAGACATTGGTCTATTCTAACAGCAGATCCTACTCTGAAAAAAGTGATCCCGGCTACCCCACTGTTTACGTATAGAAGAGGCAGAACCCTTAAAAATTTGCTATGTTCTAATTTTCGCTGTAAACCAACTCAGACTAACTGGCTTACCAGCCGTGGAAAGGGTTTCTTTAAGTGTGGACATTGTGGAATGTGTAGATGGGCCAAGTCAGGCATCTCCACATTCACCAGCTGTACTGGGACGCCATACAACATTAATCACAATATTACATGTGATAGTAATTTTGTCATCTACATGATTATGTGCAATTGTGGCCTATACTATGTAGGCAGTACTATCAGACCACTCAGAGTTAGGGCGGGTGAACATTTCAGAGCTTTGAGACAAGATGACGAGAGATACCCTATAGTAAACCATATGCGACACTGTCCAAAACAAAAAAACATTGTTGGTTTTGAATTCTTTGGATTTGATCAGGTAAATAGAGACCCCAGAGGTGGCAATAGGGAACTAGCCCTCAGGAGAAAAGAATGTTATTGGATTTTGAAACTCAGAGCGGTGGAGGAGGGTCTCAATACCAACTTTGAAATGGAATACTATTTGGGAACATAAGAATAATTACTGATATTTATGCATCATCTTTACAATCTACTCTCCTCTCATTCTGACTTACTAAGTTCATTAAGCATATGTTATTCATGAATCTACTGCAAGTGTAGTCTTTTGATTATATTGTGTCTCATCTACATACAAGTCACTGGGTCAAATGCTATGTGAATTGATTATACTGACTGGTACCCAACTCAGAGGGACATATACTCTGTATTTGCGGCATGCATAAATACTCATTTGGAGAGATCAGATACATATATTGTGTTAGAACAGGAATACATAGTAATGCAATGGTAGATCATCATTAACTGTCTCAGGTTTGCTTGTTTGTAATCCAAACCATGGTGTAATTTATATGTTTTAGGTATACTTGACAGTGTGTTGTCTATACATAATATGAGTGGGGCATGAGACGGTCACGTGTACTCTTCCCATTTCTCCTTTTACACCAAACACTTACGTATAGACCACTGGGTTTTTCGTATTAATCTATTCGGTTGTGCTGTACGAGGGATACTACTACTTCACCTACATATATCTTGTTAGATGCGGCAATAAACAATTATGGTTACAACCAGATATCTTGGGGGAAGGAGTTCTCCCCATAGGCCATTATCTTGACACGGATGGTGGCGGTATGCAATTTAAGGAATTCCTTACAATTTTTGCTTTATTGCATGACTTAGGCTAATAAGAATTTGGGAGGATACTTATTTATTCGTTATGTTTTTGTTGTATATATCGATTATTAACATACATCAAGCTCGGGGTATATGCAGTTCCAAAATGACGCCCATTACGGGAGATAGTCCTTCTTTTCCTCTCGTGTCCTGTTGAAGGCTGGTCCTTCTCTCCTTTTCTAAGATGGCGCCCATACTCATGGGTTAGTCCATTTTCTATTACTTCACTACCAACGCGCGGAGGTTTTAAATTTCTATCCTCCTCCGTTAGTTCGACGTTCGAGATTAATGTACCGATACAGAGGACGCCGCGGGGGGATTTCGACCGCGGTCGTTGCCTTTCTTGATGATGGCTACTTACGTATACGATAGGTGAGATACTGAATTTGGTTATTGGGGACCTGGTGACTTGATGTCTCATTATTACTTTTGGGGATATTTCCTAATCGTGTTGATTTATATTTAGCATGCCTCAATTGCAGCATATAATAATTTTTCTTTCCGATTTCTTTCTTCACTCTGCATACTTAGGAAACGGTTCTTGAATACTTCATTTGCATCCTAATGTTGGATATTATATATATTTTACTCAGGTCAGTCTGGGACCTTTTGGTCACATTTGCTTGTACCCTTATTTGGGGACGTTTTTCTATTTAGACATGTAGGAGACTTAGTGGATTATATAGTGGATCTATGATTATTTTCCACAGACTCTGGACGGTTCTTAATGATACTGGTTATACATGTAGATATAATTTGAGTTAAGGTATGTTTCGATTTATGGTTTTTTCACTGTTTATTATGAAGGGCTCTGGTGGTGTTTCTGTTATCTTACACTGGGCAAGCTATTATTACATTGCGCACTTTGGTGTTGACTGGGTGTCTGGGGTGACTTTTCTTTGGACTTTGGAAACATGCACACTCATATTGTGATCAAACTTTGTACACATGGGTTATTCATATATATATTCCCATTTTGTGCTTTAACTTTATAGGCAATGTTATCATATTTTGTGATAATTTTAATAATTTTATTGTGGTGATGGGACTATATGTTAGTTCCCACCAGATGAATGATCACAAGAAGTCACAAATTACATGTTTTCGTTTTAGGATCTCACAAATTGTCACGATAAGAGTCTGCTCTTGACGGTTCTGTACACATGTTATGAATTAGTGACTGTTCTCATTTTATTTCAGCCCTGATGAAGTCCGTGAGAGTACTGTTCTCATAGGACGAAACACGTGTTGGCTGTGGCTGTATGTGCTACATGGATACTGACTTCAATACTGTGTTTACTACATGAACATGGATGTCAAAGGACAATTCTGTGGTTACTATGATGAACTTTTTTGTTGAACAATAAATTGAGCTTGAAACTCTCCATGGTATTAATGCCATTATACATTACATATTGATATATTACTTACTTGGAATTATAGATTCATGGGTGCCCTGACAGCTGTGTTTTGTCATTGTGAGTTTCCCTGGAAACATTAGAGGAGTTAGGAAGATCCTCTTGCCAGGAGCACCATGTTAAAATTGGAATGTTAATGCTATTATATTGACTCACTGTGAGCGCCCATATCCTATGACTTGCTTCCTATGTGCTCTCAATTTTCTTTGATGTTAAACATAGGGGTGCTGCTCCAGCCTTTTGTATTGTATGTTTTGATTATTCTTTGATTGGAGTGCTTTGCTTCGTTTGTACTTTATATTGTAAATATGGACCGTGATAAACTAGCAGCAGACATCTTTGGTAGTTTAGAGCAGACAGGGACTATACCTAAACCTTATACAGCGGGTGCCCAGCACACCAAAATGGGGCTCCGTGACAAATTTTTCAAATTAGAAAAATTGAAGAAACAGGAGATGTCTAAATGGTGGGATGGGGCAACCTTAAAACAATATGTAAAACTTCACAGGATACCTAGAGGTCTAAGATCACATATTTTTCCTACCTTTGATGATCTTGATCCAGACTTATTGGACAATTGGGAACAAGAAATAGTGTCAAGTTCTTTTAGACTAATGAATATTCTGATAGAAAACTCGGAGAGGAAAATCACTAAATTACAAACAGAAATTGCTGAATTAGAAACAGATATTAACAAAATGAACATGGAGGAACCAACGGCTAAGAACTATAAAATTCTTAATGAAATTATGGAACTGCATCAAAATGAGATTACACAAAGGAAGGCACGCAAACTTAGGCGAGATGAGTTGGATTACAAAAATGGTAGGATCTTTACATTCTCCCATAAATATGATCATTTATCCAAAAGAAGTGCGTCCCCATTAGGTTCTGATTTAGGCTCCTCATCCTCACTAAATAGTGCTTCTACCAGCAACAGTGATTTAAGTGCTATTTCCAACACTTCTAGACAGGACAGGTCAGCACAACCCTCTTTTTTAGCAGAGGTCCAGAGGATAAGGCAGGGACAATGGGAACTAGGCCGACGCAAGATAGACCCAGGAAAATCAGGCGGGGTGGCAGAGGAGGAACACGCAAATACAAGACAAGGAATGCAGACAAGATCATGGAACAGGGGGAAATAGCCAATTCTGATATTGGTTCTATCAATGTAATTAACCTCTCCAACTTGGAGCTTACTTCTCATGACCTTACACTTCTTGGCAAGGGACTAGGGTTCTGTCCAGGAGAATTTGGAGACTTTCAGAATACGAAAATTGATTTTTTCAAATTTATTAGACGTCTAAAACTGAAAAAATATTTTGCGAATCATTCTGATAACAGGGACAACATCATCTCCCTGGATTGTCTCAATGAAGACCAACAGTTGTCCAATAAGGATATTCAAGACACGGCCACTCTATTGTCTATAGCGGACTGCGAACAGGATCCTACCACTATAACTCGAATTTTATCGGATCTAGATATCCCATCTGACTCACTGCCTAGTGGTTTAAAAAGCAAATCAATGTGGACACCAACCCTGAATAGGGATAACTGTATAGAAACCTTTTTCAGAGTGGTCTGGCGTGATTTTAATAAACTAGAATCAGAGAATGACAGTCGCCATTATATTTGGCATCAGAACCTCACCCAAAAGGAAATGACAAACTTAAGACTATTGCGTACCAATGGGGAGATTACCATAAGAGAGGCAGACAAGGGGGGAAATATTGTAGTAATGAACACCTCAGATTATGATCAGGAGATTTATAGGCAACTAGGGGATGTGACTTGTTATGAAAAGATGATATCAGACCCTATCCCCGCACTTACGAATAAAATCAATAAATTTCTACATGACTGTTTTACTCAATCACTTTTAAAAGAAGATGAGTATATGTACCTTCGTATTCACAGACCCAGGAACCCTTGTATATATATACTACCTAAAGTACATAAGAGTCTCACTTCCCCTCCTGGCAGGCCTATTGTTTCAGGCATCGATGGTCCATCTGAGAGACTGTCGGAATATGTTGATATTTTTTTACAGCCTTATGTAGGAAACTTACCTTCCTATATTAAGGATACGAAACATATTCTCAGCATACTCATGGATATAACATGGGAACCAGGGATGATTTTAGTTACACTAGATGTCACCTCCCTTTATACCAGCATTAACCATGAACAAGGAAAGGAGGCACTACGTCTCTTCCTCTATAAAAGACCGGCGAACCTATATGGCCATACCCAAATGCTAATAAAAATGGTAGATCTGATCTTAAACAATAATGTATTTTTATTTAAAAGTGATTGGTATCGCCAAAAGCAAGGTGTAGCTATGGGATCCAAATTCTCACCGGCCTATGCGAATCTCTTTATGGGAATGTTTGAGCAAAATATGATCTGGAGTAAAGAGGGTAGTAAATGGATCTCTGATATACTCTATTGGGGCAGATATATCGATGATTGTTTGATGATCTGGACTGGCGACTCACAAGAACTTGACAACTTCATTAACTATTTAAATAATAATGAGTATAATATTCACTTTACTTCTGAACGAAGTGTGACTAACATTGCCTTTCTTGACGTGGAACTTCTGATTTGCAACAACAAAATAGAAAGTCGTCTTTACAGAAAGAGTACTTCCTGTAACTCTATCCTACACGCAAAGAGCGCACATCCAGTTCATCAAATTAATGCGATACCGTATGGTGAGATGGTTAGGGCGAGGCGCAATTGTAGTCTTGAGGAAGATTTTGGCCTATGTATACAAGATATGAGCATGAGATTCAAAGCACGGGGATACTCCACTAAGGTGATAGACAAAGCTCGGATTAGGGCTTTACGTCTGTCCAGATCAGACACACTGGGTCAAAACTTGAGAACTAAGGATAATGGTATCCGCTGTATTGTGAATTTCACAAAAACGGCTACTTTATTACGTAAATGTATGAACAGACATTGGTCTATTCTAACAGCAGATCCTACTCTGAAAAAAGTGATCCCGGCTACCCCACTGTTTACGTATAGAAGAGGCAGAACCCTTAAAAATTTGCTATGTTCTAATTTTCGCTGTAAACCAACTCAGACTAACTGGCTTACCAGCCGTGGAAAGGGTTTCTTTAAGTGTGGACATTGTGGAATGTGTAGATGGGCCAAGTCAGGCATCTCCACATTCACCAGCTGTACTGGGACGCCATACAACATTAATCACAATATTACATGTGATAGTAATTTTGTCATCTACATGATTATGTGCAATTGTGGCCTATACTATGTAGGCAGTACTATCAGACCACTCAGAGTTAGGGCGGGTGAACATTTCAGAGCTTTGAGACAAGGTGACGAGAGATACCCTATAGTAAACCATATGCGACACTGTCCAAAACAAAAAAACATTGTTGGTTTTGAATTCTTTGGATTTGATCAGGTAAATAGAGACCCCAGAGGTGGCAATAGGGAACTAGCCCTCAGGAGAAAAGAATGTTATTGGATTTTGAAACTCAGAGCGGTGGAGGAGGGTCTCAATACCAACTTTGAAATGGAATACTATTTGGGAACATAAGAATAATTACTGATATTTATGCATCATCTTTACAATCTACTCTCCTCTCATTTTGACTTACTAAGTTCATTAAGCATATGTTATTCATGAATCTACTGCAAGTGTAGTCTTTTGATTATATTGTGTCTCATCTACATACAAGTCACTGGGTCAAATGCTATGTGAATTGATTATACTGACTGGTACCCAACTCAGAGGGACATATACTCTGTATTTGCGGCATGCATAAATACTCATTTGGAGAGATCAGATACATATATTGTGTTAGAACAGGAATACATAGTAATGCAATGGTAGATCATCATTAACTGTCTCAGGTTTGCTTGTTTGTAATCCAAACCATGGTGTAATTTATATGTTTTAGGTATACTTGACAGTGTGTTGTCTATACATAATATGAGTGGGGCATGAGACGGTCACGTGTACTCTTCCCCTTTCTCCTTTTACACCAAACACTTACGTATAGACCACTGGGTTTTTCGTATTAATCTATTCGGTTGTGCTGTACGAGGGATACTACTACTTCACCTACATATATCTTGTTAGATGCGGCAATAAACAATTATGGTTACAACCAGATATCTTGGGGGAAGGAGTTCTCCCCATAGGCCATTATCTTGACACGGATGGTGGCGGTATGCAATTTAAGGAATTCCTTACAATTTTTGCTTTATTGCATGACTTAGGCTAATAAGAATTTGGGAGGATACTTATTTATTCGTTATGTTTTTGTTGTATATATCGATTATTAACATACATCAAGCTCGGGGTATATGCAGTTCCAAAATGACGCCCATTACGGGAGATAGTCCTTCTTTTCCTCTCGTGTCCTGTTGAAGGCTGGTCCTTCTCTCCTTTTCTAAGATGGCGCCCATACTCATGGGTTAGTCCATTTTCTATTACTTCACTACCAACGCGCGGAGGTTTTAAATTTCTATCCTCCTCCGTTAGTTCGACGTTCGAGATTAATGTACCGATACAGAGGACGCCGCGGGGGGATTTCGACCGCGGTCGTTGCCTTTCTTGATGATGGCTACTTACGTATACGATAGGTGAGATACTGAATTTGGTTATTGGGGACCTGGTGACTTGATGTCTCATTATTACTTTTGGGGATATTTCCTAATCGTGTTGATTTATATTTAGCATGCCTCAATTGCAGCATTTAATAATTTTTCTTTCCGATTTCTTTCTTCACTCTGCATACTTAGGAAACGGTTCTTGAATACTTCATTTGCATCCTAATGTTGGATATTATATATATTTTACTCAGGTCAGTCTGGGACCTTTTGGTCACATTTGCTTGTACCCTTATTTGGGGACGTTTTTCTATTTAGACATGTAGGAGACTTAGTGGATTATATAGTGGATCTATGATTATTTTCCACAGACTCTGGACGGTTCTTAATGATACTGGTTATACATGTAGATATAATTTGAGTTAAGGTATGTTTCGATTTATGGGTTTTTCACTGTTTATTATGAAGGGCTCTGGTGGTGTTTCTGTTATCTTACACTGGGCAAGCTATTATTACATTGCGCACTTTGGTGTTGACTGGGTGTCTGGGGTGACTTTTCTTTGGACTTTGGAAACATGCACACTCATATTGTGATCAAACTTTGTACACATGGGTTATTCATATATATATTCCCATTTTGTGCTTTAACTTTATAGGCAATGTTATCATATTTTGTGATAATTTTAATAATTTTATTGTGGTGATGGGACTATATGTTAGTTCCCACCAGATGAATGATCACAAGAAGTCACAAATTACATGTTTTCGTTTTAGGATCTCACAAATTGTCACGATAAGAGTCTGCTCTTGACGGTTCTGTACACATGTTATGAATTAGTGACTGTTCTCATTTTATTTCAGCCCTGATGGAGTCCGTGAGAGTACTGTTCTCATAGGACGAAACACGTGTTGGCTGTGGCTGTATGTGCTACATGGATACTGACTTCAATACTGTGTTTACTACATGAACATGGATGTCAAAGGACAATTCTGTGGTTACTATGATGAACTTTTTTGTTGAACAATAAATTGAGCTTGAAACTCTCCATGGTATTAATGCCATTATACATTACATATTGATATATTACTTACTTGGAATTATAGATTCATGGGTGCCCTGACAGCTGTGTTTTGTTAAAGCATCCCTAATACATAGGGCTGCAATGGGTTATTTTTGGGGTATTTTCTTTGAAGGCACGCAAATAGATACAACCAGCTCCTATACTGGGTGAATTTTTATTTAAGTTGTATAGGTACAGGTAAGTGGTCTTAATCCATTTTTCTTTCTTCATCTCTTTTTACAGTCCTTTTACTTTGTCTTCTTTAGACTTGGATTTCTCTGTTTGTTGATTCTGATGTCCCTTCGTTTTTCTTCTCTTCTTTTAGGTGTATATCTTCCTGAATCACCTTATTGTGCATGTGAAAATAATATACTTGCATGGCATAATAGTGCTTTAGTGAAGAGCCCAGCTGTACAGGAATCCTTTTCCTCTTTACTTCAAGCCTGCTCGTTCTTTTCTCCCAATTTGTCCTTCCTCCTCCCCACTTCCACCAATACCCTGTAGGGTTCTGTACACAGGCACGTACCTGCATGAGCCAATTGCTGGTTCTTCCAGCTGCTGCATTTAAAGTCACTCTGGGAAGATGGCTAAAAAATAGCTAAATTTCCGAAACTGCCAGGACACTGGAGGATGGAAAAGAGGTGGTCACACCACCAGCGCTGCCAGGCCGACAAAAATCTACCCATCATATTATGATCCACAAATCATGACAGCCGTTCTTCCATGGTAGAAAACCATTGGTGGTGCGGACCGCGGCGGTTTCAACTCACATCATACTGAACACTACACCCCCTTGGATAGTTTGAATACCCCACACCTGACACATATCCACACACCTCCACACCTACACACTACACTATAAAACACACCTTATACAACCCATAATCCTTTGCAAACAGAACGTCACACAGAGCCACACACAACCAATATTTTAGAGATATACCTAAAAGCGATAATAGGCACATTTCACTGCGCACACATCACACACTTGCACAACACACATTTTACTACAACACACAATCCAGAACCATCACCCACTCACATCACAGAACATACACCTCACCATTTCCCTTTTTCTGCAGCCTTTTTCTTTGAACACTATCACACTGTCTTTATCACCACTACCATTCCCCACAAAAACACCCACATTTCACGGATGAGGAGTTGAGGGTCATAGTTGACGAAATTGTCAGGGTAGAGCCACACCTGTCTGGAGCACAGGTCCAGCAAACATCAATTGACAGGAAAATGGAATTGTGGCAAAGAATAGTCGACAGGATCAATTCTGTAGGCAGCTATACGCACAAGTGAGGACATCAGGAAGAGGTAGAATGACCTCAGGAGGAGGGTGCGTTCCATGGCATCCAGGCACCAGCTGGCGGGTATGAAGACTGGCGCCCCCACCTCCTCCCCCTACTTTCACATCTTGGGAGGAGAAGGTCTTGGACATACTGTATCCTGAAAGCTTGACAGGAATGCCTTCTCTCACAGGTAACATTGCCAATGTCACCATGGACAGGATGCCAGAGGCTGTCACTACCCCTGAGGATGAAGGCCCCCTTCAGGACAAAACCCCTGGATGTGTGGACACTGAAGACAAAGCTGGCCTATCAGGGACACCTAGTCAGCCAACAACTGTCAGCCTCACACTGCCCACCTCGACTCCTTCCAGCCCTGTTGCATCAACATCACAAGCAACCATTCACCGCAAAACCTATGTACCAAGGGCTACCTCATCCAATGTGTGCCTCAAGGTACAGATACCCGAGTCTCCTCTTGTCACCCCTGACAATGATGGTCATGCAACCACAGGAGTGGGCACACTGCCAGGGGCACAGGCACGTGGGGGTAGGGTGTGTGGGAGTGATGCTGTGGACGATGGGACAATACTGACTAGGAAACATCTGCAAAGTCTTGGGAGCTTACCAAAATTCCTAATGCATGATGGGCCAGGTAATCACCATGATGGGGAAATCCAAAATATGCAGAGTGACAACCACATGAAAGTCATGCAGAAGTGGCAGGCACAAAATGCCATCCTGGCTTCCATTGCTGGGGTACTGAGGGACATCAACACTACCCTGAGTAGGTCTGCCACACAACATCAGGCTTCTTCCACTAGTAATGAGTCATCAGGTTCTTCAGCATCTGCGACTGCTAGTGGAATTGAGGCCCTGCCAGGGGAAGGACATGCCTCAGACACTCCACCCTCTGTAGCAGAGGAACCCCCCCCTGCAAACGTTGATGTCCACCAAGACGTCCAAGAGGAGCAGATGCCAAGATAAAAACCACCGCCAGGAAGTAAACCTCTCCTGACTGGTTCCCATTGTATGCCACAGATACACCCTGTTGACTATTCTGAAATCTATCTCCATTTTCATATAGTGCAAGGACACTGGACTTGTGTTTCCTAATGGTGTAGCAGCTACCCTGATGATTTCAGAAACCATGACTGAACCCTTCAATTTTTACTTTGTGTTTATTTTGTTACCAATCACACATATTGTTTTGCTAAATCACACTTAAACACAGGTCCAGTGGAAGTGTCATTTATCAACCATGTACAACTGTAATGCATGCCAACTCTAGTATCAATATGTCCCTCTGTATTGTACAACCTATGTTATGGACATCACATGTGGACTCTATTAGCAGGAGACTCATTACATTGAGATTGTAAAATGGACAGATTAAAAAAACAGGTGTAAACTACATCTACACACATGTATTGCTAGGTATACAAACAGCACATAAGGTATAACTGATATTAACATCTGGATGTTTGCTAAGGTCTCACACACTACTAAACCACAGGATACAGATGTTAGGGACATGTCAGTCTTCCTACAAGCCAGGAGGCATATAGATTGGTCCTTTGTATCACCTGGTAAAGCCATATCACATACCCATACCTTAGCTTCCTAATAATCATACCCATGGTTCAGATAGAGATAAGTACTGATGTCGTCAGTCCAGAGATCATTCACTAACATTGGTCATGTACCTGTAGGCTTGCCATTCACCTATGTCAGTCCACAGAGATATGCACATTGGTCTGAAAAGTAGGAACACACTGACAGCTATGTACAAGGTAGATTACATACAATAGAAACCATTGTGATGGTAGAGGCTATGGGTCGACATTTTCACATGTGTCAGACACATTATGACACACAAGTGACACCATTTGAACACCTCCAGAAACCTAAGGGTCATCTTGATGGGAAAACACAATTCCATCCCAGTGTGTTGACAGACTGGCCATGTTAGTTAAACTCCACAGACTCAGGACAATTAGGTGGTCATTCCAACCCTGGCGGTCCATGACCGCCGGGTTGGATGACCGCGGGAGCACCGCCGACAGGCCGGCGGTGCTCCAATGGGCATTCCGACCGCGGCGGTAAAGCCGCGGTCGGACTGGCAACACTGGCGGTCACCCGCCAGTGTACCGCCGCCCATTGGAATCCTCCAAGGCGGCGCAGCTAGCTGCGCAGCCGAGGGGATTCCGACCCCCCCTACCGCCATCCAGTTCCCGGCGGTCCGCCCGCCGGGAACCGGATGGCGGTAGGGGGGGTCGCGGGGCCCCTGGGGGCCCCTGCAGTGCCCATGCCACTGGCATGGGCACTGCAGGGGCCCCCGTAAGAGGGCCCCTAAATGTATTTCACTGTCTGCTGTGCAGACAGTGAAATACGCGACGGGTGCAACTGCACCCGTCGCACAGCTTTCACTCCGCCGGCTCGATTCCGAGCCGGCTTCATCGTGGAAGCCTCTTTCCCGCTGGGCTGGCGGGCGGCCTGAAGGCGGCCGCCCGCCAGCCCAGCGGGAATGTCAGAATTACCGCCGCGGTCTTTCGACCGCGGAACGGTAACCTGACGGCGGGACTTTGGCGGGCGGCCTCCGCCGCCCGCCAAGGTCAGAATGAGGGCCTTAGTATCTGGTTTCAGCCATGTTCAATTTGCATGCCTGCCTGCAATTCCCATCTGCTTCTGACACTGTCTGTCACTCTCCAAGGATAAAGAGCCAAACAGTAACTTAGCAAATCTGTGATTGACAGAGATAAGGGTGACTTTGCATGTGCATCAACAAATCTTGACACTGCAGACCACTTTGTTCTGTACACAATATAAAAATACAATCTGCATGCACAACTCACTCATTGGCATTGGAGCTACCTAAAACCTTATAGGGGTGGTAAAAGAGGAGGTGACATTCTACCCATCAACTCTAGGTTACAAACTGAAATCTAACCACTAAGAAGACCTCACATACCTTGAGTCAGTTGAAGTACTGATTGATGAGATCTGCCCTGAAGTCCTTAGCTGTGTCTTCATCTGGCTCATCATCACTTAGCGAATCTGTATTTCCACCCACAGGTTCCGCTGGCTAGCCCTCAACTGGTATGAATGATATCTGACATCTCCGGGCAAGGTTGTGGAGCATGCAGCAGGCAACAATTATTTGACATACCTTGTTGGGTGAATAGAGGAGGGCTTCACCAGACCTATCAAGGCAACGGAATCTTGCCTTCAGGAGCCCAAAAGTCAGCTCCACTGCACGCCTTGTCCTTCCGTGGGCCTCATTGTAGCAGACTTCCCGTGGCGTGGTTGGGTACCTCAATGGTGTCAACAACCAAGGACTGTTTGGATAGCCAGAGTCCCCTGTAAGTACACACATAGAACAACACATACATATATCAAGGACATGCACAATTGTGATACCAGGAGATAAACTTTGTAAACACACATGTCAAATCAGGCTTACCAACCAGCCAGGCCCTCTCTTTGTAGAGTTGTGTCATCAGCAGTGGGATATTGCTGTTCCACATTATGAAGGAATCATGGACTGATACTGGATACTTTGCACTGACTTGTGAAATGTACTGGTCTGCCAAACCTGAACGTTGAAGGAGTGGTAGTTTTTCCTGTTCCTATATACCTGTTCTTTGGCACTGGGGGGAACCAAGGCTACATGGGTGCCATCTATAGCTCCACCCACATGTGGAATATGTCCAGTAGCATAAAACGCTGCCTTCACATAGGCCAAATCCACATGTTGGGGAATCCTGATGTAGCTATTCAGGTGTTTCAACAATGCACACAGTCCATTCTTCAAAACCAGACTGAACATGGGTTGAGATATCCCAGTAAGGGCAACTGTATTCTGGAAGGACCCAGTGACTAGGAAGTGTAGCACTGACATGACTTGAACGATGAGAGGGATGCTATCGGGATTGCGAATAGCAGGTATCGGATCTGGCTCCACCGGATCACAAAGATCCATGATTGTATGCCTATACAGGCGATATGTCTGCATGGTATTTCTCTCCTCCGTGGTGTGCAGGTCCACTAATGGATAGTACACTGGTGGTTGTCTTCCTTTCCTCATGCCAGGGTAACTATGTGGAAAAATGGAAATATTTTATGTGACATAAACAATGCACACATAATGAATATATCCACATACAAGTCACACATATCTGTGGCCGAGGTCGTTTACATCTGACATCTACAGTACAGCATATTGCTATTTATCCCATGACACTCCCATTGGTATACATTCCCTGAATTATCTAATGAAATACATGCATATTTAAGTGTGACAGGCAGTGTTTGCTAATCCAACCGAGTTTACATGTGAAACACATTGTGTAGCACCCATTCTACATTAACGCTCCACGTTAGGATGTTCAGAATATGCATACATTTATTTCACCACAAATCCCTCAGTTACACAGCTTTAACTACTCACATGCACAAATAGACAAATAAACCTGAAGGCAGTACTAACTGATATTTAGCACAATATAGACAATTGTACATGACACAGCTTCAAAAACGTTTCCATACATGAAATGTGCTCAAAATGGCAGCCGCCTGACCTACTGTACTGAACATGTGGAAGTGACCGAACTCTGCCAGCGGATGTCGTCATGGCTGTAGGCGGTTACAACTGCAGTGGAAATTGCCATTCAAACACATCGCTGCCTTTGGTAGGTTGGGACAATGGTGTTGTCCGCCGGCAGTGACGGCCCTGTATGTGGCGGACGTGACCACCATCTTCTGCAGTATTGCTCACTTGATTCCTGACAGTGCTGCCAGCAAGACCTCTACTACCTGAGCTGCTGTGCACTTCCTCTGGGAGCTATCATGCCACACATTGCAGGTGATAGGGTCCCAGCCTTCACCCCTGAAGAGCTGGACAAGCTCATGGAGGAGGTCCTACCCCTGTATGATCAGCTACATGGTGCACCAGAGGAGCAGGTGAGTCCAATGTATATCAGTGTGTGATAGCTGTGGGTGCATGATGGTGTGCTGAATTGGTAAACTGAGAGGATGGGAATGTTTGCCTACTTGCTGTAACTGAAGTGTTCTGTCCACTTGTGTTGGCATGGTGCACGTGGACATAACTTTTTTCTTTTGTCTATGTCATCCATGCAGGTCAACGCTCATCAAATGAAGGGAATCTGGCGTGCCATCGCCAAGCAAATGCGGTCCTTGGGGCTGCCGGTGGAGCACCCACTGTAGGAAGCGGTGGGAGGACCTGAGATGCTGGGCCGGGAAGACTGCAGAGGCCTAGCTGGGGATGTCCTCCCAATGAGAGAGGGGTGGCGACGGTTGCCAAAAAACAAGAATGGCGGAAATCCGGCTGTGGCCATACCGGCGGATGGTGGTAAGGTGGTACTGCTACCACCTGCAGCGCCACACCAGTAGACCATTGCCAGCCGTATTATGAGAAATAAAACGGCCTGGCGGTGTTCTGCTGGCGGGCGCTGTTGGCAGTAGCAGCGCCCCGTCCCGTCTCCTGCTGGAGGACCCCCTGGATCCAGGTAAGTCAGGTCTATGAGAGGGGAGGAGGGTGTGGGGTGTTGTGTGTGTTTGTGGGGGTTTGTGAATGTATGTGTGTGCGTGAATACAGCTGTGTGATGAGTGTTGAATATGTGTGTGCATGTACGGACGTGCGTGTTTGTTGTGAAATGTGAATGTGTGTTGGAAGTTTGTGCAGATGTGTGTGTGATTGGATGTATGAATGCGTGTATGTATGTGTGAATGAGTGTGTGTATGCGTGTGTGTGTGTGTGTGTGTGAAGGGGGTGTGGATGTAGGGGGTGTAAGGGGTAGCTGGAGAGATAGAGGGGGGTGAGGGGGTAACTGGAGAGGTGGGGGGAGACCCATATCAGTGACAGGGAAAGAATTCCCTGTCACTGATATGGCCTAGTGCCATAGTTTTCATGGCATTACAAATGCCACAAAAACCATGGCGGTAGGCGAGGTCATAATTCCGCAGGCGGAACAATGGCGGCAGGTTGGTTTAAGCCAACCCGCCAATGTCATATTGTGGCAGTCAGTACCGCCACCCTGTTGGTGGTACTTACCACCACATTATTGCCAACTGCCGGGGTCATAATGACCCCCATAGTACTACAGTTGCTAACATTGATACACAAATGTGGACATTGTATTCTGTACAGGGACATATTACTCACCGATGCTGACCAAATTGTGTGACAGCATGTGGTGATGCACATGTGACTGTGTCATATGTGTACCTCTACACTGCTATACGTATGTGTAACCTGCTGTGTTAGCCTTCCCACCTACCGATCCACAGTCCATATACCCAAGTGGTAAGTTGTCCAGCTCTTTGGTCTGTGACCATTCCTATTCCACTGGATCTAGCTCTATTTGCAACATAGGGTCTGACAGATGAGTAATAGGGCAAAATATTCCTGTGTTTTAAAATAGATGGAGACTTCATGTGAGGGTGTTATCCTAATCAGGAATTTGACATGGCATACTCACTACACTCCCGCTGAAGTGTGAGAAGGTGTCCCCATTGTTATGTCTAAATTATACATTGGCAAATGGGATGCTTCATCAGGGTGAATATCCTACATGATGGACAGCATGATGGTAATGATACATTAACAGTACAGGACATATCATTGACATGTGTGGTCAGACAATTTGTACCATGTATGTACATGGTATTGAGAAGGTAGGTGGCTAGCCTGCTGATCCCTTAGGCCATGTATTTTGTGCATGCTACATAGTGCAGGACGGTACCCATATGGGTGCACCATCCACTGTTTTTTTGCCTACATCATGTGTCAATTTGTACTTTGTACCTTTTTTATGTTGAAGTCTCTACTTTGCGATACTTATCTTTGCTAGTCTGAGGCTGTTGTAACACATTTTTAAATGGATCAGCAAATTAAATCTCAGCCTCACTGCATGGTGTACCAGGTGTCCTAGTTGACATTCACATGTTGGGGGAATGGGAAAAGTTGTCTGGCAATTTGCTAGACTCTAGGTGTATGTATCAAACATGGTTACATTAGACATGGGTAATGTTAGTATCACTTTAGTTCTAAGAGGTCAGGTTACACATGGCTGCACAGTTGGTAGTGATGTAGGTTCTTGTTCTGTTGTCATGTAGGGGATTCAGCTCAGCATGAATAGTGGAATAGTGTATGGCCTCAATACACATGATTGGTGTCCATTGTATTGAATATATTGGTATGTTCCCTGTGGTTGTCTGTGGGTGTATCCTGTGTGCTAGCTAGGCCCCTATTGCTGGACATAACTTTGTTGTCTATGTGTCAGTGAGTAAGAGTAGTCAATCCAGAAACTCTATCTAAACACTTTTACATGACTTTTGATGGTATGTAATTTCAAGGGCCTCACTATTTGGGTGTGCCATATGTAGTGTCCTAGTTTTATGAGTCGCGTATGCGACTCATAAAAAAGTGAAAGCAGATTCTTGTTGGCGTCTGGCAACGCGAGGGCCGCGAACACACACGGAGTGGAGAAACAGTATAAAAGACAACGTTCCAGCATATATACGCTTATACTTAGACTGAGTGGCTTGGACAAATAGGAGTAATCGAGAACGAGCATAATAATCCATAAGATTGGACACTCACCATAATGGAAAGAAAGTGGTGCCAGTGCCCCCTGACAGTCCTGACGAGGCCCTGAATGCTAAGGCCGAAACGCGTCGACATCTTTCTAGTGGAATCAAGGATTTTGGAGTGATAATGAATTGATAAACAAAATTGGTTTAGCACTACATAACACCTTTCCAAAAAGCATTTAGGTATTATACAGCTGGGTGCAAGACCCTTGGTTACCATATGGTATTAGATCACATTGTTAATTGTGTTATAGTGACTATCATATGAAGTTTTGTAGATGGGCACATGTTTTCTTTTAGATTTTTGTTATTTTTGAGTCCATTTGTGTACTGTTTGTAATAAATGTTTGTTATAAATATTAATGTATATAGATTTGTATATATCTGCGCTATATTGATAGAATAAGAGACAGGTTGCTTTCTAATAAGTCGGATGCTGTTTTTTGCAAATAAATGGAATGAATAAGGGCAAATAATTTACCCCTTGAAACCAAGAGTTAATATTGGTGGTTCGAAATAATTATTGAATTTGTCCCTTGCCTGCTAATTGTTGTGAGTATGTTTAGGTTAGTATCCTAAGCAGGTGGGGGTTATAGGATACTCCCCTTTTAGGTTTGATAATATGTAGTGATTTAATCTGAGAATTTGACATTGTGAATATTATGGACAGAGTCACATGTTAGTTATGTGATTGCAAAGCAAAATGCTGTGTTGAGGTTGAAGAGAGATGAGTTAACTTTCATGAAACATGAATACTGGTGATGGACTGGGCAAGCGTGGATTAGGGGTAGGCATGATATTGTGATGTCAGTTAACTGCATTTGCTAAGGATGATTAATTGATTCTCACTGATGATCTGTATAGGAAGAGACTTTTGATGTTGCAAATCATCTTGTGTATGAATAATTTGTGTTACAGCTGAATTGATGGGATGATGATGGAGTGATCAGATGGTTGGCTTATGCTGTTAGTGAGACTGTTGTCACATAAGATTGTTGGAAGTGTTTACTTGTGACAAGATGTAGGCTCTAAATGGTTCCTACATGGGGCTTTCTTATACATAGATGTGATGTTACTGTTCTGAATGGTGTAATGTATGTGTGTGTTTAGAATGTGATGACTCTCTCTTTCTCTGTTTCTCTGCATCCACATCAGCAGGTATAGGAGATGGACCACAGCTGAGTGGGGAAACTGCTGGCCATGGGACAAGGAGTGCTGATAACACAGACACTGAGGGACCCAGTTGCCGGGAGGACGAGAGGAGTGCCACCAGGGACACAGGATAAAGTTCATCTTCTTTGGAATCCTCCTCCAGTGAACACTCCCTGGCGGTGGCGGACCCATCTGGGACCACCCCAGCAACATATCTGTCCACAACCTCTCTTACTATCACCACCGTCCCTGTAAATCCCCACTCAGTTGGGCCATGCCCTCTCACCCAAGACAGTGGGTGTCTCCTTTGCCGCAGGCATTTCTGCCCCAGTCCCTGTCAGCCCTGCTGTCCTCAGTAAGGAGGATATTGACCTCCTGAGGTCGATCTCTGTGGGTTAGTTGACCATTGTGAATGCCATCCAGGGACTTGCAACTCAGATACAACAGAGTAATGCGTTCTTGGAGGTCAGTTACGGTGCACTGGCTGGCCTACAGAGATCCTTTCAGGCTCTGGCCTCCACACTGACTGCAGCCAGTCATCCTTTGTCTTCCGTCCCCCTCCATCTTTCCCTTCCCAATTCCAAACCCCCCTAGCCCAACCCAGCCAAAGCACTTAGACAGACAAGCATGCATCCACCTCAACATCCAAGGGTAGCCCAGACAAACATAAGCACCACAAAACACGCCACCGGCATGCACACAAGCAACATACACCTGCACACACAGCAACAGTCACAACCTGCCCTGACATTCCCACCAGCCCCAGCATCACTTACAACACACCTGACACACCTGCAGAAACCACACCAACATTCACAGATCCAGCCACTATACATATCCTACCCACAGACAGTACCACAGCAGACCCCCAGACATCCACTCTAGTCACAACACCCGCAGACACCACAACCACAAACACGCATACATGCAGTGCATCCACCATACCTGCAGTCACTACCGCAACAGCCACCCACCCCCACCTACACCCCCTCCTACCCACAGACAGCACCACAGCAGACCCTCAGACATCCACACTAGTCACAACACCAGCAGACACCACAACCATAGACACACCTTCATGCAGCACATCCACCATACCTGCAGCCACCCACCCTTACTTAAACCTCCCTCCTCCCAAGATACATAAATGCCCTCATTCGCCCACCCAACAGACACCCACTACCCACAAGCATGCCTCGCACAAATATGCACCCAAGACATCCACATCAACACCTCATACAACCACTTTCTCTACCTCCACACCCAAACCCTTTTGCTATGACTGTCCCTGTATGTCTACAAAAGTTTTCCTTTTGGAGTTTGCCCTTTTCCCTACTCTTCTCCCACCCCGTGATACCCCTAAACAGTCTGTATCCCTCCCCAAGTCCGGCCCTTTCACCTCCAAGATCTCCCCTGCCCCCCATGCAAGTACCCATGTCCCCCCCTGCCAAGAAGTCAACCCCTCCACCAAAAAGCCAACCCTCCTCTAAACCTAAGACCATGCCCAAACCCACCCCGGCCAGATCCCAAAGGACACCCTCCAAAACCTAAGCCCAAACCTCCACCTTCACCCCTTCCAGATAACTCCTGAGGTGCCTGCCTTTCACCTCGATGCCCCTACCTGTGGAGGTTACAGGGCAGTCAGGAGTCAAGTTTGGGGCACACATATGTGCAATGTTTGCATTACAGACTGTTGCCTGAGGACTGGCCTATGGCATTTGTTTTTCAATTGTTTGAAAAAGTAATAATAATTAGAATCAAAACTGTGGTTGGTTTACTGGTTATATATTTGTCATGTATTTCTTTCCTTAGTTTGGAGTTGTTCCTGACTGACATTAGTTCTGTGTCTGTATGTGTGTTTGTGTTGTGCTTAAGATACGTGTGTTCTTCAGGCATTATGTTCTCGGGCTACATGTGTTGTTTAGGCAGTATGTGAAGCTGTGTGCACTGCTTTTGTATGATAGTGGTAGGATGTGTGTTGTGTGATGGAAATTTGTGTGTTCAAGATTCTTTGTTGTTTTGGTATTGTATGTTGTTTGTTTTGGGATGTGATTGTTGTTGTGTGACTTTGTGTCCTTTGACTGTGTGCATGTTATGTGCATGAAATTTTAGATACGGTGTCTTTTGTAAGTCGATCCCTAAGCAGTATAATTTCGTATTGGTATGTATATTTTTGCCTGTTGGTGTTACATTGTGATGTGTGTGATGTGTACCTGGGTAGAGTCCCCTGTGGGTCCATGCCAAGAGATTGGGTGCGGTTGTGTTGTGGTTGTGACATGTTGTGTTGTTATGTGGTACTGTGTGAGTGTGGGCCTGTGTAGTGTTTCTGTGCGTACCTGTGTGTGTTTGTGACATGTGTATGTGTGTGTTTATGTGGTGGCTGTAGTATTTTTGTTGTGTATGCAAGTGTGTGTGTGGCTGTATATGTATACGTGTTAGTGTGTGTGAGTGTCACCCTCGCACATCCTTCCTGAATGTATGTTGTGTCAGCATACAAAAATTGACAATATACAACAGTAACAGGTAAGAGTGTGTACTTACAGTTGCTGTCGTCATGGCTGATTTCAGAGTCTTTGTGTGAGCAGGAGCAGTAGGATGACGTGTAGTTCTGCTTCCATGGCAGCTCTGGAAAAGTATGGCTTCCTGAAGATGAGTGCCTCCTTTTATGCAGTTGGTTTCCACCTGGATTTCCGTTGTGGTGCGAGCGCGGTGGAAACATTGGCGGTGTGCAACCTAGTAATCTGTCTGGCGGAAACATGGTCTCCGCTGGCCTGCAGATGGCTACCGTCATCCGTGGTGGCCAGAACACAGTGTTGGTGCTCCGCCAGCCTGTTGGTGGTAGGACCACTATTGCCAACATGGCGGTCCTGAGACTGCAAAATTCATAATGAGACCCTTAGTTTTCAAACAGGCCCTCCCCGGGAGCAGCAGTCCGATCTCAATGTTTTTGCGGTCATTGCATCTTTCTAGTGCCTCAAGCATCCAGATACCGGTAGCACAGAGCAGCCATTAAAAGGGAGCATGCCATTGTTTATAATGGACCCCTATGTACTGTTCAAGGCTAGCACCAAAATTTTGGGGCTAACCCTGAACAGTACATCAATAGCGTCAAAATTTGTAACACTATTGCCCATTACCCTGCTCCATGGTGCATATCTTAGATATGGCACACACATGGTGGTGGTAGGGGGGTGCTAAGATGTTAAAGGAAAGTGCACTGGGTGCAGCGTCAATTTACTTAAATCTGCCACTTAGTGTCCATAACTTTGAACAAAGTAAGCGAGGGCGGGGACAAATGGGGAAAGGGAGGGGTGAAGGGCAACAAGCAGCACCACCAACTACATGAGGCCACCTCCACTGCCAAGTATGCAGCCCTCCTAGACCGACCCCCCATTCCCCTGCTCACCTTATCACAGGTTAGCCAAGAGACAGAGACCTGTAGACTGTGGACCATGAACCAAGGGTTGTGAGTTCATTGTATGCAGCACATAGTCAGTTTGGGATTCCAAGCCATTATCCCCTCTAACAAAAAAAAAAATTAAGAGGCTGCGGCCGCTGGTGTGGGCGGTCAATAACAAGCAGGACCAGGTGAGGATATCCAGGGATGGGGCAGGAGCACGCCCGAGCCAATTCCGCCACCTCATCCTTCCCTGCCTTGCTTACCGCCCCTCTTCTGGAGTATGAGTATTAATGGCTGTGCTTCTGATCACCTCTGAAGCTCTTGGCCTTTGAAATACCTCAGGAGAGCAAGAGGGTGGTGAGGAGTCAACACAAATGGCAGCTGCACCCCCAGGAGGATGTTTGTAGTGGAGGACGCAGGTCATTGGGGTGGCCGGCAGGGACAGAGCCACCACAGAGAAATTGGCAAAGAGGGGGGATGGCAAACTCACTGCAGGCACTGCATCTTGAGACTCAAGAAAAAATGGCTGAACTTCTCTCTGCGCGAGGATGACCTCAGTCTCAGCAGGCCCCATTCCAGCCTCCAACGCCATTTTCTGCTCTCATCCCTTTGAACCGTGACCTGCGGTCAGCAACCTGTAGGCTCCTCATCCTTCTCGTAATAACATAATAGCTTTGTCTGTTCAAACTTGCGAGAAGAGCGGTTCTTTATAACTCCCTTTCACCTGTTTTGCAATGTCGTACCAGTGATGTAACTGGTGCGCATTGAGTTAGACCCTGAAAGTATGGGCAGGGGTGTTATATGTTGCTCCCTACTGAGTGGGTTTGTTTGGTATGGTCCTGACATCATGTGGGGCATCAATAATAAAAATGCAGCCAGACAGACCAGGTCAGGGAGATCACCTGCACCCTGTCTGTGCATGTTTTTTTTGTTAGGCTCAGCCTTGTGGGCTGGCTGCCTTGCTCAGGCCCCTCATACACATGGGCAATGGTCCGCCTTCACCGAAGGAGCCAACACGTCATTGGCAATAAGGGTGCTGCTGCCCGCAATCCCGGTGGTCCCTCAACCACATGTGCCTGTCTGTGGAGGCTGTGTGCTACATTTAGGGGTGTACAGTGCTGATACTGCTTGGGCCCTTCTGATGCCAAGGGCCTCTCCCAGTCGGGTCTCTGATGGCCCCACCCCAGAAACACAGCACTGGCGCACAGCAATGTGCAGGACCATGGCTGCCAACTCGACCCAATCTCCAGTGAGGTGGAGATTCTTGCAAAGAGGCCACGGGAGCGACACCACGGTGCAAGGAAACGATTATGGTGCATCACCACAATGTTGTTAGGCGTATCTTGGGCAACCTGGGAAAGAGAGGCTGCACAGTACATGTGAAATGTAGCTGAGAAAAGCATAAAGAGCAAGAAAGCAAAACCATAAGAAAAGTATTTGAAAAAACAAGGGTAGGAAACGTAAAGAGGCAAATTCAAAGAGAAACTGTGCATTACAATAAGCGCCACGCCTGTGTTCCCAACACCAAACATGACTTTGGCAATTCAGGATTCCATGCTCATACATCAGCCCAGGGGAGGGTAGTTGCCCCAGCCCGTTTGGCATCAGTTCATTTGGTGAATGTGCAACCATTCCTGTGTCCTCTCCTACTCAACATTGCAAAACCTTTTTACAGTAATGGCAAATATTCCTATGATTGAACCCTTCATAGTGGAAGGAGCCCCCTTTGCACAAGTGCCCAGATGGAGAGACTGGGTAGAAAGAGTTGAGCTATATTTCAAAGCTGCAGCGATGGGGAATTAAAGGAAAAGGACCATGATCTTGCATTTATGGGGCAAAATGATATACAAGATATCTAAAACAATCACAGAAGCCACCCTAAAGATGCATGCAATACTCATAGCAGCACTCAGTGCATGCTTTGGACCTATGGTCCACGAGGACTATGAAAGGCCAGGCTCATGATGGAGAGTCTATAGAGGAGTTTTACACTCACCTAAAGGAACTAGCATTGTGCCAATGAGGGAGAAGAAAAACAAGGCCAAATAATCCAAGGGGGCATGTCAGCAAAGTTCCGGGAGCGCATTTTATGGGAGTCAGGCAAGTCACTAGCAGACATTTTTAGCATGGGCAGAACAAAAGAAGTATCCAAATCCTGTGCTTCCCACATGGATGTTGCTCTACAAACAGCAGTAAAGAACCTGTCAACATTGTACCCCCACAAAAGGGCCCTGGAAAACCCAAGAAGACCACAGCAACAACACAACTATGTGGGTACTGCAGCGGTCCAGCACACAGCCAAATATACTGCCCTGCCAAAGGCAAGAAATGCGCAAGGTGTGGGAGATACAATCACTTCACAAAAGTATATCTATCAATCAAAAGGAATGCACCCGTGCATCTGTTAATATGCTACCAGGAGTATAAGAGCATGATAGTGACATGAACGAGGATGAAGCTGCAGAGCATACGGTCCATTCTGTCTTCACAGTAGGCACTGCCTCCCAATCACAGCACCACTTACCCTAGTGCCAAATTCACATAGGAGCACACCTGATATTAAACACTGTGGAAGCAGGGCCATCCATCAATCTTCAGAAGCCTACTTGTTACTACAGCCCACTCCAACTCTCCAGAAAACAATGGTCAAAGTGTTCGCATATGGGACAACACACGCCTCTACTCATTTGGAGAAAATTCTGAACACCAATTACCCTTGGGCACCAGTCCATAGACTCACTAGTTTACATGACAGAGGAGGGGCATGGCATGCTGCTGGTATATCACACTGCCGAAACCTTGAGGATAGTCATCCTTGCATTTGGAGTCCATCAGGAAGTCATACCACAAATCATGGCAACCCTCCAGGAAGTATTTGAAGGGATTGGATGTCTGACGGGGAAATAAGTGAAGTTGCACATTGATAAATCAGTGAGCGCTAGGGCACAGTGAATCACGTTTCACTTAAAACCTCTTGTGAAAGAGAAGTTGGAGAACTAGAGGCAGCAGGGATATTAGAGAAGGTATCAGGGCCCACCCATGGGTATCCTTTACTTTAGTGGCTCGGAAGCCGAAAGAAGCTGGTGAGGTAGGCATATGCATAGACATGAGGCTCCCTAATGTGGCGATAAAAAGGAAACATCACCTTACACCTACAATTGATGATTTGATAGAGGAAATAAGTGGAGCTTGTTGGTTCTCTAAAGTAGTCCTCAGATCTGGCTACCACCAACTCACATTGGCTGAAGAATCAAGACATATAACAACCTTTTCCACCCATGTAGGCCTACAGTTCTACCGAAGGCTGAACTTTGGGATTTTAAGCAGCACAGAGTTGTTTCAGAACACCATACAAGAGATTCTGGTAGGCTTACCTGGAGTAGGTAATGTCAGTTATGACATTTTAGTGTACTCTAAGTTGATAATAGAACATTACAACTGGTTGCGGAGAGTTCTCCAGTGAATACAAGACTCGTGGCTCACCCTCCATAGAAGCAAATGTGAGTCCCGCAACGAGCAAATTAACTTCTTTGGATACACCTTTTCAGCGGAGGTCATTCAACCTAATCCTGAAAAAGTGACATCAAAGAGGTCAACATGCCTTCTACAATGTCTGAAGTGCGCAGTTTTCTGAGTATGGTCAATTGTTGTAGCCGATTTATCAAAGACCTGATGACCTTAATGCAACCTCTTCGTGAACTCACCAATCCTGCAGTCTCCTGGAATTGGGGTCAAGAACAAGACCGTGCTTTCCAGGCCACCAAAAATGCCTTGTCAGCAAACACAACGCTTATGTGTTTGATCCTCAAAAGAGACTACCATTGCAGTAGATGCCAGTCCAAAAGGCCAGGAATCAGTACTGATGCAATGGCCGGATGGTGGAGACTGGACCCCAGTGGTGTTTGAAAGCCAGCCTTCACGGAGACGGAGCAACAGTACTCACAAACTGAGAAGAAGGCAATAGCCAAACATTGGGGGCACTGTCATTTTCATTTGTACATGTATGGCCAACCGTTTGGAGTCACCACTGATCACAAACCCCTCATTCCACTTATCAGAGGAACCACTTCTAAACCACGACCCAGAGTTATAAAGTGGATGCTTCAACTGCAGGACTACAACTGTCAGGTAGAATGCCGCCCTGGCACAACAAACCCCGTGGATTTCCTATTGAGACCTATGGATGAGTTTCTCCGGAACATAGTGGATGCAGTCCGAAGTGGCCATTGGAATTGCTTCAAGAATAACTGGGCTCAGTGCACGCCAGAAGCTCAACTTATTTTTGAAAGCCTATGCCAAATACATCATGAACTGGTTGCGGATCCTGATGCTGTATTCTATGAGGACATTGTCTTGTTATCCCCACAAGCCTCACTAATTAGTTTGTAGAACTTTCCCACTCTGGGCAGCAAGGAATGGTCAATACAAATAAAATCCTGGTTTGAACCTGCCTGTACCAAGCTACTGGAGGGCCAAACCCTCAAGTTCCCTTGATGAAAGAGAGAGGACGCCTCCAACCCTGGTTGTGTGCCAGCTTATACTTTGGAAGTCTTCCGGATGGAAGGTATGCCATGGTGATCATTGGCAAGTGCAAGGGTGTCTGCGTTGTTGGGTGGATTGTTTTTGTGCAGGAAGGAGCACATGCATAATAACTGAGATAAGCTCAAGTTCTGACACACCATATTTTTGGGCCAACGCTCTTTCAGAAGGGCATATCATGTATGGTGAGAGTTGAATAGCTTAATTCCTTATAAACCCTTCTCCTCCATATATTGTTCACTAGACAGAGAAGATTAATGTCATAAAATGTATACATAATATAATGTCTTTAAAGTTTAAAATGCTTACACAAGGAAAATACAAAAGGTTTATGATCAAAAGAAAAGACTTCTAATACACTCAGGCCATCATTTACAGGGTTTTGGCATAGGGCAGTGCAGCAAGTCACCTTGCTGCGCTGCCCTACGCCAAAGTTAAAAAACAGGAATGCACCGTAGTAATGCATTATGGTGCATTTTTGTCCTTTCCCCCCGCGCTGGTGCCAATTCGAGAGCCTAGCACCAAAGCAGGCACGCTTGCATCATGGTTATTTTTGTTCAGGAAAGAACACTTTCCTGTCCAAAAAGAATCTCAGGACGCATCTTTCTCATTCTGCAGCACACAAGAAAAGAAGAAAAAAATGAGGCGAAATAAACATATTTCTCCTCATTACACCTCATCTCAGAAGGCGGAAGTCTTTGGCGCATCCACGTTTACTTGGTTTTGTAAATCTGGGGAAGCGTAATAAACCATGGGTGTTGTGTGGGAACACACACCTCAATGGCCATGGAACGCGTCCCAAGCACAGAGTAAGGCAACGCCGCAATTTACGCTGCCTTGCCTTACTCCATATCTATGAGGCCAGTCAAAGTCATGCAAAGAGGCTTTGCGTGGCCTCATAGATATGACTGTAGTCTGCAACGCTGGAGCATCACAAAAAGTGAAGATCTGTCAGGACATGGGACTCAAAAATATGCCCCATATAGATTTTTATCCACAATGCAAGTGTCAGGCAATGTTTCCAAATTAAAAATACAACTGTAAGTGGGGGCTTTATCATCTATGCATGTTACAATGTCAGATTGCTCTTTGTATCAACAATTCAGCATATCCGTATTGTTAGAAATGGGGTCTTTGCTTGGCAGTCAGGTTACCCCCTGTCCAAGCAAGGACCCTCACTCTAGTCAGGGTAAGTCACACACAATCCAAATTATAATGTGCCCACCCTCTGGTAGATTGGCACTGAGCAGTCAGGCTTAACTTTGAAGGCAAAGTGTAAAGTATTTGTGCAATAAATCATACAATAACACATTATACCACCACAAAAATACACCACACAGTGTTTAGAAAAATATATAATATTTTACTGGATAAATGCAGGTCAAAAGGATCAAAGGTGCAATAAGTAAATGTTGAGATATCACTGAAAAGTGGTATAAAGTGTCTTATGTCTTTTAAAAGCAAACAAAGGCCCTCATTACAACCTTGGCGGACGGACAAGGCCGACCGCCAAGGTTGTACCGCCAGTCGGCCGCCCATGTGGCTGGAAACCCACCGGATGCATTTGGACATCCCCGCTGGGCAGGCGGACGGAAACAGAGTTTCCTCCCGCCGGTCCAGCGGGGATGTCGGCCGTAACATTGCAGCCGGCTCCTAATGGAGCTGGCGGCAATGTGGCGGTTCGGCGGGTGCAGCAGCACCCATCGCGCTTTTCACTGTCTGCCAGGCAGACAGTGAAAATCGCGACGGGCTGTGCCTGGGGGCCCCTGTACTGCCCATGCCAAGCGCCGCAACTCCCCTTCCCACCAGCCTTTCCATGGCAGTCTCTACCACCATGGGCAGGCTGCGGGAAGGGGAGTCAAAATCCCCAGGGCAGCGCTGCAAGCAGCTCTGTCTTGGCGGATTCAAACCACCGGGACAACCATGGCGGAAAACCGCCGGTCCCGGGGTTGTGACCATGGTGCTACTGCTGCGGTAAAAATATGGCGATTTGTACCGCCAGCCTGTTTGCGGTACGATCGCCACTTCAACCCTGGTGGCCTTTGACCGCCAGGGTTGTAATGAGGGCCAAAGTCTCTTTCAAGCACAAAGTACCTGGTTCGCGTGAAAAATCTCTGCAAGGAACCGCAGAGGAGGAGAAGCGTGGAAACAAAGGGGTGTGCTTCGATTTCTTAGGCTGCAAATGGCGATGCGCTGTTTAGTTTTCATGCAGGGATGGCTGTGTGTCGATTTCCTGTGCTCGGTCATGGAGCCTCTTCAGGTTGCAGGGTTTTCAGACACCCTGGGGACGGTGCATGGATTTCCTGCGCTGGCAGGGTGAAGTCATAGGAGCTGCGGCGATCCGGTGGGTGTTGTGTCAAATTTTCTATCGCATGGCAGGTGCTGCATCGATTCCTCTCTGGAAGTCGGGCTGCATTGTCGTCTGTGTGTCGATCCGGTGGGCCGTGCGTCAAAGTTCTGGTCACAACGCAGGCGCTGCATCGATCTTCTCTTTACGAAGTTGGGCTGCGTCATTCCTATTCAGCGTGCAGTAAAGTTTTCACCACGGTGAAGGCTGTGCGTCGTTTCTGGTAGGCTGTGTGTCTAATTTCGCCACACAAGGAGTCCTTCTTGAAGAGATGAACTCTTTTTGGGCCTGAGACTTCAGGGAACAGGAGGCAAGCTCTACCCAAGCCCTTGGAGATCACTTCTTCACCACGGTCAGAGAGCAGCAAGGCAGCAGGTCAACAGCAAGGCAGCAGTCCTTCACAGAAAGCAGTCAGGTGAGTCCTTTGGGCAGCTAGGCAGTTCTTCTTGGCAGGATGCAAGTTCTGGTTACAAGTTTCTTCTCCAGGAAGTGTCTGAGTTGGTAGGGGCAGAGGCCCTGTTTATATACCCAAATGTGCCTTTGAAGTGAGGGAGACTTCAAAGAGTGGCTTAGAAGTGCACCAGGCCCTCTTTCAGTTCAATCCTGTCTGCCAGGGTCCCAGTAGGGGGTGTGGAAGTCCTCTGTGTGAGAGCAAGCCCTCCACCCTCCCAGCCCAGGAAGACCCATTCAAAATGCAGATGTATGCATGTGAGGCTGAGTATCCTGTGTTTGGGGTGTGTCTGAGTGAATGCACAAGAGGCTGTCAACTAAACCAAGCCAGACATGGATTGTAAGGCACAGAAAGATTTAAGTGCAGAGAAATGCTCACTTTCTAAAAGTGGTAATTCTAAAAAAGTAATATTAAATCCAACTTCACCAGTCAGCAGGATTTTATATCACCATTCTGGCCATACTAAATATGACATTTCTGCTCCTTTCAGATCAACAGCTACCACTCAAACAATGTATGAGGTCAGCCCCATTGTTAACCAATGAAGGGAGCAGGCCTCACAGCAGTGTAAAAATGAATTTGGGAGTTTTACACTACCAGAACATGTAAACTGCATAGGTACATGTCCTGCCTCTTGCCTACACAGCACCCTGCCCTATGGGTTACCTAGGGCATACCTTCGGAGTGTCTTATGTATAGAAAAAGGGGAGCTTTAGGCTTGGCAAATACTTTTAAATGCCAAGTGAACTGGCAGTGAAACTGCACACACAGGCCTTGCAATGGCAGGCCTGAGACAAGGTTAAGGGGCTACTTAAGTGGGTGGCACAATCAGTGCTGCAGGCCCACTAGTAGCATTTAATCTACAGGCCCTGGGCACATATAGTGCACACTACTAGGGACTTATAAGTAAATCAGATAGTTCAATTGGGTATGATCCAATGTCACCATGTTTAAACGGAGAGAGCATATGCACTAAAAACCAGTCTAAAAACCAGCAAAAACAGTGTCCAAAAAGTGGAGTGAGACAGGCAAAAAGTTAGGGGTGACTACCCTAAGGCTGTCAGGTCTTACACAGGAGATCAGGGAGGACTTGTAGCCATCAACACCACCCTAATCTCCATTGCAGGGGTGCTGGCAGACATGGCCAACGTCATGAAGGAGGCAGTCGCACAACACTGGGCCCCTGCCACTAGTCAGACATCTAAACTGCCTTCCACCTCCGCTGCCGCTAGTGGACAGGAGGCCTGCCACAGGATCAACATGCCACCGGCACCCCTCCCCCTGCAGAAGGTGAACAAACCCACAAACATTCCCTGTGAGCCAGACAGAAACCAGAGGCTATTGCCAAGACCCCCGCCAGGAAATGAGACTCTTCTGATTGTCACCCTTTTGTCCCACACAGTCACCCTGTCCACCTTGAACTGCCATTGCTCCCCTTCCTATGTCCCCTTGGACTATGCACCTGTGCTACAAATAGACTGGAACAATACCCTGGACTTTCCTCCATAATCACCCCATCCCAATGCACTTGCCCCTCTTTTACCTAGCACTTTAATAAACACCCTTTGAAAAAACTACAAGTATTGAGTATGTTACATTTGTAAAGTATGTAACCAGGTTCAAACATTGAAATTCAACTGTACAGTAATTGTTCACATAGGAAAGACCTGTAGTTTCCTGCAGTGATTACACAGGGAGCGATAGTGGGGCACCAACATCTGCAAAATGAATTGCCAAAGGGTACAGTAAGTGGGCATGGAAGTGGAACATAACAGCATGCCAGTGCCAGAGATAATCTAAATAATGACAATGAAATGTCAAGTAACACTGTCTTACCTGTGTGTCATTGGAAGTATTGTCATATCACTGCTGTTCTGTTGTCCTCATCCTCATCCTCTGCCTCCTCATCCTCACTGTCCACAGGGTCCACAGCTGCGACACGGGCATCTCCAACCTCCTCCTCCTGCAGAAAAGGAACATGGCGTCGCAAGGCAAGGTTGTGCAACATGCACCATGCCACGATTATCTGGCAGGCCTTCTTGGGTGTGAAGCACAGGGATCCACCTGTTAGATGGAGGCACCTAAACCTGGCCTTCAGGAGGCCAAAGGTTCTTTCGATTACCCTTCTAGTTCGCCCATGTGCCTCATTGTAACATTCTTCTGCCCTTGTCCTGGCATTCCTCCCAGGGGTCAGTAGCCATGATAGGTTGGGGTGACCTGAGTCACCTGCAAATATCGACATTTAGCCACACACTATCCCATATGGCCAACACCATACCCATACACCAACATATACTGGATGGGAACCAGGACTCACCTATTAGCCACACCCGGTGCCTCTGTAGTTGGGCCATCGCATTTGGGATGCTGCTATTCCTCAGGATAAAGGCATCATGCACAGACCCTGACCTGGGACATGGGAGATGTACTGGTCCGCCAAACACACCATCTGGACATTTATGGAGTGGAAACTCTTTTGATTTCTGAACACCTGTTCATTCTGGCAGTGGAGGGGAACAAATGCAATATGAGTTCCATCAATAGCCCCAATTATGTGGGGGATATGTCCCATTGCATAGAAGTCAGCCATCACTGTGGCCAAATCCTCCACTTGGGGGGAAACACTGTAGCTGCAAATGTGTTTCAGGGCAGACAAAACTCTGGTCAGCACTATTGAGAATATTAACTGTGACGTTCCTGCTGCCTAACCCACTGTCACTTGGAAAGAACCATTTGCCAGGAAATGGCGCACAGATAGGACTTGCACAAGAGTGGGGATCCCAGTGGGGTGACGGATATCAGAGACCCCACCACCAACCATGGTTGTGCAGCCGTCCGAGGCTGCAGAATGGGCCTCCAGACCAACAGGTGAGTACACTGTGGGTACGACGCATGTGGCATGAATGCATGGAGTGGTGTGTGTGAAGGCCTTGTGTAGGGTGGGTTGGTGGAAATACCCTGGGTGGTGTACAGGTTGTGTGCTGGGCCATGTGTGTGTAAATGGTGATGTGAAGGGGTATGTGGGCCAAAAGTGTAACAGGCAGGACTGTCTGACTGATACTATTTTCCTATGTGTATTTCCTCTGCTGGTCAGCGCCCATCAAAAGAAGGCCATATGGCGTGCCATCGCCAAGGACGTGCGGACCCTGGGGGTCTACGGCAGGTCAAGCACCCACTGTCGGAAACGGTGGGAGGTCCTGAGACGCTGGGCACGTAAGACGGCGGAGGCCCAGCTGGGGATGGCCTCCCAACGAGGAAGGGGTGCCCGTCGAACACTGACCCCCCTGATGGCCCGCATACTGGCGGTGCCCTATCCTGAGCTGGATGGGCACTTGAGCGTATCACAGCAGCCACATGGGGTGATTACAGTTCCCATCAGTACAACTTAAGCATGGTAGGGTGGTATCTGGGTGGGGGATGTGTGTCAGTGGGTGCCCCTAGTCCAGGCCTGACATTGCAGAGTAGGTCCCATGATGGCCAGGGTTCTGAAGTGATAACCCTGCTACCTAGCTCGTAGGCATCCACTACTGGTCAGGGCTGCCTGGGTCCCAGGTGTGCTGCATTTGGCAGTGTGTGCCCCTCCCCATGCCTTGGTGGGTAGCAATGTAACTGGTAGTGCAATGCATAGTGCGTAGGGTTGTTCCCTTTGTGTGGGAGTGGTGTGTACCCCAACGGTGGTGTTGGTGCAGCCATTGACCCAGTGTATCCTTTGTCACGCCCCCCTTTTTGTTTTGTCACCCTTTCCGTATTTGCATTAGCATCATCTGACAGAGGAGCACAGGCACCGGGGACAGAGGGAGCTGCATCCCACAGGACCCAGGAGGCAGAGTCCACCGACTGCGAGGGCACCAGTTCCAACCTGACGAGGGGCATGGGCAACCTGACGAGGTGCATGGGCAACTTGATGAGGGGCTGCTGGGAGGGTGGTGCTGGTACGGGGTGGCAGATGCACCTGGTGTTGGGGTGGTCACAGAGGTGTCCGCCACCACCAGGGAGCTTCCATCGGAGCAGGTATCTGTGTCAGAACTGTTCCCTCCAGTCTCGCGAGGGGAGAACCATGGCGGAGACTGTGTCCACCCTCCCCCCTACAACTTCCTTTTCCCAGTCCCAATCTCCTCGACCCCAACCTATCCCAACCACACAGGCAGATGAGCATACAAACAAGACAACACACAACAGTGGTTCAAGCAAACACAAGCACCACACATCATCCCACAGGCACTCACACAAACACCATCCAGATGCAGACACACCAACATCCACAATTTCCACTGTCTCCCCCTCCTCCTCCTACTCCACCTCTCTCCCAGTCCTGTCTACACTCAAACCTGCATGCACTACATCCTCTTCCACTACCAGCATCACCACCACACCTAGCAGAACACACACCTCACTGGCAGACACCTCCACAACAGCCATGCACATGTCCCCTGTGTCCTCTCCTACTGTGTCGGTCCCCCCTCCCTCCCAAGGTACACAAACGCAAGCACTCAGACACCCAATAGCCATCCACCTCACAACAGCAACCAGCCCATGCACCTGCACCCAATCTCAGCAGACAGACACCTCCTACAACCACTCCCTCTTCCTCCACTCCCAAACCTTCTCCCTCTTCCCACCCCAATGTCTCTAAGAAGTTTTTCCTCTCCACCATTGACCTTTTCCCTCCCCCTCCCCCCGTCCTTCACGTCTGGCTATGGTGGCAAAACCAGTCCACGGGCCCAGTGGTCTCAACACCCACTCGTGGTGGGAAAGGATCCAGGGCACATGTCCAGTGGTTGAAGGAGCCTGCACCTGCCAGCATCAAGGAAAGGGTGCCTGCCCCAGCTGCTGCCAGGAAGGGCAAGGAGCCAGCCCCAGCTGCTGCCAGGAAGGGTAAGGAGCCAGCACCAGCAGGCAGGAGGGACAAGGGGTCTGGTGCAGTGACTCAAACTGAGACCCCACCACCAGCCATGGTTGTGCAGCCGTCCGAGGCTGCAGGGGATGGGCTGGAGCCTCCCCCCACCAGCAGCAGCAGCACCACCAGCACCACTGGGCTGCCATTCGAGGCTGCAGGGGATGGGCTGGAGCCTCCCCCCACCAGCGGCCGCAGGACCACCACGACCACCATTGAGCAGTTGTCACCGCCGGTGGACGGTATGTAGTCCTGCGTCCATGGGCTGCTGTGCGGCCTGCCCCCTGCAAATCCAGTGGGTATGACACCCACCTGAGAGACTGTGACCTTGCACTCCCCAGGATTAAGAGCACAGGGCACGCTGCCCCCTCCAGAATCAGTGGGTAAGACACCCACAAACCCCAGCTTCCCCAGGATCAAGAGCACAGGGCACGATGCCCCCTCCAGAACCAGTCGGTAAGACACCCACCAACCCCAGCCTCACCAGGATCAAGAGCACAGGGCATGATGCCCCCTCCAGAACCAGTGGGCAAGTGACCCACTTGGGAGACTGTGGCTTTGCACTTTCCAGTACGAAGCACAGGGCATGTTGTCCCCTCCAGAGCATGTGGGCAAGTCACCCACTTGAGAGACTGTGGCCTTACACTCCCCAGGACAAAGCACAGGGCATGTTGCCCTCTCCAGAGCATGTGGGCAAGTCACCCACTTGAGAGACTGTGGCCTTGGACTCCCCAGGACAAAGCGCAGGGCATGTTGCCTCCTCCAGAGCATGTGGGCAAGTCACCCACATGAGAGACTGTGGCCTTGCACTCCCCAGGACCAAGCATGAGGCATGTTTCCCCCTCCAGAATATGTGGGCAAGTCACCCACTTGAGGGACTGTGGCCTTGCACTTCCCAGGACCAGGCACAGGGCATATTGCCCCCTCCAGAACCAGTGATCTTCTTTCATCTGCCGGCTGAGGAGCCCCCCGTTCCCCATCCCCCTGAGGGGCCTGCCTATTTTCCAACTGATGCCCCTGCAGTGTTCTCTCCGTGTTGATGCAGGTGACAAGTGGGGCTTTGGACTTTGGCCTGTGGCCCTGTGGCCCACGCACAATGAGGACTGGGCAGTGTCTCTTGAACTGTACATATGTATATAACAGTTACATTGCATTTACTTATTTCTACTGTGTTGATCTTATTACACTCACTTTAGTACATTACTGTTGCCCTTGCATTCTTCATCAGGGGTGCGGGGTAAATATGTGGAGGAGGCTGGACTGGCTTGTAGTGAGTACCAAGGGGTACATGCACCTTGCACCAGGCCCTGTTATCCCTTATTAGTGTATAGGGTGTCTAGCAGCATAGGCTGATAGATAATGGTAGCTTAGCAGAGCAGGTTAGGCTGAACTAAGAGACGAGTGAAGCTCCTACAGTACCACTAGTGTCATATGCACAATATCATAAGAAAACACAATACACAGATATACTAAAAATAAAGGTACTTTATTTTTATGACAATATGCCAAAGTATCTCAGAGTGTACCCTCAGTATGAGGATAGCAAATATACACAAGATATATGTACACAATACCAAAATATGCAGTAATAGTATTAGAAAACAGTGCAAACAATGTATAGTTACAATAGGATGCAATGGAGACACACAGGGATAGGGGCAACACAAACCATATACTCCAAAAGTGGAATGCAAACTACGAATGGACCCCAAACCTATGTGACCTTGTAGAGGGTCGCTGGGACTATTAGAAAATAGTAAGGGTTAGAAAAATAGCCCACCCCAAGACCCTGAAAAGTGAGTGCAAACTGCACTAAAGTTCCCCAAAGGACATAGAAGTCGTGATAGGGGAATTCTGCAGGAAAGACACAAACCAACAATGCAACAACGATGGATTTCCAGTTGTGGGTACCTGTGGAACAAGGGGACCAAGCCCAAAAGTCACAAGCAAGTCGGAGATGGGCAGATGCCCAGGAAATGCCAGCTGTGGGTGCAAAGATGCTGCTACTGGACAGTAGAAGCGTAGGTTTTTGCAAGAACGACAAGGGCTAGAGACTTCCCCTTTGGAGGACGGATCCCTCACGCCATGGAGAGTCGTGCAGAAGTGTTTTCCCGCCGAAAGACCGCCAACAAGCCTTGCTAGCTGCAAATCATACGGTAAGGGTTTTTGGAAGCTGCTGTGGCCCAGGAGGGACCAGGATGTTGCCAATTGCGTCAGGGGACAGAGGAGGCGTCGAGCAAGACAAGGAGCTCTCTCAGCAGCAGGCAGCACCCACAGAAGTGCCAGAAACAGGCACTACAAGGATGCGTAAAACAGTGCTCACCCGAAGTCGCACAAAGGAGTCCCACGTCGCCGGAGAACAACTTAGGAGGTCGTGCAATGCAGGTTAGAGTGCCGTGGACCCAGGCTGGACTGTGCACAAAGGATTTCCGCCGGAAGTGCACGGAGGCCGGAGTACTGCAAAAGTCACGGTTCCCAGGAATGCAGTCTGGCGTGGGGAGGCAAGGACTTACCTCCACCAAACTTGGACTGAAGAGTCACTGGACTGTGGGAGTCACTTGGACAGAGTTGCTGGATTCAAGGGACCTCGCTCGTCGTGCTGAGAGGAGACCCAGGAGACCGGTGATGCAGTTCTTTGGTGCCTGCGGTTGCAGGGGGTAGCGATTCCGTCGACCCACGGGAGATTTCTTCGGAGCTTCTAGTGCAGAGAGGAGGCAGACTACCCCCACAGCATGCACCACCAGGAAAACAGTCGAGAAGGCGGCAGGATCAGCGTTACAGAGTTTCAGTAGTCGTCTTTGCTACTATGTTGCAGTTTTGCAGGCTTCCAGCGCGGTCAGCAGTCGATTCCTTGGCAGAAGGTGAAAAGAGAGATGCAGAGGAACTCGGATGAGCTCTTGCATTCGTTATCTAAGGAATCCCAAGAGACAGAGACCCTAAATAGCCAGAAAAGAGGGTTTGGCTACCTAGGAGAGAGGATAGGCTAGCAACACCTGAAGGAGCCTATCAGAAGGAGTCTCTGACGTCACCTGATGGCACTGGCCACTCAGAGCAGTCCAGTGTGCCAGCAGCACCTCTGTTTCCAAGATGGCAGAGGTCTGGAGCACACTGGAGGAGCTCTGGGCACTTCCCAGGGGAGGTACAGGTCAGGGGAGTGGTCACTCCCCTTTCCTTTGTCCAGTTTCACGCCAGAGCAGGGCTAAGGGGTCCCTGAACCGGTGTAGACTGGCTTATGCAGAAATGGGCACCAAATGTGCCCATGAAAGCATTTCCAGAGGCTGGGGGAGGCTACTCCTCCCCTGCCTTCACACCATTTTCCAAAGGGAGAGGGTGTAACACCCTCTCTCAGAGGAAGTCCTTTGTTCTGAACACAAAGGACTTTGTTCACATACAACTAAAACAACATATATACAGTGAAAAATGTGGGTAACATGCCAGGCAAGATGGTTCTTTCCTACAATATGTTTTATTACTGCAGCTGATTGTGAGTATGGTGTTGGGGGTGGAGGGAGTGTTGTTCCTGTTATTCTCTTTTTCCTTCCTCCCTCGCCTTTGTGTTAGGCAGCTGTACTCACTGTCGTCATCTTCGCCGTCGTTGGTGTTCGTGGTGGAGCAGGACATAGAAAATCATTGGGAAGATATGCAGCTCAGGCTCCATGGCGGCGTGGTCCTTCCCTGTGTCTCCAAAGTTGAGTCCTTTACCTTCGGTGCAGTGTTTCCGCCAGGCTTTTGATGACGTTGGTACTGCCCCATAAAAGGTTACCGCCACTTTATCACCGACCGCCAGGGTTGTAATGAGGGCCATAATGTTTTACAAGTGCATTTCAAAGCATAGACAACAAAACTTGAGGCACATGTAGTTCTTTCCTTATGGGATACAGTACTGTCGCCAAGCAGAAGAATGCTAAATATGTTACTGCTATATGGTACCTCATTTAGTTAAGGTACATTCTCACACTGCTGCAATTCCATGAAAATGTCAAATGCGGAATGCTGTGTCAATGGATACAGAACACACTTGTTCAAAATGATTGTAACTTGTATCCAAATGTTGAAGAAAGACTAGTGAATCAGTGGCATAATGCAAAATGATGTGGTGAGACTCTAATATCTCACAGATATTCATAGTCCTTTGCATGAATTTAGTGGATGTGAAGGTACTCCCAGGTCATGCAATCCTGGTTGGTGTAATGACAATCCGAGTGTCATGTGACCCATTGTTGTGATTTCATCTATGAAACCTGACCACTGAAGATTATGTGACAGGGGTTGTGATGTTCTCTTCATTTTTTTTTCCCTGAAGACCACGTGATTAGGATGTGATGTGGAGGAGTAAACATCTTTTAGTGCAGTAGAATCATACAAGGAGGTCCCTACACAGCTGATGCCGAAGCCAAGAGCTCCTACAGGAAACAGATCCAATCATCATATTAGACAGCTACACATACATAGACAAAAAGACACCCACTACGACTTGTGTGCACACTATTAATGAATATCACCGACGTGTGACACCTACGCTGGTGGAGGAGGCTTCTCAACATAGGTGTTCAAAGATGAAGTCCACAAGGTCACAGGTTATCATGAGGAGCTCTGCCAGAGGCTATCAAATATTAACCTCAATGAGTTACCAACAGCACCAAAGCCTCCAGTAACAAAACAAGTTCACAACAATTTTGCTGAATTGGAGGATGCAGAAGGATCTACAACATTTTCTAAGTGACCAGTATATGAAGATATGAGGTTTCTGGACAAATGAGCTTCAGATGCAGTTGTTGAACAAGAGCTGTGCACAAACTCCAATGGCAATTATGCAACAAAGGACCTGAACAACACAAACGATGTCAGAATCACCTCCGAACATGCCAAATGTGCTGTGGTGAGGAAAAATCTTTACTGACACTTATTTACACCATATTTATAAAAATAGTTCATTTAAACTTATACAATATTTTCTTTTTTTTTGGAACCAAAGAAACATTCAACAAAAATCCCTAGAGTAGTGGGCATGCAGTTGACGGTTGTTGGAAATGGCTCTTTCTGCAGGGTCATCCCCAAACGTTTTCTGATCCTCTTTTTGCTGGCTTTAAGACTCTGGGCACTTTGCCTCTGCTAAACAGAACTACAGTGCATGTGCTCTCTCACCTAAAACTTTGTATAATTGGCTTACACCTGTTTGACTTATTTAATTTACCTAGTAGTGGGCCTGCAGCACTGATAGCTCCACCCACAGAGGTAGCCTTTCAAACTTGTCTCATGCCTATCACCACAGCAACTGCATGTGCAGTTTACTGCCACATTGATTTGGCAAGTCAAACTACTTGCCAAGGCCTAAACTCCCTTTTTACAACACCAAAGTCATCTCTAGATTGCCATTGCCCTATGGGCAGGATAATGTGTATGTAAACGGTAGGACACATATGTTTCTGTGTTACATGTCCTAGCAGTGACAAACAGCCTATATCATTTTTCACTACTGTGAGTGCTGCTCTCCTCATAGGTTTGTATTCAGAATTCCCTCATATATGTCTAATTGGTAATTTCTGATCTGTAAGGAATAGCGTGGGCATGTTTGGTATGTTTGAAATGGCCGTGAGAGAGCCTCCTTATTGGCGTAGTTTACATTACTATTTTAGAAATCACACTTTTAGAAAGTGGGCATTTCTCTGTGTTTATAACTGTAGTGCTTTGCAACCTGACTCCAATCCACGTCTGGGGCAGAGTGGCAGCTCCACTTGGTGCATGCTTTCCAGACAGCCATCACACAGGAGGGGCTGTGTGTGACAGAAAAGGCATCTGCATACTGATAGTCTTCCTGGGCTGGAGAGAGAGAGGGTCGTTCACACCTTACATGTGAATAGGCTGTGTCCTGCCCTCACTCAATCGGCTGATTACCACCTACTGATATCTGGAGACAGGGCTGGGTTGAAAGGGTGTTGTGCTTCACTTGAAAAGGTTCATTTGAAGTTACCTCCTGAACAAAAGCATTTTTGAGTATAATTACAGGGGCTTTGACCCCATGATTTTAGAGTACTTTGGGAACTGGCACTGAACCTCTGCCAGAAGGACTGTTGAATAGCACAAAGGACTCATGTGTACTGTTCTGTGGTTGCCCTGCTACCTGCACCTGCTGGGTGGCATTGAGGATTCACTGCGGTGCTTTTCTGCATGTTGCCCTGCTTCCAGCTGTTCCCTGACTTCTTTGGCACTACAGGGACCGCCAGGAGGAACCGCCATTTCAACTCCTTGCTTGTTTTGTGCTGGCCTGCCTGCCCCTATTGTGCCCCATCGAGTTCTTCCCAAGGAGCCAGCGCAGAGAGAGTGCTGATTTCCTGCTCTTTGACACTCTTAACCTAGTGCCTAG